>NC_062224.1:3334166-4561250 GCF_902686445.1 Sciurus carolinensis | reverse complement strand
AAATAAGCTGAAATTTCTGAAGAATTCAGAATGCATTGCTTATGTCAATAGAGTCCAGATTCTGATGGTGTGCAGACTAAAATCAGGTAGGAGGGAAGCAGGGGACAGAGACAGCCACTCCAAAGAGCACCAGAGGCAAGATTCCCTAAGGCAGACAGCTCCTCGGAGGAAGGCCTCCTCCAGCGTCGGGCTGTGCAGGCCCTTGGCCGAGTCGCAGCACAGCACAGCTCACAAACCCAGCTCCTCGTCCGCTGGAAGAGAACCTGGCTGGAAAGGCTCACCTGCAGACGCTGGCACACAGACTCGCCCAATGTCCTGACCGCAGAGGAAGGGAAGGTGGTGGTGGACACTTTGTCCTCCAGGTATTCCCAGAAGGTGAACTGACTTACCTGAGGTCACTCCGCCAGTTAGACAGAGCCACCCATAAGCCCAGGAGCTTCCATTCGAAATCTCACACATCCTAGGGGTGCATGTTCCATGGAAACTGGCAGAGACCATTGGAAGGAAAGTATCCAAAGCAACGTTAAAAAACGTTATTCGTTCTGAAGGGACTATTTATGTCACCCGAGTTAACTCCATTTGTTGTTATCCTTTCTCTTTATACGGCCAAATGATCTTCATGGCCCCAGAGAACCCTTCTGGCCACCTTGCCTTTCAGATGCATGGAGGAATCCATACTGTGGATGACCCTCCGTGTGCCAGGCTGCCCACCTTGTCTCCTAAAACATCACTGTTTGCTTTTAAGAAAATGATTCTTTGGGATTCACTCAAGGTCACACAATTAACAAACGGTTAATCACAGCCAGGTCCTCTCTCAGCTCCCTGGGATTTCCCCGAGTCTGCTCAAGCTGCTGTAACAAAAAGACCATAAACTGGGGGCTTAAACAACAGGAGCATTTCTCTCGGTGCTGGAGGCTGGCGGTCCCGGACCAGGTGCCAGCAGGGCAGGTTCTGGTGAGGACTCCCTTCCTGGCTGGCAGATGGCCACCTTCTCCCTGTGTCCTCACATAACAGAAGGGTGAGAGAGCTCTCTGGTCCCTTTTGTAAGGACTCTAGCCCCATGATAAGGGCTCCACCGTCATGACCCAACCCCCTCTCCAAGTCTCCACCACCTAAGCCCATCACATCAGGGACTAGGGTTCCAACACATGGATTTTGGGGACACAACCATGCGGTCCACAACTTTGTATAACCAGACAGCTCCAAATACTCATGGAGTTAGAGAATGTCTATGGTGTTTTTTCAGAAAAAGGTGGAGGTGGGGGTGGCACAGTCACACCCTCTTGGTATCTGAAACCTGAACCTCATCCTCCTGTTTGCTGCAGCCCTGGTGCTATATGTGGTCTGTGGGAAGCCTCTGACTGGTCTCTCCCCTGGTGGACTGGCCCTGACTCTGGGGTGCTCGTTAATTCTACATGGCAACTTAGCTGGGCCGTGGCACCCAGATATTTGGTCAAACCCTGGGCATTCTTTTTAGATGAGCCCAACAGTCAAATCAGCAGACTCTGAGTAAGTATAAGTTGGGTGGGCCTCATCCTGTCAGTTGATGGTCTTCAAAGACTGAAGGGAACAGGGAATTCTGATAGCCTATTGCCTTTGGACCTAGGCTGCAACATTTGCTCTTCCCTGGGTCTCCAACCTGGGAATTTCCCTGGGGAAATTTTGGATTTGCTAGGTTCCACGACTGCTTGAGCCAATTTTCCAATTTCTTAACACACACACACACACACACACACACACACACACACACCACATGCCCTATAGATTCTGTTCCCTGGAAGACCCCGACTGACACTGTGGGTGCCCCTGAAGTGGCCTGGGTCTGGGAAACCAGATGCCTCCACAGCACGTCCAGGCCTCCTTTTCCCACGCCCTGTCCTGAGCTCCATCTGGCCTTCCTTGGTTGGAGTCGGGGTGTGGGGCTGGAGGGCCACCTCTCTCCAAACCAGAGCCTATCCCTGCCTAGTCAGAGAACTGGCTGCAAGGTGGAGCCACGCAAAAGCACAAGACCCAGGTTGGACAGCCCCTCGCCCCCCGGACCTGAAGCCCGCTGTTCGGGGGCAGCAGGGATCATGCCCAGAGCCTCCACTGTATCCAGGACACAGATCTGAGCTTGCACCCCCTGACGAGCAGAGAGGGAGTGAAGAAGCCCCTGGAGATGGAGTGTGCAGTCAGTTGACCGAAGGGGCATTTTGTACCCGATCTCCACTGCTTGGACCTTTCTGGCTGCCAAGGAAGGAAGTCCAGTGTCCAGTGTGGGCTGCTGGATGGGCTCCTGGTGCCAAAGAAGTGGTAGCAGCAAGAGCCAGAGCCAGGGCCAGGGCTGGGCGGGGCGTGGAGGGTGCTTGCCCTGACCCTTGCCTAGGTGTTTCGTGGTTGCCTGGCATTCGAGTGCTTCCTTTCTGTCTTGGAGTGACCTGGGCATCCGGGGAGTCGGGACGAGGCCAGGGTTCCCATCCAGAGCCACCCGTTGAAGATCATTGTGAAAACCCCCGTCTGCCCCCAGCTGGGTTGCAGGCTGTATTCTCTTTTCTTCCTCTGTGGATAGCTTTATGGGCTTCATCTGTAACTATTTGGTGGAACTGTGTTAAACTGCCAATATCAAAACCAGTTTAAAAAAAAAGAAAATTATCATTCTAGATGGTTTTATGATTAGCCTCCCCCGATGCCAGTCAGGATCACTAGCCCATTTCTTCTCTCCTTCAGTTATACAGATTTTCAACACCTACTTCTTTCCTCTTCATATATCACATTGATGTTATCTGCAAATTTAGATCCATACTTACAATAAAAGCCTTTAATTTTTTTAATTTACTTACTTTATTTCACTAGTGCACCTTGTATAACACTCCTTTCTCCTGGACTCTTGTGTCTTCTAGCTAGAATACATCCATTAGAATTTCTCAGGCAGAGACTGTGAGTGAGAAACTCCTAAAGATCTTATATGACTTAAAATATCTACTTCACCCACACTCTGTAATGATCATGTGGCTAGATATAATAGATTTACATTTTCCCCTTGAAACTTTAAAGATATCTCTCCTTCCAACTTTGCCAGGGAATAAGCTGTTGCTTTTGCAAAAGTGTATTTTCTATTTCTGACACAACCAAATAGTCTTTTTTCAAAACCATGTATTCTTGTTTCACAACTACTTATTCTTTTTTTTTCTTTTTTCTTTTCTTTTTTTTTTTTTTTTTTTTTTTTTTTTTTTTTTATGTACCAGGGATTAAACTCACAGGCACTCCACCACCAAGCCACATCCCTAGCCCTCTTTTGTATTTGATTTAGAGACAGGGTCTCACTGAGTTGCTTAGGGTCTCACTTTTGCTGAAGCTGGCTTTGATCCTCCTGTCTCAGCCTCCTGAGCCACTGGGATTATAGGCATGTGCCAGCTCTGCCCAGCCACAACTACTTATTCTTACTTTATGGATATGACATCCTTCTCATTTCTTCGAGAATTTTAGGTTTGATTTTTTTTTTTAAAGCCCATTCTAATCATTTCATACCGGGGCTGGGGTTGTGGCTCAGTGGTAGAGCCCTTGCTTAGCACAGGTGAGGCACTGGGTTCCATCCTCAGCACCACATAAAAATAAAATAAAGGTAACTTCATACCCTCGAGCGTGAACTCATTGGTTATCTCTCGTGTGGGGCTTGTTCTCCTCAAGCCTTTTAGTGATTTTCACTTGTACTCTCGTTTCTGGGGTAGAGAATCCCACAGCCCACTCCAGAGAGGGAGAGCTATCCACTGCAGCCCCAACCTGCCCTGATTTAGTGGAGCAAGGGAAGGATAGGTGGCTGTTTTCAGGGCCCTGCTCTCCCTCCAGCCCAGGCTCCCAGTCACCATTCCTATTTGGAGACAGGAACCCTGCTTCATCAAAGGAAGAAAATGGCCTTTTGCTCAGGAGGCTGAGGCAGGAGGATCACGAGTTCAAAGCCAGCCTCAGCAAAAGCAAGGCACTAAGCAACTCAGTGAGACCCTGTCTCTACATAAAATAAATAATAAGGCTGGGGATATGGCTCAGTGGTCGAGTGCTCCTGAGTTCAATCCTCAGTACCCACCCCCCAAAAAAGAAAAGAAAATGGCCTTTTGTTTTGAAGACAGGGGACAGAGCAGTGAAGAAGTTCCCTGTGACCTGAGTTGTGTCAGTCTTGAGAGCAGCTGTTTGGATCACAGGTGTCGCTGTGCAGAGTTGAGCCGCATGTGTGTGACCTACAGACGCTTCTGTTGGTCCACCAGCTGGGCCTCCCTGTATTTTCTCTTGAAGATTTCTCAAGTTTCCAAATCACTGTAAATCCTCTTTCTTGTATTGGGGTGTTTTATGGTTTAGGTGTGAGATGTCCCCCAAAGTTCAAGTGTGAGACAATGCAAGAAAGCTTAGAGGTGAAATGACTGAGTTATGGGAGCCTCAGCTTCATCAGTACATTAAACTCTGGAGAGGCATGAATTGGGAGGTAAGTGTAGGCAGGCAGGGTGTGGCTGGAGGAGAGGGCCGTTCGGGGCGCCCTTGGTGTCTATTTTGCCTGTGGTGAGGGGAGAGTTCCCGCTCTGCTTCCTGGTGCCAAGCTCCAGCTGCCTTCCCCCACCACACCCTCCCGCCAGGACATTCTGCTTTGCCTTGGGCCCCAGAGCCATGCAGCCGGCTGTCTAAGGACTGAGACCTCTAAAACTGTGAGCCCCAAAATAAACTTTTCCCCCTCTAAAATTGTTCTTGTCAGGTCTTTTGATCACAGCAGCAGCAAAGAGGACTTTTCCAAAATATGATTATTTTTCAAAATATGTTTTTTATTGTTTCTATGGAATCGGCGTGGACATGAAGAAGGGTGGCTTGTGCCTCAGGATCCTTGGGGAACACCCGAGTTCTTGTGAAGAGCCAGGGAGCACACAGCACAGCGCCTGACAGGCGACCGGGAGCACCATTGCTGGACGCTGCTGACGCACACTACTCAAACCTGATTTCAACACGGTTCACAGGCTACACGAGCCCATTGTCACCCACCCACCTGAAGACACTTCTGGAGTAAATCATGGTCATTTGTTGTTGTTGAGTGGGGAGATCTGTGTTTCCCAGGCTGGCCCCGAACTCCAGGGCTCGCCAGGCCCTCCTGGGACTATGGGAAGATGCCACCACACCCAGCTAAACACGGCCATTCTGTAAGAGGACCAAGCCCAGTCTCATCACCCACCACATCAAGACAACAGTATTGCTCTCCTCCCACAGCTGGATAGACGCAGGGGCTGGGCTGTGAGTCTGAGCTCCTGCCTTCCCCCACCCATGGCCCCTCTGCCGGCCGCCATGTTGGCTGAGCCACAGTTGGCTTGGGAGAGGGGAGCTGCCCACGTTCAGCGCCGCAGAGGGGTCTGGAAGCTGGAGTTGTCCCGTGGCCCCTTCAAATCCACACTTTTTGTTCTGAAGTGTGCAACATAAATTTGGCTCTTCCCCTAAAGAAAAATGTTCTGGTTGTTTAAAAAAAAAGAAAAAAGAAAGATTCAAAATGGAGGCAGGGAAGGAGTGGGGGAGAAAAAGAGAAAAGAAGAGAGAGAAGGAGGGAGGCAGGGAAGGGGTGGCCATTTCCATTTTCCTGTCTTTTGAATTCCTCTCCAGACACATTCGTTGGCAGCTCTGCCAGCTGTTGAAACTATTTGAGCATTGGCAACAGGCGCTAGTGAGAAAATCAAATCTCTGTTTCTCCAGAGAACTCCACTAGCTCCGTGTTAAAGCAGCGGTTTCACCTGCAGAGGGTACACAGCAGCCCACAAGGAAACCTCCCCTCTCCCTAGGGAGCTCTAAGAAGCAGCTGCGTCCCTGTTTCTCGGCCTTGACAACACTTCCTACTTCTTCCACCCACAGGAATGTTCTGGAGAGAGACATTAGCACACCACAGAAACTACCTCCCCTCCCCTGCTCCACCTCTCACAGCAGAATCCAGATAGATGCATTTATTAATGCTCTCGCAAGCCAAGGAAGTCCCAGGGACAGAGGGAACAGACATCCTGCCCTCAGGCATAATAGTGTAGACCTCAAAGCTAAGAAGACATGGCCAATTCCTAGGAAGACTGATAAATTTGGTGTATCTATACTTAGAAGTATAAATTTATGTAGCAAATGCAATAGTCAGTCCCAAAGTTTATTTTATTTCATTTTCATTCTCTTCCTCCTCCCTTTCTTTCTTTCCTTCTTCTTTCTTTAGCCGGGCTGGGGATCAAACCCAGATCCTCAAGTGTGCTAGGCAAGTGCTCTACCACTGAGCTCTAACCCTTCCCCACGTTCCAGATTTTCAGCCAGCAATGTGATACATTTTTGTTTCTGTAGAATTTTGTTTGGAAAACTCAGAATTCATTTTCCCATGAAATAAATGTTATAAATACATATCAAAAACCATGGATGGGTTTAAAATTGTTGACCCTGGAATCCACTTTCAAGGAATGTGCCCCAAGGGACCAATTCAGTGGGAAAAAAGAACCAAATATTCAATGATGTGTTGTTGTCAAGCTCAAGAACTAAGTACTAATTGTGCCACAAGTAAAATGGCTTTTAAAATTTAAGAGAGATTATTGCATCATAACTCTATGCAAATATCAAAAATGGTCATTGCTGTGGTTGGGATCTGGAATGTCCCACAAAGGCTCCTGTGTATGGGCTTGGTCCCCAATTCGCTATCCAGAGATGGGGCTTTTAGGAAATGATTGGGTCACAAGGGCTCTAACCTTATCAGTGAGTTAATCCACTGATGGATTAATAATTTGAATGGACTACTGGGAGGTGGTGGAAACGTAGGCAGGTAGGGCATGATGGGAGGAAGCGGGTCACTCGGGGGTGGGCATCATGGACTACGTCTTGTCCCTGCCTGGCACGTGGGCGTTGGTGTGGTGTGGGTGTGGGTGTGTCCTCTCACCCTCTCTCTTCCCCAGCTGACCTGAATTGAGCAGCTTTGTTCCACCACACCCTTCCGCCATGATGTTCTGCCTCACCTCAGGCCCAAAGCAATGGAGTCAGCTCCCATGAACAGAAACCTCTGTAACTGTGAGCCGAAATGTATCTTTCTTCCTTTAAGTTGTTTGGTTTTTTTTCCAGGCATTTGTTACAGTGACAAAAAGACTGACTAACACAGTTATGATGTCAATTGTGGGACGTGGAAAGTGTTTGTGATATAATCCTGGATGAGGGAATCAGAAGATGCATTTGGCAGCTGCTCCACACAATTTCAAAGAAATTTTATGCATGTGGCCAAAGGGAATTGTAGAAAAATGAAATTAATTGCACTAAAGGAGTAGAAAGTGTTTTTGATGGTGCTGTATTATTTTTAAAATGGAAACATGAAACAAGGGAGATGTTGGATCTCTACATTAATGCATACAAGCCCTCTTAGCTCATATGCAGTTCATCTAAGTACTGATAGTTTCATCCTGAAATTCCAGGGCCTGAAACAAGCTCTGCAGAAGGAAAATTAAAAACAGAGATGGGCAGGGAGAGAAGGGACAGGAGGGAGGGAAGGTATGTGAAGACCTCCAGCCACCTCATCTTCATCTGTGTGAAACATTTTCTCTAAATCTCGTCTCAACTTCCATAGCTTCCTGAATCAACTCCTTCCCTAAACTGCATTTTTTTCCGACATTATATCTACCTCTCTCCATTCTGGACACCAGAGACTCTACAATTACTATTGTTGTCAACCATGAGCTACAGGTTTCAAAAATACTTGACCAAAACTCGGCTTGGCAAACTGGAGAGCAAGGAGCTGCTTCTTCCCTCCAGAGCCCGCTGCCTCCGGCCCTGGGTTTACCACAACAGAGGCAATCTGGTAGCACTTTGCTTCCTACCTAACGGCCTGGCCTCTTCCTAGTTGGTCCCAAGCATCCATATTCCTGGAGTCAGGCACAAGTTAGGGGAGGCAGGTGGATGCTGGAGAAAGATTAATAATATCATAGAAAAATGCAAAGAGAAAGGCGTGTTTAACATCTCCTTTTGACAGGTGAAGCAGAATCAGCACAAAGGCAACCGCCTCGCAGCCAGCCTGCAGGCTCAGTGAGGAGTCTCCAGGTGGCCCCCTCTCTCTGATCCGCTGTCATCTTTACCCCCAAGCCTAGGTGACACAGGTTACAGATCACTTCCACCACAAGGGGACAGTGACCCTCTGTCCATGCTGCATGGTGGGGACAACTCCATGAGCTGAATTTGTCTATGGCAGAAGCAGAATAAGACTGAGGAGTTGAAAATAACCCAATCATAAATGGGCTAAGGCAAAAACCAAAGGCCCAGTGTTTTCTCTGATATGCGGATGCTAATTCACAATAAGGGAGGGGGTGCTAGGGAAGAATCGATTAGGTAGAGGGGAGTGAGAGGAGGAGAAGGGGTCTGGGGGTAGGAAGGACAGTAGAGTGAAACGGACATTACCTCATGTACATATATGACTGCATGACCAACCTGAACCTACAATAATATGTACAATCAGAAAAATGAGAGATTACACTCCATTTATGTATGAGCAAAATGTATAAATGCAGTCTACTGTCATGTACACATTTTAAAAAATTAATAAAATTTAAAAATGGGCTAAGGAACTTAACACACTTCACAGAAGGAATACATTGATCAACAAATTTATAAAAAAAATGTTGAATATCTCTAGCAATTAGAGAAGTGCAAATCAAAAGTACACGGAGATTCCATCTCACTCCACTCAGAATGGCAATTACCAAGAACACAAGCAACAATGAATGTTGGTGAGGATGTGGAGAAAAGGTTCACTCATACATTGCTGGTAGGACCACAAATTGGTGCAACCATTCTGGAAAACAGTATGGAGATTCCTCAGAAAACTTGGAATGGAAACACCATTTGACCCAGTTATCCCACTCCTTGGCCTATACCCAAAGGACTTAAAATCAGCATACTACAGTGATGCAGCCACATCAGTGTTTATAGCAGCTCAACTCACAATATCTAAATTATGGAACCAACCTAGGTGCCCTTCAACAGATGAGTGGATAAAGAAACTATGATACATATACACAATGGAATATTACTCAGGCTTAAAGAAGACTGAAATTATGGCATTTGCAGGTAAATGGATGGAAATGGAAAATATCATGCTAAGCAAATAAGCCAATCCCAAAGAACCAAGGGCCAAATGATTTCTCTGATGTCTGAATGTTAATTCACAATGGGGCAGGAGGCGGCTAGGGAAGAATAGAGGTACTTTAGATTAGACAGAGGGGAGTGAAGGGAGAGGAGGAGGTGTGGGGACAGGAAGGGTAGTAGAGTGAGTCGGGCTTTATTACCCTGTGTGCATACATGCCTACACGACCCATGTGATGCATCATGTACAACCAGAAGAATGAGAAGTGACACTCCATTTATGTATGATGTGCCAAAGTGCATTCTACTGTCATGTATAACCAATTAGAACAGATTTTAAAAATTTAAAATAAAATAAGAAAAGAAAAAGACTGAGGAGGTGAATTCTGTCTACTCAAGATCCACATGTCGCAGCGCTGACCCCTGCACATTCCGAGTGCCTCAGAAGGTGGCCTCATCGGGGGACAGGACGATTAAGAGATGATTATGTCACAATGAGGTCATTAGGGTGAACCCTCATCCAGTTCAGCTGGTGTCTGTGTAAGAAAGGGGCACGTTGACCCGGCCAGCCCTAAGCAGACCCGGCCAGCCCTAAGCAGGACTCGGTGTCGACATGGAGATTTGTGAGATGAGGAACGGCCGGGGCAGGCGCCCCGCAGCCTCAGGAGGCGGTCCCTGCCTGCACCGCGAGGGTGCTTGTCCCAGCAGCCACAGGAAACTACCTTCCCTTCCTCTTTGAGGGACAGGGGCTCTGGAAGGAAGCCACAGTGACAGGCCTCCCTGACACACCTGGACGCAGCTGCTGAAGTCCGCATGGCCACGCAGGCTGGGCGGGTGAGCCCACGGTGTAACTCCTCAGTTCACACGGGTTTCTACACAGGCCCAGTGACTGCTGCGTCTGCAGCGAGATTGCAGACCAGGAGGTGCCTGGAGCAGGGCTGAGGTGGCTTTGGTGGGCTGTAGTGGGTAACCAGGTCCAGACCAGTGGGAGTCCCAGCTGGGCTTCAGAAGGGGCCTGGTACACAGGCTGGAGTCCAGGAAGGGAGGCCAGCCTCCAAGTTACACAGCTGCAAAAGCCATCCAGGTGAGCAGGTCCCAAACAGACTGGAGATGTCCACCCCAGCTCGAGTACACCCCAGCTCTTCCTCGCTGCAGGGGACGCATGCAGAGCAAGCCTGGCAGCTGCCCCGGGGCCATCTTCAGGAGGGAGGGTGGTGGGGAAGGCGGTGGGGTGGGCAGATGAGTCTGAGCCAGGGGCCTCCAGTCGAGGGAGGCTGGGTACAGCCAAAGCCTCAGATCACAGCAAACTCTGAACATTCCGCTAATTCTTCCACATCGACAAGCTGTATCAGGTGTTCAAATTCAGCAGCATCGACAGGAAGTAGTGCGTTATCCCAGGACTGCAGGGCCGTGGGGAGAGCAGAGGAGGGACCTTGCCCCTGAGGGCCACTCTTTCAACAAATGACTTCAGACCCCTCAGGGCTCCTCTGTTTTCTAGACTAGATTGGACATGTGCCAAAACCCTCGCAGCTGTGCCGTGTCGCTGGCCTCAGGTGATGGGGCTTCACAGGCTGAGGGTGCTCCCCAACCCCCAGAGGCCCCATGATCCTGCCACCGCACCCTCGGGAAACACGGCACTTCCGGGTGCGTCAGCCACAGCAGCTGCTCATGGAAAGTGACAGAGTTGGGGCAAAAAACCGTCAGAGAGACACTGAGGTGGGCAGAGGAGAGCTGGTCAGGGCTGGGCAGGGCGCGCTGGACGGTGATGTCCTTCCCACCGGCCTGTGCGGCAGGACGGCTCCACGTCCTTCTCGGGGTGAGAAAACCCCCCGACGCTGGGAGAACAGGCCATCAGCAAGCCTCCAGAGGTGCGGCATTGCAGGCGGGGACTAGCAAAGCGTCCCTGTGAACCAGCGTCCTGAGTGACAGAGGGCCCACCCGCGCTAAGGAGCCCCAGGAATCACACACTGAACAAAGACCTTTCCAGCGAGGCTGTCAAAGGACAGAATTCCAAAGCTTTCGCTTGAAAATCTGTATTGACTTTACTTTTTGACTTTAGAACAAGGTGCCACCTACTCCATAAAGTAGGTTAGGTGTTCCAGGGAGCCGAGCAGACAGACGGCTGGATACGGAAATGAAGTCACTCCAAAGCCACTTTTCTTGTCGGCTGGGGACAGGCAGACAGAAGTACAGAGAAGTAAGGGGTTAACATCGGGCGGTGCCAGGTTTCTTCTTTGTCGTGTGAGGAGTAAGGCAGAGGGAACTCCACGCCAACTGAAGCTGGACATTCGGGAAATGTGACTGCCCTCTCTGATTTCTTCTGGGTTCTTAGAAGGTCAGATGAAAGCTTAGAAGATCAGATGAACAGCTTAGTTTCAGTTGCTGGTGTGGAACTTCAGTATGGGTGACTCCATTTTTATTTTTGGTCTCTTCGGTTGGGACCAAAACAATGGCCTCCTGTAATGTTCACTATCAGGAGTGCGTGCCCCATTCATCCCCATCTCCCAGCATCAGAGGAGACACCGACACGATCCAAGCAGTTTAGGAATGACTACTAACAGAGTGTGTCCCCCTCGGCGATGTAAAAGGACCAAATTGAGGTGACTTTAGCTATTCTTTCCAGATACTTTGGAATTTCCCAAATGTTAGGCACCGGGCGGGGCAGGAGAGTGATATCAAGACACAAACACCAAGGAACAGGGGAATTGACACTTACCGGTTCCTGTCACCCATTCACCTGTTCCTTCAACAGCATTTATTGAACACTGATTACGTGCTGGGCATCATCTAGCTGTTGAGGATCCAACCATGAAGAAACAAAGTCCTTGCCTATGGACCGACTCTGCTGGAGCAGACAGGCCACAGATTAACATGTAATAGGAGGTGTGGGTAGCGGTGTGTGACTTGAAGGAAGTGGCTGTGGGGAAAACAAGGAGTTGCAGGCGATGTCTCCCCAAGAGGCGGCCTGTGAGGAGGATCGGCATCAGGTTGGGGAGGGTGAAGGTTGGATTTACTTGTCAACTGGACTGACATGAGGGGCTCAGATTAAACATCCTTTCAGTGTGTGTCTGCAGGTGTTGCTGGATGGATCAGCGTTTGAGTTGGCGGCCTTGGTAAGGTAGATTGGCCTCCCCAGTGTGGGAGGGCTTCCTGCAATCCTTTGAGGGACTGAACAGAAGTGGAGGCAAGTGGAACTCCCCCGCTCCCTTCCTGCCTGATGGTTTGAGCCAAGATGTCCATCTCTCCTCCTGGTCCTCTGGCCTCTGGACTGAACCATGCCACCTGCCCTCCTGGGTCTCCTGCTTGCAGCCAGCAGTCTGTGCGTGGGACTCCTCCATCATCAAGTGAGACAACTCCTCATGATCAATCTCTTCCTATACCATTGGCTCCGCTTCTCTGGAAAACCCCCACACAGTGAGCAAGCCCGGGTTACTCTGTGAAAAGAACATCCCAGCAGGGGGAGCACCCTATTACTGGAGAAGGAGGCTGGAGCCGAGACAGCAGGTGGAGGCTGGGGACAGATAAGAACCCTGATCACACAGGGCCACACGCAAGAGCCACGATGAGGTCTTGGATTTTACCCCAGATGAGAGAAGTCGCCAAAGGGCGTTGGACTGGGGAGTAATAAAAGCATTTTTAAAGGTTTGTTCTGAATGCCCTACAGAAGAGGCAGGAGTGGACACCATGAATCCCTGCAGGAGCCAGTCACAGTGACAGGAAGGTGAGCCCAGGGAGGGGGCAGGGAGAAGCAGCAGTGGGTGGGCTGGATGTGCTGAGGAGGCAGCTGCGACTCCAGATGAATGGAATGTGGGTGAAGAGGGGCAAGGACTGGGGTCTGCGACAGGCGGATGTGGGGCTGCGCTGCCTCCCTCACGGGTCACTGAGCCCGCTCCCAGTTCCCTCTGTCATTCACCTCGTCATTCCCGCCCGCCGTCCTTCCTGCTCACTCGCGCTCTCCTCGCACTCATCTCCCTCCCCGGCACAGAGTGGCGCGCTGCCCACCTGTCCTCCCACCACTTGGGGCCTCCCCTGGTGTCCTCAGGGTCGTTCTCTTCCAATGAGATCCAAACGTCGGAGCTTGGCAGAACCTCGGTCAGCACCGTCCACGGGCGCACGCACACACCCCTCCCCAGAATGTTCCAGGCTTGCCCCCAGGTCCTCTCAGGCTTTGAGGAGGCTCCTCCCCAATGTCAGCAGATGCAGCTGAGGATACGGGTGGACCAGGGGCCCGGGCAACCCTGCCCCACCCCATGACCAACCTGTTGACTCTTTCCCACCTGTTTGCTCCTTCCTCGGCTCTCTCCAGGTCAGCGCTAGACAGGAGCAGGAGAGAATCACGTTTCCTCCCATTTCCAAAACAAGCCTCGATCCAGGGGTGCAGCTGGACTGACCTGGGGAGTGTCACTCCACTGGCTGCTCTCACCGACCTGCTTCCTCTCCCGTCTCAGAGGCTCAGTTCAGCCTCCAGCAGGGGAGGCTGGCCGGGTGTTCTTGTGCCTTGCTACCTGCCTCTGACCCTTCACAGGTCCTCAGACAGGAAGGCCAGGCTCCCAGGTGACTGGGGCTGGGTGATCGGTCATGTGGCCAAAGAGACACTGAGTGATGAGGACGGGATCTGACGTATGAGCCTGAGCATCCCGGCTGGCCGGGTCAGGCGCTTCACGCTCTGGGTTTGGAACGTTCTCGTTGCTGCTCTGGTAATGCTGAGCCTTGTCGACAATGACAGTTCACCTTTGTCTCTCTGTGAAAGGTACAAAAACATAAGGGCTCCATCCACAGAGCCTTGAGCTCAAGGAGTCCACTCAATGCAGGGACCCTGGGCCAGCAATTGGGGTGCATCCTGACTCTCCCTGGACACTAGCGGTTGCAGCTGTTTGCTGGGGCTCGAGGGGTCTGAGCCAGAAAGAGTCACCCACACAAGCTTCTCCCTTTTGGGCTCCTGGCGAGAGACCACACAGCCTGTAGGGAGACTAGAAAGACACCCACCCAAGAGTCTGCCCCCTCCGAGGCCAGATCCCTCCACCACAGCTTGCTCCTGTGCAGAGAAGAGATCGGCACCGCTGACTCACGACAGTGCGCGACGGGACCATTCTGTGCCAGACACTGTGTCCCACCCTGGGGTGCAACTTGCATAAGACCTGCTCTTGTCCACCGGGTGCTTCCATCTAGTATATTAAATTTTAATGACTCTGAACCAGGTAAAAGAGTATCAGTCATCTATAGCTTTCATAAGTTATCCATTAATTTATTCTATAAAAATTTATTGACTAGAAGTTACAGTCTCATAGGGAGAGAAACCCAAATAAATCATTTTAATGGGATGCCACAAGTGTCCCAAGAGAGCACAGGTCCCTTGCCCGATCCCTGCTTCAGGCAACTGGCCAAGGAAACCTTTCAGAGGTGTTAAGGCAAAAAGCCGGAAGGGCCAGAGGCCCCAGTACTTTCTCCTCTGTCCAAGGCTAGCCAGGCGCACGCCAGCTGATTGACGACAGGGGTCCTTGGACAACACCTGTCATCGTTCTTAAACACTCAGGAGGCAGGGCTAATGAGAGGTCCTGCAGGACTGGCTTAATGAGTTGAAACAATTCAAGTGTAATTAGCACATTTATTAGGTTAATACGAGTCAATGCCTCTAAAGCCCCTGAAAAGAATTTAATCTCTAAGATAAATTATGCCCTTCCCACAAGCTCCTTCATACTATTAACAGGCTTTTTTTTTGTATAAACACAAATATCATCCCCAAAATAATCCTAATCATCATGGATCTCAAATAGGCTCAAAGTAATGAAGTTTTATTATGAATTATTCTCTGAGCTTTTCTGGAAGTCCCAAGGAAAGGGGAGGAGGAACAGATTTCCAGCTGGGATGGAATCCCGATTGATCCTGGGGCGGATGTGATTCTGGTAACAGCAGCAGCCTCCTGGCCACAAGTCTTGCCTGACACAGGGCCATTGTCCCTGCGCCTCCATCCATCAGGCTGAGCACAGAATCAATAGCTAGGTGCCTGGCAGGATTTTTTAAGGTTATCGCTCCCAATCCTTCACTTGATGGATGCGTAATGTTGATCGAATCGACTGGGAGTGAAGAGTCGCCTTCTGTTGCAGGCTTGATGAGTTACCATTTTCTGCCAGATAAAGAAGTTTCTACAAAGCAAGAAAAATTACTTTTTGGGGATCTGCCCTTGCTCCATAGAAACAGAAACGTAGCTAAGAGGCTTAAAGTGGAAATGGCAGACAATGCAGGCTTCACCAGGAACTGTGGCGATTTTTGACAGAGAATTCCTGTGCATATATTTTTAAAGCCGCTATTTCTTCTTGTATAAAAGGATGTTTGAAAGGCACTTGTTGGGTCTTTAAAATCAAAACAAAATCTAATAACACCTAGGTTATGGTCTTAGAATAACGCTAAATGAGAATGGACATATTTCCAAAAATTTCACTACCAAGGTTCTCATTTACTTTACAATGAATTCCCACTTATCCAACATGTTTCTGGATTCTGGGACTTGAAAAAAAATTTTTTTTTCGGCAGTAGTCTCCTCCTTTCCATGTGTAATTACTTTCTCCAACAGCGAGAAACATAACAAAAGTGGTGGTTTAGTGTTAGAAGCACTAACCTAAACCACTGCAAATAGCAAATCTCCTAGCAGAGTCTGATGGATGATAAGGCTACTCCCCCCACCGCCTGGTGAGTTGTGCTGACAGTGTGATGCAGGTCTCAGTCCACCGAGGTGGGACACGTACCCCACAGTCATCGCTCCGGCCAAGGTATACAGAAAACTCCTGTCGTCCCAGAAACTGCCCTGTGCCTTCCTAGTCACCCCAGCCCTATGGATACCCCCACGCTCAGTTCTATATCACCAAGTACTGCAGCCTTGGACTTCACGTGAACAGGACCATAGAGCTGTGCTTGCTTCCACAGCTGGGCTCTGTGGCTCGGCGGAATGTTTTTGACATTTATTCACACTGTGAGTCTACCCCTAGTTCCTTCTTTTTATTGCTGACTAGTACTCCACAGTCTGAACATTCCAAATTTTGTATTTTCCTGTTCCTCTTGAGGAACATCGGTTTTATTTTTGTTTTCATCGTGCTAAGAACACATAATGTGAGAGCTATCTTTATCACAAAATTTTAAGGGTGCAATGCAATATTGTTAACTGTAGGTACAAGTTCTCTGGCACCTACTCCTATTCTCCACTGAAACTTCCCACCTGTGATGAGCAGCTCTACTCTGCCCTCCTCTCAGCCTCTGGCAACAACGGTTCTCCTCTCTGCTTCTGCGAGATTGGGTTCCATACCCCAGAGAGATCCCAGGTTCGGTTCTAAACCACTGCAATAAAGCAAGCAGTGCGATAGAGCAAATCACACACATTCTTTTTGTTGTTTCCCAGTGCGTATAGTAGTGACTATCAGGTGTCAAACCAGGTGCAGGGCCTGTAGTCCCAGCTCCTCGGGAGACTGAGGCAGGGGGTGGCTCAGCCCAGGGGTTGGGGCTGTTGAGCACGGTGCCCATCCAGGGTTCACACAGGCTTGTGAACACCAGCAGCCTGGGCAACAGTGAGACCCCCACCTCTTTTTTTTTGGTGGTGCTAGGGATTTGAACCCAGGGCCTCCTGCTTGTGAGGCAAGCACTCTACCAACTGAGCCATATCCCCAGTCCCCCACCTCTTCAAAACATGGAGTCAGTTCTCTCAAACCTTGCCACTGCCTTATCAATTAAGTTCATGCACCGTTCGGAATTCTTCATTGCCAATCCATAGACACTCGTAGCATCTTCACCTGGAGTGGATTCCATCTCAGGAAACCACTTTCTCTGCTCCTCTTTAAGAAGTGACTTCTCACTTGTTCAACTTTGATCCAGAGACTGCAGCAGTTCAGTCTCCCAGTTCAGTTCTCTCGCTATTTCCACCACATCTGCAGTTGCTTCCCGACTCAAGTCTTGAACACCTCAAAGTCATCCATGAGGGTTGCAATCGGCTTCTCCCAAACTCCTGTTAATATTTGTACCACCTCCCATGAATCATGAATGTGCTTAATGGCATCTCGAATGGTGAATCCTTTCCGGAGGGTTTCCAGTTTATTTTGCCCAGATCCACCAGAGGAATCCCTGTTTATAGCAGCTATGAGATATCTTTCTTAAATGGTAAGAGGTGGAAGTTGAAATTGCTCCTTGATCGAGGGGCTGCAGAATGGATGTGTGAGCTGGCAGGAAAACCACATTAACCTCACTCCATACCTCCACAGAGCTCTCGGTGGCCAGGTGTGTTGTGAGTGAGTAGTAAGATCTGGAAAGGAATCTTTTTTTCGGAGCAGCAGATTTTAACAGTGAGCTTGCTGCCAACAGAGGTGCTGTCACCCAGGCTTGGTTGTTCCTCCACGGTTCACAGGCAGTGGGCGAGTGGGATTCTCAAGGGCCTAGGACTCTCAGGATGGTGAGTGAGCCCTGCTTCAACTTGAAGTCACCTGCCACATCAGCCTGACCTCTGAAGATGCAGATCTGAGGCCGAGGCACTGGCTTCTCTTGCTATGCAAGACCTGGATGGCGTCATCCTATAATAGCGAGCTCTTCACCCACACAGTGCAGCACCTTCCTCTGTCCCGTCAGCTGCATCTCCAGGGGAACTGGCTGGACCTGCACCTGTATCTTAAGGACACAGCTTCTCTCCTTAGATGAAGCCGCCTCCGCCAGCTTCTACCTTGTATTCTGCAGCTTCCTCACCTCTCTCGGCCTTTCTAGACTGAGGAGAGAGAGGACCTGCCCTGGATAGGCTGTGGTGGGAGGGAATGTTCCGCCATGCCTCTTCATGAAGCTCAACACTTCCACCCTTGGACTTAAAGTAAGAGACATGTGACTCTTCCTGTCACTTGCACACTTAGGAGCCAGTGTAGGATGATTAACTGGCCCAACAGCAATATTATTGTGGCTCAGGAAGAGAGAAGCCCAAGTAGAGGGAGAGGGAAGGAACAGCCGGTTGGCACAGCGGTCGGAACACACACAGTTATCACTGCCTACTCCACATCGGTTGCAATAGTGATATCAAAGATCAGTGATCACAGGTCACACAGGGATGCAGGCGGGAGGGGTCTGCAGTACTGTGAGACTTACCAAAAGACAACACGGAGGCACCAAGAGAGCATGTCGTGGGGTAAAGGGCACCAGCAGCGAGGTCACGCGCCTTCAGCACCTGAAACCGTGACTTCTGGGAAGCACACTAAAGCACAGTGTGTCTGCATACGCACGTCAGGCAGTGTGCCCTGCTGGACTGGCTCCTTCCACTTAGCGCGACGTCCTTCTGGCTCATCAGTGTGGCCACTTTCATCTCAGTTTCCTTCCTTCCACGAACTTTTTTTCCTCAGGTTTGGTTATTGTGAATAAATTGTAGGGGTACAGATTGGTGCGACCATTCAGGAAAACTATTCAACAGTTTCTTATAAAGTTAAGATGCACCTTTCCTATGCATAAGCCACTGCTAGCTATTTATCTAAAGGAATAAAAGTGTATTCACAGAGAAGTTTGTATGAGAATGGTTGTCGTGGTTTTATTCAAATTTGGGAAAATAGATCAATGAGCCCGGATAGATTTCAATGCCCAGGTCTTAAAGGAATCCTGCAGCTGGGTGTGGTGGCACACACCTGTGATCCCATGGCTCAGGAGCCTGAGGCAGGAGGATCACAAATCCAAGGCCAGCCTGGGCAATTCAGCAAGACCCTAAGCAACTTAGTGAGACCCTGCCTTCAAATAAAAATTTTTTTAAAAAGGACTAGGGAAGTAGCTTAGTGGCAGAGCACCCCTGGGTTCAATCCCTGGTACCCCCACCCCTTGAAAAAGGAATCCTGTTCTTTTGCTCTTTGTCATTCATTTTCACGAATGTGTGAGTAACAGGTTTGCACACCCCTCTGTTAAATCCGACAAGTGTGTGTCTGTGCGTTGCTTCCTCCTCTGTCTTAGCATCCCGATGATCTGCCTCTCTGCAGCTCAGTCTCAAGTCCTGGCAATTCCAGAGAAAGATCGCCTTACTTTCGTACGCAGATAAAGTGATGGCTGACTAGGGACTAGTTTGCAATATTTTTAGAGATTCTACCTGCCTCTACACTCCCCCGCACCTGGGGTGTAGCGCTCACAGGAGTCCCAACTGAGATTCTGCAGTGCTGACCACCAGCAAGGATGGCCACCATCCTGATGCAGAGCACAGGACCTCCTCTGCTCTTGGTGCATAAATTCACGGAGAAACAAGAATGGATAACAACAGAAGAGGGCGTTGGGGCAGCAGGAATCAGCTCTGGGAGCTGATGTTTGCTGCCTGGAGTCCGCACAAAACTGAAAAAGCAAGACAAGTTGGGTGCTTTGGAGAAAGTGAAAGCTGCCAGTGAACTTTATTCTCTTTATCAGAAGCCGATGAAATTAATGAAGTTCTTTTAGAATACCCAGGACTCGTCAATAAATTTTGTTGCGAAGAGGCTGGCTGATCAAGTTAGCACTTCAACTTAGTTGAACAAACAAATGCAGAAGTAAATGAGAAATATATAAAATCCTCTGAGAGGTGAAAATGGAATCCCTAAATAAACTAGTATGAAATAACTTTACAAACTTAAGAATTCACAAATGTCTGAAAAGAAAAACAGCAGATGGTCAGGCACCATTGATCTATGCCTCTCTTGGTCCCAGGATGGTAACTCCCCTCCACCCCAAGTTCTGGAGACTATCAGCCCTGAACTCCAATTTCAGTGATTCTGTTCTGCAAGACTGTCAAAACTTCAACTGGCATCCCTACTTCTTAACAATAGCTTTCTACCTAGATCTTCTTCCTGGAACTTCATTTTCCCCGTCTTTACAAAGAACTGGCCAACACTAGGAGGTAAGAAGATGGCCTAACACCAGCTTCCTTCTTACGGTGCTCTTCTCTAGGGATCATGGCTCAGCGGGTCCTGTCTGCCTCAGTAATTCTGCCATGCTTTCAGTTATTTTTGTAAAATATGCCTTTTCTAGTTTTTTTTAATGGAAACTTTAGTCTACTGTAACCTAATTCATCCTAGCAAAAAGAAAAAATTATGGCTCAACTTTTTTTCTTACCTTATTATATTGGCTAGGATCATTAGTTTGATATTTCAGTAATCTGATTTTAATTTTAATGGAAGTGTTTACAAAGTTTCTCATTAAGATGGATGGTTTGTGTGAACTTTTTCAGTTTTTATCACATCAAGGATATTCCCTACTATTCTTAGTTTTCTACAATTTTTATCATTATAAAGTATTGAATTTCATCAAATGCCTTTTCTGCATCTATTGATATGATCAATAATTTTTCTCCTTTCATCTTTTAATATTATCAAATGTATGTCTTTGTATATGTATGTGTGTGTATTTTCCTGATATTAAACTATCTTGTCATTACTGGAATAAATCCATATTGATTTTGGTGTACTATCTTTAATATATACATGACTAGATTGTTATTATTTTGCTCAGAATTACACCTTTGTTAAGGTTGCAACTAGTATTTCTATTTCCTTATGTTGGGTTTTTCTGATTTTGCCATCAAGATTAAATTAAGCAATAAAATGGGTTGTGGAGTACTTGATCTTTTCTGATTCTCTAGAAGAGTATCTCTAAGGTTAAAATGACTTCTTCCTTGAAAACTTGTTACAACTTGTGCATAAAATATCATTTGAGCTTGGTATTGTCTATACTGGAAAAACCTGAAAAGATGTGAAAAATTTAAACTACCATTTCAATTATCTTCTTATAGATACTGAACTATTCAGTATTACTCTTTCTGTTTTGAGACAGTTTCAATAGGTTGTATTTTTTTTCTGAGAACTTGTGCATTGTCTCTAAGTTTCCAAATGTATCAGCATAAAACTGTTTATAATATTCTGTGTTTTATTTTAATTTTGGTTTTCTGTAGTCCTATCCCTTTCTCAATTCTAAATATTACTATTTTTCTTTCATTAATCTCACCAGAGAATTGACATTAGTCTCTTCCAAGAACTAACTTTTGGCTGTGTGGATGATTTCTAAGATATGCTGCTTTTAAAATTAATTTATGCTCCTACTTTTATGTCTTCTCTCCTTGAACATTTTTTTGGACTTACTCTATTGTTTCATCTTCTCTAATTTCTCCACATTGACACTTAGCCTTTCTTCCTTTCTACAATAAATGTTTAAAGCCTTAAATGTCTTCTTAAGTGCCACTCATAAATAACTACCCTAGCATTCACACCCTGCCTCATTCCAGGAAGGATTTGAAGACTTCCCATAGCTCAAGATTTAAAAGAGAGAATAAGGAGATTCCTCAAAGATGGCCGTGTGGTGGCACAGGATGTTAGTTTCCTATTAACCTGTTTGTTTCTCTGCATTCAGACTGGGCTTCCTGTTGGCGACTCTAGTCAGGTGCTCTTCTCTTGTCCGTCTGATAGTCTCTGCCTTTGAGCTGGACATTCAGACATTGACCCATAATGTGATTATGGATGCAGCAGGATTGAAATTTGCCATAAGTCTATTTTTTTCCACAAGTCCTGCCTGTTCTTTGTTCCTTTACTCTTTTCAGGTGTGCTTTCGATTAACTGGCCTTATTGTTTAATTTTATCTCCTCATTGGCTTACTGGCTGTAACTCTTGTGGTCTCGTTTGGGGTTTGCTCTAGGGCTTAGTCTACACAGGGAGCACCGTCACCAGCAGCACCAGAATCTTGCAGTGACATGCTTCAGGTCCTCCCCTCAGCCTCCGTGCTATTCTTGTCATACATTTTATTTCTACATATTTCATGAAACTCACACTTTCGTACTATTTTCTCCTTAAACAGTCAATACTCTTTTAAAGCATGCGTTTTTTCATGCAGGTTAGCTGCGCCACCCCAAACCAGGCAAGTAAAAAATTCTTGAAGGTTGAAAAATGATTCAGCATCACAATGGCCCGTGGTCCTCAAAGTGCCACAGACAGGTACAGGTGTGTCTGTGATTAGGGTTTTATGTGGGGAGGGTTTGCTTAAGAGGAAAATGTCTAACAAGGCTCCTTAGAGGGATAATAGCTGAACACAGATTGAGGATTAAGAAACACTATTTTAAAGAAATTTAAATGAGAAAAAAAAAAAAAAAAACTTGTATTTACCCACAGAGTATAGGTCTCATTCCCGATTCTTCACTCCTTCACGGAGACCCAGGACCCATCTGGTGTCACTGTCTATCCAGGGGACTTCCTCCTGCGTTCTAGCAGGTCTTCTCATGATGAATTCTTTCGGTTTTTCTGTCTGAAAAGTCTCTATATCATCTTCATTTCTGAAAGATATTTTCACTAGATGTAGCCATCTAGGTTGGCAGAATTTTTCTGCAATGCCCTCAAGAGCCTGCTCTGTCTTCTCTGCCTTGCTTTGTTCCTGAAAAGAAACATGTTGTCACCCTTCCCTGGAAACCCTGTGCCTCCCACCACCCTCTCTGGTCGCTCTTCTCCTTGCCCCTAGTTTTAAACAATTTGATTATGGTGTCCTTTATGGTAGTATTCTTAATCTTTCTCGAGCTTGGGGTTTATTGAAATTCTTGAATTTGTGGCTTTATCATTTTTATCAGATTTTAACATTTTTTAGTTGTTCTTTGCTATGTCAGTTTTCGAAGACATCTCTTTGGAATATAACTCACACAAAACAATCCACATATTAAAGGTCAATTTGATGGTGTGTGGTAACTTCATGGAGTTGAACAACCATCACAACCAGTTTCCATCACTCCAAAAAGAAACCAGGCCCTCGCTGCAGCCACTCCCCGGCTATCCCACAAGCCCGAGGCAACCTCCAATCTGTGTCCCGTTTCTATGTTTATGCAGTCAAGGGATTTCGAGAACAGTCATGCATCTTCTGTGCCTGGCTTTTCTCCCTAGCATAATATTTTGAAGGCTCATCTATTGTAGCATATATCAGCATTCTATTTCTTTTTATGGCCAAACAATAGAACTTTAAGTGGATATCCACATTTTACTTCCCATTCACCACCCAGTGGTGAA
Source organism: Sciurus carolinensis (assembly GCF_902686445.1). Classification (NCBI taxonomy): domain Eukaryota; kingdom Metazoa; phylum Chordata; class Mammalia; order Rodentia; family Sciuridae; genus Sciurus; species Sciurus carolinensis. The sequence continues at coordinate 4,538,181 of NC_062224.1, read as the reverse complement.
TGCTTCTACTTTGACTCCCATGAATGAGGCTGCTCTGAACAAGGGTGACAAGTTGCCTTGTGTGATATCTTTTCCGCTAGCTCCACATCTGACCGGTTTCCCCAGTGGCTGCACCAGGTTCCTCCTCTGCAGGTGTGTGGGGCTCCTGCTAGTGCACTTGTTCCCTTCCTGGGCTTGTTCTTCTGGTGTTGCAGCCAAGTAACCAGCGCCTATCCCAGATCACAAAGATCTATGCCTGTTTTGTTCTAATTCTCATTTCTACATTTAGGTATTTGATGTGTTATATACAGTGTGAGGTAGGGGTTCATCTTGATCCTTTCTCATGAGGATATCCAGCCCCATGAGTTGAAGAAGCTGTTCTTACTCCTAACTGGACAGCCTTGGCATCTCTGTGGAAAGTCGGCTGACTATAACGTGATGGCTTGTTGCTGGCTCTTAATTTCACTCCACTGAGCTATACGTTCACCTTTGTGATAGTACCACTCTGAGAAAGCACTGAATAATTGTCAGACACAAAAGTTATTGGCTCTTCTGTACCAAGTATCACTTCTCAACTTTCATAAAGTGAAAACTGTAGGAGATACAAATAGAAAAATGACAGAATAATAAAATATGAGAATTTTAAAAACTTCTATCAGTGTAAGATCAATCAAGTAGATAAAAATTAATAAGTTCAGAGAAAACATAAACAACATAATCAATAAGATAGATCCCATAGGTGTATATCAAACTCCAAAGCCTTGTAATAGGGAACACACTTCCATTTCAAGCACTCATGGAATCTTCAGCAAAACTGACTGAAGTTTCCAAACGAAAAACAATCAACTTTTTGGGTCACGGTGGAATAAAACAAAATTGTGAATTAAAAACTAATGATGACGAAAGCAGTATATTTCAGAATCTATGAGACACTAAAGCAATTATCAGAGAAAAGGTCTTGCATTAAGTATTTAACAGTAAATATTTTACAGAATGAATTAAATATCCAAGTAAAAAAGCTAGAAAAAGATCACCAAGGAAAATCAAAGAAATCAGAAGTACCTGAAACTCTAAACAGAAATTAATGGTTTAGAAAATGGAAAAAGAAGAGAATGAACAAATAAAAAGCTGGTTCTTTTGAAACTCAACAAAGCAGACAAACCACCTGTTACCTTAAGACAAAAAGCAATAGAGCATAAACATAGAAAACGAAAAAAGACCTTGCCCAGCCCTCTACAAGTAATCTGAAAATCTAGCTGACAGTTATGATTTTTAAAGGTACAACTTTAAAATTTTGGTTCTAATAGATGCATGAATTCTTAATAGACCAGTTGCCATAGAAAAATTAAATCGTTAAAAAACTTCTCCCCGCACCTCTCTCTCTCTCTCCGGAGTCAGTTGTTGATAAGCCCCTCAGTCTACACTACTTTCTTGGACCATTCTGAATGAAGACATACACAGAGCCCTCGATGGTTTCTCAAGAACTTCTACCAGATCTTCAAAATTCAGAAATTCAGGCTTACGCTACTGAAACACAGAAAACTATTCTGTTTCATCAATCAAGTACAACAGGGATACAGGATCTCAAAGAAGACGATGCTAAAATTGAAAACTACAGAACAGTTTCCTTGTGAATGCTGAGGAAATGCCCTGAAGTAAAACTGGTAAATACAGAAGGGTCTCAGCATGGGAGGCCTTCAAGGAGATGCAAATGAAGCTACAAAGTGAGGGCTGGGGCTGGGGCTCGGGCTCAGTGGGAGGGCACTTGCCTTGCTTGTATGAGGCACAGGGTTCGAGCCTCAGCACCACATAAATAAACAAAACAAAAAAAAACGATAAAGGTACTGGGTCCATCTATAGCTTAAAAAAATTTTTTTAAAGCTATAATATGATCCATCCAAAAACCATAATTAAAGAAAAAAAGAAGAAAGACAGAAGGGAAATCCACAGATTAAGAGAAATGTGAGACACAGGTCAATTGCAACAGATGGGCCTTATTTGTATGGCAACTCAACAAACTATGAGAAAGGGAGAGACAATCAGGAAAATGTAAACACTGGACATTATAGCATTTTAAAATTTGAGGTAACAATGATAGTGTGGCTGTATGTTTTTTTTTAATGATTCCTTTTCTTTTAGTGGTACATTCTGAAAAATGTACAGATGAACCAATATGTCTGAGAGTTGCTACAAACAGTGCAGAGTCAGTGGGAATATAGATGAAGACAGGTTTCACTATGTTCTGACAACAGTTGAAACTAAGTACATTTGTCTGCTCGGGTTGCCATAGCAAAATACTATAAGCTGGGTGGCTTAACTAACAGAAATTTATTGTCTCACGGTAATGGAGTCAAGCTCTGGCTCAATGTGTTGGCAGTTTAGTTTCTTCTAAGACCTTCCCCCTTGATTCACAGATGGACACCATCTCCCTGTGTCGTACGTGGTCTTCCTTCTGTCTGGTTCCTAATCTCTTTTTATAATGACATCATATCATATTAGGGTCCATTCGTCTGACCTCGTTTTACTTTAATTACCTCTTTAAAGACAATCTCCAAATGTAGCCACATTCTAAGGTACTGGGAGTTAGGACTCAAAGTGTGAACTAGGGGGACATAATTCAACCCATCACACTGGGCAGTGAGGACACTGGGTTCGTTATTCTATTCATTCTACTTCTGGGTAAGTTTGAGATTTTCCATACAGAAAATTTAAATTAGAAAATCAATGGAAGACAAAAATAAGCCTTAGCTAGTGTAAACACTGGAATAGCTCTAATAGAAACTTAAATTATCTTTTATTTTCGGTTAATGATTTGATAATCCATAGATCAACTAGCAGACCATCTTTTACCTGACTGAGGCACTTCCATGTCCAATGGCTAAGAAACCAAAGACCACATCCAACGCAATAGGCAGTCAGAACTTCCCCAGTGTTGGGCATAGATGGAACTGGAGTCTTACTCACTCACCTCTGACTTGATTCTTGCTGAAATACAATGTTGCTGGTTAGGTTGAGTCCTTCCCAATATGGCAGACCTACTTGGCTAGAACAGTGATAAATGCGACTTTAAGAGCCTATAACATGGCACAGGTTGAAATGTTTGAAGGACACATAGTCTTCACGCCAGGGTCAGCCACACACATAGGAGCCAAAGTTAGAGCTGTTGGTTTTCAGTTTTTTCAGTTCCCCTATGTACTTTATTTTGAAGAAGCTGCCAAGAAAATGGAGTCAGGATAGGCCCACCACATCATGGACCCAGAATATTCAGTTCATGAAGACAAAATAGGACACAACTGTCAATCAGCTTAATGGGGGGGAAGTGGTTAATCACCACGGTCAGAATTTAGAGGTGGACTTCCATTTTTGGCAATATGGCAAATTGATTACCTGAGAACCTTCCTATCAAAAGACATGTAGAAATGATAGAAAAAAAAATACAATAAATGTCCTTTTAAGTATATAAACAAGAATGCAAGAAACCAAGGGGAAGCCTCTAGGGGCAAATCTAGGAGTGAAACTGAAGGACAAGGTTCAGGCTGCCCTACAGAAGTTTGCTGGATTTGATAATCAAGGGGTTGTCATTTGCATGATCATGTCAAGGAGGAAGATGAGGCAGGAGTTCTTGTCTAGGGTCAGGCCCCTTATAGGCTTACAATCCCAGCAAAGGGTGAACTAAGAATAAGAGCCACAGGCAGAGAGGTAATAAGAGAGCTTTCTGGCCTTGCCCTGAGCTCCCCTTGTCTTGAATGAACCCTACGCTGAGAATTCTAACCACGTACCTTTCCTCTCCTGTGTCTGCTGTTCAGATTTGTACTACCTCTGTGATTCTAGAATCTCTACGCTGATTCACATAAAAGTCAGCGCAAGCTGACAATACCTCTGGTACACCTGAAAGAAATGTCTAGAGGGACACACCTTGAACCCGAGCCTCCAAGATTCCAACAGGTAAGACACCACCAATCCCAGCTCACAAGATAAATCACAGGATACACAAGAAAATCCAAGAACTGAGGCCCCTAGGACAAGATCAAACCATCTGAAACCCAAAGACTTTTAATGACTTGCCAAAAAGTCACATGGCACATCAGTGACAGAGCCAGAGGAGAGCTCAGGTTCCATGAGGTGTTTGTAAACTACTTTTTTCCTTCCGACAGTCTGCCTTCTTTCCAGAGGGGGTGTTCTTTCTCCTGATAATCTAAGGGAAAATCAAATCTAAGTGTCTTTTGTTTGTTTGTTATTTCCGCAATCCCACGGTCCTGGGGACTCGAACCCGGGCCTCCAGCATGGGAGTCAGGCACTCTACGTGATGGCCTATAGCACCAGCACTCTAAGTGTTTTTAAAATCAACATTCCAACAGTGAAAAATGGACCTATTTACCCCCCAAATAAGCAAGTGGATTCTGCCACCGTGATTTTTGAAGGCCCCGGCGCTCTCGTCTGCAGTCTGAGAGCCTCTGTCCCTGGAGAGTATGGCACCCTTTTTGAAAGGCAGTTGAATTCAACACACCAAAAATTCTAAGTGCAACATCCTCTGAGAAGTTCATTCTGAGGAAATTCTCAGACTGGGAATAAGGGTCTGGAGTCCAGCTATCCTTCTGCTATGATGACCTGCCCTAGAAAAGCTGGGAAGTTTCATGAGAAGACATGGCTACACACGCTCCATATTTTGAATAGACTGTCAGACTGTACTGGCATTGTAAAACACCTTTGAGGGTTTAATATCAAACTGAGTGAAAACGAGTGCAAAGATACACCCCACTATGAGACAGCACTTCACATCCATTAGGGTGGCTACCACCGAAAAAGCAGAAACTAAGACCGGCCTGTGAAGAAGGAGGAAAGGGACCCTGTGCGCCCTGGGGGCCTGAAATGGTGCAGCTAGTGTGGAAAGGTGCGCCGATTCCTCAGACACCCACAAGGGCCACGCGGTCCAGCCACGTTCTTCCACTCTGCCCCCCACTGCCAGGAGAGCACGGACCCGGCCAGCCCCTGCACACCCACCCCACGGCAGCACGGAGGGGTGGCGGGAGCTGCTGTTTAGTGGGAACAGAGCATCCACAGGGGAAGATGAACGAGGTTTGTGGTGGATATTATAGTTGGTGGTGACAGTGTAAAATGATGTCAAAGTCACAACACTGTGAACGCTCTTAATGTTCCAGGACTCTACACTTAAAAATGGTCCAAATGGTAAGTTTTGTTGTGGGTGTTTTGCCACAATAAAGCATATACACATGGATATACACATCTATACCAGTCGTCTTTTTTGTGGTATGCGGGAAAGTAGGTTCCTATCAAACTGATGGGTTTGTGGTGCCCTCACTTCCCACTGGGGCTAAGTAACAAAGTGCCACAAACATGGTTGCTTCAAACAACACGTACATATGCTCTTAAGGCTCTGGAGAAACGAGTCATAAATCAAGGTGTCAGCAGGGCTGCACTCTCCTCAGTGCTCTGGGGAGAATCTGTCCCCATGCTTTTAGAAACTTCTAGAAGTTACCAGCACTCCTTGGCTTGCAGCACAGCATCTTGCTCCAGGTGTGGAAATAAGAACTCCTTCTTCTGCCACCACTCTCCCTCTGCCACACTTCACAGAACACACTTCCGACTGCATTTAGGTCCCGCTGGATGACCCACAGTAACTCTCCATTCAAGATTTTTTATTTAATCACATCTTTTACCATATAGGATATATTTGCTGGTTCTGTAGACCAGAATAGGGTTATCTTTGAGAGTCATTATTTAACCTGCCCATGCATAGGTGGGACAAAAGAAGGAATGACAGACAATGAAATGAAATATAATAAAACTTTAAGACCAGCTGTGTGGATTATAGAATTAAGAGTTGTTTCCCTCCAAATTCTTTTATATAGTTTATAATTTTTTTGCTGTGAGAAAATTTTATAATGGAAAAAGCAATATATTTGAGTGGAGACTATTGATGTATGTACAGTTTAATGTAGCTGGTGTGCATTTCCTGGTGTGTGATGGGTTCCCCTAAGCCACAAGCAGTTGATATAATGCCCTAAAGACCAGGGTAATCCATTGGGAAGATGTGAGTTCTGTATCAGGTACGTTGCTTATAGTTGTACAACCAGAATACACAGCCTACTTAAGACTTTGCTCAGGAATGGGTCCAGTCAAATTAAAATAAAATCTCTATAGAGAAGGTTGATATCACAAAAATGCAACACTATATTCCCCACAGGGTAGTGGGCAAAACCCAGCAAGCACCTTCTCTGAATCGGCAGCATAGTCTTGATCACGCCATTGGCCCACCTGCAGAATTCACAGCTCCCTCTGGAAATTACCCAGCCTCTTCGAAGTCGGTCTCCTGTCACTAAGCTTTCCTTGTGACACTGGTACTCATAATCCGATCTACTCACTGACCCAGAGATCCCCTCTCCCAGCCTTCACATCAGGCAGGCAACTGCTCTCCCCAAGTTATTCAAGGTTTCTGAAACGTACACAGAAGGTGCAGAAGATAGTCCTTGAATATCCCACACCTAATCTGGGACCTAATACATACACTCTATGCTATAACGAGAGCCACAAAACTATCAGTGCCCTCAAAAACTCACCGTGAAGACCAGGGAAGGGCCAGGATGACAAACCCAAGGGCAGCGAGGACCGCTCCCGGTGGAAGGAGCCTGGAGCTGCCTTAGCCACTTACTGCTGCTGTGACGTGCATGTTGGCACAGCAGAACTCTGCTTGGCTCATGGTTCTGGGGACCAGGAAGCCCAAGATCAAGGACCACATGGGGAGGGCCTTTTTGCTGCCTCAAGTGGTGGTGGGGCAAGCAAGCATGCACATGTGAGACAGACAGAGGCCATCAGGCCCACTCGTCCTCCTAACCAGCACCCTGCTGCCACAACGTGTACCCATGCTTGGCAACAGCAGCAATCCATGAATGAGGGCCCCACTCCTAAACACTGTCACAATGGCAATTACACTCACCATGGAATTTTGGAGAGACATTTGAATTATAGCAGTGGTTAAAGACCTTTCTCTTTGGGGGCATTGAGGACATAGCATCATGATTTAATGTACCCACAAGGTCCTTCTGCAGATTTTTATGCATCAAAAATATCTCTGAGTGACTGAAGGAAAAGTGAGCACAGGGGATTTTCTTTTTTACTTACATCAATGCAAAATTGCTGATTTCTTGGAAGTTGCACTAATGCTTAAAGAGCAAATTTTTAGAAAAGAATGGAGGAGGACAGATAGGAGAATCATGACTTGAAGCCATGGCAGGAAGGCAGACTGCATCCATACATCTCTAGAGAGCAGTGTGTTAAATCGGAGGTCTCTCTTTGGAAGGCAGATGTTTATCAGTAATAGCCTTCCGAAGTGCAGCCTGTCAATCTGCAGCGGGATCTGCCTGGGCACTTCCACTCCCAAAGGCTGTGATGCGCTAAGGGGAGGACGCACAGCTGCTCCCTGATTTGTGCTCATGGAACTACACCACATGGTACTTGAGCTCACGGCTACTCCAAGACCCCTCCTTCTAAGATGCAAAATGGTGCGTGTGCGCATGTGCAAACACACACACACACACACACACACACACACACTCACACACATGACCAGATCCTGCACAACAATAAAGAGATTCATATTCCAAAAGAATCCTGCTGCCAGGTCATGGTACCAGTGTTTTCAACAGCAGCACACCAGTATGCGGGCCTCAAGCCAGGTTAAGCAAGAAAAAATGAAACCACGCTTGCTTGATGAAGTCTAAACCTAGAGGTTCCGAGGGGACAAAAGAAAGAAAGTAGTGCCAGTACTGCCAGCAGTTGGAGATGAAGACTCCAAACCATGAGTCTTCAGGGGACATTCCATAACCAAACTATAACAGGCAGCTGAGAGAGGACCTTCTGCTTTGAAGCCCACAACAGAGAATGAGTTTAGGACCCTAGTGACACCAGGGACAGGAGGAGTCAAGTCACTACAAACTGCAGAGCATGTTATTCTCCAGGAGGGCAGGGAAGTTTACTCTCTGGCTGTCCTTGTGGACCCTGCTCTAGCACAGGTCTGGCCTGGTAAGTACTTGATGAACATGCAAACGAGTAGATATGAATGCACACATTCCATGTAACAGCAAATATTCCAGCTCCTGGGAATCTCAGCCAAACCAAAAGTGAAGGGAATCTGCCCAGCTAGCATTTCCTGTCTCTGATAACATGACCACAGTTCATGTTCACTGGAAGATTAGTTTAAAAGGGACATGTACAGGGTTTTTCCTATTGCTGCAAATCTTGGTCTAGCCCTGATAATAAGATACCCATCAAACCTATAAAATAACAGATTTTCTGATTTTTAACTGAAGGAAGGAATAGAAATATGTTCACAGTATCAGAACAACTGGCACCCACATGCCCCACCCCCTGGAACGAGCCCATGCATCCTCTGCCTGCAGAAGGCACACTTTATCCCTTTAAGGTTGGCAGAAAAAAACTTGGGTGAAGGCCTTTCCACCCTCCCCCATATTTAGGGTGGTCATGATTCCACTTCCCTTTCTTTCTCCCATCTCCTCTCAAAAATGACCATAAATGTTTGCTACTCTTATTACCAAACTCTTAATAAAATCTATTCTTGTTCCCACCATCCAAAAATGTTTTCCCACCCTCCAGTCCCACATACTTTGAGTAAAAATTTAAAGGTGACATCCAAAACCAAACCTCCCTTCACTTGATAAAACCCAATAATTACTCTTAATCAGATAGTACTGCTAATCCGATATAAACCATCCCAAATTAGCACTTTCCTTCCCCCTCAATGCCAACGGCATTAAATGACTCAACCCTGCTGCACCAGAGGCCCCAGCTGCCAGTCTGCTGGCATCCTCATCACGACACACTCCCCCTTGGAGTCCCTCTCCTCCAGCATCTTTTCACCCACTGACAAGCCTTCTCTCTTGGGCGTCCCTCTCCCTGGGTTAGACGAGGTCAGGCGGGGCTCTTTTGCCACACAGTGGTAAGCAGCAGCAGATACTCTGCAGCCTGCAATAATGGGGAAGAATTTTAATCTATACACCACATCAAGGGGAGGGAACATTTGTCAAACTTAGGTGGCCTAACTTCAAATACGATAATTCACATGGTAAAACGTACCCAATTCTGAGGTTGCATTGAATTTTAACAAGTCTTTAATGATTCAGAAGGTACTGCAAGAGTATTGCAATATTTCTGAGTCATCACGATGAATACTGACCATCGAGGAATTGTAGGTTTCAGATGGACTGAGTTGTTGCCGTGCATTGGCCAGTGTGGATCTCTGAATTGCCTGGAAAAGCTCGAGAGCACTGGCTGGCTTCCTGAGCAGCCCGCTAAAATGATTTCACCCACTGAGCAAATATTCACTATGCTCCTACTCTGTGCCTGGCAGGATTGCTAAATTTTGGTTCTGGCACTAACTATTGCATGTGATACTCCTCCTTAAGTACTTTAGCAAGTGGAAAGGTACCATGCCTCCCTGTCTCAGCTTTTGGATGAAATTTTGTTTTCCCCAATTGATGGTCAATTTTAACCAATGGAGAAGTAGGGTCTTCCTCTTGGTTAATCTGAGTTGTTGGGTAATAATGCACAGGGTATGAAGCATAATTAGACTTCTAAATCATGTAATTTTTTTTAATATTTCTAATTACAAGAGATTATTTCTATGTTAAGCTGAGATGAACTAAATAACATATACATGCTCCTCCTTCCACTGTATAACTCAACAAGTTGAGTGAGTGGTGGGTTAAAGATCCACTGGTTGGTGTTTGACTCCTAAATTTATTCAAGACTTAATTCATCTAAAAGCATAGTGGAGATCTGCAGGCCCAGAACTAGTCCCACCTCTCCTAGTGACCAAGGCATCACTGCAATTCGCTGCACATACTCCAGCTTTCCCAGTGGTTATTAAATGGATGTTAGGACTTGCCTAGAGCAATTGAAGGAGCACTCATGACAATGGGAGAAAATGCTTTATGTAAGATTAGCACTGAAATATGTCTTGGAGCAAATTACTGTCTTTTCTCAACAGCTGCATTATTTTTAAAATGACCAGGCATTTTGACACTGATTTGCTTTTCCCTGGAACTCTTTAAATTTCCTTCAACACCATTTAAAAAATTATGTCAGGCTAAAATATTCACTAATGATGTTTAGTACTACTTCCATTGAAAACATAAATAAAACAACTTTATAAGATTAAAGATAGGTGAGCAATGCGATTCTTTCAAATAATCTGAGATGCAGTGTTGTTCTTCTGTACTGAGTTGCCCTCTGGGTGAAAGAACAAATGGAACTGCAGAAATTCAAAGTTCCTTGCTTAGCTGCTCCAAGTTTCGTACCTAGCAGTCACTCCATGGATTTGCATCATGGAAGACAGACTGACACACATCATTTGCATGTTTTTTTCCTTGTTTCTTTTATTTCATAGAATATATAACCTCAAGGTTCTCCAAAATCATTTAACCCAAGATCCTTTCTTCGGCAAGAACTGATTTGTTTGTTTGTTTTGTCTAACAGCTAGAGTGTCCCCTTTATCCAAGGCTTGGCTTTCTACAGCTTCAGTAACTATGGCCAACAGTGGTCCAAAAATATTAAACAGGAAATTCCAGAAACAAACAAGTCATCAGTTTCACCTTGTTTTTAAAGTGGCATGACAGAAGCTCACATCGTGCCCACTCTGCTCCAGGGACACGGATGGTCCCTTCATCCACGCTGTATATGCTACCACCTGTTAGCTGCCTAGCAGCTGTCCTGCTTATCAGATTGCCACTGTATTGCAGTGCCTGTGCTCGACCAACCTCCATTTTAACAGCAGTGGCCCCAAAGAACAAGAGTAGTGATGCTGGCAATTTGGATAAGTCAGAGAGAAGTTATAAAGTTCTTCCTTTAGGTGAAAAGGTTAAAGTTCTGAACTTTCAGGGGAAAACAAACCAATATGCTGAGGTAGCTATCATCCACTATAGGAACAAATCTTCTGTGAAAATGACAGAAGAAAAGGATATTTGTGCTAGTTCTGTTACCTTAAATGGCAGAAGTTACTGCCACAGTTTAAGAACCTGGCTAAGATGGAAAAGGATTACATTTGTGGATGTTATGTGTATGAAGAAAACAGTTCATTAAGATTTGGTACCATCAAATGTGAGGCTGGATCTCCTAAAAATCAAAGGGAGATCAGTAAAGGAAAGGGACCAAGGACTGGGGTGGGGGAAGGAAAGGGGAAGTGCTGGGAGGCACTGGCCAAATTACATCATTATAATCGTGTGCATGAACGAGTATTTAACAACCAATCCCATCAACATGTGCAACTACAATGCACTAAAGAAAAAAAATCTGGTACTAACTGTGGTGTCAGGTATCCATGGAGTGTGTCCCCCAAGGATAAGAGGGACTGCTGCAATAACACTTAAAAGGGATGAGGAAAATCTATTATATTTGGAGAATGGCAAACATATTTAGAATTACAGAATCTGGGGCTGTGGGTTGTAGCCCAGTGGTAAGAGTGCTTGCCTAGCACATGTGAGGAACTGAGCTCAATCCTCAGGCACCAGGTGTAAATAACTAATTAATTATCTAACTAAATAAATAGTCTTGTGTCCCTCTACAACTAAAAATATTTTTTAAAAAAATCTGCTAGCCTTCCTGTGATGGGCTGACAGATCTGGCTCCATGAGAATGTTACAGGCCAGACTCTAAGGGAGATGACTAAACAGACTCCATTTTGCTCTGAGACTCCATGTTATGTAGGAAATAAGCTTCTCCCATGGGAACACCCCGCCTCTGTGCCCATCATCAGTTATTTAGTGTGACATGTTTAATAATATACAATGACAACTCCTATGTAGTGAAGAATTGCTCTCTTTTGATTCCTATTGCTCCTAAACAATGTACCATGTGAGCAGTGATTGTGTGGATGTTAGTAACCATTCTTTAGTTTGTACCTAGGTGAGGGTCATTTTGACCCACTTCCCCCTCTGTTGATGATCTCATGATGTTAATGTGTAATTTCGAATCATAGCAACAGACACTTATGATTGATGTGATTTTTGGTATAAGAACCCCTACAACCCTGTGGTCAGGGCTGTTCTCCCAATAGCCATTTTTTGGGGCATCGTGTGAGACAGTCAGCTGGCCAGCTTAATAAAGACTCTCAAATTTGGACTTCTCAGTGGTGATCAGTCTGTTCTTAAGTTGCACCCCATAACATTCCTTGTGCACCTGAACCAGCACTATTTTAAAACACTAATGGATACGGTTCCAAACCTGCCTGTGTCCAGTCCAGTCACATTAAATCTTCCCACAATACATTTTCTCCTAGTCATTAAAACCTGACTTCTGGGAGCTCCTGACACGTGCACAAAAGTAACCAACCCTCTCTGGTCCGGCTACCTATTGTCCACACTGGCTAAAATATTCTTCCTTTCTTCAAAAAACATATCTGACACACAAACATACCAGACTTGGGGACCTCGTTTCACTTTGCCTTTATTTTTTACAATATACTTAATACATTTATTCAATATAGCATATTTCAGATGTACAGAACTGACAGTTATAAAGCAAAATTGTATGTAGCATACACCCAGGCCCTCCCACCCAAGGACTAGGAACATTATTCATTTGTCCTTACCTTACCTATGTTTCTGTCTGTCCCTATTTATTGATCCTCCTGTGGAAATCACTGAGTTAAATTTTGGTTTATCACTGTAACCTTTCTTAACAGTACAGTTTTATATGCATGTTCAGACAACATACTCTTTGGTTTTGCTTTTTGTTTTTTTAGCTTAGTGATAATACTACTACTTTAAGTAGTGTCATGGAAATTTTTTCCATTAACATTTTGAGATTCATTCTTTTTTTTGCTTTTTTTTGTTAGGGGGAGATACCCAGGATTGAACTCAGGGGCACTCAACCACTGAGTCATATCCCCAGTCCAATTTTGTATTTGATTTAGAGACAGGGTCTCACTGAGTTGTTTAGCATCTCACTTTTGCTGAGGCTGGCTTTGAACTTGTTATCTTCCTGCCTCAACCTCCAGAGCCACTGGGATTACAGGCGTGGACCACCACACCCAGCTTGAGATTCATTCTTATTGCAAGGTATAACTGTAGGTCATTCACTTTCATTACAGAATAATAGCACTCAGAGTAAATATACCTAACTTATGAATCCATGCTCCATAGACACATTTCACTTTTTCTAGTTACAAACTAGAACATCACTATGAACAATCTTGCACATTCCTAAATACACCAACGTACGAGATTTTGTTGAACATGACTTGGTTGAAAGCTGGATCACAAGGTCTACAGACATTCACATCGGCGAGGTGCGCCTGTTCTCCACAAGAGTGGTGATGTGCACACTGTGTGAGCTCCACAAATCTTCTCTGACCCTTATGTGACCAGGCCATGTCTGCAAATCCCATGGATAAACAATGGGATCAAGAGTGTGGTCTCCATTCATGCTGGCATGGTCAGTAATTCCAGCAATGTCTTCCTATTTGTTTATAAGCCCCACGCAAAATGCCTTTTTAAATTTCTTCTATTTTTTCAAAATAGAAACTATATAACTAATCTTATTTGTAATGTAATAGTCTTCTTAAGTTCTGGCCTGTCTCGTCACAGAAATGATTTGCTTAACGTAAGTCCTCAGTTTGGCTGGGTTGATTTAATCATCTTTAGGATTAGTGCTGTGTCTCAAGAGATTCATTCCTGCCTTATGGGGTCTTTCATGCAAACGTTTACAACGTCTGTTGTTTGTATTTTGCACATCAGGAATTGGCTGTTCAGCAAGAGGGGAAGCAGCACTAATGCTCATTTCCCACTGTATTTCTCAAGCAGTACCTCCAGTCCTCACTCATGGGCTACACCATTCCTGCTGGGTCACCAAGGCCAACACAACACATCCATGGACTGGTTTCCAGGCTTTGTACTGCTCGGAAAGTCACCCCTGCCCCACATGACACTCTATAATAAAACTTGATATACTGTAAGACAAATCCCCTAAACCTCTTCATCTTTAGAAGCATATGATCACTTAGTCCTCTGCTATTCTACTTAAGTTTAAACATTTGCTTATGTTTAACATAACCTCTGTTGGAATTTCTTTTGGAAACAGTATTGGATCTATAGCTCAATTTGGGAAGTTGTAGTATCTTTATAATTTTTAATAGTCCCATTCATGAACAAAGAGAGTTCATTAGAAGTTCCTTTGTTGCTTCTTTATCCTTTATTTATTTTTTGTACTAGGGGTTGAACCCAGGGGTGCTTAACCACTGAGTCATATCCTTCAAATGAGACAGGGTCTCGCTAAGTTGCTGAGGTTGGCTTTGAACTTGTGATCCTCCTGCCTCAGCCACCTGAGCTGCTGGGATTACAGACGTGCGCCACTGTGCCCAATTCTTTGTTCTTCAAATGCTAAATCAGGGTTCAATCACTGTCTTCTTGAACACATCTACCATTCCAACTCAAGTAGAAGTGCATCTTTAAGTGCAAAGTTTTGAGAAAAGACTATGGGTGAACCTGAGGCTTGCGGTTTAGGCAGAAGTATCTCTCCCTGTCAGTGAATGTGCTGAGGGTAAAATGAGAGGCATCAAAGACAGGGTTTGGGATGTGGGGGTGAGACGCAAGCATGACCTCAGGAAGGAGCTGAGCATCACTGTGTGCACCAGGAGAGGGAAGTCTGGATGGAGTGACCTGCAGGTATTGCCTGGTCAAGACTGCCCTCTGAAACAGCAGCCTGAGAAGGCAACTACTGACAAAGTTTTGGGGACATGAAAGTTTAAGTGGGCCGAGAAAGAGAAAATTATGAAAAGGGCTGAGAAATTATCATAAATATAAAGGTTAACCAGAAAAGGGATATCAAGGGGGAACCAGGGAAGAAGTTTTTGAAAAATCTGGCCAACATTGTCTAAAACCAAAGAAAATAAACCTGTTGGAAAGGTCACTGGGACTGTCAAGAGGTCATCAGTGGTGGGAGTGATGGGAACATGCACACAGGGGTGGGGTGGGGGGGTGTGAATCAAGCAGAGGATGTGAAAAACGGCCGGCACTCGGGCGGCACCCAAAGGTCTGTGGACAGCACGCCTGACCGTCCTCTATGGGTCAGTGTGAGCAGACGGTGCAGCCACCAGAAGGGCCCGAGGAGAAATGGTATGCTAAGCCCTGAGCTCAACTGCCACCCTGCAAACCAGCCACCTCAGTAACAGCAGTACCCACAGCAGCACGGGGACGATTCTTTAGAGGGAAGTTAACGTGGAGCCTTGCTGAATGCAGAGGTGCCGAGTGTGCCGTGCATGTCAGTCCCAGATGCTGGCGATGGGAGGTCGTGAGCAGAGCCAGCCACTGAGGGAAGACCCAAGTCCAGAACGTTACCTCCCTGCCTTTCAAGTCCTGCCTCTGACACCTTAAACAAACCCAGGAGAGTGCCTTCAGGTTGTATTTTAGATTCTTAATGATCACACAGGTACTTGAACTTAAAAATTTTGTTTTTGTCTTTAGAAATAAAGGGGTCTGTCCCGGGATTAGACTGACAACACATTCAAGGTAACTATCTCACAACCAGCTGAGAGAAGACATGACAAGTATTTAATGACCAGGACACTCTTAGTAACTATTCAGATAAAATACATTAAGATATTTGAAGAAAGTTTCTTTTTCTCACAGAAAAACGTACCAAAGCTTAAATAATACACCTGCTATGGAACAGGAAATAAGTCCAACTAAGTGGCTCAGGACACCAAGTACCATTCTCCATCTGGCACGAGTTAAATGTACCTCAAGAAAGTGCACAATTACCTTCACTCCAGGGGCAAGCAATGCCAGAAATGTATGCATTCTGCCGTGAATATATATGTGCTATGGCTATGTAGGGTAATTTCCGAAGTCTCTTTTTTTCCCCTTTCACCTCCAACACACCTGAATGTACCACTGCTTCAGGGGCATGGCCAGCCAATATCCAGGGAGATGAGGGATGGTGTTTGCCTCTTAGTGAGTCAGTCCCAGTCAAGCACATAACAGAGGAGGCAGCTTCTCTTTCCCTGCCAAATGGGGTCTGAATCCCTGAAGGGGAACTAGCAGGTTCAGTCCAGCAATTACCATGCAGGTTTCCCCACTCTTTTGCCCTCTGTTTACCTCTTGTTCTCTTTTCAGGAATACCTGCTACATGCTGAGACTGGGCTACCTACAGAACTCTACAGAAGCTACCATTCATTAAGCACTTGCGATGTGCCAGAGGCTACGTTAACTGTTCCTCAAGTCATCTCTTTTTGTCTATGTTCGTCTCGACAGAAACTACTCCTCACTCTCACTTTACAGATGAGAAAGCAGTGTTGGAAAGTCTAGGTAATATACTCATATCAAACAGCAATTAGGTAGCCAAGCGGAAACATGAGTCTGTGTATATCTGACTTCAAAGTCCATGCTCTTACTATTTCCCCTGAAATGACCCAGAACAAGCCGATGTGCTATTTCCAAACTATATGAATTTGGAGCTGGGTCAGCACAGAAAAAGAAGAATTGAGTGACATCATACTGTCCACCAGTCCAACTCTGCAAAGGCCACTGCAGCTGAGCTAAGACCCTGTTCAATTCTGAAGACAACTAAAAGATATGAACCACCCTTAACTGTCATTCCCTCTCCACTTCCTCTTATCCTCTCTTAGGGATTAGGAAATTGTGGGAGCACAAAAAAGCCTGGAGAGCATGACTGCACTCGGCCACAGCAGGGCCAACAACTCGGTATTTCTGACAGGCAAGCAGTGAGATGCCTTTGCCAAAAGGAGTTTTGCAACCATTTAACTGAGCCTTAGAAAATGAGGTCTTTCCAGAAGATCAGAGATATTCTTTCCCATCGGAGTCTGCTGTTGGGACCACTTAGATTAAAATGCCCCATTTTTCACAGTGGCACTTTGCCACAGGGTCACATTTCTCTATTCTCTATTCCAACCAAGTCTCAGGCTTCTTTTCTAGGAGAAATAAGTTCCCTCCTAGATCCAAGGTAAAAATAGAAAAAAAGCAGGCTGACTTGCTTTGAAATGCAAAAGACCCGTCTCCAGCTTATCCTAGGTCCCCAAGGGACCAGGGATGCCATGAGAGCCATGGAACCTCCCTGCTACTCGTTCAAGGTCCCTGAAAAACAGTGTTGTCTTCCAGAAGTCCCTAGAAGCCCTGTTCCTCTACAGCGTCTCTGGGATGGTTTCCAAAGCTAGAAGCAGGGCTGTGTCGACCAGATGCACACGGGACTTTGTTATTAAGGCACTTTGAATCTTATCTCCTTGAGGTCAGCAAGCAGAGAAGGTTAAAAGGAGGCAGAGTTAGGGGAGGAAAAGTTAGTCTGTATCATATCCCAAGATGGGTCCAAGCCATTTCTCCACATTGGCCACAGACATGTTCTTTCTCAGAGCATAATCTTCAACCTGCAAAAGACAGAAGCACGCTATTAAATCCAAGTGCTAACACTTTCTGAAGTTTCCTCAGGTTTTGCCAAGAAACATTAAGTACCTTCCATTTCTTAACAGCAATCTACTGAGTTAAGTGCAGGTAGATATTTATCTGTCTACCTAGTTGCCTTACTCTCTGGGCAGAAAACAGCACACAGTAAGTACCTGCTGCATGTAGGCTGTGTATGCTCATGGTGTAGGGAGGGCTGGAATGAGGTAATGGACTAAGGTTAAATTCAGACATTAATTGGGGAAAATATCTTCATTCCCTCCCCTTCCTTTATTCTCATTCACCTGTAAAATAAAATAGGTTCTAGGATTACACTTAAAACAGGCATCTAAGGAAACCACACACTTACCTGATCCTTGGAAATTTTCCCCACAGCAAAATATCTGGACTGCAGATTGGAGAAGTAGAGGCCAGACACTGCAGAGGCGGGTGCCATTGCCAAGGACTCTGTCAACCTAATGCCTGGAGAGGGCAATGCGGGAAATGCTCATTCACTTGCTGCCTAGTGTTGGGCCGGTGGTTGGCACTCAGTAGACTCTCGCTGAACAAACGAATCAAAGTAAACTTATGCCATCTAGGTAGACACACGGCCCAGCAAAAAAGCTGTGATCGGACAAGGCTAGCAAATTCTGACCAGGTAGAAAAAAATTTCAGAACACACGGATCTCCTCACCTGGTACCGCAGGCCTGGAACAGACTCTATACTCTTCCCATGTTACCAAAGATCAGTGGAGGCTCCGACCTGCTGCTAAGTCCAGAGGTCAGAGAGCCATCTGAGAGCTCTACACAGGCTCCAGGGGCCAGTGACATTATCATCCATGAGTGACAGTTGGTACCAGTCAAGAATGAGGTCACAATGGCATGAGAAAAAAGTGATATGTTCTCCTGGGGTCTGGAAATGCAAAAGGACCCTCAAGCTATCCATTCTAAGCCTCTCATGTTATGGACGAGGAAAGAATGACTCAAAGGTCAAGTGCCTTGCCACAGATCACCAGCTGGCTAATGGAAAACAAATCCAGATCTCAGGACTCCTGGCATCAGGTTCAGCACAGTGCAGCTTCTCACTTCAACCTAGATTCCTTTAGCTCTGCCAGCTTTGACAGCATGCCTTTCATTAATCCCACTGAAAACTGTGAACTCAGCCTCCGTCTTGTCAACCACGTGATCTAAGGCAAGGGTTAGAACCTGCATAAGGATGCACAGCCACACAACCATGGCAGATTCCACCCTGGGCCAAGGAAACTGACACTGGATGCCCAGGGCTCCATCTCAAGAGGGCATGTGCCAACTTTCCATTTCAACTCTGAGAATCAAAACATGAGACAAAACATAAGAGAATTATGGAAACAGAAGAGCATAAATGTTTACACCAGCATGAAAAGAAAGAGAAGGGAGCAGGGAGCTCTGAAAGGCTGGTGTCCAGAGATGCCACCAGCAAGCAACGTGGGCCTGAGGCAGACAATGCCACCCACAGGACATATCTGTGGGTTGCTGAGAGGGATGAAAGATACTATCACACCAGCAAGAGAAACTGGAGCAAGAGAGGAAAAGGATGGCAGGGATGGGGGGGTAACATCTCGTCCATGAGTGTCAAGAGGAAATAATTTAAACTGGTAAGTCTGTAAGGGTAATATAAAAAGGTAACACTAATATGGAAGTAAAAATAAAATACATAGCTAAAAGTGTAAAAGGACAGGTAAGAGTTGATTTCATCTTAATTCTTCCACTTTTTAAAAATCTCTAAGCATTACATTGGTAAAAAGCATAACTACTGAGTGAGAAAGAGAGGCGCTCAGCCTCCCACACACACCTGTGCACTGCTCGATGTCAGCCAGTCTCCACATGGTGAGCTTCTCGGTGTGGTCAGGCTGGCTGGGGTAGCCGGGAGCTGGCCGGATCCCTTCAAACCGGAGCTTGCGCAGGTCGCTGACGCTCAGCTGCTCACTGCTGCAGTAAGCCCAGAGTTCTCTGCGAACCCTCTCATGGAGCTCCTCTGCAAAGGCCTGGGAATCCAGAGCAAAGGCACACTCAGGCAGAGGCAGGAGCTCACAGCATGCCAGCAGCCTCCCTCCATGGTCTAAGCCATGTGGAACAGCCTCCCTCGCAGGCCAACAACCAGGGTGAAACTGCCAAGAGGTGACAGGCTGCATTCTCGAGAGTTTATCCTTTCATTAGCTGCTCTGCTGCTCAATGGCAACCTGAACCTGGACTCTTGAGGTATCATGTTTTATGATCTGAGAATTCCAAGATTTTTAATATAAATACTACTCTGAAGTCCAGTCTACAGCACCACTTCCAGAAAGAGCAGCAGAGACCACACAGCCGCATTTCCTCCATGGCTCGCCACAGAGAAAGGGGGCGGCACTCCTCAGAGCCTTGGCTGTCCTTTCCCGTGCACAGCAAGATGCAGGATCTACAGAAGATACCAACATCAGAAAGAGGGGTTCTGAAATAAATCTGTTTTTTAATTTTGGGGGGTTCTCAAGAAAAACACCACACCACAGCAAGCAAAGGAGACATCAGAGATAAGCAAGAGGTCACGGTTCTAAGGCAATGACCAACTACAGCACCACTGAAGGTTTTCCTTTGCCCAAAGGACGACATATGAGAACTACTTGGGGATTCATGATTTCTAGAGCGTGGGTCATGTTAAAGCCTGCAGCATGACGCAGGTAAAATACTGGTTCTAGTGGTGGCATCGCTCTGAAGCCTTGGCAGCTTCTCGCCCAGCTGGACTCCACTTCATTGCCTGATGCACTGCCACCGCCTTACCTCTGCCAGTCGGTCGCCCAGCGCCTTGACCATGATGCTGTTGTAGTCATCACCACTGTCCTCGTAGGCCTTGCTCAGCTCTTCCACCCCGAAGCAGGCAACAGCAAACAGGCCCAGGTAGTCACAGATCCCAGAATGCAGAGGAGCGATGAAGTCCGAGAGGCAGAGGTACGGGTCTGTGCTGGCAGAGTCCTTCTCAGCCTTGAAACCCAATCAGCAGGCACAGGGTCTATTAGCATGGATGTGGCACCAGCACAGAGGAAAGCAACTGCATATCTTTAAATAATACAAGCTTCATGACACAGAGATGTAGCACTTAGAACAGTGCCTGACACATAGTGCGTATTCAATGAATATTTGTTGAATAAACGAACTGGTACGGTTTCAGTGCATCCCCCAAAATTTCATGTATTAGAAACATTCTTAATTCCTCAAAGTGGCAGTGTAGGGAAGTGGGCCTGGTGGGAGGTATTTCAATTCTTAAAATGTACCACTGGGGGCTGGGGTTGTGGCTCAGTGGTAGAGCACTTGTGTGGCATGTGTGAGGCACTGGGTTTGATCCTCAGCACCACATATAAATAAATGAGTAAGTAAAATAAAGGTTCATTGACAACTAAAAAAAATTTTTTTTTAAATGCATCACTGTCTTTCTTAGAGGAATGGGTGAACTATGGCTGGAGTTCAAACCTCTCTTCTTTCTTGTGTGTGTCCTCTTCCCGTTTCTGACTTATGCCATGTTATGAAGCAATACATGACCTTTACCAGACATGGCCACATAGCTTGAACTTCCCAGCCTCCAGAATGCAAACCAAAATAATTTTTTTCTTAATAATTATCAGTCTCAAGGCTGGGGAGATAGCTCAGTTGGTAGAGTGCTTGCCTTGCAAGCACGAGGCCCTGGGTTCGATCCCCGGCATCACAAAAAAAAAAAAAAAATTATCAGTCTCATCTATTCTGTTTTAATAACAGAAAATGGAATAGGACACAAGTGAAATGAGATTTTAAGAACCCATTTATTTGTTCATTTACACACTTTCTGAATATGTACAGACACTGCTAGGAACCAGAACCTTAAACAGTCACACATTTTAAAAAATGTTCCCCTCTACAAAGTTTTCTTTCTTTCCTTTTTTTGGCTCTACTGGGGGTTGAACCCAGGGGACTTCTCCCACCCTTTTAATGTTAAGACAGGGTCTCACCAAATTGCCGAGGCTAGCCTCAAACTTCCAACCATTGTACCTCAGCTTCCCCAGTGATGGAGATAACGGGAACATGAGCCACTGCCCACAGCTTGCCCCCACGGTATTTTTAACCCCAATCAACATTAAGTCTTGGTGCTGTTTGAATGGGGACCATAAGCTCCACATGCATCAATAGATGTGGTTCAACAAACTTTAGGGTCAACATGATCTTGGTCATGTGCTGCCTGCCATAAGGGACAGTGCAAGAGACAGCTGGGGATACCCCACGATAGTCTGAAACAAAGGAGCTCTGCACTCTCCCCACAGCCCAGGTACCTGTCCTTGCCCATTTTCCACTCTTACCTGATGAATGACTGACTCTCCCAGGTACTAAGGTGACAACTAAGATCTTACACAATCACCTAGTCAATAACTGTGGAAATAAAGAGTTTGCAACTAGTATTAACCAAGTGCTCACTGGATGCCTGTTCTTTATATGAACTGCAAATTTAACTTTCTCAACAATCTAGGCAAGTGGTATAATGGCTCCATTTTACAGGCAAGAAATCCAAGGCACAGAGAACTTGATCAGCCAGATCAGGTTCAGAAGAGGCAAGCCAGGGGCCTGATACCAATGCTCCATTGGTACCAATAACAGATGCTCCTGCATATACGGTATTGCCTGTGACTGATCAGTTAATCAATGAGTGGCCACCCAGAAGCTTCAGAACCATCTGCCAGCCATGAAAGCAGTACAGCCTGAGACTGGGCAGAAAACCAGCCAAAGGCTGCAGGCAAGGAGATGCTGATAAAAGCTCAGCAGCGTCAGAGCTCAGGGATGGCTGTGCACAAGGAGCATTTTTCAGTTGTACTTTGCCTATCAACTATTCTTTGCTAACAAAAGCTAGAGGGGGACAGCTATTAGAGATACCCAGAACAGAAGGCTCCCAGAGTAATAAAGCACTGCAGCCAGAACTTCCCCAAGAGTGCTAGAGGAAAGCACTACCTTAGAAGTACCTGCCTAAGCAGGTAATAAACACAAGTGGTCCAGTTCCCCTTTTCATGGACGATGCAGGTGTCCACTCTGAGAATCGACTGAATAAAAGGCCTAATATACTAGTATGTCACAGACTGCCTGAATACCAGAGATTTTTACTTTACTCTGGAAGCAGACAAGGACATAGAACCTTGGAGGATGAAAGCGTGGACCTGAAGAGGTTTCTGATCTTAGTTAAACCTGTAAAAGAAAAGTCTCTGATTCCCTAATGAGGAGGGGCTGGAGGTTAATATTAGAACCCTCTGCTTTATATCACGTGGAGTCAGCCTGAGTGCATACATTAAGGATTTACTGAGCCTGAGTACACAGAGTAAGGAGGTAGTTGCCCTTAATTTTAATTCTCTGTGGTACTGGTAAAGACCCCAGATTTAAGAATCCCAGAAGGCATAATGGTCAAAACACCTGTCATTTTGAAAAGTATTGCAGTTGTGATTAAAGGCAACACTATCACTTTTAAATAACTGAAAATGGTAGTAAAATTGAAAGAGTAATTTACTGCAAATTATTAAATTTGGTTAATTCTGGTGAATCCTGGTTCCAATTCTTAATCAGGACAACTTCTATTAATAATAGCAAAAGGGACATGATACTTGCAGTTTTAAAAGTGGGGGCATGAAAGTGAGCCATGCTGTGAGGAGCCCCTTCTGACTAAAGGAAGTCAGCGTGGTGAAGGAAGTCAGGGCACAGCAGGGCCTACCCTTCTGTGCAGCCTGTTTCTCTTCTGACGACAGGGCTGTGCATAACTTAAACAGGACAGCCAGTCCAGCACCCTCCTGAGTACCTAGCACCCAGGGAACACTCGGCCGATGCTTGCCTCTATTTCTCTCCTCCTGAGAAAGAGGGACACCTAACGATTGATTTAATGACAGAATTGCAAACCAAGATGACAAGTAAGCCAATATCCTCTGGCTTCAAAAGACAGAGAACATCAGTGTGTGACACCTGGGCAATGCTTCCTATCCACCCACAGATGCTCCTCCTTGCACCCAAGAGGACCTGCCAGATACCCACGCTGGCACCTTCTCTCGTCATCCTCTCAGATGCTGTGGGCCTGGGCCCATGGAGGATGAGGTGGAGCGGATGCCATCATTTACACACAGCTTGGGCTTCTTATTTAATTTGCACTGACGTTGTATTTAGGCTAGTGACTGAACCTAAAGGTAAAAGCAGTGTGCTCACTGTTCGTATGCCCTGCATACCTGCTGCCTCAACCCATGAAAGGTGGCTATGGGCTCCGCAGCCTGGGGCACCACACCCTCTGCATACAGGTGGATGTCGTCCTGGACACTCTGTGCTGGCCAGAATCCAACCACACCCCTGGCCTGGAGCTTCTTTTGACTAATCAGTGCAGTCAGCATATTGTGGGCGTCGTCATACACCTTTTTGGCCTCTCCACCTATTAGGGAAATACAGTAAGAATTCACTTAAAGATGCCAACAAGTACCAGAAACAAACGCTTGTTTTAAAAACCATCACCCCTCAGTCAGCTTCCCCTGTGTCCCATCCACTCCCCTCCAAGACTTCCTGGCATTTGCCATTGGCACAGCTGAAGGGAGCGGTCAGGGGCTAATGGCGCCTGTGAAACAGCTCCCAGTCTGCCTCCCCCAGCTCAAGGCACTTGCATTTTTCCATTTAACAAAAGGCAGAGAGCCAAAGCTATGGCACCCCAAAGCAGCCTGTGAGAAGATGGGAAAAAGAAGGTCAGTCCCTGGCTCCCTGATATTTCTCGTGCACACATGATTCCACTGGTTCCACAGTGACCTTTGGGCATGGGATGAGGTGAGGAGGGAGAAGTGGCTCCAAATCCTCCTATGTGAATTCAGTGCTGTGGCTGCACACTGAGGCCAGGTTCCAGAACACTCTCCCTTAGTTTCTGTAAATGTAACACTTGAGGTCCCAGGCATGCTAGGGCCAGTCCTATGGCCCCCTGACTATTCATCTGTGAGGCTGAGGGGCAGTGAAATAAGAAGCCCTGGCCCACCACCACCCTCCTGGCTACCTGTGAGCTGCCAAGTCTCACCATCCTAACGATGCCCAGGACCTCTTCAGTAAACTGGCAAAGGCTGTCTTAGCTTTTCCCAAAACTCATCTTGCATTTCTGAGTCCACTCTACAACTCACTTTGATTTTTTTTTTTTTGGGGTGCTGGGGATCGAACTCAGGGCCTTGTGCTTGCAAGGCAAGCACTCTACCAGCTGAGCTATACAACTCACTTTGATCTAGCCATTTCCTGACCTCAACTGGCTGCTCTGTGATCCACTGTGTCGAGGGCAGGTTTGGGGGTGAGGTTAGATGTGAGAACTAGGGCTTACAATTTATCAACTCACCCATTACCTAGTTTATCACCCCAGTCCTTCTCTGCTCCCTAATGCTCTGGGCACAATGGGCTCCTGGAAGTTCTCCACACAGAACATGTGTCTGAGCCTTCTCAAATTCTGTTCCTCTACCTGAAGTGCCCTTTTCTTCAGTGCCACCTCACATCCCCAGACCCCACCTCAGGAAATCCCACTTAAATCTTCAAAAAGCAGTTCAAATACTGCCTCCTCCAGGAAGGCTGGCCTGAGCTCCCCATCTGAGCTCCAGCTCTTCGTAGGTCCACAGGAGTCCAGGCAGGACCCACAGGAGGAGCACAGCACTACCAGCACTGTCAGCTGTCCCAGTGAGTCAGGTACTAGATGGCAGGGTTACGTTGTCTCCTTATGTTTATCCCTAATGCCCAGCACAGAGCCCAGCATATAAATGATGTCAATAAACATTTATGCAAAGAACGAATAAATGAAACGCCAAATTTAGTTGCTGTAACAGGACTGACCAAGCAGTGTAGAAACCATCTGAAAATTGAGCAGGTGAACAAAATGAAAGCAGGTACATCCTGCATAATTCAAATACATGGCTCATCATCTATTCCTGCCTTCAAAGTCATAATACTACGTCTTAAATCTCAGGCAGGGACAAAGCACTTACTGAACTAACCTACTGTTTTGTCGTTAAATATCTTGGGAAAGCCTCGATTCGGGTACTTGCCACGAAGCTGCCAGACATCAAAGAAAGGTTTCCAGTCAATGTAGTCCACCAGCTTCTGCAAGTCATAGTCTTCGAAGACCCGGGTCCCAATAAACGTGGGCTTCACTACAGGAGGAAAGCACAGCTGTCAACTCTGGCGAAGGCTGAGCCCCTCGCGCGGGCACACAGCCTGAGAGGCCTGTTTCCCAGTTCCTCACTCTGCTGGCTCCCACGCTCTGCCTCCCGCTTGTCACCCGTAGGAGTTGCCGTACAAAGAGGGGAACTTTAAATTACCCTAGAGAAGGAGTCATTCTGCACTGAATCTTAAATAAAACTATTCTTCCCATGCAGCTGACTGATTACACCACCCTGGAAACACTGTCCTCGGCCCTCCACTCCCGCCCCAGGAAAAAGAAGGATTTGGGTCCAATTTTCACTTATACAAATGAAGACAACACAAAATAAAAACCCACTAGGGGTGGGGTGCAGCTCAGTAGTAGAGAACTCGCCTAGCATGTGCAAGGCCCTGAGTTCCATCCCTAGCACCACAAAATAAATAATAAATAAAGACCACTGCAGAAAGACATATACAGTAAGCTACTTATATAAAGTCTGTAACAATGAAACAACAGTCAGTATTGCCCACTAACATACATGCACAAAGTATAAGGACATGCATAGAAATCCCAAACTCAGCATTTTGGTTATTTCTGCAGAGGAGGAACGGGCACACAGGACACTGTGTCCTGTTTATGCAGGATAGTCCCTTCTTGTAAACACCCATTATGTCAGTTTGTTCAGTAACAAGTCATATAGTCTCCTTAGAGATTGTTATTATTACTACCTACACTCTCCTGATTACAGTAGCCTCTTTCCAGGGAGGCCGGGATGACCCTCTGCTACAAAACCATGAGGATAGGGTTTGTATTGACCAAGCTTGTCACCCAGAGATCAAGAATTGCTCCAGGCTCTACCACCCTTGAGAGGAAACCCTCCTTTCTTCCTGC
The DNA here is from genome assembly GCF_902686445.1 of Sciurus carolinensis. Classification (NCBI taxonomy): domain Eukaryota; kingdom Metazoa; phylum Chordata; class Mammalia; order Rodentia; family Sciuridae; genus Sciurus; species Sciurus carolinensis. The sequence continues at coordinate 4,511,739 of NC_062224.1, read as the reverse complement.
AACTCCCAAACACTCTGTTGTCCTTAAAACATTTCTGAGGGCCATATCTTAGGGCCCCACATATTGGACAGCAGATCAGAGTCTTAGAAAATGGCCACTCAGAGAGTGTCTTTGCCACTGTCAGGCACAGTGGACTCTCCCAGGACTATTTCTATCAAAGCATGTTTTGGATGCTTGACATGGTCAAGACAGACCAACCCTAGGGCTATTAGTCCAGCTGCTCAGTGAAAGACAAAAGGCACATTTGCTCCAAGGTTTTTACGTGTCTTACTTTAGCCTCATAGCTCTTCTACAAAGTAAACCCCTTTCTACACATCGGAAACTGTCAGACATGGAAGGAAGACACTCAAGGTCACTCAGAGAGAAACAGAGCCAGGAGCCAAGTTAGCAAGAGAACCCTCCTCCTCCCAGCATGGTATTCTTTCTACCAAACCACACTGAACTCAGCAGGAATGAAATTAGAACGAAGCATACCTACATTTCCAATTTAATCCTCTCAACTCTGCTGAGCATGTGTAGAACACAGATGTCGTGAGCACTGAAAGCTGATTTGAGATACTACTTTGGAAATATGAATTTGATTAACATAACCCCTGCTCACCTGTCTGCGTTTTGCATTTGTAGCACATGCCTCTCTGAGCCTGTCAAAACATCTTACACATTCTATTCCCTTGTGAACACCTATGCAAGCAAGAAAGTTAGCTAGAAATAATAAAAGGAAGAAACCAAATGAAAGAAATAAAATAAAAAAGGAAGCATTGGATAGAGAAATAAAAATGAGCAAGCAATAGGGGCTCCAGCTCTGTGGCACTGTTTTCGAGATCTGTGAGTACAAAGGCATCGTACTCCACGCCAGCCATGGGCCTGCCCGTGACACAGGCCAAGCTGAGGGAGGACCACTCAAGCACAGCTCAGAGGAAGGCACAGGTCCTGCAGCTCCCTGAATACTTGGACACAAATCCAAAGTGGAATCCTAGTAACCTTTCAAATTATTCCCTGAAACTCAGTTTCTTCTGTTAAAATGGAGCACCCATGCTCACTACAAACATGTCTGAAGTTCATCTCAGAATAGTGTCCAGCAGATGACAGGTTTTCCTTAAGGGCTGCCTATTTACTTTCTTGTCATCAGGGCTACTCATTATTATACACTAATAATGAGCTGCCAGTTTCAATCTATAGCCACATAACCACAAATATCTCCTCAGCATATCGTCAATAATCACACCCAGCTATCTCCACACAGACCTGGGTGAGGTTCAGTCAACCAGTCAATATGGAAACCATGTTTTCTGGCTTGATTTAAGGGTAAGTATTTCCTCTCCTGTTGGGGGGAAAAAAAGAAGTTATTTAGTCTGAGACCCTTAGTTCTTCCACATCTACTATAAACACATGACCAAGAAAGTCAGTACAGAAGCTTTGTAAGAAAACAAATGTTTGAAAATTCTTATCCTGAAAAGGTCTTCCTCTTCTACGCAACATGGCTTTAAACCGGCATAAGGACAGGAGTCCAAAAGGATGTGTAATTATAAGGCTACTCTGCAGCCCCAACAGTCTAGCTAACAGTGCCTTCAGAACATCCTGGTAAACTGGCTATCATCAACCACCCAGGGGACCAGAAGTTAGAACCAAGGAACTGTCACTGTGGACAAACCTAAGGGGAAAGAAAGAAGCCCTCCACAGTGAGCCAGGCTTGCTGGCAACTCAAAAACCAATAATCGTCCTTCCTCCAGCAGTCTGTTAACTGATTTCACTTCTGTAACAACCCCCAAAAGCTTCTCCCCACACCAAAAGCCCAGAAGCAAATAACAAGGAGAAAATATCCCAAAGACTTCAAAAGAGTAATTACAGATTCCCTGAAGCTGACAGAGGGCAGGGCAGTTACTGACAACACTTCTGCAAAGCCAGGGTAGGTTCATCAGGGAAAGAGCTCAGGATGGTCCTGGCTAGCACCTCCATTTTTCTTCACTATTCCCTCAACAGCAGGGATCTGTGGGAAACTTCTTGGGGTAGTGTGCAGCTCCTATTTCCCTGCAGGTATGAGTTTATATTCATTCATTCTCATAACTTGGGCATCTAGCACAGTACCTAACACCTGCGGGGAACCCAGCACATGTTTGCCTCAATAGATTAAGATTCATTTTAAAATAACCAAAAGTTATTGGGAACTTAAGACAATGAAGAACTCTGGTTTGAACTAGAAAGTAGGACTACTCTGAAAGGACCCTAAGCCTTTACTCTCCTCAAAACAGTAAATAAAGTCACAACAAAAAACCACAGGATTACCTTATTGCCCAAATAAGTAAAGTCCTGTTTCTGTCATTTACCTTGAGAGACTCATAATGATCCTGTCTAATATCTTCATATTCTTCCATGATTTCTTCAAAGTATTCATCTTTTAGATTTTCATCTAACAGTTGAGAACACTGAAATGCAAGATAAAGTCAGTAACCACAGAACTATTAAAGATAAAACCCATGTAGTAATAGGCCACTCTGGTGACACCTCCCTCAGAAAGGCTACCCTAACAACGTTCGCTCTCACTTGGCCAACTGTGGCCAACTGTGCTAACTCCCGTCCAGGTGTATAGCACAAGGTGAACTCGGTGGACTTGGAATATCAAAACCTGTACATGCCAAAGAAAGTCCTGGTCCTGGACTCCCTCCTTGGAGATAAGCTCTAAGCCCTTGGGATATCCTGCCTGAAAAGAATGCCACTGTATACCTGGGCTTTGGGCCTTGCCACAGAGTTGATACCAACAATGTCATTTGTGGTGAGAGCCTTGGTTCAGGATGTATCTGTTTAACCTTGGAAGAGTTGAAGACTAAGCTACTAAGGCCAGACACGTGGGTGTCCCAGGCTTATGTGACAACTTAGGACAGCAAGGCTTGAGCAAGCGTCCTGGCTGGAAGCTGACATGCCTCACTAGTAGAAGAGTTAAGTGCTGTCTGCCTGACTCCTGGGAGACACACAGAAGCTAGTGCCTGTCTCCTGGAGCACACCCTCTATACCTTCTGCCTTTGCAGATTTTTAAGCTGTCTCTTTCTATGGCAATCACTGCGATCGTGAGTGTACAGTGTTTCAGAGATCTCGGAGTCCTTCTGGTGAAATCACTGAACTTGAAGGTAATCTTAGGGATCCAGAAACTCTGGGTTCAGTACCTTCTTTAGTGCTTCAAAGACACCCAGGTCATCTCTATCACTGCACTTTCCACAGGCTTTTATCACCCGGTCACATGTCTACTTCCCTTACTAGAGGTCAAGTCCTTGAAAACCAGGAGCACATTAACCACCTCTGTGCCCATGGTAACTCGCTTACACTTGGAGCATACAAGGTACACCCTCCTCATGATGTGTCTAACAAAAGAATGAGGCTGAGGGTTGGGGCGTGGCTCAGTGATAGAGTGCTCGCCTAGCATGTGTGAGGCACGGGGTTCGATCCTCAGCACCACATAAAAATAAATAAATAAAATAAAGGTATTGTGTCCATCTCCAAAAAAAAGAATGAGGCTGATCTTCCTGCTCAACTTGGGGCTTTTACGAAGATACGAAATAAAAATGATAATCTAAGAAAATGTAAGATTACTCACTAAATTATAAAACCAGGATAAGCTAAATATTATCTGTGATTATGACTATCAAGCTGGTAGAAGACTAGATTTCATGGTAACTCAAAATAACATTACAAAGAAATAAGGAACGGCTGCTGGTGATTATATCAGAAGAAAACCACAGCATGGTCCCGCCCTCATTCTCTAGCAGGATTTTCTAACACAGAGAAAGACAAAGAAGTTCATTCAGTATTTTCATCTAAAATGAAACAACTTAGACTGGATGATGGCTGATGTGACTCCCAGTTTAAAAGTCCGTAAACTATGTGATTCCTAAGTATCTCCTCTATTAACAATCTCATCACCTATGGGCTAGTATAAAACAAAATCACTTTGTTAGGAAATATTACAGAAAAGGCCATTGTGGAAGGCCTAAAAACAGTTTCCCACCATTGCCTTACATGAACTCACCCACAGAGTTCTCATTTAGGAAACCCAGCGAGGCAAGGGAAAACAAGAGGGCAGTGCATACCTGAGCTCCCCAAGTACTGGCAACCAACGTCAAACAGTACTGCGTTCTGCTAGATCACACCCTGAGACTTTCTCTGGATCCCTCTCACATTCAGAGAACTTATAATGCCCTGGCACAGCTACTACTGGGTAGCCAGAATCCACTACTACAGTTTGCTGGCCACTTGTACACTCCAGGGAGCCCTTTGCTCCCAGTGCCCCTTCCTACCACCCAGTATGACTTGCTTGAACTAATAAGCTCAGCCAGGCACGGTGGCACACCCCCTATAATCCCAGCAACTCAGAAAGGTGAGGCAGGAGGACCAAAAGTTTAAGGCCAGCCTGGGCAACTTAGTGAGACCCTGTCTCAAAATAAAAAAGGTTATGGATATAGCTCAATGGCAGAGTACCCTTGGATTCAATCCTACTTCTAAGAAAGAAAGAAAGGGTTGAGCGGAGGTAGGGGAGGGAAGGGAAGGAAAAAGTTCATGGCCAATGGACTACTAACCTAGCAATCCTTCCACCAATATCGAGGTCTACCAGATGTTTCAGGTTAACCATTGAGACATATCACAACTTTTTTTTTAGTTGTAGATGCACACTTTTGTCTATTTTTATGTGGTGCTGAGGATTGAACCCAGTGCCTCACACGTACTAGGCAAGTGTTCTACCAATAAGCTACAACCCCAGCCCATATCACAACTATTATTTACCTCCATCTGTTTTTATTTTTTTATGGTAATAGCTGCACAATGAAGGGAAATAAATTGAAAATTTTAAATATAGTTTAAAAAGAACTAACCTTAAACAACTTCTTTTTTTTTTTTTTTTTTTTTTTTTTTTAATACGGTGCTGGGGATCGAACCCAGGGCCTTGTACTTGCAAGGCAAGCACTCTACCAACTGAGCTATCTCCCTGGCCCTAAACTTCTTAAAGGAAAGAAAGCAAAGGGAATCCTCAGACCTGCCTATATTTGCTACATCTTTTTAAATCTTTCAATTATAAAAGACAGCTGCTAAAGAATGGTCCTGCCCATGTTCATTCCATTTAGAGCAGTTACCCAGATGACCCACCATATGACGTGTGCCAAGTCACTTAGAAGAGAGGTCATTTGTACATGAGGAAAGCTAAGCATAGCTGGAACCCCAGCCCAGGGGTGAACTGCCATGAACACAAGGCCCACTCCTGTCTCCCAGCAAGGCCCTGGCTGTCTGAGCTGTTCAGGATGGGAAGGAGTCTGTCCTCCAGACCTGCACTCAAGGCCAACACCTCCCACACCACTTGTAGGGGAAGCACTGAGCACTCAAGCAGGTCCAACAGCCTTGTCCCCAGATAGAAAATGTTCAGCGCCATTTACGGCACTTGAAAATAGCCAACAAAGCTCAAAAAGGGGACCACTGGTCATTAAACCATGGATTTGATATAAGCTCTGAAAAAGCATAATCCAAAATTAAGATATAAATATTGTTTTAAAATTGAGTTGTTAAAAATATAGCTTATTTGCACATTAGTCTATGTCAACAAAAAACTTTAAAAGGGCAATTTTATGACTTCAGCCTCATTTAATTTTAGCCTTTTTAACAAAAAGTTGTTAAATATTTAATAGAAAAACGTTCAATTTAGCATAGAATAAGACGGATTGCATTAAGTCAGTCCCACACCTGCCACCAGATGGGTATGCGGCCTTAAGAGTTACTAACCCCTTTCTTCCTGTGTTTTCTCGTCTCTAAAAAGGACAATAAAAGTGTCTTCCTTTTGAGCCCATTCTGCAGAGTAAATAACCTCTGTGAAGCGCTTACTTCAGCACCTGGTAGTCCAAAAACTTTCAATAATAACAATTATTATATAACTTCCATGTAAACAAATTCGCAGATCTGAAGGAATTCTTTCAGAAGATGGCTCAGGAAACACGGTCGCCCTGGTCCAGGCTGCGTGATACCGCTGCACGTCCCCAGGCCACCAGGCCTGCTTGATGGCACTCCTCCCCTGCCAAGGGAAGGTGGCCTACACTGGTGGTGGTCAAGCCCTGCCCTCCCAATGAGGACTGGGAGTGGGGTGAAGGTCCAAAGGGTGCCTGGCTCTTTTCTGTACCACACTGAGTTTCCAGGTCAACTATCACTTATGGACAAGGTTCTACCGCTCAGAATGATTTGGAAATTAGTGGGTCACATGGTCTCAGATGCCCTCCAGCTGTTGTATCCTATTATTCAGCAAATAAAATGAAACTGGTAATAAGATGGGACCACTTAGTCACTGAAGGGGAAAAGCATGGAAGGACACTTGTGCAAACTGTTTATTACATTCACTAAGAAAGAGAATCTATTATTCTGTGGCTTTAATATCTAGTCAATGTTTTTCTATCCTTGGATTGGGTCAACGATCCATTCTCGAGTGTTCTTCTATCTGGGAAAAGGTCATTCTTAAAATCCTACATTCTGCTTAACTCTGGCAGCGATCGAGGTGTGTCTATTCGTGAGTAAACTGGACAATTCTGTCTGTCTGCACAGCTGTCTAGGTCAAAGGTGTCTTGGAGCCATCCCTCTCCATCTGCTACTCAGCTGTCTGAGGAACAGGACATGCTCACTGGAACTTCCTTCCAGAGTAGCAGACGCTGCAGTGGCGCACCGTAAGCCCTAGGCTGTTCCTTACATTTCTTTAGTAGAACTGGACAAAAATAAAAGGATCCTGGGCTTTTAATGCTTCCTTTGTCCTCTCTGAGACATATTTGAAATGAAACGGAAGGCACCATACTTACCACTACCACACTCTTGGATGCATCCAGGACATGGATCACAGGCGCACTGTATCTTGGAGCTATTTTAACTGCTGTGTGGGTTCTGAAGAGAAGGGTCAGGAAGAAAAGCACATCCATCAGTACTGACAGTTCCTACACAACTCCTGTTCAGAACCATTAGAGATAATGTCCTTCAACAGTGTTTCCCAGAGAAAGATTTCAAGGTACTTACTTACAAATACTGAATTTCAAATTTTCCTTGTAAAACAAGAATTACTTTTTCCTGTCCTAAGATGGGGAGAAATGATATGAATGAATAGGCCCAGGCTACAAAGACGTCTGTGACCCAGTGAAAGGCCTTGTTCTCAGCTTCTGCCAACAGGGCTGAGCCCCTGGCCCAACTTGTCTGCAGGCCACGCTGCCTAGCTGCTGCCACGTCTGTGTAGCCAACATCAACACCCTGCGGCCCCATTCCCACCTATACTGGTAGTAAGGAACCTGGGACCAAAAATTCAACACAAAATAAACAGAGATACAAGCAACAAATTTTATACTAAGATTGGCTCGGCCCCAAATCCCTGAGGCCAAACTTGAAAATGCTGGTACTGAGAAACAACTTTTGATCCTTAAAATTACCTAATTAACAAAAGTGCAAAACAAATTGCCCTCTGATTGCTAGATGTTTAGAGCAATAGCATAGGTTGCATATTTGCTGTTTCATTCTAGAACACACCAAATTAAAGTGAGAACTGAAAACACACGTAGCCTCCATAGCCTCCCTAAAGTGGTTACAGAGGTTCTCAATGGTGAGGAAAGTGGCAGCCCCACCCTCAGAAGCGGGCAGTCACACCTCAGGATTCCTGAGTTTCCTTCTTTTCCCTGGTGCACTGAAGCAGCACACTCACCCAAATTGGGTGCTTTCATGTTCTTTTCCTCAACTAAAGTACATTTTTGATTGGAATGTTGTCCAAAATATGCTATTATATGAGAAAGAAACCACATGACTTTCTAGCAAATAAACACACAGACATATTCAGAAAAGTATCTCTCCCTTGGAGCAACGTGATGTCCTCTTGAATTCTCCAAGTTACACAAACAATAATTGAAAAAGACATTTTGCAGTAATTTGTTAAAATTTAGTTAAAATGTGAAAGCTAACTGCAACAATATAGGAAGTTCTGCTTTTAAGAGGACCAGATTTGCAATAATTTCTCATATATTCAGTCCTATTCTTTTAGAGCAACAGGTTAAAAAAGAATACTCCAAGTATATTTCCAGCAATCTTTGACCCCCATGAGTGATTTCCCATGTCACCTTTCAACCTCTGGACAGTTGTAACCCCCAGTCAAGTGTCTTGGAAGCCTAGGTCTAGTTCTTCTGTTCATGCTACCACAAGCCACTGGGGCCTAGAAGTCACAAGCTTTTATCTCCTCAGAGAAATGTGCTAGCAAAAATCTGGAAGTCCTGAGCTGTTATCTGCACAACTGCATTTAGCAAAACCAAGAACTGACCCTGCTGAGCCCTCAACAGGTCTGAGGAAGAAATAACCAGGGGTCTTAGAGGGGCTCCTGAATGCTCTGTAGGCCAAGCAGCCTAGAAGATGGTTTTATTCAGACATAATATTAGCTGTAAATGAAGAGATTGAAAAATCAGATCTTATAAACATTAAAAACTTCTATAATCCAAAGACACCACAGAAAATAGCAAAAGGCAAGCAAGATTAGAAGAATCTACTTGCTGTATTTGATAAAGGGCTTATATCCTAAAACAATTATGAATAAGGCAGAATACCCAACTTACAAAAAAAAAAAAAAAAAGACTTAAGCATATGTTTACTACACAGAAAGGATGTATTAGCATCACTACTCAGCATAGAAATGGAAACAAAAAGCATATCAGGACGTTACTGGCTGGCAGTGGTCAATGAAGAGAATCGTACACTATCCTGGAATCTAGTACTTCTCTGGGCAGAAGTACAGATAATGCTAAAACTCAGTCGCAAAAATGTTACTGCCGCATAGTTTGTGAGAGTTTCAAACTGGAAAAACCCAAATGTCTACAAAGGCAAGGATGTTAAAGGCAAGGATGTTAAAATCATAGCATGTTATATAATGAACACTACACTGAAATGGGGGCAAAAACCTCTAAAATTATTTTAATAACAATGCTGGGCCTTCCATACACAATACTGTTCCATTTATGTAAAGCTGAAATGCAGGCAAAACCAACCTACAGTGATAGAAGACAGAAGAGTGTTTACCTTTGTTGGGGAGGATGCTAGGATATGGGCTGCTAGGGTACCAATGACATCCTATTTCTTGATCTGGGGTGGTTATATAGACAGGTTTACTTTTGTTGTACACCTGTATGACCTGTGTAAGTTTCTGTGTGAATGTTACACTTCAGCAAAAGTGCTTAATTGAACAGGAAAGCTCAATGAAGCAAGAACTGATCCACAGTCACTGTTCAGAATGGAGTGTGAACCGGGAATTTTCCAGGTAAGCTCTTGGATGCTACATAAAACTTATTTTTCAAAGGTTGCTTCAGGCCCACAGGAGAAGAGGGATGGCTCTTAGGAAAGCACTGTTATTGACTTTTATATTCCAAATAAAGTTCCAGAGACTTCAATAAACATGGAAGAAAAGAAAACCAGAAAAGAGAGAGTTCATGGAGAAACAAGGCATTGGAAAGTTAGAAGAAACCTTACAAGGTCATGATATCCAGTTTTCTACATTCAAATATTGGCAGACAATGAGAATAGATAGTGAGTGATTTCCCATGTCACCAATTCTCATTTGTGCATCAAATATAACTGTAAAGATCACTGATGATTCTAATTTTGCCGTCAAAGATGCATCCTGAGAGGCTAGTCATGTTGCTTCTGAAGGTTTCTTCTTTAATCTGGTGACTCTGATAACAAAACAGACTACTGGTCAAGTTCTAATCTGTACAAGTAGCAAATTCCTGATCTTAAGCTAAGAAGTTTTTATAAAAAGATTTCATTTTAAAGTCACTGTCATAACTACATAAGTGGCAATGACCTTTAATTCATCTGCTCATTTAAGTATTTCTTCTATGTTACAGCCATGGTTTTTAAGGGCTTTCATCCTCATCATAGTCCAGAGATCCCCTTACTATTCTTGTGCTCAGTTTGTCATCCATTGCACAGGACCATGCTCATCAAAACCCCAGTTAGTGATGGCTGGTCAGAGTCTTTGACAATAATTCTGCCACTTAGTATAGCAGATAAATCATGTGTGACTAAACATACTCAGTTTTCTAATGTGAGTAATAACTATTAAACTACAGAGTCCTTCAAATATGAAGAATCCTTAACTGTATAAAAGACAATGTGGCTACTTATAAAAATGATCCATTCATATTATACATGGTATGGTGCTTAATTTTATGTGTAAATTTGGAAGGCCACAGTTTCCAGTCTCCATTCAGACCACAGTCTAAATGTTGCTGTGAAGGTATTTTTCAGATGTGGTTAATGTTTTGCTCAGTAGATCCTGAATCAAAAAGCTTACTCTTAATAATGTGGGTGGGCCTCATTAATTCAGTAGAAGACTTTTAGAGACAGAACTAAAAACCCTGTTTATTCTCTGCCCCTTCTCCATGAAGAAGAAATTCTGTCTTGACTGTCTTGAGACTCAAGCCTGCAACATCAACTCTTGCCTGGGTCTTCAGCCTGCAGATTTCAGACTATCTGCTTCCATAATCACATGGGTCAATTCCTTGAAATAAATCTCTCACTCTTTCTAAGGTACTCTGAAACACTTATGATCAGACCACTACTGTATTTTTGTAGCAGAAAAACAAACTGCATACCTCGAGTTCAATGCTGCAGCATGATGTTGTCCCTCCAAAGTGAACAATGTGCAGCATAAGAAGTATTGCAAGAGCCCGGTTATCCAGAATAACACATCCCCGAGAAATCACCACAATCGAGACCCCAAGAAAGTAAAGACCATGCCAACAAATGGGAGTTTCTCCTCCTTATATCTTTTATCCTAAAAGTTCTCCTTTCAGAAATAACTCTCCAAAGTACCTCTTTGGTTCATTCCAGCCAAATGGGTTTTGTCTCTAAACCACTGGAAGATCAGAGTTTCTTCAATAATTGTCATAACTATCTCTCTTTAAGACAGAGAGTGGGCAGAAGTTCAAGCATCAACTTTGTACCAAAAAACACAGTTTGTGCTCCTAATCTGATTTCAAGAGAGGTAACAGTTCATTACAATTCTCAGAAACTGAATGTGAGGTGAGAGAACTAAGGAAAAGACAACTATAAGCCAAAGGAACAAAAGGGAATCACAAAGTTTCCTATGCATCACATACTCTGACATTGTTCAGGCTCTTGATACAGTAAAGACCAGAAAGTTTATATAATAAGGAGTCAATGTAAGCACTTAAGGGCAGTGGGGGGCAGATTTTAGTACTATTTGTAAACACTACATTTAGCAGAACTTAAAGTAAACATAAAGCTCATTATTAGAACTTACTTGGAAGTGGTTGCTCCTCCAATCAACAACGGAATCTTTATAGCTAACCTCTCCATTTCTTTGGCAACAAAAATCATTTCATCCAGGGAAGGAGTGATGAGTCCTGACAGGCCAATTATGTCTATTATTTTTAAAAAGAAAGGGGAAAAAGGACAATGAGGAGGATGAGGGGGGGAAAAAGGAAACGTTCTGAAGACCATTTTTAGGGGCTAGATGCATGGCTCAGTGGTGGAGCTCTTGCCTAGCAGTGTGAGGCCCTGGGTTTGATCCTCAGTACCACATAAAAATAAATAAATAAAATAAAGGCATTGTGTTCATCTACAACTAAAAAATAAATATATTTTTAAAAGACCCATTTTTAAAACTTTATTTACAATACAGACCACAAGACCTAACATGAATTGCCAGTTTCTAAATCTTAAAACAACTTTTCTTTCTGGGGGGTTTTAATGTGCTATTTACTTTCAGTAGCAAATAAGATTTATAACTTAAAGTACTTGCCACAGTTTTTAGAAGCTGTATAATAGAAGATTTTATTTACTTCATGCTTTTTCAGACTCAAACAGGACAGTATTTGAAAACACATAAAAACAACTATACACAGGGAAAAAAAAAATCAAATTGTAGTGTTCTCTTATTAGAAGTCAGTCCCCATTCCATCTCCAAAGATCAGGAACAGCAGCCCAGTTGCTCCCACATCTTTCTCAATCCCCAATGCAGATAGGCCCTGGTAGCCCCTGGCAGAAGCTGGACTTGACGGTCTGCATATCCCTCAGACCCCACATGGATTGAGCTTTTTATTACACTGGCACACAGACCCTTGGGGAAGTGACACTGAGAGTAATGCCCAGAGGACAAGTGTACCATACCTGCTTTGTGGTCAAGAGCAGCTTTCAGTATCTTATCGCAGGGAGTCATGACTCCTAGATCAATCACTCTGAGGCAGAGAAGTGAGATATGGAAAAAACCAATAACAACCCATTAGAGACAAAGCTGCAAAGAGCATGTTCATTTCAGCATTCAACACTGCTCTAATATACAATGGACTCACACTGAAATGCTCACTGAGCACAGACAGTTGCCACCACAACCAACAAGTGTCAGGCACTTACTGTAAGTCAAGCACTAAGCTAAGACTTTTTACACAGTTTTCCTGAAATGTAATCCCCATTTCATGCAATTTGCCCATTTAAAGTATACAATTCAGCTAGGAAAGGTGGTGCATGCCTCTAGACCTAGTTGCTCAGGAGGCTGAGGCAGGAGGTTAAGTTGAGGCCACAAGTTTGAGACCAGCTTGGGCAACACAGGAAGACCTCAGTTTAACCACGAATAAACTAAAATTCAAATTAACATATTCAACAGTTTCTGGCATATTATTTCTTAACCCTAGTAAGATATATGTAATTTTCCATTGTATCTGGTTTTCAGTGCACAATTCAGTAGCATTAATTACAGTTACAATGTTGCATAACTATTACCACTATTTTTCCAAAAGCATTTCATCGGCTATACCAAAACACTGTTACCATTAAGTAATGACTGCCTCTTCCTCTCCCTACACTCCCCACTCCCTGGTAGCCTCTATCCTGTTGGCTCTATGAATTTACCTAATCTAGATATTTCCTGTAAGTGGAACCACACAGAATTTGTCCTATTGAGGCTGGCTTATTTCACTTAGCACCATGTCTTCAAAGTTCATCTACCTTTTCATTTGTATCAAAATTTCATTCTTTTTCAGGCTGAATACTATTCCACTGTATGGCTATGCCACATGCTGTGGTTTGGATCTAGGATGTTCCCCAAAGGCCCATATGTTAAAGGTTCATGCTACTGGGAAGTGGTAGAAATTTCAGGAGGTGGGGACTAATGAGAGGTCTGCTGGTCATCCCTTGAAGGGGTAATTAGATGCCAGCCCCTTTCTCTTTTCTATTTTTTTTGACTCCTGGCCATGAGATGAATAGCTTTGGCCCAACATCCACTTCCCATCATGATGGCTGCCTCAACACAGGCCCAAAAGCAACAGGACCAACCAATCATGGACTGACACCTGCAAACCTGTGAACCAAAATTTGTTACAGTAACAGAAAGCTGACTAATACACATTTTGTTTACCCACTCATCTGCTGATAGACATCTGGGTTGTAATCTAATTTAACCCTCTCACAGCACCTTTATGACGAAAGTAGTACAATGAGAAGGGCTCAAGTAAGTTAAGTAACTTGTCCAGTCACACAACTAAACAGCAGGAGAGCTGGAAGAGTTAGGATCTAAATCAGCAATACCTCATTATCTAATTCATTTGAGTCAATAAAAAATGCTTGGAAGTTCCTCAACAGAAAGCTGTTGAGCAGGAAAGTCAATAGGGAGGATGATCGAGAAGAGGTCAGGCCCTATACATGCACAGCTGTCACAGGAAAAGCTTGACACTGAGGCAAGGAGGAGAGAGGGATACAGGGAGCAGGTCACCCAGAGAGGTGCATAAAACTCAAAGGATGGGCACACCTGAGGTGGGACAGGCACTGGACGGAGAACACTGGGAGTATGCTCTGAGGAAACAGAACAGTGCAAGGGGGGGTTTCAATTTCTACAAAGGAACAGCTCTTGGAATACAGAAGGAGGAATGTCTGCCCTAGGAAATGTTGCAGGTACTATTATTCTATTTTAGACAGAGAACACCTACAATGTTAATCTTTTTATCATTTAATTATATCATATTTGTTAAAAACATTTAAAAATTACATGTATTTTCATTCATTTAATTACATCAACGATTCTTAAAATTAAATAGGTTAAATGTTCACATTTTTAAAGTATGAGTATGAACCTTTACATGACACATCATCAGCTGGCAATGATGGGTGCTGAACACTGGGTAGGAAGGAGGCTTGTTTCTCACTGTGTGCCCTTTTGTATGGCTGGATTTTTAGCTTGTTCCAATATTACTTTTTTTTAAAAGAGTTGTTTTAATAAGCAAGCACACATGGAATCCTCAGTAAAAACTTGACAGTTTCAAATCAAGAGTTATATTCAGCTTTATTAGCTCTAACCCAGTAGCAAACGTCAGAGGGGTGAATGATGGACAACCCTGGAGGCTGCAGAGAGTAAGACAGCACCCCACTTCTTCTTTTAACATATTGAAGAAAGTCTCATAACCAGATCTTTTGTTAAACAATGAGTAAGCACAGACTGCTCCATAAAAACCAGGCAAAATAGTACACTGCCTCTAAATTCAGACAAAAAGGCCTACACTTCAAAGCTGATTTTTTCAACGTTGCATATGTTTTAAAAATTCAATTAAAAGTCATCAGCACAATGCCAGAACTATCTTGCTGTCACTGCTCATTCTTCTTCCAGGAACATCTTACCAACCACCTGTTGATTCCCTTACCTCTACCACATCCTTCCACTCCCACCTACAATGCCCTCATCTTCCTTGCAGGTCCCGTGGTTTCCCTATTATTCAAGTCATACCCAATGTCTGTATGCCTCTCCTAGGCACATTCTTGCATTCTGACACTTGGGAGACTGAAGAGAATAAAAATGAAAGAAGTCATGAAAAATGCTGACTTTATAATCTAATCTTTGTAAGTGCTCGTAACATAGCTATAAGCATTTAATTTGGGTTTCTAATTCAAAAAAATATTTAAGCTACTCTAAATACTTTAGCACTATCATCCATTACTACTTAAGAATATACAGAATTTAGAAAATAAATGTTATGAGACAAAAAGTAAAAAAATAAACCTACAGGGGCTGGGGTCGTAGCTCAGTGGTAGAGTGTTTGCCTGCAAGTGTGAGGCACTGGGTTTGATCTTCAGCACCACATAAAAATAAATAAATACATAAAGATATTGTGTCCATCTACAATTACAAAACATTTAAAAAATAAACAAACCTACATAGCAAGATACAGAATCAACATAGATGTCCACTGGTGGACGAATACATACAGGTAAAATATACATTATAATAGAATACTATTCAGTCCTCCCTATATATATGGCTGAATAATACTTAATGAAATATGCATGTATAATAAATTATATAATAGAATATTATTCAGTCATTAAGAAAAAGAATGAAATACTGTTGTTTATGGCAAAATAGATGGAACTGGAGGACATTATATTAAGGGAAATAAGCCACACACAGAAAGATGTTCTCTCTCATATGCATTAGCTTAAAAAGTTGATGTCAAAGTATAAGAGAGTAGAATAGTTATTGCTAGAGACTAGGAAGAGCAGGGGAGGAAGGAAAGGAGGCTGGATAACAGGTACCAAAACACAGCTGAGAGGAATAATCTCCTGCTCTACAGCACAGGAGGGTGACTAAAGTTTATAATAACCTACTATATGTTTTACGAAGAATCAAAAGAGAGGAACTCTGAGGTTCTGAACATACAGAAATGCTAAGGAGACAGAAATACTAATCACCCTGTATACATGTAGCACACTGCTTACTGGAATTGAAATAGCACACCATATCTCATAAATATGTACAATTATGTGTTCAGTAAAAAGAAAAAAGTATAAAAGGGGAAAAAAAAAAAAGCCTCATTTGCACTCCTTGAAGGCACCTGACCCTGGCTGTCACTTCCCCCTGCAATTCACACATTCCACCAACAGAGGGAAGTACCTGCACCAGAATTCAGCTTCAGCCACTGTTTCCCACCTGCAGTTAGGCAGTGTTAGCAGAATCTGTTACCATTTCTATTTTTAAAACAAAACAAATTCTTGGAAATCTCCCCTTCAAAATACAACAAATTAAAAGCCTCTAAATAATGAGCATGTGAGGTGCTCAGGAAAGATCAGATTAGTGCACCATGAACTTAGACACTCAGCTGAACAGGTCCACATTACTATTTCAAATTGTTTTCATCGTTAGCCACATATTGCTTACTTTTTACCCATACCAAACAGCTGTATTAAGAAGCATTGGTGCCAGGCACAGTGGTGCCCACTGTAATGCCAGAGACATGGTAGGTTAAGGCAGGAGGACGGCAAGTTGGAGGCAAGCCTCAGCAATCTAGCGAGACCCTCAACAACCTAATGAGACTGTCTCAAAATTAAAAAAAAAAAAAAAAAAAAAAGACTGGGACTATAACCCAGTGATAAAACATGCCTGGTTAAAATCCTCAGTACAAAAAAAGGCAGCACTGGTTAAAATATAAATATGCCTCATTATTCTTTTACCAGATCCATATTTTTTAAAGTATTAAATGTATGATGTTATTTTTAAATATCTATTATACATCATAAATTTTCTTATACAATTGAACAGTACGATTATCTGTTAAATGGGGAAAAATTCACATTTTTCTTTTTCTGTAGTTATTATTAGTGTTATTTAAAATCAAATTTAATATACTCAAATATCCGATCAAAATATTTCTAAATATTCTACATTATTAAGGGTAATTCAGAATAATAATATCTGGCATTACAGCTACAGATGTTTGCTGCTCAAGAAAGGACTGGAGGGCTGGGGTTGTAGCTCAGTGGTAGGTCACTTGTCTAGCATGTGTGAGGCACTGGGTTTGATTCTCAGCACCACATATAACTAAGTAAATAAAGGTTCATTGACAACTAAGAAAAAAAGGACTAGAAAGCAAAGTGACAAGGTACAAAGTTCCAGGTTTTAAAATTAGAAACCCAGAGTTTGGACTGCCACTTGCCAGCCATATGCCATGAAATAATCACTGAAGTTTTTCTAAGCCTCAAGTTTTACTGTATGTAAAATGAGAAATAAAATAACTCTAAGGCAGGCAGGGCAGGATCAAAACATGAAAGGAAAGATGAAAAGAAAAGAAAGCAACCAAATAACAACAAACAAACCAGGAAGAGAAGGTAAAGAAAAAAATGAGCAACATTAAAGTACTAATTTTATGAACTGTCAAATGGTAGCCAATGTTGGAGTTCAGTAAACTCCTGGTAAATACATCTCTAGAGTCACTCAAACCCTCAAATTTGTAAATTTTGTTGCACTGTATCATGATTCCCATAAAAATGTGTTTTCCGTCTAAACAAAACTATCACTTTTAGTCCTCTTTATTTCTTTTCCCCCAAAACGAAAAAACTTATTATTTCAGGAGATTGAATCAATGATAAAAAGCTGGAGAAAAGAAAGATTTACACTGAATAGACCATAGATTCACTCACTAACAGGGTGATTTACCCAAGAACACCAGCCTAGTGCTGACGCTAAGCAGAAGTACACATTGCTGCATAAGGCCAGTCTCTAGAGGCCCTTGTCCAAGAGTTAACAGCACAAAACTAAACTCATCAATGCAGGAATATGTTATGAGACATTAAGACAAAGGGGTATTCACCCCTGGTAGAAAGACTACAATTCCAATTCACTTACAGTTTTATATTAAGAAATTGAACTTTCATCAGAAGATGGTTCTCTACTTAGACTTATTAGGAAAGATAAGCAGCCCCTCAATGCACAAGACAATCAATGTGCTGCAGGAAGCCTTGGGGTTAATAAGCAGCCTTAATAACTGAACATTCAATTCCAGCAGCGCCCTGGAGAAACAGCACCAACCTCCCTGGCCACCTAAAAGGTCTTTACATTCCTAGTATGATCTTCTCAACTAACTAGTCATCGATTAAACAATGACAATATCTCAAGAATCACTTGTAGCCAGGCACAGTGGCACATGCCAATAATCCCAGGAACTTGGGAGGCTGAGGCAGGACAGTCTTAAGTTCAAGGTCAGTCTCACCAACTCAGCAACCCTATTTTCCTTTTCAGGAAGACCCTATTTTGAAATAAAAAATAAAAAGGGATGGGGATGTAGCTCAGTGGTACAGCATCCCTGGGTTCAATTTCCAGCACCAAAAAAGAATCACTTCAATTGCTTCTACAAAGTTTACCAACAAGTCACCTTCTTCAATGATTTTTGTCCCATTATCACAACTGAGTGTGGATATGGCCACTTAGCCTGATAAACAGTCAACTCGGGGGGCTGGGGAGAGAGCTTCATAGAGTTCTTGCCTAGCATGTACGAAGCCCTGGATCATTTGATCCCCAGTAGCATGTGAAGGGGCTAACAGTAAATTTCTTGAGAAGTCAACTAAGTCATTTTGGTGTCTCTAATGCATACCTCATATGTACGAGATGACCTATAAACATTTATTAACTGAATTGAATTTTAAATGATTGTGATGAATACAAACAGAAATCAACCATCAAGTCAGAAAAGGTGAGACAACAGCAGAAATGTCTTGAAGATTTCAGGAAGCAAACCCCTTATGTAAATATTTACTGTATGAGTAAAATATCGTGGTTTATCAGTCAATCTCCAGAAAGTCTGTCTTTTTAAAAAATAATGAATACACTGAAAGAAACAGTATTACTCATTTGTAGGACTAGGAGAGAATGCTGACTATTCAGACAGTGAGTGAGAAGGCACATAGAGAGTCCGAGGAGGAAGAGGTGCCTTCCTGAACTGTTCCTGGATGCATCTAACTAGTCTTGAAGTCAGAGATGGATAAAATGTTGAGAGGAGAAAGGGACCCGAAGGCTCACTGTTACTTGACAGCAGAAAAGAGAATCCTAAGGGGCAGGGCTACATCTCCAGTCAATTCTCTTTTCTTTACCCAGAGGAAATAGCACATGGGATAGCAGTCCATGACTCAAAAGGAGTGATGGCTAGTCATAGTTTTATCAGGCTTTTCATTATAAAGAACATGGTGAAATCTGAGTAAAACATATAACTGAAATGGGCAGTCAGCTCTCATATGGAAATAACTTTTCTCTGAACATTTATTTTTCACTACTATGAGCTACATCACAAGGGAGTCTTACTTGCATACAAAATACCAAAACCTAGCTTCATTACCACCAAGAGGCACACAGGGTCCTGCTCTAAGCAAAGCAGAGACAAGCACAGACAAAACCCTCCTACAACACTCTGTTCAGTTAGGTCTCATACAATCTCCGCTCTGAAATCTGTCAGCTTACTGAGAGGATAAAGGGAAAATACTGACTGCCATTGGCAGTGGGGAGCTCCATGTTCTAGCCCCCAGGGCCTATGTTACAATGCCCATTCACAAGAAGCCTCTTGGCTGCCTCCACCTGCCCAAATAGTTTTTCCTATTCTTTTAGTCCTTACTGAACACATAATAGATAATTACTAATTTGTTTCATTTGAAAAGCTGTGTTACTGCAATTTGAAAACATAGTAGACAAAAAAAAAGAAAGAAAGAAAGAAAAGAACCTCTAATATCTACTACCACTCCCTAACCCCCTCCCTCAATAATTACTCTGTTGAAACACTTCCCTTCTTGAACAGCAAAGGGATAAAGGGTGAGGTCTACGCTTACCTGAAATTATTGCAGCCAAGGACCACTCCAACTATGTTCTTGCCAATGTCGTGCACGTCACCTTTCACGGTGGCTAGCACAATGGTGCCTTGGTAAGGGTCCTGAAAGCAAGCCATGCAGTGAGCATGACTGGAGTTATTCAGAGAAGACCACCTAGTTCTCAAGAGCCAGGCAGGTACCAACACAGAAAGGGATTAATACAACCAACTTGAAGATGAGCCTGAGATTGAAATAACACACTTGGTGAGCAGAGCGCTATAAGCGCAAGCAGTTCAAATAAGCCCACCTGGTGGGCAGCACAAGGGCTTCAACCAAGATGGTGCACTGCAACCTCTCAAAGAGCAGCTCAAGTTCAAAAAGAACAGTCCCAAGCTGAAGAGCTCATCCTTCACCCCCAAAAACTGTCTGACGAATGTTTACGTCAACAGTTAAAGGAGGGAGAAGGGAGGAGGTGTTCACTGCACTGTCCCCTCAGAATCTAAAAATAACCACATCAGCCTAGTGTAGAGGGTATTGGGAGTAACTTTCTACTTCTTTAACATGGTCATTACATACCGTGCCAGCACATCTCCTACCTCCAGGGAAAGAAACAAGGAAAGGCAAGCAAGGTATGGGGCATTTTTATGAACACTATGTCTGTCTGAGCTGGATCGGTTTAAGAATGAAGAATCCCAAAGGCCAAAGCTTCCTGAGCTTCAGTGGGAGCTAAGCAAAGTCAAAAGGCTTAATGATTTACTCTGGTGGTGCAATCAGCAAAAATTAAACAGAATTTAGTAGTGGTGTCAAGGATACTACTCGTAGAGAGAGAATATTTGTTCAAAAAAAATTATCCAAAAACAAACATTAGCCCACTACCTAAAAAGCGGGAGGTCTTCAAAGCTGCAGTATCAGCACAGAACTTGGTGCAAAGTAGTAAATGTCAGTTAACAAAGGATTTTGTCTTGGTTGAAAAATTACATCTATATTAAAAATTTCATAAAGCTACAAAGGAAAACCCTAGATTATCCTGAAGCTTGGTAAAAAGGCAAGCCAGCCTGACTGCTTAGGCCTCCACCCCACCCCAACAGGAGTCTTCTGGGCCCACAGGCTTGAAAAAAATGACTTGCCTCTTCTTCTACTATGCCATTAAGCACTTTGTTTTCTTCTCTTTCTTTCTCCATAAAGGGGATAAGGTGGCCAACAGCTTTCTTCATGACCCGAGCTGACTTTATAACCTGGGAAAAAAGCAGAGGTGATTATCTGACTAACTACTGCAATCACCAGCCATCGCAAACCACATGGCTTCTAATGGTCATTTGTGAAATTCCAGCACAAACTAAGAGCACACACTTTAACCTCAGGCTAGCTACACTGGGCTCTGCTTTTGACAGTAAGCAGAATGAGAAAAAAGATCCCTGGGGGAAAAGTCAGTGAATGAGGCAGAACAGGAGAAAAACAAGACTAGAAACCCAACACTGAAATTTCCATCTTCTTGAACTGCTGCCTGTAAGTTTTTCTCTGGCTAAAGGCCCTCTATTGCTTCTCTGAATTCTACCTATCTTTCAGGTTTAAAATTTCCTCACCATGTGCTCATTCCCAACCTTCTCTTCTCCACACAGCTCACTTAACATTGAGCCTCACACAAGACAAGTCAAGGCCCTTTCAATCCTTCATTATCCCAAGGTCCCCAACCTAGATGCTTAGCAAGAGTTTGTTAACTCATGAGGCTAATAACTGCTGCAGTTCAAAATAAAGAGTGCTGTTTTACTTAAAATCTATCATTTAATGTACTACTATTTTAAACTAATATTTTTTCAAAGCATGCATACTTTAAGATGAACACTTGCTGGTCAAATCAAATCTTAATACCAGCTTTACATTTATCTTGAATCTTAAAACTTCTGAGGGTAAAAGGCAGTGCAGAAAATCAGGACAGAGATTATGAAACTAGCAATCTTCAGATGATTTCTAGTTTCCATGCCACTCTGAAGACGAGTTTCTCAGACAACTCCAAACACATCTGGGCAAGGACTGAACTCCAAATCGAAACTTGAACAGAGTATCCAAACTCACTATTCACTAAGACTAGAAAGAGATTCAACTGTGAAAATGTCTCCCTATTTTTTGCCAACCTGAGGTAGAAACATTTTTCCAGCTCCAAAAAGATCGCCAACAATTTTCATGCCATTCATCAGGGGTCCTTCGATTATATTCAGTGGTCGGGGATATTTTTCCTGGTTTAACCTGGCTTCCTCAGTATCTTCAATAATATATTTTTCAATGCCCTTCAAAAAAAAAGGAGGGGGAGGGGGAATAAGAGAAAAAAAATTGGCTTAAGTTCAAACAGTCAACAGAAAATGAAATCATAGATGTGCTTAAGAGTCAGAATCCTCAGGCTGGGGTTGTGGCTCAGTGGTACAGTACTTGCCTAGCATGTGTAAGGCCCTGGGTTATATTCTCAGCACTGGATATAAATAAATAAAGATCCATTGACAACTAAAAATTATTTTTAAAGAGAACATGAGTCCTGCAATCAGACTGTGTGAGTTCAGATCATGGCTCCCAGCAACTACAGGTTATTTAAGCTTCGGTTTCATAAGAAGAGTGCCACAGTATCTTGCTCTTATGTTTATTTTGAGAATTATTAAAATAAATAACCCATGTTAAATGCCTAGCTGGCATTCTTGATACAAAGTAATATAAAAGTGTGCTATTAATGAGAAGGTGGACTAATTAGTAATTTCAAACTCAAAATTAATTAGTTTGTATTATTATATTTTGAGAGATTATACATTAGTAACATCGCTGCCAAATCAGTGTTTTCTCACTGTAACACTGCTTGGTTGGAAGGTGAATGATGGTGAGTGAGATCCTCAGGTGAAGTTCAAAAGAGGAGGCTTCCCCAATCTAGGCTTGAACAAGCCCTGGGGTCCTCTACTCAAGGATCCTTGGATGTGGCTGACTAGTTCCATGAACTGAAATATATGAATCTCAAAAGGTCCAAGATTTGAATTTTAGAGCACCCCCTCCCAAAAAAAAACCTCTGAAATTCTCTAGATTCACCAATGGGAAAACTGAAGCCAAGAGATTATTTATCTTACCTAAAATCCCAATCATCCACAGAAGAACCAGTATTGACTTGCTGATGAACTGAAAGCAACCTGGTCAAGGCAGGGTTCTCAACTTCAGTACTACTGACACTGGACTACAATATTTTTGTTGTGGGGGGCTGTGTCATATACTGTAGGATACTGAGCAGCATCCCCTGGTCATCAGATTTCATTAACATCTCCCACCCCCAGCTTGACAACCAAACGAGTCTATAGACAGTGCCAAAGTGCTAACGCACAATGTAAGGGCAGGCTGAGAGTCGACAGCCAGGAGTCCACGGCCTCTTCCTCCAGCTGCTGTCACCACCAACCCTCCCACAATGGCATCAGACAACAGCGATGAGCAGCCACCGGCCAGTGCAGGTTCCCACACCCACCTTCACAAGGGCATACTCAAGCCGTTCTTCAATGGGGCTGTTCCTCCACTCATCAGTCTGAATGACTTTCTTCCCTCCTTTGCCTTGAGTCTGAATTGAAATTTGGACCAAGAAATGGATATAAGAGGTCACTTATTGAGCCATCGGGCAGCAACTAATAAACTGTCTTACTCTTCCAGTAGAGCATCCAGCATGAATTAAGACACATGTCACTGACCTGACGTACATCAGGACCAACCACATCTCTGGTGAGATGCACAAGCAGCTCTTCCTCCTCTTTCAAGTTTCACCTGAACTCTCACTCCCTGTGGCAAGATTCCCTAACCACCTCCTCCTTTAGGGTTGATGCCCCTGAAGCATCCTCGCCGCATCCTGCAACTACCACACTGGATTAAGATCACCTCTATACATTTTCTGCATGTCTCAGTGAACATCAGCCGAATGTATTAATGCTGAACAAAAACTAAAGTTGCTGGAGCAATGCTTGAGCTGGACAGTAGAGGCCAAGACCCAGAAGGCCAGAAATTCATGCATGGAATTTGGACTTAACCTCCAGAGCAACTGTGTGGTGGGACAGGAGACACTAGTCACAGTTCTGCAGCTGCAAGGTCACATTCAAAATAGCATTTTTAAGTGAAACTCAGAAGGGGCCTGAGTGCTGATAGCAGGAAAGGCCAACAAAGATGAACATGAAGGCATCGAGTTACCAGCATGAATAAAAGAAGGAAGGATCTGGGGAGAACACCAAGATATGGTGTAACTGGGATAACAAGATAGAACTTGCTCATGGAGAAAAACCTGAAGAATAATTTAGAAAGAAAGAGTCCTTCTAAAGCTCACATTCCCCTCACTGGTACATGGAAACACCACTTGTTCTATCAGTCACACAATCAGATGATTCCTGCTTAAGGGATGGAGTTGCTGAGTTAAAATAAAGCAGTTATTCCAAATACTTTGGGTGGTGGGATTGAGTGACTTTATTTTCTCCTTTTGCTTATCTGTGTCTTATACATTTTCTAGAATTCGTCTCTGTTATTTGGTACAAGAAAAACATACTTCACATTTCAAAATATAAAGAAATTTAAGTTCCAGTGCACACCTGTAATCCCAACAACTTGGGAGGTTTAAGTAGGAGAATGAGGAGTTCAAAGTCAGCCTCAGCAGTTTAGCAAGGTCCTAAGCAACTTAGCCAGACCCTGTCTCAATGTAAAAAAATAAAAAGGGCCGGGTATGTGGCTCAGTGGTTAAGCCCCACTGAATTCAATCCCCAGTACAAAAAAAAAAAAAAAAGGAAAAGAAAAGAAATTTAGGTACAGAATGCAGCCTAGGAATGGCCCATTTCTCCTTTCTTACCCTAACCACAATACCTTCTCTGAAATATTCACTGATCCAAAGACATGATTAGATATGTGCTTCTATTCTACAATGAAGATCCAATAATTATGAGTTATAAATTCAAAGAAAGGAAAAAGCCACACGTTAGACACTTTTCTCTCTACCTGGGCATAACGTAAGAGCTTCTCAGTGGCCTCAGGGTCTTTATTCCAGATGAGGTCTTCACAGAGCTGGAGAAGTTCTTTGTGAATATCATCGTATACTGGGAGGTTTCCCGCATTCACTATTCCCATGTCCATACCAAACTAAAGGCAATAAAAAGAAAAGTGAGGATTTCCAGTGATACCCTAAATCAGGGGCCAGAGAGAAAATATTTTAGGCCATAGTCTCGGTCACAACTACTTGACTCTGCCACTGGAGACTAAAAGCAGCCTTAGGTAAGATACAGGTGAATGGGGCATTTAGAGGATGCCCCAATCAAATCTCCTTTATATAAATTGATCACAGGCCAGTTAGGATGAGGGCCACAGTCAGCAAACCCTGCCTTAAGTAAAAGCTGAATTCACGGGCAAGTAGGCCTCCAACCATACCTTGATTGCATGGTAAAGGAAAACCCCATGCATTGCTTCTCGGATGGCTTCCATTCCTCGGAAGGAGAAGGACAAGTTGGAAAGGCCTCCACTTATTCTGACTCCTGGTAATGTTTCCTGGCAAAAATTTTAAAATGTGAAAAGAGTGTTCTATTTTGCCAAAGTGGCAATTACATCACTTAAGTTTTATATGTGAGTGGAAGATAAACAACGTGAAGTCCAAAGTAATACAGAGCTTGTTGTAACTGGGCATAGACCAAAGTTCACTACATTATGATGCTGTAAAGGCACTGCTTCATCAAGTGTCCCCCATTAGACTTGAATCTCCATAAGGAAAAATACAAAATTCTACTTTATCTCTGTGTACTTCCATAATGATGTGGACAGGGTATAATATATAGTGTGTATTCCATAAAATATTGGCTGGATAAATGATAGAAAAGAAAGGTGTGTGTGTGGGGGGGTGCACGTTTGTGTGCAAACACACACATATACACACACAAAGGTCCCCATTCATTAAAAGCACAAGCTTCACCATAGTCAGATTGTGGAACCAACCTAGTTGCCCTTCAGTTGATGAATGGATAAAGAAACTGTGGCATATTTATACAATGGAATATTACTCCGCAATGAAGAATGATAAAATTATGGCATTTGTAGGCAAATGGTCGAAATTGGAGAATATCATGCTAAGTGAGATAAGCCAATCTCAAAAAACTAAAGGACGAATGATCTCGCTGATAAGCGGATGAGGACATATAATGGGGGGTGGGAGGGGCTAGCATTAGGTTTAGGGTTAGGTTTAGAGTTAGGCTAAGGAGAGCGGTAAGAATGAAGGAAAGAAGAACTGTGTAGAGGGAAAAGAGGGGTGGGAGGGGTGGGGGGGAGGGGAAAAATAAAATAAACATCATTACCCTATGTAAACGTAAAAAAAAAAATAAATAAATTAAAAAAAAAATAATATATCTGTAAAAAAAGAAAAAAAAAAAAAAAAGCACAAGCTACCTGAAGGCACTTGTAACCTAAATGAACAAACTGTTGTGCATTATAAACTTGACCAATTATAAAGGACAAAAGGCAACTGAGGTTCCTGCCACACCTATGACAGCATCAGCATTAGCTGGCATGTGGAGCAACAGGATCTCTCTCGCTCAGTGTTGGCTCAAGGACAAACTGGCTCACGCACTCAGGAAGAAGGCTTGCTATTATCCAGTACTATGATCCAACCACTTGGCTTCTGGGGTATGTGCTATAGAGAAACTCGGGCATGTGTGCCTAAGATACATATACAAGAATAATCACAGCGGCATTGTTCATGATCCAGAAGCTGGAAACAAACCACACATCCCTCAGTGGTAGGATGGTTAATTATGGCATGATGATACAATGAAGTATCACACACTAATAGAAATGAAAAAATGACAGTTACAGCAACACAAATGCACTTTTTAAAATACTTTTTTAGTTGTAGATGGACACAATACCTTTATTTTATTTATTTGTTTTTATAAGATGCTGAGGATCGAACCCAGTGCTTCACACATACTAGGCAAGTGCTCGACCACTAAGCTGCAACCCCAGTCCCCAGATGAATCTTTAAAATGAGTTTGAATTAAGGAAAAAAGTCATAAACATCTTATGATTCTCTTAACATTAAGCTAAAAAATAGGCAAATCTAAACTACACTGTTTAGATATCCAGCTGGTTTTTATAGTTCTGTCCTACAAAGTCACTGTAAACACTGAAACAGGGAACACAGAAGCACTCCTCCTAAGGGAAATACATGGTCACAACATTCCCATTAGCCCATCAGTGTTGGGCACATCACAGCCTTCCTGCATTCATGAATGCTGGTCAACACAACATATGCTCTAGGGCCATTTTTAAAAAGCAAAATCACCCCCAGGACACAGTGGCGCACACCTGTGATCCAGCAACTCAGGGGGCTGAGGTAAAGATCACTGGTTTGAAGCTAGACTCAATTATTTAGCAAGACCTTTCTCAAAATGAAAAAATGAAAAGGGCAGGGAATGTTGCTCAGTGATAGAGCACCCTGGATTCACTCCCCACTGCCATAAAAAAAAGGTTAAAAAATGGCCCTAAATAACATGGCTAAATCAGGAAGACTACGACATGAAATTCAGAATGAGGTGTATCCAGAAAAAGAGAGACATACAGACATCAGTTAGGTGCTACTCTGGGCAAAGGGAAAGCTATTAAATGCTTCATAATTATTTACTTATTATGTGCTATATTTAGGTTTTATGTATTCTTCAGTGTGTGTGTTACACTTCATAATTTAAATAGCATTACCCAAAATTTTTAGAAGTCTCTAACTTCAGAAAACAATTTACTAAACAATGAGAATGTCAACATTCCCAGCCAAAAAAATATACTGTGATGACTCTAATCATTCACTAGACCCATGTGATAAATCTGAACCGTCTTGAGTAGAAGAGAGAAAATGGTCCTTACTTACTTTAATGACTCTAGTTGCATGGATAAAATTTACAGCATACAAGTTGTGTTCTTCCATCCCAGTACCAATGGTGAGGATGTTGGGGTCAAAGATAATGTCATTTGGATTAAACTTCAGTTTTTTCACAAGTAAATGGTAGGCTCGAGTGCAAATACTGATTTTGATGTCTGTTTCTGTCGCCTGGGAAAAGGAGAATATATGAAATATAAAAACTAAAAAACAAAGTGTCCCCCATGAAAAGAGTACATTTCACTTGTTGAAAGTACTCAAGTGTCAACACATGGATTTCATAGAAATACAAATGCCAAGCAGTCTCTAAACATTTATCAAATTATTTCAGAGGAGAAATCCATTTAAAGATCCCTTTATATATATATATATATATAATGAGAAACACATACACACACATATATATGTATACACATAGAGAGATAGATTTTTTTTTTATTTGAAACAGGGTCACCTCCCTCAGTGAGCTCCTCAGAAGTCTGCAGCACATCCATCAGTGGGGTCGGTCATTTCTCAAGAACATGTTTTATATTCATTAGGATTTGCACTTCAGAATTGTATGTGGCAGATTTTTGGAATCACTGTTGTGGTAGCAAGTATGGTCCCTGCCCCTATCCATAGGGAATATGTTCAAGACCCCCTGTGAATGCCAGAAGCCACAAACCCTATGCTCTGTATACCATGTGTTTTCTGTTTTTTATACCCATGATATGTTTTTTATACCTATGATAAAGTTTAATTTATAAACTAGGCATAGTAAGAGATTGACAACAATAAATAATAAAGTAGAGCAGCAGGGGCTAGGGTTGTGGCTCAGTGGTAGATTGCTTGCCTAGCATGTGTGAGGCACTGGGTTCGATTCTCAGTACCACACGTAAATAAATAAAAGGTCCATCGACAATTAAAAAAAATGAAAAAATAAAGCAATTATAACAATATACTTTAATAATAGTTATGTGGTTGTAATCTCTCAAATATCTTACTTTTATCTTTTCATTCAAAGGAAGCATTTTAAGGCTTCTCTTTGACATTTCCAGATTACTATCATCACTCCCTTGTGCTTTGTGACCATTATCAAGTAAAATAAGAGTTACTTGAATATAAGTGCTATGATCCTGTAGTAATCAGCCTAGCTCCATGGGGCCAAGGAACAGGTAATTGTATACCACAAGTATTTGCCGACAGGTAGGATTCACATCCTGAGGGCAGTGGAGCAGGAGAGTTGTAGTCTGGCACAAGATTTCATCAAGCTACTCAGATGGAATGCAATTTAAAAATTAAGAATTGTTTGTTTCTAGAGTTTTCCATGTAGTATTTTTGGACCACAGTAGACCATGGGTAACTGAAATAGTGGAAAGTGAAACTGCAGGTAAGGTATGATTACTGTATGTGTATATATATTTTTTTTCCTGAGCATATTTGATTTTTCATGTATCCAGAAATTCAAAATGTAATTTGGTGAATGTGTTGAGTGTTGAAGTTGCAAGTTTGACCCAAAGACAACTTCATGACAAAGTTCAGAGATGCTTTGAGTAACAGTAGCATTCATTCCTTCATTTATTCATTGAACAAGTGATACCGAGTGCATCTTCTGAGAGGTGCTGCTCTGGGTACTGGAGATGCAGCAAGACCGACATTCTAGCTAGGGGAGACAGGTTGGCAAATTAATGATAAACTATAAAACAACCAAAAATAACAAGCAAGTTGCCAGGTTAGTAGTGTAATTTCTGAAAAGAGCTGCTCTGAAGGGAGGAAGCGGGAGGGATGGGGGACTGGTTTATGGGGGTGATTAGTGTCTGAAAAGGGGCCTTTGGCCAGATGTTGAGGCACAAAACCACATCGTGGGGTGTCTGGAGAAGCGGCAGCAGTAAATAGCTGGGCTCAGGAGCAACAGGGTTGGTGGGTTTTAGACACAGGGGAGGAGCAGCGTGGGCAAGTGTAGTGGAGGAGAGGAAGATGATGAGCAGGGACTGGAGGCTTGCTGGAGGTGGAGGCCCTGACTGTAAGAGAGAAGGGTAGCAGCGGGGAGTGTGGGCCTTGTTGGAATTGTAGGGACTCTTGTGATGGGTGGTCCAGATTCATATCTGTAAGCTGCGGCACATGCTAACAAGACGGTGCTATAGTGGGGATGGGGCGGGGAATAAATGTGTATCTTCAGATCAGTATAGAGTACCACTGTGGAAAACCCACAAAAGCAGTGGCAGTATTGCCTGGGTGACAGAACTCGAGGGGAGGTCAGGAGAGGGTGGGACACTTATTTTTCATCTGTCTCTGAGTAGTGTTTGGGTTTGTATCATGTATGTTTTTATTAAATACGGCATTTATATGCATATAAAATTTGATTTTTGCAGAGAGTCTTAACTGTTGTGTTGATAAAAATACAAAGGGAACCAGGCATAGTGGTGCTTTCCCAGCCATCCTGGAGATTGAGGCAAGAGAACACAAGTTCAAGTCTAGCTGGGTCAACCTAGTCAATTCTATTGTTTTTAGAATGGTATGTAGCCAACTGGGCATGCTGTATCTGTACCCTACAAAGGAGTAGAGTGTGGGTACAGCTGCATACCAAGGGCAGCATTGTGTTGAGGGACATGCAGGAGTGTCCTCAAGGGACAGGAACTCATTTCTAGGGTCAGAATAGTCACCCACACCATGCTATTAGGCAGAGCCTTCAGAGTACTGTTACATGAACAAGACATTTAGCTTGAATAAAACAAAAAAAGATCCCAGAATGAACAAAACTTGGATGACCAGGCCTCTGCCAGGAATGGGACACACCATGTATCCTGTTAGGTTCCCCAAGGACTCCTGTCTTATCCTCAGCCAGAGCTATGAGACAAACGTGCTGGTAAGCCTCGATTGTACATGTGGATTCCACAGATCCAGAACAGCAGTTCATCAAGACAACTGGGTGGAGGCTTTCCTTTACCAGGAAGGGCTGCAACTCTGGTTGTGCATCACAACCTGGAGGGATTTTGTTTGTTTTTTAATACTAATATGTCTCCCCAAAGCAATTAATCAGAATCTTGAAATAAAGCTACAGCAAAAGTATTTTCAGGAGGCTTAGTGATGCTATGCAGAGCTTGGATGAGAACCACTGACAGTTAAGATGAGACCCTTTCAAGGTTGCCTGCATAACAACCCTCCACAATACAAAATACAAAGGTCTGGATGAAGCAACCCCACATTCTAACAGAGAGCAAAGGAACCTACTCAGTGCTCATTCAGAAAGAAATGCCACGAGCATGCTCGGAAGCTGGGACACTGAGCTTGGGCCACACTCCTATTCCTATGGGACAGCTGGACATCTCAGACTTTAGGGCCTGGGTACAAAAGTGGCTCAGAGGCCTGCTGCTCCTCATACCCCTGCTACAAAACTCCACTGCTGTGGGTAGTCTGGATATGTCTCTTTCTAACCAAAAAAAAAAAAAAAAGAAGAAGAAGAAGAAGAAGAACTTAAAAGCCATCTTATAAGAAAAGGCCCAAAAATAAAAATAATCATGCAATTTTACTTAGGGAGTGGTACTCTATCTAAGGGAATAAAAGAAGAAGCCCCTGAAGGGGAGAAATAGACATCAGCTCTCAGCAAAGCTCAGAGGTGGTCAGTAGAGAAATCTGAGGTCAGTCACCTTCTGCAAGGTAACAATCAAGGGAAAACTGAAATCTTTTGATTGATTTTGGTCTCTTAACTCTTATTTCTATAGCCTACACTATTTGAAAATCCAAAATATTCAATTGAGAAATAGTGTCGATTCATCAAAGTTCAATAACGATTCATGGTTTGAAATAAAAAGTCTAAAAATCACCAAAGGAAAATATTTATCCAAGAAAAAGTCAGCCAAGCAAAACAAAAACAAGAAACCAAGAAAGAAATTACAAAGACGGTCTACATTCTTCAAAGACAATGTGAACACTGGCAAGATACTAACTCTTCACTATTTTCTAGGTTAGAATTAATTACATTCAATCAGTCCCCCAATGGGGGTTAATTTCTTGGTAACTTCTGCTGTTCCGTAAGTCACCTCTAAAGTTTTAAAATGACTGAAGTCAGGCCTCACCCTGACTCTCAAATGAGTGACAGCCTCCAAGACAGAAGCCCAGAGCTTTTTTTTAAAAAAAGCTTTGGCAGTAACTGTCCTTCCATCAGAGTGATTCTGCTTCCTTCCTGCTTAGGTACTAAAAATTTCAAAGCCAAGTCCCAGCCCCACTCTAAGAGCTGACTTTGCTTCCAATGTCACTGAGGAACATGCAATCACAGACTGCCTCCACGATCAGCCACAGGTGTCGGGAACGCACTCTTCACTCTGCCTCCTCGCCCGCTTTCAGGCTGGCCCTAACTATCATCACTTCTCATCTGAATTACAGCAATAAACTGTGGAAGCAGGCCAGAGACCCCCACCCAGAAGACCCCTCCCATAATTAAGCTTCTCCTCTTGTCAGACCAGCAGATGTCTGCAGAGGTTATTGTGATTGGTAGTTTCCTTTTTCTTGCAAATGCCAGGTTTGCACATAAAAGGTGTGACAGAGTCTGCAAACTTGTTGTACAAAAAGATATTATCTCTGTGTTTTTGGTAAAAACTTAGAAAACCTGTGTCTGGTTTATGGAATGGAATGGAAAGCACTTGTCATGTCAACCTCCATCCCTACCCCCAACTCCTGCCACTGGGTATAAGGTTCATAAAATTTCCAAAATCTTTATTCAGAGGAAGAATTCTTAGGTGAGAGCCACCTCTGAACCCTGCAGTCAATAAATCTACTTCCTGAAAATTCCTTGGGTGTCCAGCCTCTTCTTTCCTACTTCACTCCAACAGCTCTGCTTTGTCCCTATCAACACTTCTCTCCACCAAAGGGGTTTTGTTTTGTTTTATGGTACTGGGGACTGAACCTGGGGGTGCTCTGACTCTGAGCTATTCCACAGCCTTTTTTATTTTCTGAGACAGGTCTTGCTGCATTGTCCAGCTTGACCAGGACCTCATAATCCTCAGTCTTCTGAGCTGCTGGACTATAGGATGGCAGCACCAGAAAGGTTTCAGAGCAGAAGCCAGACAATGGTCACTCCTCTGCTCAAAACCCTTAGTGGCACCAGGCACGGTGGCACTGTAATCCCAACTGCTTGGGAGGTTGAGGCAGTTGGATTTAGAGTTCAAAGACAGCCTCAGCAAAAGCAAAGCACTAAACAATTCAGTGAGACCCTGTCTCTAAATAAAACACAAAATAGGGCTGGAGATGTGGCTGGGTGGTAAAGTGACCTGTACTCCCACGCAAAAAAAAAAAAACCTTTAGTGGTATCCCAGCTCACTGAGTAACAATGCTGACCAGGTGCTAACAGTGGTCCACAAGCCCAGATGACTTGAGCTGCTATCCTCTTAACCTGGAATCCTCCCCATCTTCTCTCCCTTCCACTTATTTACCTGTTACCAGCTGTTTACCTGTTACCTGTTACCAGCTGTTTTCCAAACATGACAAGCATGTACCTGTCTCAGGTCTCCCCGACATTATCACATGGCTCATTCCCTCACCACCTTTGGGCGTCTACTAACAGGTCCTATTATCCGTGAGGCATTCCCAAAGTATTCTATATAAAAGAGCCTCATCCACCCCCATTCCAGTACTTCCGATCCCTCTTGTACTCTTTGTTTCCCTTCACTGTATTCAACACTAACTGGTATATATCTCTATTATTCACATACTCATATTTTAAATTTACATTCCCTTTGTCCTGGAGAATATGCCCTGGAGAATATGTTAATATGTAATTAACACTAACAGCATTAAGAGATGAGACCAGCATGCTCTCCTGGATCAATGCCAGTATCATGGGAGCAGGTTAGTTATAAAAAGGGGCAAGGTTAGCTGATTTCCTGTCTCTCCTATACTCTTGCCCTTCCACCACATCATGACATAGCATGAAGACCCCTGGCGGATACTGGTGCCATGCTCTTGGACTTCCTCCCAGACTCCAAACATGAGCCAAATAAATTTCTACTCTTTATAAATTGTCCAGTCTGTGGTATTGTTATAGCAGCAGAAAACAGATTAAGACAAATAAAAATCACAGAAGGTCAGGGAGTAGGTTTTATTGGTTTGGTTTTGTTTTTTTAAATATCTCTATTTTTATGAGGTACTGATATCGAACCCAGTGCCTCGCACACATGCCAGGCAAGTGCTCTACCACTGAGCTACAACCACAGCCCAGGGACTAACTTTTATTCTGTGCTATCTGCTCAGAGCTTAGAATGTGGTTCATCATACAGCAGGTACTCGAGATACATTTGAAGATGTTTGCCTCATCACAAAGTAACAGGGTGTTATATAAATAATTTTTAAAGAACATTTAGGTAACAAAGAAAGAGTGCATGGAAAAAGGAAAATAAAAATCAACAGCAGATAGATGTGAGACCTGGAGGATAAAGGCAGATAAAGAAATCTCACAAAGAGCCCAAAACACCACATAGGAAAATTAGGTAACCCATCCAAAATACCACACATCTTGAACAATACACATAACAAAAGAGAGAACAAAACAATTCAAGGATAACTGGTGCAACTGTGGCTGTGAGCTTAGAAAGGGTCCCCTGAGCACCCATCTAACAGTGTAACCAGGACTCAGAACACCCAGGAAGGGCTCAGGACAGGAGAATCCATGAAGTGTCCTGAGAAAGGAAAGACGAGTAAGCCTCACACACACAAAAAAAAAACCAAAGGTGAGAACAGCAATGAACTTCCTACCAGTACCAGTGAAAACCAGGAGTCGAACACAGAAAACCGCCTATATCAATACAATGATTATATGTCAATGGTACAAAAGAACAACAAAGCCACCTGCAGACATGTAAGGTCTCAAAAGAACTTAGTGTCCTTTTTTCCTTCACAAGAAGCTACCAGAGGAAACATTCTGCCAAATCAGAGATTTGCCAAGAATGAGGAAATGATATTTTAAAATGATGACATTTAAAAACCCAAGAGAGTCAGGCATGGTGGCATATATCTGTAATCCCAGCAAGCCAGAGGCTGAAGCAGGAAGATCACAAGTTCAAAGCCAGCCTCAGTAATTTAGCAAGGCCCTAAGCAACAATAAAACCCTATCTCAACATAAAAAATTAAAAGGGCTGGGGATGTAGCTCAGTGGTAAAGTGTCCCTGGGTTCAATTACCCGTATGTACGTACGTACATATATACATACATACATAAATATCCAAGAAATGAGAGATGAACATCTCACAATGACCACTTTGTAGTCAGCTGCCTCCTAAAGTCATGCCAGGAGACTTGGAGAATTCTTCAATAAATTCAAATGAAAGTCCACATAATAGTGTGGACACATTAGACAGTAGAAATTTACACAAATAGCAGACAATGTGAAGATGAAATACATATAGAAAACAATTCAAAGATAAGTGTTAACTTTGTAAAAAACATAGAAAGGAAAAGCAATCACAGTATGTCACAAGGCTCAGTTTTTATACTTCCTTAACATAAGCAATGAAAATAATTATAACTAAAATAAACTATATCAAAACTAAAAGTAAAGATGTGTGGAGTGGGGACAGGGAACAGTGAAAAGCTAAATCCTTAACTGCTGTAGGAAGCCCATAAAAAATGAAAACTAAAGACAGAGGTATATGCCACAGAATCAGTTTTAAAAGTTGAAAGTGATTGTTTCTAGGGATGTAGAAGGTTGGAGGTTTCTGTTTATCATAAAAAGCTATATGGAACTATTTGTATAGATATTCTCATACAGATATCTTTGATTTTAAAAAAAAGTCCCACCATACATAGTGGAAAATGACTACATATAATTTTTCAGATAAATAATCTAATGAAGTACATTCAAAATATTAAATGTATACACACCCTCACTTCTATGAACTGATTCTAAGAAAATCATTCTCTACAAGTGAAAGTGCTACATAAATTAGGATATTCATTGGCCACTGTTCATACTACTAAAAAATTAGTTCAATAGACTAATTAAGGCATACACTTAAATATAATGCAACCAGGGAGTTATAATCCACATTTACTAAAATGGGAAGATGCCCACATTCTGTCAAGTTGGGGAATGAACTGCAGGAGGGCAAAGGCAATCTCGTTTATACCTAATTTTCCATGTACTAGAACCTCTCCTACTCATTCCCCCACAGCCTTGTGGCCTTCTCCCTCATTTTATTTGGGTTTTCAAATGTTTTCTCCACAGAAGGGCCTTAGGAGACCACCTTCCTCAATAGCCAACTCTTCTTTTATGAGACCATTCAGCACAGTCCCCGATAAATCAAACCAGTTCTCCTAGCCTGGATCCCAGAACTGCTGCTTGCTACTGTGTCATGACAGCAAGTCACACAACGGCTCAGTGCTTTAGTTTCCTCACTTAGCATACAAAAATGATAAGAACAAATATCTAAAGTTAATATGCTGGGAAGAAAAATGAACATGTATTATGTGCTTGCCTGGTGTGACTTGGGCTTAATATAAAACAAAGATCAAAATGACTTTCTTTTGCACTTTTCTTGATTATTTGAATTTTTCTCATAATAAAAATTTATCTTTTGTACAAAAAGAGTTAACACTTTTGTTAAAAACGATTTTATTCTAAAAATTTTTTAAAGACAGAAAGGAAAAAATTGTCAATATGTCCCCATGCTGAGACCATCCCTACCCCTAAGCTATCATTGGGTTTTTTTGGGTTTTTTTTTCCTGTTCATATTATTTATTAAACAAAATTGGGATCATTTCACTCCCCTCACCCATGGTTCTATCACCTCATTCTATTTTTTTTTTTTTTTTTGGTACTGAGGATTGGACTCAGGGGCACTTCACCACTGTGCCACATCATCCCCAGTCCTATTTATCACCTCATTCTTTTTAACTGCTACAAATTAAAGCATTCCCCTAATAATGGTTATTTAGAGTGTTCTCAATTTTTGGTTATCATAATGCTATAATGAATGTGAACACATACCCTTACATACTGAAGCTATTACAAGATTTCCAAGATTAATCAGAAGGAATGGGTTTTTCAATTGTTCTAATTACTGAGCAAATACCAAAATGCTTATGAAAGTTATGTGAGTTAAAAAAAACATAACAATGTAATAAGCACCCATACAGGTCACCCAGTCAAACCATAGTTGTATTTGCTTCCTATGAGTCCCACCCTGATTCCATGGCAGGAATATTATGAGAGTTAGCACTGATCGTTTTTGGTTTCTGTTTGATAGAGAAAACAAATACTGTTTTTTAAAAAAACTTAGTATCTTCTCACAGGCTTACTGGCTACTTGTCCTCCTTTTTCTATGAATTGCTTATTCATTTCGTTTGTCCATTCTGCTAAGCTGACTGGGGTATTTTGGTCTCAGATCTATAGAAATTCTTTGCATATTAGTGATATCAACCCACTGCTATTACTCATGTTGCAAATAGTACTGTGTCTTCACCATATAATAAAGTTTTATGTTTTTATGTAAATATTTTCCTTTCTGGTCTTTTGAGTTGGTGATATCTTCTGCAACATAAGTTTAAGTTAGAATTTTCCTACATATTCTGTAGAATTTTTTTACACTTAAATATTTAATCAGTGTTGACTTTATTACATGGTGGGAATGGGGTTACTGCTGAGGTGGTGATGAGATCATAAGAATTCTTCACAAATGGATTACTGTTGTCTTTGTGGGAATGGTTCCTTATGGTGAGAGTGGGTCTATTATAAAAGCAACTTCCACCCTGTCTTGCTCTCTGACCTTCTGCAACAACAAGGCCCTTACCAGATGCAGTCCCCAAATCATAGTCTTTTCATATCCAGAAAAATGAGCCAAACAAACTTCTACTGTTTATAAATTACCAAGTCTATGATGTTCTATTAGAGCAGCACAAAATGGATTCAAAGAGGGCTCTGACTTTATTTTCTTCCGAATGTATAACCAGTTGTCCCAGAAGTGTTTACTGACTAATTCAACCTTTCTCCACTGATGTAATGACTTCATATATGTATTGTGTACATGCACGTACATACAGCTACTTCAGAATTCATGTTCTCCTGCTGCCATCTAACCTGGGTGACACAGTAGAGCTAAGGAAACGGAAATCACTCACCTGTCCTTCTTCATCGAAAGCCATAATCACCACGGCACCTCCAAACTTCTTGATCTTCCTTGCCTTATTCAAGAAGTCCTCCTCTCCCTCCTTCAGACTAATGCTGTTGACGATGCACTTCCCTTGGCAGCACTTCAACCCAGCTTCAATCACAGCAAAATTGGAAGAGTCAATGCACAAGGGCACCTAAGACAGAGGGCAAAAAGTCAGAGTTGCAAGTCACCACAAATTCCAGCCCAAGGAAATAAACAAATAATCACAGTGTATGGAAAAGACAGGATTTTAATACACTTGTTCTTGAAGCCCAACATTCTTGGAGTAATTTCAGCATACAAGAGACTACACCCATGAGCCAGACTTTACAATGCAAAGACTAGCATGTAATCAGTAAGATCAGTTTCCTGGTTTCAGCACTAGTTTATGCGTTCATTCGAGTGCCTTAAACCCGAGGTAAATACCTCAAGTGAGATTCAGACACCCGTGGTCTGACTGAAGAATTGAGGTTTAGCCTCATGCCCTTAGGGAACAGCCCTAGAGCCAAGTTATTCAATTTCAATTTTTCCTTTAGAAAACCAAGTTCCTGAGTGAGAAGAAAATGAGTTTTAATATTAGTAACAGTAGATCCAACACTCAACAAATGCATTTAACTTAATAAAGGATAATAGTGAAATGTGCAGAGGAGAACAGGTTTCTTTCTCCTTAGTGCCTCTGTAACAAGGAAAGAGATATGAAGGGCTTAAAGGAAGGATTCGATTAGTACAAAGAAATGAAACATGGCAGCTAATCTAGGCCCCACTGTTTAATTAAGCCATTCAATAAATAATTAAAATAACCACTATGATA
This sequence comes from Sciurus carolinensis, assembly GCF_902686445.1. Taxonomy (NCBI): domain Eukaryota; kingdom Metazoa; phylum Chordata; class Mammalia; order Rodentia; family Sciuridae; genus Sciurus; species Sciurus carolinensis. Next base: position 4,473,305 of record NC_062224.1, on the reverse strand, counting down.
GAGCCCACAGAGACAAAGTTAAGTCACAGAGGTCCCTGGTTTCACTGAGGCTATAAAGAAAAATGTTTAAACAAGTGAACTCTTAAGAGCAGTAAATGCTAAAACAAAAGAGAAGCAGCATGGTTTTCTAACCCTACTGCTGAAAACAAGCTAGTAGAACATTTTTATGCTCTACCCTAATTGCCCAAAATCTGGTCAAAACAAGAAGGAAAAGAGAAAAATTACCATAATGATTAGAGCACTAAATAACAGTCTCTTATGTTATTAAGAGTCCTTCATAGCTGACAAGACAATGCCATCATTACAATTCACAGACTAGATACAACAGGTGACACCAGCCCACTTAAAGAAACCAGGGCTAACAGCTCACCTCATCAGGGTGCCAGGACTCTGAGGGCATCCAGCTTTCCTGCCACTGTGAGCAGATAAACAACTGGCTCCACCTCTGATTCTGACTGACTTTCAACAGGTCACTGAGGTTCTTTGCACCTTAAATTCTCAAAAGGTCTATTACACCCAGAAAAGTGGCAAAACATTTTAGTAAAGACTTTTTTTGGTTTTTCAATTGTAGACTGACACAATGAGTTTACGATACTTATTTTTATGTGGTGCTGACAGAACCCAGAGCCTCAGGCGTGCTAAGCAAGCACTCTACCACTGAGTCACAACCCCAGCCCCAGGAGTTTTTGTTTTGCTTTTCTTGATGGTATTGTGGGTAGAACCCTAGGGGTGCTCTACCACTGAACTATATCCCAATCCTTTTATTATTTATTTTAAGACAGGGTCATGCTAAATCACCAGGGCTGGCTTCAAACATGATACTACTGCCTCAGCCGGAGTTACTGGATTATAAAAATGCATCGCGACACCCACATATTATATATATATATGTGTGTGTGTGTGTGTGTGTATATATATATATATATTTATTTATATATATTTACTTATTTATTTATATATATATATATATATATATATATTTTTTTTTTTTTTCCCCTGGTACTGGGGAATGAACCCAGGGGCACTTTGCCACTGAACTACATCCCCAGCCCTTTTTCATTTTAAGAGGGCCTTGCTAAGTTGCTGAAGCTCGTCTCAAACTTACAATCCTTCTGCCTCAGCCTTCTGAGTTGCTGGGATTACAGGTGTGCACCACTGTGTCCATTGTATCACCCAGCTCTGTAGTAGGAGTTTTAATATACAAATTTAAAAAAAAATTGTAATTTAGTGCTTACCATAATACCACAAGATTATAATCTAAGCATTTGCTGAAGTAAAAAAAAAAAACAAAAAAAAACTCAACAAGCAGTCCAACCTGAAATATGTAATTTTTTTTGGTACCAGGAATTAAACGAATCCCAATCCCAGTCCTTTTTATTTTGAGAAAGGATCTCACTGAGTTGCTGAGGCTGACATTGAACTTGGGATCCTCCTGCCTCAGTCTCCCAAGTCTCTGAGATTATAGGAATGTAACATGCCCAGCAGAGAATACACAATTCTTAAATCATGAGGAAGAGAGTAGGGGTATAGCTCTGTGGTCAAGTTCTGGGTTCAATTCCTGGGGGGGGGGGGGGGGAATCAAAACAAAAGCACCAGAAAGTTTCTTTTAAAAAATAATTTCAAAAATCACTTCTCATCACAGACTTAATGGCAGAGAAATTAGGTGAAAGTTTTAGTTTTTAGAAGCCCTCTAAAGTTGTTTAAAAGACCAATGCTAAAATTAATATTCACCTTTTTTTTTTGATACTGGGGATTTAACCCAGAGGAGCTTTACCACTGAGTTAAATCCCTGGTCCTTTTTATTTTTGATTTTGAGACAGGGTCTCACTGAGTTGTTCAGGGCCTAATTTGCTGAAGCTGGCCTTGAACCTACAATCCTCCTGCCTCAGTCTCCCTGGTAACTGGGCTTACAGGTGCACATAACCATGCCCATTTAAATTTAACCTTTTAAAGAACAAATGTAAAGGATGACATAATTCCTTGATTTAACCCAGTTTTTATACTGTTGTTTTCATCTGATAAGCCTAACAAGGGCTCTTCTTCCTGATAAGGAGACATTAACTGAACTCCACTGCCCTAGGCAAACACGGAACAAAGGATGTGGCAGGAACAGGCAAGGACATCCTTCCAAAATTCAAAAAGTGGGTACTTGGTTTGCCCAGAAATCTAATACTCACCAGTTCTAGTGACCAATCCCAGAAGCCTTGGAAATAGACAAGGTAAAGCCTATTTCTCTCCAAAATTTGGCTCATGCTGGGCATGGTGGTACAAAGATTGTAAATTCCAGAAGCTCAGGAAATTGAGGCAGGAAGATCCAAGTTCAAGGCTACCTTAGCAACTTAATGAGAGCATCTCAAAATTTAAAAAATAAAAAGGGCTAGGAATGTGGTTCAGTGGTAAAGCACTCCTGGGTTCGATCCCAGGTACCAAAAAAAAAAAAAATCTGGCTTAGGTCAGAAAGGTTACCATTAGTCAAGAAAGCTGACAATCAAACCACTGGGCTTTCAATGTGGGAAAACAGAAAAACAGATCATGAGTGGACAGATCAAGGGGACAACTGGTAAAGATAAGTGAATGACACAGTGAGTCAACCAAAACCCCTCAAATATAATCTTCGCACAACCTTAGCAATGTCGGGCTCAGAAGCAATGAAGTTGCAAAACCTGGTCATTGCACTTGGACCATCTAGCATGCCATCATCCATGTTGATATCCAGCACCTGGGCTCCCATTTCCACCTGCAATTTGGCAATACTCAGGGCTTCCTGAGGGAGAAATGCAAAAATAAGCCTCATTAGGAGACAGTTACTCAGAGAATGGTAAGAAAAGTGACCCCTCGCCATCCCCCAAGTATCCTTTCCAACTACTCTAGATAACCAGTCTGGTTCCCTGCCCTCCTCCCCAACGATTAACCTTTCTCACAAGCCTCGTCCCTCATATCATCTCACTAAGAATTCACCAAGGCTGTTTTCCCACCATAAAGAATATAAAATCCTCAGTTTGTGGTCAAGGCCCTCTGAGCTAGCCCTGCCTTTTAACTTTGCCAACACAATCCCCTTCTCTTCCACATTGGTTTAGAACTAGTTCAAGTCCCATTTCCCTCAAGAAAGATCCTAAAGAAACCATCCAAAACTCACATGACTCTTCAGTATTTACCAAAACATGCAAAGTATTAATAGGAGGCTATTACTAGGAGTTGCATGCAAAAAACTGTGAGATAACTATATTTCAGCATGTTTTTATACTGAAATGTTTCAAATCCTTTCATATACTACTAAATATTACAACCTCCAAGAACTGAATATGATATGCAGAATTTCCCACTAATGGTCATTTAAAGAATATCTTGCAGGATCAGTGTTCCAAAGAACATACTCTGAGAAACATCGTTCATTCCATAATGACCTGTGGTTTCTCAACATCATCATCATATGATTTACTATATTATCATTTCTTCATGCCTTCACAAGTACTATTTTAAGTCTTCAAATACATTTGAAGCGTCTGGAAACCAAGAAAGGCCTTATATATCTTCTCCTCTGAAATGCTGGAAAAATACACATTTGATAATACTGAGACTTTCTTCTTCTTGTTTAAATCTTCACTGTACATGTTACAGTGAGATAAAATAAGGGGAAAATCAATAGTATATACTGATGTTTCCTGATCTTCCTTAGTCAGAGAAAATCAAACAGGAATTTTTATCAGTTTCTGTGCACAACAGGCAGAAGACCTCTGGTACATGCCACAATAAAATGCCATTCATAGTGAACCAAGGCTGCACAGAGGAAAAAGACCACAAATCAATTTGGCAAATCAAAAAGTGTTTTCATTATCGGTAATGATTTAAATAGTATAATGAATAAGAAATATAACTGACAATCCCTATTCTGGAAGGAGTTACAGCTATTTGACAGTACATGACAGTCACATAAAAAATCTACTGGACACTGCCATACAGTGTAATAAGTGCAAGTTCCCTATGGACTGAACTGAGAAAGCCATTTGAGAGGGAGAGTCCTCAGCTGGCCAGTGGGGGATGGACTGGAGGAGAGAAGGTAAGCGACAGAGGTCAAAAGACCTGGAAAATGGAGATGCCAACACCTTACCTATTTCATCAGTCACAGAATAACCACTTGAAGGTCCAACCCTCCCAAGCTAGCTCGGAGAGAAAAAGTGTTTTTTCTTTTTTACAAAGAAGCATAAGTTGAGCAAGAAGCCAGGACTGAAACTCCTCTCAGGTCAGGCTCTCTCAGCTAAGCCAAAGGGCCTTGAGGGATCACCAAGTCATGGAAAACCAGACTCTAATGGGCACTCGTGCTGCCCATCATCTCCTGCCTTTACTGCCTCTCTCTCCTCCTTCTGAGAGGCAGAGACAGCAGGGTGGTTAAGGGCCTGGGCTCGACAGACTGGGTTCTATCACTTACTTGCTGTGAAACAACAGGCAAGTAATTCAACCTTTCTCAAAGCCTCTATTTACACATCTGCAAGAAGGGGAAAACAGCAGTACTCACTTAAGGCGCTATGAAGAGTACACAGGTAAAGATATAAAGCGTTTAGCACAGAGATTGGCAAAAAGAAAGACCTTAATGTATTATTACTTCTGCCAGGTTGCTTTTTCATAAGGTGTTCTCTGCAATCAATGACAAAATTCATCAAATGCAAGAATTGAAGGGAACACCATAGAAAGGGCAGGCGAATCAAAATGTAAGTCAAAACACTGCCAAGTGCAGCACACTACACAACTAGGAAGAGACATCAGCACTTTAGAAGGAGCAAATGACAGCCAAAGCCTGGCAGCAGAAGCAAGCAGAAGATCAGGAAGGGAAACACCACGCATAGGTGGAAGATGGGAGGCTGGTATCAGAGTTTGAACTTTAATACCTGTGGAGAGTTGCCATACAGAACTTCTGAACTGAGGAGGACAACCATGACAGAAGCATATGGCAGCAGTAAGCAGTGATAAGAGTGAGGGAAGGGGACCAACGAGTCAGGAACCAGGTCACCAGGCCCTGCACTGAGGAGGAAGACACAACTCTGGGGAATGCCATGAAGCAGTAATCAGCAGATCCATAATGGAAGACTAACGGATCATTTCCATGTGATGAAAACTAAATCTGCTCTGATACTAGTTTCTGAAAGATGTATTTCCTAAAGGTTGCGAAAACTTAAAGTGAAAATAGTTGAATAATAAAATTAACCAACATTAATGCTCAGACCAAATTCCTCTATTTTTAACTTCCTATTTGCAAAAGAAAGAAAAAAACCTATTCAGATGTCTCAGGCAGGCTCTGAGGATAAAATTTTGCTCATCCACATGTGACTGAGCTTAACATGGCTAAAACTCACATAAACTTTCTAAGGCAAGGGTCTTTATCTTTTATCTGTTTTCATCTACAGCTAAAAGGATTAATAATACCCTTATCTATCAGCATTTTATGTGGTCAGGAGAAATTGAATAGGAACTTTCTTGGCTTTCCTTTTTCCTAGAAGAATTTGTAAGAGGACAAAATGAAAGAGCATTCTCAAACATTTAAACTTACTTCATGATTACCAGAAATATCAAGGACCTGAATTACTCCCATCTTGTCCCTCTTCATGCCCAAATGCAGTACTTTTTGACAAATACTGGTAACAAACAGTAGCTTTGATTTTTCAAAGCCTCTTCCTCCCACTAGCCCCCGCCTGCTGCGACACATATTACCGTATTCTCATACTTCCTAGCAGTCCTGCTAACAGCTCTACCAAGGGCAGAATGATGTTCACTGACATGCTGACTAGCCAGAGACAGAGCAGATGCCTCCAGGGTCTCATGAGGGTGCTCACTTCATAGTTTCCTGCCATGATGAGTTTAGCAAACTTCCTGGATCCTGCCACGTTACAGCGCTCTCCAATGTTAACAAAGTTGGTGTATGGTCCAATCCTGAAGGGCTCTAGACCTTAAAAGGAGAAGCATTTTGAAAAACTCCTGAAATTACATATGGATGACATGAGACAGACAGACATAATTGTTTTTAGTAGGAAAGAAGTCACTATGCCAAAACCATCTGAGCAGATGGACAGGAGATCCAATGTGGAAAACAGGACCACAACCTTCTTCAAAGAGACTCAAATGCAACAAAGGTTATTTGTTGCAGATACGGTACAACTGGAACTCTCAAACGAAGTATTTCAGGGTTGTATGCCATAAATATCCCTAATGAGCTGAATCATACTGTTTCTGAGAAAGAAGGAAAAGTTTCATCATCATATCCACATTTAATCAAGAATCTGGGGCAAAAGTCAAGCAAAAAGTCAGAATCAAGGATTATTTCAGGATTTGTGAGAGGTCAAAATGAGGAGCATTCTCAAACATTTAAACTTACTTAATGATTAACAGAAATAGCTAGAACCTGAAATGCTCCCATCTCATCCCTCTGGATGCCCCAAAAGAAGTAGCTTCAATTTTCTGAAGACTCATCCTCCCATTAGTCCTGCCTGCTGCAAACACATTCCCAGTTACCTTCTTATCACACTTCCTAGCAGTTCTGCTAATAGCACTGCCAAGGGCCACCATCACACCTACCCAGGAGGCTAAGGCAGGAAGATCACAAAGTCAAACACTGCCCAGGCAACTTACCCAGACCCTATCACAAAATAAAATTTAAAAAAGGACTAGGATGTAGCTCAAAAGTGCTCCTGGGTTTAACCTCCAGTACCACACACACACACACACACACACACACAGATTATACTACAGCTGTATACTCAAGACAGCTTGAAGGTGGACAGAAGGAGCTTTCTTAACCCGAACACTGTGTGCAGATTTATAACCAGAAAAGCTAAACAGACTGGGAGGAAGGACCCAGGTGAAGACCTGGGAGACAGGAGTCATCTGTGGTAGGTTCACCACTAATGAGCTGACCCAATGCAGGCCAGCTGGGCTTTGACACCTGTTTCCTTACCAGACAACAGGTAATAGCATTCCTCTTGACTCAGGCCAACTCAGGGACAAATATCAGACAATACACATAGACACATACACTGAGATAGTGTCCCTAAAGAAAAGGCTATGAACTCTTGTGTTCTGCTCTTCACTTTTGAAATATTAAGAAATGCAGTCTCACTGGAGGGTTGCAGGCAGGCTCTGGGGACAAACAGCCCTGAGTTCAATCCACTGACCTGATTGAACCCCTCAGGCAACTTCCCACACAGTCTTTGAGCTTATAAAATAGGTAGTGAAGTACTTGCCTTACACAACTGAAACTGGGTAACAGTGAGGAGCACAAAACTAGCACTAGTAATAAGAGCTATCATTAAGAAAATAGCTTTCAAGTTCTGTGCCAAAGCATCAGCTGAGGAAGAAGCAGATATGAGGAAGAGGAAAATAATGAACTAGGTGATTACAAGGGAGCTGGGTAATTATAAAACCATTCCAGGCTGTTGTTCATGTTCCCAGAAGACAATCGCTTTCCACAGTTTCGGCTTATGATCTCCCATCCCGTTTGTAATGATCCCCAGGCTAGTCTCAAGGGACCTTGATCCTTAGGTTAACCACAGGTTTGCAGGACAGGCAAACAGGGATGACAACTTTTACACACGACAGAGTTCTCATGTGACCTCCCTAACAGTATTTCACACAAAACCTTTGCTTGGACATGGATGTGAAGGATCTAATACAAAAGCAGGCCTTCTCTCAAGTTTGTAATTTATAGAAGACTGAGTTAAAAAGCACATTTGATGTCATTCTTAAAGTCTGACTATTAAATAAATTTAGAAATAGTTCATGAAATTCAAAAGGATTATAACTGTTACACTTTTTATAAATTCTAAACTAGCCACATGTAAATGGCTGTCTCCTTCTGACTCTGGCGGAGCTCAGATTCCTTTCTTTCTAGTGTTTGTGAGAGCATGGCTGAAGTGACGCAGCCTCCAGCTGCACTGAAACCAACGTTCCTGCCACACCTCCCTCTGTCACAGCCAACGTCAGAAATCATAGACCCACTTCTGACCTCATCCTCTGTCATCTGAAGCACACAGAGAAAAAGGGCCAAACTGTAGAGGCATACTTATTGACTCGACTTCACTCACGCTCACTCACTGGGGCTACTTCTATGCACATGTTCTCACTAAAAAAAAGTCAATATTACTCTTGTTGTCACCTGTTATTTTATATCACATTTCTCAGGATAACAAAAGCAACAAAAATATTTCAATAAAGAGAGATGCTAAATTATAAGGCACCATAAAGTATAATTCTCCTCTATGTTATGTGTAGTTTCTCTATTTAAAAAAACTTTTTTTGATTAAATTTACCATCTAATACTATATGAAAGGATTGAGGCATAAATATGAAATTCAAAGTTATTTTAATTTTAACAGTTGGCAGGAGGATTCTTTCTACTAATATTCCTTGTTTGAATATTAAAATACATGTTGAAAAAGAGTCTGTCTACCTCATAGGATTTCCTGGAACCAAACAAAATAAATAAACAACTCTTCCAAAGTGCCAATCATATGGCAAAAATAAAATGACAACAATAAAATTTTCCAGGAAGATGCTACTGCGTTACCAAACAGTAGCCTTGGCAGTTTGAAATTTTGAGTTAACTAGATCAACCTGACAACTGAAATTGTTAGGTTATGGCCAACAGTATATTTTAGAACAGTGTACACAAGAAATAGGACCACAGAGTTCTCAAGGTAACCAAGGGTACTACCTGGGCCTTCATTCACTTTTACCCTGAAAGGGATGTCCTCCCACCTTACCCCCAGAAATACAAAGCATTCCTCACTAGAATTCATTCAAGCACCAAGAAAAATAGGCACTCTTCCTTGACCTAATAAACAAGGTGCTTGGTGAAACAATTCTGTTATTCTATCACTCAGAATAAACATACTAAACACATTCTACAAATGGTTACTAAAATCATAATCATCACATCTTCATGACTTACCAGACAGTAACATATGTCCTTCAAAAACAGTGGCAGGTGGAACTCTGGGCTTGCAATTTTTCACAGCTTCAGCAATTTCCCTAAAAGAGAAAACACTACATTCATTAATTCAGAATAAAATAATTTAAACTAATTTCTAACTATGTAATCAAGTCTATATTAACACAACTATACACATAACTATAAGCCTACTTTCAAATGTTTAGCAGCAATTATGCCTTTTAGTTTTCTCAGTTCACAGAAAATTAATTTACAACCCCTCACTTTTACGTGCCTACCCTGCTGACTGTGCACTGGCTGTGCTGTCTGTTCTGAGACAAGAACCTGAAGCTGCATGAGGGGCTGTACAAACAAACTGCAAACCTCCTCCCCCACCAAACTCACAGCAAACCCACACACAAAACACATCTCTGCTGCATATTCAACAGTTTAAAAACAACAAAATTAAGTCCTCAGCTTTGAGGAGAAGGTGTAGACAGTAGAGGGAATCAGGTCCTGTGGATCCATTTTTACAATATCACACACATAGTAGGAAGTGTACATATCCATTAACACTTCAAATAATTACCCCTCAAAATTTATTTCAGCTATTTGCACTCTTTAACTTATTGGTTTTTCATGAATCATGTCTTTGTTTTTTGTTTGTATTTTAGTACTGGGGACTGAACCAAAGGGGTGCTTTACCACTGAGTTACATCCCTGTCCTTTTTATTTGTTTTGTTTTGCAACAGGGTCTCACTAAGTTCCTTAGGGTCTTGCTAAATTGCTGAGGCTGGTCTTGAACTTGCAATCTTCCTGCCTCAGTCTCCTAAGTCACTGAGATTACAGGAGTGTGCCTCCTGACTCAGCATGATTAACCAGCATGCCTTTGATTAACCAGAAAAAAAAAAAAGTGGTTATTCCACTGAATTTATTAGGACCAGTAAGAACTCCTCACTTTACTGCCCCCTAAATTAATATGTAGATGTCTAAGTAAACACACAGCAAATATTTAGACAGATATTAGTATACAGATGTAAATATACCTACAGAGAGACATTTAAAACAACTCTTTTTAAAGAGGAAATTATCTGAAAAACAAAAAGAAATTGTAATCAAATGATAACTTATATTAAACTGCCACTTGGTTTAAAAAACTGGAGCTACTGTTGTAACTCAGCAGAAAAGCCCATGCTTAGTATGCAGGAGGCCCTGGGTTCAATCACCAACACACACATACACAATTACATTTATTATGAGCTTATCGCAGTCAAAAAAGAAAAAAAAACACATAAATACTAGGTACCTCAATTGAATAAGCACATTATATACGTGAATTACATGCATGAAAACAGACTGTGAACAGTTAGATGACTGGCTCAACATACGATCATTCATCACTCTAGAGGAAAACATAAGCTGTATACACTATGTTCTTTTTCACTGAAATCCAATGTGGCTATGGGGCATAAAATGGTAAGTAATCAAACACATGTGGCCTTGCTCCCGTTTCACTCCCTTCCTTAACAGGTTCACCTGACAGCGTAACTTAAGCAACAATTGTGCCTGGAGCCAGGTGGAGGTGCTTCTCTTGACCAAGACTCTTGCTGCCTTTTCCTTCCATGAAGGACTCTAATGGAGGTGTGCAGTGCCCACAAGAAATACAAGCTGCTTCTCTTTGAGCACTCAAATACTGTTTAAGGATACAGGTTATGACATCTGGGATTTGCTCTACGGTACTCCCAGGGAACATATGTGGAATAGTTAAAATAAGAATGACATAACTCCAAAAAATCTGGCCATTATGTTTGAGCCACATGGAAAGCTAATTTTTTTATTTCTTTTATCTTTTAGAATTTTTTCACAATAGTAAGGTCTACTATTTTGCCAGAGTTGCTTTAACAATGTACCACAGACTAGATGACTTAAACAACTGAAATTTATCTTCCCATAATTTGAAGGACAGAAGGCTCTGATCAGGGTTGGTTAATCCTGAGGCCTCTTTCCATAGCTTGCTTTACCCGTGTCTTCACATGGTCTTCCCTTTATGTGTACATCTGTGTCCTCTTCTTTTAAGGTCACCAACCAAACTGGTTTACAGATAGACCTACTTCTTTTACCTTAAGTGCCTGTCTAAAGGCCCTCTCTTCAAATACAGGCACATTCTGAGTTACTCGGGACAGGACTTCAATATACAAATTTTGGGTATATAAATTCAATTGCTAAAAAGGTAAAATACTTAAAGGTGGTTATTACCTGATATGATCTGGTGTTGAACCACAGCATCCACCAACAATATTGACCAAGCCGTCCACTGCAAAGTCCTATATTCAGGAAAAGTTTTAGCAAGGTCATCTGAACTCTGAACTCACCAAGACCAATTCAGCATGAAAGCCTTCACTTTCTACATTTCCTGAATCACATGAGAGCTAATAAACATTTTTAACTCTAGATAAAAATTTCACAATTCCTAGACATAAGATAAAGAGGAAAATAATTCTGATATGATGAAATCCCTTATACCATTTAAAGTACAGTGGAAAATTTATTTGCCTGCCTACTGAAATTAAAGATTTTTCTTTATCCATATGCTGAGCTGAATCAATGTGAGCTAGATAATGCATTTTCAAATAATACACAAAATGAGTATCAGCTTTCAAATTTAATTTTTTAATTTTTAAATAAAAAACTCAGCTACTCTGTCATACTGGTCACATTTCAAGTGTTCCAATAAGCACATGTGATGGTGCCTCCATACTGGACAGCATGGGCCTAGAGTTGGACCAGAGGCAGGTGAGTGAAAAATCCAGTAACTAAGATAGAAAGTCAAGGACCTGAGAAGTCAGAGAACTAGCAGTTACACAATGAGATCATAAGAATTCAGTCAGAAATAGTTTAGTAGAGAATGTCAGTGAGCCAGGAGCTAAAAACTCAAAGAATGATGGAAAAGAGGCCCGGGGGTTAGTAAAGGAGTGCACTAAGGAGCAATAGTTTGTAGTACAGTCTCATGATTCAAAGATGGCAGGCTTAAGAGAAATAAGAAGGATGCTGAAAATGAGAATGGGGAGTCAGGAGGAGACCTACTCCAGCCAGCAGTTTTAGGGACATAAGGAGGGAAAATTCATTACTTCATTGTAGAGGAAGCAACATCTCAGAGAACAGCCAAGCCTCCTGCAGTTGGGAACTTTTAAAACAGACACAGTCCCGGTGCTGGGGATATAGCTCAGCTGGTAGAGTGCTTACCTTGCAAGCACAAGGCCCTGGGTTCAATCCCCAGCACCACAAAAAAATAAATAAATAAAAAATAAAAGGTCACAGTCCCAATCAACAATATGGATGTTGACAACTGGTCCTTCCCTGTGCCTCCACCACCTTAATTCAGAGTAGCTGTGATTTTGTTATTGATGCACTGGGATTTCTCCAGAAAGAAAATCTGCTTCTAAATATTCTACAACTAAAATTTTATTTCTTTTTTTAAAACCCAAGTGAAAGAGGACCCCTAACCTTGAGGTGCATGGCCATCATGGAAGGTGTTTCATCATAGTCACCAAAAGTGTTGGGAAGACCTAAGAAAGGACATTTTAACCATTATTGAACAACCTTAACAAAAAGTTACACAGGTTTACATTGACAATTAAATGTTGCTTACTTGTAAAAACAAGAAACACGTAATATTTACAGAGTAAACAGAGATACTACACGCACACAAAAAGGGTTGAGGATATAGCTCAGTGGTAGAGCATTTGACTAGCAAGAGAAGGCTGAGTTCAATCACTAGTACCACCAAAAAAAAAAAAAGGGGGGGGTCCAAGAAAACAAAAAATAACCAGTCTCCTTTTAAATAAATTTTCCCAAGTAAGACTTTACCTTCTACTATCCAGTGTCCCATTTTACTTATTATCAGTTATCTTATTCCTGGTGGGGAATACAATTTATTATGCATTTTAAGATGTATACAGAGAGGATATCTGTTTCTTGGTGAGGCAGATTTTGCTGCTCATTGATCCCCTGCTGTTTACCCCATTTGTCTACTGTGATCACCTGCAGTCTGCCAGCATATCGACGCCTTTTTGAGTGTACATTGCTCACTGTCAGGCGTCTACCATCCGCCATTTGCCTACCTCTCGCCTGTCCATTGCCTGCCTTACACCTATCCATCACCCAACACACGAGGTTCACCTCTCAATCATCCGACGACAGTCTGCAAACTGATCACCGACTGCTAGTGGAGCACCAGCTGCCTGCTGTTGCCTGGAAGTTCACTGTTACAGTACCTGCAGGTTTGATTACACGTGGCTGTCGCCATTTTGAGACAACAGCCAGGCCCCGGAGGACCCCTGGCAGGACTGACTGAGCCCCATCTCCAGGATCCCTCAGCCCGACCAATCACTACTCCCTGCCTCTGGGGCTCTCACGTCAACTGACTGCTCCCTGCCACCAGGACCCCCAGACCAACTGACTGCGCCCTATCACCGGGACCCCAGACTGATTGCACCCAGCCTCCAGGATCCCACAACCACACCAAACACACCCGACATCCAAGACCCCTGCCTGACCAACCACATCCTGCCTCCAGGACCTCCAGCTGACCACGTCCACCCCTGAGCTGCAGCTCCCCATTTGCCAACACATTTGGAACCAGAGCGGCCATCTTGGATAATCCTGGAAGCCAAAGCTCCGTTATGTGGGGCAAATCCCATCCTGAGATGCCTGCTGGAGGCTTGAAGCCCATTATCAGGTACCTCTCATGCATCAGGCTACTGAACACTGGGAGGTTTCATTACTATATGACTGTTATACTGTAGATTTCCTTTTTTCTCCTTATTGAAAAAATTTAAGTTTTTATTTCTTTACTTTTCTTGCTCTCTTTTCCTTTTGTTTACCTGTCCCCTCAGAGTCTCTTTCTCCCTTTTTTGCATGCTAACATCTAATTTCTTTTGATTACACTCTCACCCTTTCTATTATCTAGAACTTCTGTATATTCTTTTCTTATCCCATTAACAGTCACACTCTACATCCCTCTGCATCCTCTTTGTCCTCCATTAGAAACTGCAGACCTTATTGCAAATCTGTTTGTTTTACTGAAGATAATATTTTAACTCATTCTGCTTATTATGACAATTTTTTCATTGTCCTCATAGGGGCTATTTGGTCTAGGATTGCATAGTGTCTGAATTGGGCACTCCTAATACTGATCTCCCCTTAAAGAAAGGGTTTTGGAAACCTACAGTGCCACCATAAGCCTATAGGGGGAAATCTGCAATACCCCAGATCTGCACTGCTAGAGGGGAAGATACATGAACAACATGAAAAAACAAGGGAAGAAAATGATCCAAACAAATCTAGATTCTATAGTAATAGAATCCAATGACAATATGTTAGAAGAAATGTCAGAAAAGGACTTCAGATCAAGATGATTCGTGAGCAAAGGATGAGATAAGAGAGCAAATGCAGGCAATGAATGATAATACCAATAAGCTGAAAGAGCAACTGCAGGAAGCAAAAGATCATTCAACAAAGAGACAGAGATTCTCAAAAAAAATCAAACGAAATCCTTGAAATGAAGGAAACAATAAACCAAATAAAAAACTCAATGGAAAGCATCACCAAAAGACTAGACCACATGGAAGACAGAATCTCAGACAATGAAGACAAAATATTTAATCTTGAAAATAAAGTTGGCCAAATAGAGAAGATGGTAAGAAATCATAAACAGAATCTCCAAGAACTATGGGACATCATGAAAAGACCAAATTTAAGAATTACTGGGATTGAGGAAGGCACAGAGATACAAACCAAAGAAATGAACAACCTATTCAATGAAATAATATCAGAAAATTTCCCAAACCTGAAGAATGAAATGAAAAATCAAATACAAGAGGCTTACAGAACACCAAATGCACAAAATCACAACAGATCCACACCAAGGCACATTATAATGAAAATGCCTAACATTCAAAATAAAGATAGGATTTTGAAGGCTGCGAGAAAAGCATCAGATTACATATAGGGGGAAACCAATACGGATAGCAGCAGACTTCTCAACCCAGACTCTAAAAGCTAGAAGGGCCTGGAACAACATATTTCAAGCTCTGAAAGAACATGGTTGCCAACCAAGATTTGAAGATGAAATAAAATCCTTCCATGATAAACAAAAGTTAAAAGAATTTACAAATAGAAAGCCTGCGCAACAGAACGTTCTCAACAAAATATTCCATGAGGAGGAAATGAAAAACAATAATGGAGGTCAGCAAAGGGAGGAACTACCTTAGAGAAAAACCACTCAAAGGAGAAACCAAGCCAAGTTAAAAACCAAAAATAAGCCAAATGACTGGGAATACAAATCATATCTCAATAATAACCCTGAATGTTAATGGCCTAAACTCATCAATCAAAAGACATAGATATACTGGCAGAATGGATTAAAAAGAAAGACCCAACAATATGCTGCCTGCAAGAGACTCATCTCATAGAAAAAGACATCCACAGACTAAAGGTGAAAGGATGGGAAAAAACCTACCACGCACATGGACTCAGTAAAAAAGCGGGGGTTTCCATCCTTATATCAGATAAAGTGGACTTCAAGCCAAAGTTAGTCAGAAGGGATAAAGAAGGACATTTCACACTGCTTAAGGGAACCATAAATCAGGAAGACATAACGATAGTAAATATTTATGCCCCAATCAATGGGGCATCCCTGTACATCAAACAAATCCTTCTCAATTTCAAGAATCAAATAGACCACAACACAATAATTCTGCATGACTTGAACACACCGCCGTCACCACTAGATAGATCTTCCAAACAAAAAACCAAACAAAGAAACCATAGAACTCAATAACACAATCAATAACCTAGACTTAATAGACATATATAGAATATTCCATCCATCAACAAGCAGATTCACTTTCTTCTCAGCAGCACATGGAACCTTCTCGAAAATAGACCATATGTTATGCCACAAAGCAGCCCTTAGGAAATGCAGAAAAATAGAGATACTGCCTTGTGTTCTATCAGATCATAATAGACTGAGAGTAGAAATCAATGACAAAATGAAAAACAGAAATTACTCCAACACCTGGAGACTAAATAATATGCTATTGAATGAAACATGGATAACAGAAAACATCAGGGAGGAGATAAAAAAATTCTTAGAGGTCAATGAGAACGACGATACAACATATCAAAATCTCTGGGACACTATGAAAGCGGTACTAAGAGGAAAATTCATTGCATGGAGCGCATTCCAGAAAAGAATGAAAAGTCAACAACTAAATGACCTAACATTACAGCTCAAAGCCCTAGAAAAAGAAGAACAGAATAACAGCAAAGTAGTAGAAGACAGGAAATAATTAAAATCAGAGCTGAAATCAATGAAATTGAAACAAAAGAAATAATTCAAAAAATTGACAAAACAAAAAGTTGGTTTGTTGAGAAAGTAAACAAAATAGAAAAACCCTTAGCCACCCTAACAAAGAGAAGGAGAGAGAACACTCAAATTACTAAAATTCGTGATGAAGAAGGAAATATCACAACAGACACCACTGAGATACAAAACATAATAAAGAGCTACTTTGAAAATCTGTATTCCAACAAAATAGAAACTACCGAAGACATTGACAAATTTCTAGAGACATATGCTCCTCCCAAACTGAACCAGGAGGACATACACAATTTAAACAGATCAATATCAAGCAATGAAATAGAAGAAGTCATTAAAAACCTACCATCCAAGAAAAGCCTAGGATCAGACGGATTCTCAGCCAAGTTTTACAAGACCTTCAAAGAAGATCTCATTCCAATACTTCTCAAAGTATTCCAGGAAATAGAAAAGGAGGGTACCCTCCCAAACGCATTCTATGAAGGTAATATCACCCTCATACCCAAACCAGGAAAAGACACATCAAGCAAAGAAAATTTTAGACCAATATCCTTGATGAATACAGATGCAAAGATCTTTAACAAAATATTGGCAAACCGTATCCAAAAACATATTAAGAAAATCGTGCACCACGATTAAGTAGGGTTCATCCCTGGAATGCAAGGATGGTTTAACATCCGTAAATCAATAAACATAGTCCATCATGTCACTAGACTTAATGATAAGAATCATATGGTTATTTCAATTGACGCAGAAAAAGCGTTCAACAAAATACAACACCCCTTCATGCTCAAAACACTAGAAAAAATAGGGATAGTAGGAACATACCTGAACATTGTAAAGGCTATTTATGCTAAGCCCATGGCCAACATCATCCTTAATGGAGAAAAACTAAAACCATTCCCTTTAAAAACGGTAACAAGACAGGGATGTCCTCTTTCACCACTTCTATTCAACATTGTCCTCGAAACTAGCTAGAGCAATTCGACAAGAAATTAAAGCGATACGAATTGGAAAAGAGGAACTTAAGCTGTCACTATTTGCTGATGACATGATTCTATATTTAGAGGATCCAAAAACCTCTTCCAGAAAACTTCTAGACCTCATCAATGAATTAGGCAAAATAGCAGGCTGTAAAATCAACACGCATAAATCTAAAGCATTTTTATACGCAAGCGACGAAATAGCTAAAAGGGAAATGAGGAAAACAACTCCATTTGCAATAGTCTCAAAAAAAATAAAATACTTGGGAATCAATCTAACCAAAGAGGTAAAAGATCTCTACAATGAAAACTTCAAAGCATTGAAGAAAGAAATTGAGGAAGACCTTAGAAGATGGAAAGATCTCCCATGTTCTTGGATAGGCAGAATTAATATTGTCAAAATGGCCATATTGCCAAAAGTGCTATACAGGTTCAATGCAATTCCAATTAAAATCCCAATGATGTACCTTACAGAAATAGAGCAAGCAATCATGAAATTCATCGGGAAGAACAAGAAACCCAGAATAGCTAAAGCAATCCTTAGCAGGAAGAATGAAACAGGGGGTATCACAATACCAGAACTTTAACTATACTACAAAGCAATAGTAACAAAAACAACATGGTATTGGCACCAAAATAGACAGGTAGATCAAGGGTACGGAATAGAGGACACGAACACAAACCCAAATAAATACAATTTTCTAATACTAGACAAACGTGCCAAAAATATGCAATGGAGAAAAGATAGCCTCTTCAACAAATGGTGCTGGGAAAACTGGAAATCATTATGCAACAGAATGAAACTAAACCCCTATCTCTCACCCTGCACAAAAATCAACTCACAATGGATCAAGGACCTTGAAATCAGACCAGAGACCCTGCATCTTATAGAAGAAAAAGTAGGCCCAAATCTTCAATTTGTTGGCTTAGGATCAGACTTCCTTAACAGGACTCCCATAGCACAAGAAATAAAAGCAAGAATCAATAACTGGGATAGATTCAAACTAAATAGCTTTCTCTCAGCAAAGGAAACTATCAGCAATGCAAAGAAAGAGCCTACAGAGTGGGAGAATATCTTTGCACTCATACTTCAGATAGAGCACTGATTTCCAGAATATATAAAGAACTCAAAAAAATCTACACCAAGAATACAAATAACCCAATCAACAAATGGTCTAAGGATATGAACAGACGCTTCACAGAAGAAGATCTACAAGCAATCAACAAACGTATGAAAAAATGTTCAACATCTCTAGTAATAAGAGAAATGCAAATCAAAACTACCCTAAGATTCCATCTCACCCCAATTAGAATGGCAATTATCAAGAATACAAGCAACAATAGGTGTTGGCGAGGATGTGGGGAAAAAGGTACACTCATACATTGCTGGTGGGCCTGCAAATAAGTGCAGCCACTCTGGAAAGCAGTATGGAGATTCCTTAGAAAACTTGGAATGGAACCACCATTTGACCCAGTTATCCCACTCCTTGGCCTATACCCAAAGGACTTAAAATCAGCATACTACAGAGATACAGTCACATCAATGATCATAGCTGCTCAATTCACAATAGCCAGATTGTGGAACCAACCTAGACGTCCTTCAATTGATGAATGGATAAAGAAACTGTGGTCTATATATATACAATGGAATATTACTCAGCCATAAAGAAAGATAAAATTATGGTATTTGCAGGCAAATGGATGAAACTGGAGAATATCATGCTAAGTGAGATAAGCCAATCTCAGAAAACCAAAGGATGAATGATCTCGCTGATAAGCGGATGATGACACATAATGGGGGGTGGGAGGGGGGCAAGAATGGAGGAAGGAGGGACTGTATAGAGGGAAAAGAGGGTTGGAGGGGAGGGAAAAAAGGGATGGGGGAAGGGAAAAATAACAAAACGAATCAAACAACATTACCCTATGTAAATGTATGATTACGCAAATAGTATGCTGTTACCCCATGTACAAACAGAAACAACATGTATCCCATTTGTTTACAATAAAAATAAATTAAAATAAAAAAATTTAAAAAGTAAAAAAAGATGTATATATTTGGAGATGGAAGGCTGCAATATTATTTTTAGCCCTAAGTACCTGAGCAGCTCTCAAAAATATTCACAGGAATATCTGGCTAACCCAGAACAGGTAACCAACATTTAACTGGATGGTTTGAGAATTATCTACAAGTGTCAATAGAATTTTTACACTCAGTAAACTCCAAGTACATCTTTTAGTGAGAAAAGAGCAAATAACACCCAAGATTCTTCTGCTGCTTGTCCACTAAGAATGAAGCAGAAAAGGCTCTCTGTCCTTATCTCTGGCAAATCTGGCTGGCCACATCTACATGTAAGCACAGTCACCAAAGGCAAGGCTTTGGCAGCTTATGTGACAAGGCTCATTTCCCACAGTTCTGTCTTACTGTGAAGCTTTAGGCTGGGCCAAACTGTTCCTCCAGCTCTCAAGGGAAACACTGGTCTAGACCCAAATACTATTCATTTGGAAAATAATTCCCTGTTTAGCATCAACTATAAACTAAGACCTATAAAACAAACTCTTCTAATAAGATCTACCATGCCTTGTGTACATACATCTCCCCCTTGAAACACATACCTGCGTTGGGATAACAGAGAACATAGGCTGTTGTACATTTTCCAATGGTTTCAATAAAAGGTCTCATTTCAGCTGCACCCAGAGCACAATTTAATCCAATGCTGAAAAACAGTAAGAAGATACCTTTCATTCAGTGTATTTATGCATATAAAACTTATGATTGGGCTGGGGAGATAGCTCAGTTGGTAGAGTGCTTGCCTTGCAAGCATGAGCCCCTGGGTTCAATCCCCAGTACCACAAAAAAAAAAAAAAAAAAACTTATGATAGAAAAGAATATACCTAAAACCAAGCAGATAATAAATCTCCAAATTCAAAGCACTTTATTCAGCTATCTCACTGAGCCATCTCACTGAGGTTCCATGCAGCACTGAATACTTTTCATAACTCCAACTTCAGATAATTTACAATTAAAGGACCCTGCCTATGCATATGACTCCTTAAATAAGTTTACAGATTGTCTAAGGCATACTATGCGACAGAAACGCCAGAAAAGTACCATTACTTATAAAAATTTAACTTCAAAAAACCATCCCTCCCTGGAAGTCCAGAAAAGCAGAACTTAGTCCCAGCTCCACAAGTAGAGTCCCTGCTACCCTACAGTGGGGGCCCCTAAGGCCTTCTGGAACTCAGAAACAACCATGAAGCTACTGGGCCATGTGATCTTTTGTTTTCATATTTTGCTTTTTTCTTTGTTATGATTCCTAAGTACAATGTGGTACCCTAGATTGGATCCTGGAGTAGAATAAGGACATTAGTGAAAAAAATTCTTGAAATCCAAATAAAGTTTGGAGTTTGGTTAACAGTAAGAAACTCTTAGTTTTCACAAAAGTACCTTAGTCATGTAAGATGCTAATATTAGGGAAAACCATATGAAGAGTATACTAGAATTCCCTATACTATCTTTTTCATAAAGCCTAAAATTATTTCAATAAAAAAAGCTTCTTTAATAATAAACACCCATGGGGGGGGGGGGAACACCCTCTCAGCTAACTAACAATGTAAGGAAACTTCCTCAACTTAATACAGAATATCTACAGAAACACTACAAGTAAAATCATGCTTAAGGATGAGATTACAGAAGATGTTCCCCCCTAAAATCAAGAACAATGCAATGGGTTGGAGTTGGAGTTCAGTGGAAGAGCACTTGCCTAACATGTGTGAGGCACTGAGTTCAAGTCTCAGCACCACATAAAAATAAATAAGTAAATAAACAAATGAATAAATATCCATTGACAACTAAAAAAAATTTTTTTAAAAAGATCAATGCTATGATGTCCACTTTCATTTCCTAGTCAACTTTGTACTGGGAACCCTTGCTAACGCAATAAAAGAAGCAAAACAAAAGGTATACAAAATGACAGATTGGAAAGGAAGAAGTAAAACTGTCTTTGTTCACTGACTGCATAACTGTTTTTGCTGAATTTCTCTGTCACTAAAAATTCCTACAACTGATAAGCAAATATACTAATGCTGCAAAACAAAAAGTAGATATACCAAAGCCAATTGTTTATCTATATAACAGCAATGAGCAACTAATATTTGAAATAAAAAAACAAAACTATTTACATCAGCACCAAAACAAATTAAATACCTAGGTATAAATCTAACAAAACACGTACAACATCTCAAAGAGGAAAAATTTTAGTGAAAGAAATAAAGCTGATTAAAATCAATGGAAAGATACTTTATGAATAGGAAGATTCAACGTTGTTAAAATGTCAATTCTCTTAACTTGATCTATATTTACACCATCCCAATCAAAATCCCAGCAAGTTATTTTATGGATATCAACAAAATGATTCTAACATTTATACACACAGGCAAAAGACCCAGCCTGAAAGCTGAAGGACAACAGCAGCGAACTGACACTACCTGACATCAAAACCGATTAAAAAGCTAAAGTAATCAAGACAGGGTGGTGTTGGTGAAAGAAAAGACAAAGAGGTCAATGGAACAGAATAGAACACCCAGAAATAAACTCACACAAAAAGTGTTAACTGATCTTTGACAAAGGAGTAAAGGCAACACAATGGAGAATCAATAAGCGGAACTGGAACAACTAGACATCCACCTTTGAAAAAAATAAATCTTGCCAGGCACAGTGGCGCATATCTGTAATCTCAGGACTTGGGAGGCTGAGACAGGAGGATCACAAATTTGAGCCCACCCTGGCTAACTTAACAAAACCCTCAGCAATACTGTGAGACCCTGTTTCCAAATTTAAAGAAGAAAAAAAAGGGGACGAGGGACCAGGGATGTAGCTCAGTGATTAAATGCTCTGGGTTCAATCCCTGGTACAAAAAAATTAGAATCCTGGAAGATAATACCAGAGAAAAATTAGGTGATGGGTTTGGCAATGAGTTTTTAGAAAAAAACATCAAAAACAGAATCCAAAACAGAAAAAAGAAAATTTACGCTGCTCTTCACTAAAATTAAGAACAGCTCAGCAGTTAGAAGACACTATGTTAAGAGGAGGAAAACATGGCCAAGTGTGGTGACACACACCTGTCATTCCAGTAGGTGAGACTGAGGCAGAAGGAATTATAAGTTCAAGGTCAGTTTCAGAAACTTAGCAAGTCCTTGTCTCAAAATCAGAAGTAAAAAGAACTGGGATGTAGCTCAGTGGCATAGTGCCCCTGGATTCCATTCCCAGCACCACAAAAACAAAAATGAGAATGAAAAGAAAAACCACAGGCAAGGAGAAAATATTTATAAAACATATCTGATTAAGGACAGTATCCAAAATACATAAAAAACTTTTGAAACATTAAGAAAACAATCTACATACAAAAATGCACAAAAAATCTGAACAGATAACTCACCGAAGAATATATAAAAATGGAAAATAAGCACATGATATTGCTCCACCATCCTACGTCATTAAGGATTGAAAATTAAAATGAAATACCACTATACACCTATTAGAATGGTTAAAATCCAAGAGAGTGACAACAAATGCTGGCAAGGATGGGGAGTAACAGGAACTCTCACTCAGTGCCAGAGGGGAGTCACAAAGGTACAGCCATGCTGGGCCTGGTGGTACCCACCAGGAATCCCAGCTACTCAGGAAGCTGAGGCAAAAGGATCACAAGTTTAAGGTCAGCCTTGTTGAATTAGTGAAAGCCTGTCTCAAAAAAAAAAATAAAAAGGCCTGGGAATGTAGCTCAGAGGTAGAGCACCCCTGGGTTCAATTCCTACTACTACCCCCCCACACCAAAAAAAAAGGACAGCCACTTTGGAAAAGTTTGTCAGTTTCTTACAAAACTAAATACACGACCCAGCAATCATGCTCGTTACTTATCCAAATGAGCTAAAAACTTAATATCTAGAAAAAAACCTGCATATGAATGTTCATAGCAGCTTTATTCACTTTCAACTGAAACTTGGAAGCAACCAAGATGCTCTTCACTACAAAAAAACTGTTCATTCAGTTAACATTCAGATAGCAGAATATTACTCAGCACTAAAAAGGAATGAAAAGACATGGGGGAAGCTCAAATACATATTGCTAAGGGAAAAGGTTACACACCATATGATTACAACAATATTTCATTCCAAAAAAGGCAGAACTATATATAAGACAATCAGAAGATTAGTTGCCAGCAGGGAAGAAAAAGGGATGAATTACATGAAACTCAGGATTTTTAGGGCAGTAAAACTATTCTGTACAATACTGAAATGGTTAATATGTGTTTCAAGATTCATAGCATGTAAACATCAAGCATGAACCCTAGTGTAGACTATGTCTTTCAGTTAATAATGTCTTGATGTTGGTTCGTATCTTGACATATCATATCATACCAAGGCAAGTCAGTTCTTCATCTGTTCAATGATGGAAATAATTCCATTAACTCAAACTGTTTTCAAAGTTATGTTAAAATTCAAATGAAACATCATACCCAGAAACATTCTGTAAACGATACAGTTTTCCTATTGACATGAACTCTTTTTGATATATCTATCTTGCCCCTCTGGGCTTAGCAAACTCTAATTTCATGTTTTCCAACACATCTCAAATAATACCTTCTCTATAGAGCCAATCTCTATGTATAGCAAGATTTTCTTTATATTTTTGCAAAGCACTTTGTATTTTATCTTTTAACTTACATAATTTATTTCTCTGAGTGTGGACTATTTCACATATGCCAATACACCAGGACACTTAGAAGGATTTCAATAAATGCTATATTAATAACACAGGGTTCTATCCCCTTGTTCTTCATTAATATGTACACTTTGTGATAACCATGAGTCCATAAGCAATAGTTCCTTACATACTGACTTTTTCACATTGAATGCTGCCTTGTAAATCTTATAGACCCCTCAGTCTATAAGATTGATAAAAGATAAAAACCTGAACTTCCCACTTTACTCCAAGTTCTGACTGTCCCACAAAGAGGGAGGGGGTATTGCCCTAAAATTTGCAAAGCATTGACCTAAAAATGTAACTGACTGATGAAAGTGTTACCTAGCCAAGTACAGTAGTAACTACAAGGGGGGCACCTACAAATGAAAAAGCATTTGACTGCCTGGAAATAGGACAGCTTTCCCAGTACTTCAAGTGACCCATTTTGGCAGTTCTTCTGAAGTCCTTGAGGAAACATCTGAAAGTATCCAAGGAAGTCAACACATCATAGAAGTAGTACAACAGAAATATGGGGAAGTAATCCCCGCCCAGGTCATATGTGCAACGATTAGAAAAGATCTGCCAAAGAGGAAAGAGTCGAGGAAGGGAGTCACTCACCAGAGTGGGTCTGCATGAGACACACTGATGACAAATGCCTCTCCTGTCTGTCCAGAAAGAGTCCGCCCACTTTTATCAACAATCGTCCCTGAAATCTGAATTAACAAAGGAAACAAAGTCAACAATATAAACTCAGGTAAAGAATACAGCCCAAAAGATAAAATAAAATGAACAAGCTGGTGTTCCTTATTCTTTTACAAGGAAGAGAAATGTGGAACTCAAACTCAAAGGTAGCACTTTCCAGAAGGGTGAGAATGAATATATGCCAAGTGGCCAGGGGAGGGGGTAGTAAGCCACAGAAACAGGAAAGGGAAAGTCACTGAGACAAAGACAATACCCCAATAGCAGAAGTCACACATCTAGTTGGGTGTGGTGGCACAAGCTGTAATTTTAGTTGCTAGGGAGGTTGAGGCAAGATTAAAGTTCAAAGTCAATATGGACAAGTCAGTAAGACCCTGCCTCAAAATTTTTTAAAAAAGGACTGGGAATACAGTTCAGTGAGAGAGTCTTACTTAGCACATGTGAGGTGCTGGGTTTAATCCCCAGTACTGCCACCAAAAAAAAAAATCACAAATCCATGTCAGACCCATTGGAGGAGTTTCTCCAGGGATACCAGGTTATCCCAGCCTCCTGTTGTTAAATACCTGATTTATCTAACACCCCTGTCATACGCTTACCAAGCAGGATTCTCACAGAGGCCAGCCTACTGAGTTAATGCCATGGGGTCTAGTATCTTTGGCACTGGATACTCGGCAGTCAATATGCAAGCCCATCCTTCCTCGGCCCTAATGAGACTGAGTCTTTAAGCCTTCTGCTTTAAGGGGGCTTCTTGTGAAAAGCCCACTGCCATGTGTTTGCTACTGACCTAGAAATAGTGTCAGAGGGAGGTGAACAGAGGAAGTTAAAGTAGATGGTTTCTAAAAGATCACTTCAATCATTCTACTTTGCCAGGGGAAGGGGTTGTTTACGTTCAAAATGACAATTAATAAAAAACAAAAATATGTCATGTAAGATATTTTATACTTACAAAGATAGGCCGGGGAGTATAATTCTCTTCAAAAAGTTTCTGGAGTGCAAACAAGGCTGCCTGTCAGGGGAAAAAGAAAAAACATTTTTACTGCCAGGAAAAATTTGTCAAAGGTCAATCTGACTGCCTGATCAGAAGACACCCTATCCCAAGGCCTCTTCAGATATGATACATCAGAACTCGCTGGGGAAATGAAAAGTATCTTCCCTATAATGCCCAAGCAGTGTCCCTTTCTGAAGTGCAATACTGTATGTATTAAAACATGCTGTGCTCACACCACTGGTGTGCTTCATTGAAAAACACATGTGTTTTGTTTTCTTTTTGTCTTTTTTTTTTTTTTGTGGTGAGCTTGAACTGGGTTGTAAAGTTATGAATCCAATGTTACCCTGTGCTGTTCAGTCTATATTTAAGTTTCCAACAATCAAAGATACATACATTTTTACAATTAATGTCTGAAATCAGAATGCAACCTGCAGTTAATGTTCACATTCCCTGTGATAGTGGGTTTTTTTTTTTTTATGGAAAGTTATTAAATCAACAATATCCAAGCTTCCTCTTTAGAACCAGAAAAATCAATTTTTAAAATTTTATGGAAAACAAACATGAGAAAAGGCAGAAAAGTTCTGTTTAAAAAAAAAAAAAAAAAAAGGTGGTGTTAATAAAAAGGAACTAAAAGAACTAGGCCCACTCAGACATATTCCAATGCTACGATAAACAGTACAGTAGTGTCACATCAGCAGATGGATTTCTGGAAAAGACTAAACCCAAATTAACTCAGGAATTTTGGATGATAAGAGTGACAATGCACATCATTCCTATCACTGGGAAATAATAGGATGTTTACTAAATCATGTTAATAAAAACAGGTAACCTTAGTCAAAAAAAAAGTAGATCTCTACCCTACTCTTATTCTAAAATAAATTCCAAAGGCATCATAAGGGAAACCTCTATAATCAAAAGTATGCCACAAATCAAAACTACACTGAGATTTCATCTCACATGAATCAGAATGGCAGCCATCAAGAATACAAATAATAATAAATGCTGGAGAGGATGTGGAGAAGAAGGAATACTTTTACACTGTTGGTGGGACTATAAATTAATACGACACTATGGAAATCTGTATAGAGGCTCCTCAAAAGACTAAGCATGGAAACACCATATGACCCAGCTGTACCACTCCCTGGTATTTATCCTGGAGAATTAAAAGTCATCTTACTACAGTGATACATGCAGACCCATGTTTACAGCAGCACAGTTCACAATAGTCAAACTACAGAACCAGCCTAGGTGTCCACCAACAGATGAATGGATAGAGAAAATATGGTATATCTACAAAATGGAGTTTTATTCAGCCATAAAGAAGAATAAAATTATGTCATTTACAGGAAAATGGATGGAACTAGAGACCATCATGTTGAGCAAAATATGTCAAACTCAGAAGGTTAAGGGTAGAATGTTTTCTTTCATACACAGAAGCTGCAGAGGAAAGAGGAAAAAAAAGGCAGAGGTGGATCTCCTAAAACTCAAACAAAGGTCAGTAAAGGAAAGGGACCAAAGGGTAGAAGGGGCAGGGGTGCACTGGAGAGTAATATTGGGGAGTAATACTGGGTAGTAATATAAAATTCTTACATTATGTGAATGTACGAATATGTAACAATAAATCTCATCGATATATACAACTATAATGCACCAAAAAAAAAATGTGGAAAAATAAAGTGATGTGCTGGTAGGCACAGCAGCACACATCTGTATTCCCAGCAACTTTGGAGGCTGAGACAGGAGGATGACAAGTTCAAGACCAGCCTCAGCAACATAGCAAGGCCTTTAGCAACTTAGCGAGACCCAGTCTCAAAGAAGAAAAAGGGCTGGAGATGTGGCTCAGTGGTTGAGCACCCCTGGGTTTAATCACGGTACCAAAAAGACAAATAAATAAAAAAGTGATGTGTTGAAAGTGAGGTAGGAGGGCAGGATGTAAGTCAGTGGTAGAGTGCTTGCCTAGTATGTGCAAGGCCCTTGGTTCAACTCCAGCACCTCTAAAAAGTGAGGTAGAGTAGGTCCTGTAGTTTGGATGGTGAAGGTCCCCGAAGGTCTATGTATCAAGGCGTGGTCCCCAAGGTGGTGTTATTAGGAGGTGGTGGAACCTTTAGGACATCCTTAGTTTATTGGGAGCCCATCCTTAAAGAGGATTGTGGAATCCCAGCCCCTTCCTCCTTCTCTTCTGCTTCTAGGCCCTGAGGTGAGCAGTTTGTCCCACCACACACTCTAATCATTGCCTTCTGGCACACCTACCAGAGTACCCAAGGCAATCTACCCAATCTTAAACTGGAACCTCCAAAACTACTAGCCAAAATAAACCTTTTTCTCTTTATAAATTGATCCTATCAAGGTTAAGGTAGCCATGTTTTTACACATAGAGGTCATGCTGTGTACAGTGACACACACCTGTAATCCCAACAGCTTGAGACAAAAGCAGGAAGATCGCAAGTTCAAAACCAGTCTCAGCAACTTAAGCAGTGAGACTCTCTTCATAATAAAGAATAAGGGGCTGGGGCTGTGCTCTGTGGTAGAGTGCTCAACTAGCACATGTGAGGCACTGGGTTCAATCCCCAGCACCACATATAAATAAATAAAATAAAGGTATTGTGTCCATCTACAACTAAACACGCACACACACACACACACACACACACATATATAAAAATAAAGAATAAAAAAGGCTGGGGTGTGGTTCAGTGGTTAAGCACCCCTGGGTTCAATCCCTGGTACCAAAAAAAAAAAAACATGGAGAGCATGAATTAGCAGTTCTTGCATTATCAGTAAATAAGAATTTTAATCTTCTATCATTAGATTCACAAGCTAATATTTTATTTAAATTATATTTACAGTACAGAGGTCCTAAAATGATTATAGGATTAATATGAGGATAAGTGGGAGAATATGCATAAATAGTAATGTATTTTCTCACATAAATGATGAAAAAATATTGCAAGTGTGATTTGTAAATTTCCCTTGTTGAGTTACGATTAATGTGTAGTGAGTATAGGGCTACAATTAATATATTTAGTCCTAGTAGGGCAACTATAATATTAGATCATGAGAAAGATGATAAAAATCACAAAGTTCCCCAGTAAGATTAATAGTAGGTGATAAAACTACTATTAGCTTATTAAGCTACTATCATTATGGCTATAAGAAGAAGAACTGACTGTAACTCTTGAGTTTAAATTATGGTTCAACTATGGATTGATTCACTGGCAAGACAAAAGAGTACTGATGACATAAGCCCATGGGCCATTATTTGGGCTGTAGCTCCTATAAACCTCATGGCGCCTGATGAGGTTGGCTACAATAACTGCTACATGACTGACAGATGAGTAAGCAATTAGTGAGTTCAGATCCAGATGTAGTTTGTTAGAATTATTCCTCATATTGGTAATATTAGGAATGGGTACACTATAAATTCTGTAACAGGACAGAGGACACTTGTAATTCAAATTATTCCACAATCACCTAATTTTAGTATACAGCTGCAAGAAATATGGATCTGACAATTAGGACTTGATAAAACTGTAAAGTACTGAAGGAGGGGACCATTTTTCTTTCTTTTTTTTTATCATACCAGGGATTGAACCCCGGGGTGCTTACTTAACCACTGAGTAACCCCCCCCCCTTTTTTTTTAAAGGGTCTCACTAAGTTGCTGAGGCTGGTTTTGGACTCAATCCTCCTGCTTAAGCCTACTGAGTGCCTGGGATTACAGGCATGTGCCACCATACCTGGCTGAGAGAAACATTTTTAAATGCTAAAAAGACCATTCTTTTGAAATTTACTTATTTTACTGGTCTCGGTTTAAAATATTCAACAATAAAATGAAGCAAATATAGGAAACTTAGATAACTTTGGCAATAGCCATTATTATCTTCTTATTACACTAGGAGATTGATCATACCCCTTGTCCCTTTTTCTACCCTCACTCACCTTGGCATTGGCAGTATCAAAAATAGTTTCAATTAGTAAGATATCAACCCCACCATCCAGAAGTCCTTTGGCCTGCTCTTGGTATGCTTCAACAAGCTCATCAAATGCTGCAAAAAACAAGTCACACCCATCACATCAACTATCAACATCCTCTGAATGGCACTTGGGTAAGGTGAGTTCAGGGCAGGTACACTGAACTACTGCTGGCTTATAATGCATCCGTTAAAAACAACAAACTTTTTTTTTTTTCTGGTACTGGGTATTGAACCCAGGGATGCCCTACTACTAGCCAACATCCCAGACGTTCTACAGTACAGGAAGGAGGAGAGGTTAGCTCCCCACTGTCATGTCCAGACCAGAGAGACCATCAATCACATACACACAGTGTAGTATCACAACATGCAAAGTTCTATAACCAAAAACCTACAAACTATAGTTGTATGAAACTGTCATCTACACAAAATGCATTATCATACATGGTATTATTAGTATTCAGTTTTGAAAGTTTAATTCTTTTTGTTTTTTGTAGTTTGATGCTTATAAACTGACCTATATTCTTGAGTTTAAGGTCAAATCTGAATAAAGTACTTTTATATATACTAGTTTATAATGTTTATAATGCTAGTACATTTAGGTAGTTTGGATTACTAATTTAAATGGCAATACACTGGGTCTTTTGTAATATACCGAGAGCTGGTATCCAGATGTGCTCAACTTTTCACTTAAAGCTTTATTACAATGGGTTTTGTTTCAACAGATGATAAAGAATTAACAAATCATCATATATATCTGAAAGCAAGCTCAAACAATAAGAGCAGTTAACCTTCTATTTAGACATCTACTGTATTTCAGGCACTGCTGTAAGCCCTTCTCATAGATAAAGTCACAATATCCCTAAAGTAAATCCTGTTACTGGCCCCACTTTAAAGATTCATAGATTACTGAAGCACTAGGGTAGTTTCCCAAGGTCCCTGATTATATGTCATAAATACTCACTGATGTTCCTAAAATCTGGTCTTTCCACAGATGGAGACACAGAGAGTGTCTTATTAGTCGGACCCAAAGCTCCTGCCACAAACCTCTTGATTCCTTTGGGAAAAGAAAAACAATAATAAAATCTCTAACCAGCTCTATCTCTTTTTATTGTGAACCAATAAGCTATAAGACTTTTCCTAGAACACAGGGCTTTGTCCACAACTCAAAATCCAAAAGGCTCTCAAAGCCCCAATTTTTTTCTTAACTAATTTGACAACAAAATTCACCTTCTACTGAAGTAATAAAAGGCTATTTATAGTCCTTTTTGCCTTTTAGTGCACTGCTTCACAGATTCTGCTAATATATGCTTGCTTATGGGGGCTGTCCCAGACTCCCCCAGGGAAATCATGGACTATAGGGGTTATGTAAATATTATCACCAAGTCAATCCAAAAAACTAAATTCTCACACGTGACCTCAAAATCTTTCTATAAGTAATCCTTTTCTACCACCTCAGCTATGTTTGAACAAATTCCCTCCCCATTCTTAAGAAACCCTGAAGAGGGGGCTAGAGATATAGGTCAGTAGTAGAGTGCTTGATTTGTAAAACAATGGGTTCGACTCTCAGCACTGCATATAAATAAACAAAATAAAGGTCCATCAACCTTTATTTATTAAAAATATTTGTTAAAAACATATTTAAAAAAAAAAAACCTTGAAGATCCTGATCTTAACTTGAAATGCTCTCTACTACTGAACTGCATGCTTTTCATGGAAAGGAAATACTAAGTCAAAACTACAATTATAGGGGCTGGGGAGATAGCTTAGTCGGTAGAGTGCTTGCCTTGCAAGCACAAGGCCCTGGGTTTGACCCCCCCAAATAAAAAAAACTACAATTATAAAACCTGAAATTCAAGTCTGAAGCAGATTTAATGTTGCTGTAACAACTCTTTAATAACCCTGCCTCTGGCCAAGCAAAGCATCGCATGCCTGTAATCCCAGTGGCTCGGGAGGCTGAGGCAGGAGGATCACCAGTTCAAAGCCATCCTCGGCAACATCAAGGCACTAAGTAACTCAGTGAGACCCTGTCTCTACATAAAATTAAAAAAATAGGGCTGGGGATGTGGCTCAGTGGTTGAGTGCCCCTGATCAATCCCCAGTACCAAAATTAAATGAAGGAAGGAAGGAAGGAAGGAAGGAAGGAAGGAAGGGAGGGAGGGAGGGAGGGAGGAAGGAAGGAAGGAAGGAAGGAAGGACGGACAGTATCCCTTACCTGTCTGCAGAGTTATCTCTTCAGCAGCTTTTCTGGCCACGCCTGCAGAGCACTTGTTCATCCGGTAGGCCTAGCATATCAACCGCTGACATTAGTTTGTCCTGCTTTTCCTCCATGCAATAAGTAAGGCATCTACATAGCCATCTAATACCCAGTTGTATTCAGAAAATAAATGCAGAGCAAATTAACCTGAGATCTGAGGGAAAATTTAGCTGAGAAGGTCCATCAGTTACCCCAGCCTCAAAAGGCAGCAGGGAATGGCAAGTCCTTGGGAACTTCTTCTAAAAGGAGCATCTCCCAAATCACAAACCCGTTGATAAAAAAGACCATTGGACACCTGGCATGTCACAGAATAACGTGGTATAGTTAAATATTCTGCAAATTAAGAAAAACACAGTAATGGGGAAGACACAGGCTTAGACCTAGGTTCTAGGACTAGCTGTACTGCCTGGCCCGGCAGTCCCACAGCAACTTTCCCTGGTCCTGATTTCCTTCACTGTAAAATGGTTGAATGAACGGTTCTAAACTCTCC
This sequence comes from Sciurus carolinensis, assembly GCF_902686445.1. NCBI lineage: Eukaryota > Metazoa > Chordata > Mammalia > Rodentia > Sciuridae > Sciurus > Sciurus carolinensis. The sequence continues at coordinate 4,440,885 of NC_062224.1, read as the reverse complement.
GCAGATTATTAACCTCTTAAGAATTTGATAAAGGACCATAAAACATCTTACAAGGAAATAAGCATATACACACACATACTGTGGGCTGCAAGTTCTCCAAGAGCCCTTCCACATACCAGAACACAGGTCCTGGATTTACAACCTTCATGATCTCTTCCAAGATTAAGACCCTATGTGCCTTGGATGCCCACATCAGCTAAGAAAACACAATATCCTAAGTGTGGTTGGCAAACTATGGCTCATGGGGCAAATCTAGGCCCTATTTTTGTAAGTAAAGTTTTACTGGAATGTAGTCATGACCATTTATTCACATATTATCTGTGTGTGCAAGCAATGATTATGACAGACATTGCATAACAAGCATCATTTTTATTTGATTATTACCTGTCCAAAAAAGAAGCCAGTTGGAAAATGAATGAGTTGCTTTGCTCATAAGCAGAAGAGATTCGAACTATTTTCCATGTCTCACCACAAACAACATAAACAAGCCATTAGCTTGACTCCGTGGCTTCAAGCAGTTTTCTTACTAACAATGACCAACACGGCAAAAGCTCATAAGCACCTTAGACGGGAGGAAAAGTAGAATTCTTACCAAGTGTTCAAGCCCATAGTCAGCCTGGGCAATACTGGTGCTGCTAAAAGTATTTGTTTCAATGATATCTGCTCCAGCCAGCAAGTATTCCTGCAACAACACAATCATATCAGTTCTCAGTTCAGAACCCCTGTCCCCCAACAATAAACACATCCTTTCATCACCATCTCTGCCAACTACCTTTTGACCACTTAACCAAGAATAAGGCATTGTGTCAAAAACTAGAGATGCAAGAAGGTAAGAGGATTTCACAGAAAGGCATGTGTTTAAGCACAGAACTTATATTCAGATAAAGTTAACACACTAAAGTTATGTAAATTCAGTCAAGTTCCTTCAACTCTCAGTTCCAGTCTCCTCATCAGAGAGTACTATAACTCTCTTCTTCAATCAGTATGGCTGTATAATACAAGGTAACACTTCACGTGTCTGGCACATCTTGGGCACTCAACAAACGCTGATTCTGATCCCTTACTTTCTCCCTGCTTCAGCACACCCTGATCTAGTTAACTGCACCATCAGTGAGATCTCAAATTCTGTCTCTTTTTTTCAGTCCACATTTCCTATTCACTCTGGCCCAGACCTGCACCCTTACTGGAACCTTGAGGAGTCTGGTACCCTACAGTTTATTCTCCCTGTTTGAAACCCATTCACTGTTTGGATTCCATTTCGATCTCAATCTAATGCCCTGGAAGCTCTCAACCACCTTGATTTTCCAACAATAAGTAAATTCAATCCTTCCTAAGCTGATGAAACAATGTTTGCAGAAAACCTGGGCAAGGAAAACCAATATAAACATAATTATTTAACAATGATAAGTCACAAACATCTAAATACTGTCAACAGGGAGACAGCTAAATAAATCATATTATTTTATTACATGCCATGTGATAGCTTAAAAAATTTTTTTTAAATCTACATATCCTACATATGAAGATCTTTCAAAATATTGTTCAGTAGAAAAACAAAATAAAGCTAGGCGTGGTGGCACACACATTTAACCCCAGCAACTTGGGAGGTTGAGGCAGGAAGATCACAGATTTGAGGTCAGTCTCAGCAACTTAGCTGAGGCCCTAAGCAACTTATGGAGAAACTGTCTCAAAATAAAAAGGGCTACAGATGTAGCTCAGTGGTAAAATTCCCTTGAGTTCAATCCCCACTACCAAAAAAAAAAGAAAGCAAGAAAGAAAACAGAAGGATACATAAAAATGATACTATAAAAACAAATACACATACTACCAGCTTCTACTCATAATACATAAATAAATATATAAATTATGACAAAAGGGTCTGGAAAGACAGAGACCAACTAAGAGTGGTCATCTCTGGGAGAAAAGTAGCTATGTGGAGTAGCTGATGGAAATTTATTCTTATCATTGAGTTTTGTTTTATAAGAATGAATTAAAACAATTTTTTAACAAAGACAAGAAAAATGAAAAACAACCTTAATGCCTAGGAATAAGAGATTAATTAATTAATAATATATGCAAAGAACAGATTATGATGAAATTATAAAGCCATGTTTCAGAATATTTCATGTTAATGGTATATAAGTAAAAACTACAAATTATAAAATAATATTCAGCAATAAAATTCAACTTAATTTTCAAAAATCCATGCATAAAAAAACTAGACAAAATATTGTTGTTGTTTTTTATTTTTTGGTATCAGGGTTCAAACCCTGGGGTACTATACTTCCAGCTATTACCCCAGTCCATTTTTATATCTTATTTTGAGACAAGGTCTTGCTAAGTTACTGAGGGCCTCAAGTTGCTAAAGCTAGTCTTGACCCTGCAATCCTCCTGCCTCAGCCTCCAGAGTGACTGACCCACTAGAAAACTAGATGAAAAATAAACTAGAATATGTGAATGATAACTATTGTGAGATTTAATAATGGGTGAGGACCTGCTTCCTGGTTCACAGAGAACATCTCACTCTGCCCTCACATGGTAGAAGGATGAACAAGTTCCCTTTGGCCTCTATTACAAGGGCACCTCTTAACACCATCACACTGGCCATTAAGATTTAACAGATGACTCTTAGGGGTACAGCAATATTTATAACATAGCTGCCCTTATAAGACACAAGACTTTGCTTTCTCCATCTGCTGTCCACCATATGAGGACACAATGAGAAGATGGTTATCCATGAACCAGGAAGAGGGCCTAGCACCCAAGAGGGTGCAGCACCCGACCTGTTGGCACCGCAATCCCAAGAACTGTGAAAAAATGAATACCATTGTTTAAGTCACCCAGTCTAACTTGTCATAGCAGCCCAATCAACTAAGACACCAACTTTTGGGATTTCTTCATAAGAGCTATGGCAGTGACATTAGTAAATAAGGAAGTGAACCCTTAAATTGTCCAGAATTTTAGGGTTTTTCACTGGAGTTTGCCTCAAAAGCATAAAACCCAACTACTTCTCATCTGCTTATCCCAAATACTGAACACAGTATACAACTTTTATTTGGTATCCAACACAAGCTTTCTGAATAAATCACCTTTCTTCTATATTCTCCAGAGCACACAGCAGTGTTGACCTTGGCATGAAACAACTTGAATGAATGTATAAGAACCTGGAAAAATTACCTTATGGATTTGGTAAATGACATCAGGTTGAGTTATACTTAAAATGTCATTGTTGCCTTTTAGTGGCTTGGCATGTTCTTTAAATTCTTGACCTTGGAACTTTTCTTCACTTAGCTTGTACCGCTGGATCATGGTCCCCATTCCGCCATCAAGCACCATAATCCTCTCCCGCAGAATGGCTTCAATCTCATCCTGCAGTGTGTTCTTCATACCTCCTTTAAAGAAAGTAAAATCTGACTTTAAAGAATGAAAGATAAGGGCTGGGCTGTGGCTCAGTGATAGAGTGCTTGCCTAGCATGTGTGAGGCACTAGGTTTGATTCTCAGTACCACATATAAATAAATAAAATAAAAGTCCATCGACAACTAAAAAAAAAAAAAAAAAAAAAGGCACGATTTAGGGAAAAAAAAAGAGAGAAGAAGAAGAAGGAAGAGGAGGAAAGATAAGCCAGGTATGGTGGTACACGCCTATAATCTCAGCAATTTGGGAGGCTGAGGCAGGGGGATCCCAAGTTCGAGTCCAGCCTCAGGAAATTAGCAAGATCCTGTTTCAAAATAAAACAAACTTTTTAATTTTTGTTGCTGTGGTGGTGGTAGATGGACACAATACCTTTATTTTATTTATTGTTTATGGTGCTGGGGATCGAACTTAATGCCTCACATGGGCTAGGCAAGTGCTCTACCAATGAGCTACAATTCCAGTCCCTCAAAATAAAAAACTTTAAAAGGGCTAAGGGTGATGTGGTAAAGCCTCACTGGATTCAATCCCCAGTACCATAAAAATAAATAAGAAGTAAAAATAAAGACTAAAAGGAACAAAAGATGTGGAGGAGGAATTTAGGGTAGTTTTAATTCACAATAGGGAGAAGTGTGTGTAGCTCAAAAAAGATGCACTCGTAACTCTGCAGCATTAGATGAAGCACCGAATCAAGAGGAAAGCAAGGACAATGTTGAATAGAAGTGGTGAAAGGGGGCATCCCTGCCTTGTTCCAGTTTTTAGGGGGAATGCTTTCAGTTTTTCACCATTTAGAATGATATTGGCCAAGGTCTTAGCATAGATGGCCTTTACAATGTTAAGGAATGTTCCCACTATCCCTATTTTTTCTAGTGTTTTGAGCATGAAGGGGTGCTATATTTTATCAAATGCTTTTTCTGCATCTATTGAAATAATCATGTGATTCTTGACTTTAAGTCTGTTGATATGGTGAATTACATTTATTGATTTCCTGATGTTGAACCAACCTTGCATCCCTGGGATGAAACCCACTTGATCATGGTGCACTACCCTTTTAATATGTTTTTGTATGCAATTTGCTAAAATTTTGTTGAGAATTTTTGCGCTGATGTTCATTAAGGATATTGGTCTGAAATTTTCTTTCCTCTATGTGTCTCTGTCTGGTTTAGGTATCAGGATGATATTGGCTTCACAGAATGAGTTTGGGAGGGTTCCCTCCTACTTCATGGAATACTTTGAGAAGTACTGGAATGAGCTCTTCTTTAAAGGTTTTGTAGAACTCGGCTGAGAACCCATCTGATCCTGGACTTTTCTTTGTTGGTAGGTTTTTGATGACCTCTTCTATTTCATTACTTGAAATTGGTCTATTTAAATTGTGTATGTCCTCCTCGTTCAGTTTAGGCAATTCATATGTCTCTAGAAACTTGTTGATGTCTTTGAAATTTTCTATTTTTTGGAGTAGAGATTTTCAAAATAGTTTCTAATTATGTTTTGTATTTCAATCATGTCTGTTGTGATATTTCCTTGTTCATTCTGAATTTTAGTAATTTGGGTTTTCTCTCTTCTCTGTTAGTGTGGCTAAGAGTTTATCAATTTTGTTTATTTTTTCAAAGAACCAAATATTTATTTTGTCAATTTTTTCTATTGTTTCTTTTGTTTCGATTTTGTTGATTTCAGCTCTGATTTTAACTATTTCCTGTCTTCTACTACTTTTGGTAGTGGTCTGTTCTTCTTTTTCTAGGGCTTTGAGCTATAGTATTAGGTCGTTTATTTGTTGATTTTTTCTTCTTTTATTGAATGCGCTCCATGAAATAAATTTTCCTCTCAGTACTGCTTTCATAGTGTCCCAGAGATTTTGATATGATGTTTCTTTGTTCTCATTTACCTCTTAAGAATTTTTTAATTTCCTTCCTGATATCTTCTCTTATCCATTCATCATATAATAGCATATTGTTTAATCTCCAGGTGTTGGAATAGTTTCTGTTTTTTACTCTTCCATTTATTTCTAACTTCAATCCATTATGATCTGATAGAATACAAGGTAGTGTCTCTATCTTCTTGTATTTGCTAACATTAGTTTTGTGGCATAATATATGGTCTATTTTAGAGAAGGATCCATGTGCTGCTGAGAAGAAAGTGTATTTGCTCTTGGTTGGATGGTATATTCTATATATATTGATTGTGTTATTGAGATGTATGGTTTCTTTGTTCAATTTTTGTTTGGAAGATCTGTCCAGTGGTGAGAGAAACTAAACCCATATCTCTCACCAAGCACGAAACTCAACTCAAAATGGATTAAGGACCTTGGAATCAGACCAGAGACCCTGCAGATTATAGAAGAGAAAGTAGGTCCAGATCTTCAACATGTCGGCTTAGGACCAGACTTCCTCAACAGGACTCCCATAGCACAAGAAATAAAAGCAAGAATCAATAACTGGGATAGATTCAAACTAAAAAGCTTTCTCTCAGCAAAGGAAACTATCAGCAATGCGAAGAAAGAGCCTACAGAGTGGGAGAAAATCTTTGCCAATCATACTTCAGATAGAGCACTAATCTCCAGAATCTATAAAGAACTCAAAAAACTCTACACCAAGAATGCAAATAACCCAATTGACAAATGGGCTAAGGACGTGAACAGACACTTCACAGAAGACCTACAAGCAATCAACAAACATATGAAAAAAATGTTCAACATCTCTAGTAATAAGAGAAACGCAAATCAAAACTACCCTAAGATTCCATCTCACCCCAATTAGAATGGCAATTATCAAGAATACAAGCAACAACAGGTGTTGGCGAGGATGTGGGGAGAAAGGTACACTCATACATTGCTGGTGGGCCTGCAAATTAGTGCAGCCACTCTAGAAAGCAGTGTGGAGATTCCTTAGAAAACCTGGAATGGAACCACCATTTGACCCAGCTATCCCACTCCTTGGCTATACCCAAAGGACTTAAAATCAGCATATTACAGAGATACAGCCACATCAATGTTCATAGCTGCTCAATTCACAATAGCCAGATTGTGGAACCAACCTAGATGCCCTTCAATTGATGAATGGATAAAGAAACTGTGGTCTATATATATACAATGGAATATTACTCAGCCATAAAGAAAGATGAAAATTATGGCATTTGCAGGCAAATGGATGAAACTGGAGAATACCATGCTAAGTGAGATAAGCCAATCTCAAAAAACCAAAGGTCAAATGATCTCTGATAATTGGATGATGACACATAATGGGGGGTGGGAGGGGTTAGTGCTAGGGTTAGGGTTAGAGTTAGGGAGGGGGGCAAGAATGGAGGAAGGAAGGACTGTATAGAGGGAAAAGAGGGGTGGGAGGGGTGGAGGGAAGGGAAAAAAATAACAATGAATCAAACAACATTACCCTATGTAAATGTATGATTACACAAATGGTATGCCTTTACGCCATGTACAAACAGAGAAAGAACATGTATCCCATTTGTTTACAATAATAAAAAAAATGAAGGAAAAAAAAAAAAAGAGGAAAGCAGGCTGATCCTATTTCAGAGGTGAAACAGTCTCCACTTAAACTCACAAGGGTCTCATTTCAGGGTGAATCCAGCTATATTGTTTTAAGAAAGGAATTCAACTGGATATATTATAGGTTGAAGTGTTTTGAAATTATTGTCACTTAATTATCTTCACTGAGTATTGGCTTCTTTCTGCCAGGTTAATGCTCATTTCCAAACCTGAAAATATGCCATTCCTGTCTCAACAGCAACAGGCTTCTACATTAACCACAGGCTTATTTTTCCTTTAGGGATATAAGATTTCCCATTTAGAGAAAATAAGTCCTCCTCCTGAGTTGTTGATCTAATTGTCCACTATTCTTGTCCTTCAATATTCCAAGCTCAGCTTTTCCAGTGGGAGGTTATCTTTCACTGGCTTCTAATTTCCATTCTAACTCACCAGTTTCTAACCTTCTTTTAAGTTCTTAAGGCCCCTGGCCAACTTTCCCTTGGCACAATGAGCATTCATTGGAATGTTACTCTTCATTGAAGAAACACCACCAAAACAAAGTAATAATTTATCTGCAATTAGGTCTAGAACATTCTGTATATTTTAGGACCAGTCAGGTCCTAAACAGAACAGATTCTTCCAAATTCCTTTCACAGTAAAGATAGGAATGTATAGTTTTGCAGTTCTCCCACTTAACTGATTGGTTCTAACACTATCTCAGAAATATTTTTGTGTTTAATGTATGTATGTATATATGTATGTGGATACAGACCACTACTGTAGAGCAGAGTTCCAAGAAAGATTCTTGGCTAATGAGCCAAAGAGATCACACAGTATTTTATAATCTAGCCAATGTATTTTACAGGATTTCTTTTTTTCTGTCATTAATATTTTATTTTTTAGCTCATATTCTGAGTTATAGCAAGTGTTCCAAAGAATAAAAAAACATGGAATTAACTGGTTACAGCACCAATAAGATACTTAAGTGGGTAAGTCAGATAGGACCACCTTTAAGAACTATCCTAAAGAATGGCAAGATGAAGTCATAAGCTAATAAACCCCTAATAATGTAAGTAATACACTGCAGCACCAGGAATACACCTCTAGAGATACAATGATCTCACATAGGCCTGATTTTCTTAGGACTTCTGTTTCCACTGTGATAAACAGCAAGAAAACAAACATTCTTATTGTCTGCACTATAAGCAAATGAACCCAATGCTTTCTTTTTTATTTTTACGGATTGCATTTTGATTCATTGTACACCTATAGAGTATGACTTTTCATTTCTCTGGTTATAAACGATGTAGAGTCACACCATTCCTGTAATCATACATGTACATAGGGTAATGATGTTTATCTTATTTCTGCCCTACAAGTCCCTCTCAAGATACTTACTTTTATTTTTGGATTCCTAATTTCCTGGTTTGCACTTACTTGCTACAAGGGCATCGCTTTGTTGTACAGTATTCCATTTTTGAAATACTTTATTTCACCCTTTGATTTTAACAAGCCCAAGAAGGATTAAGCTGATATCGATTCACTGAATCACTCATTTTTTTCTTTCATTAATCATTCATCGAGGGGCTGGGGAGATAGGTCAGTTGGTAGAGTGCTTGCCTTGCATGCACAAGGCCCTGGGTTCGATCCCCAGTACTGCAAAAAAATAAATAAATTTTTAAAAAAATCATTCATCGACTGAATTCCAAATAACATGTATAGTAGCACCAAGAAACCTTTAGAAGCTGTGGTTGAAATCTTCACACAGGAAGTAGTTGTGAGCCTATCAGACTCCTGCCCCAGGGGACACAACCATGATCTGAAGTCACAGACAGTTAGCCTTAAGGCCCAACCTTGAGATTCAGGAATTCCCAGTTCTTCAATTAAACAGTTTTATTAGACCCAACATTATGGCTTGGGTTGTAGCTAAGTGGTAGAGTGCTTGCCTAGCTTGTGTGAGGCACTCAGTTTGATCTTCAGCACCACATAAAAATAAATAAAGGTACTGTGTTCCTCTACAAAAAACTAAATAAATATATATACATACACACACACCACACATATTATATATATATATAATATATGGTATGTGTGTATATATTGTATAAATACATATATGTATGTATATATACACATACTCAATATTATTAAAGAAATATAAAGCAGGAGAAAAAAAGAAAAGACTGCACAGAAGTGACTAACGGTTTTAGGAAGTTAAAACCTGACTGGAATCCTAACATACACAGAAGCAGGAATACATGAAAGGTCTTTTCTAGGCCCACAGGCCTGGCTCAGAGCACTTTAATGGACCCTATGATTGGTTCAACTTTACAGTGCTCAATAGCAGAAGACAGCCTCGGAGGGGACTGGGCAAGACCCACTAGACAATTTTCCTGTCATTTTCTATATTTAAAAAAATGGATTACTCACTATTCAAAATACTCTAAATACTCAGAGACATATTGCTGCTGCTATTACCTACAATCAGCTTAGGGGGCAATTCTATTTCCTTTTTTAAAATACATGGAGAGGAAGAAGCCCAAAGTCATGAGTAAGAGATTATTCAAATAACTATGATACCCCTTTCAGAGAGGTCTTTCGGTTTTGTTTTTGGTATCTGGGACTGAACCCAGGGGCACTTTACTACTATACCCAATCCTTACTAATTTTTTTTTTTTTTGAGTCAGTGTCGCTTAGTTGCTGAGGGTCCCACTAAGTTGCTGAGACTGACCTTGAACTTGCAATACTCCTGCCAACTTGCTGGGATTACAGGAGTGCCAGCTGGAGACAGGTCTTATTTTAAAGCACCAGTTTTGTATTTCTCACAGATCCACTAGTTTCAACCACATTTCTACTAGGTCCATTTATCAGGATCTCACACTCAATGAAGTCACCACCTACCCTCTGATAAACTTCCTTCTGGATTACTGATTCAGTATTCATCCCCCGGAGCTGAAGATCCTCACTGTCACAGGACAGTTACTCCTCTGTCCCTACTAATTCTCTTGCTTCTACATCTCTTACCACACACCTCACACATTTCTATGTTGTATTTGCCCACAAATTACGAGACCCAGAGTTCATTACAAAGCTGAAATTACAGTCTGTTCTTGCGCATATCTAGCATCTTCTCCTTGTTGACCCCGGAGCCGGCACCATCAGGACCCCTTCGGAGACCACTCCCCGTCCCGGAGCATCTGGAAGCGGGCCCTACTGGTCTATTTGGAACCCCTGACGACCCCCTAGTCGCGGACGCGCGACACTTTTAAAAACTTCGGAGAAGAAGACGGAGTGGCTGCCGCCTATATCCCCAGTGACTGGGGAGGCTGAGGCCGGAGGATCCCAAAGTCGTAAGCCAGCCTCAGCAAGGGGCCGGGGCGTGGCTAAGCCTGAGAGCGCCTGGGTCCAATACCCAGGACTGCGAAAACAGAAAAAGGAGAACCGAGAAGGACGCGCAGGCCTGGCCCTGGGGCTTGGGGGTTCGCGTCGCGTCGCAGTCGGCCGAAATGCGCGCGGGCGCGGAAAGCCACGCTGGCCGGGGGTTAGACGGCCGCGCGCCGCCGCCTGCGTCCCGCCCGCCCGCAGGGCTCGCCGTCGGCCGGCCAGAGCGCCCGCGGCGCCGCGCCAGCCCCGCGGCGGCCTACGCCACGGCGCGTGCCCGGACGGCGAGCAGCGCCGCGCCGCGCGGTCTCCTGCCCCGGGCGGCCGTGGGCGCAGCGGCACGCGACAAGGGGCCGCCCGGGGCGGGCCGCGGCGGGCGCGCCGGTCGCCGCCTTACCGGGTTGCGGCAGGTCCTGCAGCGCGGGGCACATGTCGCCGAGTCCCCTCCGCGGCCGGCGGCGCGGCGGGGCAGCCGCGCTCTCCACAGGTGACGGCCGCGGGCGACGCCGGCCAGCGGGCGAGCCAGGCCCGGGACCCACGCGCGGCTACCGACGGCTGTCGGGCACCTGCCGCCTCCGCGTCACCCGGCTGTCCTCGGCGCCCGCGGGGCCGCAGCGAGGTCGCGGGAGGACACGGATCGGAGCCCCGCCAGGAGGTTCCTCCAGCACCGCTACTCGCTCGCGCCAGCCTGCGCGGGAGGACCCGCCCCCTCCAGCCTGCGATTGGTCTGCACGCGCCCCTCGTAGGGCTATTGGCCCTCGGCCTCAGCCAATCGTCTGAGGCTTCGCCCCGCTGCCGTCTGGGAGACGCAGTCCCCCGCTGGGCTCGGCCCAGAGCATCGCTGCACCTGGACCAGGTTCAAGTCGCAGCGCCAAGTCGTGCAGACCTGCAGGAGCTGAGTCGTGTCCAGAGCCAGGAACCTGGAGTCAGAAGACCAACTCCAGTTCCGTTTCGGTGGCGCGGGGCAACATGCTAAACCTCTCAGCCTCCACACATTAAATAGAAATGCTACGGTGGTGTAACTACTGTTTTATGGAGTTAGGGTTAAATGAAATCCTGTGGGCGCACTGTGAAACTCTGAAATACACATGTGCATGTTGTCACTTATTGACGGCAAACATTTATTCAGTACCTATGTATGTCCAGCGTTGGGGTACATACTTTTGGATTGCAGAAAGTTACACCACACCCCAACTCTGACTTGGAGGAGGAACGCACAAGTGCTACGATAACCGAACATGAAAAAAGAACCACAGAAACTGTTTCAAAAGAATTGCATTCTCTAAGAGTGTTGGGAGGAAACTTAAAAGAACCAGCTGGGTCTTGAAAGAGGTCTCTTTATACCAGCTAAATCCATTCCAGCCCAGGAGAAATTTGCCTTAAAAAACACAGCACTTTAGAGAACGTGAAAATAAGGGACAGCTCTGTAAGGCTCATTATGGTACATGAGAGGAAAAGCAAATTAATCAAGAAAAATAAAATGGAGGCCAAATTATGAAGCCTTGTGTTTAAAAAAGGCACAAAGTCACATACCATTTTGTTTTATACAATATGTAAATATACCTCAATTTTTTGGACGGTGGTGGTGTGATGGGCTGTCAGATCTGACTCCATGAGAATGTTATAGGCCAGACTCTAAGGGAAATGACTAAACAGACTGCATTTTGCTCCAAGACTCCATGTTATGTAGGAAATAAGCTTCTCCCATGGGAATACCCTGCCTCTGTACCCATCATCAGTTACTTAGTGTGACATGTTAACAATACAGAATGACAATTCCTATGTAAAGAAAAATTGCTCTCTTTTGATTCCTATTGCTCCTAAACAATGTACCATGTGAACAGTGATTGTGTCGGTGTTAGTAATCATTTTTTAGTTTGTACCTAGGTAAGGGTCATTTTGATCCACTTCCCCCTCTGTTGATGATCTCATGATGTTAGTTTGTAATTTTGAATCACTTATGATTGATGTAATTTTTGGTATAAAAACCCCTACAACCCTGTGGTCGGGGCTGTTCTCCCAATAGCCATTTTTGGGGGCATTATGTCAGCTGGCCAGCTTAATAAAGACTCTCAAATTCGGACTTCTCAGTGGTGATCGGTCTGTTCTTAAGTTGCGCCCCATAACAGCCCCCAAAGGTATGTTGAAGTCCTAACCCCACTACTTCAGAATGTGACCTTGTTTGGCAATAGGGTTGTTGCAGATATAAGTAGTACAGTACAGTAAGGTCATACCAGAGTAGGGTAGACCCTTAATCCAATAGGACTAGTGACCTTACAAGACAAGGTGAGAGACAGACACACAGTGAGAAAACAGCCATGTGCTCACAGAGATCGGAATGAAGCATCCACAAACCAAGGCACACAGGGACTGCCGTGAACTCCGGAAGCTGGGAGGGACAAGGAGGAACTCTCGCCTCCAGGTTCCAGACCAAGTGCAGCCCTGCCTACACCTTGACTTTCAGGCTTCTGGCTTACAGAACTGTGAGATAATACAATTCTATTGTTTTAAGCCATTTGTTTTCTGGTACTTTAAGTTGCCCTAGGAAACCCACAAAAATATGTCTATAGATGGGACAGGACTACTGAAGCAAAGCCCGGGGTTTCTATTTCTGTGGATGAGAAATTACTATCTTCGGAGACAACTTGCTAGCCTGGCCAGCCCCACCTCTACCTCATTAAACTTCAACTCAATCCCATTGTTTACAGATTAGGCTCCAAACAACCCCTAGGTGAGCTGAGTGTTCTTGCCCAGTGCATGAGTCTTCAAAGGAAGAAATGTGGTCACTGCTCCTGAATGCCCAGCTCTTACTGTATCTAGTAAAAAACTGGCCTTCCAACTTATTTATCCTGTGGGCTTGGTCTGCAGATCAACTCATTAGGTCACCTCTTGTGTTCTTTGATTGAGATCCAGAATAAAGTATTGCGACCAGTGGGTCTGTCAGAGTGACCACTGGCTTTTCAGAGACCCCTGACTTCACCACAAAGGTGAGCCCTGCTACCTCCATCCCTCAAATTCTTTCATAACCTCAAGATTTAGTTCCACCCCCAGAATCGCACAGGCCAGCAACCATTATTATTACCACACAGATTGTACCAGATGAGCTGAATTTTGAGTGTGTGGGATATGACCCTAGTACCAGCTACCAGGCAGTGAGAAAGAATGGAAAGGGAATTTGCAGATATTTTATTATAACCAAGAGCCATTGGGGCTCTTCTCTCTCCCTTCCCTGCTGCACTGAGAGAACCACCATTTCTCTTTGAAATATCTGACATCGGAGGTGGAGATGGCTCAGTTTGGGCCATCTACTCCTCAGACTCCAAACACATTCTTTATTTTCAAAACACAGTTCATCTTTCACTCAGTTAATTATGGCAACACCTGGCTAAAATTAAATGCAAAGTAGGCTTTAGCTAATGACATGGCGATGGTAGCTATGAGCTCTGGAACTCTCATGTGCCATCTCCTAGTTAATCCTCTTCAATCTTTACTTCACTGTCCTTGTAACATAGGTTCACCTACTTGCCCCTCTTTTCCAGGGGTAGAAACCGAGACTTAAAGATGTTTGCAAGAAGCAGGGAGGGAGGAGTGCTGGAAAGGCGAGGCCCATGCCAGCGCCCAGCAGCAAGTTCAGGGTTACAGGAGCAAAACGTGTTCCAGGGACAGAAGAGGTCAGTAGCAGGCAGAGGCGGGCATCTGCCCTCGGGGTAAGTGCAAGGGTTTTTTTCTTTTTTTTTTTTTTTTAACTTTTTCATAAAATCTGAGTAAGGTATGGAGGGTTTTACATTCTTTCCCACAACCCCATGCTCTGTTTGTTTGTTTATTCTCATCAAAACACACTGGAGGGGCTGGAGTTGTGGCTCAGTGGTAGAGCACTTGCCTGGCATGTGTGAGGCCCTGGGCTCGATCCTCAGCACCATATATAAACAAATAAAATAAAAGATCTATTGACAACTAAAAAAATTTTTTTTTAAATAAGAGCCTGAAAATGTTTTTAAAAAATAGTCTTACATTTACTGAAAACCCAGGAGGGAAACCACCTTGAACTGTTTTCCATACAACAACGACTTCCAAAAACACATTTAATAGATCCAAACATATTGTATTTTTATAGACTTTACGATTCTCATTTGGAAGTTTTATGTGAGCCTTGAATTAAGCTGTTTTACCTAGCAATAGCTCAGTTTCCAAAGGCGGTTTTTAATCCCCTTTTCTCTCCAGTCTCTAGCAAGTTTGAGAATTTATTCTCAGATACCCAGTTTTTGAGAAAAGAAAGCTGAAGAGACAGACGGACAGATGGCCAAAACCGCAATTCAGACAAGACAAAACAAGATAGAACAAAATTACATTAGGTGTGTAGACCCAAAAAATGAGTTCAAAAAGGCAAGAGAAATTATTGTCAAAAATGAAAAACAATCTTTGGTTTCATAGATTTTGGGGGGATTATCTAAATACAAATATCTTTATTTAATGGACAAAAATATGATATTTAATCAGCTTAAAATGGGAAGTGATCCAACAAAGACTTTTCAAAGTCTTTTTTGCTTTTGGTTCTGGGTACTGAACTCAGGGTGCCTTACCACTAAGATATAGCCCCAGTCCTTTTCACTTTCTGAGACAGAGCCTCACTAAATTGCTTAGGGCCTCACTAGATTGCCTCAGCCGCTGGGATTAAAGAGGAGCAAAAGGAGCTAGGGGTTTTTGTTTGCCTTTAAAAAGCAAGTTTTAAAATAGAAGTGATTTTTAAGAATTAAGTGAACGAGGCTCAGATCAGGTCCAAGCAGCCACAGGAAAGGACCTCTTGGAGTTGGGAAGAAAAGGCTTGAGGAGGGAACGGTGGGGGTGGGAAGGAAAGGAGAGGGAAGGAGGCAGGGATATGAAGAAAAAATAATAATAAAGTGAACTACCCAGAACTGTTTTCCAGCCCCACCTGGCAGGTGAGCTCCAATTAATATGATCAAGTTGAAACCTGGAATATCTGTTGTATTTGGGGCATAATTCAGTCATTAAAAGGAAAGTTCTGGAATATGAGTAAAGATCCAATTGTTGAGCCAGGCGTGGTGGTGCACGCCTGTAATCCCAGCAGCTCCAGAGGTTGCAGCAGGAGAATTGCAAGTTCAAGGCCAGCATCAGCAACTTAGTGAGGCCTAAGCAACTTTAGCAAGCCCCTGTCTCAAAATAAAAAATAAAAAAGAGCTGGGGGCATGTCTCAGTGGTAGACCATCCCTGCATTCAATCCCTAGAATCAAAATAAATAAAATCAAATTGTTGTAGTCTATGAATTATTTGGGTTATGGGTATATTCATTTAATAAACATTTATTGGATCCATTAAGAGCCATAATAGTGCCCAGGGACTAATATGGGGACAATAAAGTCTCACCAATTAGCGTCCCACTTAGTGGGTTAGTCCAACGATATTCAGATGTATTCTGCACCTGTGTTGCTACAGAGGTTGGCACTGTGGAGGAGGAGCATGACAAGCTCACTGCTGTTATCCTTGCTTTACTGATGAGAAGGCCACCGGGAGGGGACGTTAAACAAGGGCTCAGGTCACACTTCTAACACTGTCACCCTTGGGGCTAAAATTGGCAAATGGTTTCAACACTCATGAGCCTCTTTGGAAAAATGGATGGAAAATCCTCGTCCCAGAGAAACAGGCACACCCAGTTGCCTCAGTTTACAGAGCGAGTTTATAAAATGTCACTGCATCCTTATATTTAAGCAAATGCTCTTCACGAATGTTCTCTACGGATGATGCCCTGCAACTGAATGCTACATTTGCAACAGGAGATACGCCTACTTGGCTTATTTAGGGACTACCACCAACAGCAACCTGCAGGTCAGCACAAGGCCTTCCTGCACTTCACGAGCCAGGTACTTTGGTGCCACAGGTGGCCTCTTGCCTTGCAGACTAGTTTCTCCAAAGAGACCACTTCTGTGTTTAAGAACTTCCAGCTTGTTTCGATTTCACTGGAGGGAGCATTGTGACCTTGTGGAGAGATGAAGTGTTGTAATTTAAGGAGCCTAATTACATGAGCGGGGTATGATGGCCCAGGCCTGTAAACCCCAGTGACTGGATAGGCCAAGGCAGGAGGATGGAAAGTGTGAAGTCAGCCTCAGCAACTTACTGAGCCCCTGTCTCAGAATAAAAATGAAAAGAGCTGGGGAAGAAGCTCAATAGCAGAATGCCTCTGGGTTCATCCAATCTATCTCTAGTACCCCCCAGCCACCCACTAAAAAAGAAAAAAAAAAGCAGCTTAATTTATTGGATGATTTTAGGCCCCTTTGACAGTCATTTATCACCAGCTTCTGATTTCACATTTAAAAACAATATTTTTAGCTGTAGATGGACACGCTTTTTTTTTTTTAATGCAGTGCTGCGAATCAAACCCAAAGCCTCATACATACTAGGCAAGCGCTCTACCACTGAGCCACAACCCCTAGCCCTGACTTCACATTTTTATAACGACTGAATAAAAGCCTAAAATGTATTGTAGACTCCACACTTTGGCCTCTATTAAGTCTCATGGCTGGGAATGAGACAGAGCCCAAACCCTGCGGGAAATGTACCTGATTTATCAAAAACATCTGGATCCCCTGGAAGATTTCCCCACCTTTGAGAAGCTTGCCTACCTGATGATCCCGCCTACTTTTTTGGGAATATAAAAGGTTCATGTAATCTTTTAAGGAAAAGAACCAGGTCACTGAGGAACAATGTCCTGAGGAACTTGCCTTGTTAACTTGAGTCTGTGCTGCCCTGGAAGAAAGTGTTCATTCCCTCAAAGCAGAGCCATTGTTTTCCATCGACAGTACTTTGTATTTTCACATCCCCATCTCTCCACAGAACACCGTGTGTGTGGACCTGTGATATTAAAGCCTCATCATAAAACAGGCTGTGTGTGACTGCAGTCTTTGAGGCAGGCAAGGCTGAGCCATGGTGTCGGGTAGGTTAGGAGTACCAAGTACGCTTTTCACCTTCAACGTCTTTGTCTCAGGATGAGTTTGTGAGGACATCACCCCAGAGTAAGCTGAGATGTCTTCTCATTTTGTCCACACATCATTTTCCTGAAGTCCTTCAGCTCGCCATATTTTCCTTTACTTCATTAATCATATTTGTGACAGTTGACTTAACATTAACCAATAATTTCAATGTCCAGACTTCTTCAGGGATGTTTTCTGTCAAATTCTTTATTTCCTGTGAATGGGTCATACTTCATCCTTTTGTGGGGGCGCTGCTGAAGATTTTACCCAGGAGCCACATCCCAAGCCCTTTTTGAGGACAGGGCCTCACTAAGTTGCTGAGGTTGGTCTTGACCTTGGGATCCTCCTGCATAGCTGGAATTACAGGTGTACACCAATGCAACAAGCTTCTAGTTCTTTAAGGGAGGTATATACTATATCAAATGAGTTTTTAAGTATAAAGGAAATTTTTAAAAATATTTTTATTAGTTGTTGATGAACCTTTATTTATTTATATGTGGTGCTGAGGATCAAATCCAGTGCCTCACACATGGTAAGCAAGTGCTCTACCACTAAGCCACAACCCAGCCCTGAAGGAAATTTGTTTGCAACATTACCCTATGTACATGTATGATTACACGGATGGTGTGAATCTACAGTGTACAACCATAGAAATGAAAAGTTGTACCCCATGTGTACAATGCATCAAAATGCAGTCTGTAAAAATAAAAATTTAAAAATCTGTTTGCATTAATCATAACACATGGTTATTCTTTGAAATAATAAAAACAGATTCTTTTCTTTTACAAATTTAGTTTAATTGATAACTCAACATCAGAAATAAAAATGACTTCTAAAAGGAGAATATAAACATGTTTATTATTTTTCAGTTTATTTCCTTTGTTCATTTATTAGCAGATAATATACTGATCCATTCTCATTGCTGAATGTTGTGAATTAGTTAGAAATTTGAGATGAGTTACTCACACCCACCTTAAACACAAGTCCCCCTGGTAAGTAGCCTCAAAGGAGAACAACTCCCAGTTTCTCCCTGATGTCTGTGGATGGAATATAGCACCTGCTTGAAATAAACCAGAGTCAAGAGCTGACCTGAACACCACCCCAAAAGCATCTACATAAAACCAAGGAGTCAAATAATTCAGGAATTTGGAAACAACCAATTACTTAATAATGGAACAAATGAATAAAATGAATAAAGGTCTAAGGTTCTAAATGGGCCAGTGTAATGAAAGTATCAGGTTACCAGACAGTTGAGAAAGGAAAGTATCACATTTCCAATTTCCCGCTGTGGGTAGAAGGCTGAAAACTCAGAGGAAATAGACTCAGTGATGGGCACCCTGCCCCTCTAGGAACACTTTAACTGCTGTTTGCAACGTTTTTGTTTGTTTATAACTCATTTCATGATTATTAAAGATCCAGATATAAAGAGTTCCTGCCCTATTCTCTGCAGGGGGTTAACAAAGTGGATCACAGCATGCTGCAGCTCCAACAGAAAAGTGAACCAACACTGAGAAAGGCACTGATGAAGGACAGAGACATTGACTGCAGGTGGTATCCGTGCCACAGACAAAGCCACACTCAGGACTTGCTGGGACACACCATCCATACTGGTGGTAACAGGTGGCAGACTGAACCTCTCATGCTCCCTGCAACACAAGGCAGCCTCCTGAACGCTAAGGAGCTGCTCTGCAGTGACAGAGGCCACTCTGCTGCAGCAGAGAGCTGGGCTCCTGCCAAGTCTTGCTCTCCCAACGGGCCACAGAGGTGGTCTAAGGAAGGCCTGCCTGGGGCACCAGAAGGCACCTTGTCTCTTGTTTAAAAGCAGCTTACACAAGGCTCCAGAGAACCCCTAGGAGCAAGCTCTGGAAAAGGCATGGGAATCTGGAAGCAATAGAGTTCTACAAGTCTCATTCTACCTAACGGCTCCATCTCTGTCTCTGGAACCGAACTGAGCCCCTATTTCCTCAGGTCCTTCTCTGGGGAATAAGTACTGCATTGGAACCCACCAATCAGACTATCTTTTCCTGAAGAGTGAAGCGATGACTATACATTCTGCTACAAAACTTTTGATTACTAATGATCTTCTGAGTAGTCTGTTTCCATTTCCTGACATTTAATTCAACTGAAGAGATGACGGTATCATTTACGCTTAAGTCAGACTAGTCTTTGGGTGAGTGAGAAAATAAAACACTAGGAAGTTCAAATATATTTTAGGGAGAATCACATATGCACGTTAGATACGAAGAATTCTTTTAAAAATATCAAACAGCTGGGTGCAATGGCGCACACCTGTAATCCCAGCAGCTTGGAAGGCTAAGGCAGGAGGATCGCAAGTTCACAGCCAGCCTAAGCAACTTAGCGAAGTCCTAAGTAACTTAGCTAGACCCTGTCTCCAAATAAAAGGGCCAAGGACATGGTTCAGTGGCAGCCCTGGGTTCAATCCCAAGTACAAAAAAAAAAGAAAAGAAAAAAAAAAAATCAAACATTTATCAATTCGTGACATCCGCCCTGCCACAATCATCTGGGGTATTTGGGATTTTCATTTTTCATTTCCTTCTATCCCTAGATCTTGCTAATTTCAAAGCACTCAATTTGCTTTATTTAGTCAAAGAAACAAACTAATTTGATACTTCATTACATTTAGCTAATGATCCAGAAATAGAGAGACCTACTTACGAAGCACACTATGTCATAAACTATCTATACTCCACTGCAGTCAGTTACCCTCCTGGCAAAGACCGAGATGCTGCTTAATTCTCTTAACTTATAAAGTTTGTCAAAGTTTTCAGGAAACAAACCATGACTTCAGCTTTTATTGCGTTCTGATGGGATCAATGATTACAGAACCCAGGCATCACAGATCGCTCTCCCCATAAAGCGCAGAAGAGAAGGCGGTGTAATCCAGGGCTCCAGGCACGCTGCCAGGGCCCGAGTACGGAGGCATCCTCTTGATGCAGTACTGGGCCTGATCCGGGGGTAGCTCTCGACGCAGCTCCTCCGCCAGGATGTATGGCTGGAAAAGACACACAGTGTTTGCAAAGTCCATCAAAGAAACACCAGAGCATAAGCAGTTTTAATACTTAAACATTTCCTGCATTTGTGATCTGAATTTCTTAACAGACAGGTAGATATAGTTGGGTTACATTATACACTGGTGAGAATGCAGGGGCACTTGACACAGTGGAATTGGTATAGTTACTTAAAAACAAAAAATGTATGTACTATGGGCTTTTAGAAAATGGAGTCATTTTCCTACTCGGTTTATTTAAAAACTGAAAATATACTGCCCCTGGAGAAAATGTCTCCACCACAAAATGATACTGACATTTAATGATGTGGTTCTTTTTAAAAATGTCAAACATCCATTGAGAAATAGGACAATTCTGGTAAACCAGACTGACCAGAAGACAAATAAAACACTGTAACTTACAGCAGGAGTTCCACAGGAGTTCGAGAAGCTTGTAGTTTACTGCCTCCTAAATCCTTTGCACCCTTCCTCCAAATCTTTTAAAATAAACCTATGATTTTTGAAATAGCTGATCCTGTCTGATTTTTATGGTAATAAACATGGTAGTACTCATGTGTTTTAATATCCTAACTTTCTTGCAGTGCTGTTTTCCCCTCCAAACCACATCACAGGGTAAAATAATCCTATCCACTAAATTTATGCATCCTAAGAAATTTTTATAATTTGGGGGGTGGGATTTAAAAGCTCTGAACTTTCAAATTCTTGCTTAGTTATAGGTTTGTCATCAGAGTCTTGCCCAAAAAGTCTGGCAACTTTTTTCTCTGGTGGATGGGCATGAAGTCAGGGTCCCCAGTCCTTAAGGAAAGATGTTATAGTTCTGCAACATCTAGATAGGATAGTGTCTTCTTTCTGAATCGCACCTATCAACCCAGAATGCCAAATGGGGTTGAACCAGTTAACACAAAAACACACCCCACTACCAAATGCACACCAACGTCCCTCTATAGAACTCGGCAGGAGGCCTGAGCACACGTGCCAGGGAAGGGACTTCTGTGCTTCCTCTGAGGTCCTCTCTGTGCTGCCTTCCAGAGTCAGTGCTGACATACCAGGGACACTGGTGTCAGAATGGTCTTTACGGGCAATCTGCTACTTTTTGTTTTTGTTCTCTGAAATGATGCAATGGATTATACTGTTAAAGTGGAAGGAGAGCCATCAATGCAGACCTTATCAGATGCCAGGATTCGGAAGGAGGCGATGACCTGCTCAGCGGTGTCTGTGTCAGCCGTTTCTCTAGTCATGAAGTCAATGAAGGACTGGAAGGTGACAGTGCCTTGTCCATTGGGATCAACCAAGGTCATAATGCGGGCAAATTCAGCTTCACCCTGAGGTCAAGTGGCAAAGAGATGATAAGAGGTGATAAGTTTGAAAATGTTAATCCTGCATTTTCTTTCAGTCTCTGGAAAGGATTCCCTTTAGGGTTACTGAGGTTTACTGTCATCAAATACATATATAAACGTTGCTATAGCATCAAGCCAGAAGCTCATGAATGCCAATGTTGGAATTTCTTCCTCCCTCTGACCCATGTTGCCTTCCCAGATCACAATACAATTGTCAAGGAGTAACTCAGGGAACGTTGGGTCTTCTCTCATGTTGCAAGTAAGAAAAGAAACATTGCTAAATAGGAAGGTGATTCAGAGATGGTGCTCATGACCTTATTTTAAACTTCTGGAGGGATTCAAAGCAAGTCATGTTTAGAATATGCATTAATGAGCAACAGAGAAGTGTAAGTACATTGGGACCATTACAGCCCCAGGAATTTTTTTTTTTTTTTGTATTGAGAATTGAACCCAGGGGCACTTTACCACTGACCTACATCCCCAGCCATTTTAATTTTTGAGACAGGGTCTCAGTATGTTGCTTAGGGCCTTGCTAAGTTGCTGAGGCTAGCTTTGAACTCGCAATCCTCCTGCTCAGTCTCCCAACTATTTGTAAATATAGGTGTGCACTACTATGCTCAGCTAGGGTGTAAATTGTATCAATAAAGCTGCTAAAAGTCACAAAGGAAGTCCATATTCTTGATTTCTTCACTAGGAAAAATCTGGCCTATTTTATGGAAAAAAATGTGTGTTTTGACTATGTAAAATTATTTTTATATAGCAACAGGGAGACCTTAAAAATATTCTGTGTAATGAAAATGGACCAATCCGAAAAGTTCTACATTACATTTAAGTGTGTCATTTCCTGTAATACAAACTCAAACTCAACAAAATATCAATTATTAATACAATTTCAACGTCTGGCTTACCAAGTCATAACCCATAGAAATGAGGCAGGCTCTGAAATCCTCATGGTCCATTAAGCCGTTCTTCCTCTGTTGGCAAAGAAAAGGAATCAGAGGCAAGAAGAGTAGCTCTGCATGACCAAGTAAGAAAGAGCTAGAAGGGAAGGCCACTCTGAACTCTGCCAAGATCACAACGGTCACCACTGACTTACAGTATGGATCTGACAACACAAGGATGGTATCAACAGTTCTTTAAAAGGAAGGGGAGGCATAAGAACTAGACAAAAATGAGACCAGAGTCAAGAAGGGAGCAAAGAACTAAACAGGAGCTTGGTACTGCCACCTAGTGATGATAGAACACACTGCAGATGTTCCAAGACAAGCTCTCAACGGCCCTGGTGAGACATGAGTTGTAAAATTCTCCCAAGATGAAATTGTTTTCTGAACAGCAACAACTGGAAAATTGACAGGCCCTTGGGCCACAATGCAGTGGCCACTCCATGTTGCACATTTGGCTTCTCCTGAAAATCCAACCAAGGCGTACAGGAAGCAGCATGCAAGATGGCCCTATGGCAACAACTTTTCCAGCCAAGGAAAGCCAGTCATGAAGGGTGACCAAGCACTACAGAAACTGGGAGCCAATTCAGAGCCCTGATGGGAGGAGAAGTGCACAGTTGCACTGGAGATGTGTGTTAGGGTCCTGAGGGGGCGGCTAACACCCGAGCATCAGTGTGCATTAAAGATAACACCTTTACTGGTCAAACCGCTTGTTAAATAGGGTATTTTCTGGAGCTTCTGTTCACCAAGGAAGCAGCCAAGTCCCCAAAACTGAGGTCAGGCCTTCTTTCTTTCAAGCATGGAAAGTCACAAGCCTGTTCTCAGGCCTGTACGCCTGGCCCTCACTGCCCTGCCTGCTCAGGACTGCTCTGCAGCCAAGCTCCTTCCCACAGAATGCCCTCCACCAACGTCCCTTCCTGTCCTCCTCTGGCTCTTGTACCTCTGTGAAACACAACACTTTCTCAAGACTGGAACGCTCTCCTCTTCCTCCTTGAACTATGGCTTGACAGGGATGACAGTTCTGTGGTGACTCCACAAGCCTCAGTTCTGAACCCTAGAACTGCACTCCTTTTGCAGGGGACCTCACTGCTGCAAAGCTTGGGAGCAACCCTTTCCCCATGCCCCCAGCTTGAATTTCCATGTCATTTAACCCTTTCCCTCTCCCTAGGGCCCCAATCCTGTCAAGTTACATCCCTCTCCTTCTCAGACCTGCCCATTTCCTCATTCCTACCACCCGTCCCTCACTTCTCCAAGAGCCTCCTGTTGCCCTCTGCTTGCTTCCTCTCCCCTCCCTCACGCCAGCCTGTCTTATCTCTCAGAGGTGAGGTCAGTCAGGTTTCTCTGAAGCACAGCTCTGGTCAGGGCACACCTGTGCTCTACCACCTTCAGTGGCTCCCTTACATCTAGGGAAGAATCCCTCCATGTGCATCCTCTGGACCTCGCCATTCCTAGCCTACTGTTAAATAAGATGAAGCAAAATGCATCTGTATCCCTGCCAGCTCTTCCCCACACTCCAAGCAAACTCTGCTTCCTTGTTTCTAAGACATGACTCCTTAGTGTTTAATACCACCAAACTTTTAAACTTGGCAAATTCTGCACTGTTCTCCTTTGGATTTTTTGTTCCAAGACTGTCTTATCACCTTGGATTCAAATCAATGTGCTTTTTTTCCTACAAGGCAATGCAGATGAGCAAGAAATGTCCTTCAGTAAGCCCAGTGGGTCTGCGCAGGGATGATGGTAAAGTGTTCCCCTCCACAAGGAAAAAAGACTTGGGCTTCAATGAATGCAGTCAGGTCAGAGTTAGAGCCCAGTTCTATACAATAAAGTGGTGCTCAAGTCTGACAAATGGCATCCTCCACCTCTGCACAGAATTCTTTACTTGTGCCTTTCAGCTTCCTCATCAGAAATCCAGTGTCTGAACTCTTCCTAGGTGCAGATTAGCCTGGCCTGGCCAGCAGGCATTTAAAAAACCATCAATAGGGCCCATACAAAGTAATAGGATATCCTTTTTAAAGCTATCTTTAGCAACTGGAATGTGGTCTTGAATGTTATTTTTAGCAATGTGATTAGTAAACTGGGAATTTTCTCATACTTAATTTTACTCAATATTATTAAAATAAAGATAATAGATAATATCTAATCTTTCATATGCCTTTACTATGAATATCATCACCATTTTGTGGGTCCACTTTCCTTATCATGAATCATCAGATGCTTTACCTACTAGTTACTCAGGAAAAGTACATCAGAATTTTGCATCCAAGTCGTTACAAAATGACAAAAATCCAACAACCACACATTGTTAAGGACACACTTCCACTGAGAACAAATAGGACTCTGATATTAACTACAAGTGCATTCATCAAGGGGCCTACAAGACGGGGCTCACAGTCTGCACCTCAGGTCACCACGAGCAACATCGGCTGTGCATACCTTGTTTTAGTGGCTATTTTCCTCAACCAGCTTCCCTGTAAACTTTTTGGGGTGTTAAGACTTAAGGTACTAGCATGCATGTTATTTCAGATACACTGTTTGGTGTCCACAGAATTGCCTTTCAAATAAGCAGAGAGTGCGGTACCCTGTCAAAGTGGTTGAAGGAGGCTCTGAACTCGTTCATCTGCTCCTGGGTGATGCCCTTTGCATCCCTTGTCAGGATCTGGGTCTCCACCTCGTTGATGGTTCTGGCGATGGTGGTCAGCAGCAACTCCCATCCAACACGAATGTGCTACCGGAGGAGAAAGGGAATGACAGGCTCTCGGTTTTCCTAGCAGGTCAACCTTGCTTCTTCATTTTCATGACAGGAGAGCTGACCCACAAGGAGATCAGTAGGGTCTGCTATAGACTTCTCTATGCTTTAAAAAAACAATCTACTTAAGAGGCTATAGTGGGAACTTTGGATTGTGCAGAGGGAAATGGGGCTGGAGGGGATGGGGGAAGGAAAGATAGTGGACTGAGACAGACATTATTGCCGTGTACTTGTATGATTACACGAATGGTGTGAATCTATATCGTGCACGACCACAGAAATGAAAAGCTTTACCCCATTTGTGTACAATTAATCAAAATGCAGTCTGCAAAAATAAAAGTCTATAGTGGGAAGTGCTCAGAAGTGAGATCGGTACTCTAGCAGTGACAACTGGAACTCTGGATTAAATAGGTGCTAAATAGCCTATTTGTCACTGAAGCTGTCTTCCCATTTACCAAGAAGCAGGATGAGCCCTGGGTTATACTTGCAGGCTCTCAGGGAGAACAAATTGGGCCAAACTGGTAGACATGGCAGCAGTCTAATTTCTGGCACCCTCTCCAAAGAGGCGTAATGAATCCACTGTGGTGACTGACGATGCTGCTGCTATTCCCTCGTGCTCCATGTAGTTCACAGAGCTTTTCCATAAGGCACCCGGAAAGGCTTAACACTGCCTGAGGTTCGCACTTGTAGAATTCAGCAGGAACAAGCACAGAAGTGCACCCAGAGCTCTCGAGTCACCGCCAGCAGCAGAAGCAGCCCAGCAGCCCGGCTGCTTACCTCCATCGTGTAGTTGGTGTGCTTGTTGTCGAAGACCAGGGCCTCCTGGATGAGCTGGTGGTCTCCCTCCAGCTTGTCGATGTTGTTCTTGTAGTTGATGATGTTGTGCTCGTACTGCTTCAGCTGATTCATCTGGTCTTCCAGCGCCCCCGTGATCTGGATGGAGCTCCGGGCAATCTCCTAGGGGAGGCCAAGTGGGCAGGCAGGGACGTGTGAGCAGGGCTGACCAGCAGCGCCGTGGGAGTCATCAGTCGTGAGGCATGAGATGCCACACCACGTCAGGCAGCAGCCGAGTCACTCGATGTCCCCAGACACAGTGGGAAGAGGGCAGGGTCACAGGATGGAACAAGGTCTGGTTCTGGTACACTTGGAGAATAGGGAAAGGTCTTGCAGAATCCACAGTGGAACAGCAAAGGGAGGAAACAGTGAGCCCTGCCAGCCTTCTCACAGTGCAAGCACACTCCCTGGGCCCAACTTCCTGGTCCCCCAGCAGGGGAGGCGGAGGCCAGCTGCCTGACAGAGCCACCACACAGATGTCAGACCCCTGGATACGCCCTACAGCAGGAGAGTTTCCTACATTTTAGATATTCTTTCCTTTAGGAAAAAGTTAACTTTTTATCACCGAAAGGGAGATGGAGAGAGAAATGTCTCCTGGCTGCTCTTGGTGATAAAATGAACCCAGATATCAACCCATTCACAGACCACTCTTCCTGGAATGTTCTGAAAACAGGAAGTATGTCTGAGTCTTTGTTGTCCTCCTTAAGCTGGAGGGTTTAAAATTCAGCTTCTGCAGAAGCCAAAAACTGAGAAAGAGCTTCATGGCTGTTTTAATGACACAGTAAGTATCCAACAGTGAGAAGCTCCTTGTCCTCCTCATTGGACCCCTCCACACTCCCAACTGTGCCCAGGCACAGAATCCACAATAACCCAAGGGCTGGAAAGAATAAGCCCCATGTGACAACAGCATGAGTGGGGCAAGCAGAATCCAGAGCACAGGAGGCACAGCTCTGTCACCAAGGGATTGGCTTCCAGGCCTGTGGGCAGCTTGGGAAGGGTGTGACCTACCTCCATCTTGTTCTGGATCCAGGGCCCAATGGCATTGGCCTGGGCAGCAAACTGGCGCCGCAGGCGCTCATTAGCATGCTGGCGAGCCAGTTCCTCCTGCAGGGACTGATCCCGGATGGGCACCAGCTGCTTCACCTGTCAGGATTCAAGGACAAAAGGGGTGAGTAGTCAGCTTTGGTCCCCTAGGAATGGCTGCAGGGTAACAGTCCAAGGGGTTGGGATGGAAGTGGAGAGAGAGGGAGTGTGGGGAAGATGGAAGCTCGGAAAGGAGAAGTGGGGTAGGGGTAAGGAGAGGGCGGGAAGTGGGAGTCCCTCCTTCTGAGGGACTAGCTGTGACTGTCACCTAGGAACGCCAGTGACTGCTGCAAGGCTTGCAGAGTTGAAGGGTACTGAAGAGCCTGCATCAGGGATACGCCATCCCTCCTACCAGGAGAGCTCCTCCTGCAGCACCACCCCAGGGGGGCCAGGTCTACGAGGCAGCAGAGTTGTGAACTTGGATGAGGGGAGAACTGACACCTCTATTTTTACTCTGATTCAAAGCTGGCATTTTCTTCTGTTCTGCAGGTGTGCAGCAAATCCACAGCAGCACCTAGCCATCCCTGAGATGATCGCTACAGAAAGCACAGAACTCCAAACACAAGCTGCTGCTGTCTCTGATAAATCTACGTGCCCTCGGCTCTACTCTAAGATCTTCAGCGGTCATGAGATCTTGATTTGAATGTGTTAGTGAAGAGGCACATGCGTTACTGTATCCCAACTTTAAAAATATCCTAATAACTACATCTCAGTGTAATTCGCTTCCTGTGTAGTCCTACATATTTTATGCCTTTGTAAACATCATCATCAAGGGGATCTATAGGCTTCGCCAGCCTGTGGAAGTGATCCATGACACAGGTGAGCAAGGAAGCCCCGCTGGGCCTCCATGGCGAGGGCACCTGGTGCACACGCCTGTGCACTGCTTCGTAAGGCTAGGCCCCAGTGCTCTCTGAAGAGACAGGAAAACTTCTGCAGAATTTTTTTTGTTTCAAGCCCTCAAATAAATCTTTCTTCCTCTATAATTGTGCTGGTCAGATTACTTAGTCACAGCAGCAAAACAGCTGACTGAAACAGCTGGGGATGTGGTTCAGTGGTAGAGTGCTTGCCTAGCATACAAGAGGCCCTGGGGTTCCATCCCTAGTGCCAAAACACAGAACATAAAAACCTCTCGTGCAATGACTATCTGACATGGACACTGGCCTCCTTTCCATGCCATTTCCCCTTTTGGCACTGCTGGTAACTAACCTGTGGCATGTCTTCTTACAGCCAGCCACCTCAAATTCAGCAGTAAAGTTATTCCTTACAGACTATGTGTTAGCATAGTGAGATGACAAGCAGTGTTATAATTTACACTGAAAATAAGTTTCTCTTAAAAATGAGACAAAAAGGCTGGGCACAGAGCTATACACATGAGATCCCATCGACTCAGGAGGACTGCAAGTTCAAGGCCAGCCTCAGCAACTTAGGGGGACCCTGACTCAAAATAAAAAATAAACAGGGCTGCAGATGTGACTCAGTGATAAAGCACTTGGCTCAATCCAGTACAGAAAAAAGAAAAACAAAAAGTAACAAAAGGGCTGAAAATTATTCCACTTTGGCTATAAACTTGTGAACAATTTTTCCAAAATTAAAGGCAATGAAAGTTAGTAGAAATACTGTGTCCCGCAGACATAGTTTTCTAAGTGACTTTTTAAATTTAAAACTCACACACATTTGGGATATGTCTCAGTCTAAAAATTCTATAGTGAATTACTATGGGCAAGCCGATTTCTCCAAATATTCAGCTGGCAGTTTAGGAATGAGTTTCCTAACAGCAGTAGTATCACAACCTATACTGATTTTGCCAAAATTTATAATATTTCCCTCAAAGAAAGTAATCCCAACTTTCTTTACCCAAGAACCACAGAAGCTGCCAAATGGCATTCCGAGTGTGACATTCCACCTGTGAAATTTTGGGATGAAGGAAAATCCTGCCTGCACTGCCAGAAGACATTGGCCTAAGTGCCCAAGGTCTGGCCTCTCCCCTCAATCCTGGCTTCCAGCCACCCACCTTGTCCCACTTGGTGCGGATCTCATCCATGGTGACAGTACTGTACGGGTTGCTGGAGCTAATCCTGATGTTGTAGCTCTGAATCACCTTCTCCACCTCATTCTGGATGGCCATGATGGACTGCCGCTCCCCGTCGGCCTCGGGCAGCGTGGCCTTGAACTGCTCGTGGGCAGTGATCAAACTCTGTGCCAGGGAACAAGTGGGAAACCCAGCTTACTGTCATTTCACAGGCTTTGATGCTCCCACAAGCGGTGTCTGTACATCACCTGCAGGCACCTCTGGGGAAAAACAAATTCTGCATGCTTTACAAAAGCTCTGCCTGGAGTCAAGGTCCTCAAAGAAGGAAGGAAGACTCCACCATGATGATTTAGTTAATGGTTATTTGCCTCGTCTTCAAAAAATAACTGTTTTCTTTTTCAAAACATTGTGTATGCCTTCATTATTTTGGGGCCCAGCGATTGTTGAGGTCTTACTGTCTGCTGATGGAAGAGAACTCACCTGCCCTTTCTAGTGACAGTTTTTCCTCTCAGTCCTGTACTTAGCATTTGCTACCTTATTTATAATTCAAGACAACAGAACATCTCTGCTCCTCAGAGCAGAGGGAAGTCCTCAGAACTCAGCTCTTACCCAGAAGGCTCCGTACAACCTCCACAAATCAAACTTGTTCTTCGATGCTACCGGGTAAGCTGAGGACCTCTGAGTTTTGTGTCCACACCCTGCTGCCCCAGGGGCCTGGCATGAAGCCACGTCTTGCTTTAGGTCCTGCAGCACATCAGCTGCCAGCAGGCTCTCACTTAACAGAACATGACTCATGAAGCAGAGGTAAAGGTCTCGCCTACTCCAAAGATAAATGATTTCAGCAATTAGCCAGTGCTTTGCAAAGTGCACAGGAGAAACACCACCAAAGCCCCTTTCAGATGCTGCAATGTTCAAGGAAGACACTTGCTCCTTGGCTCCTGATGTGGCCATGTCCCCGTAAGCCCTCAGAGGTTGAAAACACCCTAAGCTGAAAACGCACTTAGCACACTGACCCATCATTGCCTAGCCCACCGCATGCTGCCAAGAGTCTGTGGCTTCCTCTAGTGATGACAGGGCCAACCGGAAGCGGCCACCACCCAGCAACACAAGAGGACACTGCCTATCCCTAGCCCAGGAAAAGAAGAAAGTCACAATGTAAAGCCGGCACATGGGTCACCTTTGCACAAAGCTGAAAGACCCTGCGCTGAGCCATCTGACATCAGCGGCCACGTGAAACTCCCCTGACACCCAGGGTCTACCCTTCTAGCCTGCTCTTGGTCAGGGAGGTGGGAGCTCAAATTTGACCTCCTGGGTTTCTGTTCTGCTGGGATTCTTTCTGAAGACATTCCTATCTTACAGAAAAGGAATTACAAAAGTATTCCTAAACTAAGGTTCAAAGGGTAATTTACTTGAGCTTTCCAGTACACTTTTTAGTTAAAAAAATAAATATACACATAAAATTATATGCATATATGAATAAATAAATAATGGCTGGGGGTGTAGCCCAGTGGTACTACAGTAGTGGGCTAACATACATGAAACTCCGAGTTCAATCTCTAGTGCTAAAAATAAATAGATAAACAGATGACTGAGTAGGTAAATAGAGAAGACCACCTCCAATGCAGTAAGAGTGGGGTCTGGTCACCTGTATCTCCTCGATGCTGTGCACAATAAACATATCTTGCAGGTCCTCCATAGCACCCTCCATCCAGTTGTTGAAAGGAGCAGCTCTCTTGGCGAACTCTAGGTGCAGCTGATCAATGGTTTCTAGCAATTTCTCAGTTCTCTGAAGAGCAGTTAAATGGAAGGAAGTGTTATCATAGATTAAATTGGGGGAAAAAACCCTCTGATGTACAGACAAAAGTAAACATGTATCCCTCAATAATAATGTGTCAGCTGACATTTAGCACATATCTACAAAAGATTAACCAACACTCAAATAGTTAGGCTGAGCCCTACGGGCCTTGCAAAGGATTCAATAACATCCAGAGCAGCCTCGGTTTTAAAGCATCCCAGAGTACTCTACTACATACTAGATTTTGGAAAACTGAGAATCTATACACAGTATTCATAATTTGCTTTCAGTTGAAGCAGGACTTGATAAATTAAGAGGCTTGATTCTCCAACTGTGGGGTAACAGGAAGCTCAGGGCACCCTCTGCATCACAGTCAATAGCGTGCAGGGAAGCAACGTGACTCTTTCAAAGTCACCTACCAAGGGAGGGCAGAAGGGACTAGCTTGGTGATCGCAATCCTCATTTGGGATGAAATGCTCACCTCTGTGGGTTTATGAGAGCACAGAGTTTTTCAGTTCAGAGAGAAATGCTGTGCTGTTCTGCATGGTGGAGCTGATGAGGAGCAGACAGGGAAAGCAAGCCGTCCCCGGGAGCCGCCCACAGTCAGACTCACCTTCTCTCCTACTCTAAAGTGTCTGCTCTGTACTGTACGTGCCTGGCCCTTCCTCCCTCTCAACATTCTCTCTAGGCTGACATGTAACATCCAGCTGGCACACTGGAAGCTTGATACCACATATCTATATTTCATTAGAGTCAAGGGGAAAAGTTCGAAACCTGGAAAGCTGCCCCTTTCCTTCAGGTGGCAGGAGTCCTCACGGTGGAAGATGTTGCTCTTAGGTCCACTGAACCTGCAACCTACTGTCCTTTATCCCCATCCTGCACACAAAGAAGCCCAAATGCACCCCATTCTGTTTCCCATCAATTTTTCCTCAAACATCCGTTGGGGCCATTTTCTCTCTGCTTATCTCAAGTTGGGTTCTTCCTGATTTCCTGTCAGCTTATGCATACAGAAGACCTTTAGGAAATTCACTGTTAATCACTACTTGACACCAAGTGGGCTTATATCATCATCCCCCGCACTTCTTAAAAACTTCAAGAGCATACACAAAGCTACCAACCTCCCATGTTCCTATCTCCCACCTTCTGTATTTCCTTCAGAGAATCCACTCATCACAATCTGCTTAGATTTAAACACACAAGGCCACAGAGAAACAGACAATACCAGCGACTTCTAGTCTACAGGTGACTTAAGTAAGACTTCACCTCCAAGGCCTCTCTCCTCTTCTGAGTGAGGGTCCCCAATCTGTCCCACTGGTCACAAATTTTCTGGCACCGATCATTGACATTCACGGCGTCATGATAGTCCAGTTCACTAGGAGAGTTAAAATCAACACAGATTAGTTTTTCTAGGTGATAAGAAGGGAAATGGGGTGCTAAGCAGACAAGGATGTTTTAAATAAAAAGACCTGGTAAGAGAACTGGCAGGGCATTTCAGGGTTTTATTGACTGTCCCCACTATGAACATCACTCTTAGGACAATTGTAAGAATTAGTAAAACTTTTATGCTGGTCAACAAATTTCTAAACTGAAAGAATGCTGTCCTCATAATGCCACTGGTTAGCTTCCTCCTCCCTTGTTTTCTCTGAGGCCCCGAGAGCATGATTCTTACATGGAAACTCTAAGTGAAATCAACTCTCTGCCCCAAGGCCAATCCTGCAGGTCACCATAGTGGTGGTGACTAGAACATCGCACTCAGTCAAGGGGAAGGAGGTATCTGCTTGCACTGCGGTGTCCTTGGTTCATCAGGAAGGGCACGAGCTCACTACCGAGCGAAGCATCCTGTCCCAGAGGATGCTGAGACTTTACCTAGCACAGAGGGACTTCTAAAAGGGGGCAGGACAGAGGCCTTCCACATAGGGACCATGAGGTTCTGGTCACTAATCCAATGAGCCAGAACGAAATGACTTCTTGCTAAATGCTAACCTTTCCCAGCTAGAGCCGGGATCATGAGGTGAAGTGACTGGAACTGACCACTGAAGAAAAGCTTGACTAGAAAGTTAACCTCACATCTTCAGGGATAACACTTTGAATTCTCTACAAAACCTCATCACCTTTAGTTAAGATGAAAGCAAGTATCACGGAAATGTAAAGACATTCAGGAGACGTCCTCAGGAGTCCAGGGGGAGGCAAGGTTGAGAGTCCCCTCCCTCCCTGCCCAGTCCATGTCCTAGAGACTCAAGCCTACTTCTTTTCTGATCTTATGAAGGCAGAGGTGGTTCACTGCTGTTTCTCCTGGAGCGTCAGCTCACACTTGCTAAATCTGCTGCTACTGCTACTGAGCAGAGGCAATGCCTATGCTTGCTAGGTACTGTGTTCTTCCACAATCTCTGAGTGTTCTTCGGTAGAAAGAAGTTCTCTGTTACCTTATTAAAGCCTGTCCCGTTCTCAAGAGCAACCAGCAGCTCTCCACAAACACACTCTCTTCTCTAGACTGAGACTAAGATTCCTATGCTGATTGAACCCAGGGAGCCACATCCCCTGCCTTTTTTTTTTTTTTTTAATATTTTGAGACAGGGTCTTACTAATTACTTAGGGCCTCCCTAAGTTGCTGAGCTTCGTCTCAAACTTGCAATCCTCCTGTCTTAGCCTCCCAAATAACTGGGATTACAGGCATGTGTCACTGAGCCCGGCATGCTGATTTCTTATAACCAAAAACAAAACAAAACACAACAAGCAAAACACACCAAGAGTGTGCACATCCCTGGAAAGGAAAAAAGGTGCGGG
Organism: Sciurus carolinensis; assembly: GCF_902686445.1. Taxonomy (NCBI): domain Eukaryota; kingdom Metazoa; phylum Chordata; class Mammalia; order Rodentia; family Sciuridae; genus Sciurus; species Sciurus carolinensis. The sequence continues at coordinate 4,407,053 of NC_062224.1, read as the reverse complement.
GGGAACAGAAAAGTGGCAATAGCTTTTCAAGTGCAAGTATCAGTGCTGGGGAAAGCTCAGTGGGAAAGTGTTTGCCTAGCATGTAAAAGGCCCTGGGTTCAATCCCCAGCACTGGGGGAAAAAAAAGGAAAAAGAGAAGAAAGACTTCTCTAAACTTCTCCAAAATTGGAAATGAGCCAGGCATGGTGGTGCACACCTGCAATCCCAGTGACTCCAGAGGCTGAGATAGGAGGATCTTAAGTTTGAGACCAGCCTTAGCAACTTAGTGAGATCCTGTTTCAATTATCAAAAAGAAAAAGGACTGGAGTTGTGACTCGGTGGTCAATCCCCCTTTCCAAAAACAAACAAACAAACAAACAAATACAACTGTTCAAAATTGGAAACAAAAACCTAGGGATGCTTCCACAAATCCCCAACAGAGATGCCAGTGCGCACCTCTCCAACATTATTGTTAGGGTCTCTTCTCGATAATCTACATGCACTGGCTCCAGATGTATCTGATTTTGAGGAGTTAGGATTTGCACAACTGCATATTGTTTTTATGTACTTTGAGAACTGCAAAAAACTGACATTATTGTAGGACAGGCAAAAAAGATAAAGACATTAATAGCAATACAATGGACACAGACTAGTTCTGTATGTGGTTCAACTCAAATAATAATATAAAATCAGTACTTAAATTTTATGGGCAACACTTAGAACAGCTCTAATTACTCATGGGAACTATTATAGAGCACTAAACAGCCTAAGTCTCTTTTCATCCCTTATTTTATTGGTACCTATTAATGAGCAATCAGAGCCAACATGGAAGAAGCATGAGCTGTAAGACCAGGTAAAGGCCACAAACTGAGAGTACAGACTGGATATGAAGGCCAAAGAAATTGAATTGCTTACATGGAGCTTATATAACAAGGCTGAAGAATAGTATACTCTTTTTAAAAATTTTTTTTCATTTGTTCTTTTTGTTGTACAGCCCCACCTGTCAATTAAGTTTGCTCCAAAGTGAGGAACCTGGGTGTTTTAAAATGTAACATACTGAAATCATTTTTCATTTAGTTTTTTAAAAATTAGGCTCTTAAAATTCTGCAAATATAACTGTGATTACAATGAAGGGGAATGGAGGAAGAAATGGAATTTTGTCATATCAAACAGGGGCAGGGCCTTATAAAGGCTCAGAACACTACAAAAGGTCCTTCTGCCCGAGAAGAGCCACCCCCACTCCACGGCTCAAGAGACAAGGATCAAGAACCCCACTTGGTGCTCAATCCCACCTGGAATCAATCTCCACACCAGCTCTTGCCATAAAATGAAGAGCAGAGTGAAACAGGACCCAGACGGCGGCTCCACTTGTGCTATTCTCTGCACAGGCAGGTCCCCCTCCTATGTGGGGCCTGGGTGAGGCTGCCCTGCCTCACCTTTGGAGTCCAGCCTCTGCCCTGCTGGGGGTACTAGGGAGTTGCTGGATGAGAGGCAGGGATTCTGCCGCAACCAAAGAACCAAGTCCAGTGTTTCTACACTTAGAGAAACAAGACTCCCGTCCCAGGGTGCTCTAGCTGGGCTCTGGATCCCGCAGAGAAGGGGCAGGCAGGCCTCCCTCGCTCTCCCAGAAGTCCCCACCCCCAATGCCCTGGGCTTAGCGCTCACTTGAGTTCCTGTGCAATGGCCGCGATCTGCTCCACGCGGTCCTGATGTGCCGCCAGGTCACTCTCGAAGGCCTCGTGCTTCCGCAGCAAGGCTCGCACTTCCGTCAGGGATGCAGACTCGTAATCCTTCTGCAGCAAGATCTGCTCTTTGCCTGCACAGTGGCAGCAAGCGAGGGTGAGTCCCCTGCTGCCTCCCAGCAGCTTCCTAGCAACCACCAAGTGCTCAGAGAGCACCCGGATTTCAAGGAAGCAAGAGGAGGCACCGAGAGTGGCAGGACCGAAGCAGGAGGCATTCGGGCTGTCGCCTGCCATCAGCACACCAGCCCCTCCAGGTGCCCAAGGTCCACGTGCACCAGGTGTGAGGGCAACTGAGGGCAAGTCACGAAGCGTAGCTGGGGACAGTGAGAACGCCGCCTCGTGGCTCTGCACGTACCGTAGGCCCAGGTCTCGTGCGTGGAGGCCTTCTGCCTGAACTTCTCAGCCAGGTGCTCCAGGCGCTCCAGCCTCCGGATCTCGTTCAGCAGCCATTCCTCGTAACCCTTCTCGGCCTGCTCCAGCCTCTGCCAGGCGCCAGCAATGTCCTGGTGACCAGAGGACAAGCAAGGCACAGTTGTTACACATGGGCCTCCTGGGACTCCTCTGGAAATCCTGCAATCCTGCCGGCAGTGTCCTTCCGTCTCATTTTCCTTCCCCACCACCACCCAAATAACCATTCCACTCTATTTGTTTCCCAATATCTTCATTATCATGAGGCCCTTTGAAAATAAAGCCGCTCTCCTCTGCCAATCTGATGCTTCTCCAGGTATGGACAGAGGCGTACAGGGCTTGTTTTCTGGCTAGGACACGAAGCCTCAAAGTGATTCTGCGACCTCCAGGTGGATATCTGAGCCTGGAAGCCAGTGAAGGAGATTTGGGAGGCACTGGCACTTAGGCATGATCTGGATGAGATCAACTGAAGGTATCAGAAAGGGCTCAGCAAACACTGGCAGAAAGCAGAGGAGGCAAGGCCTTGAGCAGATGTGGAGGAGCCCTCACTGGTGAGGTAGGAAGAAGAAAGAAAGACAAGAGCAAGAAGAGTCTCAAGATGAAGGCAACAAGGTGGTGTTTGTGGCTCAGTGGTAGAGCACTTGCCTAGCATGTGTGAGGCCCTGGGGTCGATTCTCAGCACTGCATGAAAATAAATAAATAAATAGAACAGGTGTTGTATCCATCCACAACTAAAAATCTACATAGAAAAAAAAAGGAAGAGGAGGGGGAGGTGGCAACAGGGTCGCAGCTACCAAGAAGTGCAGAGGGGCTGGAGATACAGCTCAGTTGGTAGAGCAAGCACAAGGCCCTGGGTTCAATCCTCAGCACTGCAAAAAAAAAAAAGAAAGAAAAATAATATTTTGGGGTTGGGGTTGTGGCTCAGTGGTAGAGCGTTTGCCTAGCACGCATGAGGCACTGGGTTCGATCCCAAGCACAATAAAAAAAGTCAAATAAACCTAATAAAAGTATTGTGTCCTTCTGCAACTAAAAAGAAAAAAAAAAAAAGTGCAGAGTACAAAAACAAAGAGAGCAAGTCTGTGGACGCCAACTCCCATGCCACTGACGGATGAGAACAGCCTCAGAGGTACCAACACAGAGGAAGCCAAGGAGGAGAACTTCTGTGTGTTCTGTTGTGAAGAGAACGAGACAAGCAGCAGCTATGGGGAAGCATGTCATGGGGTTTTCTGTTTCTTTTTGTTTTACAGATTCTGAAGCACTTTGTATATCCATGTGGACAACACAGTTGAGAGGGGACACTGAAATGTGGGAAAGGAATGCAGAACTTGGACCTTGAGAAAACGGAAAGGGCAGGTGGTAACATCAGGGAGGAGAGGGCACAGGGTCTAGATGCTGGAAGCTCTATGGGGGAAGATGAGGTAAGGTAGAGGAAGGGAGAAGAGAAAGGCCATTCACGAAGCACTTGCTGAAGGCCTCTCTCTGCAGGAAACATGCAGTGGCTGAGTCAACAAATGCATGGTGCACAGTGGAAAAATACCAAGTATGACATGGTAGTGGGGCACATGCCTGTGATCCCAGCAACTCTGGAGGCTGAGGCAGGAGGATTCAAAGTTCAAATCCAGCTCAGCAACTTAGCGAGACCTGGTCTCAAGACTGAAAAGTCAAGGCCTCTTTCTCAGCAAGCCACCAGGGAAGGGACCCAGGGCAAAAAGCCTTTAGGAAAACTGAGGCCTGCCATGCTCCCAGGGCCGAGCCCAGCGACTCACCGACACCATCTTTCCCTCGGAGGGCATGAAAGCGGGCCGGTTGCTGATCCGCAGTTTGGTCTGCAGAGTATTGAAGTTGATCTCCAGCTGGCATTTCTCCTGCACCTTGGGGGGTTTGTGCTTCCGACGGTAATCCCGGAAGTCCTCCAACTTCTTCTGCATGGCCTGCATGGTCTTCTCAGGCGTCCGGTTCTCCAGCCAGGGAATCGTGCGCCGAATCCATTCCAAAAGCTGTTCCCAAACACAAAAACTGCTGAAAACACCAGCAAACTGCTCCCAGTTTAAGAAAATAAATAGAGGTGCCTGATCACTTGGAGTAGGTTAACCTAATGCTCCCCAAACTACTGAAGTGTGATTCCAGTGCCCCCGACCTGAAGGCAGGGAGGGCAGCAAGAAAGAAACTCCCAGCATCCACCCAGGGCCACCAGTGTGTAGTGACCCACCCAACGACACCAGACATGGCCGAAAACTTGAAAGTCAGCACGCAAAGTCATGTTTAACAAAAATGTGACAGTTACAATAAACTCAGGGAGCGGACATGAGCAGACAGATGCTGGATGGAGTTTCAAATTGAAAGGAAGGAAGAAAGAAAGAAAAAAACCTGACATGGCAGAAAGGCAGTGGTATAAACTCAGCAAAGAATTGAGTTTAACTCAAAATGCATTTTTTTTAAAATGAGCTTGAATCTAGTGAGTCTGTTGCTTGACAAATGTGCTGTGAGCATGGCCTGACGCAGTGCCAACTCCTGCTTCCACATCCGGCTTCTACACACATGAGCCAGGGCCAGTGAGGACGGAGTGGACGCTCAGGAACCACACGCACCCCTTCCCACGAATCCCTGCCCAGGCCAGGAACCGACCTGCTGGAGGCCTCGGCAGCTACACCCAGGCCTGCTGATGGCCAGGGAGACGCCAGCAGGCTAGAATAAAGTCGTTTAGGTGGTGAACTACGATGTTCTAAGGGTCTCAGGAGCATAGATAATAAGGACCAAGTAAGAAAGCAGGGCTTTCACTACTGAGGACCAGTTCTCCTGTCCTGGTCATGCTTCAACCTGAAGTTTATCACATCTTAAATAATGCTGTCCAACTGGATTTTCCATAGTAAAATATGAACAACAAAGAAAGAAAAAACAAAAACAAAAAAATATAGATCTGTTCTCCTCAGTAGTAAAAAAATAGAAACTCGGTATCACTAGATTAGATCACCATAAACTCCTACCTGGGACCATTTATTCTAAGAGTCTTGATAATTTTCCCAGCATAGTATCAGATAAATTTAGTCAGAGCAAAAACTATCTGGGCTTGAACACGTGTCGCTGTGTTGGAGTCTGTTCTCCAAGGATATGCATGGGCCTTGCCCAGCCCACGGGAGAAAACAACTCCTGGCAGCCAGGACGTGCTTCCTTGCAATGTGTGCCTGATAAGGGCAGGAGATCACCAGGGACAGGCATGCAGAAGAGCTATGGACAGACCACCAGGCCTCAGGCATGAACACTGGGGGTGGGGGCTCCCTTCCAGGATGCCCTGGGCACGCAGGCAGACGCATAGGCAGGGCCACCTCCTCAGAGCAGGCTGCTTGAGTTCCCCTCGGAGACCACTGTGTGGAGCAAGGCCCCTGAACACAGCACCCTGTGTGATGTGGGGGCCATGAGTCAGCAAGAACACAAGTTCATCTGGGGGTCCGACTCAGAGAGCAGAGCTCACGGCAGGTCACCCTTTGCTACCTGGAAACATGCAGACTACTTCTGTGCTCTGGGGCTACGTTTGCATCAGGACTTGTGTGGCTACCAGATAAACCTCGGCTGAGATCCAGCGCATCTTCTGCTTTCATTCTATCTGGGGTGGAAAATGCAGAAAACACGGACACTCCGCTTCCCACTCTGCGCCTCACCCCTGGGCGAGTGTGGACAGAGCCGGGGCCGCCAGTTTCCTTTACCTCACTGGCTAGCCTCTCATATTCTTCCATCAGCCTCTCATTCTCTTGATTCACAGCAAGAACCTTACATATCCTGTTAGCCGCTGTCTCAGCCTGCAAAACACAAGAGGTAAACGGAACGGATCCAGCGACAGGGATGGGCACACACAAAGGCCGACGCGGCAGGGCTGGGGTGAGGAGGGGGCAGCGTGCTGAAAAAGGCACAGAGTGGGTTAGGGCAGGACGGGAGGGAGGGCACACCGTTCTGACAATCATTTCCACCGTTTTTCAGTTTGCACACAGACTTGCAACAGCAGGCTGCGTATGCTGAAGGGAACAACGGGGGATAACACTGGTCCACAACACGGGCTGGGTAAAACATCACGCGAGTTAGTAACAGACAGGTGGTCACGGAGACCAAGATCTCAGTCCCTAAACGTCTGTCCATCTGAACACTCCTCAATACTGATCTCACAGCAACAGGGCAGAAACTCCCTGAATGACACTGGACTTTGAAAATCACAGCAAAAGTGACTGGGCCCTGAACATTCAGACACGTCGCTGCACCCGAGTCCACCCAAGACCTTATTTTCTGAAATGCGTAGGCAGAACTTTCTAGACAGGGACCTCACACAGAGCTGAGCTTGCTTGCGGGTTCTGCTTCATCTACTGTTTAACCCACATGAGGAGTCACTGAGGCAGTCATCTTCCACCGTCACTTACGGTCACGGCCTCAAACCGTGACCACGCAGTGGATGGAGAAGAGGAACGTGCCTGAGGGTGCTGCCAGGCCCACAGCCTTCCCACAGGCAGATTTCAGTTACAACTGCTTCCCGGTGACGGCCTTTAAATGAAAGGGATCACAGGAATGATACACACCATCCACCCCATCTGTTTGGATTTTGCATCTTGTAAAGGGTGAGCAGCAGGAACAGGTGAATCTGCAGAAGCTGGAGAATATTCTCCCACTGTCCCATGGGATATTTATCTAGAGGAATGTGATTTTTTTTTTTTTTTTGAGGTTGTAGCACTGTTTTACTTAATATAAGATTAATCTTGGAAAGATGTGAGAACAAATCACTGAACCATGAAGGTGATTTCCAGGCACGGGAAGGCATTCTCTCTCCCTGTCAAACCCACCGCCTGATGCATGTGGCTCAGTCTTCAAGGCACTTCTTTTGTTTCTAAAGCAAAAATGTTTCCCACAATTGACTAATGAGACAAAGGAAACATCTCAGAAGGAAAAATGGAGATAAAAACCCTTTGGGAACAGTGTGTAGTTAAATCAATTACAAAGTATCTGCAGTCTGGAACTTGCTGTGTTAGGTTGTTATGTGACACTGAGAAAGAGTCCAAGGTCAGATGTGAAGCACACACACATATGCCAGGTACACACGGAGCAGCCAGCCAGTGGTGCACAAGGGTCAAGTACCTGCTCCGCTCCTGCGAAAGCATGGTAGAAGCAGGAGACGTAAGTCATGATGGCTCTTTCGTCAGGTTTGGGAGTGTTCACAATGTCTGAGGGGGAGAAAATAACACAGGACACACACACAGGCGAAGAGGAGAAACCAGGGTGAACACAGGGAAGAGCAAACTGGGTCACACTGGCCAGTTTTCCATGTGCTTCACAGGCCTGGGATCCTGACCTTGGGAGGACGGCCCAGTTGAGAGGATTCCTGACAGGCTGATCTGAACCCATGGGCTTTTTGAGCAATCAAACTGGGGACTTGTGCTCCCCACCTCTGATGGGCTTTTAAAGGGCATTTAGTGCATGGCCGTGGAACCCGCTGCCACATCAGAATGTCACCCCTTTCTGGAGACTCCACTTGACAAACTGCTTGGAGAGTGCATGTCACTCTGAAAGATGCTGGAGATACTAGCAGACTGTCCTGGACTCCTCCAACCCCACCATCACAGCAGCCGGCGTTCTCTGGAAACCACCCAGGTGGAGAGAGCACGGCTCCACACCCTCCCACATACTTACCAAGCCACTGAGAGAAGACACCAAGAGGGGCACCACATCTGAAGAGAAGAGCAGGCACAGCCTTGCTCCTGAGGCTCCAGCTACCACCTGCACTAGCTGAGCAACCACCGGAAGCACACCTCTTCCTCCTCCCCGCCACAATGTCTTTGCTACAGAGCTCCTTAGCCTTGCTCATGAACGCCAGCCGGTCAGTGGACAGAATGAAGCCAAAGCAGCACCCTGAGATCCCCACAGCAAAACTTTGTCGCAGGGTTCAGAGGCTATCAACAGAAGGCACAAGGGACTGTGTGACCATACAGAAACTTCCAGAAAACAAACACAAATGGCGTGCCACTGTGTGAACAAGTTTCTAAGAAACCTAGAGTACAAAAGACAAACTCCTGCCTCCTCAGAACCAAACAGGTCTCTTTAGTTAGAGGAGAGGGAAAAAAGAGGAAAAGGAGAGAAAAATCCAGACACAGGAGATGAAGTGGTGACCCGTCAGCAGCCTCTCCTCTGCACACAGCACAAGCACGGCAGTAACAGGAAGCGCAGGTCACCAAGGCTCTCACTGGGTCTGGCAGAGTGTGCTAAGTGTGCATGGAGAAAGGCGGCTAACCACATGGATGTTCTAGGCCCAGAAGGCACTTCCTCCGGAAGTCAGGATTTTTCCCCACTTCCCACTGGGGCTGTTTAAATCTTGGCTCAAGTCAAAGAAGTCATATCACGAAGTTCTCACTCTACACTTCTCAGAACTGCCAAGGGAAGTGGAAGAGCTGGCCAGAGAAGGCCTGGCCACCCAGAAGAGCCTACACTAGCAAGAAGGTCACATCCATGGCCAGAACAAAGCCTCCAGAACTCCAGCACACTCACCAGGACATCCTGTTACTACATTCACGGCCCAGGGTCAACCAGACCCCTTTCCAAGTCTACAAGGAGCCAAACCCAGGGCTCACCTCAAATAGGTTCATGGTGGAAAATAGGGAAACAATTTTCACAACCTCTTAAAATTATGGTAGATGGTTCAGATGAGAAGAATTCGCTTTTCACTGAAGGTACAGTCCATGGGTGAATAGGCCCATTAGCCACTTGAAATTTCCTCCTGGGAAGGCTGAGTTCAATCCCTGGTACCCTCCCAAAAAACAGAAAAAAAGGAAAGAAAATCCCTCCCCAGGTTCAGAGACCAACACAAGTAACAAAACCTAAAGTCAGCAGGGTCTTCCAAGAGGATTCCTGAGCTGAAGGCAAGAGACCTGGATCTCTATTCATGGAAGAGCCCAGCCCCATGGGTCAAAGCCAAGGACAAAGGGTACAGGTGGGTCCTTCCATCTGGCAGTTACAGTACCGCGCACTCGGCACCCATTCCATACTGTTCGCCTGGGGATCCCATGAACAACTACTCCACAAACACGGCAATGTGCTAGCATTCTTCTGATCCATTAGAAAGGAAGGACAGAAAACAGTAATGGAAGACAGGAGGAAGAACTGACTCCAATGGCAGTAAGGCCCATCAGCCACAAGAGTCACATGGGGAGGACAGACACCCAGGCCAGGACCCAGAGACCAAGAGAAGAAGTGAAAGAGAACCTGGGCAGGGGCCAGAGCCTGGACGGTGGCGGCGGTGCTGATAAGCAGTCAGCGAGGAGAACCGGGACTTGCCTCAGTTCAGGGAACCAGGGAGGCATCAATGAGCTGCAATGTGGCTTTGCTGATGTGTCCTGGCTATTGACTCAGGAACCCTGGGTGGTTATTTACCACTGGAGAAGTCAAAAGAGAGACTACACAAAAGAGGAACTTATTTTGGAGGGGGCAGATGGGCAAATAGTAAACAGAAATTTGCTGTCTTACTTCATTGTCATATTGACTCTCTACCTAACTCTAAAGAGTTTTAGAAAAACTAAGAATTCTAAAGAGGGCATTCAAGTGTTAGCACCAGAAATGAGTTTAATAAGTGGGCAACAGTGGAGTCCTGAGTGCAGAACCACAATCATGGGTCAAAATGTGTCACCCCAAAAGATTTGCTGAATCCCTACCCTCCAGTACGGCTACATGACCCTATTTGGAAGGGGAGCCTCTACAGATGAGATCTGTGAAGGTAAGGGCAGGCTGTAGCCATGAGGGCCTGGTTCCAGCCAGTGTCCTTGTAAAAGGACAGCGCACACAGAAACAGACACAGAAGAAGGCCTTGTAAAGACAAGGACAGGGACTAGGCTGACGCTGCCACAAGCCAAGGGCTGTCTGGGGATCCTGTCAACACCTTGATTTCAGACTTATGGACCACAGAGTTATGAAGGAAAACAATCTCTTCTTGCTTTAAGCCACCCAGTTTGTGGTCATTTGTTACAGCAGCCCTACCAATCATCAAAATAAGGAAAAGTGGAAGATCCATACTAACTACAATCAAGTTGCTTACTTTTCCTAAGTAACGGACCATTAGGGATTAAAATAATAACAAAGCCAAGTCTGAGTCTGAGTCCCTCTGGGGCTGAACTTCTCCCTTGCCTCCAGATACCCCTTAAAGGGTCCTTCTCATTCTGAGGCTGGTCAGTGTGTGCCGAGCGGGAGTGACTCACGGATGAACATGAAGCTCCTCAAGTGGGTGCTGGAAGGAGTGCCACAGGCACAGCTCATGGGCACTCACCACAAGGAGAAGTTGATTCAGATCCAACAAAACAGTTTAGTTTGGTTAAAAATGAGATGTGAAGGTTTGGCTGGTACACTGATGGCTAAATGCTCCACATTAAATTCTGCGACTTCTAGTTACAAGGAAGGGTCCCCCCTCAAAGTATGTCAGAGAGAGATTTATTTGCTAAACTTGTCTCTATGTGGTTAAGGAAAGTACATCATGTTGTAAAAAAAAGTTAATGCAGAAAGTCTTTTTTAAAAAATGATAAACCAAAGCATTCTGCTTCTGAGCGAAAGCTGAACTTTTTGCCAAATCCTTTCACTATAATTTTGCTGACTTGTTTTTGAGCAGGATGCTAAATACATACATATGAACAAGTTAAATGTAAAACTCTCTAACACTCATGTGGCTAGGAACAGAAGTCTGTCAGGAATCACAAGCACTTCCGCTGTAACTCAGCATAAAGTTCTTGATCCATGGATCCTCTAGAACTCGATGAACACGCTTCGCGTCTCACCTTCAGCATCCAGCATCTTAGGGATGTCCAAGTGCTTCTCTGCGATCTCCATGGCCAGGTTAATGTTTCCTATGGGGTCATCCTGCACAAAACAACAGCCAGCTCTTTAAAATACTGAGGCAGAACTCAGGGACAGCGCCTCTTCTTCCCTCACCTTGGGAAGGGCTGCACCACCCACATGACCCCTGGCCTTTCACCCACTACCTCAGAGACAGAAAGAGCAAAGTCACAGAAACCACGGGACCTGCGCACACTGCACTCCACACAACACAAGCACAAGAGGCAGGCTGTCAGGGATTCTTGCACCCAGAAGAAAGACGAGCACCTCAGGCATGTGTCCCAGCCTGCAAGCCACACAATCTCCATTCTGCCCAAAGGACCAAGGAAGACACGCCTTCCAGATCTACAGGGTGGTCTTGAAGGTTTATTCCAACAGGTTGGTTTGAAAAATGAAAGAGCTAAGGGGTGAGGGAGGTGGAGCTGGGTGAGACTAAGTTCACAAAGAGGCTACCGGCAGCTGTGAAGAACAAAAATCATGTTTCTGTGGGGTTAAATTCTAAAAAAATTACAAAATCTTAAAACTGTATGTGAATTTGTAAAGAGATTTTTTTCTAAAGACTACATTTATCTTTCATTGTGAAACTGGTTAAATATGTAATACAAAATAAATTTAATCTGAGGTGTAGAACTGAAATACTTAGAAACTAAAAGACCCAAGCTATTTTTCTCATCTGTTAAGGAATTAACTTGTGTATTTGAAATGGATGGGGGTAAAAAAGAAAAATAAAAATGAAAAGTAGTGTCACCCAAGAATGACTTTCATCAACCTTAACAGCAAAGCTGTTTGAACATTCTGGGAACTGCGATGCTTTGCAATGAGCACATCATTTTAGTGCGATATTTAAAAACACATTCAGTGTGCTCAACAAAGACACCAGTGTCAGCTTCCTGGCCTCATAGAGTATATTATTATTTTAGGCAAAAAAGAAAGTGAACTAAATATGATTTTAATAGAGCATGTAAGCACTTGACTGGCAGCAGTTGTCTCAGGTGGCGAATCTCACCTGCATATTGTATGATGTGTTGATGAAGCCAACTAGGGAGTATAAATTTCTTCCTTGTAAAAAATTTTTAAGGGAAATTTCAACATCAAAAACACAGAGCAACGACTGAGACTTTGGAAAAGCTATCTCATCTAGACTGTAACATAAAGAGATAAAATGCAGCAGTTAAGTATTTAACTCAGCTATTGGCCAAAGGGCCCTGGGCATGTTACTGAGCTTTCCACTTTCATGGTCTACAAAAATGGGGTAAAAACAGCACCAACTTTGGAAAGAGGCATGAATAAGTAAGTGTGTGTGATTTTACATACATACATATACATGAGTACACATATGCATACATGTTTGTTTACAACAGGGTCTGACCTCGCTCCACGTAAAGGTTAGCTGCCATCATGTTACTGTCACTTTCCATCTGTTGCAGGTGGCCAATCACCACAGGTCTATGGACCTTTTGTAATAAACACTGACCATAAGCTGCTAGTTTATAATAAGTCTATCTAACAACTGAGCCTAGTACAGTTTCTTCATTTTGCCAATGCAACAGAAATTTATGGAAAAAATGTACATTGTCCATAATGTTTAAAACGTATCAGGAGAACTCAGGATAATATGCACACTGAAGGGCCGGGGGAGCTCCCTTTTCCACCACAGTGCCATAGTCTGGATCTGGGATGTAAGGGCTCTTCATGTGCTTCCCAGAGTCCATGGCGGCAGGCTGGGGAAGGGGTGGTGGGCAAGCAACAAGATGTGGGAAGCCAGGACGCTTCCTACAACTATCTGTGCTACACAGGTGAGGACAGCATGCAGCAGGGGCAGGTTCCACACCCAAACACACAACACAAGTGAATGGCCAGCTAAGCACACCAGCACCGAGGAGGACATGCGCTGGGACTCCTGCTGGGAGCGGCCAGCGTGTGGCCAGGTTCCCAGCCTCCGGCCTCACCTGTCATTACTTCCAAGGCAGCACACACCATGCGTTTGGACTGGGCCCTGATTTCTTTTTTGTATCTCTAGTTACACTGCAAACTGTTCTTAAAGATTTAGAAAACACACCTATGACTTAGACACACTAAACTTTAGGCTCAAAGAGAGAATTAGTTTTCTAAATCCAATTATCTGAAAAAAGTGAAACAAAACAAAAATCCCAAAACTTTTCTAATACTTGTACCAATAGTGAGATAGGATGTATCCTTTGTGTGAGAAACAAGTTAATTAATTCTGAGTAAATATGCCTGCCACTAAATCCTCAGAGAGGTAAAGGGAATCTTAGAGGCCTGGAGAATCTGAGCCTTTCTCTACTTGCCCCTGCCCCACATGCAGGCATCAGTGCTCATTCTTACACTCCAGGAACACAAGATCTTTAAGAAACACGGACGCCGCCTTCCCAGGAAGTCAGACCAATCATCACCGGTGTCTTGATGGGAGCATGGAGACCTTGCCTGGCTTTTGGTGCCGTCCTCCCTGAGAGACGAGGGCGTGTGCTCCTGGCTGCCCTCCACTGGCATCCCAGGAAGGCTGGCTGGAGGGCATGCTTTTCCAGGGGGGTTTCTGTGGGCAGCACTGGGTCTCTGCTAGTTAGTACTGATGTGCTCATTCTCAGGATCACATGCTGAGCACAAGGGTGGGGACACTGCATGCTGGGCCAACCCAGAATGACCTTGTTAAGCTTTGAGTAGTCAATGAGGTCAGGCCGGTGTCTGTGGATGAGGGCACAGAGTCCAAGGCCATCTTTCCAGCTTCACAACCAACATGGGGGAGAAGAGGAACATGGTTAATGGAGAGAAAGCAACACACAGGCTCCACTCAGCAGGACACTGGCCTTCCCTCCGACTCAGACTCAGTGCGCCGAGGGGACCTTCCCCTTTCCCCCACCCAGTGACTGGTGGTCCCTGGCGTGCCCATCTTCTTCCCGGGCAGTGCACGCTTCCATATCCTGTTCCCCTCCTTTCCATTTGCAGTGATAGGCCAGGACTTGCCAGGGATCCTGCCCTGTTTCCTGCACAGTCCTGCCTGAGCTGGTGCAGACAGTCACAGGAGGGAGATGACCCTGTGCTATGCCTGCCCTTCCAGTCCCAGCTGTCCTCCTTTCCTGATTCCCTACTTTGGTCCTTAACCCAGGTTGCCCAATAAAAACCCCTAAGAATGTCTCCTCCGACCATGTCCAGGGGACATTCCCACTGAGTTCCTGGTACACTTCAAAAGCCACCATTAGCTCCTGGGCATTGTTCTCCCTTTCCTTTACTTTTTAAGGCAAAGGCATGTAAGTAAGGGGACACACAAAGAACAGGGTGAATACTGATTTCCAGGCTGTTTCCCGCAGACACCAGCCCTGACCACTCCTTAGCCAATGCTGAACTTGGTGCGTGCAGGAGACAGCAGGGTCAGTGAGGGTAGGGTGTGGAGCTCTGTGTTGCAGGGTTGGGGGTAGGAAGAGACCCTGGTGGAAGCCTCCAGGCCTTGTTGCTGAATGGCCTGTGACAAACTGGGGTCAGCAAAAGGCAAGCGGGAAGGCTAGTGGAGGCAAGCCTGGGACTCTGGCAAAAGGCCCCGCCCTGCCTTGGCCTCCCATCTGCCAAACAAGTCCAGCAGGGACAAGGCAGCCTTCCCCTCTGTGCTCCAAACACCTGGCTCAGAGCGCACACCCGGCAGGCCCTCTCAGGATATCCGTCAAGCTGTAAGAACCTCCCAATGGGTCCTTGTAACCCACCCTTGTCCTTCCTCTCTCAATCCACAGACCCATTTGTACTTGAGGGAAACCGACCATTGGAAGGGTGAGTGTACAACCAACTCTCCCACATACATGTGATGACAAAAATGCATGAGAAAGAAGACTGCAGAGAGTGCGAATCATGCTCACGGGTTGTCAGCATTTCATCCATTTCCTTCCCTGTAACTTTGCAGAAGTGATATTCCTACTTCTTTTGTATTTTGGAGGAGCAAAGTTGATGCCAGGCACGAGGCTAATCAGGGTGCAGTGAGTCTACCAGGGTGTCACCTGCCACTGACAAGAGACCACCAATCCTGCTGCCTTCTCCCAGCAGCAGGTGAAGCCTAACTGAGGTGCATTCTTGAGCCCCCACATTCCAGCATTGCCGGCCCTTTGCTTGTAAACACAGGGCTGCCTTATGAGGGTCCCGCACCTCCACCGAACCTTCTCCTCTGGGAGATCCTGAACATCAAGAATTCTACACCGCGGTTCTCATTCACACAAGAACTGCCAGACAGGAGGAGGGAAACCCCAGCGTAAACCAAAGTGGTTCTCCCAGCCAGTGGATTCCAGGGAGCAGGGAAGGATCTGCAGGCCCTGTGCTTACCTGGTGTGGAAGTTCTGAATGTTCACATTTCTGTACGGAGCGGTTTTCCTCTGACACCAAAGCAGCAGCCCTTCTTTGGCAGATGTTTCTGTAACAAGAGCCAAGAAAAGAATGCCACAGGGAAGGACTCCCTGTTTAGTGCGCCCAGTTCCACCTGCTTTTGTAGGAGGCCTCCCAGGAGGCTGCTCACCAACACAGCAGCTCTTCTCCCGGCCTCTGCAAGCAGGTGGGGCTGGAACCCTGATCCTAGGGATGAGCTTCTCAAGACTTGTAAGAGATTTCAAAAGGACAATGCAGGAGCAGCCAAAGATCACAGCATAAAAAACCACCATGGCCAGACTTCAGGGTGACTGGTAACTTATCCTCTTTAAGATTAAATTAAAATAATTGAAAAAATGTGAAGGGTCCTTACTAGGTGAGGTGACCCTGGGATATCAATTATTCTGGACTGGGGACTGTCCAGAGTGAAAAGGCAGGCTATGGAGACTAGGATGCCACAGGTTGAGCCCTGCTTCTTGACTGACGGCATACCTAAAGTACTATGAGAGCTAGATATGGGCGCAGTCTCCTTGGGAGGAGTCTGGTAGGGCAGCCTGATTCTTTGCACTGGCTGAATGTTTATGTATACAATTCCAAAAAGCATAAATAAATGAAGCAACCTGCACCACAACTCATACAGACTTATATACTATACTGTAGAACAACTAACCTGTCCATCCTGTTTATAATTCCTACTCTTAGGTAAATGGAATTTCAGAAGTCTCTATGTTTCAATTTTGTTCCCTCACCCTGGGATTTCAATGGAGTTTTATTGGTAAGTGTCCAGTCTGGTCACTTAGTTTTAACTAAGTTATAAAACCCACCAGCACCTGTGGTGGACATGATAATGTGCTGATGACTTCCTGAGGGCACAAAAGGACAGGCCACTGGTTCACTAGTGGCAGCCCCTGCATGAGACCTGTGTGCCCACTGTGCCACCCGGCCACTTCCCAGAACAGCTCCAGGCAGAGACGAGTGGGAAGCAGCAGTGGAAATAGGCTACCTGGCCTGCCTGGGGCCTCCTCCCCACAGGTCAGGCCAACCTCAGAGCCCCACAGCAAGTGACTGCCGCCCCACGCTTCCTCCCTCCCCTTCCTGCCCAGGCCTCCAGGAGGCTGGGGGTCCCTTAGCCATCCTGCTGCCTCCATGCCCTGTCCGGGCATCCCTAGCAACCTCCTGCACTTCTTCTGTGGACCAAGCACCGGCACCTTCCGATCCCTACCTCTCCTTTACTTTCTTGGAAGATGTCACCTATCATTTTGTTAAAAGAAACTAGTTTCCCCCCAAAATTTAGTTCTAATTACAGTATCTTTTTCTACATAAAATACATCATTAAAACAAAGATGATTTTCCATAGACTTATAGGAATTAAATATTAATCCATAAAATTGAAACAAATAAAAATGCTGGCAAATCAATATTATCTACTGTGTTGGACACTGAAGAACATGTCCTGGAAGGGACTTAGGTACTCTGCTCATGAAATGACTACTTTTTATTTTTTATTTAATTAATTTATTTATTGGTACTGGGACTGAACCTAGGAGTGCTTAATCACTGAGCCACATCCTTCTTTCTTATATTTTGAGACAAGTTCTCACTGAGTTGCTTAGGGCCTTGCTAGGTTGCTGAGGCTGGCTTTGAACTCACAATCCTCCTCCTCCGGCCTCCCGAGTTGCTGGGATTGCAGGCATGCACCACAGTGCCCAGAATGACATGATTACTTTTTAATGCTCAATTATTAATCTTGTGAAGAGCAAATTACTACATTCTTTTATTTCAGCGTTTTATAAAAAGCTGATTTGTAATCCCAGTCACTCAGGAGGCTAAGGCTGGAGGACTACAAATTCAAAGCCAGCCTCAGCAATTTAGAGAGGGCTTAAGCAACTTAATAAGTACCCATCTCAAAATTAAAAAATGAAAAGAGTTGGAGATGTGGCTCAGTAGTTGAGCACCCCTGGGTTTAATCCCTGGTACCAAAAAATAAAAACAAAAACAAAGAAACAAAAACCCCCCGTGATTTGACTATCTAATTTGGGACATGTAAATAATTATTCTGGGGATACTCTAATGGATAATACCATTCACCTGAAATAAAAGTAAGTTTTAAATTCATATTATTGTGAGTTTAAAATCTGTAATCAATCAGAAAAAACCTGAGGTCAAATTCACCCTACAACAGTTGGTAAAAAAGAATTTGCGAGCCCAGCTACTCCAACAGTGTGAACAAGATGTTTAAAAATAACGTTTGTTTTTTAGAGTTGGTTCAACTGTTTAAACATTTAAATTTTAAAAGTGAGAGAGAGGAGAGAGAGAGGAAAATAACAAAAAGATTGCTAATAGATTTTTTTTTTTTTTTTTTTTTTTTTTTGCATCTAAAGAATAGAGTTAATAGGTATAAGCTTAAGGAACTCTGCCACGGGGTCAGTGGTTGAGCCCTAGTTTGGTACACACAAGACACCAGTGTCAATCCCCAGCATGCGCACACACCCAAAAACCAAACAGAACTCTACTATCATTGTGATTTTACTAGAATAAACAGTTAAAAAAAAAAAAAAGTTCAACAAATGCTCATTTAAAAAAATTTCTGCAGTGAACATGTGCTCATCTTTTCCAAAATGATTCCGCCCCCATGAGCGGAACAGTACTCCAGGGTCTTTCCCCACATGAATATAAAACTGATGAAAACCCAACTTATATGCTCTTCATTCACCCACATGACTGTTGAACATCACTGTATTCTTTTCAAATTTTAATTTGCAACCTGAATTCCCACCATACAGGGCTAGATTTTAGCCATGTTTTACCTTCAACTGAAATGTCCTGGATGGCAAAACGAAGGATGATGGTCCAGATCATGCCCAGGGTCATCTTCACATTGCCGTCAACAATCTCTGTATGAGAGAAGGTCAACAAGGGAACCCACTCAGGACACAGCTCGTTCCTTCAGAGCTAACAGGAAATGTACATATGGAAAGACCAGTGTGTTTTATAAGCATCACAGTGTGTCTGGTTATAAAAGTGGTATTCATTACCAAGTGTCTCCAATTTAAATGAATTCTGAGTTAATAATAAACACAAATCTTGCATATGCATTATCATGAAAAACACTAAGGAATTTCCAAAGTTTAAAGACCATAAATCATCAAATTCAGAGAACACAGCCCCATCTCTACTCGAATCCTTCTTACTAGGCTGTGCATAATGAGGTCCTGGCAGTCTCAGTTTCTGCTGGACTTCTGCAGATCCCCAAACTCCCACTGAGAACCAGGAGGCCACTTCCTTCCTAGTAATTAGTTCTCATTAAGAGTAATTGGGATATATAATTCTTTCTCACTCCTGTAATGGGTTTGAAGAAGATGTGGTGCTATCTTTGACTCTAATACTGTGGGAGGGAGGAGAGAATTCAAGGGATAGGCCACACCCTCACACTGAGGTCAGTGGCCAACAGGTCCCAGGCCCCTCTCACCTTCAGCCCCGATGGACACCAGTTTCACCCCTTTGCTGGCTATGTAATCCAAAGCCTTGTTGACGTTCGCGATCTTGTGGAAGCGCATCTTGCCCCGGTCAGGTTTGGGCAGCCTTTCCCCTGCAGGATGAATGAGCACAGTGGGGCCAGAGTTACCCCTGGTACAAATCAAGATGCACAAACTCAGAGCCCTGAGGATCACCTGAGCCCAGGGCTCAAGACCAGCCTGGGCCGCACAGTGAGGTCCCATCTCAAAACACAAACCCCAAAACCCAAGATGCCAAAACACAGTGTCCAGTTATTCCTCAGGCAGAAATGGTCACTTGAGTGTTTGTGACACATCCCCAGTTTCTCTAATCACAGGGTAGAGGAAACACTGGCCCAAAGCCAGTTAGACCAGCAGGGAGCGACATTACTAAGGATCCATCTGCTGAAGAGTCTCATTTGGCCCATAAGCCAAACTTCATACGCGTAAAGAGAGAAGCTGGTGAGCGTCCCTAGAGCATTCGCAGTTGCTGGCTAGCTGGTAGAGGAAGTGGGGTGGCCCAGTTCACATCTCAGAGCTGGCTGCCAGGACTCGCCTTAGACATCTGGTTATGAAGATATATAGACCAGGGCAGACTTGCCATCCTCCTTCCCATTCACACCTCTCCAAGGGTAATCCATCCAGTCCAAGTCTAACCAGTCAAGTGAAGCCAGGCAATCAGATCCCCAGCGATCTCAACTCGCATTTTAAGAGCCCCGCTAACATACGCACGGGTGTTCTGGCTACGACATGACTTCTGGAACACATGCGAGCTGGACTAAACGGGGGAGGGCAGCAGGATGGGCAGTCACATAAATGTCATTTTTTCCTTCTCTTTGTTTCAAGGAGGACTGCATAAACATTATTTTAATCAGTCCATTTTAAACAGAATTCTCTCCTTTTTTAGAACCAAAAAAATTATTCCAGGCAGACTGCTCTTTGGAAATGTTCCTTTGCCAGAATACCATGTTCTTGCCCAGCCAAGTTCAAAGGAACTTAAGCTGTGATCATCTTTAAAGAGATGCTTACCTAGTGATTACACATTAAAGTACAGGACTGGGGAGTACACCAACCTGAGATGACTTCCAAAAGCAGCATGAGCTTAAGGCCGTTCCTGAAGTCTTCCTCAATGTTTTCAATCTGAGTGCCAGCTTTCCGCAGGTGGGAATTGCACCAGGCAGTGAAGGTCTGCAACAGAAACCAGACACAGGTGAGCACAGGCCCATGGGCAGACGCCCTCACCATGGACACTCACACCCGCCACACCTCAGAGGGCCAAGGAGGCTGCAGAGCTGGGGTCTTTCACAGATGGAAGAATTTGATGAAAAGAACTGGAAACCCAACAGTAAGATTTTAGTAAAATTTCCTCCTTAGAGACAACAACTCATTCATTTGCTATTCTGACTTGAGGGTTTTCTGTCTCAGGTCACCAAGGCCCCTGATTGACACCTACACCTTCACCTTGAGAAAGCTCTTTTTTTCTAAGGACTAAATCAGGATGTGCTTTCTTCCCTGCATACAATAAAAATAATAATGTTCAAATGTCTTTCTTTAGAACAGAGGGTGGGCGACATTGTGCGGCAGAAAGGAGAGAGAAGGAGGCACCCACAATCACTAATTATGAACAAACAGTTTATCTTGGATAAACAATGGTTTAACTGAATCAATTAAACAAATTTGTGGTAATCATTTAAAAAGTAACAGTACTGAGCTAGGCATGGTGGCACACCTATAATCCCAGTGACTTGGGAGGCTGAGGCAGGACGATTTCGAGCTCAAAACCAGCCTCAGCAAAAGTGAGGCACTAAGCAACTCAGTGAGATCCTGTCTGTAAATAAAATACAAAATAGGGCTGGGCATGTGGTTCAGTGGTCAAGTGCCCAAGTTCAATCCCCCTTACCACATTAAAAAAAAAAAAA
The DNA here is from genome assembly GCF_902686445.1 of Sciurus carolinensis. Lineage (NCBI taxonomy): Eukaryota > Metazoa > Chordata > Mammalia > Rodentia > Sciuridae > Sciurus > Sciurus carolinensis. The sequence goes on along the minus strand of NC_062224.1, from coordinate 4,386,308 downwards.
AAAAGTAACAGTACTAACCTCATACTAGCATATTCCAGGCCCTAGCTAGATCCTGGATTTCAAACATGACTAGATAGAGCCCTGCCCCAGAAGGGATCCTGGTCCAGTCATGTTAACAAATCACAGGGTGATCTTCAACAGAAAATGGACTATATATCAGGGGCAGTCAAAGTCATTCTGTTTATTTTTTAGCTTCTTTTAACTTGGCTTCAACTTGTGCACTATTTCCTGCCAAAACCAGATTAGGAATGCTTCTGGCAGCTGCTGGCTAAGAATTCAAACTGTCCCCTTGTCTCACAACAGCTGCTAGGCACAGGAACAAAGTGCCTGGCATGCTAATCTAGGGGGAGGGAGGCAGAGGAAATAAACAGGTTTCATCCTTAAGAGGAGAAAATCAACCTCATAAAACAGGCTGCTTCCAAGTAAGATGAGACAATCAGGGTACACAAAAATTACTTTCCTGGCTAATAAAGAGAATTTTTCAAATCTAATGGTCACTCATCTCAAGAACTACATGTAATGTTAAATTCAAGGCCTAAAAGAAAATGTAGGTATTTTCTTGGGTTTATATTAATAAACTTTGCACTGAGAGCCTTAAGGAGTAAGTTCCCTAAGACTCATCTGAGTTTCTAGGCAGGGGAGAAGCTCCAGATTCATCCCCAATCAATGTGGCAGGCACTCACAAGTGACTACGCAAATTTAATTAATTAAAATGAAACTAAATTAAAAATGTAGCCCCAAATTGCACAAGCCATCTTTCAAGCACTCAGTCTGGCTTATGGGGTAGTTTAACTATAGAACAGTCCCAGCATCACAGAAAATCCTACTGATCAGCGCTGTTCTAGATAACAAAGGCTGTTTTTCCAAAGATAAGATCACTCTAAGCCTCCACTGCTTGTTTGTTTAAATACTAACTTTATGCATTTACTTTCTGAAGAAATGAAATATTTTACGGGTTCAAATCTCAAATGAACAGGAGAGTATTAAGTGAAAACCCTTCCTCTCACCCTAGTTCCCCAGCAACCGAGTGCCCCAGAGGGAGCACAAGGGCATCCATCTCACGTGTGTCCTTCCTATGGTATCTGTGCACAGACACAGGTTTCGCATCCCTTTAAACAGTAATGCATCTTGTTTTTATCCACTTGGAAGTATGGTGTGGAGACTGTTCCATTATCAGTACAGATGGCTCCTATCTGCAGCTGCCATGTATCCCACTACACTGTAACAACATTTCATGTAACAGGCTTCCTATGGATGGATATCTACGTTATTTCCAGATTACTGAGTTCTTTCCAGATTACTGAGTTCTTACCGTAAAAAACAGGTTCCATTTTCCCTAAGCAAACCTACTTACAGGGTGTTATTTGTTTTATTGACTGACAATATTGAGACTGATTATATACCTGATCTTGTGGGAAAGGCAGGAGAACAGCAGGTTGTAATAAAAACAAAGTTATTAATAGAAAGAAAATACAACAAATAAACATCCACAGAGTTGCTTTTACTTAGATTCTACTTAAAAAACAGCTAACATTGCTGGTGAAAGTCATCATACTTTATCTAAGTGTCTTTGTAATACATGTATTGGAGGGCTGGGGCTGGGGCTCGGTGGTAGAGCGCTTGCCTAGCACGTGTGAGGTGCTGGGTTCAATCCTCAGCACCACATAAAAATAAATAAATAAAGGTATTGTGTTCATCTACGACTAAAAGAAAAAGTATTCCCTTATACTATAAATAAATAAATAAATAAACGTATCGGAGGCACTTCTGGCCACAACCCCAGCACTGCCCACAAAACCAACACCAGCTGGGCCCCCACCACAGAATTCGGTGCAGACTGTCTGCCACTACCCTTACAGGCAGCTACAACGAAGGTGATTCATCATGGGTACTTAATCGGTTGTGCAAATCCAGAGGACAAATTCAGTCTGAATGGTCACTTGATTTAGTCAAGCCTAATGAAGTTCCCCATCTTAAGGACTTCTCCTGAGCCCACAGAGGTGGCGACTGACCAACTTACATAGAGAACAAGGACTACGGCTGTTCCGAGATAACTGCTTGCAAAGAGGCTGTGCGCTCTGGAAAGGAATCCTAAGCTTGACCAGAATGTTTACTTCCATCCCATTCACAGTTCTGATCACTGTGGCCCAGAGGGGGCCATCCTGAGGGTTCCACAAAAAGCCTCTGGACCTGGAGGAAACAGAAACAGCAGCAAAAAGACCCCACGTATCACCTGAAGGTTTCTTTGGGGACTTACTTGCTATTTGAATAGCGTCTTTAATTCCATGAAAATGTAAATGGAAACCAACATAGGTCCACAGGATTTGGGGGACAGTCTCCTTGATTCAAACCAGACTGCCACATTTTCTTAAGGGAAATGGTGCTCTATGAACCAGGAAAGAGGCCAAAGTCTCCCCAACTCAGAAGCTGCCCAGGCACATGTGAGACCTTCCAACATCCTCCCTGGCTTTCCAACCCAGAACTTCCTCTGCCTCTCTAGTACCCCTTCCTCTGTGCCAAGTGAGAAATGCAAATGCCATTAGCAACTCAAAAGTACACACCTAAGAACGTTTCAGAAACACACAAAGAGGACCAAGAAGGGAAACCAGGAAACCATCTATCCCTAGCAAGGAAAGACAGGTGTTTCTAGTCCCTCCAAGAAGCTAAGACTAAGCTGAGGAAAAAGTCTTCATGTCACAGAGAGAAAAGAAATGCAGCGGCAGACACTCTCTCACTGTATGCCCATCAGACAACTGGAGAAAAGAGTAGGCTCTCCTTCCTAAACATAAGTGATCACAACCCTGAGTCACAGGCCAGGATGGGCAGTCCAAAGGTGCAGGCTGGTTTCCACCACCTACAGGGCCTTCCCTGGATGCAGACAGCAGCTCTCCAGGCACAGGGAGAAGAGTGGAGCCATCAGTCAAGGCTACTTTATGGTGACTTGAAATAGCTGCGTTAATTTCAGAAAACAGAGGAAACCCAAACCATCAGCAGCCTCAGCCTCTGCCATATTCCTGAATGTGCTCAAGCCCAGAAAATGTTCCTCAACCCCCTCACGTAGCAGTTGAGAAAGACATGAGCTGAAGGAGTCTCCCACAAACGCGAGCCCTAGTCAATGGCAGGAGAGAACATTCCATCTTCCATGAAGGACTTATAAGCAAAGTCCTTAGTCCATGGGCACTAGGAGACCACTGCCTTTCTCACAGTGAAATCTGCACAAGTGCTTAAGGCAAAAAGCCTGTTTACTGAGCCAGCAGGGATCCGCCTGTGTGTTCACACCAGGTTTCTTTTTATGTTGATTAAGCCACTGGCATCCCACCTATTCCACAGGGTAAAGGTGCAAAAGATATTTAAGCAAAATGTGTAATGCTTGTGATAATTTATATCATTCCTCTCTGACCACACAGGTGCACAATTTCACCTGAAAGAGATTACCTGGGAACAGAGACAAAAGGTCAGCTCTGAGGCCAACCGTGGTCCTCTGAAGGAGTCTTTCAGTTACTTCTGTTTGCAGGAAGGTTCTAACCCTGGAATGACTCCAGTAATCTTCATCGTTCCAAGTTCTCCAAGCAAAAATTTTGGTGACATGTCTACAAGTATCCTTTATACTTCTTTAAACAGCTTTTTCTTTAAAAATAATTACATATAATTCTCAGATCACATTTCCTAAGCTGAAAACATTAGCTCTTTTCTGAATGAGAAGAACTGGGGTCTGCAGCACAAAGGCCAGGGGAAGGCAGGCCTGAAGAACCTGCCAATCACAAGACCGCACTGCCCACTGGGTCAAAATGGCCAGGGGTCGAAGGTGATCTGTGATTGTGAGGTGCACATCACTTACTTTCCACAGGGAATCAAGAGGCCCACTCAGCAGTCCTAAGCCTGCCCTGACTGACACACCCCAGGGCCTGCACCCTGTCGGGTGGGACAACTGAGTTCCAGAGGGGGAGCAGGGAGAACAGGCGGAGCCCAGTGCAGCCTGCAGTCATGGCTCAGAACTCAAATTCTATTTCTGACTCTGACACCACGAAATTATTTGTCCTTCAGGTCCCGATGCTCTCCTGGCTATTACAAAAAGGGGAGGGACAGTCATTCCATGATCAGCACTGTGAGATCGTTCAACAGGTTACAAGAGGGGAAGAAATGCAGAAGCAGGCTGGCCAGCACGACCTGGGGCAGGATGGGCTGAACACCCTCACAAAAAAACTACTGGACAGCGCAATTCTGCTAAGCTGACTTCCTCAAAACCACTCCTTACTTTTCTATTTTTAACAATCACTTTAACAGGGTCTTCTTTTCTACTTCACGAATTCTCAATTTGCCAGAACTCACTTCTAATCTCTTTCCTGGTTCATTCATTATAAATATTGCAATACTAAGGGGGTTCTGGAAAGCTGCCCATGTACTGAGAATCCTCAGTGAAGGTCAGGGAGGAAGGTCAGAGCTGCTTCTCAGAAGTAAATGTGTTTTCAACCTTATCATTAAGAAAGGAGATTCTGCCCTCCCAGAGACAGGTGGCCTAACCCTGCGTGGGGAGAAGTTCCTGTCTTCCACAAGGATACCCGAAGCAGAGATGCCTGGTTTATCATAAAACTCCACACCCCTCTGCCCACCAGAAAGGCCCCTACCTGTGCACATATCACATAAGAAATGGTATGGGTGATCCCCACAGACGCTGCACTACTAATCCCAACCAAGGGGCCCATCCAGAGTGACATCAGACACCAACAGTATAACCTTAAATTTAAAGACAGATACCTCACCATCTTGGAACACATCCAGCACAGTGTTTCTGCTGGTCTCTACTCAAACATCCAGGAAGTCTCTGGACCCAGAAGCTATTCACAGTGGTGACAAAATATTCACCATAATGAAGATGGAATTCCAAACCTTTAAGGCTGCCAAGGGCCCAGGTATACCTTTTAACTATTCACACAAAATCTTAAAAATTTAATCAAAGTAAGGATTATGCAAATGCAACAGGATCCTGCACGAATTATAATCAATTCCCATAGTGTCTTGGAAGTCCACCATTGGCATAACTTACAAAACCGGATATCTAGCTACACAGTGGGCAGCCCTTTTATTCTCTGCCCACGAATCTCTGCTTAGCCTCCAAGATCTTATTAGATAACATGGACTTCGACAGCTCAGTTCAGCAATCTCTGGGTACAGCAGCCCGGCTTCGCAACCAGCTTAGTGTGGGGTGGGCATATCAGTTAATCTCCTGGTGGCTTGTTCTTCACCTAGGAATGCACTGTTGAACTTCTATTAGTTTGCTCACAAGTATGATGAACTGTAAGACTGAGAAACACAAAAGAACAGAAAGCAGTGATGGCAATTCAAGAAGCTTGAGGCGCTGTGGCTTTAAACAGAAGAGAATCAAGCCACTCCAGAAATTTATTTAGGGAGGACAAGATTGCTCAGGAAAATGAAGACAACCTCTAGGCATGATGTAAGCCTACTCGAGCACGGACACAGCCCACCTCTGATCACTAAGGATAAACACGATATTGCTTAGCACAGTCCAGACAATGCTGCTGCAGATACACAAAGCAGATGCAAGAAGGTCCATGATTCAAGAAGCCAGAAGGCTGCCAAGTCTTCATCGTCTCCATATTTATCACCAGTATGCCCACTGCGGGTGAGAACAAACACACTGGTATATCTTAACTTCCTCTGGGTAAAAGGTGCTCAGAATATCAGATTTTGTGGGTGGTGGAAGGGGAGTTGTAAAATTATCTTGCCCATCCTAAAACAAAAGGAAACAAAAAAAAAACCTTTATTACTAAGGAACAATCAGGAAACGTTTCATAACATACCAGGTACAAAGAGCCTTAAGAGGAACCCTTGTAAAAAGGCAAGTCCTACTGCATTCCACTGCAAAAGAAGACCCAAAATCTCTGCCTGTACTTTCAGATGCCTGCATGCAAACACGCCGTGAATCAAAGACCCCAAAATGAACACACTAGCCCTACCAGTACCTTGTTCTCCCGTATGTCACCCAAAGAACCCAGCTCCCAACAGGGGCATCTAAATTCACACACACACGCAGCTAGAACCTGCTACAATTTTCAATAGTTCAACTTTAAACTGTAATGATCTCAGTTATAAATAAGAACTTTGATGATAGAAAAAAAAAGCCACTTTTAACTTGAATTCCAATACCAATGACAAAAACAAATTTAATTACCCAAAGACATGGTAGGAGAAAAAAGAGGCAGCCTTTTTTTCTATTGATTTAACTCCAACAAACTCCTTCTGTAAGCAGGACTCAGAATTTCCTTTATCAATGCCTCAGGACACCTAACAATCTCAAATCAAGGGACAGGAAAGCCCACAACACTCCACAGCCTGCAGAAGCCCCATCCCCATTACCACTTGAACATCCTAAGAAATGTTAGTCAAAATGACACACAGAAGCAGGCAGGAGTCTTTGTGTTGTGGACAGTGCCTGGAACAGAGTGGCACCAAGTTCTTACCTGTCAGATTTTCTGGGGCAGATCAAAGAGGACAACAATCAAAAAAAATTTTAACCAAAAAAAAAGAAAAAGAAAAAGAAAAAGAAAAGGACCAAGAAGCTAAAAATGTGTTATCTATTCAAATTATAGTTTTTTTTAAAAAAACTATTATCATGTCAAACTTGAACTGCTGAATCCTTAAATGTTAAGAAAGATTGTAAGTTTGCCAAAAAGAGAGAACTACCTTGCAAAAATAACAGGCAACCTCCCTGCTGAGGGTATCTAAAAATAGAATGGAGCTAATGGGTGATGCTTTAAGTGGGCAGGTTAAAGATGGCTCTCCCAGCACTTGGGATGACACTCTTACCCAGGCCTGGTTTGAATCAGAAATTCTGAGCCATGAACTTTAGGCTTCCACTGCTGACCCCCTGAGATGACTTGTATTTAGACCATGTGTTGCTCAGAACAGAGAGACAGGGCACCCTAAGCTCAGGGGGTGGGAGGTTGGAATGAGGGGTCAACAAACCCTAATCTAGCCCAGACTAATTTTGGTTTAAGGAATGACCTCTGGTATGTGGAGTCATTCCCCAAACCTCCAGAAAGGACAGAACAAATTACAGCTCTGGAATCTAGAGAGGGGAAGCTAATGAGGCTATACACAGAGGGGAAGATCTATGACTCTCTAAGTCACAGGTAACTGACAGCAGTGCAAACCACCTCTGCACAGACATGCAAATGAACCCCTCCAGCCACCCTCTCCCTCCCGCAGTAGGCCTGCCCATCAGGACATTCACCTCACTATTCCTGACCTCTAAAGAGGTCTATTCTCTGGATGCTCTTCCGACTGACTGTACGGTCTCACTAGTTTTCTCATTAATGAGTTAAGTAACATTTTTAACACGCAGTCACCCTTATATTTGTATGAGAGTGGTGATCACGCTTTTATTTGAGAATCATCTTCTAGAGAGGAAGGGAATGGGAAAAACAGCAAGTAGAATGAATCGGACATAACTTCCTTATGTTCATATATGAATACATGACTAGTGAAACGCCACATCATGTACAACTATAAGAATGGGAAGTTATACCCCACATATGTAAGATATGTCAAAATACACTTTACTGTCATATATAACTAAAAAGAACAAATGAAAGAAAGAATAATCATTTGATACTTGAGTCTTTCTTCTAAGGGGAGGTCAACATTCAAATAAGCTAAAACATTCACTATTAAAGTCTAAATTTTACTGATTTTGATGAAGGAAGACAGTGATACACAAGAATGAGCCATGGAACTAACTGAAGCCTAGCACTTGCTGATCTTAAATTACAGTTTGCCTCCCCCAACTGTCCTGGGTCATACCTTACCGCATTCCTTTTCCATGTCAAACTCTCCATTTAAAACCCAGCATGTGTCCCTATGTTCCCTCAGATACAGATTGCCATAAATACTACTGCATTGGGGTTGATTTCTTAGCATTTTCCTCTATTTCATAAAGATCTTACATTCATCAAGAAGCTAAAATATTTCCATCTGTTAATTTCCTCCCTGTTCAAGAAAATTTCCTACAAACATTTTATTACCACTTACAGGAGTCCTTATTACTCATTCTCCTGATTCTTATTTTTCAGCTGCAAATACTCATCTCTACCTCTTTCCAGTCCTTAGAGTTGAGGCAGTCTATCAAGGATGTCCAGCACTTCTGACGTGGACACCTGATGCAAGATAACTCTACTTTAACGCCAAGGGGAGTTCATAAACCCTCAAAACAACATTTTATTAAGAGAAAAGCCACTATGGCACTCTCTCTTCTAAAGGAGGGTTCACAAATGACCTTGGTGAAATCCTCCTTTAACTGTCAAGTCCAAAAGAGCAAAGACAAGAAATATTCAGATTCTTTCCAAACTATTTTAGGGCTAGAAGCATATGTTAAACTAACCAAATCAAATGTCTTCAGAATCAAAGTCTAAGTCACTTCTGCTCTAGAAGGTAAAAAAGGAGAAGAAAAAAGTAATAAGCTCAAGCAACCACAGGAAAGCTACTAGTGCCTGGTCACCCAGGTCAACCACACAGGAGCACTAGGAGCCTGACCTAGCCACCAGCTGGGTGTTCTGCCAGCTCACACCTGCCTCCCCCAAGCAGGCACACAGGGCGGGGAGAATTCCTCTGGGGATTTTCTGGTAAGCAACCATATTAAGGCTCCCAGCAAAGAGCCCTCCATATGATTGATCCTGAGCCGTGCTTCCCAAAATAACCTGTTCCCTTGGAGCCTGGGTAATTATGCACAAGACATGGCTCCCTGACAGGGCACACCCCACTGCTGCTCAGAGTTGGGCTTCTGCAACCTGTATTGTACTTTCCTCACTCCCTTCTTGAGAGAGAATTCAGATTTAAAGAAAAGCACATTGTTCTCCCTCAGCCCATCCAGCACCAAGGAAGCAGCTTGTGCTATAGACAGCAAAATATATATCCTTTAATTCAAGTTCACCCTACTGTTACTATTTTCAGGGACCTAAAGAAATGGCTGCCTACACGGAGGGATAGATGCGTTCATTTAGAAGGAAGCACTCTCGCGATCCACCGTATTTCCTGTGCTGTACCAGTCAGGTGCACCGGCCTTCTCCTCCAATGCAGGGAGAACGTGTGAACATATGGGAAACCCAGGGAAGTGGGGTATTCCCCACAGTTCTTGCTGATTCTACGCAGGAGGGAACCAGGCTGGGATTCCCCAGCAAGAGGCCCAGCAAGGCTGCCTGGAGAGTGTTCATGAAAATACAGATCTCACATACCTTGTGTTCTGGACCGTTTCAGAAGTTATAGTATAAAATACACAAATGCGTGCTTATAAACTATAGCACAAAGCAAGCTGGTGGGCACTAGGGCACATCATCAACTCTGCTTTTCCCTGTGACTTAACAATTTCTTCTCTACATATTCAACAATGAACATGCATTCTTTATGCAGCCATTTAAAAATTATCCCAGGGCTGTGGGTGTAATTCAACAGCAGAACACCTGCCTGTCAGGCATGAGGCTCTGGGTTCAACTCCCAGGACCCAGGAGGACAATAAAAAACAACTGTAATTCATGTTCACCTAGATTCACAGCCTTGTCCCCTCATGGCTTTCTGTGATTATGCTAGCTAGCTCCTAACTGTGGACAGGGACTACTTAAATGGAGTATGTTACAGCATCCTTAGCCTTCTGAAGCCTATCTCTCAATGAAGTGCTGAAGACTAATTTTGAAGTCTCACATTAAAACAACTGTATCGACATCACATTTTAAAATCCTAATGGAGAAGGAACACACTGCCTGAGAATCAGGACCATGGAAGAGAAATCCTTTTGCGTCTCTAACATTCAGTTATGGCGACAGAGCCCAGTGTCACATACCAGGCATCTCTGACACAGTTCCCACTGCTTCCCTACTAAGTCCTTAAAGGACCTTAAAGGCAACTGGGGCTTGAGGGAAAAATACCTCATTAAACAAGATTTTATCACACAGCAAACATACTTATCATCATTTCACCCCCAGATTTTCAAGTGTACAAACATAGAAATAAATTCTTATAATTGTGCAAAAAAGACTGAAACTGTTAGAAGAACACATCTAGAGACCTGACTTTGGTAAGGGGTTCAGAATTTAAGTATTTAACACTTAGTTTTTCAGATGTGCAAAATAAGCATCCTTAATGCCTGGTAAAAATTAATATTGAATGATCTGAAAAGTAAATATACACTTATAAAACTATACAAATAAAAAATACACATATAAAATACCAAAAGTATAACAGAAACCCACATTTAGAGGGCAACCTGGGCCCCAGGAGGCCTCCAGCAAGATGGGTGGGCCCATATCCCTCCAGTCCCTGGGCGAGATCCCCACAGGGTCTGCAAGGCATGGCCTACAGCATAAGACTCATGGATTAGGACGTTCAGGAATCACAAGACTCCCGTACGCACACTTGAAACCTCACTTCACCAACATCTACATATTGTGGAGCACAGGAACAAGACAGTACTTTGAAAAACAGCATCACTACTCTCTGATGAATTGCCCGGGTTCCAGCATTGACCTTCCACAAGGCTGTCTTGTATGGCTCCTTGGAATGGGTGACCCCAGTTTGTAGTCATCACTGGGCCACTTCTGAGAGTCAAGACATTGCTATTTAAAATCCTTTTGGACAACAGCCCCAAACAGGATTGTTCTGAGCAAACCAGTACATGGGGTCCCCCAACCTCATTTCATCTCATAAAGAACGGGGCCCTGAGAGATGAAGTGCCTTGCCCAAAGCCAGGGACTGCTGTGCTGCTTCTCATGTAGTCTTTCATCTCTCAGGGTTAGAAGGAATCTTGTAAGGAAGAAGATGGTCCAGAACTGCTGCAAACATGTCCCCATCTCTTTCCTGGGGCTACGCTGGACACACACTTCTAAGAGGGTAGGGCCTGTCCTGTGTGCAATCATAATCTCCAGAAGCAGTCTTGGCCAGATGAAAAGTAGCCTCTCATGCAGAACCCTTTCCACATCTGTCCTGCTCCTTCCTCTGGCTGTACTCCCAGGGTGGTGGAGGAAATAAAGATGCAGAGGTATCAAATTCAGAATCCACAGACATCATTTCCACCTCTTGTCTCAAATTCAAGCTCACTCCTCGAAGCAGGGATGACAGTGGTCAGAGATGCCAAGAGGACCAGACCCTCAAGTCTGACAGAGGTGGGGTGGAATCCCAGGGTCCATCCGCAGCCGGTAGTCTTCCCAGTCCTCCTAACCTGCAGCACACACCTGACAGCACTGATGCCCAGGGTGCATAGAGTCAACCCCCACATCCACAGGACATTAACAGGCCTGGTTAAGTGTTCCTTAGCACAGCTCTACCCTCTTATTCTGAGTCTGAAATGCACCAGAACCAGATAATAGGGTTACTCTCCTTTATAAGGTCTCCTTCAAAATACTGGTGATTCCTGAAAGGCAGGTTATGGGAATCTCAACTTTTAGGAATTAAAATGTAAGTCAAAGGCATGAGAAATCACTAGACTGAGAGAATCAGACCAGTGCTCAGGTGGGGCAGGGATCATAGGGCAGAAGGAAGTGAAGGCCCTGGGGAGGAAGGAGGAGTACCACACACAGGGAGGAGGACCCACTCTGCTCCCTCATGGAAAGCATCTCTTCACCACAAAGGCTCCATTTGCAATTGGACAGTTCCAGTTCACCCAGCTGCGCTTCCCCTCACCAGCTTCCTTCAGAGGGATTTCTTAATTTCTCTTAGCTTTTCCACAATGAGAAGTTAAACAAAAGCAAAGCAAGATATTTTTGAATGTAAACTACTGTCCTACTGCCGACTCCCCACTCATTAGGCTACATCCCCACGGATCCCTGATCCGGTGGCATTCCTACAGCCTGGCAGGGAGGCCTGTGGGAGCAAGGCTGGTCTGCGACCTTGCCGGAGAGCCTCCTTTTCCACGTTCCAAAGGAAGACAACACAGTCACTGGGGCTCTTGACTGGCTTCTTTCAGAAGGGAGTCATACCAGCACCTAACTCCAAAGACGTGCCCTGTGCGGCCATCCCCAGACACACTGCCTGGGAGGGCTGGTTGGCTTTTCTGTGGCCCCTGCCTCCTCCTCTGGCATTTCCAGTGGACAAAGCAACTCTGGGAGCTCTAGCTGGAGAAAACCTCTGAATGACAGTGTGCTCAGCCTTAAAGCCCAGGGTTTTCATTCCCTCAGATGTTCCCAGCTGACAGGCTTAGAAATTAAAAATTCACAGATACATAGAACCTTCCACAAAAGCAGGACATTTCTGAGAAGTAAAAAGTTAAGAATGAGGGATAGCAGCAAACAGAAGTTTAGTGGTTCAAAGCCTGGCTCCTGGAGCGTGCAGCCTGGATCTGAAGTCCAGTTCCTTCACTGACAGACCAAAAATTAGCAGTAACATAATGAGCATCTTCATTATTTTATAAAATTTCAATTGTGAGATGAAGCCACACTTTCATAATTTAGACAAAATTCTCTGCATTTTCCAGTTACCACTTCCCCAACCTCAACTGCTCCTGGGCAGGTTACTTAGCATTCCTAGCTAAAAAATGAAGATGACGAGGCTCATCTTTCATAATTATTTTAAAGACCAAACAACAATGTATTTGGTTAAAATAGTGCCTGGAAATTCTCAGAAACAGTTGCTTCTCTGCTTTATACAGTGAATGGTTTGGGATATTTGAGATGATACGCCAAAATCCCCTCCCACACACACCTTTTTAAAATCCACTGGCAAAAATTCTACATTAAAATATCACTTTTACTGTCTGATTGGAATTTTTCTTGTACTGGTGTTACAATGAGTGAGGAAGAATCCTTCTACTCCCAAATATAACATAAAAAGCCAAAGCATGCAAGAGAATAATCAGTCACCCCATATATCATAAAATTGCAATGAGAGAGAAATATTATAGTCTCTAAAATGTAAAACACAGTTTGTGTATTTCCAAGTAACATCTTTCCCCACAGACTCTGCCTCCCCTCAAAAATGTGTTTGCTTCCAAATAAAATATTATCACTCTAAGGGTAAATTCTAAGCTGATTATAACTCTGCATGTCTTTCACCATTTTCATGACTGATATTATCAAATACCCCCAAATAACTGTTTTTTTAAAAACATTGAAGCAAAACACCTAAATGAGAACAATTCTTCATTATTTCCTTCATTTCATATGTGATAAAAGGGAAGAAGAAAAATTTATCTTGGAGCTTAATTCTACCCTTGGAATGTTAAGATGAAACATTCTATTTCTCTAGTAACCCCACAAACTTTCAGTGACATCTTCCTCAATAAAGCCCGTCATTGGCCATTCCAAGTGCAGAAGGATTTTATGTCACAGATTCAAGGATTCAAGCACATCACCCTAATAACTCCTGACAGCTTCTGCTTCCTCTTCAGCTAAAAGATACTTCATTCCACAATGCCAAAGCCCTGGGCTTCTGTTCCAGTGACTACTATAATGCAAACACCACATCCAGACTGACTGGCAAAGTTCCAATGGAATACCAAGGTAAGACTTCTCCAGAAAGAAAACCAAAGACATCCTGACAGCTCAAGTGGTTCCAAGTTGTCTAATACATGCATATTTTCATCCAGAAAGGCAAGGCTTCCACATTCAGTTAATGTCACTGCTTCCTCCAGAGTCCTCTATTCTTAGCTCACTGTGGTACCTTTCTGGTAAATCCTCTTCCATTTTCCCCTCCTGTAGTTTCAACCTCTGCATATATGCAGATAACACCTTTACCTAAGTCTCTAGCCTTGATCTTCCTCCAGGGTACCTCCATTGGGTATCAGGCCCTCAATACAAATCCCACTTTTTAACCTCTACCAACCCCACACTCTCCTTGCTTCCCCCAAATAAATACCAAAGGCACTAGAGATAAGGACAGAACAAATCAGAATTCAGTTCTGCAGTCTGGTTATTTTGTGGTATTAGTTGAGGACTTTGAATATACTCCCACAATAGTGGTAAAGTGGTTCTATTGGGTTAAACCATAAGAAATTGCAACTTTGGGAAGTCAAAATAGCAAGGAGAATTTCATATGGTTCCACCTAATATATATAAAATATTTCCAAACTCTAATCAAGAGCAATGAGATTACCTATCCTCTAAATAATTATCACTCTTACATCTTGTCTGATTAGCATGAAGTAACCTAAATACTCTTTATGACTCTTGAAATAGGCTGGGGACAGAGCTCAGTAGTGAAGCACCTGGCTATTATATGTGAGGTCCTGAGTTCAATTTTCCCCAGGACTGTAAAAACGAACCAACCTTATGACTGCAAAGATGGATTTCTTGATTTACCTTTGCCAACTCAATCACAATTATCTGTGCAAAACTGAATCGTAGCCTCAGATTAAATATTGCTCCCATTTGCCCAAAATAATCTCACATTAACCAATTTGTCCATTTGATTCTCACAATTACTAAAAAAAGAGAGCCTTTTCCAAGCTAGAATACCTTTTAACAAAAAAAGTTGTAATAGATACCATGAAGAATCTACTTTGAATATACAACAATTGCAGAGACTCTGATCAACACACTTACTCCCTGGCAAAATCAAACAAACATATTAGCACAACTCACATGTTAACTCTGGGCTCTAGGGTGGGTACGCACTAATACTGCGTTCGAAGAAACTTCCCTGTGGTGGCACAGGCTCCTCAGTGTCACCTCACCCGTTGCCCATTTCCCAATTCCACTACCATTCCACATCTTCAAAAACTGTTCATGCTTTCATATACAAAAGCACAAAAATTTAAATTTATATTTATCTGAATCATAAATGAATTTTGAATTTTAAATGGATGAAGATTTTCAATCTGGAAAAAAAAAACAGTCATTTTAAATCAAATTTAGGTTACCAGAACTTTTTGAATAAATATGGTGACATATTTTATTATAATTTAAGTAAATCTGCATGGATGATTTTTTTCAATTCCAAAAGCTTTAAATTCCAACTTTTAAAAAAAATAAATGAGCAGCTTGTCTTTGAAGGCTCAGTCTTAAAACAATCAAGTCAGAGAATTTTATTACTGTGGAAACTTGAGAAAATAAGAAAAAGCATCACACAACAAATATGAGTTGGAGTTATTACATTTATAGCTCAATGAGTTATGAAGTCTATAAATAAAATCTAATTGTTTAATATTTAAATTTAAAAACTAATCATACTGAATTTTTTTCAGAAAGGTGATTCATAAATTCTTCAGTCAACTAATGTGAGTGAGAACCAGGACCACACAGCATGACTGTTCCCAGCCTGGCAGGCCAAGGAGCACAGTGCCAAGGGGCTGTGTCCTGGAAGGCAGATCTCTGGAGGAGGGGCTGCAGAGGGAGAAGCCCCCAGGGTGAGGAGCCAGAGCTGTGCACCAGGCAAAGGGAAGGGGCAAGTGTGAAGGGCGGCCAGCAGGTAAGACCCTGAGGAAGCTGGAGGAAGGGTCAGTAGACCCAGGCAAGCGTAGCCTGGTCTCAGGACCCAGGACAGGTCAGACCCCTCCCCTGAATGCAATGAAGAATCGCAGAGGAGCTTTAAGCAGGAAAATACCAGGCCCAGCCTGAGTCTTTTCAAAATCATTCTTGTCAGCATGGAGGAGAAAGGGCTGAAGACAGGCAGGATTACTGGGAGAGTGACAGAACAAGAGGCCACCGGGCCTGGACAGAGAATGCAGAAGGCCTGGCAGCACCTAAGAGGCAGAAGGCAGGCCTAGGACTTGGGGAGGCCGTGGCTGGCCACTGTTGGGGAGAGGAGGGGCAAGGTCCCAGGTCTCTGGCACGAGCGCCTAGGAGGATGTTCCCATTCTTCCCCAGGGGGCCCAGCAGGAAGGGCAGCCCGGAGCACCTCCCCTTCCCCGTCCCAGCCTGGCTGAACTGGGTCCCTACTCTGTGCCTCTCACATGCCCCCACGCCTGAACTCGGCTCTCTCAGGGCCAGCATGGTGTCGATTCTCTTGCCTGGCCCCTTGAAAAATCACAATGAATGCCTGAATGAGCAATCATGATTCTGCCCATTTACACTGCACTTCTTAACAGCGCTGCAGGTAAAAACACCATTTAGACAACTGCGGGGAGGGTGTGTCTGTGCGTGGAGCCCATGCTCAGATGCATGTGTGTAGAAAACGCTCTCTCGGACTTCCTATAAAGACCCAACTCTCGCACATCAGATGCTCCTTCCTTTGTCTAGCAGAGCACCTAGCAAGCTTTCCCCCTAGTCTTCACTTTCTCTTCTTTCTGGAAGAATCAGTGCTGTTCCCAGGGAAACGGCAGTGAGTTCTGACTGTCCTCCAGCGATCCGGCAGGAACTCCTCTGCGCATCAGGGTGGCTCCCGCCCACAGCAGGCGCGCCTGGCCTGTAGGTGTCTCCCAGCTGTGGCGGCTGAGTGCTTTCTGACAGTTTTCTGAGGCTGCATTAATTAAGGTTTCCAGCCAAGGTCCTAGCCTCCTCCCACTCATGGGAGATCTGATTCTGAACTCGAGATTCTTACTTGGTAAATCTGACTGAAACAGCAGGGCAGAACCCAGGACCTGTCACAATGCCCTGGACAGGACACAAGGACAGTGATTCCTCCTTGTCACAACCTGTGATTCTCCTCAGCACTGTGTAAGACAGTCCCTGGGGGTGGGGTGGAGGTTTCCTGAGGCTCACACCAGATTCTGCTTCTACCTTTTCCTCTACCCTACTGCTCATCAAGAACTTTCTCTGGCCATGAAAAGCTTTCTCAAACTTCAGCCCTGCCTCCACAGGCATGGGACTTGCCACCTCAGCATGGTAGCGCACTTCCTGCAACTATTTAGCTTCCCCTCTGGATGCACTCTCTCAGGATCAGCAGACACTGCTGCTCGTCAGTACCATCTTGAGCGCTAGGCCAGGAGCTCTAATGAGAGGACCCAGTCAGCCTGACCAGATCCATCAACAGCTTACTGTGAACAACATGTGCTTGTCCGATCCTTCCACAATCCCTCGGATCACTCTCAAATGGACACCTTCCTTGCCACAGCACCTACTGCCCCCTCATTCTAATCCTCATGGTGAGGCCATGGTCCCACAGTGGTCCCCTAGCCTCAGGCCCTTCCCATGTCGACTGATCCTGAAACAAGAAGCTCCTTGTAAGCATGGCTCCTCCTAGCTCCAGAGACCGCGGAAGCTCTCTCGGCCTGCAGAATGCGTCTGTGATCCCCGCGGCCTCCCAGGCCCACTGTAACCCAGCACTTTTTTCTCTCTAAATTCAACTCTGCATCTTTGGTTTCACGAAGGCTGTCTGCTCTTCACACATCCTCAAACTCCTTAGGAGCCGCAGACAATCCAAGAATACAGAAAGAGGCTTCAGGTATCCGAGTTGGACAATGTGGCCACTGGGTTACTCCCCCTCTACATGCTTGCCTCTCCACTGTGGCCTCTCTTTGTGAGTGTGGGGGGATCCCATGAAACTGTGGAGTGAGGCTCCCTTGTCAGTGCTGAAGGGGTACATGACTCCCCTCGGCCAACAGCTCTCACTCAAGGAGGCCCGGCTCAGGTCTACCCCGCTGTAAGTTCTTCCTCATTATTCTCCACCCACCATGGTTCTCCTGATTTGACCTCCTATCATTTATTCTTTAGACAATCTAGCACTTAATATTAAACGATTTCTTATACTCTAAGTGTTTGAGTATGTAAATCCAATTTTCAAAGTACATGGGGGAAGGGAGGGCTAGAAAGTGAGTATTTAATGGGAACAGTTTCAGTTTGGGGTGATGGAAAATGTTCTGGAAATGGACATTGGTGATGGCTGTACAATAATATGAAGATACATAATGCCACTGAGTTGTGCACTTAAAAATGGTTAAAATGGTAACTTTTATGTTGTATACATTTTATCCCAACAAAAAGTACACTGTAGGTGTTGGGTTGTGGCTCAGTGGTGGAGCACTTGCCTAGCATGTGTGAGGCACTGGGTTTCATCCTCAGCACTTCAAAATAAATTAATTAAATAAAGGTACTGTGTCCGTCTATATCTAAAAATGATGTTTTTTAAAGAAGTACGCTGCAGTCACTAAGGACCAATCTTGTCCCAAGTATGGACCTGAAAATAGATTGCTCAAGAAAATAACAAACATTGCTGTACAAGGGTAATAATATTTGAACACTTATGGATTTCTGCAGTGTGTAAAGTCCCTTAAACATAGATTAGTTCAGCTGTGGGATCCAGAAAAAAACCTATGAAATAAGAAAGAATTTAAACTGTCTCCTAGATGCACCAATCAATACTGAAAAGGTAGAGGGACTCAGCTATGATCACAGAGGACCAGTCAGAACTCAGATTCATCAGGATTTTACGAGATTCATCTGGATCTCATGAAGTGACAGGCTTGTTGTTGATCTAGCTACACAACATGTATCTTTTCTCCCAGTAAAACCTCAGGCAAGATCATGTGTCACTAGCTGAGAGGCGCCTCAACCACGTCCCCTTAATGGGCAGCTGCTCCCACAGAAAACAGAGGGGCAGTCTCTAGGCTCTGTGTGACCCTGGACCTGTGGGCAGCTGCTCCTGCACATGCATCCTTCCACACTGCCTGAGCCAATGCAGAGACACCCTAGCTGGGAGGCCAGACAGTCAGAGGTACCCCACTGAGAATGGGAAAGTGCAGAACTTGAACCTCTGGAGGGACTATGGAGATCAGTCAGAACTCAGAAAAGTTCATCCATCATGGAGTCATACACAGATTAAGATGTAAGAACCCTTTAGGTAGGGAAACAGGCATCTTCTTTAGCCTCCTGCATGGTTAAGAACATGCACATCAGCACTGATGCTCTGATAAGTCACCTCCTGGGGAGGGAGAGAAGGACTGTGCTCCCTGATCCAGGGAAGCTTGTTTCTAGATTTCAGAGCTCTAGAAGCTAGTGGTCCACCCTGGAGACAACCTGTTACCTGAAATTTGATATCCCTAAGCTGCACTGATAGGACAGAACCTTCTCTCTAACCCAGGAGTAAGCCCAGTGTCTCAGTCTTCTTTACTATTTTGAGTGCTATACCCAAGACACTGTAGGCACTCTTCCCCTGCCCAAGAGCTGTACGAAGGAGAACACAAGACTCTTTACAAGCAGTCCTGCCCATGCACTAAACAGACCCTGACAGGTGAGGTGGGCACTCTGGATGCCTCTGTCTATGCGTACTAAGTCCATCATCTTCTGGAGGACCTTTTATGAACAGCACAATACTTGACAAGTCCTTCCACAGCAAGGCATTCCATACTAGGGAGCAAGGATTACCACAGTCCTCCAGACACTCTGAACTGTGGGTATAATTAGGCACTGTATCCATTAGAGCCCTGCAGACGTCATCATGTGCCACCAGCATCTGTTGACAGACCGCATACCCAACATATCACTAAATGGCAAGTGTGGAGAAGGTAGCCCACAATAGAAACAATGGCATCTTGTGCTCGCCATGTTCCAACAGTGTGTCTCATAGGACATAAATAGAGGCCACCGCTCTGGCTGTGCTGAGCTTCTGGTTCCACATTATTCCACTGACTTGAGTTGGTTCTATATCAAAAGTGGAAAGAGAGTCTCCTCTGGATCTGTTCAGACACAACAAAATTTGAGGTCCCTTACCCCAGCATCTACGACATTTGGTCTACCTTAAAAAGGAACTTTTTAAACTTTTTAGCATTATTTTGCACTGAGATCAGCAAGTATGTTTGCTTTTTCATAATATACTTTACCTCAAGTGCTACACAATTTTAACAACACAGTCACACAGGAATCCCAAATCTAAACAAAATAACAATGCCATTATATCCAAAAATACTGTACATATGTTAAAAATTAAATAAAGCATAAGACAGCTCAATGTGACCTCTGGATACATATATTATCTCTATCTCACAATCATACTACCTAAAATAATAAACAGAAACCTCTGAGATCAGACTGCTACTTTAAAAAATGACAGGCAGTCAACCTGTCCTGATCCTTAGCTATTTTGCTATTTCCTATAAGAAAAAGGAATCTTTGAAACAATGTAGGAGTTCTTTTTTCAAATCCATGAAAAATGCAGTAAAAATTGGGGAATGTAAGAGAAAATAATGCATTCACTGTTAAAACTAAACCTCTTTTTAATTCTTGCTGACTTATGATGCATGGATGCACCCAGATGACAGCCAACAACCCTCAGGCTACTTGCTACCCTCACAAAGTGCCCTTCAAAATTGTGGAAGACTAGGGGGCTGTGATTATGGTTCAGTGGTACAGCACCTGCCTAGCATGCATGAGGCACTGGGTTTGATCCTCAGCATCACATAAAAATAAATAAAATAAAGGCACTGTGTCCATCTACAACTAAAAAAAATTTTTTTTAAACTGTGGAGGCTAGAAACTTAGTTGTTCTTTCCAGTCTGAACTTCTATTTACCCTTCTGTCTCTTGTTTCCAAGGGACAGTAAAAGGCTTAAGAAACCAAGACAGACTGAAAGGCAAGTAATGGGAGTCTTACAATAGTAACGGTAAACGTTATTTTCAGAGAGAAGGTAGAAAAGAGAAATCCTGTTATAAAAATAGTGCTTGACTATTTGATAATAATCCAAATACGGGACCACTCTCCTTCCAGCTGTCTGTGGGGAGAGAAGCAAGGCTGCATGTTTTCCATCATATATTCCTCTCCCACATGCTATCACACCATCACCCACAGAGATGGAAGCAGTTACAGAGATTGCCAGGCACCCTACGGTCAACACAGATTATCCACTTGAAAAACAGGCCCTTAAGAGGGAAATCCGCCTTGTCCTGTACCCAGAAAAATAAGAGGAGAAAGCACAGGACGCTTGGCTTTGGCCATGATGCTGTTATCATAAGGATGGGTTAGCGAATCTCTGACCTCATGCCTGACCAGCCAGGCTCTGTGCCCAGCCAAAGAGGAGGCAGGGTTTAGCCTTTTGGTGCGCACCCATTATTTGTTCTCGCCAAGAGGATCAAGAAGAAACCTTGAAATAGTGGAATGTTCCATTGGGCCCCAGAGAGCACCAACCAGGATGGGCAGGGAGTGCTTGGAAGCTGGCTGACTCCTTCATCCCTGTGTGCTTACCTCAATGAACTATAAATAGAGTGTGAAATAATTATTACTTGACTGGTGAACTCTAGTGTTCTACAGCATCCCTCTCCAATGAGGCCCAAACACTAAATGACTGTCGATGACTCTTTGGGGGTAGCCCTGAGAAAGCTCGCACGAAGGTGCTGTTCATCCGGCCCCTATTGTTGGGGAGACATAGGCTTGAGGCGAGCAGACAGGACAGAACCAGTAGAGTATAAGCCAACCGCCAAGGTCACAGACTCAAGGGGTGAGCCAGTCAGCAGCAGACCTGGGACTCTCAGATTCTAGAACCAACGCAGGCTGGTGTGAGAACCACACAAAGCACTGTTCTTCATTTCAACGTTTTTCATTATGCCACTCTTGTCACTGAAACACACACGCCCCTCTCACACACTCACACACACATGCACACGTGTCCGGTGTCCTGCCTGTCCCTGGACACAGTCTCCCTTCGGATGGCAGCGGGGCTGCGAGGACACAGGACAAGTCACCACCTCCACAAGGCGCCCTGGCCAGAGTGCACGGCGGGGGCCTGCTGACCTTCCTCTGCTGCTTCTCCCAGGCGGGGTCCAGCAGCAGGTCGCGGTCCCATTCCTCCTCCTGGATCATGTACTCATCGTCGTCGTAGACGTAGTTGTACTGCACGCCAGGCTCTATCTGGTTCATGGCGTTCGGGGCCGGGGCTGCGGCGCGGCGAGGGGGCGCGGGGCCGACAGGTGGACGGAGGGACGCTCGGAGGCGGGCGGCGACCTTGCGGCTGCTCTCGGGCGGCTTGCCCAGGCGCTGGGTCTCGGCAGAAGGACCAGCTCGAGCGGCGAGCCGCTGCGCGCCGCTTAATAGCCGCGCGGCGCGTCACGTGCCGCCGCCGCCCCGCCCCGCTGCGCACGTGCCACCGCCGGCCCCGCCCCTCCCGCCGCCCCGCTGCGCACGTGCCGCCAGCCCCGCCCCGCCCCGCCCTGCCGCGCACGTGCTGCGGGCCGAGGCGGCCCCGGTGACCCCGGGTCGCAGCTTCCCAGCACCGCTCCGAGGCCGCCCGGGACCCTCAGGGCCCGCGAGCCGCCGGGCCCACGCTGCCACCCTCTCCTACTCCCTTCTGGCTCGCGACAGGTGACCTGCGGACTCTTGGGGCGGCCCGCAACGATGGGTTTGAGTGGGCCTGGGTCTCGGAGCACGCGGGGTCGGTCCACGTTTTGCAAATATCATTTGTATCTGCAGGTTTTCTGTGCAGTTCCACGCATTCTTTGGACCCATCCATTTCCCCTGCCCGCCCACACACACTAAAGTTTAGAAGCTACAGAATCCTTTCTCTCCTCCCAGCCCTCACCTGAGAAATTCAAGGCAAAGGAATTGGACTGACAGTATTAGAATGTCGGGAACCTAGCCAAAGCCAGGAAGTGTCGACTCTCACCTGCCACCCATAAATTTAAAAGAACTGACAACCGAGGACACGCAGCCCGCTTCACCTTACATTTCCATCTGACCCACTGTGCTGCTGCACGTAAGTCTTTTCATCGGGTGGTGCTGCTTAGCTGTTCCCTACCAGTAATGCCTGTGAAGGAAGCAAACACAGGACCTTGGGACACGTAGACTGAAAACTGAAGTCAATATTTCAAGCACCTACTGTAAACCAAACACTGCATTAAGTGTCTGGCTACATGGACCAACTGATAGGGTCTCCGGTTAAATTTATATCTGAATCGAATAATAATGCTACAGGTTTGATTGTGGTTGCGGACTACTCATTTGTTAACATGTTTCAAGATGAAAGTATGCCTGGAATGATCATGTTCCTTAAACATATTACATCATATACTTTATTCGGAATTTTCTGCAGAAATTCTTTGACAGTTAGCAAATTATTATACATTGCATTAAAATTTTTTTTTAAAAACAGCAGGGTATGGTGTCACATACCTCTAATCCCAGCGACTAGGGAGGCTGAGGCAGGAGGATGGCAACATCAGAAACTTAGCCAGACCCTGCCTCAAAATAAAAAGGACTTGGGATATGGCTCAGTAAGTGCACCTGGGTTCAATACCCAGTACCAAAAAATAAAAATAAAAAACTTTAAAAACATTCTCACTAGGCTGCAACCTCCGGGTGGGCTAGGATAATGTTATGGTGTTCACAGGTAGCAAGCCCCAGCAAATCCAAGTGTATCTGCTGCATAGCAGGAGGTCAAAGGGAGAAATATTCCAGGAAACTGGTTGAAGGAAGAATCCCTGGAAGTGACAGAGCTAATTTGCTTGGTTTTAAATTTATATTTTAGAGTTTATATTTTGAATTAAAATCATACTCTGAGCAAGTTTATCAATAAATTTTAACTATTAGAAACTGGATCAACAATTGCGTAAGAGTACTACAGTATTTTTTTTTAAACTTTTAACAATTTATTAGTCTCATTTTCCAGTAAAATACTCACATGTCAGAAGAATGGAATGATAGAGATAGAGCCAACTACCTTTAAGTAATTCCACATAAATATTTAAAATCTAAAAACCTCAGGGGATCATCAGACTGAGTAGAAATTTGATTCTTCAAAGCAAGTATTGCTTTACTATTGTCATTAATCCAGTCAATAATATGACCAATAACTTGCAATGGTAAACAAAATGTTTGCTGAGTTTTTTAAAAGATGCTTTCCGTGAGCCATTATCAGTCAATCCAAGAAGAAGATGTTATTGAACTGTGTGGCACAAAGTTTCTTCACCTCTTCATTGACTTCAATCAGGTTTGCATTTTTTTGATTCAAAATGACATACAGCTCCCGCTGATCAGACTTTTTCCCAACAACCCAATAATCACTCATGGCTTTCACGATGATTTCCTCATCTTCATCCGCTCTAGTAAAATCACTGTTGATGTCACCTAGAATCTTCATCAAATTTGGATGAACTGACGTAAGTGACACACTGGGCATTTTCCTCATGTGAATTGTACTTTTCTCTGCTAAATTCATATGGTTGAAGTAGATAAACTTAAACTGTGGTTCTTTTTCAGACCCAGATATTCTTTTGTTGATGTTAAACTGCTCACAAATGTCAGATGCCAGCACTGTAAGCTGGGGCCCAACAATGCTGTCCAGTCTTCGGCAAAACTCCAATGTCAGTTGTATGGATGCATCAATCATAAAGCAAACAGCTGCACTCATGGCCTTATAAACAATTAAATGGAGCTCTTCATAAGTGTCATCTGTATTTACAAAAATTTTGGGGAATCTGTATTTTGCTTCTGGATCATTAAGGTTCAAGGGTCAGTAAGAAATCTTCCATAGTGTTGAAGATTTCCTGGCATTCCTGCCAACTCAGGTTCGATGTCCCTGGGAAACAGAGAGGTGGTGAGGTATTTGTATAAAATTCTCATGTCATCTTGCTCTAATCCACTCCAGATGAGCTGATCATTGTAGAGAAATACAGTGTATTTAACTATGTTCAGGCTTTCTTCCATTCTGTTAATAAAGGACTGAATTTTCAAATAAGTCATTTTATCCAATGGGAAGAAGCTGATTCCACCAAAAATGACAAGTAGATCACATGACTGTAAATGTAGCGTTTGCAAATACCGATGAAAGAATTTCTCTAATCTTTCTTTCAGGAGCTTGATACCTCCATCTTCCATGGCTTTCAAAAATGTCCCATTAAAAAGCTAATGGTGTAAGATATCATGGAAAACAATATCAATTTCCGATGTCCTTCAATTTCCTAATGTAAGAAGTTCTTTTCCTTGTACATGCTATAGCACTGTTGAAGCACTGAACTATAGACCTTGTCCAACAGTTCCTCCTCTTGGTATTCAACAATTGGTTTTCCATCTTTACTTTGCTTTTCAATTATTGGATTCCGAACAACCATGACCATCCAGAAATTTTCTTCTGGTTCATTGAAGAACTGTCTATTCTGTGTATGTAAAGATTTTGCAGGTTTTGATGGACTAAACGTCCTTGTAAACTGTACAATAGCTTCGCATAACCCAACATTTCTAATTTTTTCTTTCTTTTCTACTTCATTTGGATGATAAAACAAAATTTTATTTTCCTCCTCGCCCTCGCGCGGACCGAAGCGGGGATTGTAGATGAAGAAACTCAGCAGCGCCAGCGGGAACTGCTTCTCTTGGGCCGCCCAAGCCCCGCTCCCAGCCCCGGGCCGCCGCGGCTGCCGAGTACTACAGTATTAATCTCACTCTTCAAAAATTAAAGGACATCAGATTCCAGATGAAGTGATATAAACAGCACTAAATTTATCATCCTGCCTGAAATAACTAAAATCTGTTAGTACATGAAACAAAGGTTTTCAAGACTTTGTCATGAAAAGATAATGATCCATGAAAGACAGAAAATGAACAATACAGACACTACAGGTTTCCCCAATTTACTCTCTGGAGAAAACTTTCAAAATGCACTATAATAAAGACAAGCCCAGTTATAGCCAGTGGTCTCTCTAAAAGGGGAGGGCAGCTAATGTTTGTAAAACCAATTTTAGGAAAAAAGAGTTGCAAGAAGAGACAATCCTAGAGATTTACAGGAATCTGATCAATGAATGCATGACAGAAAAAGCATTAGAATGAAGGGCCAAAAATAATAGTTCCTGTTTCCATTAGCCAGAAAGGTCAACCTCACAATTCAAGTAGCAGACAGAGTACTCAGAAGGGGGAGTAAATTAACTCTTGATTAAATGTTGCAATATCTTGCCTGAAAAACCCAAAAGCAAGACCTAGAAAGGGTCAAACTCTTCCCAAGTAACTTAACCATGTCCCCACTCAAAAATATCTGTAGTAATATAAAAATATTCAGTATTCAACAAGGTAAAATCTTCAAGTTCTGCCAAAATATTTTGCAGGATTTCTGCAAAAATATTTCATCCATGATATATTATGAGGTATGTGAAGAAGCAGAAAATGAGGAAAACAATTGATTAATCAAAACATTCAAAATCAATGCAGATGATCAAATTAGTAGAAAGGAACAGTAAAATATTAATTATTACTGTAATCCACATATTTCAGAAGCTGGAGGAGAGATCAAACATTCAAAGTAGAGGCATGGAAGATATTTTCTTTACAGGTTCTAATCAAATTATCTAGAGATGAAAACTATAACATCTGAGATTTAAAAAAACTAAATGTGTTTACTAAACTGCGTAAGAAAAGATAAGTGAACTTGAAGACAGCAACAGTAAACAAGCAACAGAAAACTTGGGGAAAAAAAGAGACTTTAAAAATGAGTAGGGGGGCTGGGGATATAGCTCAGTTGGTTGAGTGCTTGCCTTGCAAGCACAAGGCCCTGGGTTCAAATCCCCAGTACCGCAAAAAAAAAAAAAAAATGAGTAGGGGCTTGGGGTTGTGGCTCAGTGGTAGGGTGCTTGCCTCAGCACCACATATAAATAATTGAGTACAATAAAGGTCCATCAACAACGAAGAAAATATTTTTTTTTAAATGAATAGAGGATTGGTGGTGAGCCTTGAAAATACTTTAAGCAACTTATCCTTCGGGAGTTGGGAATTGGGAGCACAGAAAAGAAAAAAGAAATATGTGAGGGATTAAGAGCCAGAGTCAAGAAATTAGTGAGGGGACTTTCACTTCTGACCAAACTGGAAATAGGTATAATCCTTCTTTCTGGAACAACAAAAAATGACAAAAATATATGAAAGTGATGTTTCAAGACACCTGGCATCAGGCAATGAAGGGCAGTAGTGCTGAGTGATAGAGATGAATGAGGTCATCCCAGTGGTTGCCTCAGTTTATAGCCTTGAGTTAGTTACCAGACTACAGCATTGAGGTGGGGTCTGGACTCCCTGAATTCAAGAGATGAAGCTGAGAACCTTGGGGAATAAGATGGTTATACTCCTAGGATGGAGTATCGGAGTGGAGAGGGCCAGGGAGAGAGAACACTGGAGAGCTTCTGAGTGCCCCACCTGCGGATTCGGCCGAGTGCCGGATTCAGAGCATGCGTGTACAGAGAGTACCCAGGCCAAGGAAAGAGTCACCTGAAAGGGTTAGCGGGCCAGGTGGGTGCCTGCTACCAACAGTTAGGCTGGAGAAACTCATAATTCACAGGGCATTCAGTAGGATATTTGGAAAGCTCTTGCTTCATTAGTGTAAAATAATTAGCCCTAGTGCTTTAAAACTGACTTAACACATCATAAAAGCAAGACACAAAGGGATAAACTTGTTTCCAAGTAACTACATCAGAAAACAAAACTCAAGACAATCTGCAGTGTTGTAAAATCATTTATCATTTGACAATGTAAAAATCATAATATTTAGCATCCACTCGCAGATCACCAAGCATCTAAAGAGGCATGAAAGCACACCCATAATAAAAAGAACAGCAATTTATAGAAACTGACCTAGGACTGACAGAGATGTCAGAGTAGCAGATAAGGATATTAAAACAGGAAATACAACTATATTCCTTGTGTTTCAAAGACTTAATAAAGGCATGAAAAATATTTTTAAAAAGAATAAAACAGGTAGATATGAAAACTGAGATGTCCGAGATAAAGAATATACTGAATACATCAAGGGAAATTAGATATTTCAGAAGAAAAGATAAATGGACGGGAAAGCATAGCCATAGAGGCCATCTAAAAGGAAACAGAAAAAAATTATCCAAAAGAATGAAAAGAGCTTCAGCAAGTTTACTGGAGGGACAACCCACCACAGACCCTGAGTATCCCTGCATAGTCTTGCAGTTACTCCACAAGTGCTAGAACCTGTCAGTGTTTCTCTTAGGCCATTTCCCAGGCCACATTTGCAATCAGCAACCTTGGCAGTAGTCTTATCTACTCCCAAAGGAAGAACAGCTTTGCTTATGGGTACTATGTCCTAAAGCCCCAAACCTAGCATTCCTCTTCTGTAGTTAAGCCCACTGTGTGTTCAGGTTTCCATAATGGGCCCTTCATATAACCCCTAAAGGACTTGGGGGTTATGGAGAACCCACATGGACATTAAGATAGATCATACTCAGCCTATAAAATAATTCTCAACAAATTTTAAAGGATTCAAATTATACAAAGAATACCTTGACACTACAACTGAGTTAAATTAGAAAGAAGTAACAGAAAGATCTGGAAAATCCTTGGATACTTGAATATTCAGTAACACATTTCTAGGGAACCCATGAATCAAAGGAAAAATCCAAAGAAATGTTAGAAAGTAATTTTGTCTGAATGTAAATGAAAACAATCTATCAGAATCTGTGAGAAGCAACAGAGCAATACTTAAGGTGAGATTTGTAGCACTAAACTCTTCTATTACCAAAAAGGATCTTGTGTCCATGAACTCAGATTCCACCTAAAGAAACTGGAAAAAAAGATCAAGTAGACCTGAAGTAAACAAAAGAAAAAAATAATAAAAATCAAAGTGGAAATGTGTGAAACCTATAAAATGGAAACCCAGTAGAGCAAATTAATAAACCCAAAGTTGTTTCTTTGATAAAATTGGTACACCTCAAGCCATACTGAGGAATGAAGAAAAAAAAAAACCACAGAATTTGTATATACCAGGAATGAAAGAAGAGACATCACTGCAGATTGTACGGCTATTAAAAGAATAACATGAATCTTATCAACTACTGTATGGTGATAGATTCAACAATTTAACTGTAATGGACAACTTCCTTTAATGACACAAACTTCCAAAGCTCATGAGGAAATAAAAAGTCTGAATTGCCTGATATCTATTAAATAAGTTCAATTTGTAGTTCAAAATTTTCCCCAAAACAAAATACAACCTCAAAGCCCAGATGGCTTTAGTGGTGTGTTCTACCATTTAAGAAAGAAATGCAGGGGTGGGGTTGTGGCTCAGTGGTAGAGCACTTACCTAGCAAGTGCGGGGGCCCTGGGTTCAATCCTTAGCACAACATAAATATAAAAAAAGATGTTGTGTCCATCTACAACTAAAAAATATTTTAAAAAGAAAGAAAGAATTATAGAAAGTCCCTGACTTAGTATGACTTGACTTGTGATTTTTCAACTTTACAAATGTGCCAGAGCAAGATGCATTCAGTAGAAAGCACACTTCACATTTTGAACTTTGGTCTTTTCTGGGCTGGTGATGTGTGGTTCCATGCTCTCTCATGATGCTGAACAGCAGCAGCTGCCAGTCAGCCACATGATAGCAAAGGGAAGTGACCAATACTCTAAGATGTTGTGTCACTAAGCTAGGATGGTCAGGCGTGCTGGAGTAAGTTCATTTTTAACTTGGGATTTTTTTAACTTATGATGAACTTATTGGGATGTAACCCAACATAAGTCAAGGCACATCTGTAATGCCAATCACAAACAATAAGGAAACTGAAGAGGGGAGAATATTTCCCTGTTCGGTAAGGCTATCATTAGCCTGATATTGAAGCCAGAATTAAGAACAGGTAATTAGTGTAGAAATAGGGGATCGGGTCAAATTGAGGAAATGGAGGCCATAAAGCCATCTGCCTCTGGAAGTTGGAGACTGCCCCTGGAAGAATGGAATGTCAAGGATCTCTGGAGTCCATTGATTACCAAATTTACCTGCCTTTATCAAGGACTGCAAGCAAGCTGCTGCTAATTGGTGCCCCCTGGGCCCTTATCTGCCTGAATCACCCTGGCCCTCCCCCTGCCCATGGTTTCTCACTTAATGCAAAACCAGGCCTAGTCTCGTAGGCAGGAAAGAGAGATAAGGGGGGAGAGAACTGGAGAACAAAAGAGACTTTAATCTATAAAAGATGTAGGGTGAGCACACTTCTTGGGACTTTAGAACATCATCCATGGCCCCCTTCTTCCACCTGGGAGAAGTCTGCTTTTACTTTTCTTTAATAAAGCTGCATTTCCACTCTACATTTGCCTCGGCGTGCTTCTCTAGTGTTCAATCTTCAACATTAGAAGGAGCAGAACTCGTCACCGGTAAACAGCGGTATCAATATCAAAAGCAGACGAAGACGTGACAAGAAAAGAAACTACGGATAAAGATCCTTCATGAAAATAGTTACAAAAATTGTTTTTTTTTTTTTTTTTCAAAAATTCTTAACAAGGTCTTAACAAATTGGATACATTATGGTCAAAGAGGTTTATTGGTTTAATATAAAAATTTATTAACTTAATTCACCATATTAGTGGACTGAAAAAGAAAGACCGTATGGTCATCTCAATAGATGCAGGGGGAAAAGGCATTTAACCAAACCCAACATCCATTATAGAGAAAATTCTCAGCAAACTGAAATAGAAGGGAACTCCTGCAATCTAATAAAGGGTATCTACACTCCACAGCCAACATGATGTTTAAGGTTGAAAGCTGAATACTTTCCCCTTATAGTTACAGTCAGGTACGGAGTAGTTATGTCTGTTCCCTTTGTCCTGGAGGGTCTAGCCAGGTCCAGCAGACAAGGAAAGAACAGTCATTCATTGGGAGACTGAGGCAGGATGATTGAGAGTTCAAAGCTAGCAACTTAGTGAGGCCCTAAGTAATTCAGTGAGAACCTGTCTCTAAATAAAACATAAAAAAGGCCTGGATATGTGGTTCAGTGGTAGTGTCCCTGGGTTCAATCCCTGGTACCAAAAAAAAATAACAATCATTCACATTGGGAAGGAAGGAATAAAACTGTGTTTACTCACGGACGTGATCACCGATATAGAACATCTGATGGAATTTTCAAAAAAGCTGCCAAAACTCATGAACAGACATGCTTATTACAGTTGTAAGATACAAGCTTGATGTATGAAAGTCAAGACTCAAATGACTTCACCAGCAAAGTCTACCAAATATTTAAAGAAACAACTCCAATCCTACACAATCACTTCCAGAAAATGGAAGGAGTACTTCCCAACTCATCTTGTAAGGCCAGCATGACCTTGAAACCAAAGCCAGGGACAGTACACAACCAGAAAACTACCAATTTCCCTGGCTAACAGGGATGCAAAAATCCACAACAAAATATTAGTAGATTGAACCCAGGAAGGTATAAAAAGAATAAAAATATTTACTACTTATTCAACAAAGAACATACTCGAAATGCATAAAGAACCTCTAAATGCAACAGTAATCAGCCCAATAAAGAGGTGGACAAAAGAACTGAACAGAGAGGATATACTAATGGCCAAGAAGCATATGAAAAGACACTCCACATAATTTGTCACTAGGAAAACGCCAGGAGATACCACCACCCACCTATAAAAATATTTTAAATCTAGAAGTCTGAACATATCCAGTGTTGGTGAGGAATTGGAGGAAATAGAATTTGCATGCATTGTTGGTGGGAATATAAAATGGCACAATCATTTTGGAAATCAATTTGGCATTTTCTTTAAAAGTTGGACACATGCTTGCGTATGATTCATTCATTCCACTTAAGTTGCTTATCTGAGAGAAAAAATAGCCTGTGTCTATATCAACACTTGTACATCAATGCTTATAGAAGCTGTTTTTGCAATAACCAAAAATTAGAAACAGTCCAAATGTCTGAGAGAATAGATTTAAAAAATCATAGATTCATTAATAGAATACTATTTAGCAATAAAAAAGAATGAACTATCTCCAAATAATTATGCTGACTATAATAAAGCAGATATTTTAAAAACCCATACCTTATGCTTCCATGTACATAAAATTCTACAAAATCCTAGCAAATCTACCCTGACAGCATGCAGATTTGTGATCGCCTGGGAAATGGAAGTGTTTGGACTCAGGCAGACAGGAAGTATTACTGTGTGACATAAGAAAACGTTTGCAGTAATATGTTCATTATTTTGATTGTGGTGATGATTTCACATATACATACATATCAAAACAACAAATGGTATCTTTTAAATGTGTACAGTTCATTTTATGCAATTATATCTCAACAAAGTTGTTTAAAATTAACTGTGTATTTCTGTTTCCCTACCAATTTGAACTGGCTCAATACCCATAGATGGAGATTCTTTCTGTATATCTTGCAAGTTTTGATTTTTAACATTCTGCCCATGTTTAGAGGTCTCAAAGGCCTTCTTCTCTAATATAGCTCCTAATAATTTCAGCCAGAAGTGACTCATCACCACATTCCAAAAATCTTTACTGTACTAATGTGTGCAACTAACAAATACTAGTTATATAAGACTAACAAATATTACCTTGAATCTTAAACACTCATTTATCATTTCATTTAGTAAATTATATAGTCCTGAAAGGAAGGACTTTGTCCTGTACTGTTTGGAATCTTCATTACATTTGGTACACAAAAATTGCATAATAGATGTTCATCATTGTTTTAAAAACTAATCAATCTAGTAAGATATATTGAACACTTACTGTGTGCCAGGCACTATGTGAAATGCTTCGAATGCTAACTAATTCAACCTCAAGCAATTTTAGATTTGAACTAAGTATAATCACCCCCATTTCCACACAGGAAATTGTGTAAACTGTGACTTAGATTACTTAACTTGCCAAAATTGCACAGCTAATAGTTGATGTGGTGGTACTTTTGGTTGTCAACTTGACTGGCCTGAGGGGTACCTAGAAAATCAGCGAAGCATATTTCCTGGCATGCCTGTGAGAGTGCTTCAGAGAAGATTGGCACTTGGTCAGCAAACTGAGCGGAGGAGCCCACACCGAATGTGCGGGGCACCATCCAACAGGCTGGGTTCCTGATGGAGCAAAAATCAGAAGATGGGGAAGCTCACAGGTGTGCATACTGACCCTTCTTGAGCAGGTGCTTTTTTCTGTGATGGCTTTTATCTGTGGACATCAGACTCCAGATTCCTCAGTCTCTGAACATGGACCAGCAGCTCTCTAGGATGCTCCCAGGCCTTCAGCCTCAGACTAGGGCTGCAACACTGGTCTCTCCTGTTTGGACGTTTCCAGCTTCTTGGACAGAGAAGCTCCCACTTTCCCTGGCTCCCCAACCTGCAGAAGGTCGTTTTGTGGCCACCCAGTCTCTGAGCATGAAGGTCAATCTGACACAACCCCTCTTATAATTACACGCAGTCTGTTGGTTCTGTTTCTCTGGAGAACCCTGACTAATACACATGGTAAAGCCCACACTTGAACTCAAGCTGTTGTTAACTGCTACCAAGAAATTAGGGGCCTGGTTGAGGTCAATAGTTAGTAGCAGAGGCACAGTTAGAAGTTACATCTCTCTTCCCACGTAGGCCTTTCTTCAGGTCAACTGCTTAAACTTGCACCCAGACATTTTCTCCCCGTAAGTAAAGAAAAATCACCTGGTTCCAGAGCAAGAATCTCCCCACATGTCTGGAATCTCCTTGATACGCAGTCCCCACCGGGGCTGCTGCAGCCTTGCTGGGTCCCTGCAGCCCTCCTCTCGCGTGGGGTGTGTGCGAGCCCTCCTCACAGCTTCCTGGGGCCACCCAGTTCTTCACCCCACCACGGTGCTGCCTAGGTCATTCTTGTCTTCAGGAGAAACTTTAATTCTAGGAACTATGGAATATATATATATATATTTATTTATTTATTTTTATTTTATTTATTTTGTGTGTGTGTGTGTGTGGTGCTGGAGATCGAACCCAGGGCCTTGTGCTTGCAAGGCAGCACTCTACCGACTGAGCTATTTCCCCAGCCCCGAACTATGGATTATTTAAGGAATAAAAACTTACAGTGTAAACTACTTGTTCTTTCTTCTCCCTCAAGAAACACAATATTTAGGGTGTTTCAATATATATTAACAACTTTCAGATTCAGGAAAACTGAGGAATTTAAGAGCTATCAAATGTTATCTAGTCCCAGTTCCCATTCAGTATACCAGTATAGGAATCAATTGAAGAACACTATTAAAAAAAAAAAAAAAAAAAAGACAACTTTACTTCTCTGCCTTATTTCTAGTCCTCTGATGTGGCTGCTGTGACCATAACCATAATTTTTCAGTCCCAGAATACTTACTGACTCACAAAGCGGCTCATAGGAAGGTGGATTTACTGTAGCATAAATCTCAGAGACCATCACCTGCACAGCCCTTTCCAAGACTCTTTTCAAATTTGGAATGTGTCATTTTGTATTTTTTATTCTTAAATAAGGTCCACTAAATTGAACAATCTGAAGGCCCCTGAGCTCATCCTAGGTTTGGAAGAAGTGACGTGCCTTCTACCTGTGAGTAATCCCGTGTGCCTTCAGCCCAGAGATGTGCATCTTATTCAAACATTTAAAGACAATCGACAGTACACAAAAATTCTTTTCCATCATCTTATGATACCTGTTTTCCACATTCTTCACCTAACCACGTCTAATAAGAGCTCTCTACTTGGTAAGCACCGTTGTAATCAGGTTATTCAAATTCTCTCATTTAATCCATGTGGCCATCTAGGAGGGAGGAGATGTGATTTCCATTTTAAAAGTGAAGTAAACTGAGACAGAAGAAATTGTTAATTCATATGTCCAAGGTCACACAACTGAAATGTAAAGTGGAGAATTGCAAACCCCTCAAGGCTATGTCCTATTGCCTACTTAATTTTTCCACTGGACACATTCATATATGCATAAATAATGTTTCTAAAAGGCGAGTCCCAGGCAACCTCTGGACAGGATTTGTCACTATCAACATTTTAATTGTACCCTGTGACCCAGAAATTCTGCTTTACAAATATACCCTATAGACGTGGCAAATGTTCACACGTAAGGGAATGACAAGGAGGCTGTAGAGCATCTCTCAATTTAGATGTCCACGATTTAGAAGTGAAGAGCAAACCGCAAGTGATTTCTTTTGTTGAAGAAAATTGCACCTGTCTATAACATGTTTGTATTTGGAAGAAAACATTCCAAACTGTTCAGCAAGCCATGGGGAAGAGATAGGGGTGGAAAAATGGGGGCGCTATTTACTTGGTACAATTTTGTACTATTTGGATTTTTCCAGTGAATACATGTCACCTTTATAATAAATTGCAACATTGATTGCTCTGGTTGCGTTCCCGCCTGCTCAGCGAACAGCACATCAACAAGGGAACATCACGTCTAATGAGGCAGCTAGAGTTTGCATCTGACTTTCTGTCCGCCCACAGTAGCTTCTATTGAACTTGCCGTCAGCTAAGACATCGAGGTGTTTCGCGTGGGTAAAAGAACAAGAGATTAAATTCCATCCAATTATTGTTCCTTATCGTTAGGAACAGACTTAAAACTACCGGAAGCCCTTGGCGTTTTCAGCACTCCTCGGGCTCCAGCCCACCTTCTCTTTTCTGCTGGTGATGTTTACCATTTTCTCAAGTTGCCACTCTGTTCAGAGCCTCTTTAAGAAATGAAAAAGTGCAGGCGGGTGGTGTGCGGATGCAGCTATTCACTGTGCTTGGAGGTAATTCAGTTAGTTTTTCTTTTTAAACAAATGCACATTTAAAGCATAATACTTTTTCCTAACCCTGCAAGTAACCAATGTGCACAAAGACTTGTGAATCCTTTCAGAATTTTTCTATGCATATTCACTCATATTATATTTTAAAATTAAATGTGACCAAACAATATGAACAATTGTGCACCTTCCTTTTCCTTTTCCAATGGAACAATGTAGCTTGGATATCTTTCTACATCACTCCAGGCAGATCATTCTTCCTAAGCCAGCACTGTCTCAATAATGCTGATTGAGTTTTTTGACCATTGACTTTTATGAGTATGTAGGAGAGGTAGGGAACAAGCAATGACAGGGGAAAGAGGGAGAAGGGTGTAGGTCCACCTGAAATTTCTGAATGCAAAGAGTATCAGAGGTTACCTGCTCAAAACTTATGCTCTGAACTCTCCACTAACTGGAAAGTCATTAAGACTGCTGGAGTCTTCACTCAGGATGCAGATCTGGTTTCTGCAGGTGATTTCACAACACAACCCAGCCAGCCCCTGGACTGCAGCCCTCTCTCAGCTACCCTAGACGTCTCCGCCCACTGAGATGCTCGGGCTCATCTCATATCATGGTTCCTCTGTTCCTTGGTTTTTCACTCTCTTACTGTCTGCCTTGGGGAGGAATCCTTTCGTGTTTCCTCTCTCTTGCCTGACTCTGCTTTCTGGGTTGTCCAGTTTGGCAAACTTGAATCTTCAGGCAAGTCTGTGCTGGACTTGCCCTCTAGTGTCTGCTCCAGTCCTCTGGGATTGCCCCAGAAGAGCACTCCAGCATTCCTGTGGGCTTGAGAGGCTGGACAGCACACAGGGTTAAGTTTGCCCATGCATAAACATCCAGTTGTGCCCATGTCTTTTCAGGAGATGTCTGAGATAGGTTTAGTGAATATAAGTTTAGTTCCTAGGTAGAGATTTAGTTTGGACTTTGGAAAATGAAAAGCATTAGTGGGTGGAAAGGAGAAGTTAGAAGATAAGGGGCAGACCACCTCTCTAGCAGAGAGGTGAGGAAGGTGGGCAGAGACTTACACACACTATGATATGCCACTCAAGAAGAGGACACATTCTGAGAATTGCGTCTGTAGGCAGTCCCATGGTGTGCATGGAGTGCACTCACACAAACCAGACAGCCTACAGCAAGCCAAACATGGCCTCCACATGCAACTGAAGCACAGCGAGCTTGAGATGTGTGCGTCTGCTGCTGGCAAAACGTGGCGTATGCATTGACAGTAAGATTACAGGTAGAGGGAGCATTCTCCAGAAGAGCGATACCAAGTATGGAGTGGGAAATACATAACCCTCATTGTCACTTATTGTCGTTCTTACATGTTACAACGTGCAGCTCATTATATGAGCTATGCTTTCATACAACAGGCAGCACAGTGGTTTTGTGAATACCACCATCCCTACTTGTGAGTAATGTGTCTAGCTAAGATGTTACAATGGCTGCAATGTCACTTGGCAATAGGAAATTCTCACCTCTGTTCTAATCTTATAGGACCACTGTCATATATGTGATCTGTCATTGACCAGAATGTCATTATCAATGCATAACTGTACTCTGTGAGTTTGACTGGAACATGGTAGTGACTGAAATAATTCCTTAAAAACATATTTAATACCATCAATATGCTTCTGATTCCTCGGAGTATCAGTGCCTGAATCGCAGATGACAGCATTAGTATGGTATTGCTAATAATAGTTATCTACCACATTTTGAGGGTATGATATTAGCCAGGCATGCACTAAGTGCTCACTAATGCTAGATCACATTATCCCCAGAATCTAGAACAGTACCTGGCACAGAGCAGACCATTAAAAGATAATTATTAAGTCTATGAGTAAATCAGTCCATAATTAGTAAATGTCGCAATCAGAATTCAAACATAGATCTATCTGATTTCAAACTTCTTGGCCACTGTGTTAATCTGTTTCTCTCAAAGGCAGTAATCTCAGTCTGTCCCTTTTTAGGTGGTTGAATCTGATCCAAGTTACTCACATACCCTCTGGTGCAATTCTTGAATTTAATCTAATGATCCTCCCCCAAGAGAACATAAGGCAAAGCAATGTACCAGGCCCAGCTTGCAGGAAAGTAAGTTGTTCTTGAATGACTGACCTCCCTCAGCTGCTCCAATTTAGGTATACTCCTATATAACAAGAGGGAAACTTCTAGAATTTTTTCTGAATTAGCTCTTTTCAGCATAGCAGTTTAGACAGGGCAAGTCAGAGGAGTGAATGACACATGTTAAGATCATTCATTCACTTCTTTTTTTTTATTGTAAACAAATGGGATACATGTTGTTTCTCTGTTTGTACATGGCGTAAAGGCATACCATTTGTGTAATCATAAATTTACATAAGGTAATGCTGTTTGATTCATTTTGTTATTTTTTTCCTTCCCCCCCACCCCTCCCACCCCTCTTTTCCCTCTATACAGTCCTTCCTTCCTCCATTCTTGCCCCCCTTCCTAACCGTAACTCTAACCCTAACACTAACCCCTCCCACTCCCCATTATGTGTCATCATCCACGTATTAGCGATATCATTCGTCCTTTGTTTTTTTGAGATTGGCTTATCTCACTTAGCATGATATTCTCCAATTTCATCCATTTGCCTGCAAATGCCATAATTTTATCATTCTTTATGGCTGAGTAATATTCCATTGTATATATTTACCACATTTTCTTTATCCATTCATCAATTGAAGGACATCCAGGTTGGTTCCACAATCTGGCTATTGTGAACTGAGCAGCTATGAACATTGATGTGGCTGTATCTCTGTAATATGCTGATTTTAAGGCCTTTGGGTATAGGCCAAGGAGTGGGATAGCTGGGTGAAATGGTGGTTCCATTCCAAGTTTTCTAAGGAGTCTCCAAACTGCTTTCCAGAGTGGCTGCACTAATTTGCAGCCCCACCAGCAATGTATGAGTGTACCTTTCTCCCCACATCCTCGCCAACACCTGTTGTTGCTTGTATTCTTGATAATCGCCATTCTAACTGGGGTGAGATGGAATCTTAGGGTGGTTTTGATTTGCATTTCTCTTATTACTAGAGATGTTGAACATTTTTCCATATGTTTGTTGATTGCTTGTAGATCTTCTTCTGTGAAGTGTCTATTCATTTCCTTAGCCCATTTGTTGATTGGATTATTTGCATTCTTGGTGTAGAGTTTTTTGAGTTCTTTATAGATTCTGGAGATTAGCGC
This sequence comes from Sciurus carolinensis, assembly GCF_902686445.1. NCBI lineage: Eukaryota > Metazoa > Chordata > Mammalia > Rodentia > Sciuridae > Sciurus > Sciurus carolinensis. The sequence continues at coordinate 4,347,778 of NC_062224.1, read as the reverse complement.
TCTATCTGAAGTATGATTGGCAAAGATTTTATCCCACTCTGTAGGCTCTTTCTTTGCATTGCTGATAGTTTCCTTTGCTGAGAGAAAGCTTTTTAGTTTGAATCTATCCCAGTTATTGATTCTTGCTTTTATTTCTTGTGCTATGGGAGTCCTGTTGAGGAAGTCTGGTCCTAAGCCGACATGTTGAAGCTCTGGACCTACTTTTTCTTCTATAAGATGCACGGTCTCTAGTCTGATTCCGAGGTCCTTAATCCATTTTGAGTTTAGTTTCGTGCATGGTGAGAGATATGGGTTTAGTTTCATTCTGTTGCATATGGATTTCCAATTCTCCCAGCACCATTTGTTGAAGAGGCTATCTTTTCTCCATTGCATATTTTGGCCCCTTTGTCTAGTATGAGAAAATTGTATTTATTTGGGTTTGTGTCCGTGTCCTGTATTCTGTACCATTGATCCACCTTTCTATTTTGGTACCAATACCATGCCGTTTTTGTTACTATTGCTATGCAGTAGAGTTGAAGATCTGGTATTGCGATACCCCCTGCTTTCACTCTTTCTACTGAGGATTGCTTTAGATATTCTGGGTTTTTTATTCTTCCAGATGAATTTCATAATTGCTTGCTCTATTTCTGTAAGGTAGGTCATTGGGATTTTAATTGGAATTGCATTGAATCTGTATAGCACTTTTGGTAGTATGGCCATTTTGACAATATTAATTCTTCCTATCCAAGAACATGGGAGATCTTTCCATCTTCTGAGGTTTTCTTTAATTTCTTTCTTTAGTGTTCTGTAGTTCTCACTGTAGAGGTCTTTCACGTCTTTTGTGAGATTGATTCCCAAGTATTTTATTTTTTTCGATGCTATTGTGAATGGGGTAGTTTTCCTAATTTCTCTTTCTGAAGATTCATCACTTATGTATAAAAATGCCTTAGATTTATGTGCATTGATCTTATATCCTGCTACTTTACTGAATTCACTTATGAGATCTAAAAGTTTTCTGGTGGAATTTCCTGGTTCCTCTAAGTATATAATCATATCATCAGCAAACAGGGATAGTTTGAGTTCTTCTTTCCTATTCGTATCCCTTTAATTTCTTTGGTCTGTCTAATTGCTCTGGCTAGAGTTTCAAGGACGATATTGAAAAGAAGTGGTGAAAGAGGGCATCCCTGCCTTGTTCCAGTTTTTAGGGGGAATGCTTTCAGTTTTTCACCATTTAGAATGATATTAGCCATGGGCTTAGCATAGATGGCCTTTACAATGTTAAGGAATGTTCCCACTATCCCTATTTTTTCTAGTGTTTTGAGCTTGAAGGGGTGCTGTATTTTATCAAATGCTTTTTCTGCATCTATCGAAATAATCATGTGATTCTTGACTTTAAGTCTATTGATATGGTGAATTACATTTCTTGATTTCCTGATGTTGAACCAACCTTGCATCCCTGGGATGAAACCCACTTGATCATGGTGCACTACCCTTTTAATATGTTTTTGTATGCAATTTGCTAAAATTTTGTTGAGAATTTTTGCGTCGATGTTCATTAAGGATGTTGGTCTGAAATTTTCTTTCCTCGATGTGTCTCTGTCTGGTTTAGGTATCAGGGTGATATTGGCTTCATAGAACGAGTTTGGGAGGGTTCCCTCCTCTTCTATTTTATGGAATACTTTGAGAAGTATTGGAATGAGCTCTTCTTTAAAGGTTTTGTAGAACTCGGCTGAAAACCCATCTGGTCCTGGACTTTTCTTTGTTGGTAGGCTTTTGATGACTTCATCTATTTCATTACTTGAAATTGGTCTATTTAAATTGTGTATGTCCTCCTCGTTCAGTTTAGGCAATTCATATGTCTCTAGAAACCTGTTAATGTCTTCGAAATTTTCTATTTTGTTGGAGTATAGATTTTCAAAATAGCTTCTAATTATGTTTTGTATTTCAGTCGTGTCTGTTGTGATATTTCCTTGTTCATTCCGAATTTTAGTAATTTGGGTTTTCTCTCATCTTCTGTTTGTTAGTGTGGCTAAAGGCTTATCAATTTTGTTTATTTTTTCGAAGAACCAACTATTTATTTTGTCAATTTTTTGTATTGTTTCTTTCGTTTCAATTTCGTTGATTTCAGCTCTGAGTTTAACTATTTCCTGTCTTCTACTACTTTTGGTGTTGGTCTGTTCTTCTTTTTCTAGGGCTTTGAGCTGTAGTGTTAGGTTGTTTATTTGTTGAGTTTTATTTCTTTTATTAAATGCGCTCCATGAAATAAATTTTCCTCTAAGTACTGCTTTCATAGTGTTCCAGAGATTTTGATATGATGTTTCTTTGTTCTCATTTACCTCTAAGAATTTTTTAATTTCCTTCCTAAATCTTCTGTTATCCATTCATCATATAATAGCATATTGTTTAATCTCCAGGTGTTGGAGTAGTTTCTGTTTTTTACTCTTTCATTTATTTCTAACTTCGATCCATTATGATCTGATAGAATACAAGGTAGTGTCTCTATCTTCTTGTATTTGCTAACATTAGCTTTGTGCATAATATATGGTCTATTTTAGAGAAGGATCCATGTGCTGCTGAGAAGAAAGTATATTCGCTCTTGGTTGGATGGTATATTCTATAAATGTCTGTTAAGTCTAAATTATTGATTGTGTTATTGAGATCTATGGTTTCTTTGTTCAATTTTTGTTTGGAAGATCTGTCCAGTGGTGAGAGAGGCATGTTAAAATCACCTAGTATTATTGTGTTATGGTCTATTTAGTTTCTGAAATTGAGAAGGATTTGTTTGACATACATGGATGAGCCACTGTTAGGGGCATAGATGTTTATGATTGTTATATCTTGCTGATTTATGCTTCCCTTAAGCAGTATGAAATGTCCTTCTTTATCCCTTCTGACTAACTTTGGCTTGAAGTCCACATTATCTGAAATGAGGATGGATACTCCAGCTTTTTTGCTGAGTCCATGTGCATGGTATGTTTTTCCCCATCCTTTCACCTTTAGTCTATGGGTATCTCTTTCTATGAGGTGAGTCTCTTGCAGGCAACATATTGTGGGATCTTTCTTTTTAATCCAATCTGCCAGTCTATGTCTTTTGATTGATGAATTCAGGCCATTAACATTCAGGGTTATTATTGAGATATGATTTGTATTCCCGGTCATTTGGTTCATTTTTTAATTTTTATTTATTTATTTATTTTTTTGACACAACTTGGTTCCTCCTTTATTTGACAGTTCCTTTAGGATAATTCCTCCCTTTGCTGATTTGCTTCTTTGTGTTTTATCTCTTCCTCATGGAATATTTTGCTGAGAATGTTCTGTAATGCTGGCTTTCTTTTTGTAAATTCTTTTAGCTTTTGTTTATCATGGAATGATTTTATTTCATCATCAAATTTGAAGGTAAGTTTTGCTGGGTATAAGATTCTTGGTTGGCATCCATTTTCTTTCAGAGCTTGAAAAATGTTGTTCCAGGCCCTTCTAGCTTTTAGGGTCTGGATTGAAAAAATGCTGATATCCGTATTGGTTTCCCCCTGAATGTAATTTGGTTCTTTTCTCTCACAGCCTTTAAAATTCTGTCTTTATTTTGTATGTTTGGTATTTTCATTATAATGTGCCTTGGTGTGGGTCTGTTGTAATTTTGTGTATTTGGAGTCCTATAAGCCTCTTGAACTTGTTTTTCCATTTCATTCTTCAGATTTGGGAAATTTTCTGATATTATTTCATTGAATAGATTATTCATTCCTTTGGTTTGTTTCTCTAAGCCTTCCTCAATCCCAATAATTCTTAAATTTGGCCTTTTCATGATATCCCATAGTTCTTGGAGATTCTGTTCATGATTTCTTACCATCTTCTCTGTTTGTTCAACTTTGTTTTCAAGGTTAAATATTTTGTCTTCAATATCTGAGGTTCTGTCTTCCAGGTGTTCTATCCTATTGGTTGTGCTTTCTATGGAGTTCTTAATTTGGTTTATTATTTCTTTCATTTCAAGGATTTCTGTTGGGTTTTTTTTCAATATCTCTAACTCTTTATTGAAATGATCTTTTGCTTCCTGAATTTGCTCTGTTAACTGTCGATTGTGCTATCATTCAATGCCTGCATTTGCTCTTTCATCTCATCATTCAATGCCTGCATTTGCTCTTTCATCTCATTGTTTGCTTCTCTGATCATTTTAATTATGTACATTCTGAACTCCCTTTCTGTCATTTCTTCTGCCATGCTGTCGTTGGATTTTATTGATGTGACATCTAGATTTGTTTGGGGCATTTTCTTCCCTTGTTTTCTCATATTGTTCAGGAATCAGTGGGTCCTTAAGATGTTGCAGATTTCCTCTATTGACTTATAATGTCCCTGAAGATTGCTAGTATATCCCCTCTTATCCTTCAGTAGCCTGCAGTCTTGGAGGAAGTTGATAATGCGGTGCTCCACAAGGAAGCTGCCTCTCTAGGGATGGTGACCCTCAGGTGGGGTATATTCCCTGATAGTGGGCAGAGGTGCCTCCACTTGTTGACCAATGGTCATCCAAAGGGGAACTAGGCTGCAGGCTGAGGCAAGGCCTGTTTGTGCCTGTGTCTCTGGTTTTACCGTCCTTGTGGGAAAGCCTCACCCGGCAGGGAAGACTCACCCAGTGGGGAGGTCTCGCTGGTCAGTTCCCCTCCTAGAGGTTTCCCTCAATCTACAACTACCGCCTGGGCTGGACTCTCTTCCTCTGCAACATTCCCAGGGGCCCGGACCTACCTCCTGGGTCTGGGAGCCTCACCCTTTGCAGACGAGTCTCCTTAGGCTGCCTCTCCTCAGAGAATCTGCCCGCAATCCTGGAAACTTCGCTCCGCCCCTAGGCGTGTCTCTGTGCGGCTCTTCCAGCAAGAAGCCAGTCCTAGGACCCTGCTCTGAACCTACTCGCCTGGCTATGCGGCCCCTCCTCTGAGCCGCCACCTGGAGCCCCGTACAATAGCTCCGAGACCCAGAGACCCATCACACACCTCCTCCTCCGGACAGCCGCCCGGTTTCTGACGCAGTCACTAGGAGTCCAAGCAACTCACTTCGTGTCTCTTCCTCCCGCCAACCGCCCGTAGCCCTAGGCAGTCACTCCGAGTCCAAGTGACCCGCCCTGTTCCTCCTCCTCCTCAGGGTAGCCCCCTGGGTATTCAGGAGTGGTCGCTTTGAGTCCAAACAACTCACCACTCGCCTCCTCCTCTGGCAACCGCCTGTGGCTCTGATGCAGTCACTCCTAGACCAAGCGACCTGCCACGTTCCTCCTCTTCCTCCGGGCAAACCCCCGGTGTTCAGAAGCAGTCGTTCTGAGTCCAAACAGCTCACCACGCAGCTCCTCCTCTGGCAGCCGCCTGTAGCTCTGATGCAGTCACTCCTAGACCAAGTGACCCGCCGCGCTTCTCCTCTTCCTCCAGGCAGCCCCCCGGTGTTCAAGAGCGATCGCTCTGAGTTCAAACAGCTTGCCACGCAGCTCCTCCTCAGGCAGCCACCCGGAGCCCCAGTGGTTGCTCCGAGTGCAAGCGCTGTGCTGAGCCGCCTCCTCTACCATGATCCCAGTTGTCCGTTTACAGCTCCTGTGGGGGGAGGGGCGTCTCGCCGAGCAACTCTGCTTCACAAAGTTCCCTGTGTTCTGGGGCTACCGCCCCATCCGGGACGCCTCCCCAACGGGAGAGACTCACCCGGCGGCTTTGAGTTGGTCCCAAGTCTCTCACTATCTCCTCTTTTGAATCCTGCGTCCTGGAGCAATGTGAAATGCAGCCGCCCTCTAGTCTGCCATCTTGAAACCTCCTCACTTCTTTATTAAACATGTTTTTGGAGCATATTCTAACTGCCAAGCACCACGGCGGGTGCTGGGGATGCTGAAAAGAAGGTAAACTGCTCCCATCTTCCAGAGGAATCACACAAACGAGCACTCCAGTAGCTACCTTAGTAGTGGAAGTAGGTACAATGTGAGGTGCACAGCAAGCCAGGGCTCAGGCTTTCCAGGTGAGACGGGTGGGCTTTACAGAGCAGCAGGGGTTTGAACTGAGCTGTGAAAGATGAAACTCCTGTTTTCCAGGTTAGTGAGCTGGGAATAGTGTGTATGAAGAAGGAACAACATGTGCAAAGACATGGAAACCAGAGGGAACCCTAAGCGTGGAATCCAATGTGGGGGGGGGGGATGAGCACGGGAGGCAATCAGACTGTCCCCAGAACCACCAGGGCTGGTGCAGACCTGAGGGGGCCTGTACAGCACGCTGCACCCTGAGGATTTGCTCTGTGGGGGCGTGGAACTCCTGAGGAATTTTCTTAGGCACGCATTATTGAAGCATCATGTTAGAAGTTCATTCCAGCAGCAAAGGACAGGGAGCTGGGACAGTGATGAAGGGGACAGGATGAAGGAAAGGGGTGCATGGGACACTCGGAAGGTAGAAGAGGATGCTTCAGTTGGTTAGACACAGGCAGAGAGAGGAACTGAGGCTTCCTGGCAGGTTCCTGATGAGCCAGCGGGTGGCTGCAGCATCCCTAAGACACAGAGGAAAAGGAGGGACATGGGGCACTCAGAGAGGGTGGGGAAGTGGCGAGTACAGTCAGAGGCCAGCTTCAGAGCTGGCGCTGGGCCAGGAGAGGGATCTGGCTGGAGGAGAGGTGGGCGCAGCAGCCCTGGTGAAGATGAGCCTGCTCCTCCCTAGTGGGCTGCCCAGGTACATTCAGATGGGCGAGGCCCTGCCTGGGGGCACACTCTGCTGGGGAGACTGAAGATGGCTGTGGTCTGCTCAGCTGTCCTGGGGATAAGTGACTCCCACAGTGCACTCAGAGCCCTGTCGCTGGCCTTTGTCAAAAGCCTGTAACCTTGCTGTTCTGGTTGAGTCTTCTTTTCCTTTATTTGGTATGTGGCATTGACTAATATGGTTATGCAAAGGTGCATGCTTCCTGAAAAGTTATAAAATTGTTAGGAAAGTTTTTCTTCCTTTGTCCAAGAGAAATCCCCAAACACATCTTTGAAAGATCAGTTACTTCTTTGCCAATCCCTCATACTGAACCCTGAGAGTCTCCGGGGGAAAGATGGGCAGCGGTGGAACAGAACTGAAGGGTTGCCGAAGTCCCTCCTGGGACATATGGCAACAAGACAGTACAAGACGATGAGGTTTGTGGTTGTGCACTAGTCACAGAAAATAAGACAAGCTCCAACTCCTGCCTTTAATTCAGTCCCTAAGGCACCTAGATTAAAACTAAGGCAAGAGTTACAAGGCAAAAGGCTGCAGAATCTTCTCACTTGACAGAATCCAGGAATGGGAGGACTCTTCTCACAGTGGACAGGGTACATTCCTACTTGAAGATCGATTTTAAGCACCACTCTGTGCTGGGGTTAATTTCCTTAGGGCTGAAGTTCCACAGCAGCAGAGGGACCCCTTTCCCCCTCTTCTTTCCTCCAGTGTCAGAAACAAAGGAGACAGAACATGTGAAGAGTACCAGAAGAATCCAAGTCGTGGTGGAGGCTCTTTTATGTTAAGGACAAGGACACTGAGGATGAGACTAGAGCCTGCCCCAGCCTAATCTCCACTGGTGTCTGCAGAGCCGGGTGCTGTGGCAGAAAAGAACGGGCATTAGAGGCAGGGTGACCCAGGTTCTGGTGCCACTAGTTTTGGTTCATCTCTAGCTAGATTTCCATACGCGTAGAAAATAAAAGGCCTGAATTAGAAAATCTCTAATGCCACCTCAAGTTCTCACATCCTGCTGTTTTTTAAAATCAAAGTCAACATTACCTGGTGCTTAATCCAGGGTATTTTCAACCACTCTTTACTCCCCTGACACCACAAACCCGTGGTAACCGTCTGTGAAGCCCTCCCTGCTTCAAAGACTGCCCCTGCTGACCCACGCGCAGCTTCACCTGGGAATGCCAGCACAGCAGAGCCTGAGGGACTCACAAATCTGAATCTGCATTTTCAGAAGATCTCATTAAAATTTGAGAAGTATTTAAATAGTCTGTGCTTATAGCATTGATCATAAAACCTTTAATTAGATTAACCAGCTGATGTGCTTAAACTTTAAAAATATAAATTAGGTGCATATAAAAGCAAATTACTCACCATAAGCATCAAATTTGCATCTCACTTCGACAGGACTTAGAATTTGGATTTAAGGCCCAGAATAATCACTTATTACCTGTGTGACACTGTACAAATCGTTCTCCAAGCTCGTTTTCCCCAGCAGTAAAGTATGAATAACTTCTGCCTTGCACACGTTCATCAGGTGTTACGAAGAACAAATGAAATAATCTGCCCAGGCTAACTTTGTGTTCAATACCTTAGAGAAACAACTTTTAAAAAACAGGATAGTACTGACTCCACAGACAATAGAACAAAGTACCTTTAGGAAGTTGATAGGATGGATTTTGCTTATAGAGAGAGGTAACTGCCTACAGAGTGAGGTTTATGAGATAATGAGAGGGCCTCTTCTGTCTCCTCCACCATTCAGTCTCTCATCCAGCCGCTCAGGAGGCTGAGGCAGGAGGATCGCCAGTTCAAAGCCAGACTCAGCAACTTAGCAAGGCCCTAAGAAAATCAGCAAGACTCTGTCTCTAAATAAAATATTAAAAAGGGCTTGGGATGTGGCTCAGTGGTTAAGCTCCCCTGGGTTCAATCCCCAGTACAGAGAGAGAGAGAGAGAGAGAGAGAGAGAGAGAGAGAGAGACAAAGAGAGAGAGAGAGATTAGATAAAATATGTAAAAACATCTTCATAAATGTGTTGACCCAGGCTGGGATTGTGGCTTAGCGTCAGAGCGCTTGCCTCGCGTGTGTGAGTCACTGGGTTCGATCCTCAGCACCACATAAAGTGAATAAATAAAATAAAGGTATTGTGTCTGTCTACAACTAAAAAATTTAAAATAAATAAATGTGTTGACCCAAATATATGCTAATTTTACTAAGGATAAAGTAAAAAACAAAAAACAAAAACAAAACAACAACAACAAAAAAAAACAGAAGGCAAAAACTAAATGAAAGAAGGAGCTAGGAGAAGTAATACAAACATTAAAAGCCAAATTCCAACTTTAGAATCTAAAGAACAGAAAAAAAAAAAAAAAGGACTTTTATTACCCAACATCGATAGCAGTAACCAGAGAATCAGCATTTTTGCACTGGTCTCCTGAGTCTCAAATGTCAGATTCTATGAATATTAAAATAATTAAGGAATATCATGAAAAACTGATGTCAGAAAATTTGGCAACTTAGATAAAATGGACAAATTCCTAAAAAAAAATTACTAAATCTCACTCAAGAAGAAATATATGTCCTGAATAGAATTGTTGAAGAAAATATTCTTTAAAAATTTCCCACAAATTTCTTTACTTAGATGGTTTAACTGATGAATTCTATCAATAGATAGAATCTTATACAAACTCTTCCAGAAAGTGGTAGAGGAAGAAATACTTCCCAACTACTTTTTAAAATTTTTTTATTTGTTTTATTAGTTGCACATGACAATAGAATGCATTTATGTGTTTTGATAAATCATGCATAAATGGAGTATAATTTCTCAACTTTCTGATTGTGCATATTGTAGGATCATATCAGTCATGCAGTCATATATGCACATGAGGTTATAATGTCTGTTTCACTCTACTATCCTTCCTACCCATACCCCTTTTCCCTTCACTCCCCTCTACCTAATATAAAGTAATCCTATTCTTCTCTAGCCCTCCACCCCTTGTTGTGTATTAGCATCCACATATCAGAGAAAACATTCAGCCTTTGGTTTTTGGGGTTTGACTTATTTCCCTTAACATGATATTCTCCAACTCCATCCATTTACCAACAAATGCCATAATTTCATTCTTCTTTAAAACTGAGTGATATTCATATACATATATATCACATTTTCTTTATCCATTAATATATTGAAGGACACCTAGGTTGGTTCCATAGTTTAGCTATTGTGAGTTGAGCTGCTATTAACATTGATGTGGTTGTGTCACTGTAGTATGCTGGTTTTAAGTCCTTTGAATATAAACTGAGGAGTGAGATAGCTGGGTCAAATGGTGGTGCCATTTCAGATTTTCGGAGGGGTCTCCATACTGCTTTCCAGAATGGTTGCACCAATTTGCAATTCCACCAGCAATGTATGAGTGTTCCCTTTTCTCCACATTCTTTCCAACATTTATTGTTGCTTATATTCTTGATAATTGCCATTCTAATTAGAGTGAGATAAAATCTTAGAGTAGTTTTGATTTGCATTTATCTAATTGCTAGAGATGTTGAACATTTTTTTCATATATTTGTTAATCAATTGTATATCTTCTTCTGTGAGTTGTCTGTTCAATTCCTTAGCCCATTTATTGACTGGGTTATTTGGTTTTTTGGTGTTAAGTTTTTTGAGTTCTTTATATATCCTAGCAATTAATGTAGGTGCATGTGGTCAAGATTTTCTCCCAATCTGTAGGCTCTCTCTTCACATTATTGATTGTTTCTTTTGCTGAGAAGAAGCCTTTTAGTTTGAATTCATTCCATTTATTGATTTTTTTAAAAAATATTTTTTAGTTGTCAATAGATCTTTATTTTATCTTTTTATTTTATGTGGTGCTGAGGATTAAACCCAGTGCCCCACACATGCTAGGCAAGCACTCTACCACTGAGCCACAACCCCAACCCCCATTTGTAGATTCTTGATTTAAGTTCTTGCACTTTAGAGATCTTGTTGAGGAAGTTAGATCCTAGGCGGACCCAACTATTTCTTTTAGGCCAACATTACTCTGATACCAAAATCAGACAAAGTCATTACCAAAAAGAAAATAAAACTGAAAAAATATCTCTCATGGACCTAGATACAGAAATTCGAAAATAAATGTTAGCATATCAAATAAAAAAGAGAATGAATCATGACCAGATAGGATTTATCCCAAGAATACAAGGCTACTTCAATACAAAAGCAATCATGTAATATGCCACATTGAAAAACCAACAAAGAACAATCTTATACTTATTTTGATAGTTGTAGAAAAAGAATCTGTCAAAATCAAAAAGCCATTCCTGATAAAAACTCAGCAAATTAGAAATATAAAGAAGCTTCCTCGACCTGCTAAAGATAAAATGGCATGATACTCATTAGTAAAATACTGACTTCTGACAACTAAGGTCAGGAAAAGGACGGGTTTGCACTCTCATTCATTCTATTCAACCTTATACTGGAGAATACAGCTAGTGTAATAAAGCCAGAAAAATAAAACTCATCAAGATTGTAAAGAAAGAAGTAACGGTGTTCTTATTATAAACCACTTGATTCAATTGTGAATCTGATGCAATCACAAGAAAAGCTGCTAGAACTAATAAATGAGTTTTATAAGATTGCAGGATACAAGATTGAGGTACAAAAATCTGTTGTATTTCTACGTACTGTCAACGGCCAATCAGAAAAATGTATGACAATAACAGTGGATAAGACAGAAACAAGCCCAGTGAGCTTCAATTCCTTGTATTGTTCAGGAAGAGGATAAAGATATCATGTAACTTTAAAAATTGATAACTTATACGTTGTCTTAGTCTGTTTTCTGATGCTATAACAAAACATCTGATGGGGTAGTTTATAAAGGAAAGGAGTTTACTTTGGCTCATAGTTCTGGGAGCTGGGAAATCCAAGCCTAGGTGGCTGCTTCAGGTAATGACCTCATGCTGTATCAGGACACAGTGGGAAAATGGAAAAACCAGTGAGAACATGCCTAGGAGACCAAACAGGGAAGGTGACCTCACTTAAAGCAACCTGCTCCGCAGTAGTCATTCCCAGGTGAGTGAGCAGTCACTCACCACCTTAAGAATTAACTCAGTCTCAGGAGAAAGGCATTAATCCCTCCTAACTCCCAATGCTGCCACAAAAACAATCAAGTGGTAATATGAGTTTGGAAGGGGGCAAACCATTTGCAAGCCATAGCCTGCCGCACATGGGATCCCCATGTAACTGCTAAAAAAAATAGAATATGTGCCTTTCAAAGAGGTAAAGGGGAAACTGGGTTGAGAAAAAAATACTTCCTTTATAAAAGCAAGGAAGAAAGGAGGGAAGCAGAGAAGTAGGGCTTATTAAAGCAAATTTAAGTGTTGGGGGAAGAATCCCGCAGGGAACGGGAGAGTGGTGCCAGGAGAAGTGGGAGACGTGAGGTCGTGAGGTCCTTGTGGAAGCAGGGGGGGAGGGGACTCCCTGGCGAGAGGGGAGGTGGGTCCTGTTTGGCTTGTGGGTTTGGTCGGGTCTGGAGGTCTTTGGGGCCACCAAGTAAGGAAAGGACATCTGCTGAGAGTAACGGGAAGCGGGCAGAGGCATGGGAGGGGACAGTGCCACCCAGGGAAGGCAGCAAGCACCACAAATGGGAGGCGAGGCCGCCCTGCCCTTCTCAGGGGTTCCCTGGAAGCCTGTTCCCAGGTGGTGAGACGCTCAGAACAGCAGCTCAGCAGGTTGAAATGACTGTACGAAACTGAAACCTCCTTCTTCAGTGTTGCCTCCCAAGCCATCCTGCCTCCTGATTTTGCAAATATCCTTGTCAAATCAAATCATGGAATTACGGGAGCTTGGTATCAGAGAGCTCAGAGCAACTGGAGATCATTTTTACAGATGAAAAACCCCAGAAATATTAATCCAATTTTTCTTCCCCAGACTTTATTAATTTGTTTATTACTTTTATTGGAAAAGAAAACTGCCATAGCACCAGGTGATAAGCAGTTAACATTTCTACAGAATTTCATCCCTTTTCAAAAAATGCTTTACTGTGGCCAAATACATGAAATTAAAAAAAAAAAAATTGTTATTTTTAACCATTTTAAGCGTACAGTGGAGTGGCGTTGAGCACAGTCACATTGCTGCATAACCATTGAGCCAGCCTCTGGAACTTTCTCATCTCCCCAGATGAGACTCCATCCGCATTAAACAGGGTTTCATTCTTAACCCAACCTCTCAGCAGCTCCCATACACCTAATGAAGGTGCCCCACAGTTATTTTTGGAGAATTTAAGGAGGAGATTCTTATGTGCACACATAAATATGTTATATACATAAAATTATGAAGACATAATTTTATACATTTTTAAATTTAATATTTGGGACTTTTTTTTTAGCAATTTTAGATATACAAAAGAAAATCTGACTGAAAGTATAGAGAATTCCTATTCCCCCACTTACATCCCTTCCAACAGTCCCCACTATCATTAGCATCTTGCATGTTAATATCTTGATGCATTTGTTACCATTGATGAGCCAATATTGAAAAATGACTAAAGTTCATAGTTTATATTAGGGTGCACACTTTATATCATATAACTCTAGGGGTTTTGAACATTGTGTAATGACGTGGATCCATCATTGTAGTATTATACTGAATAGTTGCAATGTCCTTAAATTCCCTGGTGTTCTTATCATCCTTCTCTTTCTTCTCTGAACCTCTAGAAACCACTGATCTTTCTACTTTGTCCATAGTTTTGACTTTTTGGAATGTCATGTAATCAAAACCATTCAACACATACCCTTTTTAAATTGGCTGCTTCTGTGTAGTGCTCTGCATTTAAGCTTTCTCTATGTCTTTTCCTGGCTTGATAGCTCATTTATTTTTAGCACTACATAATGCTCCATTGTCTGGCCGGACCACAGTTTATTTATCCATTCACCTACTGAAGGACATCTTGGTTGCTTCCAAGTTTGGCAACTATAAATAAAGTTGCTGTAAACTTTCATGTGCAGGTTTTTGTGTAAACATATTTTCAATTCATTTGGGTAAAATACCAAGGAGCACTACTGTTGAATCATATGGTAAGAATATGTGTAGTTCCATAGACGGATGGTACAGAATAGAAGACACAGCGACAAACCCACACAGTACAGTCATCCAGTCCTTGACAAAGGTGCCAAAAACACATTGGAGAAAAGACAGCCTTTTAAACAAATGGTGCTGGGACAACTGGTATCCATAGGAAGAAAAATAAAACTAGACCCTTATCTCTCACCCTGCATAAAAATCAACTCGAAATGGATCAAAGACCTTGAAATTAGACCAGAAACTATGCACCTCCTAGAGGAAATGAAGGTCAACACTTTTAGGCACAGGCAACGACTTTCTCAAGAGAACCCCTACAGCTCAGGAAATAATGTCAAACGTTAATAAATGGGATGGCATCAAATTAAAAAGCTTCTGCACAGCAAAGGAAATAATTAGGAATGTGAAGAAAGAAACCACAGAAAGGAGGCTCAGTTGGTAGAGTGCTTGCCTAGCATGCACAAGGCCCTGGGTCTAATCCCCAGCACCACCAAAAAGAAAAAAAAGGAGGAAGAAATCACAGAATGGTAGAATATTTTTGCTAGCTATACTTCTGACAGAGGATTAATAGCTAGACTTTTTAATAGAATATATTAAAAGCTCTAGAAACTTTACACCAAAATAACCCAATTAATATATGGGCAAACAAATTAAACAGATACTTCTCAAAAAAGTAATAAAAATGGCCAACAAATAAATGAAAAACTGTTCACTATTATTAGCAATTAGGGAAATGCAAATCAAAACTGCACTGATATTTCATCTCACACCAGTCAGAATGGCAGTCATCAAGAATACAAATGATAATAAATGCTGGGGAGCCTGTGAAGAAAAGGAGCACTTTTACATGGTTGGTGAGACTGTAAATCACTGTGGAAATCAGTGTGCAGGCTCCTCAAAAGACTAGGCATGGAACCAGCATATGACCCAGCTCTCCAGCTCCCCATTTACCCTGAAGAACTAAAGACATCTTACTACAGTGATACGTGCCCACCTGTGTTATAGCAGCACAGTTCACAATCGCTACACTATGGAACCATCCCAGGTGCCCATCAATGGATGAATGGATTTTAAAAAATGTGGTGTATATTTTATTCAGTCATAAAGAAAAAATGAAGTTATGGCACTTGCAGGAAAATGAATTTAACTAAAGACCATTGTGTTAAGCAAAATAAGTCAAACTCAGAAGGTTAAGGGTTGTATGTTTTTTCTCATAGGCAGAAACTAGAGAGGAAAGAGGAAAAGAAAAGTAGGGCGAGTCTTCTAAAAATTAAAGGGAGATCAGTAGAGGAAAGGGACCAGAAGGAGGGAGAGGGGGAGAGGGAAGTGCTAGGGAGTGATATTGGCCAAATTATATTGTTATATTGGGTGCATGTACAAATATGTAACTATAAATCCCATCAATATGCACAACTATAATTCACCAACAAAATATGTGGAGATACAAAGAATATGTGTAGTTTATAAGAAACCAAACTACCTTCCAAACCTGGTGAGCCATTTTACACTCCCACCAGCAATGATAGTGAACCCCTGCCGCGCCACGTTCTCACCAGCATTTGGTGGTGTTGGTGTTTTGGACTAAGTCACTGTTCATAGGTGCATAGTAGTATCTTCAATCTCAAAGACACATGATGTGGAGCACTTTCCATATGCTTCTTAAGGTGTCTGTTCAGACCTTTAGCTCATTTTTTAAATTGAGTTGTTTTCTTATTGTTGAATTTTAAGAACTCTTTATTTGAATTCTAGTTCTTATGAGATACACATTTTACAAATATTTTCTTCTAGTTTGTGACTCATGCTGTCATTTCTTAACAGTGTCCTCCAGAGAACAAAAATGTTTACATTTTATGAAGTCCAACACATTTTTTTCCTTTATGGATTGCATTTTTGTTACTGTATCTAAAAACGAATAACCAAACCCAATGTTACCTTGATTTTCTCCTATGTTATATCCTAGAGTTTCCCAGTTTCGTGCTTTACACATAGGTCTGTAATACATTCTGTTTCCTTTTTTGACCAATATTCTCCATAACATCCTACTGTGATCATTGCATTCTGATATCTTCCCTTTTGCTTTCCAAGTTGAGCTCTGAAAATTGGGATTTCTTTTTAGTTTTCCGTCCACTGTTTTCCTGTTTCTTTTTCACAGTTATTTTCTGGTATAACAACCTATTGTAACATCTGTATTACTTGGATATACACAGTAACTTCTTTAATCACACTGTGCGATTAGTAAGTTATCACAGATTTCTCATTTACAAATGGAAGTAACTCGGGCCCTGAGAGAAACTCAATATGTATCGCTCAATCCAACTGAACCAGCTCAGCTGAGAAGTTGTGAAGACTCATAAAAGGTCCTAAAATGGAGCATTCGAAGAAAGCACAGTGTTCTGAGTGTGTTTTCGCCGGTCTTATGCTATTAAGGAGGCTGCACTCGGCCTTTGCAGCCTAACACATAGGGTGACAGGTGGAGAAACTACAAATAGCCCTGGACTAAGAATGGAAAAAATGATAAGCTGGGCCAGGGCTTTCCGAGTGACTTAACGACAGGAATGCAAGGGGCAGACCTGAGGATACAGAGCAGCGGATCACAGGCCTCCGAAGAGCCTGCCGAGGGCTTTGGGCCGCATGCCACCCTCACGCTGGCCCCACTGAGACTAGGTAGTAAGCCCCAAGGGATCCATATTTCCACCCAGTGTGTCTCATACCGGCAAGAAAGCACTCCTAAGTCCCTGTGGTTAAACAAACAGAACCTGTGTTTCTTGTGTGTTTTTTGTGTTGTTTTGTGTGGTACTGGGGATTGAACCAGGGGCTCACACAGGCTAGGTAGGTGCTCACCACCAAGCTGCACCCCTGCCAAACAAGGGCATGTGTCCTGGGACCATCAAGCCCTGCGGTTTAGCTTTGGGGCTGAATGCTACTGTGGAGTGGAAAGCAGTTTGGCCCACCTGTCAGGGGTCTCACGTTACCTGAAGGCCAGTGAGGGCCACCGAGGGGGGATTTAGGAGCTCTGGGTTTTAATCCCAGGGCCACTTGTGGACTCACCGAACGCTCCTGGCATTTTGATTTCCTCATCTTTAAAATTGGGACATGAGCTGGCTTTACCCGGAAGGTGACTGAGTAATTGACGAAAGACAGACCATTTGGTGCTCAGTGGAGGAGAGCTGAACAGAATTCCAGGCCTCCCCCCCCCCCACCCTGCCCTGTTTCCTCAAGATAAGGACATCCTCATGAGCTTAGGCCATAGGAGTCCTAACATTGCTTCTAAGCCATAGGAGTCCTAACATTGCTTCTAAGTCCTAAACCCATCCTGTTCCTCCTTGCCTGAGGTGGTGTTCCCAAACCAGGTCTGAGACACACTGGGGGAGGAGGTGGGGAGCTGCACATTTCTATCAAGTTCCCAGATGTGGTTGATGTTCTCTTACAGGAGAACCTGGAGAACCAGCAGCAGGATGGGAAAAGTGGCTGAGGGAGAGGGCCAGGCCAGGCTGCCTCCTGGGGTCCAGCCTGAGCAGGTCCACAGCTCCTCCAAGTTTCCAGGCTTGGTTTAATTAATGCCTCACTGTCACTAACAACTTGCAATTCTTAATTTTTGAAGAAGACTCTCTGCATCTTCATTTTGCTCTGGGTCCTGTGAATTATGTAGCTGGTTCAGTTTATAACTTTGGTTTCTCTTTTTCTTTCTTTCTTTCTTTCTCTCTTTTTTTTTTAAGTACTGGGATTTAACCCAGGGGCGCTCAACACTGAGCCACATCCCCAGCTCTGTTTTGTTTTCATTTTAGAAAGGGCCTCACTAAGTTGCTTAGAGCCTTGCTAAATTGCTGAGACTGGCCTTGAATTTGCCACCCTCCTGCCTCAGCCTCCCAAGTTGCTGGGATTACAGGCATGTGCCACCACGCCTGGCTAGTTTTGGTTTTTCAAATAAACTTTGGGTGATTGAGCACTTGTCATTTTCAAAAGGAACATTAAAAATAACTATGAACCTCCAAGCTAATTCTACACAAAGAAACGGGCTCATTTGGAAGTTGTTCTTTGGGCTCCTGGTGTCTTACCTATCTGCTGATCCCCTGGAGGAACAGCTGGTGTGTGTAAGCAGCCAGGCCCCAGGCCAAATTAGGCAGTGAGGCCCAGCCTCCTCCTCTTCCAGGTCGCTCCACCTTCTTTTGCCCTCTGTGTTCGGACCCCTCTTAGTCCTCTTCTGCACACTTAGTGGGCTGAGCTTCCCACACCGCCCCCGGTGAAAATGCCGTAACAGGCTCTCCCAGGATTTCTGGCAGGAACCCTGCATGTTAAAGAATGCCTCAGGGAGAAAGCAATGTTATTACATGTCCATGACCACTTTTGAGGGTGGAGACCTTTACCTTTTGAATCAGAGGCACAAAGCTTCAGTCTACCTAACTTCTCTCTGTTACCCCACAATCCTGCCCCCAAGAGGAACCCTTGGTGCGTCACCTGAAGTTGCACCAAGGAGGACTCCAGCCACAACACAGGCTGCTGTGAGCAGGGTCAAGGTGGGGGCCTCTGACCTGCCAGACTGAGACATCCACGTCTTTTTTTAGGCTGGGATTTCCTACCCTGGCACACCTCTTGGGCTCGTTTTCCTTTCTCTCAGAGCTGATAATAACACGAGGGTTTTATATAGCCCTGTGGTAGTGAGTGTGATGGCGCAGGGAAATATAGAGCCAAAATCCATTTATATTGCTTCCCTGAGGTAGCCGGCATTTAACTTTTATAGAAACAGAAATCCAGACAAGTTCTTTCCAAGAGAACCTAAAGAACAGGAGACTGAGAGAGACATTGCTTACAGTAACATTCTATCAGACTCCCCAGAAAAGGCCCTGCGTCTCCAAGTGGTACTAAGGGTCACCAGGACATGCTCACCAGGAAAGGTGCTGGTGCAGGGGATCCGTTTTAGTCAAGACTGTCTGGAATGAAGAGGGGCTAGCAGGCTAGAGGTGAAGGGTGCTAACTAGCTTTCATCCACCATGAAGAAGCCACACTGAAAGCAAAAAATTTAACCCCTTCCCACCCTCCCAGTCCCACTGTTTGTATCCAGGGAGAGTGTGCGAATCAGAAAAGGGATCCCCTTCCTCGGGATAGCCAGAGCACTGCCATCATCACCATACAAAGTCCCGATGCCCCCAAGTGCGTGGGGTTCCTGGGGCTTGTGCCGACTTGACCAGAGGCTGCCTCTAAGGACCCAAGGGATTGGGACAGATGTGTCTTTTACCTACTGTCTCCTTGGAGGGAGCGACTGCAGATCACTGTCAAGAATGAACAGGTCTTGCATATTGACCTTGGGGTGGCTGTAGAATAAGAACTCAAAGGGCAGAGAATGGCCTTAGTCACCACTTCTTTGCTGCTAAGACCCTGTTTCCTTTTGGGATCTAAGCTGTCCCCTACAGACGACTTATCTACCCCAGGAGCAGCTCTGGTCCCATAACTTCCATTCGACGTCCTTATCAAAATCAAAACAATCTGAGGACAAGAAAGGGTAATTCTAATTAAAAGATGCACCATGAAATTGATACCAGCCTTGGAAATGGGGATAGGGTCCTCGTTCCCTCAGTGTTGAAGACTAAACACCTGAGAAACAGAGCTAGGTACCCACAGGTGTGGATGTGTCTTGCTTTTTTTATAGAATGCCCACCTTCTCTGTCTTCTCAGCATACATGCTTAAGGGCAGGAAGGAGCAACCCAGGGGGTGATCTTTGACTCCTGGTGTTGGGAAGTGCGATTCCATGAGGTGTTAGCAACCCATTTCCTTTAACCAGTCCTCATCCTTTACTATCTGACTGACTCCCCGTCCTTCACCCTGTCTCAAAATCACATAAGGAAACATAAACACTGAAAAAGCAGGGACTGGGGAGATGGCTCAGCTGGTAGAGTGCTTCCCTCGCAAGCACAAGGCTCTGAGTTCGATCCCCAGTATGAGAAAAAAAAGCAAACAGAAAAGCTATGAAGGCAGAAGTGTCTTGTCTTTATATATTTGCTAAATTTGATTTCATTATTTCTTTGGTTGTTTCATGTTCTTAATCTAAAAGTTTAAAGACAATTATGGGGGAAATGATAGAAGGTTGAGAAAATCATATTCATTAAATTATCATTTTCCAGATGTTAAGAAACACTGTTCTTTGAATTTGGCAGAATACTTACATTTGCCATGTGAAGCAGTAGAGGTTTGTGCAGAAGCATAGTTTGAGATCCACCCCAGCAAGTGGGTTCTACATGATATCTTAGGGGAGTATGAGGAACTTTCCATTAGAAGGTGACCAAAAATAAAAACCAGAATCACAATTCAGTCAAACAAAATCCTAAGAGAATTAAAGTGTGTTTCTGTACACCTGTTTCTGGGATAAAATTATCCTAGCTAATAATACATCACTTAGGTTTCCCCCTGGAGTTTCTGAGGTGATAGGAGCATTCTTTATTTTAGTGATGTGACTCTTGGTGGGCTCCTGGGCAGGGGATTGTCACCAGAAGACTAAAGCATGAGTGGAGCTTGGAACTTTCAGCCCCCTCCCCTCCCCCACCATGCACAAGACAGGGTGCTGGAGTAGAGGGAATAATGGATCGCACCGGTGAGATGAAGTCTCCATATAAATCTCTGAGCTATTAGGTTTGGAGAGCTTTGGGGTTGGTGAACACATGAAGGTGCTGGGGGTGTCGTGTCTTGAGAAAGCGTGGGAGGAACTCCAAACCTTAGTTAGGCATCCATGTGGCTGTCTCTGAGTTGTATCTTTTATAATTAACTGGTAATCTAGTAAGTAAACCCTTTAATTGAGTCTGGGAGCCACTCTAGCAAATGATAAAACTGAAGAGGACATTATGGGAACCCTTAATTTATAGCCAGCAGGAGAGAAGTAGATGGCACATCCTGAGGCTTATGATCAGTATCTGAAGTGGTGGACAGTCCTGGGACGTAGCCCTTAACTCCAGTTAGCGTCAGAACAGACACCCACCTGGTGTCCACAGAGAACTGAAAGAGTGCTTGTAGGGGACAAAACCCAGGGCATTTGGTCTCAGGAGGGTTCCAGGAAAGATGTGGAGAAATGCTGAAACAGGTGTCTCAGAGTCAGGCTTCTGCCGGAAGAGGGATAACGCAGCTTTCATCATGGTCGAAGTGAGAATTCTACAAACTACTTGTTGCCAAAACATTCACGCTCAGTTCAGGTCAAGGCAATGTCTGCTGTTTTCAGAAGAACTCTCAATCCTAAAATCACATCTGCATTGGCTGCTTGGGAACCAAATAAAAAATCAATTTGTAAGTCCTGATGGCAATTGATAACTGAAAGCATGTTTCTCCAGGCAACTTCCTAAAGCAGTGTTTTGTAATGTCAGAGAACCAAATCGTTGTCTTCTCGTGTCTCCTGCTGATTTTATACTGTTCTTACGTGCAGACCCAGAGGCTTAGCTCAGATGACTTGAAGGATGTCACCTCCGTCTGGGTCCCGTCTATGCCAAGCAGCTCTGCTCTTGTCTCCATCAGCTAAGCCAAAGGGAGAAGAGAAATATTTTGCATTTAGCTTTTTAGGAGATGATTACTCATCCTAGCACATTGCTGGATTTGCAATGAAAATTACAATTCTATATTTCCATGTGAAAGAACCGCTAATGACTACTTGGCTGGGTTTTCAGAAACCAGTTTCAAATATCTGGCTATAAAATTGGGAAAGGAAAGGAGAGGGAATAAAGAAGCCCAAGAAAATGTAGCATGAAGGATGATGTCTTTTTACCATCATCCTAATCCAGTCATTTATCAATGGGGTGACCAGGGAACGTATCATCCAATCAGGGACATGTCCTGTATAACTAATTAAGACAAATTTAAAATGATACGAAAAGAGAGGCAATTAATTGATTTGTTGGGGACAACTTCCCTATCGGAAGTTACAGGTCGGGGATACAAAGAGCCCCCAAATGTCTTATCTTCCACTCATGCTAAAAGCTGGTTGGAGGTCTGGGGGTAGGAAGAATAACAAAGTGAAACAGACATTATCACCTCACATACATAAGACTGCATGACCGATGGGATCCTGCAACATGTACAATCAGAAGAATGAGAATCATAGTCCATTTATGTATGATTTATCAAAATACATAAATGCATTCTAATGTCATGTATAACTAATTAGAACAAATAATTTACAATTAATTTTTTTAAAAAAGAAGGAAAAACAACACCAGAGGCACCAGCAAAATGCTAGGCAGCACGGAAGGTGGAAGGATCAATTCTGGTGCAGAAGGGAGACTAAATAGCCTCAAGGTGACAGATTGACTTCTGGTCCTCCAAGCCCAGAGCACATATAGTTGGGCCACTGGGGTGGTGCACATGGTCTGCAGGCGTTTCCACCAATAGCAGCTGGTGTTTGAGGCATGAGCTATGTACCAGCACCGTGGAGCACTCTGCTTACATCACTGCGCAATCACATAACGGAAAGCAGGTCAAGAAGGAAAACATTCAGCATGCTCATCACACACTCTTGCTCGTTCCAGTCACTCTGCAAGGATATTTCTGTGGAACTGCATTCTGACTCATTCCACGAAGACAGGAAAGCTACTACTAATTTAATACGTGCGATCACACACATATGGTAACAAGTATTTTCTAATCAGACAGATACCAAATAACCTAGTGAAATGCTCTTGTGATTATGTACTAATTGTGGGTGTGTGTTCACAACTGCGCCACGTCACTAGTGATATTTAAAATGGGATTTGACTGCACATCAGGCGCTTTCCTGCTGCGGCCGTGCTTCTCCCTGCCCTTTTCTTGTTCTCGTCCTCTGAACCCCACCCTGCCTGCTCCTCCCCCATTCTCTTCTCCTTTCCTTCTTCCTCTGCTTCATGTTCTTAAAAAAGAAAGTGTTCAAGTTCCCTGGTTCTCATTACTCATGGTGATCTTGTAGAGAAAAGAGTATTCCCTTAGGTCTGGGGATTAGTCTTCAGTCTGTCTCTTTATCGGAGCCTTTTATCTTTTTTCCTTTGTCCAGCGATGTTTTTCTTTCTGGAAGATTCTCGTTCAGGATACCAAATCACATGTAAGGT
This sequence comes from Sciurus carolinensis, assembly GCF_902686445.1. NCBI lineage: Eukaryota > Metazoa > Chordata > Mammalia > Rodentia > Sciuridae > Sciurus > Sciurus carolinensis. The sequence continues at coordinate 4,324,996 of NC_062224.1, read as the reverse complement.
CCAGATAAACTCAGATTAGGATTGAGGGCCCTGAAGAGCACTGGAGGGTGTGGTGGCCCCAAGCTCGCTGGTCCCCCAACACCCATTGCCAACTTCGTGCCGCTGCCTGTGGAGGTGATCAGGCCAGATTCTCAGTGATGCCATGGCCGCCAGCTTCATGAGTTCCCTCACCCTGACCCCCATTCCTGCTCTCTGCAGGGAAGGGAAAGCAAGCCGAGTACTGAGCGGATCAGCCCCCTGTGCAGGAAGGCTGCAGCCCAGGGCTGCTCTTGCCTCATGCCACACTGTGGGTGGCAAGGGTGAGGTCCGCGCACAGTGTGCATCCTCAGGCTCTGTGTGCCTTCTGCCCGCCCTGCAGGCTGCGCTCTTGCAACAGAGATTCAGTTGCCTTTTCCCTGAGAATCGATGAAAGAGGGAAGGTAGTCTCCATCTCAGTGTGTGTGTGACTTCGGGCCCAAATTCCCCAGCTCAGGGAAAGGAGTCTCTAGGCACATGATGTGTGCCTCCCAGCCTGGCTGCTTAGCATGGGAATCAAAGCCAGGAAAAAGTTTTCATGAAAATAATGAGTACATATTATATAGATTTTACCTGAAAGAACCAAGTAATGGGGCTGGGAATATAGCTCAGTTGGTAGCTTGCTTGCCTTGCAAGCACAAGGCCTTAGGTTCAAACCCCCAGCACCTCAAAAAAAAAAGAACCAAGTAATTAGAAATCGTTTGAGGATTGGAGGCATAGTTCAGTAGTAGAATACCTAGAAGCCCTGGGTTTAATCCCCAGCACAAAAAATAGAAAGAAAGAAAGAGAGAGAGAGAGAAGGAAGGAAGGAGAAAAAGAGAAAGAAGAAAGAAAGAAAGAAAGAAAGAAAGAAAGAAAGAAAGAAAGAAAGAAAGAAAGAAAGAAAGGAAGGAAGGAAGAAAGAAAAGGAAGAGAGAGAAAGGAAGGAAGGAAGGAAGGAAGAGAAAGAAAGAAAGGTCATTTGAAAGAGGAAACAAAAGTGGGCGAGTCTAATTGAGAAAGAAGTCATGCCCTTGTAGTGCTCCATGCTGTGCTTCCGACCTGGGTCGTAAAGGTGGTCTCTGGTGGTTCTGAGAACCCTGGCCCTTGCACGGCAGGGTCTGGGGAAAGTCATATTGTAATTTCCAGATGCATGCCCCTTCTCTGTGTACACACCCACCTTTTCCACACCCCTCCCTGTGCATTTCACCCTGGTGAAGCCAAGTTAAAGCAAGCATGGAGGCAGTCACGAGGGCAATAAGGCTCTGAGGGAGTGTGCACCTGAAGAATGTGCTGGAATGTGTGAAGGGTGGAGCATCTGGCTCCAGGACAGCCAACAAGGTGGGACTTGCAGCAGTAATGGTATAGTTCCTGACTGGATGCCTCTGGTCATGGAGATGATTTCATCACACATCATTTCTTCAGAATGATCGCCTCAGAATTGGCCATCTCTTCCCTCCTCCTCCTCCTCTTTACAGATGGGCCCTGGCCTGGCTTGGTCAGTCAGAGACTGAAGGACCCTGGGGAGTTGTAAGTCTCCCAGGGACAAGACTTTGGCCAGAAGTGTCTATCTAAGTCTATCAGGCAAGCAGAGGGCTAATGCAGGACCCCTTGAACTCCACACACTGAGGCCAACACCAAACTACAGAAACCGGAATCAGACCCACAGAGCGGAGTCTGGAATCGGAGTCACAGGTCCAGGACAGGCAGCTGCGGCTCTCCAGGTCTGGAGGTTCGGCTGTCTGGCAACACTTCCAGAAAGTCACGTGCCTGGGCCCTGCAGCTTGGCTGCAGTGTGGGAGGGGAGGGACCACTAGTTTGGATCTGGAATGTTCCCCAAAGCTCCCCATGTTAAGGCTTGGTCCCCAGCTAGGAGCTACTGGAAGGTGGTGGAATCTTTAAGAGGTGGAGCCTAATGGGAGGTCTTTAGGTCATTGAGGGTGTACCCTCAAAGGGGTAATGGGACCCAGCCCTGCTCCCTAGCTATGAGGTGATCAGTCTGCTCCACCACATACCTCTCACCATTGCCCTCTGGACCCCACCAGCCACCCAAAGCAATGGATGGACTTGATCATGGACTGGAACCTCTAGAACCACAAGACAGGATAAACCTTTTCTCTTTGTAACCTGATTATCTCAAGTATTTGTCAAAGTAACACAAAGCTGATGATCAAAGGTCTTTTCTTCAGTCCCTCAGTCTGTCTTTGATGCCCAAATAGAGCTGCTCTTGCCAGAGCCACGGACAGTCCCCTCATCTTCTAGCTGAAAACTCACCTGTCACCAATTCCCAAACAAGGCTCATGCTCACATTCCATAAACAGAAATTTTTGGCTGGGTGTGTTGTCTTCTGTTGTTGTTTGTTTCGGGCACAGAGTAGTCTTTAAGTATACTTAGGAAAATCTGCAGCCAGGTGCAGAGGCATACACCTGTAAGCCCAGCTCCTTAGGAGACTGAGGCAGGAGGATTGCAAATTTGAGACTAACCTGGACAAATTAATGAGACCCATCTCAAAGTAAGATAAAAAGGACTGGAGATGTGGCTCAGTGGTGGAGCACCTGTGTAGCATGTGCAGGGCCCTGGGTTCCATCCCAGTACCACAGTGAACAGAAGGGAGGAAAAAATGCGTAATAAAACACTTTTCTCCAATGGGCTGCCCAATAGTCCGCCAGCCACAGAGACAACCCTTCACTGTACACGCTACATGGTGCAGTTCGCATCTTGGCACCAGAGCTTCTTGGGTAACTGTATCCATTAGCAATGTTTCTTTGGATGCTGAGAATAGAAAGCTGATCTAACAGTAGCTTAAACAAACTAGGCTTATTTTTCTGATGTAACAAAAAGAATACAGAGGCTTTACAATGAAGTCATCTAAGTTAGTTTCCCGTCCACCATCCCAAAGGCCATGTGCTTCCTCCTGCATGGTTGCAATGTGGCTGCGGCAGCTCCAGGCATTCAAGGTGAGAGAAGAGGAAGGGACAATGGCACCATGTTCTCTCCCGCCCTTCGCTTTTGTAAGGAAGTGAAAACTTTCTCAGAAATAATCTCACCTGGACTGGGGAGATAGCTCAGTCCCGTAGAGTGCTTGCCTTGCAAGCACAAGGCTCTGGGTTCCATCCCCAGCACCAAAAAAAAAAAAAAAATCTCACCTGGGGCTGTGGTTGTGGCTCAGTGGTAGAGAACTTGCCTGGCATGTGTGAGGCACTGGGTTTGAAACTCAGCACCACATATAAATAAATAAAATAAAAGATCCATTGACAACAAAAAATAATGTTAAAAAAAGAAAGAAAGAACCCCACCCTTGTCTTTTTACATCTTCTTAGAGAGAACTGAGAAACATGACCACTGCTGGTTGCCACGGAGGCCAGGAAGGCAAATGTGTGCTGTCTGTCTTCCCCAGACAGGCACTGTATTAGCTGTCCTCAAATTTTTTAGTTTTAAGACCCCCTTTTTTTTGTACTGGGGATTGAATTCAGGGGAAATTAGTCACTGAACCACATCCCTAGCTCTTTTTTATATTTTATTTAGAGACAGAGTCTTACTGAGTTGCTTAGGGCTAAGATGCTGAGGCTGACTTTGAACTTGTGATCCTCCTGTCTTGGCCTCCTGAGCCGTTGGGATTACAGGTATGCGCTGCCGCACCTGGCTTAAGACCCCTTTTTGTAGACCCATAGAGAGCACTTATCTCTGTGAGTTACACCTATCAACATTTGCCATATTAGAAACTAAAACTGAGAGATTTTAGAAATGTTATAGTAATTCATTTTTAAATAAAAACAGCTCCATTGCTTGTTCTCATAAATTTAACATACATAATGTATTTCTTAGTAAATATAACTATTTTTTTAAAACATAAGAGAGTGCCATGACATTGCGTGGCGGTTTTGCCTGTCCCTTTATTACCTATCTTAATGGAAGACAACCGAATTCTGCTGTCGGCTCCTACAGCCAGTTTCATCTTCACATAACAAACAGCCCTGGGAAAAGTTGGCAGTACCCTCGTGAAGAATGAGGCTGGCCAAGGCAGCCTCCTGGTACCAGGGCAGAGACGGTCTGGCCCGCAGAAGGCCTGCAGGGGGTCAGAGAATCACTGCTCTCTGAACAAGACCAACTGTTGGGAAGCCTGAGCTAGCCATCCCAGTGTCTGCCATGGTCCCCATCTCCCGTTTTGAGCTCCACCTGGTATTTGCAAAACTAAATGGTCAATTCAAGTGTCAGTCTCAGAACTAAGGAACACCTTCCGGCCGTGTGTGTCATTCTCCATAGCTAACGGCACAGAAAGTGACCAGGAGTTTCAAAAATACAGGCTTGCTTGGGATTCCCTTATAAGGTCACGGCTCAAACAGACAATTCCTGTGTCTGGCCACCTCTTCTGCAAAAAGGGACCTCCCTCCGGGCTCACAGTGGGGGTGACCTGAGCTGTGGGTGTCTCAGCTTCCCTTTTGCTCTGAGCCCCACTGTCCTTTGAGCAGACATCCTGCCCAATTGATGACATTAATTCACAAGCTAAGTGGTCAGCAATGCCGTGGGTCAGAGCTAAGACCCACTGCCCGCCACTGTCAGCATTTAATTATGCCGCCTCCTTCCCCTATGCGACCAGTCCCTCTATCGCTCCCTGATAACTGTGAGAAAGTTCACAGGGCAGCGACGGGAAGGGGGCCAAAGCTTTGCAACGTCTCCCTGTCTGATCTCCCCCGGGTGCTGCTCAGATCCCCTTGGAAATGTCAGGAGCACTCTGAGCAAGCGGCAGAAGCCAGAGGGGCTTTCTTGTGGGACTCTGGGGTGGGGTATAAAATCGCAGGGGACTCTTGTCAAGCTCTACCTGCTGGTTCCTTCCTCACCCTCTGGAGGTAGACCTCTCCCCGCCCCCAGCCTGGTTGAAAATCATGATCTCGGTTGTTAGGAAAGAGCTTTATTCGGTTTAAATTTAGCATGCGAGGTTGTGGATAACCCTATCTCTGTTCCTGAGAAACAACTGTTTACTATTCCAACACTCCAGAACCTGGCAACCGACTCACAGAGGGCTGGCAACTGTGAGCTCTCAGGCTCCTGTGCAGCTGCTCCTGAGGCCCCCTGCCCTCGGCCCCCTCCCCACCAGCCTGCTGTCGAAGTTCCAAGGGTTACAGGACCTGGAACTTCACAAGACCAAAAAAGGCAGCCAGAACCTATTTTTGATGACCCTGAGGATTATTAAGAGGGAAATTCCATGAAGTCCGTGGAGCTCTTAAAAAATATGCTGTTCCACTGCATACTATTTCTGTGTTTTCCCCTTGATGTTTATGGGTCTGGAATGGAATAGCCACATGATGGTAATGATAGTCCTAAAGAGACGTTCCTGGGTAGAAAAAAGGGTACTGCCTCCCCGCCTCCATCAATCAGATGGCAATCGGAATGGAATTGCAGGGGGTTCGGGGGAGTTGGAGCTCTTGCTATTCAGAGGGGGGAGGTTTTATTCTATTATCACTCACTCTTGGGAAAATGTGATGTGGGTTGTAGCTACACGGTCCTATGATCAAATTTGCCACTGAACACTGAGAAACTGTCTTGCTCATGTTTTCTGTTGGACACTTTTGCCACAGGCAAAGCCCTCTGCTTAGACCCTCTCCTAAGTCACACACACAGCACGTGACACCTGGAGCCAGAGTGGGGTCATGGACAGTAGGGGCCAACAGTAACGCTATCTCTACAAGTGACATTATGGACATGCCATGCCGCGTGATCCCCACAGCTAAAATGAGACTCCAGAGCTGGAGGGGATGGAAAGTGGTGACGTGGGCTGCCCAGGGTGGTGTAACCTCAGAGGACGTACGGGCCAGGCTGCATAGCTGAGCAGACCGGATCTGAGTGCCTGTGACGACACTGTGGCTAGGAGTGTCATGAAGTCACATGGGGCTCTCGGTCTGAAGCGCCCCACCCAGCGAGCCTTGTCATGGAGAAAATGAAATAGAGCTTGTAGACTTCATCAGTGTTGGGTGTTGGAAGTGTGCTCTGTGAGAGGACAAGTGTGTTTTAGCAAAACCTGTCCCATCCTGCCTCTGTGTTCATCCTGAACATTGATATCCAGCCCGCGAGACGCCCTCCAACAAATGACCATCAACACAAGGGACTGAGATTAGAAAAGTACGCGATCACCAGACAGAAAAAGAACCACCCTTAAAAGGTTGACACGCTCGTAGGAGAGGGCAGAGGCATGGTCCTTCCACAGGTACACACATAATTACACATTTACACAACTGAAAGTCTCAGAGTGGAGTGACAACAGGTGAGTGAACCACATTCATATGCCCCAGCCTATTTTTATGAAAGACTATTATTTTTTCCCCAGGATTTTGGAAGCTAGGGCAGGATTCTGGAACATTGATTTTAATAGACAATAGTTGCCAGTCTACCAAAACTAACAGTGAAACATAATGCCCAAAAATGAATGAGCTCTACTTATAAGCTTCTTTATAGCTCCTCATATAATTGAATGGGCTATATCTTTATCCAGTGTCTTCTTTCCCTCACAGTAAATCCTACAGTGGTGACCACCAAAGAGAAAGTTGCTGCTTGCTGTTTTGTCATGTGTGACTCTGTGACTGAATAGTCTTCCAGCCTGTTCCCCCAGATCTGGGGAGGGAAGCTAAATGCAAAATGCAGAGTAAAGTACAGTGAGGGTTTCCTTGCCACTGACCCTGGAGACCAAAGCACTGAAACATGGGGGTCATGACAGGAACAGGGCAAGAGTGCCATTTCTCTGAGGCGACACTTCAATGTTTCAATTTTCTATAAAAATATTGGTGTTGTATAACCAAATAGTTTTTGTATTTCGAATCTCTCAAAATATATACAAGTGCTGATTTGATTTAAGTCTTATTCATATATGATTTTAATAACTGAACTAACTTAATTATGAATTAAATTGAGTCTCGGGCTTCTAATCACAATGGCTCTGGGTCTTGGTGGAGCAGCGTGTGAGATCCAAGATCCTTTTTGATTGTGTTGTCACAGAAACACAGTGCAGAGACGTGAACCTTTTCTGGAAGTTCAGCAAAAAGTTCAAAAGCAAATTTGAAATATGCCCTGGAAGTTTCTTGATGAAAAAGACAGGTGTGGGCTGGGGTTGTGGCTCAGTGGTAGAGTGCTTGCCTAGCATGTGTGAGGCACTGGATTCAGATTCTCAGCGTTATATATAAATAAATGAATACAATAAAGGTCTGTCAACGTCTAAAAAAATGTTTTTTTAAAAAAGGCGTACCAGCAAATGACAGGTGTGCTTTCCTCTAACTTACTCCCCACGATCCTGCCCCGTGGTGGTGATTCTTTCCACCAAAGGCCAGCACCACTCTTGTGGGCCCTTGGGCACTTGGTGCCCAGCCCAGGAAGTCGCTGGGAGCCTCAGACCGCCCGCCAGGCCTCCTCCATGCGTTAGGAGCTGCGGCTGTGTGAGTTCCCGCTGTGTGCTTCCCCAGGCCCGCCACCTGCACCTGCTCCTGCCCACAGCCCGTGATTCCAGGGAGGGAGTTCCCTTGCTCCGTGCACACACACACACACACACACACACAAACACACACACGCACGCACGCACGCCATCTTCCCTCCCTCCCACCCTGCTCCTTGGCCGTCACAAAACCATGCTCCATAATACTGTCACCAGCATTGCCTACATGTGACCACGCCCCTGCCAGGTCCAGCACCAGCCTCTGCTGGTAGAAAGCGGACCTTCTCCCTTCACCCCGACTCCTCCAGGGATTGGGTGTGGAAGGAAGACTGGGAAGCCCCACCCTGTCATCTAATCCCGGCCTCCCCACAGCCTCACTGGCTGCAGCCTGCCCCTGGTGAGAAGAGTGGGAGGGAGATGGGCAAATGGTTGATCCAAGGAGAGTCGGGCCCTGAGCGTGTGGACCACCATCGCCAGCCGGAGGGGCCTCCATGCACCCCTCACTCCATCCTCTCCCCCATCTGCCTTCCCCCATCCGCCTCTCCCCCATCCGCCTCTCCCCCGTCTGCCTCTCCCCATTAGGATCCCAAGTCCTTCCCCACCTCTTTCCAGCCTCCAAGGCTCCACACCTTCCCCCAGCCACAGACCCATCGGGTGGCACAGACCTGGGAAGGTCATCATGCTGGCTGTGGACCCCAGGAGTGGTTCTCGACACCCAGAGTTAGGGCTGACCGTGAGGGCTTGCCCATGGCCACCATGCCCAGAGGACACCATGCGCATTTCATGGAGAAACAGGACTCTTACAACCTGGTCCCATTCTTCCCTCCGACTGTAGCTCCTGCTCCTTCCTGTACACCCCGCACATTAGTTACTGCACCACTCTGTGTGGTTATTTTTCAACTTTTGAAACTGTGGTAAAACATACACAACCTAAAATTTGCCGTCTGAAGTAGTTTAAGTGTGCAGCTTAGTGCTGTTAAGTACGTTCGCAATGTTAGGTGACCTCCGCCCCATCCAGTTGCAGAGCAGTTTGTCTTGTAAAGCCCAAGCTTGGTACCTGTTAACCATAACCCCCTGCTTCCTCTTTTCCCCAGCCCCTGGAAGCCACCCATTCTCCTCCCGATGCTGTGCGTTTGGCCCCTATAGATACCTTGAGTAAGTGGAATCACACAGTATGTGTCCTTTTGTGGCCGGCTTCTTTCACTTGATAGAACGACCGAAGGTTCAGGTTGCAGCATGCGTCAGAATCTCCTTCCTTTGTAAGAATGAATGGCATTCCCTCCTCTGGAGGGATGTCACCTTGCTCCTCCGTGGTCTGGGGCTGGACATCGGGTTCTCACCATGCTGCTTCTTTGGGGTGGATGCCTGACCTTTGCCTCCTTACCCACTTGCCACTCATCTTTCAAGGAGCAGCTGGAGTGTCCCCTCTGCAGCTTTCCATGAGCTGCTTCTCTCTTGTCAGGTAGGATTGTCTGCTCCCTACCCCGAATCTCACTCTGCTTGAGCTTGCGTGTTGTCACACTGCGGGACAGCTGCGTTTGTGTTCTGCCCTCTGCCATGCACAACCGGGGGGGGGGGGGGTCTGGGGAGGGTCAAGGGACCTGTCCTGCCCATCTTTACCTCCCAATGTCAGGGGACACATCCCATCCATCTTTAATTCCTAATGAACTAGCATATGGGGAAATAAGCAAGTGATGGATGAAGGCAAATAAAGGCTGTATCGCTTATTAGCTTTATATAGATGTAGTCTAGATTATTCATTAAATAAAAAAAGTTACACCTATCACTTGCTGGAACTGCTCTAGACCCTGAAGATGCAGCCCTATAAGTAACAGATAAAGCACCTATAGTCATGGACATTACATAGTTGGGGGCAGGGGTGACAAACAGGCAAAGAAATGAGTGCTATTTTAGTCCAAAATCCCACGAGCAAAGTACTGCAATGGGATGGGAGAGTGCCTAGGTGGCACACGTCACACTGGGTGACGTTTTCTCTGAGACTGAATGGCAGGAAGGAGCCTCTGAAGATTTGGGAGGCACAGCACTCTAGACAGGCGGCAGTATGAATGAGACCATCACACCTGAGAGATGCCAGCATCAGTGTTGGAGGACAGTGAGCCAGAGAAGGCTTGGACTGAACCGCGTGCCCCCTATCATGTGTTGAAGTGCTAACTGCCAGTGTCGGTGTTCAGAGAGGGTCTTTGGGGGTCATTAGGTGCAGGGAGGTCAGGGAGGTCTCAGAATGAGATTAATGCCCTCGTAAGACAAGGCCTGGGGAGCTACGGCAGGAAAAGAGCCCTCACCAGAAACTAGGTGCTGCTGGAAAACTGATCTTGAACCTCTGGCCTCCAGTATTGTGTTGATTTTGTGTTAATCACTATATTAATTGTTCCATCTTCTATAGGCTGAATCTGCAAGGTATCAGGAGAGGGGAGAGGAGGGACCAGAGGTAAACTGGGTCTGACAGAGTAGTTTGAGACTGCCGACGATCTCCTTCAGAACTTTGAACAGCGCTAGCTCAGGACACAGGGACGCTCTTGAGTCTTTTCACTGTGTGTCCATCTTGATTTCGTCCCTGGTCTGTATCACTGGGTTTCTACCTTGCTCCTGAGACCCAGACTCCATCTCTGCTGCAGGTGTGGTAAGCGAGTCTCCTTCTTGCCCTGCCGAGGCCAAGAGATTGTTGTTGAGAGTTCATGCCTATCAGGTTCTGCACTGCGACTGAGGAAGCTGAGATGCTGAGAGGTTGGTCAGGCAGCCCAAGGCAGGAAATGACAGAGCAGGAACTGGAGCTCAGGTGTCTGGGCAGAGGCCGGCTGTGTGACTCCCTGCCTCTCCCCAGAAGCAGTCGCTCTTTCCCTGAGCTGGGGCACTGCATAGCTCTGACCTGAGGTCGCCTCTCATTCCTGGCCCTCTGCCTGGCCTTTGCATTCTACCACCCACCAAGATGCTGCCTGGTGCTGGCCCTGTGTCTTCTTTCTCTTTAACAAATGTTGTTTAAATGTGTGTGCTGCTGATGTGTACCTTGCACGTAGAAAAGTGTCCTGGAGGGACTAATGATCTTCCACCAAATGAATGCACCTGTCCTTACCACCCAAATCACCAGGACCCCAGACTCTCCTGCCCCCTCCTGGTTACTGCTTATTTTTGCTGCCCAAATTAGCGTCTTCGTTATAGATTAATTTTGACTGTTCTTGAATGCCATGTGGATAGGCTCCTGTTGGATGTACGCTTTTGCATCTGGCGCCCGCTGCTTGCTGGACACTATGCTTGTGAGAGTCAGTCCTGGTACTGTGCGTGGTGATGCTGTCTGTGCTCATGCTCCCTGCTGAGTGGCATTCCATGGCACGAGGCTTCCCGGCAAGTGCATCCATTCTTCTGCTGAGCTACGGACATTCTTGGACATGCCTTTTGGTGTGCAGGCATTTCTGTGAAGTGTAGTATACCTGACAGTTTAAGTAATTATGAAATGACCAGTTTAAGTAGTCTTCCTACCAATATGCTCTGCCACGGGCAGTAATGAGAAGTTCAGTGGCTTCACATTCTTTCCGGCACTGGTTTTGTGGGTCTTCTTGGTATCAGCCATTCTGGTGGTCTGTAGTGAAATTTTACTGTGGTTTTAATTTGATGGACTACGAATGACGTGGAGAACATTCTCATCTGTTTATTATAAATTTGGATATTGTATTTCTTAAAGTGACTAAGTCTTTTGTGCATTTTTCTGTTGGGTTGTCTATCTTTATTTAAAATTTGAAACAGTTCCTTAAATATTCTGGATGTAAGCCACTTGTCAAATATATAAACAGCAAATTTTTTTTCTAGTCTGTAACTTACCTTTGTGTATCTTTTTTATGTAATTTTTTTTATATATATACCAGGGATTGAACCCAGGGATATTTAACCACCAACACACATCCCCAGGCCTTTTATATATATAAAATATATATATATATTATTAGAGACAAGGTCTTGCCAAGTTGCTTAGGGCCTCGCTGAGTTGCTGAGGCTGGTTTTGAACTTCAAATCCTCCTGTCTCAGCCTCCCAAACCACTGGGATTAGAGGTTTGTACCACGCCCATCTTACATCTTTTTTATTGGTTCTTTTTGGTTATACATGACAGTAGAATCTATTTTAATATAGCTATACAAGCATGGAAATATATTTTATTCTAAGTAAGACCCCATTCTTGGGCCAGGCATGGTGGCACAGGCCTGTGATCCCAGCAGCTTGGGAGACTGAGGCAAGAGGATTGTGAGTTCAAAGCCAGCCTCAGCAACTCGGTGAGGTCCTAAGCAACTCAGTGAGACCTTGTCTCTAGATAAAATATTTTTAAAATGCCTGGGGTTGTGGTTCAGTGAACCCCTCGGTTCAATCCCTGGTATAAATAAATAAATAAATAAATAAATAAATAAATAAATAAATAACTGACCCCATTCTTGTGGATGTACACAACGGTGGGAGTCACTGTGGTGCATTCATACACGTACAAAGGAAAATTACATCAGATTCATTCCACTGCCTTTCCTTTTTCCTATCCTGCCTCCCTTCCCTTCATTCCCTTTGTCTAATCTACTGAATTTCTATTTTTCCCCTCCCCGCCCCCTATTGTGGGTTAGCTTCCACGTATCAGCGAAAACATTCGACCTTTGGCTTTGGGGACTGGCTTGCTTCACTTAGCATGATAGTCCCCAGATCCATCCATTTACTGGCAAATGACCTCTGTGCATCTTAGTGGTGCTTTGGTAAGCTCTCTCTGAAGTGTCACTGCTCCAATTGCCAGTTGCTAAACTCACTTCCCTATGAGGGGGTCACCTTGCTTTCTCTGGGCCCTCTCTAATGCCAACCACTGCTGTGCCCTGCCTCCAGGATAATGTCCCCTGCCGGTTGCACTGAATGCCCTCAGGGTTCAGTGCACCTGTTCCTGTCCTTCAAGGGCCAGCCCTTTCCCCGGGGGTGGGGTGAGGGTGGCAGATCTGGTTCCATGTTCTGGCACCTTCCAGTCTTCAAAGACTTCCCCACAGTTAACTAGCTGTGCCTTATCACGTTCTGAAAGTAAGTTCAGGATGTCCAAACAATTAACTTATAAGTGAACTTTTGGAATCCATGAATTTGTGCATTGGGGGAGTCCTAGATGTTCTATTTCTTTCTATCTTAGTCATCTAGGATCAAGTACTTCTAGTCAGAGAGGACTGAAACATTTACACCATGATCGTGAGTCACCTAAACACCTCTGCAATTTAGGGCCCGCCTGCCAATCCATGGGAGAAATTATACTATGGAAAAAACACTCTTTTGCCAAATTGAGAAATTCAAGATATAATTACTGAGTGCCCAATATGTCATCCACTGTCCAAAATACTGTAGAAGTAATCAAAGAAAAAAGCCAACACTGATCTATGCACATATGGCCCTTACCATTTAGATTGAGAGACAGACAGTAAACAAGCTAAATAAATAAGACATTTAGTATGTTAGATAATAAATTCTAAGGAAGGGAGGTGGGAGTGTTTCTAAGTGGTAGTGGTTTGTTAGTTTTAGATGGAATTTTCATATCAGGACTCACAATAACAACGAAATTTGAGCAAATACCTGAAAAAAAAAAAAGATAATTACAAAGATAACTAGGAAAGAGCATCTGAGGCTATAAGAAGAGCAAGTGCAAAGGTCCTGAGGTGAAAGTGTGTCTCATGTGCTAGATGAGCAGTGAGCAGTCAGAGGCCAGTGTGGATAGGATTGGGGGAGAAATAGGAGTAGAGATCAAAGAGATGTAAGGAGAGCAGGGCCTTCTGGGTCACTGACCTACAGTGTGTTGTAGGACAGTACTAATTTGGGATAGTGACACTCAGAAGCCAAGTTTGCCTTATGCGTACATAAAAATGATGGTTGTAACTGGAGGATTGTCAACCACATACTGCAGTATCCAAATATTGAATTGTACATCATTAGGTATGTGCAAATTTTTATGCAAATGATATCTTAATAAAGCTGCTTAAAAATAATATTACTGGGCTGGGGAGATAGCTCAGTCGGTAGCGTGCTTGCCTTGCAAACACAAGGCCCTGGGTTCGAACCCCAGCACCGCAAAAAAAAAAAAAGACCCAAAAATAACATTACTAGGAGAGATATTCGGGGATTATGATGGCCAAATTATATTGTTATATTGTGTGCATGTATGAATATGTAACCCAGGATCCCACCATTATGTATAATTATAATGCACCAATACAAAATGGAAAAAAATAAAATTACTATTAAGAAAAAGCCCAGCATGCCTCACCCCTGAGAAGAAAGATAATCAGTCATGGGAGGGCAGAGCTGGGGGGGCCACTCGCAGACAGGGACCTGGCTGCCAGGCAGGAGCACTGAGGTCCTAGGTCCAGAGCAGAAAGACCAGGACATGAATGGGACTAACAAAGCCCAACCCAGAGGTTCAGCAGAGCCCAGAGGCCTTCTTGTAGAGAATTAGTAGATGAGAAAGGGCTGAGATCACAGTAAGAGCTTCCTGGGCCAGAGCTTGTCACCAAGGGTCAGCTTCTCCCCAGCGGCTGCCCACTCAGGTCATTCCGTCTACCCTTGCTAGAAGTGGGTCTTCTTTCTTTCCTTTTTAAATTCAAGATGTCCGTCTTTTTCAGTAACTTTATCATGCTAGATATATGTTCTGCTTGTTCTGACTTATATTCCTTTTTTTGTTAGGAGTTCTTAAATAAGGTGTATTTTTCTTCGTTACTTCCTGGGGTTCTGGCCTGACATCAGATTCTCCAGGTTGGTAGCTCTTCTGTTTTTCCAAGCTGGCGATGGGAAGCAGGCAGGTTACGGGTCCCACTGGGGACTGTGGACAAAGTCTTTGGTCCCGTTCCTTCTTACATTCCTTCTTACACTCCTCATCACAGGACCAGCATAGCCTCAAGGCATTGTTGAGGTTGGAATTATCTTTATAAAAAATCTTTCCTTATTTATTTATTTTTATGTGGTGCTGAGGATTGAACCCAGTACCTCACACATGCCAGGCAAGTGCTATACCACTGAGCCACCACCCCAGCCCCCTGTATTAGTTATCCTTTGCAGAGCAAGAATATTATCACAAACTCAGCGGCTTAAACAATACATGTTAGTATCTCACAGTTTCTGCAAATCAGGGGTCTAGACACAGGCAGGCTGAGTCCCCTGCTTTAGGGTTCCACAAAACTTCATCTGTGGGCCACCTGGGTTGCAGGCTCATTGGAGGCTTCATAGGTCAGGATCTGCTTCCAAGTTCATGCACTTGTTGGCAGAAGGCACTTCTTTGTGGACTGCAGGACCCAGAGTCTCAGTTTGTTGCTGGCTGTTGGCTGGAGGCTGTCCTTAGTTCCTTGCCCTCTGAGTCTTCCCGGCAAAACACATTTCTCCAGTGCCAGCAAGGGAGACTTTCCTGGCAAGACTGATGTTAGGATCTTCAGTAGTGCAGTCACGAACACGTGCTCACACACACCCTCTCACTGCCGAGTGCTGTCCACTAGAATCAGGTCACAGGTCCACCCGCACTCAAAGAAGGGGGTTACAGGAAGGCACAGATACCAGAGGCAAGGACTTGGGGGCCATCCTGAGGGTCAGTCAGCCACAGTCTGCCCTCCAGCCCCTAGGCAGTCGTGTCTCTCCTCCATGAAAAGACATTCACCTCTTCCGAGGTTCCCAAGAGTTCCTCATCTCATTGCAGACTTTGCTCCTTACAGAATCTCATCATCTACATGGGACCAGAGGTGGATGAGGCTTATTGGGTGCAATCCCTCTCAACCTGTCAATGCAGAAAATCCAAAGAAGCTGGGTGCTTGCCTTGCAAGCACAAGGCCCTGGGTTCAAATCCCCGGCACCACAAAAAAAAAAAAAAAAAAGAAGCTGGGACCAGGGTGGGACTGAGACCCAAAGAAGCGTAACACTTTGTAAACATAGAATTAGCTTAATTTATTATCAAGCAAAGGGGGGAAAAATCAAGAAAAGAAACCAGGATGTATGCACGCGGGTGGCCCACAAACAGCTATAAAGCCAGAGTGAAGGTTCAGCTCTTCTAGAATTAAAGTTGCAGTAGGCAGAGCTCACTCGCTTTTGTGAACAGCAATCAGTCATTCAGCATCAGGGTTACATTCCATTCCTCCAAAGTCCCATTTTCATGAGTTTTCTTTAGGCTAACCAGCTTATCCTGGGCACGGAGTCTACTCGACAGTACAAAGTCTTCACCATATTTTTCAATGTCCCTCTATGGTTGAGTATGAAGAGCAGTGACTGAGATTGGGGGTCTCTGGTAACCTCATGGCTATGGCATGCCTGGTGTCTGGGAATGTTTCTGTGTAAGGGCACAGGATGCTTAGCTGCTGTGGCAATGCCCTGCATGAGGAGGCTCTATGCAAGAGTCCTGTAAGCTCTGACCTTGATCTCAGGTACACAGCTCCTAGGAATGAAGGAACTCTTATGTTAGACAGCCACAATGTTTCACCAGCTCCGCTTCTCTGGTTCCTGCCCGCCTTATCATAACTTTAAACAATGGGCTTTCTTGAGAGCTACACAAAGCTCCTAACACTGCACTTTGCAACTGTGGATTGCAAGTATGGAAAAGTTACATAGATGTCCTAGTTTCTGTAACTTCCCTGAATACAAAGAATAATGGCTGCATAGTCTTTAACCTGATAATGAGACACATATAAATAAAGATTGCAGGCTTAACTCTTTAGATCTGCATCTCCATCAGAGAGAGCTCTGCTAATCTCACCTCATCTTACCTCATCTGCTAAACTCACCTAATCTCAGCTGCATCTTCAAAATCTGTGTTTGTGAATCTTTATTTTCAATCCCCCTTCGCCCCTCTCCAGACCTGAGAGTTTGACTGCGCTGGTTGCCGCAGTTGAAATTAAGTTCAGTTTCTCTCAAGAGGCAACTTCTCTGGTCTCTCTCCTCATAACCAATATAAAATGGTGGCATAGACATATAACAACAGCTAGCACAAGCCTATTCAGAGAGGGGGAAAGCAAGATATGAAGAAGCCTTTTATCCTTAGAAATTCTGAAATCCAGACAAATGTTGGGAGTTCCCTGAGTGGGCGTCAAGGTCTAAGAGTGGTCTTTGTAGTTGCTGGTTCTGCCTTCAAACTCGCTCTTCCCTGCTCCAGGGTAAGCATTTGCAGCTGAGTAGTCTCACTGGTCTGCCTCCTGACAGTCACATTTGGGGGGCCTGACACTCTCATTCTGCACTTTGTCCCTTCTGGTTGAAGCTGGCATGTTTTTGCGGAAATAACATTTTTTGTGGGTTTTCCTGTGATGTTTTCTGGCTTAGGTTCTATCAAAAGCCATGGCCACAGACCTAGTTGAGATCTGTGCCTGAGGCCTTGCTGTGATGGCCGTGGGAGATCATGCTTGAGCCTCTCAGAGGTTGTGTCCTGCTCATGAGAGCCCAGGAGGCACACTCATGCCCTTGAAAGTCCCTTGTGTGACAGAAGCCGCTCTGGTCCTCTGATCTTGCTGAGCTCTTAACAGAAGTTTCTGTACCAACCTCAGCTTTTCTTTAGACAGCACACCCCTGACTGTGCTCAGAAGCCATTTCTTCATTTAACATCTTTGCCATCTGGAGAGGCTGAGAATTTTCAAAATCAGAAATTCCTAGTTCCATTGGGTTGACTCATTCTTCCCTTGGTCTGTCTCCTCCTCTCATATTTTGCTACACACAGGAAGAAGAAGCAGGCAGGACCTGCTTGGGAATCTCCTCGGCTAACCAAGTTCATCACTCATGTTCTACTCTCCATGACTACTGGCAACCAATCTTCTTTGTGGAAAAGATCCCCTCACTTCTGTGTCTGATGATCTACTCCTCACTTCCTTCTGCGCACACACTGGAGAATCCTCCAAGTCCAGATTCCTGCTTCCATTCTGGTCAAGGTAACCTAGGCTTCCTCAGCATCTGCCTGGGAATATTACCAGCCTCCACCCAGCGCCTGTTTGCAGAGCCATGCCCTCCCCATTTTAGTTATGTTACAGAAGCATCCCACTCTGGTACTGACATCTCTTCTGGTTATTTCTTTCTGTGGAATAGCACCACAAAGTCTGTGGTTTAAACAACACACATTTGTTTTCTCACAGTTTCTGTGGATCAGGACACCAGGTACAGTTTGGTTGGGTCCTTTACTTCTGGGTCTCATAAAACTGCAATCACAGTGTCTGCTGGAGTTGAGGCTCATCTGAGGCTCGATCAGGGAAGAATCTACTTGCAAGCTCACGTGGCTGTTGGCAGCATGCAACTTTTTTGTAGGCTCTTGGGATGAGTGTCTTGCCAACTGGAGGCCAGAGGCTGCTGGAGGCTTCCCTTGGTTCCCTTGCTATGGAGATATTGCCAACAGTACCTTGATGCCCTCAAACCCAGCAATGGAAAGACACTCCTTGCAAGATGAACATTACATGCTTATTATGTGTTTATATAACAAAATCACATACCCATATTCCTGCCATCTATCTATATGTATGTATATATATGTGTGTGTATGTATATATATGCACACACATATATATTTGGTACTAAGGATTGAACCCAGAGGTGCTCTTCACTGAGCTACAACCTCAACTCTTTTAACTTTTTATTTTGAGACAAGGTCTTGCTGGGTTGCCAAGGCTGACCTTGAACTTGCCTTCCCTGCCTCAGTCTCCTGAGTTGCTGGGATTACAGGCATGTGCCACCATGCCCAGCTTCTCTTTGCCATATGCTGTTGGTTAGGAGCAAGTGACAGGATCCAGAGGAGGGAATTAGATAAAGGCATGAGAATTAGCCAAGGGGATTCTGGGGACCATCTTAGAGTCCATCTGTCATCATTTCTTCTTAGGATCTCAGGACCAGGGAGACTAGGCACACTCATTCATTCAAGTCAACTTACCACAGGGGAGGTACATGGATTTCAGCAGCAATGATCTACCCAGGATCCTCTGCCTATTGTTCCTCAAGTAACAGTTCCCAGGTGTCATTGGCCACCATGGTCTTCCTTAGCACATAGTGACAGTTAAAACACACAGAGCTGAGGGCTTGGACTGCACCTCTCTAGCTTCATAAGATGTAGAAAGTAAAGTTAGAAGTGAGTCTCACCTGGATGCCACATTCCCAGACCCGAATTTGTACACACATACATACAAACATACACGTGTACGTGTATATGAAACATTGAACATTTTCCACAGCTTAAACGTTTAGAAAGTATTTAAATGAATTATGATACTCATAAATTATAGTGCCTGCCAATTATGCAAATATTCAGAGATTTAGAATAGAAAAATATTCCTAGGGGGGAAGGCAGTTTACAAAGCAGGAGGTTTCAAATGTGATTCCTCCTAAATATATGCATGGGTATGTGTATTAAAATGTTAAAAGTGGCTATCTGTAGGTGGGTAGCATGAAGGATGATTTTACATTTCTTCCTTTAATCAGCATTATTAAAAATATGAAATGTATCACTTTTATGTTATAGGGTCCAGCTTTAAAATGTTTGCTTATTTTAACTTTAGAATGTGAGCTATTTGTGGTTGGACATGTGTTGTTGATTTCTGTATTTCTAGCCCCTAGCATAACTCCCGTGGGCATATTAGGTTCTTAATAAATGTTTTTGAATAAACACATGAATTTTAGAATGTTTAAAATCTAAAATCAAGATATTCTATGAATATGAAAATAGTAGGAGTTTACATGCATTTTTATAAATAAAACAAAAACAAAATCCTGAAACCTGGATTCTACTTCCTCAAAGAAACTAACTAGGGGTTGGGGATTGCGGCTCAGTGGTAGAGAGCTTGCCTAGCATGTGTGAAGCTCTGGGTTTGATTCTCAGCACCACATGTAAATAAAGGAATAAAATAAAGATCTATCAACATCTAAGAAAATTAAAAAAAAAAAAAAAAAGAAAGAAACTAACTACTCCAATCGCAAGTAAAGTCAAACATTTTACCTCAGGGGTCCTGGGGAATGGTGGTAGACAGTGTGGCTGTTACTGAAGGCTGCTTTGAATAAGTGAGTCTTGCAGATAATCTAATGTTTCTTGTTTTAGTCTATAGTTTTAAACCGTCTTCCTGTATATGACTTTCGAAACAGACACTAATGAAAACTGATGAAGGGGCTGAGTTGTGGCTCAGTGACAGAGTACTTGCCTGGCATGTGTGAGGCCCTGGGTTGGATCCTCAACATCACATACAAAGATAAATAAATAAAGTAAAGGTATGTGTCCATCTACAAAAAAAAAAATCTGATGATGTTATTGTCAATGATTCCTATTGTGTTCCACCACTATAGGAATTGGTAATAAACTTTCAATTTTTTTTTTTTTTTTTTTGGGTGCTGGGGATCGAACCCAGGGCCTTGTGCTTACAAGGCAAGCACTCTACCAGCTGAGCTATCTCCCCAACCCCTGGTAATAAACTTTCTATTGATTTTTAACTTTAAAATGGATGAGGAAGAAAAATAAGGGGCCCAATAAGTGGCCCTTGTAATATTGGGAATTTACTATAAATAAGTTCTTGCTTTTCTCTTTTTTTTCCCACTTAGAATAAAACATTACTCACCAAGATGAGTGGGTAAGGGATCTTTCCCCCAAGAATACTGAACAGTGACACGGCATGGTATTTTATAAGTTATTATTTCATCATAACTCTCATGCTCACGTGATTTTTAAAGATAATGTGGCAAGAATACTTTAATCCTCTTTTACAGAGAGACAGAGATTGAAGTGCAGAGTCTAAGGAGGTATTTACAGTTGATTTAGAGACTCGGCAGCCATCAAATAATAGCAATGTTTCTGGTTGATCTTTCTGTGTAAGTTTAGCCAAGACCCTTTAACCCCCTCCTACTCACCAGTTTCTTGATTCTGAAAAAAATAAAAGAGCAAATTCCTAATTAATTATAGAACCTTCGGTGACTCTAATGTTTTGTGAGGAGTAGAGTCCCCTTTTCAGTCTCTTCTTTGCCCAACAAATGTGCCGAGCCCTGTGAGAGCTCCAGATTGCAGCCCCTCTGGTCCCAGCAGAGTGACCAAGCTGTCCCCCATAGTCCTGAGGCCAGCAAGACTTCCCTGGTGCGTTTCAGCTTGTTGGATTTCCTGGGGGACTGTGGCTTCAGCCTTGGTCTCTTCCAGGTTCAGTCAACTGCCTATCATCCTGCATTTATCCCCCTCAAAATGCAGAGGTTGCTGCAAGATGAAGGGAGCCAAGTCCCAGTTGATGGCTGGGGACACATGGAAATGGCCAGTGCTGCTGCTGCTGCTGCGTTTCCCTGAGAAAGGCACCCGCTTCCCTCTCCTGCCATAGCACACATCCCCTGGTCACCTCCTACCCAAGTTCCTGTGTGGAAGTTCCCTGTTCTGCACCTTCTAGGTCTCCAGTCTGAGCCCCACCCAGATAGCCCACCCATCAGCTCCCTGCCTCCTTCTTCTCTTTGCTGGTCTTTGGTCTTCTTTTCTCTTTTTATCCCTAAAGTCAAGCTTTTCTTTCAAATCTTCAGCTCCCTTCTCCACCAGCAAACCTACACACAACTAATGTGAGGTTGCCCTTCTCCTCTAGGAGGGCCTAAAACAGACTCATTCCCTGCAGGAGATGCTCAGAGGTTGTACTGGCTTCCAGACTGTCCTTTTTGTTAAATAGTTTTTTCCTGATGTTAAAGTAAACAATCTTTTATAAAAACGAGAAAGTACAGGGAGGTAGAAATGAGAAAACAGAATCAGACTCTCACCATCCACAGTTCTTGCTAAGATTCACATCCATTTCTTTTGAGACTGTGTTCTGTTCATACGAGGTACATGTGCTTATCCAGAAGGACTGAGATGCACGTTTTTGGTATCTCCTTCTATCTAGCATGATGTTTGAACATTTTCCAATATGATGAAGTATTCTTTTAAATACATTATGCTTAAAGTTAACCTTTCCAGATGTTTCCCCTTATATGGGAGGGAGAAATCATCCCTATCATTAGGGCCATTCCTAAGTTTGAATATTCTAAAACTCTGTATTTGGATTTTGGGATGATTAAAATTAAACATTAAAAAATATGAAAAAAGCTAGTATCATCATAGATATTATGGTGGACCAAAAATCCCTATATGTAAATACTTAATTTAATGGACAACAGTGGTGTTATCCATCAAGAATACCAAAAGAAGCTAAAAATAGTGATCGTTGAGTAAGACTGCAGGAGATATTCTAAGAACAGATGAGGAAACATGATAGCAAATGCCTCTGTGGTTTGTAAATAGACTTGTGCTCTGTTGGAAGAGGCCAGGTCTTCTGTTCGGCTAGGGAACAGGACCCATGGTCTAACTTCCATCCTATCTTAATGGCCGATGGGTGGGGAAGTGACCATGCTTGTCCTTATAAGTCTAGTAATCATAAAGGCCTATTTCTCTGATTCTTACAATGGTATGTAGGGTAAAAGACTTTTGGATGGATACATTGTTGGTCAAGAGGCTCAGAAACTTATTTACTTTGATAAAAGCAATGAATCTTCCATTTTATTTGCTTTATGAAATAGGAAATCTGATTAGATCCTCAGGAAGCCCCAGGTTCAGGTAAAGGCCTCTCAAGGCCTTGGTGAATGGTAAAGGCATCTGGATGACATAACCTGCAGTCTGGTCCTATCTGTTACTAACCACTGGAGGGATTCAATCAAATTACTTCACTTTTCTGAGGTTCAGATTTTTCTTCTGGAAAAAAAATATAAAAGAAATACATACTCATTATAAAGACATTAAGCAATATTTCAGTAAATAAAATAAAAATGTATTTTACTTCACTCTCTAGTCTACCCCTCGATGTCAACTTTGTTAAAACTTTGATATGCATCACTTCATTTATTTCTCTACAAGTATTTAAATATTTCCTTATAGATTGATCAAACTTTATATTTTGTCCTATAACTTGCTTTTTGCACTTAACAGTAAGTAAGGGCATTAATTAGCTCCTGTAGCAGACTTCTATTGCATGGCACAGAGATTCCTTAATTAATTGAACAATTCTCAGGACTGGTGCATGTTTGGGTTGAACTTGATCTTTTACCATGTTCACCAAAAATGTGCAACTTGATGTTTTCCCCAAAATGCACACACCTGTAATCCCAGCTACGAGGCCCAGGGAAGATGATCACAAGTTTGAGTCCAGCCTCAACAACTTAGCAAGACTGTCACGAAATAAAAATAGAAAGGACTGGGGATGTATCTCAGTGGTAGAGCACTTGCCCAGCATGTGCAAGGCTCTGGTTCAACCCCCAGCATTGCAAAAAAAAAAAAAAAAAAAAAAAAAAAAATTATTTTAAATGCTTCCCTTCCATACCTTCTCTAACATTGAATATCATAAAGCAAAGACAAAAGCTAAATGTTTTACCCCCAAAGATCTGGCTTTGCAAAATCAAGCATGTGGCAGGGACTATCACCAATTACAATGAAGGTGGCAAAGCCATCTCAGTTGACGTCTTTTTTCCAGCTAGGTTTTGCATGCATGGAAGCTGTGCTAATGCTCAGTTAGCTCTGAGGGGAAAGAGAAGATTATGGCAGGGCAATAGAGGGTCTGTGGGGAGAGTCCCTGTGTCTGATGGGCCCTTCTGGCTTCTGCACTCACTTCCTCACTCAGATTTCAAGTCTGAGTGGTGGTTTGGAAGTTGTCCCCTAGACCTCGGCATTGGTGAGCCCCCTCCACGTCCCACAGAGGTTGACTTCCTAGTTACCATTAGTTTTCCTTTCACACCTTTTTTTCAGTAACTCTTTTTAGTTCACAAAATTCTTGCAGTTTTAAAACCTTTAACTTTCAAAAATTTCAGTCAAGGACACTGTAAGTATGCAAGAAACCAGGTCTACATGGTACTGGTGGGGAAATAGTGACATGTTGTCATGACTCCACACTGAACGCCTATAGTAACCGCCTACCGCCTCTCTAAGGCCTTCACCCTCTTCCCTGACCTCCTCTGATATGACCTATACTCCTGGGCCAGAAAAAGTGCCCACAACGTGGAATGTCTTCCATGCCTGACCTCCATCCCCTGCTCCATCTGCTTCCTCAGTGTTTCCTGGGGTACACCCACTGTCCAACCTAATCAGACTCTGCAAACACTGCTTCCTGTGTCCATGTCTATCTACCTGCTGACCCAGTGGAGAACTGAATTGTCGCCCAGCACATCAGCCTTTTCTTTGTTTCTGATTGATCTTTGAAGATGTAGCTCAATGCCACCTTCCAGGGGAAGGTGAACTGCCTGGGAAGGTTAACCCCATCCTGGCCTCAATCTCTGTCATTGAGATGGTTAAGCAGATCTGCACGGATTATTTCACACCTCCATCTTCTGCAGTAGACGCCGCTAAGGCTGATTTCTAGCTAACCACGGGCCCTGTGTGTAGGTCATCTTGCTATCACATATCAAAGTTCCAGGCATTTTGGAGAGGCACAGTTACTGTTAATTGAGTTGACTTGAATTCAGTTAGCAAAACGCAGTGGTGAGGCTGAAGTTATTTGAAGATTGATTTGTTTGGTGATGTTGACGTAAGTTCCTACAAAGTATTGTTTTGTCAAATTAGCTGCACTTAACAAATTATAAAATCTACTAACACATCACATATCTGGGAGAATGTCAATTGGCAGAATGATCCCAAACTCCACGTATAGGATGAGGCATGAGAGATTCCATTGTTACTTTTTGGTTCTCCTTGATAGGATTCCTGTACAATAGCTATGGTTCTTGAAGGATTCTGAGACTGTTTGCAACATTTGAAAGTACATTTAATGAAAATACAAAACTAGCTCAGTGGTAGAGTGCTTGCCTAGCACATGTGAGACACTGGGGTCAATCCTCAGCACCACATAAAGATAAGTAAATAAAATAAAGATGTAAAACAATTTTAAAAATATACATATAGGGGCTGGGGAGATAGCTCAGTTGGTAGAGTGCTTGCCTTGCAAGCACAAGGCCCTGGGTTCGATCCCCAGCACCCAAAAAAAAAAAAATATATACATATATAATAGGACACACTTTGCTTGTGCTTGTTCAATTAATTTCTTACAGGCATAGTATCATCCTTCCAACCTTCGATATGCTCAAACGATTTTGATCTGCCCCTTTTTGATGTGTTAAATGGGATAAATCCCTCCTGTCACATTCTGACTGTGATAAGAATAATTGCTTTCTATCTAAATAAGTCACCCTTTAATCTAAGGTCTTAAGTTCTTTAATGTCTACAATTATACTTGGAGTTTAAAGTTTTTACACATGCAAAGGTCCTCTGAAATACATAATAAGACATTTCCCAATGTCCTAATAGGTGTTAAAGGAGGAAGTTCATTCCATTACTCCTTTGTTATGGAAACCTGACTCCTAGGACCAAGTGACTTCAGAGAATACTCTCTTTGTTCCCAGAGAAGAAATGTCTTGAAGTTAGCATAACCCAAAATGGGCATTGCTATTTAAATAATTGTTGGTATAATGTCTCTAGAAGTTATCTTTATGGAGTTATTTATGGGAAAAATGTTAACTATGTTTATTAAGTCTGAGAAGTTGATTTAAGATGAAAAATGATATTATAAAAGAATTGTTGGTATTTACCAACACTGCTTAAGGTAACATTATTTATCCCTGGCAGAGACATATTTTAATTCATATTTTCATGTATTATCAGTGATACTTTAAAGTGGTATCATCCTTTCAGAAGCTGTTTTGGAAATATGCATCTGGAACTCAAAATATGCTCACACCCATTAACTTACTAGTTCTACTTCTGGAAGTCTAACGATCTGGCATTCCACAGCCATGAATGAACCAGTATCACTTTATTGTGTGGGGTGGTGGATTTAAAAATAAATGATTATATAAAGCATGAATACAGACAATATAAGTATATTTCTGGAAATATAAACAAACTATAGTTTGATGGTTTTAAACAACAGTAACCAGGGTCTTTTTCTAATTTATCTATGCACACCAGTAACTCCATTCCTGGTTGTTCCCACGGACAGCACAAATTTGGATGCTGTTACCTCATTCTGTTCAGAACCCTCATTTCCTAGGGTTCTCTGGAATCCACTCCTGTGGGAGAACAAAAATGAACATCTATTTTTGAATTTCCTTACTCCACCAAAATTAAATAACCCATATTTTCTTTCCTGGTTGTGTTTGAAACATCCCTGGTACTATAGTAAATGCTCACCTATGTTGGAGTCTCTCTCTGGATCAGCTGCTTGGTACTGGGGATCTTTTTGTCTGGTGTGAGCCCCAAGTTATAAACCCTCTACTTACAACTGTTCTGTCCTGTATTTCCTAATACCTGACAGGGATCACCTATCATATTTTCCCATTAAATGTCCCTTTAAGAATTTTTAAAGTGTATCCTAGTATGTCCATTCTAGAGTAAACACTTTGGAATGATTTGGTCAAATTAAAAAAATATATTGGATATTTCTAAAGTTTGATTTTTATATATTTGCCAACCTATCCAGGTGCCTAATATTGCTCTCTATTTGTTCAAATCTTTGTTTTAGGGCTGGGGATGTGGATGGGTGGTTAAGTGCCCCCGGATTCAATCCCTTGTACAAAAAAAAAAAAAAAAAAATCCTCAAATCTTTGTTTTAGTTTATCATAAAATTTTACAGTTTTATTCTCCACTTCCCTGATCACTAAACAATACCCCCGGTGGCAATTATTCCATAGAAACTAGCATAGAATGAGCAGGAGATGAGAGAAGAGAGGGATTCAGGCTACCAATATCTGTGTGTATATTAGGCAGATGACTGTGAATAAAAATTGTTGGTATGCATAGATAAATAGAAAAATTTGATTTTTGAGTCCTAAATTACTTTTGTTTAAAACTATCAAACTATAGTTTTTTTAAAGTTTATATTTAGGAATATATACTTATATTCTCTATATTCATACTTTATATAACAACATATTTTTAAAAATTCACCATCCCACACAATGAAGTGATGTAGTCATGGCATGGCTGTGGAATGCTGGATTGTTAGACTTCCAGAAATAGAATTAGAAAGTTAATGGGTATGAGCATATTTTGAATTCCTGATGTATATTTCCAAAACAGTTTCTGAAAGGATGATACAACTTTATAGTACCACTGGTAATACATGAAAATATGTCTTTGCCAGAAATAAATACTATCACCTTAAGTAATATTAGTAAATATTAAATTATGATTACTAAATAATAATAAATATTATCTTATAAAACTTGGTTCTCATTGGCTAAGTGTCTAAACTTTTTAAAAAATTCTATAGTTCCCTAGGGGACTTTTGGGAGCATTGTTTTTGTTGCATTATACAAGACATGGAAGGATTAAGGAATCATTTTTAGATAATGGTACATAATTTTCAAATTTAAAAAATTTGATAATTGTTGCTTCCTGCAGGCACCTGGGACACCAGTGATGGCCTCTGGGTCCGGAGACACTTTGGTGCCACCTGCTGCTTGCTAATGATATGCCAGGCACTTGCTCCTGTCCATTTCCAAATCATTTTCAAATCCTAGCTCCTTACCAGCATATTAAAAAAAAAAAAAAAAAATTAAGTGGTCAGATTCATAATAATTCAAATAACTTTGGGACACTATGAAAAAACAAAGACTTCTCAATCATTTAACTATATAGTTTTTGACTCTTGACCTAATTACAGATTTCACATGTTGAGTTTACTTTGCTAATGACATGCATCTTATTTTCCTCATCAACAGATATGTTAAAGTTAATTGTATCCTGCCAATTGTGATATGTGATATAAATAATCCAATGATAAAATTTCTGAATAAATTATTTTTATTGTGGTTAGAATAATTCTAACTACAGAGTTACTACTGTAATAGGGTTACTCTCATTCACTTGCATTCTGACTGATCTTTCTCTTTCTTTCCTTCCTTCCTTCCTTCCTTCCTTCCTTCCTTTCTTTTTCCTCCCTTCCCCCCCCCCCCCTCTCTCTCTCTTTCTTTCTTTCTTCCTCAGTACTGGTGATTGAACCCAGGGGGCTTCATCACTGAGCTACACCCCCAACCTTTAATTTTTATTTTGAGACACGGTGTCGCTAAGTTGCTGAGACTGGACTTGAACTTCCTCCTGCTCAGCCTCTTGAGTCACTGGGATCACCAGTGTGCACCACCTTACCCGGCTCTGACACATGTTTCTTAAACACGAAGGAGATACAGAAGCAGCTTAAGCACATTTTCATTCATTCGGTTAGTAAATAACATGTTAGCCATGTACCAGTACTTTACTTGGTAGGAGGGATTCAGTGGTAAACATAAAAAAGCTCTTGTCTTCATACCATCGCAGACCAGCCTGAAGCCTGGGTCTCTGCATGTCACAAATACACAAAAATAAAATTGTTTAAACTGTGGGAACCTGTGCCTAAAAACCTGCCAGTCGGCACTGCTGCAGTGTAGCCGACAGACCTGAATCCCCACGCGTGCCCTGTGCACCCAAGCTTCAAGGAAGTCGGTCCCAGTGCTCTGCGGCTGGCAGTGCTGTTTCTGGACCCTGCTTCAGAGTGCAGGTCAGGGAAGAGACAAATGGACCTGTCACTCATCCTTTCAAAATGCAGCACCATAATAGATTTTGACATAATGAGGTGTTATTTCTAAGTGGTTCCAAACATGTAATTTCATATTTCCTTTTGTTTTCCAATTTATGGTTCTGGATGTGCTTAGGAATTTGTGTAGCATTCCCAATAACTGAATGTGGCAGCTGAGGAATTTTTAACAATATTAAAGAATTTGTATGGCTCCAATTTGAAAAGAGGCCACTATAGCTAACCATGAATGAAAGTGATATCCATTCTTTACCATGGTAACTAGGTGGATGTTGAATAATAAACTTGTAATTTATTTTTGTGAAAATATTTCATAAGGTAATATTTACCAAAAACCCTTTAAACTCATTTAAATAATTTTATTTAAAATTTTGTCACTGATTACACTCTACGTTTGGCTTCCTAGAATAAAATAACTTTTGAAAAGAAGTGAAAAGTACCCTTAATGCATCATTTTTATTTAATTTATATTTTTATAAAAACACGTAAATTTTACACACCCTGAATATAATTAAATTTATTTTAAACTCTATCATTATTGTTGATAGAACATAATTACATTAAAATTGTTCTTATGTGGGGCTGCTGGGATCAAACCCAGGTCCTCACACATGAGGGGAATAAGAAGCAGGTAAACAAATCAGATAATTTTAGGTGTGATAAATGCTGGTAACAGGTGTCCCTTTCATGTAAAGGGGGTGCCTTGGATATAAGCCTTGCTGTTCAACCACTGCTGGCTTATTTTCCTTACTCTTCTCCCTCTTTAACTTCCTAATCTTAGAGGAAGCAAGATTAATATTCTTCCTGTCCTAAACCGAGTTATCTGTATTTCTGTTCACTGCTTACAAGAATAAAGAAACTCTGGACTGGGAAACTGGAACAACAGATCTTTTAAGGACATAAGTTGAACATTCATTAGTTTGTTCCTTTGGAGGAACAGTGATTGAAACAAGGAGTTTCAATTCCTCTACTATATGGACCTCCCCCAACCAGAATGAATGTATGATTAAAACATGGTCTCTGAAACAGTGTTTTCCTTATATTTAGAAATATTAATTGGAACTAAAATTATGATCTTAATGAACGTAAAATAGTAAAAGTTATAAAAAGAATTTTTAGGAAACTTGCAGAACTATGTATAATCTATAACTGGTAATTTAAATTCAAAAACTGAAAAAATAAGTTTGCTCTGATCCTCATTGAGTAATTTATGACCCAGGTATATAATCGCAAAATCTGAGGGGTTGACAGTCAAAAAACAATTGGGAACAAATTCAAAGAATTGTTTTAAAATGAAGAAAACACGATTTATGATCACCATGTATTTTTCAAACCAAAGCTTTTTATAAAAAAATCATATTTATGAACTTCTGACTTATTTCCCTTACTTTCCTAGCCTACTTCCAAAGTAAAATATAGTATGGTGCTCTGTACCGTTAGTGTTAGCACAAAAAGACCAGGCTGGTCACAAAACTCTTGAATCATCTCAGCTCTTTATTCAGGAACAAGGTTTCACACCGGAACAGGGGATGCAGGGATGGAATGACACCAGTGGACCCACTTTTCTGGTGGAAAATGAGCCACTGAACAAAGAAAGGGACAGGGTTTATATAAGTTATTTTGAGGAGTGGTCTAGTGAGCAAATCAGTTTTCTTGGGCACTCAGGAATTTGAACTTTTTGGGTCAGGAGTCTGTGGGCATTGTGGAGAATGTTCACTTTGAAGGAGATTAAGGCCTCCTACTTTAGGGGTGATGGAACACCTCCTGCCCCTCTGCAACCCGCACCTGGAAAACACTTGTCTTGGGAGATGAAGACTGTCAGTGCCTGGCCTTCTTTTTCACTCCCTTTTCCCAGCCCACATTATCTTGGGGATTTTTTCATTTTCCATATCTATTACTTAGAGCTGACAGAGAAGGCTCAACCAAATATCTATAGTACATTTTTCAATTTCACTTTGATAAAGCTTTTAGAAATGTACACAGGATTTTTTTTCCCCCACAAAAAAAGTCAAAGAAAATAGAGCTGATTTTCATTCTTTACTGAATCCCCAAAGCTAGTTGCTTTTATAAAGGTAAAATTCCTGTGTCACTTGAGAAAGTAAAACAAAATTCCTAGGAGAGATGTTTGTCAGGATGAAATAGCCTGCGCTTTCATATCATTTTCTGCAATGAAAATGTAGATGAGTAACTACCTGCAGAAACAACCGAAGGCAATCTGTGGTTGTCGTTAAGTGCCGTTCAAGCAACCCAACCACAAAAGATCGCGTTAATGAACCGGGAAGAATCTGCAGAAAGTACAGTAAAGGGGGCCCCTCCCTGTATTTGGAAGGGTCTAGGATATTCTCCTGGGAAGAGGGATGTGGAAGACAGGTGCGCTCGGCGCGTGAAAAGGATGCTTCCGATGAGTGGCAGGTCCCCCGCGCCCCTTGGTCCGCGCGGGTTCGAGAGGCCCCTCTGCTAGTGTTCACGACGCTGCCCTGGAAGTCAGCTGGGTAGGTCGGTGCGCGGGGCCCTGTTTGGACTGGAGAGAGAGCTGGATTTGCTAGAAGCCATCAACCGTTCACTCGAACGGGTGCATTTGCTGTTTGTGAATCACCCCTCACTCTGTGTCCCCCGGAGCGCGCATGCAACCCCCCGGGGTGGCGGAGCCCGGAATCCGCTGATCGGTGGCTCATCCCGTGAAATTCTCCGCCGTTCCCACTTCACAGAGCACGTAATAAACGTGGAGAGGACTCGCAGCGGTGGAGTCCTGTCCCGACCAGCGGGACATCAACGAGGACCGCGAACCTAAGAGAGAAGGAATGAAAGGGACAACAGACGCAGGGAGTGACAGCAAGACAGGAATTCTGATCAAGCTGCAAATTTTCATTGTTCACACGGGTATTTATATCCTGAGGGAATGAGGGGTATGACGAGGTGCAGGCTGGTTGGCTGTGTTCTTCTATTGGGCTCCTGATAGGGTGCAAGTTCGGGGAAGGTGAAATCCCGGAAGAGAAGCAGGGACGGCGCCATAGGCACCATGTTCTCAGAATAAGAACTTCTTGGTCCCTGACAGAGTCCCCCAGAAGTCGCCCCCGGAAGTCGCGGCGCTGAGATCTGAACCCGCGATGCGCCCTTATGAGCCAGTTTTAACACTGGGCGCTGCTGCTGGATAGGTGCATACTGACCAAACGACTGAGGCTACAAAAGGCCTCGCCGAGGTTGAAATCCAGACGCAAGCAGCGGGGCACACCACTTGGGCACCACAGCTGGAGAGCGGACTGTCACAGCTGGAGACCAGCGGCCGGCAGGGGAGGCGTGGGCGTGGGCGGGGCTGGCGGCGGGGAGGCGGGGCTGGCGCCTCGCGTTTCCCACAGAATTGTACCTCTTCGCTTGCCGTAGAGTGGGAACCGGAAGCGCCTCTGAGGTCTGCTGTAGGTTTCCGGGCGAGGGCTGCACTCGCCGATGCCATGTGGTAGCCTCTGTGAGGCGTTCTTGGTTTCCAAGTCCTGTCAAAATTCAGGGCTTCGGGTGAGGAGCTGCTTGGTGTCGTGCAGGGCGCTCTGCCGCGGGAGGGTAACGGGTCCGTGGGGTCCGGGGTTGAGGAAAACCTTGGCGCGGCCAGGGGGCTAGAGCCCGCGGTTGACCTGTTGTCGGGGTGTTTGCAAGTCGGGTTCGGCGACCCCGGGGACAGCGGATTCGTGCGTGCTGGAGAGCGCTGCCTGCAGAGGAAAACTGCCTGGACCGAGGCATTTGCAGCTTACAGATGAGCCACCTGCAGTTTGCATGCACCTCTCCCAATGGTTCTTTTTCTTAGTGTTTTTAGAAATCGCTGGTGTGCAAGATGACGTCCTTAGCCCAGCAGCTCCAACGACTCGCCCTCCCTCAAAGTGATCCCAGTCTCTTATCTAGAGATGAAGTTGCCTCTTTGTTGTTTGACCCCAAGGAAGCGGCCACCATCGACAGGGACACTGCTTTTGCCATCGGTGAGCCAGCCTTAACTTTGGAAAGATCTTTGAAACGTTTGTTTTCGAACCATTGCTGTATTTTCTTGTTTTCTCTTTTAATCTGCTTTCTTCCCTAGCAATGTGTAACTCCGTAACTTACATTAAGGGAAAGAGAACGGCCACCTTGTTCTAGATGCTTGGAACATATTTTAGGTAGTGGTATCTGAGTTTCAGAAACGAAAAAACAAGAGTAGTAAGGTAAACTAATACGTGAAAAGACAGAGTAGCCAAAAAGGTACTGGGTTGTGGCTGGGATGGAGGAGTCTTCCAGGAGGACTGGCCTAGTTTTTGTACAGGATATTTAAACACAATTCAAGAAAGCAAGAAGAATGACTGCTGCCATGAAGTACTCTCTCTTCTCCTACTTAATGAGGCAGGATTAATTCTATGAGTTGAAAGTTAGAAATCTGTGTTTGGATCTATATTATGTGTTGTACATGCTAAAAGAATTCATAGACTTTAGGACTAGTTAAAACTGTAAAAGAGGAAGGAATAAATTTACATGCAAAGACTTGCTAAATAAATCTACTCTTTCCTAGGATGCACTGGCCTGGAAGAGCTGCTTGGAATTGATCCTGCCTTTGAGCAGTTTGAAGCGCCATTGTTCAGCCAGCTGGCAAAAACCTTGGAGCGCAGCGTTCAGACCAAAGCTGTGAACAAACAGCTGGATGAAAATATTTCGTTATTTCTTATTCACTTGTCCCCTTACTTCCTGCTTAAGCCAGCACAGAAGTGTCTGGAGTGGTTGATTCACAGGTAGCTAATAGAATTATAGAAATAACTATGGGCTAACCACTTTTAAAAAATTAAGTAGTTGAGGAACCCTTACTATTTAAAGCTGAAAGATTAGATATGTTGAGAGTTTAATATGATGTCTAGAACTTGAAATAAGCATGCTTTTCTGTTAAATACACTATGAAAAGATCCATTTGTTTTAAACTCATTCGTTCTTAGGATCTCTAAGGCCAGAGCTAGGATACAACTGAAGTTTGTTTCCAAGATCTGATCTTTCATCTACTTTGGAAATTGTGTCAGTAATTTTTCTGTTCATTTTCTCACTCATTGGCATCATATTACAGCTTACACGTTTTTGTTTATTGTCCCCAATATGTGTTTTAGAAATAGAAAGATTTTGGTTTCATTAATGGAGATGTGCAAGTATAATGGTTTCCTTTAAAGGAAACGAGTCGTTGAGAAAACATAATTTTAACTTGGGTCTTCTGGTTACTAGAACATTAGAGATAAAAAGGAATGTTCAGAAATCTATAAAATTTCCCTTTGTTGTCTAGAACTTAATTTCTGCCAAATAGATCCTTAATATAAGGAGTACTTTTGCATTTGAGTTTTCATTTATTTCCTTGTGTAACTAATTTATTCAGTGACACTTTGATGCACAGATGAGTAGCTTACTCTTGGATACTATTTTGAAATGTCTTAGTAAAGGTTTATGTAAACTTTGTGTCAGAGGTAGCTCAGAGTAGTTGAGAAAAGAAATCTTTATGGAAAAAAATAACACGTTGGCTAATTCTAAAGCATATGTGAGACTAACTAATAGAAGACAGAGCAGTGTGGGAATGTGAGAAAAAGTACATGTAAAGGTATAGGACAGTTAGACACAAGAGGGAGCACTTGCCTGGAGAATTAGGAAAAGCACCTTGAAGAAGGAGCAATGTGTACGCTAGGTCCTGAAGACTGAGAAGGGTTTATTGTGTCTGACAGAATTAATTTGCTACATCCTAGGTATTTTTAGCTCATTGATATGTAATTTGGACAAGTCAGGAAATATACACCTATAAATTTTATGTCAATTTGAGTTGTTTGCTCTATCCCCATCTACATCCATCTTAGGCTACGGGATTTATACAGTTTTGTGAAGCTGATGTGCAAATTATATGTCATTGTAATTTGATTTATATATACACGCACACACATATATGTATTATCCAAAGAAATTAATGTAGTTTTCTTTTAAATGAATCTTTTGTTTTTTTTAAGTAGGGTAGTTTGGAAAGCTGTGCAAGGCAACTAGAACATAGGGAGAAGCCAAGCTTCTGTATCTTCCTGGCCAGTTGGTTTTCTTTCGATTGGGATAATTCCATAGTTTGACTTATGTTGAGAGAAAGTGAGTCAGGTGTAAAATCTCATACTGAATATTCAAAAATTTTACTGTGTAAGAATTGGCAGAACCACATTGAGGTGAATTCAAATACAAAGCAAAGGGCCTATTTAAGTATTCTGTATTTTGCTTATAGTGATGTGATTGTTTTTTACTGATATTCTTTCTAGATATTTTAGCTCTTGATGTATAATTTGGACACATTAAGAAATAATTTCATGCTAGGTGAAATAAGCTGGTCCTGAAAAACCAAAGGCATTATGTTCTCTCTGATATGTGGATGTTAACCTACAACAAGGGAGGGGAAGATCAGAAGTTCATTGGATGAGAAAAAGGGGAATGATGGGAAGGGAGAGGAGATGGGAGTTGAAAAGACAGTAAAATGAATCAGATGTAACTTTCCTATCCTTACATATGAATACACAACCAATGTAACTCCACATCGTATACAAACACAACAGTGGGATCATATTGGAACAAGTTATACTTAAGAACAAGTTATACTTATTCTTTGTATAGTGTGTCAAAATATACCCTACTGACATGTGTATCTAGAAAGAACAGATTTAAGAAATATATATACTCCTATAAATTTCATATCAATTTGAATCATTTGCTCTTTCCTCAGGTTCCACATCCATCTTTATAATCAAGACAGCCTCATTGGTTGTGTTCTGCCATACCATGAGACAAGAATATTTGTGAGGGTAATACAACTTCTAAAAATTCATAATCCAAAGCACAAGTGGTTCTGGTTGTTCCCAATTAAGGTATGATTATTAAATGATGTATCATTATAAAATTTGATTAAGGTATATAGTTTTGAAAAAAAGTTCTTAGTACTTCTGGGTATAGTTCAGATGTTATCTCTATTACCTTTATTTTCTGACTTCCAGTTGAAACTTACTAGTAACATCTAGCATTTATTTAGTACCTGACATCAGTGTAGGCATTTTACATTATAGTATCTTAAATTCTTACAGGGCTGTTTGTTACTGATGAGGACAGACTCAGAAAATTAAGTTACTTGCTAGAGTTCACATGACCATAAAGTGTGAGGAGTTGGGATTTGAATCCCAATCTGATGTTAACAGCCTGTGTCTTTCCACTATTCCATGATGTTTGGCATTTTAAGTTTTGGAACTGAAGAACTTTAATGAGTGTGGGTGATGAAAAACCAAAAATTAAAAAGATAAGGATAACTTGAAAAACTTTAGGAAATTACAAAAATTATGAATAAGGTGTTAGAAGTTAATTGACAAATGAATAAAAGGATAGTTGCTTAGCAGAAAGGGTCTGGGTAAGATTAGATAACAGAATTACAGTAAAACCAACTGACTTGCCATTAGTACTTTGCAGCGCATAGGTACATATGCAGAGAGCATGAAAGTAGCCGTGAGACTGTGCAGAGAATTAGACGATGATGGTGAGGTCACCAGAGTGAGATAGAGGAAAGGAATGAGGAATTTTGAATTGAAAGGAGAATTTAAGAATCTGGATATAAAGCCCTTGAACTAAAGAGTGTCAGAAAGACAAACTATGGTAAAGCTGATTGTCCAACTGCTCTTCCCAGGATTCTCTCTGCTGATAATCTCAAGATCTTTTCCCCTTATCTGTACACATACACCCAGCTGCTCCCTAGGAACTCATATTCAGATATCCAAACCTCATTCATCCTAAAGATTTCTTCAGATTCTCATTTCATTGATTTATTCAGTGTTTCTGAGCATTCCATACAGACCAGTACAATGCTAGGTGGTGAGAATGATGATGTAAGCTGGCTAGCTTCCTGGTCTGTTTCTGTTGTTAGCATTTTTGCAAAGCAGTGATAAACCCGTATCACATTAACACAGAAATCAGATACAACCAGTAGAATTACTAAGAAGCTAGAGAATCCAGATTGAGATAAGTGCATATCAAAATGTGATATGCACATTTTCCACTGAGTTCTCTGCCTTTATTTTTGGCCTTCTTTTTTTAAATTTTTGGAGTTTGCATAGTTTTATTTATGAATCTCATCAACATAATTAGTTATGAGAAGAGGTTATATTTTGTACTTGTGAACTATAGCAGTATGAAGACATTATTAGGGTAGGTACTTGAAAATATTCATCAGTTGATGAATAGCGTTAATGTCTTATTCTTTCTATCAATAACAGCAATCAGGGGTGCCCTTAGCTAAGGGCACCTTGATTACCCACTGCTATAAAGATCTGGGATTCATGGATTTCATTTGTAGCCTGGTGACCAAGTCTGTGAAGGTGAGTAGTGTATTGTTTCATGCATGTTTGAGTTCATGAAATGATTGCCTGCTGAGAAAGAAGAAAACATACTAAATAAAGCCTTCTCTAGGAATAATGGAATTTGAAGAAATTTGTTTTGTTAAATAATATGCTGTTTTGGAGCACCTTTTGTCACCAAAGGTGTTTTTCTACAAGGACAAATCAGTCTGTTCCTTGGTAAATTTTAGGTAACAGTAATTATTCAAACAAAGAAACATTTTAAAATGTCAGGAAGAGGGTTCAATCCCCAGCACTGCCAAAAAAAAAAAAAAATGTCAGGAAGATTGTTAGGCATTTGATTCTTTTCCTATTGTGTATTTATTGTTACAAATATAAAAAGTAAAATGTCAGAGTAGGTCAGGAGAGCTGTAAATATTTTTGTGTTTGTGTGCCTTGTTTCAGGTGTTTGCTGAGTACCCAGGAAGCTCGGCTCAGTTGCGGGTGCTCTTGGCTTTCTATGCTTCCACCATTGTGTCTGCTCTAGTGGCTGCTGAGGACATATCAGACAATGTCATTGCTAAACTATTTCCATATATCCAAAAGGTTAGTCCTGCTGATATGTCAAGTATTTTGTACTTAATGGAACTTAATGGAATTTTCTTGATTTTTAAAATTTCATTTAAGTAAAAATGTTTTTAAATGAACATTTTATTTTGGATAATTGATAAGACTTAATCTTTATGTAAAATATATGACTTTTTTCAGACCCTAAGTAGGTTTTTAAGAATAACTGTTGGGCCGGGTGCTGTGGCACATTCCTGTATTCCCAATGACTCAGGAGGCTGAGGCAGGAGGATCACAAGTTGGAAGCTAACCATAGTAACTTAGCAAGACTGTCTCAAAATAAAAAAAAAAATTTAAAAAGGGGGCCGGGAATGTGGCTCAGTGGTAAAGTGCCCCTGGGTTGAATCTCTGATACCAAAAAAAGGAATAACTATTGGCTCTACATATAGCCTTGCTGCTGTCTCTGAGATCTATAACCTTAGCAGTCTCTTTACTGGAAAGAGAAGAGCAGACAGTCTTCAGGTGCAGACGACACACACCTGTTCTCTTGAGTGCCTTGCTGCTGGCTGTCTTCACAGAGCCCTGTGGGGTGCTGAGGGGCACTCCCACCATTGTCCCAGTGTTCTTCATCAGATGCTTTTTTACTTCTGTTAGTGATCTGATTGAAGTCTCCCTTCCACAGATAGGGGTTTTCAGATAAAAGCAGAGCATGTTAGTTCCCGTCAGGATGTATAGTGTGTCTTTGAGTTAGAAGATTTCAGAGATCCCTTGTCTCATCCAAGAGATGTATCTCATCCCTGGGTCCACTCAGGAGAAGGTTCAGCAAGTGGATTTTCTATTTGTGAAGAATGGTTGGTTGACTGTCCATTTGTGTTAGATGCTATTAATACCTACCTTATTACATTGTTTGTAATTTATTTTTTAACAGAAACATGAAACAAAAATTATATATATTTGTGGGGTATTATCATGTTCTGATATGTATATATGTGGTGTAATATTTAAATCAGAGTAAACTCATCTCTAACATTAATGTTTATAATTTGTTATGGTAAACATTTTAAGGAGAAGAAAATAACCCCTATGCTTGGTTGTTTTCCTTATATTTTAAAAAATATATAGGGTTTAAAATCATCTTTACCAGATTACAGAGCTGCAACATACATGATAATATGTCAGATCTCTGTGAAAGTGACAATGGAGGATACCTTCGTTAATTCACTGGCATCACAGATCATCAGAACGTTGACTAAGGTTCCCTCCTTGGTCAAGGATGGATTAGGTTGCTTGATTATTCTCCTGCAGAGACAGAAGCCAGAGAGCCTTGGGAAAAAGTATGTATCATTGAACTGACAAATGATGCTAATCGAGGTGAACAAAGTTACTTTGAATAATTTTTGTGAGATGAGCAATTAACTGTTTTTTATATTGCCGCTTGTCTCACTTGTCAACCTCTCATGTTCTTGCTTCTTCAAAGGCCTTTTCCTCACTTGTGTAATGTTCCCAATCTTACTACAATACTTCACGGTTTATCTGAAACACATGACATCAGTCCTCTTCTGCGTTATATGCTTCCCCATCTGGTTGTAGCCATCGTTCATCACATTGCAGGTACATAGTTGTGTGTCTTGTGTCCAGAGCTTACTTTCTAAAATGTAGAAATGTCTTAATAGGAACCACACCCTGCTTGATACCTTCAGACCATTTAAAATTCCCACCATCTAATTATTTCTGTGCAACTTGTCTTATTCCTATGTGGGAAATACTTGGATCGGGAGAGATCCTGTAATTGCTAAGTGATTTCTGAGAATTCCATCAAATAGTCTCTACATGAAAAGGGCTGTGGGGTTATTTTAAAGTATATTTACTGAGTAAACTTTTCTTTCCCCTTTAGGTGCTTAATCATCTTTAGTGATTAATTCACACTAAATATCTCATCCTCATCCAGCTGCCAAAAAAAATTTCCTTCTGAGAGTCATTAAAAGTATAAGTCCAGCCAGGCATGGTGGCACATGCCTGTTAATCCCAGTGACTTAGGAGGCTGAGACAGGAGCATTGCAAGTTCAAAGCCAGCCTCAACAACTTAGCAAGCCCCTGAGCAACTTAGCAAGACCCTACCTCTAAATAAAAAATAAAAACAAACTGGGGATTTGGCTTAGTGGTTAAAAGCTCCTGGGTTCAATCCTTGGTACCAAAAAAAAAGTCCAAGAAAATCTCATGCATTAAAAATCCTAATTATAAAAAACCTAGAAAATTAATTAGAAAGTAATTATGTGCATATTTGTTTTTATCCTTTAAAAAATACAGAAAGAAGGAAGAAATACTTGGTCCTACTGCTACTTAGAGAATACTAAGGAAGACTTTAGATTTATGTCAGACTGTTGGACAATAAGATTCGCACAACCAGTTCTTGGTGTAAAACTTGCATTTCAGAGAAATGGCAGGAATAAATGAAAATGTGTTCTTCCTATTTCTAATGATGATGAATAATGTGATCCCAGACTTTGAAGCAATATCTAATATCAGATTCATGTTTATAGTAAATCTAGACTAGAAAGTGATAACCTTGGCTTAGTAAGGAGGTGTCAAGGTGGAAGTGTAGCATATTTTCAGAGATAGGTTATTGAGAGTAAGGTACATGCCCAGCTACACTAACTTATAATGTGACCTGTTAGTACTTCTTGTCAACAAGTGTTCTCATGCTTATATCCATAATAAAACAAGTGCAAAAATTATAGTCTTTGTATTCCACCCCCCGCAACCCCCCAATATGGAGAGTTTCAGATAAAGGACAGAATGAATGGTTTGAGAACTATAAATGGATCATATATCTTCAAAGATACATATAAAGCTAAATATCAATTTATGTATTTTAAAATTGTTCCTAGAAAGATTTTCTGCTATAAGTAAATTTAACCATGTGAGCATGCAAAAGAATTTCTCCTGACTCAACTTTAATTTGTTACATATTAAGGAGAAAAAACTGAAGAGGAGGATGGTCAAATCTACAAAAGACTCTTGGAATCTATACTTACAAAAATATCACTGAAGAACAATGTAGACCACTTGTTAGCTAGGTAAGCTATTGTTTTTCATGCCTGTGACTCAATATTTGTTTCAGCATTGGTTAGCAATAGCAGAAAAAGCAAAAGTAATTTTTCTGCTTGTCTTTGAAGCTTATAGAAGGAAATGGAAGGTAGTAGTTAAGCTAAATTGAATGCAATTTGTGAGTATTTAAAGATACTAATAAATGGATGGTAATGTCTGAAATAATACACAATTGAAACTCATTTGGGGGTAAGCATGCAGTAAAGCTTATTTCTAACTAGGCATGATGGTATACATCTGTAGTCCCAGCTGCTTGGGAAGCTGAGGTGAGCAGATCACTTGAGCTCATATGAGTTCAAGACCAGCCTAGGCAACACAGTGAGGACTTATCTCAAAAAACAAGCAAAATTATTTTTTCCTTTTCCGTAAAAGGTCTCCCTTTTTTTCTTTTCCTAATTAAAGATCAGCTTGATAACAGTGAATGTAATTGCAGTAGGATGTAGGTTAGAATCCTGCTTCCTCCTTTCCAGTGGAGTAGTAAGTTCTGGAGGTCAGACTTCCTGAATCTATTTTTGCTATCGTTTGAGATAGCAAATGCTGATGTGCATCTTTTGTCCTCTTGCTCAGAGGTCAGGTTGAGAATTAAGTGACAGTGTACATGTGAAGGCTTAGCTTAGACTCAGGAATGAGAATGAGATTTAAAACTAAAAACCCCAGTCTTTTATTCCAGCATACTGGGACTGAGGGTTGACTTTTGTTGCTATTTATTTGGACCTCAGACAAATTGGAAGATGTCGTATGTCTTACCTTTTTTATCAGTAAAATAGGCATTATAATTTCTACCTTGTACAAGTTGTCAGAGATAATATTTGTGAAGCACCTAGATCGTAGGAACGACTGAATGAATAATATTATTCTCCTACCTGTTGCTATTTCTGCTTCCTTTTGCAGCCTTCTTTTTGAAGAGTATATATCATATTGTTCACAGGAGGAAATTGATCCTAATAAAGTGTCTTTGCTTAATGAACAGTTTCTTCCACTCATAAGACTGTTGGAAAGCAAGTAAGCTCTGTGTGTGTTTGTGTGCTTTGTTCATGTGTACCTCCTCCTATTCTGTGAATATAAAGTTCACAGGTCACATCTTAACATATAGTAAGTTGTAAAGAGATGGCTTCTTTTTTCTTTTTCATGAAGGTACAAGAATAGGAATTAAATATATTTGAAATACAAAAGGGAAATAGACCATGTATAACCAGAAGAATGAGAAGTTATACTCCATTTATGTATGATGTGTCCAAATGCATTCTACTGTGATGTATAACTAATAAGAACAAATTTTTTATGCAAATAAAAGGGGGGGAATAGTTGTATGGGTACTGTGGAGGATAATTATTTTTATAGAGAGACTATTTTTGTTCTTGAAGCCATAAGAATACCAAATGT
This sequence comes from Sciurus carolinensis, assembly GCF_902686445.1. Taxonomy (NCBI): domain Eukaryota; kingdom Metazoa; phylum Chordata; class Mammalia; order Rodentia; family Sciuridae; genus Sciurus; species Sciurus carolinensis. Next base: position 4,283,662 of record NC_062224.1, on the reverse strand, counting down.
GGACATTCTTGGTTATTTTTGGTTATTTGTTTTTTGTTTTTTTTTTCTCCCCCCAAGTTATAGATGGATGCAATACCTGTTTTTGTTTTTTTTTTGTTTTTTTTTTTTGTTTTTAAATGTGGTGCTGAGGATCAAACCCAGTGCCTCCCACATGTAGGACAAGCGCTCTACTACTGAGCCACAATCCCAGCCCAGTCATTTGGTTTTATATATACCATTTATCAAATTTAAAGCATCACTTTCGGTTATTTTTAAAATTTCATTTTATTTCTTTCCTTTATACATGTATGGTGTATGTGACCGGTAACTTTCTTAAGAATAGTGAATGAACTCCTTAATCTCTTCCCAGGTACCCCAACACATTAGATGTTGTATTAGAGGATCACCTAAAAGAAATTACAGGTCTTAGGAAACAGGAACTTTTTCACCAATTTATTTCTCTTTCTACTAGTGGAGGAAAGTATCAGGTATGTTTTTTTTTTTCTAAAGGAATTGTGATCTTTAGGAAATAGACATGTAGTTGCTTGAAGAGCTGCAGACAGAAAAGTTCTACTCTCCTTCCAACTTCAGAAATGAGACTACAGTTTGCCTGGTTGTTTGATGTAAGGCTCAGAGGCAGGAGTTGAGTATTGAAGAAAGTACAGTCATTTCAAATAACAGAACACCATGTTTATTTCAGAGAAACAGTTGTTGAGGAATTTCACATACGTTGTTCTTTAACAACTACCAGAGGGGCTGAAGTTGTTGCTGAGTGGTAGAGTCCTCACCTAACACTTGTGAGGCACTGGGTTTGGTCCTCAGTACCACACAAAAATAAATAAATATAAATAATAGAAGATGGAGTAAAAAAAGAAAAACAATCATCAGAGGTTGGGGCTCCTTGTCTTTCTCTGGGTCTCTGCTTTAACTGTAGTACCCTGCGGCTCCGTGTGACCATTTCAGTTGTGATTAGATCGTGATCATTATAGGACTTCCAGAATCTGGTGCCGCTGCCCATTGTTTTTATGCTTGAAATTTGAAAATGGATATAATGAAGAGAGTAAGATTGGTTTAGTTTTTCTCTTCCATATTTACACTTTATCGGTATTGCATTTCCAAATCTTAGGTTGATAGGTAGTCTTCCTTCTTAGTCTGATTATATAAATTAACTAAATTGTTATTAATTTGAGTCTCAGATTTGTATTTCACTAATTTATTTTGTGGTTAATTTCGGTGCTATTCACTTGGAAATAGGTATCTATAAAAAGGGCAGAGTTACTTCATAGAATTTCTTCACTAAATTGAACCTACTCATACACACAGGCGCACACAAAATCACACCATTAGCAATACGGATGTTTTCATCTCTTGTGATTCACCATGTTCTGGAGACGGTTTTACTTTGCTTTTTGGTTTTTGTAGTTTTAGATGGGTGTTATTAAATATGTTGTGCAGTTTGGAATGTTTTTATTATTGGTCATATGCTGCTCAGATTAAGCAAAATCATTTGATAGTTTTGTTGAACCTATAGATTTTAGAAGATTCTGATACTTCCTTGATGCTCAGTCTGAATCATCCACTTGCTCCTGTGCGACTTCTGGCTGTTAATCATCTGAAAAATGTCATGAGAACATCAAAGGTATGTATCAGATAATTTTCAGTTGTGATTTCTTTTTCCTTCTGATGAGCAGAATAATTTTAGAATAAGAAATTGAAGTTATTGTTAAGAATTGATATTGCATAATTGTAGAAATGACAATTTTATTTTATAGTTTTTTGATATTTGCAGTGTCAGTTTTTAACTTTTTTTTGAACCTGGTGTGTTGTGCTTGTGAGGCAAGCACTCTACCAGCTGAGCTATATCCCCAGCTTTGTTTTGTATTTTTGTTTTATGCATTTTAAAAAGTTTACTCTTAATTTTAAAATTGATATAAATAATTTAAAGGAACTTTAGGATCTGCAAAAATGTTCTTTAAAGGTGGTTGATTTAATACTGAAGTTTTGAGAAGTGTTGCTTTGTTTTGATACATTTTTAGTCTGGCATTAATTCCATTTCTATCACAAATTGCTTATAGGTTTATCTTACTGGTTTGGTAGATAATTAAACTCATTGAATTCTGGTGTTTGTTGTGATTGGAAGATTTGGGTTTCTAGAATAAAAGAGATTTCTGAAATTTTCCTGGAACTTTCCTCCTCCTTCCTTCTTTTAATCTTTCTCCCCAGTTCTTTGGATTTGGTTAGTGTTCACTGAAGGACAGTGTATACATTCAGTTTATGGGATTGAGTGTTGTAATTACAGGTAATGTCTTTCCTTACCTGTCATATTTTGTTTTCCCTTCTCCATCAATGACAGGACATAACATTCTATTCTAGAATTCCAGATTGAGATATATGGCTTGTTATTAGGTCTTGAAGAAACTTTTGGTGGCATTTGGCAAATAAAAATTTTGTGAATTCTAAGGATTTTATTTTGTCTTCTAACAGAGTAACCTATATTTTTAATAAAATTACTTGTTTTTTCCTTTGTGTACTACTAGGAATATATTCAGGTTGATTGGTGGTCTTTTTACTGTTGTTGTTACTATGAATGTGTCTACCTAGTTTTGTTTCTGTTTCATTGCAATTCAGAAAAGAACACAATATCTAATTCTGCCAGACTGGCTTTGCAGTACATTTCCTTATCCTTGTAAACCTAGATAGTAGTTGTAGCTAACTTTGAACAGTACTTATTATGTGTAAAGCTCTGTGCTGAGCACTGGTGTGTGTTTTTAAGCCTCTAACAACCCTTTGAGTTAGCTGTTCTTAATGGAGTCCTGTTTCACAGAAAACAGTGAGGCTTAGAGGTAGGGAACTTGCTAAGGGCCTCATACCTAGTGGACATGAGAGCTTGGATGTAAACCTGGACATTCTTGCTCTTTATTTAGTCTGTTTACTTTAATATCTGGGCTCTCTTTAACAAGATCAAGTCCTTACTAAAAAAGTTGTATTTGCATTATAAATGTAATCCAGTTCCTCAGTGGAAACTGGAAGAAATTTTTACCAGTTATTGCTCTCATAAAGCCCATGACAGATTGCCTCCTTCCCATGTGTTTGACTTTTTTTTCCTCCAGTGCCTGGGCTTGTGTTTCCTGATGGGGACTCTGGAGTGCTTTTCACAAAACTGTGCTTCCTTTCTGGCTGGTCTTGTCAGGTTTATAGCAACAGCTGAATTTGTTTGTTTTTCTCTTGCTCAGGACGGCATCGATGAGTCTTTCATAAAAGAAGCTATTCTAACACGATTAGGTGATGATAACATAGATGTTGTTTTGTCGGCTCTGAATGCTTTTGAGGTGAGTAAATTTGTGGGCGTGTACATTTTGTAAATATTTTATTGCTCTTTTCACATGATTCTCTGCTGTAGGCAGGAATGTATTTGGAAATTATTCTTCCATTGAAAATTGGTTCATTTGTGAGCCCAGACTTAAGTCTTCATTAGGGGAAGCTCAAAAGAGTTATCAGACTTCACAATTTGACATATAAGGAAATTCTTCAAAAAGGAAAAGTGCTTCATAAGTTTTCATATTGCTTTTAATATGTTTTTATCAATAGCAGTACCTTGGGATCATGGAAAATTGGGTCTTGAGTGCTACTTTTGAGAAATTGCTCTCATAAACTTTGAAGTTACACTGGGATTGTTAGAAGAAAATTCTCTATAATTCATTATTTTTTAAAGTTCATTATAGAAACACCATACATATTTGAGGAAAGTAAATATTTACTCTTGGGTTTTTTCCCTCTAGATTTTCCAGCAACACTTTAGTGCGGAAGTGACTGTTTCAAATCTTCTGAATCTCTTTCAAAGAGCAGAACTTTCAAAGAATAGCAAGTGGTATGTGTTCATTTCTCTTCCTTTCTCTTTATGCTCTTTTGAATGGAGTTCTTGTACCAAGTACACACTGATTTTCCTTTTTTTTTTTTTTTAAGTACTTATAATTTAGTTATGTGGCCTTTTGGTTGTGGTAGAGGGAGACAGGTCCTAATGTGATATCCTCTTGCATTTTATAACTAACTTATTTGGTTTTATGTGTGTTCTTTACAATTTTCCTGTATAAAATTTTTAAATAAAATACAAAAGTGTATGATATACTAATAACATTATTAATATATGATGTGTTAAGATACAATACATTTTGGGAAATAGGATATAAAGAGTTTTCTGATGTTTTTACTCTGTACTTCTATATAATTATTACTTGTAATTGAAGACAAATACACATATACTAAAATTCAGAGGCACAGATACCTTTTGGAGTACTTGATGAGCTCCGGTTATTTCATTCTTGTCACGTGAACTTTTACCAACTCCTTAGAGCATGATAGCATGTCTTATGTGGTTTTGTGTCTGTCATACAGATATTTCTCACATTAATACATAGATATGAGGATGTGCTTAGTTAATTTTTTTGAATGCATGGGTGAATCTCTGGTAAGTAGAGGAGTTGAGACATCCAATTTGATGATTAATTGATCTGTTGATTTAAAAAAATCGACAAAGCTACATTAGATAATTTATAAAAAAGTTTTTGTATATAAAAGATAACTCCTGGGCTGGGGCAGTGGCTCAGTGGTAGAGAACTTGCCTGGCATGTGTGGGGCGCTGGGTTCAATCCTCAGCACCACATAAATAAAGGTATTGTGTCCATCTACAACTAAAACAATACTTTTTTTTTTTTTTTTTTTAAGAAAGTAACTCCTTTGTTAGCATGGATTTTAAGAGACGTGTCTCTAAATAATACTTTTGGTAAGGAGACCAGGATGTTGTCAGTTTAGCTACGACAACATAATGATTGATTTTTGCTGAAATCTCTAACGTGTCTCTCAAGAAAACATGCGCACATATCTCTTAGGTACAGGGCCCTGGAGATAGCAGCAGATGTACTAATCAGAGAAGAGATACTAAATGGAAATGATCAGTTGTCAAATCAGGTGGTTGTGCATTTGCTGCCTTTCATGGTTGTCACTGATGATGACGTGGGATCTGCTGAGATGAGAATTGCTGTGTATTTATCAAAATCAGGAATTTGTTCTCTGCATCCTCTATTAAGAGGCTGGAAAGAAGGTAAGAAATTCCACTGGGTTTTAGATAAAAGCAAACAGATAACACTTTAAAGGATAAGTAAATTTAAAACTGGCTGTATTTACTATTTGAATAAATTGTGTTTATTTTACATCAGCATGATTTAAAAAAAAATTTTTTTTTTTTTGCTAAGATGAAAAATATACATTAAAAAGGAAGTTGGACGGGGAACAGTGGTGCACCCCTGTAATTCCAGTGGCTCAGGAGGCTGAGGCAGAAGCATAGTGAGTTCAAAGCCAGTCTTCAGCAGCTTAGTGAGGCTGTGTCTCTAAATAAAATATAAAAAAGGACTAGGGATGTGGACAATCCTGGTACCACCAAAAAAAAAAAAAAAAAGAATAGGAAGTAGATTCAGACATTCAGAACTGGATAAGAAGGAAAATAAAAAGCAAACCTTTGAAGAGCAATACTGAAATTTTTACCTAAATTCCTTACTTTATACAATTCTTTATGTGAGTGTTGGTGGCATAAGTGCACTCTATTCATAATTTTTTACAGCTCTTGAAAATGTAATTAAAAGCACAAAGTCGGGAAAACTGATTGGTATAGCAAATCAGAAGATGATTCAGGTGTTGGCTGGCAATATAAATTCAGGAGACCCTTCTTCAATGTTGAAAATGGTAGGTGTCTTGTGATGTTCACCCCACTTTCCTTCTTGTGCTCTTGTTGGACTCTCAGCTTCTGTTTTTCTAGATTCTTCTTTCTTATTTATTTGCATGCTTGAATATTACTGATTACCTTACTTTAAACAAGTTCCGTGTTCAGATAGATACTCTGCAGAATGTTTGAGAACCTTGGTATTTATCTATCTTTTCACTGTGGTTCAGTATTGGACTAGTGAGAATAATGTGTTCTTTTTCACCTTCATTTTTGCCCTCTCATTCTCATTTAAAAGTCTTTTTTATTAAAATAACAAAGTAGAAAGTTATTTGCCTTAATGATTAAAGCTTTGTAAAGTTAATAGCTGTGCGATTTAAACACATGAACCCATTCACAAGTGCAATTATGTTCATTGTAATTTGAGAATATTTATTTTTATAAGTACTTAGAAATCAGTGCTTATTATATTTTTAGAAGCTTTATATTTGTCACCTCACTTTATGTGTTAAACACAATACTTCAATAGACTTGAGATAGAAGAAACTGTCTTATGAAAGTTAAGAGCTACTAGTAATAGAATGTGTTTCTTTTTCAAGGTAGAAGATTTAATAAATGCTGGTGAAAAGGAGACCTGTAGCCTGAAGCAGAAAGTGACATTTCATGTGATTGTGTCTGTACTTGTCTCTTGCTGTTCATCTGTAAAAGAAACTCACTTTCCATTTGCAATAAGAGTCTTCGGTTTGTTGCAGAAAAAAATAAAGAAGCTGGAAAGTGTCATTACTGCAGTGGTAAGGAGAACAGTCTGCAGAAAGCTGAATATTGAGGAAAGTGATAACCTGACCTGTTAATCACAGCAAAACTAAAACTCAGAGGCTGAGATGTTGTGTCTGGATGCTAGGTGGGAGAAATGTGAAGCAGCCTTAGGTAGTGGTAGGGTGCTGAATTAGGTGCTCCCATGCTTTTGCAGAAAATTTAATTGAGTTGTAGAGTTGCAAGGTTTTATATCTGATGTTTGACTCTTCTCTTTATTGTCTTTATTGGGTAGTTATCCAAGTTACATTTAACTATCTTTAGTGATGAAGAATTCACTTGGTGTATTAGTACTTGAACAGAACATTATTTAATTCTAGTATTTACTAAAATGAGATCCTGTATATTTTTAAAAATTTAATATTCTATTAGACATAGATCTTTCCAACCTTCTGTTGTCTTTGACAATATTAGAAGGGATGTGTTTCAACTGTTCTATTTCTACCTAGTACTATATCTAGAGATAGCGAGTTTTTTTTCATATCTGCCCTACATAATAGTATTTTGTTTTTATTTTTCCACCAAACTTCAAAGGAATTCGTAATACTGATTTGCTAAATTAATTACATCTTTATCATATTTACTTACACTTTCAGGATGTTATGAATTCTGATCATAGCCATTGTTAGCTAAGTTATGTAAACTTTAAAAGAGTGAATCTTCATATTTTTTAAAGTGTTTCAGGTGAGCTCTTAATATCTGGCACCTTTTTCTTTTGTGAAGTGTGATAACTGGAATTGTACTTCTTAGTGTTAAAAGTGTGTGCCAGTTGTTTTATATGTAAGTAGAAGACTACATTGCTTTATTTTTAAATACCCTTTCTGAGCATATTTGCAGCTATAGCAGCACATTGAGCCAATCAGAGCCCTCACAAAAGATATGATCTTATGAAACTGACCTCAGATTCTTTTCCTTTGGTAATTGTATCATACCCTCTTCAGTTGAGCATGTGAAATGAGAGAAGTTCCTTTGAAGATCTCTTAGAAATACCGTTCTTGGGCTGGGGTTGTGGCTCAGTGGTAGAGAACTTGCCTAGCAGGTGTGTGACACTGGGATCAATCCTCAGCAACAAATGAAAATAATAAAGGTATTGTGTCCATCTACAATTAAAAAAAATTAAGATAAAAAGAAATGCAATTCTTTTTTTTTTTTTTTTTTTCTGTTTAGAAACATGCCTAAATGGTTCCTACCCCTTATTTGATAAGATTAATATGAGTAAAGTTTGTTTTTAGAGATAGTTTTTTAAGGTAAAACATAGATAAAAATGAAGCAATGTTTAATCTGTATTTTTTCTTGTGAGTAGTGATGATTAGATCTCTCAAAATCTGTAAGAAAGTTATTCATCCTTCCCACCAGAATGCACATAGACAAAACTTTGCATCCTACCCAAACGAGTACATATGTCTGTTACGGTCCACCCACATAACCCATGCTCAGAACCTCTTTAAGCATGTGCTAGCTTTTGTTTCCTTTAACATTTCAGGAAATCCCCTCAGAATGGCACCCAGAACTGATGTTAGACAGAGGTTTACCAGAGGAGCTGTGGGTACATTACATAGAACAGCTCCACAGTGCCCGGAGGGTTGCAGTGGAGGACTCAGTTTTACTTATATTTTCCCTGAAGAATTTTATTTATGCACTGAAGGCTCCTAAGTCTTTTCCTAAAGGTAAGATGCAAGTTGTGAATCTTTTAAATGTGTTAGTCTCCAAAACTGAATTCTTGACTCTGTGATTCTCTGTCTTGACTGAATATTTCCTGCAGCGTGTTCTTGTACATTGTACATCGCTTCTCTTTCCCTTGTCCCTGTAGATGATACATGGTGGAATCCTGAGTGCCTGGAAGAAGATGGCAGACATTACCTGCACTTGCTCACTGGGCTCTTCGAGGTGATCCTTGGGGGTGCCGATGCCGTTCATTTCAGGGTTCTGATGAAACTTCTCATGAAGGTATGTGCATGGCACACCACTTTCAGACATTCTTCTCTTTCAGATGACATTGTAGGGGGCCAGGACTGTAACTCAGTGGCAGAGCACTTGCCTAGCACATGAGGCACTGGATTCGTTCCTTAGTATCACATAAATATAAATAAATGAAATAAAGTCATTCTGTCTATCTACAACTATAAAAAAAGAAAATTTTAAATAAAAAAGATGATATCGTAGGTTATTTTTGTTTTGACAGATTATAATAAAAATGAAAGTTCTCTTTAGCCATGTATGTAATAATAAACACAGGCCCTGTGAAGCAGTGTAATCATGACACCAACAGCATGTTGAGCAGAGATTGATATGGCTACACCCCTGCCATTGTGTTAGGCCCATAATCGTGTTTGAGAATCACAGCAGCCCAGTCTGTTTGATTTTTGATTGCTGTTTAGAAATGAGAAAACTGATGTTCAGAAAGGTTGTTCTGTGTACACAGAGTCACTCAGGAAATTCATGGTGGGCACTATTTACCTCCATGTTACCAGTAATTATTTCTTATTCTCGTCTCACTTGTTCTCTCCACAGCATTTTTTTCTTTGTTTGTTTGTTTGTTTGTTTTTGCTGTGCTGGGGGTCAAACCCAGGGCCCTGTGCTTGCAAGGCAAGCACTTTACCAACTGAGCTACCTTCCCAGCCCTCTCCATAGCGCATAACATAATTAGCATTGCTCACTCCATCTTCTAGGTCTCTTGATCAAGCTTCCCAGACACCACTCTTACTTAGTTTTTATTTAGTGTCATCTTTTTTAAGTATTTTCAAGTCAAGGTTAGAGTGAGTCTTCTGAATATCACTGTTATTGACATTTTTTCTGATTGGTTAAAATTCCAAGAATAGAATAACTTTAAGTGATATTAAACTATTTGTGTTTTATAATTGCACATTAATGATAACAGGATTTGTAACCAACTTGTTTGAGCAAGAGTTAAACTTTACACTTTGTTTCTTTCAATTAGGTACATCTAGAAGATATTTTTCAGTTATTCAAGTTTTTTTCTGTTTTATGGACTTATGGTTCTAACCTTTCAAATCCACTTAACTATCGTGTGAAGTCAGTCCTGCAGACTCAGGCTCTTTATGTAGGCTGTGCACTGCTCTCCTCTCAGAAGATCCAGTGTAAACAGCAGCTGGCATCCATGTCGTCCCCAGGTATTGAAAGTAGTCTTAATATGTTCTGTCATGTCTGACTGTTAATGCTTTCTCTAAATGTGGTTTATGTAGTTTGGAAAATTATAACTTAAAAAAATATATATATATAAATTTTTTGATTCTAAGTATTGCATTTAATGTATGAATGCCACTTGCAGAATCTCACTTAACACAAAAAGTTATTGAATAATAAAATGACAGCAGAATATGCATGAGTTCTTAATATACAACTATTAATTTCTTGTGCTTCAGCAGCTGTAGTTAGGAATGAAAGCCAAATCATCATGATGCAGTTCAGTAATCAGCTGACCGCTTATTCAGAAATATTTCTTGGATTTCTCTATTTCATTAGGCATAAGTCATTTTCAGGTTCATTGCTTTCTAATGAAACATCTGAAAGTAAAACGTATATATAATTTTTTGTAAAGTAGAATTGCAAACCCAGCATGCTGGCACACGCCCATAATCCCAGTATAGTAGGAGGATTGCAAATTCAAATCCAGACTGCCTTGGCAACTTAGTAAAGACCCTCTCTCAAAATAAAAAATAAAAAGGGTTGGGAATAGGGCTTAGTGGTCAAGCACCCCTAGGTTCAATCCCCAGTACCAAAAAAGAAAAAAATGGAGTTGCATATTTAACAAAGGAGCAGAATTTTATGAAGTTGATGAATGTGGTACTGAAAAATGAGCTGACCCACAGAGCTACTGACAAGTGGATCTGGCAGAATTAAACCATAAAAAAATGGTTGAAGATGAAAAAAATGATTCAGATAATGGATATGGTTACAGATTTTATATTATTTCATTTTTAAAAATTGGTACCAACTTGTTTTGCCTTTTGGTTTTAGTGGTGACATCTCTTCTCATTAATTTGGGAAACCCCGTTAAAGAAGTCCGTCGGGCTGCCATTCATTGTCTCCAAACCCTCAGTGGAGTGGCATCACAGTTTCATTTGGTAATAGACCATTTGGTTCCTAAAGCAGAGGAGATCACTTCAGATGCCACCTATGTTATTCAGGTAAACTCTGGCAAAGGAGATTGTGCCTGCCTGTATGTACACATGAACACATTCTCCAAACTTGACATTGTATCTTATAGGGATTTTGATGAACTAAGTCATTGAATATATAAACTGATAGTTAGGTCAGTAACTACATGTTTCCCCCATTTTTAAAAGATTATAATTTTATGTATCAATTCTGCTGTTCTTTCCTTTGGCTAAAAGACCAGTATTTAGTTTTTCATAGTAAGTTAACTTTGGGGTTTTGATTCTTTTTCCATTTAATGCTTTAAAGGGAAATGAAAAAAGTATAAGCAGTGTCACACTTGGGAAACAATTTTCCATATTTAGTATATTTAGCCTTTGTAGTTAACCCTATTTAATCCAATTTTCCTTCTGTTATACTAGGATTTGGCTACTTTATTTGAGGAACTACAGGGAGAAAAGAAACAGAAATCTCATCAGAAGTTGTCTGAAACTTTGAAAAACCTACTTTATTGTGTATATGGTTGCCCATCTTATGTTGCAAAAGATTTGATGAAAGTGTTTCAGAAAGTCAACAGTGAGGTGCGTGATTTAAGTGGATTGTACATTGCATATAACGTTATAAAAATTATAACTGCTCATGTATAAGGAAGACATTTGCAAGAGTTAACACTTGTGCTTTCTGAAGTGATAATTTTCTTAATAACTTGGGGTGAAGAGTTGAGGTGGATGGAGAAAAGGATGCGTATAAAAAAAGCACATTTTGATGTTTCTTTATGTTTTAAAATTAAGTGCATTATCCCTGTCTAATCATGAGTTTGATTTTTAAGTAGATTTAACATGTGCATGGGCGTGCAGTACTAGAAGTTCTGGAAGAACTGGTATGAGTCTATAAAATTCCAAACTTATTTCCTTATTTATTAAATATATTTGTTTATACATTTTTCTAGGGGAGCAGAATCCATAGCTTTTATTATGTTCTTAAGGAAGCTTGTGATAACCAAAGAAAGAGGGAATGAAACGCTTGTTTGTGTGGCGGTGTGTTTTGCTGGTCAACAGAGGAAAAGACCTTCATTCTGGTTCCAAAACTGCCTGACTGATAGCAAACTTTGAGAATTAAAATGCATAAAATGAAGTGAAGACTATTTGATTATATTTTCTATGCTCTAAGTTATCCCTGGTGTAGCTTAGGAGTGGACAGATAACTTGGCTAAGGGCCTGGTAGCAAATACAGTTGGCTCTCTTCATCTGTGGGTTTAGCCAATATCAAATTGAAAATATTTGGAAAAAAATTGTGACTGTACTGAACATGTACAAACTTTTTTCTTGTCATTATTTCCTAATCAACACAGTATAACAGCTATTTCTGTAGCACTTACATTGTATTAAGTATTATGAGTAACCTAGAGGTGATTTAAAGTAAATAGGAGGATGTGTGTTGGTTATATGGAAACACTAGGTCATTTTATATGAGGGAGTTGAGCATCCTGGATTTTGGTTTCTGAGGGGGTCATGGAACCCAACCCCCAGAGATATTGAGGGACAACTCTATTTTGGGCTCCATAGACCATAGTCTCTGTTGTAGCTACTCATTACTGCCATTTTGTCAGCAGAGCAGCCATAGAAGGTATGTTAAATGGGTGTGCATGGCTGTCAGAAAGCAAAACTTAGAAATACAGGTCATCTGTTGAGTTTGTCCCATGAGCTATGGTTTGCTGGCCTAATTATTAAAGCCTTTATGTATATAATTTGAATAAATGCTTACCATACCAAATTCAGTGTTTGAGGGAAGTGTAGGGTTTTAGCAAATTGTAAAATATTGTTTTAGTCAGATTTTAGTTTGTCCTGTTTCCAAGAAGTCTTAAGGAACTTACAGATTGACCCTCAGCTTCCCTCTGAAGAATGAATTGCTTTGAACATTACAGGTGAACCAACAGAGAGGACCTGATCTTAGTGTGGATTAATAGCCTCCCCCAAGTGTCATGATTGGGTTTTTATCCTGGCTAAGCCCCCAACCTTCCTACAGGGTGTCTTTGGACGTCTTCGTAGAATGGGGGAAACATCAGTATCGCTGTTTACTAACAAGTGTTCCAATCTTTAGATGGTGCTTTCTCAGCTCTTGCCAATGGTGGAACAGCTACTGGAGAAGATTGAGAAGGAGCCCACTGCTGTGCTGAAAGATGAGACCATTGTTTTGAATCTCATTCTGGAAAAATACAATGAACACTCAGCCTCCCTTTTACATAAAGACCTAAAGAGTCTAGATATGTTCTTAAAGGCTGTGCACACAACAAAGGAGCTTGACCCAGGAATGCCAACTATTCAGATCACTGCCCTTGAAAAGGTCAGTGCCTTCCTTTGGAATCTAAAGCTTGTTGTGTAACATAAGTTACTGATAGATTAGATGCATTTTAAAGACTCGTGATAGAGTCCATCTACCGTACCATTGTTGCACATAGGTTGTTAAAAAGAATTGCATTTTAAATGAGAAAATAAGATGGGAAATAATTTATATCATGAGAGAAAAAAGATGCAGATACCATCTTTGGCGTTTAAACTTGTTCACTGAATTTAGTTGTTTTTTTTCTATCCCTGCTAGATCACAAAGCCATTTTTTGCAGCCATATCAGATGAAAAAGTTCAGCAGAAGCTTCTGTGTGTGCTGTTCGATCTGTTGGTGAACTGTAAAAACTCACATTGTGCTCAGACTGTTGGCAGTGTTTTTAAAGGGGTAAGTTGCAAACTTTCTATAATTTGTTGATTAGTCTTCTCCACATGACAGCCCATTTAACTATCCTGCATTTCACTGTGTTCCTGAGAGGTCAGATGTCATCATTAGCAAAAATGATGGAAAAGTAGGTCATAGGGAGTTAAAAAATAAAAATTATAAGTCCTTGCTGTTATTTTTATTGTTGAAATATTTATAGTTTTAACAAGATAGGATGTGTCTGTGTGTTGGCATTAACAGGTGTGCCATGTCTGTTTTCAAGGAATGGGAAAGAGTGGCTCCCATGTTGAACTGGGTAATGTTATTCTATTTAAATAGTTATATGCCATGTATGAAGGAATTGAGAATTCATTTATTGGTTTAAAAGTATATGGAAGCCTAGCTAACAGCAGAATACCACCACCTGGTTATTCTGTATTTTGAATTTGCAGAACTAGAGAATTAGTATGGTGAAGGCACAGTATCCATATTTAGCAGTTCTTAAAATTTAAGATTCACTTAATTTTTTTTCTTTGTCTTTGCTGAAGCATTTTACAGTAAACCTCAAAACATCATTTACTATGCATCTTTTAAAAAACGGACATTTTCTTATGACTATAATGCCATTATTACACCTGAAAAAATTAATATTAATTTCTTAATATTATCTAAGTACAGTTTTTAAATCATATTTTTATGGTAGTAACAAAAATACGTTTTGCAATTGTCTTTTTAATCAAAATCCAAGTGTGATGATATGTAGATATCATGACAATGTTTTCTAGAGGAGAGATTTTGGGATCCCACCCATATTTGCAAAATCTGGGGTTATGACTAAGTGTACATGTGTGTCTTAGTTATTTCTTTCCAGTTGGTTAGGGTATCTCAGTCTTTGCACATGGAAACAGTGGGTATGGATGATTTGTATCAGGTGACTAGCTTTCTGTTCTAAAGGGTGAATATGAAATTGAGTGACACTGGACTAGAGAAGTGGTACCATGTTATAATCAGGACAAATGCAGAACTATAACTTGAGACCCAGAATAAACCCTCCAGAGGCAAGTGCACAGTAGCAAGAGAGTGCAGTTAAAATGAGCATTGAACTGGAACTCATGTTGGCTGGTGCTAGGTTGGTTGGTTTTTATTTACACCTCCTCCCTCTTTTCCTTCTGATTTTTCTTGTGGTCTGCAACAAAGTAGCATTAGATGACAGAAGAGTAGGGCAGAAAGTCATCCTTCCCCACTTAGTTGACTAAACTGTTCTTATGGGAAAATGACTGGTTTTAGTCTTACTGTAAAAAAATGTGAGGGGAAATTAAAATCACAAATAACACCTGTTCAACAGGCTTTGAATACTCTGTAGTGCTAATTAAGTGCTGGTTGAATTAAGATTTATTGCAAAAAGGAGCATCTTAAAATATTTGAAGGGTTATTGAAAGGAAAATGTTAACCCAAATCCCCTTAAATTCCATCTCAATAGAGAGTGTATGAAGTATTGGAAACATGCCATGTCAGCTAAGGTAAGCTTGACCTGAAGTGTAAGACAGCTGCTTTTCTCACTGTAAACATTGTTCTGATTACAGAATATATTATGTGAAACACTTTGTTATATTTGTGACAATAAATACATACCCTATGGTGAAATAAGTATATACTGATATGAGTAGATTTTTAAGATACCAGAGCAATATGTACCTTTAAACAACTACTGATATATGGAAATTTTTCAAAAGAAAATATAAGAAATTGTGAATGGTGTTTGCCTTTGGGGATTGGTCTGGGCTCTAAACTGGTATAAAGACATAAAAGTGGACACAAATGCTTTGATCATATTTCTTTTAATTATTGCTTATTGCTTTAATTTTATCCTGGTGAATTAATATCATCAAACATTCTTCCTTCCATCTTTCAGATTTCCATTAATGCTGAACAAGTCAGAATAGAACTGGAACCACCAGATAAAACTAAATCCTTGGGCACAATTCAGCAAACAAGAAGACAAAAAATGCAGAAGTAAGAGCTGTGAATGTACTGAGAATATGCTCTTGTTCCTGGGCTCTGCATGTTATGACACCATTGTGATACCCATGTTTCCTATAACTGGGTACAGAGTTTTTGCTTAGCAGTGATGGTGTTTGCATTTCCAACTTTTTGTCTTTTCTGTTTCCCAGGAAATCACAAGATACAGAATCCATTCAGGAAGTTGGAGGTTCTTACTGGCAAAGAGTAACCCTCATTCTGGAATTATTGCAGCACAAGAAGAAACTGAAAAGCCCTCAGATATTGATACCAACTCTTTTTAACTTGCTGTCTAGGTAGTGACATTTAGCTTTGGTGATCTGAGAGAGAACAGAATTCTAATAACTCCATCTCATTCTACTTAACATTCTCTTTTGAGCATATTCTCTTCTTCCTTAGTCTATCCAGTAGAGCAAGTTCAGTATTGTAGTTGAAGGTTGTGGTCTAGGTGCTCGTTGCCATGAATTCCCATGGATGGACTTCACCTGCGTCAGTAGACGACCTCTCACCTTACTGCTGCTTTTTTCTTGACTTTTGATACTGTACCCAAACTGTTGTTACTTGTATTTAAAGATACATTGAAACACCTGCTTTATTTTTTAGGCATAAATTATTAGATAGATAGGTGTGGAGTATGTCCCTGAATTGTGGAATGTGCTGTCAGGTGAAGAATAAAGTAATTCTTAACTCAAAGATTCCAGATGGGATAGTGGAAAATACAATGACGGAAAGAGAATTTGACATATGTACCTGTCAATATAAGAAAAAATTAAAGTTACAAATTTACATCTTATTTATAGATTTAATTATAGCATTTTAGTTATTATTTTCTAAACATGAGTTCTAGGCAGTAGTCATTAACTTGGCAATGAAGTAAGCAACTTTCACATTTCCTGTCATTTCTCCTCTGGTTATCCTAAAGGTGTTTAGAGCCTTTGCCACCAGAGCAGGGGAACATGGAATATACCAAGCAATTAATTCTTAGTTGTCTGCTCAACATCTGCCAGAAACTCTCCCCAGATGGTGGCAGGATACCTAAAGGTACGTGCTGGTTGGGTAAAAAACTTACCTACTTTGAGTGCATATGTTTCTGCTACTTATTTTTAAAATTTATCACCACTGTAGATGTTGTAGATGAGGAGAAGTTCAATGTGGAATTGATAGTTCAGTGCATCCGCCTTTCAGAGATGCCTCAAACTCATCACCACGCCCTTTTACTTTTGGGTACTGTTGCTGGAATATTTCCGGTGAGTGTTAATGATTTAAGACTGCAGGTGCTTGAGATATTTTTCTCCCATGGAAATGCATTGGTACTTACTGATTTAAATTCATTGGGCTGAGACTGGGGGTACAAATCAGTAATAAAGCACTTGCCAAGCATGCGGGAGGTCCTGGGTTTGATCCCTAGCACTGTAACAAACAAAAACAAACAAACAAAAAATAGCTGGGTACAGTGGTACTTGCCTGTAATATCAGGGGCTCTGGAGACTCAGGTAGGAATATCAAGTTGGAGGCCAGCCCAGGCAACTTAGCAAAGATCCTGTCTCAAAATAAAAATTTATAAAAGAGCTGGGAAAATAAATTAAAAAATAAGTAAGTAAATAAAAATAAAAAATAAAAAAGTGCTGGGGATGTGGCTCAGTGGTAGAGCACAATGTTAGCATGTGCGAAGCCCTGGGTTCAGTCCCCAGTACTGTAAAATAAGTAAATAAATGAAGCCATTAGACTTTGGGGTCCCCCAGCACTCTTGGTACTCTGTCCCTGCCTGTTTAAGGCTGGGTACTGTGAACTGGTTGATCTTGCTAAGCTTTGGTTCTCCTCTTTGGAAAATGAAAATTAGAATGGTAACCTCATTCCTAGCATTACAGTGAGGACCCATGTGTTTAACTTGTGGTTAGCTCTCAGCTCGTACCTGTCACACTGTAAGGTAGTAAGTATTAGTGTGGCTTGAAAATTAATAGCCCATTGACTATTAATTCTCTAAGCAGCCTTCAACCAGTGACAAGAAAGTTAATTTGATTATAACCTACCTCGTTTGAAGAAATATGTTCCTTCTATAAAGTACAATGTTTAAAGAGTTTTGGGCTGGGGATGTAGCTCAGTTGGTAGAGTGCTTGCCTAGCATGCACAACGCCCTGGATTCAATCCCCAGCACCACAAAAAAAAAAAAAAAAGAGTTTTGAAGAGTTTGACACTTTTCATACAGAGCTTTGATCAGAGGGTCTTAAATGGAGGTTCTCTGTGAGCTTTAAGGAATCTTCATCTGTTGAAGTCATGTGAAAAATCTATTATGTGGGACTTTTTATTTGGACAAAAGTCTGTAGATCTCAGAAGGGTTGCTATGAATGTTTGTATATAAGGTTTTGTGTACATGCCTAGGAGTAGAATTTCTGAGTCATATGGTAATTTAACTTTTCGAGGAACTACTGGACTGTTTTCCAAAGTGGCTGCACCATTTCACCTCCACCAATGGTGTATGAGAATTCCAATTTTTCCACATCCTTGCCAGAATTTGTTATATTATCTTTTTTTTTTTTTTTTATCATAGCCATCCTAATAAGTGTGAAAGCATATCATGGAATTTTGATTTTGTAATTACCTAATGATTAATGATATTGAGCATCTTTTCATAAGCAAGTATGCTTTTCATATGCTTTGATAATTTGCATATTTTCTTTGCAGAAATGTTTCAGATATTTTGCCCATTATTTACTTATTTATTTTATTCTAATTTTGGTGGTGCAAGGGATTAAACCCAGAGCTCCGCACGTACTAAGCATATGCTCTGAATAATGGCCCCAACCCCTTGCCCATTTTTAAAGCAGGTTATTTCTGTTTTTATTGGTGAGTTGTAATGAATTATTGGCCTTTGATATGCTTGAAATAGAAAATGTTGATAGTTGTGTTTTCTTTCAGGATAAAGTTCTACACAATATTATGTCTATTTTTACATTTATGGGTGCCAATGTCATGCGCCTAGATGACACGTACAGTTTTCAAGTTATTAGCAAGACAGTGAAGATGGTTATTCCAGCACTGATTCAGGTAAGCTGTCTGAACACCACCATCATTTTTATTACTTATAGTTTTTTGAATGTTACATATGATTGGTATTAAAAACCTTTCTGGGGACTGGGGTTGTGGCTCAGTGGTAGAGCATTTGCCTAGCAAGTGTGAGGCACTGGGTTTGAGCCTCAGCACCATATAAAAATAAATGAATAAAATAGAGGTCTATCAACATCTAAAAATATATTTAAAAAAAAAAAAAGCTACCTTTCTGAAGTGCTCAAGTAATTGTGGCTCCTAAGTTGTAGAATGGTGATGATGATCAAAATCAGTCTTGGAAATAATTTCCTTTCCAAGATGTGATCAGCTGAGCTGCAGCTGGTGCTGCTGGGCTGAAGGGCGTCTGAAGGCTGTGCTGGCGGAGTTTGCTTCAGAAGAGCATGTCAGCATAACAGCACACTATTGTGATCAGCAAAGCTGCTGCAGAAAAGCAGAAAAGGAGCTATTAGACCTGCAGTGGCGATTGCAGTAGACCTTTGCCAGGAGCACTCTCTGAGCCAGGTCCTTGGGAGAGACGCACAGCGTCTGCTAGGGAGGAATGAATTGCAAAGAACAAAGTGGCCTTTGAGGTGAGAGGGTGTGGTTGCATGGTGGAGTTTTCTGCTTACTCTGCTTGTTACTGTCTGTACTCATACTCTTGACCATCTCAGAGATGAACATAGTCATACCATCTCCTTTTAATTTTGGCATTAGATTGGTGTTTTATGTGTTCAATAATTTAGTAAATATAGAACATATTCCTAAAAAGAAAATCATGTGCATTAATACATGTGCCAAAAAAGTGAATGATAAAGAGTTCAGAATAGGTAAAAATCCAGATGGGCCAGGATGAACAGAAAGTTTCATAAGAAATAGAACTCAAATGGGTAGAAGAGAATAGGATTTGTGTAGTGAATGGCAGAGCAGGGAAGAGGCCTGGTGTGGACATGTGCAGAGGGCGTTCAAAGAATGTGATGTAGATCAGTTTGATGGAGAAGGTAATCGAAGATAGGCCGGAGTGAGAGCATTGGGCTATTCGTTTCTTTATTCTTTAATTCTTTCTCTCATGCACCAACTCTATTTTGATCACCAGTGCCATAGTAAAATGGGTTGGACTTTATTCTGAAAGCAGCAGGGAGCTTTTGCCCTTTCTTTGTAGTGCTTACTTAGATCATACCCATTCTTCTCAGCACCACACAAATGCGTTGGTTTGTGCAGTTTTCCCAGGGGACCCATACAGACTGGCTGGCTGTGCCACACATTTAGCACTTGTCATTTGCTGCTTCCTGTTCTCTCTCACGTGTGCATCTTGTTCCATACAGATCACACATCTCTCTTGGGGCAGGCCTTATATCCTAAACTCAATATTCCCCTCAGGGCCAAATAGTGCCTGGGATGTGATTGATACTCATTGGATACTTATTGATAGATAGATGCTGATTATTAAAATTGTTTTGACGGACTGGGATTGTAGCTTAGTGGTAGAGCACTTGTCTAGCATGCATGAGGCACTGGGTTTGATTCTCAGCACTACATATGAATAAATAAAGGTCCATTGACAACTAAAAACAATTTTTAAAAATTCTTTTGACAACTTTTCTAGGGCATGTCCAAAGATCTGATCTTTTTCACTGCAAGTTTGTTCTGAGGAGGGTTATTTGCACCTACTCATGTTCCTGCTTTCTGTTCTGCAGTCTGATAGTGGAGACTCCAGAGAAGTCACAAGAAACGTTGAAGAAATTGTGGTAAAGATCATCAGTGTGTTTGTGGATGCACTGCCACATGTTCCAGAGCACAGGCGCCTGCCCATCCTTGTTCAGCTTGTTGATACTCTTGGTGCACAGAAATTCCTCTGGGTTCTTCTTGTCTTGCTCTTTGAACAGTATGTCACTAAAACAGTGCTGGTGGCTGCCTGTGGAGAAAAGGTCAGAATGTCGGCGGGGTGATAAGAAGGAAAATGGTCGTGTTTCATGCAGATTTTGTGATACTATCCAGTTTAAACTTGGGGCCAGCAATGCTTAATGTGCATTATTTGACAGTGTTTGCCCAGAACCTTTTTCTTTCTTTATCTTTTAACAGTATTGGGGCTTCAGCCCAGGGGTATTTTATCACTGAGTGACATCCTCAGCCCTTTTTATTCCTTATTTTTGAAATGGTGCTTTGCTAAAGTTGCTGAGGCAGTGATCTTCCCTCCTCAGCGTCTTGAGTAGCTGGGATTACAGACATACACCACACAACCAGCACCTTTTTCAAAAATGTTCTTGACATTCCTTAAAATTGCTTTCAGCTCTGTTGGCACTGGAGTATCCTCAGTAGCAGCACAGCATCTTCTGAGGGCAGTTTCCCTTTTCTGAAAAACAGGTCTTGTGCCATGCTGGGCGGTTCTGTTTTAAGCCCAGCAGAGTGAGGCTGTGAAGTAATGAAACTCTTTCTCTTGAAAGGAGCATTTTGTTAGGAAGGAGAAGAGCATCCACATCAAAAGACACAGGCCTGGTGATGGTTTGGATGGACGGGGTTAGAACTCATAGGTCCAGGGTTGTTTATAAATGATTTCTTAGACGTGGATCTGGGAGTCGAGCTAGACCTTATGGCAGTGAAGTGATGTGTGAAATTCCTCTGGAAATCAGTGCAATCTCCTGGGATCCTTCCCTCTTCAGTTCTCATGAATGGCTGTTTTACAGAAGGAACCTGCCAACTTACTCATCTGGTGATGACAATAAGGAAAGATAGGATGACTTTGCATGCTCAGGGATGTTTTTTGAACATGTTCCCTTATTTATAGTTACTAGTACACATTTGTTAGGTAACAGTTTTGTTATTTTTTGTCCTTTCTCTCCATACAGGATGCTGTTTTAGAGGCAGATACTGAATTTTGGATCTCAGTCTGCTGTGAGTTTAGTGTCCAGCATCAGGTGCAAAGCTTGATGAGCATCCTCCAGTACTTGGTGAAGCTGCCAGAGGAAAAAGAGGGTAAGTGTAAGTCCAGTATTGCTGCCATCTCCTCGGATGGGGAGCAGTAAAGCAAGTGTATGTCAGCCTCATAGCCACGGCGTGTCTTTAAAAGAGCTTTGGGTTTTTGCTTTTTTTTAATTGACTATTTTTAATTTGAGTATGTGATCGTGTACTTTCTTGAGTCCCGGGGGAAAGGGTCAGCAGTTCTGTTTGCCTCACATGTTGCTTTTGTTCTCTGTCTTTGCTGTGCATGTGTTGCCTGTGGAACGTCCCCCGTGTCCCCAATGAATTATGTTCAAATGACAGTAAGTTAGCTGGACCTAACTAGATTCCCACTAAAATATCTGTGCAGACATTTGCAAGAAAAGAATAAGAACAGGTAGCACAGCAGTGGTACCTGAATGTTAAAATTTACCAGGGAGCAATCTTGAGGAGAGTTGATCGCAATAAGGCCAGTAGGGCCGGCTGAAGGCAGGGCTGATGTAGTGGACATTCCCAGTGTCCTACCTTCGTAGCAGAACCGCGGGGTGGACTAGGAGGAGGGAGTAAGGGCTCCCAGGACTGCTTTCTGTGTGGCCAGCTGTGGACCTTGTCACTGGGTGCTTGGCTCAGGTTTGGCAGGAACAGACCAGGAAAGAGCCTGGAGAGCTGCAGCTTGATGGCATGGTTAAGGAAGAGTCTTCAAATGATCGGCAAGATTAAAAAAAAGGAAGTCTTCATTGTGAGCCATTCTCTGGGACAGTCGGAGGGATTTTGGTTTTTTTTTTGTTTGTTTTTTTAAGTTTAGTTTGGTATTTTTCTGTGCTGGACATGGAACGCAGGGCCTCGCACAAGGCAGGTGCTCTTTACTGAACTTGACCCCCTGACCACTGTACCCCCAGCCTGTTTATCCTAAATACATCTGGATAAGAAAGTCTCCATCTTAAGTTTGAAGTTCTAAGACACACATTTTCAGACTTTTAAAACTAAACCTTGGGCTGGGGCTATAGCTAAGTGGCCAAGAGCTCACCTAGCACGTGTGAGGCACGGGGTTCGATTCTCAGCACTGCATAAAAATTAATTATTAAAATAAAGGCATGCTGTCCATCTGCAGCTACCAAAAATAAATTTAAAACAAAACAAAAAAAACTAAGCCTTAAGGCTAGTTCTCAGGCTCCTTCAGCCTATGTGGGCTGCCAAGAAAGTGACCCTAAGTTTTCAGGAACTCCATCCATAGCCAGCATCTAAAGGATTCTTCTAGAGTGTCTTCACCATCTGTTTTTCTCAGTTATCCTGTTGTTTTTTGCCTTACACATACATCTCTTCTTAGTACTTTGGGGTACTGTCTTGAAAAGTACACTTCCATTTCTCACCGACTAGGAAGAAGAAAAGCTACATGTCATAATGCCAGTTTTTCCTGTATGAAATTGCATCCCACTCGCCCTGCTGTCTCAAGCTCAGTATGCCTAGAAGTCAGACTGAAAGGCCGCTTTTTCTGTTGCTGTTTTTCAGAAACCGTTCCCAAGGCAGTATCTAACAAGTCACAAGAAGAAGTGCTGCAGGTTTTTAATGTCGACACCCATACTAGCAAGCAGCTACGGCATTTTAAATTTCTGTCAGTGTCCTTCATGGCCCAGCTCCTGGCTTCCAATAATTTTCTCAAAAAGGTGAAGTGTTTAAATGGGTTTATGATAAATTGCACCTGCTATTTCTAAAGGAACTGAATTTTAAACTAGTGAAGATAGCTTAACAAATGTGTAGTGAAAGTGTGGGGTGTCCCTTCAAAGATAATAGAAAAAGGAGTACACTTCACCATAAAAAGCTGGTGTGTTCTACCAGGGGTGATTGTATAAGCCCTGTGAACAAGTAATTTCATTTTCCAGAGCTGGGTTCCCAGCATAGGGTATGAACAGGTACACTAGCAGTCTTCTACGAGAATGTTTACAGCAGCGTTGTTCTTGGCAGCTAAACTGGTAGTGATCTAAGCATCTACCAGTGTAGTGGGTAAATGGCTGTGGTCACTTGGGAGCTTAGATGGACAGCATAGCCCTCTCTGAATCTGAAGCAATATGGGAAGACAGAGACCAGGCACAAAAGAACGTGTACCCTGGTTTCCATTATATAAAATCAGAAACAGGCAAAGCAAGTTTATGGTTTAGAAGGTAAGACAGTGGCATCTTTGGGGAGGAGGATGGGGCACATGGGATGCAAGTGTGCAGAAGGGACTCTGTGCTGCTAGTAGTGTGTTAGAGCTTTACCAGGGTGTGGTGTGCTCTGCACGGATGGTTGGTGCGCTCTGCTGTCCCTGTGTTAAACCTCAGATTAGACCATGAGAGGAAAAAGGAAAGAAAGAAATATGACAGGGATACAAAAATGATTTAACATTAGAACACTTATTAAAGTACCATAACACATTAACAGACCAAAGTAATCATCAAAATTATCAATCTACTAGATTTTTTCTATGTAAAAATTCATTCATTCATGATCCAAGGGAAAAAATCCTCTTACATGGCAATTACTATGGCCTGATAAAGGTATTTATATGGCTTGTATCATACTTTTAATGACAAAACATTAATGGTGTCATTGCTAAAGTCAGGAACAAAGGTGCCTTTTGTCATCCCATTTATTCAAAAAAAGAAATGACATGTAAGGATCAGGAAAAAAAAGAATTATGTAATACTACAGTTTACCTTATTAAAAAATAGAGTAAAATAATAAAAACAAACTTGTAAGAGTAAGCCTAACCAAATATATGCAAAAATATCAAGGAGGAATGTCCAGAATATTAAAAGATACAAAAGAAAACTCAAAAGAAATGGAAAGAGACAATGTTGGTGTGCAAGAAGACTCTATTTAACAATTTCAGTTCTTCCCAGATTCATCAAGAAGTTCAGTGCACTTTCTCAATGACATGTTTTAAAAGACCTTGACAAATTGATCCAAAAATGCACAGGATTAAGGACAGTGGAGCAAGAGGAAAGAGATGGATCAGTGTGACCCAACAGTTAGCTCAGAAACACATCAAGATTAGGTAGGAAAAGTGTTAGGTGGGCAATAAGAACTAGTGCTGGTGCAATTTGTTTTCTGTTTGTGGTGGGAAAAGTCTCTCATCTCACATCATATGCAACAGATAATTTTAGGGAGAGTAAAAACTTTAGAGTGAAAAGCAACACTTGGAACTTTTAGAATAAAATTGAGAACAATATTGTGACCCAAGGTTAAAGAAGAATTTTTCTTTAAAATTTTGATTCAACAAAAAGCTACCTACCATATATTGAAAAGAAAGCCACAGACCAAGAGAAGATGGTTGTTCTGCATAAATAAAAAAGCATCCATTTCCGTTAGAACAACTGGCAAAAAATGAAGTCAGTGAGGAGAAACCACAAATAGCCACTTGCTATACAACACTTCTCAGCCTTCCCAGTGCGCGGGAAGTGAAGATTAGATGAGATGTCAACGTGGTGCCCGTCATATTGGTAAAATTATCAAAGCTATTAATCAAAGGATTGGCAAGGACATGAGGTACACAGAAGTGGGTTGCAGAGTGGTCCAAAGTTTAGAGAGCCTTTGGCAGGGTCCTGTGGGGTCAGAGGCTTATTGTTTCCTGACCTTGGGTGTTTACAAAACTGGTCTAGATACTCAAGAAATTTGTAAATATGTTTTTCTTTAGAATTACTTGTACAGGTTGAACATTCCTAATCTGAAATCTGAAATACTCGAAAACCCAAAACTTTTTGAGCACTGATACAGCACCACAAGTAGGAAATTCCACATCCAACCCATATGACGGGTCATAAATCACAGCCACAGATACACTAAAAATATTATACGGAATTACCTTCAGGCTATGTGTACAAAGTGTGCATAAAACATAAGTGAGTTTTGTGTTTAGACTTGGGTTCCATCCTTATGATATCTCATTCTGTTTATGCAAATCTGTATTATCCCAAAATCCAAAAAATACCTGAAACATTTCTGGTCCCAAGCATTTCAGATAAGAGATACTCAACCTGTAAAAGGAAAAAAACAGACTTAAACTAATGTCTAGCAACAGAGGCAAACAGGTAAGTAAGTTGTGGTTTCCACAGAGGAGTGCTGTGTACTATTGAAGTGAAGTCCCCAAGCACAGCTCTCAAAAATCCAGTAGTTACCAGAAAAGCATGTTGAATATGTGCTCTTGCAAAAACTTGGTAGCAGACTCAGCAGGGTGGTTTTCTCTGGAGGCATAGGGGATGGGAGGGTGGACCAGGGAGCAGTATGTAGGGGACCACAGCTGTCCATGTTTAACTACTTAGCTGATTCTGCGTGAGTTAACCAGGTCAGCATTCCATTAAATTAGGTAGTGGGCCAAGTGAGTATTGTTCATTTACTGTGTTTTGACTTTTTTTTTTTTTTTTTCAAACTTCCTAGATAATGACAGAATTATAAGAGAATCTGAATTAACCACAGTCTAGTGAGGGTGCTCTGAACCTGATTAAATTGTAATGTCAGAAAAATTGAAGTGTGGGGCCTGTGTGTATACTCCTGAGTTTCATTGAACCTACTTCATATGAAGTAGGTATCCATGTTGTTATCTAATGGAGCTTTCTTTAAAATGCAGGTGGTTGAAAGTGGTGGTCCTCAAATTTTAAAAGGACTTGAACAGAGGTATGTTTATCTTTTTTCATTTTTTATATGGAAATAATTTCAAACTTACAGAAAAACTGGAAGACTAGAACAGGAACTCATGCAGTCTTTGCAGCCAGGTTGACCATGGGCATTTTATGTCACATTTACTTTATCTTTCTCTTTGCATACATTTTTGTCTTTGAACCATTTGAAACTAAGTTCCATACATTATGCGTCTGTCCCCTAGTGTTCATTTCCTAGGAATCTTAGGTATTGTTACAAAACCATGATATAGTTACCAAAGTCAGAGCCAGAGTCAGGGAGTCCTTTCTAGTCAGAGGCCTCTGTTAATTCTTCATGGAATTTCTCTATAGCAATAATCCCTAGTTTCTTTTCCTTCCACATAATTTTTTAAATAATTCAGTATTAAATTTTTTTTTTGGTGATGCTGGGGATTGAACCCAGAGTCTTATGCTTGTGATGCAAGTGCTCTACCAACTGAGCTATCTCCCCAGCCTCAGTACAAAATTATTAAATGTTTTTTTCCATTGAAGCATTCTGTAGGGATAGAGACATGTGAGTTCTTTAAATGCCTTCAGCTGCTGTTTGTTGGGTGTCTCCTGTAGGTTGCTAGAAACTATTCTTGGCTATATCAACACTGTAGCACAGTCCATGGAAAAAAATGCAGATAAACTAACTGTGAAGTTTTGGCGAGCACTTCTTAGCAAAGCTTATGACATGTTAGATAAGGTAGGTTCTCATTTCTCTCCTTAATTGCTGAGTTTTGTTAGTGGTTTTTATATCATTGAAAAATTACTTGACTTGAAGTTTTACTTTAAGAATGAATTTAGGACTGGGGTTGTAGCTCAGTGGTAGAGCTCTTGCCTAGCACATGTGAGGAGGCACTGGGTTCAATCCTGTGCACCACATAAAAATAATTATATAAAATAATAAAGGTTAAAAATTAAGAATGAATTTAGTAAGACCTTTTATTGATATAGTGAAGCTCAGATTGTTCTTGAAAAGATTCTCTTGATGACTAGAAATAAACTCTTCTGGAAAAAAATGCTGCCTTACCAAATTATAAGAACATGTACCTCAATAGGATGTTTTAAATAGTCATGTAACAAATAATGTTCCACTTCATTCAGGTAGAATAAAATCAAAGTATGTCGGGTATATTAGATAAATCATTGGTTTTAAAATTAAGGTCACTCTTCAAATTTAGCTGAATTATTTGACTCCATGGCTTAGAGCAATTCACTTGTTCATAGCATTAGGATTTTTGTTCTGTTTTAGTTAATGAAATGAGCAATACTAGTACTAGTAGAAAGGTTAGTGTAAGAATTGCACAAGTGTGTGTGAAAATGTCTGTGCTCAGAGAGATGCAGTAAATAGAAGTTTCAGTTGGTTGATCTTTGTCAGGTTGTTTGTTTGTTTTGTGAAATGTAATCTTCCCTGTTAGGTCAATGCCTTGCTGTCCACAGAAACATTCATTACTGTGATTAGGGGGCTGGTAGGCAATCCACTGCCATCAGTTCGCCGGAAAGCATTGGATCTTTTGAACAACAAGTTACAGCAGAATACATCCTGGAAGAGGAAGACCGTGAGTGAAGTCATATTGCAGATGTGTATAGCTTCCTTTATTTTATTGAAGAGCTACATTTAACTCCCTGAAGTTTCTCCAGTATGCCATTTAACCTTGTATTGTGTGTGTATTTAAAAGTGTAATGTTCTAGTAGTGACCCAGGTGTGTAGCAAGAGCTCTTAGTATGGAATTCAGCCTAATGCAATTATTGCTTGATAGGGGCCATACACTGCCTTAGCTTTAGCTAATTTTAATCCTTTTTCCCTGGGGTGCTTTATATGAATCAGAGGTTGGTCAGAGCACATGCATTTGCTTAGCAATAAAGAAGGCACATAGAGAAACCGCTGCTTTGAGTATAGTCAAGAGGCTGGAGCCCTCAATCTGATTTCCACTGGGAGAGTCTAAAACTGTGAAGATGTAAGATGGACTAGCAGATTTTGCAGCTTTAATTATTTGAGAATTGTGTCTTCTTCTTCAGATTTACCGTTTTCTAAAACTGGTTCCAGTCCTTTTGGCCATTGTTCAGCATAAAAAAAAGGATGGGGAAGAACAAGCCATAAACAGACAGACAGCTCTGTACACGCTAAAGCTTTTATGCAAGAATTTTGGTGCAGGAAATCCAGAGTCTTTTGTGCCAGTATTGAACACTGCAGTGAAACTGATTGCTCCAGAAAGGAAGGAAGACAAGAATGTCCTGGGAAGTTCCCTTCTCTGCATAGCAGAGGTGGCCTCCACCCTGGAAGCGCTGGCCATCCCTCAACTTCCCAGGTATGCTGCTGGAGACGTGGCACAGGAACCACTACTGTCCCACGCAGATTGAAAAAGAATGCCTTGGTGACTTTTTTTGGACTGAGTGGAAATTACATAAAAGTAGATTTGTTAAAGAATTGATCTTTTCTTCACAGTGGAAGATACAACATTGCCATTTATCTTCAGACACACTGCTTTGTGATGTTACTTGTCCCCTCCATTCTTCGTCCCCTTTGACCAGCTGTGACTAGAAAGCAGGGTGAAGCTCACAGAGAAGCAGACCAGAGCAGCCTCCATGGCGTCAGAAGCTCCTTTCTGTGCCTCTGACTGTGACTAGCTGCTGGAGCGCTGCTGTTGATAAGAGAGGCGTGCCTACCACCCCTGAGACTCCCACGGGACAGGGCTGCCAGGCTTTGCACAGTCCTGACACAGCGTGTGTTCAATAATGGAAAGACACTGCTGTTTTTAACAGTTACTCTTGTACTGTTGGTAATGGGAGCTTTCTTGCACTTCAGTAACATAAAACGTGTAGGTGTGTTTTGTGATTTGTTGGATATATAATGACATAATGGGCACAGTTCATTTGGGTTTTTCCATATTGTCCCCTGCTTCATCCTCCAGTCTGCTTCTGTTTGAAGTTCTCTAAAGAACTTGCTCTTTCCTTCTAGCCTGATGCCATCACTGCTGGCAGCAACACAGAGCACCAGCGAGCTGGTTCGCAGCGAGGTCTGTCTGCTCAGTGCCCTGGCCGCCCTGCACAAGGTTGTCGAGACTCTGCCGCACTTCATCAGCCCCTACTTGGAAGGCATTCTGTCCCAGGTGAGCTGTGGTGACTGTGAAGTGCTCTGTAGGGAGGTGGGAAAACAAGGATTGCCATTTAATCATTGTTACTGGTTCTTTTTCAGTGTTATTTTCTTTTCCCCAATTCTTCTGAAAAGATGCGCCTGTGTTTCTCTTTCATTGTCCCTTCTGCTTCACTGTGAAGCTTTTCTCTTTTCTGACTGCGCAGGATGTATTTTATTGCTCATTTTCACTCCGCAAGGTCTTCGGAGTTGGGAGGTCGAGCTGCCCACTGTGCTTCCTGTGGAAACTGGCGTGTCCTAATGGTTTCTGGTGTGAAGGCTTCTTAACCCTAAGCCATTTTGCATAGTGGAAGCCTTAAGGTCATTAGGTACCTGAGAAGACACTGGGCAAATGGCTTTTCTGATCAAAAGTGCCTAAGAATATTGACCTCTTACTCCTCTGATTATTGCTGTTCTATCGTGTCAGTCATTTGCCACTTACGAGGTTAGGAATCTTAAGGACCATGGTGTACGTGAGTTAACCAATTCACATGCTCTACTGTTAGAGCTTGGAAGTAGCCTTCTGGAGCTTAGGGTATCTCAGTTGTGGAGCACTTACCTAGCACATGTGGATGCCTGGGCTCTGTCCCCAGCACTGCCACCAAAAAAAACAAACAACCAAAATGTGACTGCCTCATAGAAAGGGGCCTAGGTTGTGAGGCACTTTCTTGATTTTTTTTTTTTTTTTTTTTAAACAAGAAAGAACCTGGCTCTTCCCAGGGTCCTGGATTTCTGTCTAAGAAGATTATCAGTCTGGGTTCTCAGTGTTTCTGCTTTCGCTCTTCACCTTCCTCCCTGCCCCAGCTGGGAAGGAGGCATCTGCCCAGGGTTACCTACAGACGGGCAGGGCTGGCTCTCAAAAGCATTCTGTGCATAGCTGAGGCGACACCCAGTTTCCCAAACTTGGGCCATCACTGAGCCTTCTGAGTGAGTGTGATTGTCCACACAGAGCCATCACGGCCTCAGTGGCTATTTTTCATATTTCCATAGGTGATTCATTTGGAGAAAATCACTAGTGAAATGGGATCTGCCTCACAGGCTAATGTCCGTCTCACATCTCTTAAAAAGACACTGGCCACCAGGCTGTCACCTCGAGTCTTATTACCTGCCATCAGCAAAACCTTCAAGCAGATTGCAAGGAACTGGGAGGTGAGATCATTTGGGTATTAGACTCTGGAGAAGGAAGAGGTGGTACTGAAATCTTTGTTTTCACTTGGAGAGTTCCTGAGTTCTCTTTGCTGTTTGTGGCAGAATAACATGGGCCCGTTCATGAGCATCTTGCAAGAGCACATCGGGGTAATGAAGAAGGAAGAGCTCACCTCCCATCAGTCTCAGCTGACTGCCTTCTTCCTGGAGGCCCTGGACTTCCGGGCACAGCACTCAGAGGTGAGCTGGTCTGTACTCTCTCATGGTCCTAGGGTTGTCAACTCTCTGTGGCAAAAAAAATCACACTGTGCAAATAGTCATACTTGCCAAATAATTTAAGAGTCAGTACCCTGGCTAATACATCAACTCTTCCATTTTCAGGATGATCTCGAGGAAATTGGGAGAACAGAAAGTTGTATCATTGACTGTCTGGTGGCCATGATCGTGAAACTCTCTGAGGTCACATTCAGACCCCTGTTCTTCAAGGTGAGGCTTCCTTCCTCTGCTTCCCTTCCTGCCCAGATGCACATGAAGGCATGAGTAGAAGCTAATCTTCTGTTATGGTTTTAGCTGTTTGATTGGGCCAGAACAGAAGATGCCCCAAAGGACAGGCTGTTAACATTTTACAACCTGGCAGACTGCATTGCTGGGAAGCTGAAGGGGCTTTTTACTCTGTTTGCCGGCCACTTGGTGAAACCTTTTGCTGACACCTTGAACCAGGTGAACATCTCCAAAACAGGTTGGTAGCTCCTTCACTTCAGTCTATAGCCTTTTTCTGCATACCATACACTTGGCACAGTTAGTGTAAGATATAGCTTGGAAGGTTCTGGAGTTCTTTGCTAAGGAAGGTGAGTTTTTACTTCATTTTTGCCAGCCATTGAAGTGATTGTTTCAGCATGATGGAATAGTGTTATTTGACCCAGGAGAAAGAATAAAATAAATGGGCATTGGAAGTCACTGTGAATCACTAAAATTGGGGCTTGGCATAGAGTTCAGTGGTAGAGCACTTGCCTAGCATGGATCAGACCCTGTGTTAAGTCCCCAGGAACCCCCCTCCAAAAGAGGGGGGGTTAAAATTAAGATTGGTCTATTCTTTGATGCTACTAAGTGACTGAAGGTGACAGTTGGTAATGTAACTTGCCAAACTGAGCATGAGAATCAGTTTTTACTCCAAGATTTTTAAGACAGTTTCTCCACTTCTGAGAAACCATCCATTTAATTCTAATCTACCTACACGCTGATTATGATTTCTAGGTCATTTTTAAAATACTCTTCTGAGTATTGTGTTGATAGTGATTCATATTTAAACCTTGGGGGTTAACTGTGAAATTCTTTGGTTTTTGTCTTTTTCATTTGTCTACAGATGAAGCGTTTTTTGACTCTGAACATGACCCTGAGAAGTGCTGCTTGCTGTTGCAGTTTATCCTGAGCTGTCTGTATAAGATCTTCCTTTTTGACACCCAGCATTTCATTAGTAAAGAGAGAGCAGAAGCCCTGATGATGCCTCTGGTGGACCAGGTAACCAGCA
This sequence comes from Sciurus carolinensis, assembly GCF_902686445.1. Lineage (NCBI taxonomy): Eukaryota > Metazoa > Chordata > Mammalia > Rodentia > Sciuridae > Sciurus > Sciurus carolinensis. The sequence goes on along the minus strand of NC_062224.1, from coordinate 4,251,872 downwards.
GAACTGACCCATTAACTGAGGCTGCCACTTGGCAGTTTCTGCAGGTTTATATTCACCGAAGAGCAGCTTGCAGGGCTTTTTAAAGGTTTTTTTTGGTGGAGGGGGTGCGGGAGTCTTTTTTTATGACATTTCAAAATTGATTTTTCATGGATTTTCATTGTGGAGTTTTTCTTTTGAATTGTTCAGAAAAAGCACCTTTCCATAGTTACTTTCTTAAGTTAAAAATTGTGTAGTGCTTGGTAGTGTGTATAGGCATGGTAGTGCATGCCTACAATCCCCAGTGACTTGGGAGACTGAGGCAGGAGGATTGCACATTTGGGCAACTTACCAAGACCCTGTCTCAAAATAAAAAAGGCTGTGGGGAATATAGCTCAGTGGCAGAACCCGGGTTCAATCCCCAGTACCCAAAAAAAAATGTTAGCTATTTAGTGGCTTCTTCAGGGGAGGGGAGTGAGGGTGTGGCTGCCCCTGGAGGAAAGCTATTCAGGGTTTCTCCTTCTGGAAGAGAGGGCTGGTACGAGGGTTGTAAGACTGAATTCCAGGAGATAAGAAACTTGCAGTAGAAAGATAACAGAAGGAAAATGAGACCTGTTGCTCACGGTCCATGTCCCATTCTTCACAGTTGGAAAACAGACTTGGAGGAGAGGAGAAGTTCCAGGAACGGGTGACAAAGCACGTGATTCCCTGCATTGCACAGTTCTCAGTGGCCATGGCCGATGACTCTCTGTGGAAACCCTTGAACTACCAGATTCTGCTGAAGACAAGAGACTCCTCACCCAAGGTTAGGGGCTGTGGGCCACAAGCTCTGCAGGTGCACATTCCCCATGGTGCCAGCAGCATGGATGGAGGTCATGGATAGGACCCGGGCTTGGAGGGAAGGGCACTGCACTTCTTCTTCTAGTAATGGGTCTGTCCTGCCGAGTGGCATCCTCCCCAGGTGTGGTAGGCATAAGCACCAAAGTACTTTTAATTATAATTCTTGAATAGCAAAACGTAAATTTCTAATTCCTTATGGTTTTTAAAAATGTCATTATACTCCTAAGATAAATGCTTTCAGTTTGTCCACAGAACACTTGTTTGAGTTAGAGCAGTGCATGTATTGTATACTATCTCTTCTGTGTAGGTTAGGTTGACAGTTCTCTTGGGCAAGTGGTGGCAACAAAAATAACAATAACAGGTTGAGTAGAAGTCAGACTGCCGTATTGAAACTTGCAAATGTTTTAGAAATGAATGGCCATTTCTCAATCCAATTACATACAGACCCTCACTGGATAAACAGACCAAAGCAGACTTCTAATAATAGGATTTGTTAGTTCAAATTTGTAACATTTGTTAATTAGGAGTGAACATAATGAACCTGTTGTGATAAACCCTTAAATCTTAAGTCTCAGATTACATTGCAGCATCAAATTTACTTTAGTATTTTATTTTGGTTGCACAAAATCAAAAAGTTGACTGAATATAGGTAGTTGTGAAAATTATTTCAAACTAGAAAGGTACTGTAACAATACCTGGTGACTGCATCCGTTCCTTGCACAGACAAGGTGTGTGACAAGGTGTAGAGAAAGCACCCAAACCGGTTGTTTTGTTTTGTTTTGAATTTCAAAAGTAGGACATTGTGACAGTGCGTTTTATTCAGAGATGAGAACGCAACCCATGTGGGTGCCCTGCCCCTCATGAAGCAGTGGTGACCGCTGCCAGGGATTGTGGTGAAGTCACCTGCAAGAGACGGCAAGGCTCTTCCTTGCCAGACTGGCATCATCTCAGGCAGTCCAGCAAATCAGAGACTCCAGTGCAATTAAATTTGGTGACACACTTGAGTTTGCAAGTAGCATTTTACTATTTTTTTAAAGAAAAATATCGTAAAAAGACATTCACATTAAAGAACAGCAGTGTTGAAACACAGTTCTAAAAACTGATTTGTACAATTAATTACCCATATTCCAAACAGACCCCAAGTAGTTAAACTGGTAATCTAAAAATAAAAGAATAACATTAATGTGTAATAATGAAGTAAATAAATGCAAGTAAAGTAAGACTTAGTTTGAAAAGAGCTTGTCTCAAGTCAGACTAGATTGTAATATACTAAATATATATAGCAGTGAACAAAGGGTAAAACTACTTTTTTATTCTTTTTATCCCTGTCAGGTCCGGTTTGCTGCCTTGATTACTGTGTTAGCCCTAGCTGAAAAGTTGAAGGAGAATTATATCATTTTGCTACCAGAATCCATTCCTTTCTTAGCAGAATTGATGGAAGGTAGGTCCCAAACTATAACTAAATATTTACAGTAAAATTCTGTGGAAATGTGCCCAGTGCTGATGCAAACTTGGATCTAATGTGGTTAGCAGCGGGTCCAGTCCTCTGCCCCACTCCCAGATGTGAGTATGGGCAGGTGATGGGGCAAGAGTCAGGAAGCCATCACCCCTCGCTCATTCTGTCTACAGTGACTTGTCACTGTCTTTACCCTTGTTTCTTTGTGCTCAGACTGACTTTTCATTCACCTCATACATTTATATGGCTGAATATTTGGTCTCCAGATGTGGGAACATCTAGGGCCATTAAGGATGTAGTCTCATGTCCATTTGAATGGTGACTGGCACTTGGCTACTCAGTGTTAGGTGCCCTACACAGATACCTTCGTCCTCATGGGGGGTAAACACCATTGTCCCTATTTTATAAAGGAAGAAACTAGAGGCTTGTAAGACCTAAGTAGGTTGATGGTGGAAACAGCCAGTGCAGGTGCAGCTGTTTACGAAGCCAGGTGTATCCCACACCTTGTGCACCGCACCCCTCGTGGCCCTTTCTGTTAGGCAGGGATGCTGGGCAAGGGGACTGGTTCTTGCACACTCACTCACTGCTTTCCTGAGCAGAAGAGCATCTTGCTCTGCAACTTACCCCTGGAGAGGGGCTGTGTGAACTTGTAGGAGCAGCATTGCCTTGGATTTGGAGTCCGGATGTGCCTGCTCTACTCCATCCTGTTCAGTGCTCTCCTCTAGGAGAGTGAAGGCAGAGGGGAGTGTGCACATGTCCTGGCCACCACTGCACTTCTTCATCCCCAGGGAGCAACTGCTAGAGAACAGGCCGGTAACTGAGGCAGGACAACCAATGGACCCAGATTTAATTTTGATATTTTATTTTAGATGAATGTGAAGAAGTAGAACACCAGTGCCAAAAGACCATTCAGCAGTTGGAAGTCACGCTGGGAGAGCCGCTCCAGAGCTACTTCTGAAATTGCCTTGGTGTTTAATACTCTGCTGAGAGTTCCTATTTTTATTTTGGGTGTTTAGTGCCATGTTACTTTTGGTGCTTTCACACCTACTGGGACTACCTACGGCCCTTACTGACCACTTTGCAGAGTCCCTGCCTGCCCTGTGCTGCACACAAGCCTCCCCTCCAGCTGTATAGTGCTAGAGTAAATGATTCACGGTATAAGCTCTTCTTGTGGTCTCTGAATGGAGTTGTTAATGTGGCATGCGTGTTTTGCTTTAGCATCCAGAGCTGACAGCTCCCTTAGATCTGGAAGCCCTCGCTGTTCCGCATGGCTGTGTCATGTTCACGGTGCCCCTACTGGAGATTCACTCTCACTGTTGTGTTCAACAGGAACGCTCTGATGAAAGCCAGTTTGGGGGGACTGACAATCCAGCCCATGTAGGGAAGCAGTTCTGGGATGCATTTTTTACTCAAGTGACTATGACTGCCTCCTTTGCCCTTTAACCCTTTTGGGGAAGGGAGGGGGAGGCAGCAATACCATGTTTATAAAACACCCCACACCTGGCCGGTCACACAGGAAGGACCCGGACACACAGGACGGCATGAGGGAGTCCCTTCCACAATCACACACACCACCTTTCCCTTGATGGTCGACTCAGAATAGCAGCACATTTTTTTCCAGACTTTAACGTTCTGTCTCCAGTGCCAAGTCGTGGTAAAGCTGAAAAGTGAGTGCTCAGCTAAAATCAAACAAATCTGCCTTGTTTTTAAAGCAGTGAGGAACTGTTCCGTCACTGTGTAGCATTCTGTTTACACTGAATGTAAAAGTCTTTGATCTAATTTTTTAAAAAAAATTTGATACCAGGGATTCAACCCAGGGGTGCTTAACCACAGGGCCACATCCTCAGCCTGTATTTTTGTTTTTAATATTGAGACAGTCTTGCTAAGCTGCTAAGGCTGGCTCTGAACTTGTGATCCTTCCTGCCTCAGACTCCTGAGCAGTGGGATTAGTGTTCACCACCAGGCCCAGTTTGATCTAATCTAATATAGAAATTTTAGTTCAGAATTGACAAGCAAAAGGCCAACTTTCAGTTCAGTGATAAACTTGCTAGAGATGCAGATTCCTCTAAGAAATGTCCTGTCTTGATAAAGTTTATTAGTAAACATGCTTTTTTAAAAAAGAATCTTAAGATTTTGTATTTCTTGTATCAAAAAATCAGCCTTACTAGTTCCGTGTAAAACAAAAATGAACTTTTTAAGACTTACTGGGAACAATAGGAATGGGCTTTTTTTTTTTTTTTTAAGTACATTTCAGTCTCCAGTATCTGTCATGCACTCTGATGTTCTTTATGAAAATAAAGAACCCTGTAACCCTGGGGGATTCTAGAGCCTTCTAGCTCTCTGCAACTTCCCCTGCTCCCCAAGTCTTCTTGATTCTTGAGTTTGGCAAGACTCAGCATTACTATTTTAAAAATTTGATAATAGTATTCTTTTTAATATGTGGATACAAGTGATTAACCAAATCTGTTAAAAAACTATTTCTTTTCTTTTTTTTTAATATTAAAAAACTATTTCTAAACCCTGGCAGAATTCTGTCTAGCAGAATGATAAAGCGATCTGACCGATTTTAGCTACTTCCTCTCTACACCCAAATCTTTGAAATCTCCCATAACAAGATCTGACCTGTGAAGACTGTACATAGAACTTCTGCCAACTACCTTCAAATGATGGAAAAACTACAGAAAGGCAACAGTTGAACTTGCTGACACAGGTTTGATTTTAATCACTTAAGCAGAACAATGTTTTGATCTCAATTGCTAATGATGGACTAATCTTTAGAAGAGCAAAGGCGAGTGCTGGTTTACATGCCAGCAAAACATTTCATGTTCCCTTTACCTAATTCACTGGTCCTCTCAGGTAGATTCTGCTTTCTGGTAGTGCCTGTTTTATAAATGACACACTAGGTCTCATCTTGACATTACTGTTACCCACAGGTATTTTACTCAGACTTATGTGGCCTGTACCTGACTTGCCACAGGCGCACTCTGGCTCTTCACGGAGACAGATGGGCTACCTCGAGTCTGGCGACAAGCTAATGTTGGCATCATTTGGTTTTTGTTTTGCTTTGATTTTTGCCTTAGTTTTTCTTTGCGTTCAGATAACATAGTGTTATTTGGTGAAGCTTTAGTGAGGACAGCTGGGTGTTCATTAAGCTAAAGATCACTTGCCAGATGAAAGTTAGCATCAGTCCATGATCACGGGATAGGACAGGACTGACTGTGAAAGCCACTGCTGGGGAGGGGTAGTGGCTTCTGTAAATTAGTGTTCTAGTGACTTAACAGGAGCACAGCCCTTAGCCCCAAAGGACCCCTGGAAAGTTAACACAGTGTCCTCAGAAGCCTGCACATGGCAGAAGGCAGGCAACGGCTGGTCCTGTGCCCACCGTGCATACATCCCAGCGCCTAACACACTGATGACCGGAAAAATATGCTCAGTACCTGTTAGCAACTGTATTACAGTAGGCACTTAATCAACACTTGCTGACTGTAGTTTTAAGAGGAGTCCAGGAGCAGAGAACAGAACCACCCTACTGTGATAAGCTGCTGTTGCCCCCAGTTTCCTCCTCCGGTGCTAGGGAGCCACAATGCATGGCAAAGACTGAGAACATCCAGGAGGACTTATGCTGTGCAAGCTCAACTTAACAACAGAAACAGTGCAGCGACAGCCAGATGTGTTTGACATGGCCAGTATCACATAAGCCATTTGTATTTTGGGTTTTGTAGCAGCGGCAGCAGCTACCAGCTCCTTACTTCCAGTAAGTGGATATCGCCATCGATGGCCAGCATGTCGATGCGGCCAAGCTCTTTAAATCTGTGCTTGTACTCCAGGCTGTGCACACCGTTTATTGCAACCTTGAATTCTCTAACATCACAATAAATTATCATCTGAAAGGAAAGGAAACACAGCATTAGTGGCTTCCCTGAGTTTATAATTTTGCATGCTGTACACTAATAGAGGGTTGAAGGAAACCTGTCTGGTTTGCTTTAGGCCTAGAGCAAACCAGGCTTGCTGCTGCTCACCTCCCTGCTGTCATTTCCAACACCCAGATCCACCAGTGTACGGGAGTGGCACTTCCAGTCTCATCATACCAGGGAGTTACTTTCTTCTTTTATTATTCGTTTATTTTTAGTTGTTGATAGACTTTTACTCATTTATTTATATGTGGTGCTGAGAACTGAAGCCAGTGCCTGACACGCTGGGCAAGCGCTCTACCTCTGAGCCCCGGCCCTAGTCTAGGAGTTCCTTTCATATGCTCATATTCTCCACGTGGATCCTCAGGCACAGAATCCCAGGGCCTACTGACCTTCCTTTCCTCCACTCGCCCCTCCTACAGCCCCCATGCTGCCCCTTGCTCCTGGGAAACAATGTTCCTCTCAATGTTCGGGAACATGAAGGAGGGAAGCTGCTTGTATCTTGACCCTTATTCATTGAGAGGCTTTCCAATCACAGGGTGGGGACTAAGAGCCTTGGATTCTTTAAGCTGTATGGTCGTGGACAAGTCGGATGTTAACAGCTGATGTCAGAAGCGTGAGGCACTTGCTAACGACCGCACAGCTGCCTGGTGGTCCTGATGCCACCCCAGCTATGCACAACTCAGCTTCAGTGTTTCCGCAAAGCTTTTCAAAGCTGAGTAGCCTGTGGCTCTGCAGTAACAGCATTCTGGCACATGCATCACTAGGGGTGGCCCCTCTGAGTGCTTTGCCTAAACAATGAAATGCACACCCCCAAATCCAGTGTCCCTTCATATCACCTATACACCTGATACCAGTCTGGCCACTGATTCTACCCACACAGAAAAGGCCAGTTGGGTGGCTTTGCACTGTGCTCCTTACTACCCTAGAGGCTTCAGAAGAGAACAGAGGAGCAGCACAGCCTGGCTGCCAACCTGCCCATCCCCAGAAGCCAGAGGAGGCACAAATCTGAATCTTCAGAGAAGCCAATTAAGGGTCTTTATTCTTTTTTTGGTTTTGGGAATGTAACCCAGGGCTGCTTTACCACTGCATCATATTCCAGGCCTTTTGGAGACAGGGTCTCATGAAGTTGCTTAAGGTCTTGCTAAGTTGCTGAGGCTGGCCTTGAACTTGCAATCCTCCTGCCTCAGCCTCCCATGTCACTGGAATTACAGGCATGTGCCACTGTGCCTGGCTAAGGTCTTTATTCTTTTGACAGTATAAGCAAATGGCTGCCAAGGAAACTGACAAGAAGAAATGCCTTGGTAACAGCTGATCAAAATGAAAGTTCTAGGGCTATTCTGAGAACTGAGAAAATACCTATTACCTGAGATTGTCTCCCAGGAGTGGTGGACGTCCCAGTTTTCATTAGGTGGGGGCAACTGGAGTGATGTACATTTAACAGAATCAAGAAAACAGGCCTGGGGATATAGCTCAGCTGGTAGAGTGTTTGCCTCGCATGTACAAGGCCCTGGGTTCAATCCCCAGCACCACAAGAAGAAAAAACAAAAAACAGTCTCATGTTATAGAGCTCAGAAGGACAAGCTGGCCTCAGATGGATGTGGGGAGCAGTCAACTGTGATCCCTTGCAAGTTACCCATGTGTCAGCAAAGGCAGAAGCAATAAACTGCAAAGGAGGGGGAGAGACAGGGTGAACACTACTGCAGACGCAAGCACAGGAGAGCACGGGCACAGGAGGCCAGCCCAGAGGAGACGACCGACCATCTCTCGCCAGCAGGACACTAGGAACAGCAGGTCAGGATGTGAATTTGATAAAAGAAGAGCACCCGTTTGAAGTTACAATACCATACTGAATAAGTCTTGTTTTTTTTAATGGAATCAGCTGGGAGTGTGCTCAGCAGTAGAGCACTCCCCCACCATGCATGAGGCCCTGGGTTTCATCCCTAGCACTGCAGGAAGAAATAAAAGACAGAATAAGTGAATTTAAAATGTCAAGAAAAGCCTGTTTAAAATGAAAGTAATGGCATAGTGGAAACATCTGAGATAATCTCAAAAGCATAATAAAAATCAGAAGTTCAAGGCCATCAGAGTCACCATGGAAAACTGCCAACAGTGGTCAAGGATGACTACCACTCCCACGACAGAGAACAAACCAGAGGGTGACTGGCATTGTATTATCTGTCCCCACAGCCAGCCTTCGGTTTTTCATCTTTGTGTTCTTCATTATTTGAACTTACCGTTTTTATCTTTCTCTTAATACCAAAGATCCAAGCTTGGGGCCTGATAGGTCCAGTTGTATCATGGGCTTCCTCACCACGAGGGCCAACTTTCTCCTAGGAGCCTCACCTCCATCTCCCTCCTGTGAACCCTGAGTCACCCTCTATGCCCTGACTCCTGCAATTCAGCAAGCCTGTGCCATCTTTCCCATCTATAGCACCTTGTTCAAATCCTGCCCTAAATCTGGCCTTCCACATTCCCCAGCCTTCTGACCTCAATAACCACGATTTTAGGGAACTTTCTGTGTGCCCGCATCTGTCTGCTCCACACCAGGGCACTCATCACACTGGAACTTGGGAGTGAGCATTCTGTGAAACTGTTCTTCCCTATCCAGCCTTGATGTTCCTGCTTCCAACAACCAGTTCTGATGAGTCCTTGAAAGCCCCGAGGCTTCAGAGCATATGATGGTCTAAAATGTGGAAGTGTGACCTAAGTCAATGGCCCTAAGCGAAAGTGAACAGCAGTGAGGCCTAAGCCATGAGTGAGCCGAGGCAGCAATCCAGCATCCACCATTCAAAGACTTCATTCTCTGCTCGGCATCTCAGGAACACATTTTGGGAAAGGCATGTTACCACAGTACTAAAACATTTGGGGACTCAGGACTACATGCCTTTTAGCTGCAAGGGTCGGATGCATTTTTTCTTGCACACAGAGAGGAAGAAAGGGCTGCCGCATGAAACTGTGCCAAGATGGCAGGTGACAGATGTGCAAGCCAGCAGTTTTAAGGTTCCTACACTGTGATTGCCTGTGATTATACATCACTCAAGTCCTGGGACAAGTTCCCAGGATTCGCTTTCCTGTCCCATTTTCAAAATATATAATCTTACCTCAAAGTACATCCCAGGACTAAATGGGAAACAGGTAATATTTCTCTCTTCTTCTCCCCAGGCCTCCTGAAGGAAAGAATTTCTTACAAATGCTTTAATATTCAGGCGTGGGTTCAAGTGCAGAGCAATATCCCTTGATTTTCCTGATACTAGATCAACATTAAAGCTTTTGAGAGGAAAACAAACAAACAAACAAAAAACACCTAGTTAACCAAGTAGGACAGAGTAGTGGCAGATTCTGCAATCTTAACACCAGACTTAACAATGACCATGACTACATTCAACAGTTATGCACATGGACATGGGATACAGGCAAAGGTAAAATGTTCAATTCCGAGGTAGCATTCACTAGTATGTCACTTGTAAAATGAAAATAACAAAAACTTTAACATCAGTGTTGGGGCTGAGATCCAGCTAGGCAGAAATTCAAGGCTTGGTGCTGGCAAAGCAAATGACTGCTTCAGGCTATAGGAGGCAGGCCCTGTTGTGTGGCTAATATAGTCATTTGCACGAGCTCTTTTCTCTTGAATGCATTCTGCTATCTAGGAAATAGCTCTGTTTAAAGCTTTCAGAAGGCTGGACATCTCTGGAAAAGGTTCTTAAAGCAGAAATGTTCTAAGTCACGAGATAGGAGGGGCCCTAAAAAAACTGCCCAATCTCTTGGAGCTGCTCTGGAGTTCTAGGAGGGTCTTGTAGACAGAAATGCCACCCTTTTGTCTGGCTAGAAATGACAGCACACTGGACTTCAGTTCTGGCTTGGCCACCAAATTATTAGCAATCTAACCTCCTCTTGCTTTTTCTTTTTCTTTTTTTTTTGGGTACCAAGGATTAAACTCAGGGGCACCGACCACTGAGCAACATCAATATTTTATTTAGAGACAGGGTCTCACTGAGTTGCTCAGGGCGTTGCTAAATTGCTGAGGCTGGCTTTGAACTCACAATCCTCCTGCCTCAGCCTCTTGAGCTGCTGGGATTACAGGCGTGTGCCACCATACCTGGCCCTCCTCTGGCTTTAATGTTCTGTCTTTCACGTGTAGATATAAGCCCCACTTATATCCCCTAAAACCATTGGGAGGAAAAAGGAGGCCTCAAATACCCCGGCAGGTACTCACACTTCCTGTAACACAGCAATACTGACCCTTTGGCGTCTGTATGCACTTCTCCTTTCACGACAACAGTTCGTCCAGGGCCCATGGGGGAATTCAACCTTGCTTCAAATGGCAGAGTCTAAAAAGAAGCCACATTGAAAACCAGGAAGCGACTTCATGAGGAAACTGGCCACATACCTGGGGGCATTGTTCAGAGTCTGGAAACCCAGTGGAGATGCACCATGTTTGCTTTAGTCCCTGCTAGGGCCCATGCAGCAGCACTGTGCCAGGCTCACAGCATGTTCCCAATGACAACATTTACACCACCACATGGGTGGGCATGGGTGGCAACACCTGTGCATTCTGCCAGAAGGGGAGGAAGCCACACTGGGAGGAGCTGAGGACAGAGGTGAAGGGCTCAGAGACATGCCTGGTTGCCTCTTGTGTCTTCCCAGTGACAATACACCAGCATGAACAGCTGCTCTGGGTTGCTACTGAGGGCAGAGATGATGAACATAATTATAACTTAAACTTTATGTAGAGGTAAGAAAATTTTGGGCTCTTCAAACCTTTGAAAAAGAGTTGGTAGGTAGTATTTTGGTGGAAGTCAAAGTGGGATTGACAGCCGAATCTCTGCTCTTGGTGTAGACAGTTTTGGGTACGATTTTAGAAATGTCTCCTTCTCTATTACTAGGCTGCAGGGAAACAGTTCTACAGTAAGGTACAGAAAGCATGAAGCGCCTTCCGAGGTTAAACTATTCATTTTTGAGGCAATTTTATAAAATGGTCCTCACTGAATGACCATGAAAAAATACTTACAAGCTGTGAAATGCCAGACTTTTGTACCTATTGGAAGAAAAAGAAAAATGAATGTTTAAAGACTGACATTTTCTAATATAAGCAGTCTGATCTGGTTGGTTAGCCCGAGCTCAGCTCTGGGTCACAAGTGCCCACTCTGCCCTGGGTATGGCACACAGGCAGGCAGCCAGGGCTTCATCATGGTGCTATGGCTAGAAAAGAGACCAATAGCCTATTCATTTGAAACTTCGTCCTTGTCCATAAAATGATACTTTTTTATATAACTACATGTGAACTTTAAACACATCCTTTCCATAGTACCACCAAAATGCTACAATTATGTGCTGTAAATATGAATGTGTGAAAAGGGGTAAGGTTTACTTTTCTCCATTAAGACTAGCAAAGAGCAATCCTTACGCTGCACTTGTTCCCACAGGGGCACACACATGGAAGTTCACCTGTAGCACAGACTGACGTTCAACACTTTACAATGCCTCATGCCAAATTAGAACTATAGAGATTTCATCTCGCTCTAATCAGAACGGCAATAATCAAGAATAAAAGTAACAATAAATGTTGACGAGACTGTGGGGAAAACGTCCACTCATACATTGCTGGTGGGACTGCAGATTGTTGCAACAACTCTGGAAAGCTGTATGGCGATTCCTCAGAAAATCAGGAATGGAACCACCATTTGACCCAGTTATCCCACTCCTACCAAAGAACTTAAAATCAGCATACTACAGTGATCCAGCTACATCAATGTTTATAGCAGTTCAATTCACAATAGCTAAACTATGGAACCAGCCTAGGTGCCCTTCAACAGATGAATGGATACAGAAAATGTGGTACATACATACAACGGAATATTACTTATCCATAAAGAGAAATGAAATTATGGCATTTGCCAGTAAATGCATGGAACTGAAGACTATCATGCTAAGTGAAATAAGCCAATTCCCAAAAAACAAAGGTGTAATGTTCTCTCTGATTATGTGGATACTAACTCACAATAAGGGGGGTAGTGGAGTAGGGAAGAATAGAGGTACCTTGGATTAGACAAAGGAGAATAAAGGGAAGAAAGGGGGGGGTGGGAATAGGAAAGACAGTAGAATGAATTGGACATAACTTTCCTATGTTTATATATAAATACACAACCAGTGAAACGCCACATCATGTACAACCAGAAGAATGGCAAGTTGTACTCCATGTATGTATAATATGTCAAAATACATCCTACTGTCATGTATAACTAAAAAGAACAAATAAAATAAAAAGAAAATTGATGCTGCAGTCTTGGAGGAGGATTACAAATAAAGTGATGAAAATAAATGGAAAAAAAATGCCTCAAGCCAGGACCAGTCAAGAGCAAGAACAAGAAGTACCTTTCACATGAGACCAGTGGTGGCCACATAAACCGACAGATTAAGCGTCAGTGCCTGGTACTATTGAGAAATATGTGCCACAGTGTTTAAATGAGAGCTTCCAGTCTGGACTCATAATAAAAATGTATTTTTTTAAAACCCAACCTGCCTTCCACCTGATGGCAACTAAAAAAACATTTCATTAAAAGATTTCATACTTACATTTTCTCTATTTATCTGTGTCAGTCCCAGAGTAGATGTCTGAGTACTCTGTAAATCCTAAAGAAAAGATAATGTACTTAAGAGATAATAATGCTTAATATCTTTTCTAAATATAACTTATCCAACATATCAACAAATTAAGTGGTACTAAACATGAAAATATGCTTGAAAATTATGATCGGAAAACACACTTGACACTGGGGCTTCCCACAGTGGCAAGCGTTAGAGAGAACAAGATCAGATTTCAACAGGAATGTGAGCAGATGGCACTGCTGCTAAGAGTGCCAACTGTTTTCATCTGTCAGGGGCAAGTTGGCAATAAGCAGCAAAACTTAAACTGCAAATACTCTGACTCAGACATTCCACTTCTAGGAAACTGTCTTCCAGAAATACTCCACTGTGCTCCCATGAAAGGGAAATACACCTCAGCCAAAAAGGCGGTTGTTTTGCTAGAACCATCTCAGATTTGAGATCCCAAATAATAAAGCTCTGGTCAAGAAAATGAAGATGATGTTTATTTTATCTCAATTTAAGGTGTCAAAGATGCCTTTTGCCATTCTTTATGAAAACATCATCCAAAAAAGGCCCACACTATGCATGGAAGGGTACTCACCAGGCTAAAGCTAAAGCCAACTGAGTGGACATTCACTTGGCCATAAATGCCCAGGGTGTCTATTTTCTCTGGGCTGATCCTGTGGGCATAGAGCAGAATGTGTTTTCCGTTCACAGCCACCTGGACAGACAAAGACAGCACCCGCCAAATAATTAATAAACTAACATCCAAATTTAAGTGTTTCCTTGGCTTTCATGTTATGCCTTTCCCAAAAGGTCTCTCTTACAGCTGATCAAATTATGGCAGAAAGCAGCTATGCACACCAGAGTTCCTGAACTTTTTGGGTTCCTGATCTGATTCAACACCCTGGACCATCTCTCCAGACAGACATGCACAGTCAGGAGCATATGCACATATGCTCTGTAAACCTGGGCATGCATAGCAGACATGCAGGGACTCAGAGTCACCCAGCCCAACCCCGAGTCCTGGGGCCTGGGGACCCAGGTTGAGGATCTGCTCCTCCTTTCTCCCTCACATGGTCCTTGGGGACCACTCTAACAGAGACCACTCATGTGTCAGAAGCTTAACAAATGTGTACTGAGTGCAGGAAGTGAACGACATGGGCGAGTTCCCAACTCATCTGGGGTTGCTTTCTATCCGTGCGTGAGGAGGAACCAGCATGGCCTCAGCCTCAGTGGGCACAGATGTGAGGAGATAGCAGTGCAGTTTCTGCAAGTCCTCAGCAGAGTGCGGGTCACACATGGGGCCAGCCTGTGGCTCCTCCCCCTGCCCTCCCCTACATGCAGGGACCCTATTAGAACACAAGTGGCACACAGGACGGTCTCTGACTCCAGAGCTTAAAAGCCCACCAGGGAGCAAAGCAAGCGCATTAAAGCAGGCATGACAATAGAGGGAGGGCTGTCCTGACAGGAGGCTGGAGGGGCAGAGGGCGAGGAGAGGCAAGGCTAGGAGGTTGGAGGATTTCCCATAGAAGCAGCACCCCATGGGCCAGCAGGATGCATAGACACGAGGGCCCTAGTGGAGTTGTGGGATCTTGAGTCCGCAAGAGCTTGTGGCCTTGCGTGCCAGCAGAGGCAGGGGCCTCCAGAGCCAAATTCCACCTTGCACATACACACAGGATAGGAAACAACCCAGGAAGGCAGTGAGAATTTACCAGAACCTCTATCAGCCCAAAGGCAAGACCTCACACTCAGGGTGGCAGCTATCGTTTACCTTCTCACAGTTCACGTACTGCTATGTCAATTCTGAACTCAGCCCTGCTGGGGGAATGTGACCGAGATGCAACGATGGTGGGCCTGTGTCCCTGCACAGTCACAACAGGCTGGAGAGGTGGCTGTGCCCCACTCGCACCTAGGTGCCTGCTGGTCCAACTTTAGAGGACCAGTACAGAGAGCCCTGCGGCTTCTCAGAAGCAAGATGCAGATGGAGCTTGAGAACGTGAAGCACTCCCAGGGTGCTCATCCCTACCAGTGGGCACTCCACCTGTCCTTCTCCAGAGCCCACCTGGAATTTGTCCTTCAGCACCATAATCACAATTTCAAACGATTTTTCCTTTTTGAAGGGCATGTCATAGGTGATCTCTTCCCATCCCCATTTTTCATTTATCAGAGTGTTGCAAACAATGCAGTTGGTCTTTTTGAAACGAGGGTTGAAGTGAAAAGCCACATCAGCTCGAGGTTTTACGCTGCTACCGCACTGTAAGTCCACCTGGAATCTGTGAGAAAGAACAGGGACCACATGAGCCCCAGAGGCCAGCAAAAGGGAAAAGTTCAGCAAGCACCCAGGCCAAGAACACACGACCCCTTGTTCTTCACTTGAAGGGCTACAACGCTAGACGCCTCACCTTCCTTTCCTTCCTCCTCAAAAACAAGAGCCCTTCAGTCAAAGCTGAGTCTCCCTTGGCCTGCATGGTGAAAGCTCTGCCAATAAGCTACTGGAAGCTCCCTGAAAAGCAAGCCGACATCTGCCCTCTGTCCACCATGCTCTGCCTGTCCTCACACATGCCCAAAACCCCAAGGGGGCTGGAGTTCCAGCTGAGGAGATCCAGAGAGCCTCCCCCAGGGACAGCAGGGCAGAGAAGAGCCTACTTCTCATCTACTTGATGGAGCTGACTACAAAGGTCCAGGGCTCTGCTTGAGATCTGATCTTATTTAAACCATGTTGGGCGTCAGCCACACAGCTGAGCCCAGCTCTGACACACCCAGTCCAGGCTTTGCATCCAAAGCACTCAGTGAAGCTGCCCAAAATGGTCTTAAGAGATGCTGTGGGAATGTCAGACCATGCCTGAACCACCTGCAAACAATTCTTTTTTTGTAGATATCTTATTCTTATATTAAAATCAAACTTTTAGGGTGGTAGCTCTGTGGTAGAGTGCTTGCCTCACATGTGAGGCACTGGGTTAGATTCTCAGCACTGCATATAAATAAATGAATAAAATCAGGCCCATCAACAACTAAAAAAATTATTTAAGAAAAAATCAAACTTATAGCAATTAAATTAAAAAATCACAATAATCTTTCCTCACTTAAAATTTCTATCTCCTCAGCACCTTAGTGGAGCTGCTGATCCAAGAAAATCAGGCTGCAGAGTATCCAAACGGTCTCTCCAACATCATTTTTTTGTTTTTATAATTACAAAGATACAGTTTATGGTTTTCTTTCTTCTACACAATGATCTTACCTGTCTGCATCACTAGGAACATGCCCACGAATTACAATCAAAGATCCAGGATCCAGTTGCTCAGAAATGGTGCCCACATAGGGGATCATCTAAGGGGAAAAAATTGAACAAATGTACATTTACATAAACAAAATTACTTACCAAGCAATTATAACCAAACCCAGTGACTTAGAGAAAATACTACAGTTTTATTTTTTACAGGACTTGCAATTTTATTTTCTCAGTGATTACCATTTACCGATGTGTTTGGGAGCATCATTATACCCATTCTGCCAAACTGACACTTAACAGGATAAAGTAATTTTGCTCAACGTCAAACGCTGTTGCAAAGTGCTTTGAGAATGACTACAGTTTTTAAAGGCTGCACATAAATTACTCAGAATCCAGCATCTTCCAAGCCATCTTCACTAATCAAACAGTACAAGGGATCAACCAACAGAGCTAGTATCCCATAGTATCTGCAAATTGTTCTGAGTTCCTTAGAAAAAGACATATTGCTTTTAATTAGGTTGAGGGCTTTGTGAATTAAAACTTCCACTTAATACAGTAATCGTCAAAAGCAACAGAACAACTTAGAACCTCAAGTTTCCCACCCCTTTCTCACTGCTTACAGCTGACCCCAGCAGAAGGCTCAAGATCAACTAAGGCCTGTGGCCAAAGCTAATAGAGACAGTGACAAGCCACTGCCTCTGGAAGGGTTCCAAAGTAAGCCACACCTACAGCCTGGGAGTCCAGGCCCTGACCTTCACTGAACTTTCACACCACATCCCAGAGAACCAGAGAGCTGTGCATCTTAAGAATGAGCTTTTATTTTAATGTTTGTATGTATTAATTTAATCATGATCATGGTACAGTTCTGTAGTTCTGAGAGTCTCTCAAGACATGCACCTACCTGTTCTGTGACAGGTCATATGTGGCTCCCATGCTGCCCCCTCATTGCCTAGACCCCAGCCTTTTTGTCTCGAACCTGACACAATTTTTCTTTCCCCTTTCCTAGCATGATTCCACTCTTCTGTCTCTGAGTGGAGACCTGTGTCACGTGGTACATCTGCCTCATCAACCATCTCCTTCCTCCCCTCTAGAGCCTCTGACCAGCACACACAGGCCAGAAGCAGAATATTTTATGCCACACCCACCTGAGTAATGGCATACATACTAACGCCTATCCAAGGTGTCTCTGATCATAGAGGCAGGACCCCAAATGGGAGGCCGCCTGGTGCTGCCTGGAAGCTCCCCTGTGGAGTCTTTCCCCAGCTCCCAGGCTCATGAGATGGCCCTGTCCATCACAGCACTTTGGGTTCTGTTTGTTGGCACACAGCTCTGCCTTGACCCTGAGCCCTGTGGATAGGCCTAGGTCACCATCTTCCCCTCACCAGGAAAAGGTCAAGAGATGATCAGTAATTCTGGTGAACACATGAACTCTCACAGCCTGGTTGCTGGGCTCTGGCAGGCCACATGCAGAGAAGCGATCAAGCAGCTCTGAATTTTGAGCAACAAGCTCCTGCTGCTTCAGCAATAAGACAAGAAATGATGGAAGCCAATTATCCCATTGGGGTTATGACTAGTCACTGCGGTACACAGGGTGAGAGAAGAGAGGTCTAGCAGACCAGAGAACAAAACCCATCAACCACACAGATGACGGCGGGAGCTGCACTATCAGGTGGGTGGCTGGTTTTGCATGTAGGGAATACAGGAGGAATTACACTCCTGTGCTGGTCTTTGAGCCACAGCTGACTCTGAAAACACACAGCAGCACTTTCTAAAGTGGAAGTCTCTTAAGAAAAGGTGGGCAGTTTTTATAACTTCGTACTTCATAGATGTTAAGACCAAGATCTGTGATTTCTTTTCCTTTAGAGAGGGGCGACTTGCTATGCTGCCCAGGTGGCCTCAACCTCCCAGAAGGATGAACGCAGCTGTGTTTAACAACATACTGTGCTTGATTTTGGTGAGAAGTCACCTATAAGACTACATTGACCATGACACAAAATCAGTAAGTATAAACATTAAAATAAAAACACTGAAGAATAAGCTAAAAATGATGCAATAATTTTTGTGGAGGATGGGATTTAAATTTTCTTTGTATATTTGTATATTTTCCAGATTTCTGTAATAAGCACTCATATTTTCATAACCACAAAAATATCTTTAATTATACATTTAATTTTACAGTTGGGAGGAGCTTTTTGAGACCAAACAATCTATTCCCATCACTGTTCATCCCTTGTTTGTAAATGTAAATAAGTTGTTCTAGTATGATAAATAATTATGTTGACAATTTTGCCATTTGCTTCTGTGGACGTCTGTGTTAATGCTTCCTAGTTTGAAAAAGACCGCAAACTACACCCGTTTTGGACCAAGTTCATGAGTCAAAATGCCCTGTGGCCCAGTCATGAGCCCCTGTGAGAAGGGAGAAGGGCACTGTTTTCCAGGCAACTCCAGGCTAGATGCTTTGCTGCTTTGCAGGTCACTATTAATTTACACAAAAAATTAAAATGCAGATATAATCACATCAGACATAACACCATCAGTTAAGCAGTGGTCAGTTGTGGTGATACCTGCCAAAACATCTATGTGATTCATCTTGCTTTGCCTTTCTGATGAATACTCACCCAATGCCTGCTGCATTCAGTATTAGGCAGACTACAGCTAGAAAGAAGTATAAGAGCTCTACCTGAGCAGAGTCCATGACACAGTGAGAAGTCAGATGCCCTGGAAAACAGCTGGAATGGAAATGCAATATTCTGTTTCCCTGTCAGAAATCAGCAGTCCTTTCTGTGTCTGGAAAATGTCCTCTCTTATGAACTTGACCTCGGAAGGGTAAAGGCATCTGACACCAGTCTGGCAGAAACCCAGCTCAGACGTTAAGTCAGAACTAGTGATGAGAAGAAGCCATAGGGATGCAATATTCATTCTGGCAAGGGGACAGCAGTTACATCCATATCAGAGGCAGCAGTACCAGTGCCACAGTACCGCCTCTGTCCAGTGGTGACAAAACCTCTCTTTGTGAGAACAGTTTTATGGCATGATTTTCCATACTGTCTACAGTTATATGATCTCCAAGTCTGGCTCTGCAGTCCTGCCAGATCTAAGAACTACTCGGTTTCATTTAAAAAATATCTTTTCTACTTAAATTTCAGAGTTGGCTTCTGTTTCTTGCAACTGCCTATCCCTGACCAATTCAAAGTTTAACAAAAATAGGACAGAAAGAGTCAAATAAATTTCAGAAAAATGTGATAACAAATCCTGAGGTGGCCAGAGAAAATCAATGAAAAAAAATGTGGTTTGTGCTGGGAATAACAGGGAAAAACATGGTTAGGCAGGAGGTGACAGGTAGCTATTCACATAGGCAGACAAGCAGGATAGACAAAACTCACCTGTGACAGACCAGGTGGCCAGGGAATATTAAAGGAGGAGCAGGGTCCAATTTTAGAATGACAAATAAGGCAGTGTTCATGAACACCAGTCCAGAGGGGAGACTGCTCCAGTAAGCCTGCCAGGAGGTGATAAGGACATTGATCCAGGTTGGTGACAGAGGACATTGGTGAGGGAAGGGGAGGGAAAAAGGAGATAGATACAAGAGATATATCAAAGGAAACTGTCCTCATGGGGCTACCAAGGAAATGATAAAACTGGAGAGGATAACGATTTCAGAAGAAAGATGATGATTTTAGTGGTAAGCATGTTTTGTGTGAAGGGCTGGCAGGACATTGAAGAGCAAATCAACCAAAGGAGCTGGGAATTCAAGACCACACATTGGTGAATGGCCAGAACTCATATTTATAAGGCAGAGGTAGAGGCCAGCCATGGTGGTGTACGCCTGTGATCCCAGTGATTTTGAAGGCTGAGGAAGGAGGATAACAAGTTCAAGCCCAGCATAGGCAATTTTGTAAGACCCTACTCAAAATAAAAAATAAAAAGGACCAGAGATGTAGTTCAGCACCCCTCAGTTCAATCTCCAGTTTAGAAAACAAAACAAAACAAACAACAATAATAACAAAATAGTAGAGCAGAGATGAATAGCAAATATGAAGTAGATTAAAAAAAAATGAGACAGGATGTCTGAAGGCAAAGAAAGCCTCGGGGTTAATGATATGAGGAGGCAAGTGCAAAGGAGTCAGCAGGCTGGCCTGACTGCCATCCTTGAAAGGTCTCCTTAAAAGGCTGCCCCTCGTGGGTGCCTTACACTTTGGATTTTAGGAGGCCACCCACCACCCTAAGCGATGACAGTTGTCCATACCTATGATATTTATAAAAACAATACGGTTACATTAAACACCTGCTCTCCTTCTGGGAGTCCAGAACTTTGGCATGTGGAAGGCAGAGAGGGTTTTTGTGACCAGCCCCTAATGAAAATCCTGAGTACTGAACTGAGTCTCCAAGTAGCTTTCCTGCAGATAATACTTTGCAGGTATGTCACTCACTGCTGGGGGAGTAGGATGACCCTGGAACTTTGCCCAGGTTTCCCTTGGACTGCACCCCAATTCATGCCTTTCCTTTCGCAGTTTGCTCTATACCCTCCATGAAGCAAACCACAGCCTGTAGACACAGTCTGCACTGGTGAATCATCAGGCCTGGGCATGTCTCAGGGAGCTCAGTTCGGGGGTGAGAAGACAAAGAGAAGGATCCCACCAAGTGGCTCTGGAAGGAGCTACTTTTTTATACTAGGTGGGATTAAGGTGGACAAGTGATTTTTTGACTTGGAGAAACAACCAATTCTATGTAATTTCTAAAAAGCTTCTTAGTCAGCTAGCACTTACATCTCAAGACCTCTATAAAGAACATTAAAATATGCAGGAAAATAAAGAACTGCCAAACAGACTCACTGACAGCATTTCTGCTATGCAGTGAAGATACTGTCTCCCAAATTACTCACTCGATTTGAAAGGAAAGAAAAGTGAGTCTGGCTTTTCAAGATGTAGAATTCTATCAATGGAACAAGTCAAAGAGAAATGCTAAGTAAGAAAAAAATACACAGGCTAGTTAAAATATTTACTTTATCCTTTCCAAGAAGAGTTATTATGGACAAAGTTTGTACCAAATGGACCAAACTTTTTAAAACTAAAGAAATAAAAACTAAAAGATATGGTGCTGTCTTCATAATGCCTAATAACATATAAGAGACTCTATAATAAATACTTCTTCATTGTTTGAACTGATCACTAACAAAACTGAATAGCCACCATACAATAAACAGATTTTTCAAGTCCAGCTTACAATATAACCCAACTGATTACCTTAAAATCTCTTTGCTAGTGCCCCCACATTTTTTTTGTCTTTTGAGCACTAATAGAGCAAAAACTACAAATGGGAGTGTAACTTCCATGCAAGGTGGCACTTCATGCTATAAATATTTAACAATGGGGAAATTTAAATTTAAATTTAAAGTGTTATTCTTGTCATTCAGTTCAGTCTTTCTATCTCTAACCTTCTGTGCCATTTTGTGAGAATAGACAGTAAAACAGAGAAACAAAAACAAAGCTATCTGCCAGAACATTTTCCTTGGAACGGGTCATCCTGACCTGTTTTCCAGCAGCTCCCAGGCCCAAAGGCATTTTCTGGTTTCAAGCAGCGCTGTTCTGCTCTCCTCTTCCTCAAGTCAAAAGATGACTTGTTTTTGTTCCAACTTTACAGGGTAAGGGGCTAACCCAGAAATTACAGGAATCACCAGGGTGCCGTAATCAAGACATGCGGGGATTTTAACCTATAAAATAATTTGCTAACTAACATTTAAAGTGTCTGTGCATGAAGGGTAGAGGTGAGAAGCAGCCCTGGCCATCTGCTCTGTCCTCCAGTTTGAGCCAAGATGATGCTCTTCAGTCACCCTCAGCTGGCAGCTGTTATTATTAGTCTTATTCTTTGCAGAAAGTCAGTCTACAACCTTGAGATGCTTTTAACATTAACATGCACAAAATCATTTTAAATGTCTTACTGGTTTCAAATTCAGCAAGTTTTCCTTTTTACACCCATTACCACCAAATGCTAATTCTTCTAAAACTGAGTTTGTTTGAAGTGGTGGTTGTACCTCACACTACTCAATGACATTGAAACTCAGGGGAAAAGGAGGATAGCAACGAAATAATTAACAAAACTTAAGGCTACGACCTTACTTCAAGGGCTGTCACCACCTCTGTTGCCTAAAAGTCTTCAATGTTTTTACCAAAACCAAATTTGTCCTATCTCAGACCTAAATACAGCTTCAGAGAAGTAGAAACTAGAGATTTCTAAAAACTGATGTGAGTTCTTTACTGCTCAGGGTGATCACTGCTCTCTCCAGCAATCATAGTCATTCAGGGGTTCTTGGATCAGCCTGGCCTGGACAAGCCCCTAACTGCTTCCAACACACTATTACACCACTAGCTCTTGACATTTTCCCTGCACAACTACCAAGATGTATTTGAGAAGTGGAGGAAAAAGCGGAGACATTAGCTTCTTATGGACAGTTCTAATTAAAAAATAAATTAAAAGACTTGTAAAGAATCCATTTCCTTTGTAAAATGATGTTTTAGGTCATGAGCCTCCTCCCCAACCCACCACAAGCCAACATTCCTCCATGTACTTGTACACATTTTGTTTGACACTATTTTCATCACTTTGTATTGTCACTGTCACCTCTATCTCCCTGGGGGTTGAGAGCACCCACCACAGAACTGCAGCCCAGTAGGTACATGTTTGCTGAATTTTATTCTGGTCTCATTCCGATGGGTCAGTACTATTCAATTGCATCTGATCTCAATCCTGCCATGGGAAAAGTGATTTGACAGAAATCAGTTACCGGGTTATAGATGACGTTCTGTAGGTTGTTTAAGGACAACATCATTCTTCTCAAACTTATTGTTGATTAGTCTTTCCTGTGTGTGAGATTTTAAACACGTTTCACTTAAAGGTTACCCAGACTGAATGAGATGCTTGTCCTGTGTAAAATCAAAATAGAGGGGAAAACAAGCATACATCAGCTTTTCTCATAACTGCTTTCATATTTAAATTACTTTAATAATGTTTACCAAACAATAGGTCACTGTTCCAATCAAAGATGTAACCTCCATCCTTAAAATTGTACTAACGTACATAACTTTGGATTAAGAGTGCAGGAAATATTTCTAAAACATATCTGTACAAAATGTCTAATGTTGGATTCATTATTAAAATATCTAAAATCAAGGCTGGGGATTTAGCTCAGAGATAGTGAGACAGCCCAGCATGAGCAAGGCCGTGGGTTCATTCCCCAGCACACACCCAGAAAAAAACAAAAAATAACGGCAAACACTAATCACATAGTGCTGAACAACTTCCGGCAGGATTCCTGTAACACCTCGGGTGGGGACAGTGGGAGCAGCGCATTCCTCCACATGGCGACGGCCGCGGGGGCGAGTTAGTGCAACGGCAGCGGCTGCGCTCGCTGTTACTCCAGAGCGTCGCGCTGTCCCTCCGGGGACCAGCCAGGGTGGCCCACCCAGTCCTGCACCCCGGAGACCGCTCCTCCCAGCGGGCCGGCGAGGCAGGGCAGCCCGAGGGGTCCACGTCCGGGCCCCGGCGGCTCCGGGCACCGCCTCCCTCGCCGCTTCCACACCCGTCACTACCCGCCCGCGGCCGCACGGACCGGCCCGCGGCCGCGCCTCCCCCGAGCCGAGGCGCCGCTCTCGGGCTCCCCAGCTCTGCCGACCGCGAGCGCGGCGGGCGCTCTCGCAGCCCCCGGCCTCCAGTCCGGCCCGGAGGCTCGCATTCCGTGACTCAGCCACCGCGGGGCCAACGCCGCACTCAGGCGGGACGCCGGCCCCTCCTCGCCCGGCCGGCCCGCGGGAGGACAGCGGGGCACAACGCGACCCGTGACGATCGAGGGCCCCGAGGGCCGGTCCGTGAAGCTGAGTGAGGAGCTGCGACGCCCCATGCCCGCCTTGGCTGGCGCGACCCCCAGGACAGCGGCGTTCCGGCCGCGCCGCCGCCAAGGCGGGCTAGCGACTCACCCCAGAGCTGCCGAAGCGGGCGCTCCACCCGGTGTTTGTCCGCCGCGGGTCGCCGTCCGGGCTTCCGAGCCCCGTCCGAGACGACTACGGAAGCCGGGGAGTCAGTCCGCCTCCATTTCCGGGCGCCACCGGCGTCTGAGTGCGGGCGTCCTGGCGGTTCTGTGGACTTCCGGCGGGCCCGCTGCTGCCCGCTCCCCGAGTAGGCTTCCTGCACAGCCTCTGGGGTCTGGGACCGCGACCGGCTTGCTGTGGGACGAGCAGGGAGGGTCAGCACAAGCGCGCGTTTGCGGAGTCCCGGCGCGGACCCCGCTGCCTGGCGGACGGCGGAGGCGGGAGGGCTTCCCGCTCCCGCCGGGCGCTCTGGCCGGCCCCATCCGGTCCCTGGCGGCCGGGGTTTTCCCGGGGCCACTTCCCCCTCCGCGGTGGGTCAGAGTCCAGACCGCGCCGGACGGGGTAGCGGCCCGTGCTGTCGCCTTCGCTAGCCTGCGGTGGGGTGCAGCGCGGGGCGCCGCGCCCGAGCCGCCGGCCCCGCCGGGCCCAGTGCTCGCCCGCGGGCGGTGCCTTGCTGTCTCCTAGCCTGGCCACCCCCTAGGAAGCCGTTTAAACGGCGCGGAGCCGTAGAGAGCCCCCTAGGTGCTCCGAAGGGCCAGCCTCTCGGTCAAGGGCCCGCGGTGGCTGACAGTGTGACTTCAGAACTACGGGTTCACTTAGGCTGCTTTGAACGGCTGGCTGGACTGCTTAGGGACCTCAGGGTCACCATTTTCTGTACTTCATCCACATTCGTTTCACCACGGTGGGCTCTCTGCGCCCTGGTTTTTGCTGCTATTGTTATCATTTAATACCTTCATTTTATTCATTTATTTATATGTGGTGCTGAGAATCGAAGCCAGTGCCTCACACATGCCAGGCAAGCGCTCTACCACTGAGCCACACCCCCAGCCCCGCTTTTATTGTTTTTAATTTAAGTCGAAGAATTCAATACAAGTCTCATGGTAGAAAGTCCGTGTGCAGATTCACTGTTACTTCTTTCTCCTCTTCCTCCTACCCATTTTCTAAGTTTGTTTCCCTCTTCAAGATCCAAGGAATAGCTGAATTTAACCCTTGGCATGCACTATGGATCCGTAGTTGTCTTTCTGTGTGTTGTGCGTGCTGTCTGTGCAACTCCTTTGTAAGCTGAGCAAAAGCTTGTCATACACATTCCCCAAGGCCTAGTGTAATGCCTTGTATAAAATAGATACCTAAAAACTGGGCTGAAATGTTGAATGTCTTCACAGTTTTGCCTGCTTCTGCCTGGTACTTCCTTTACAAAGTCAAAATAAATGTAAATAAATACATATCAAGCCGAGGAGACAAGCTAATGCCAAGTTCATAAGGCCTTTGAGAATGAGTGTGTTCGGGAGACCCAGACCACTAGCATGGCTGAAGCATAGTAGATGAGGGAAATGATAAGATCATGGGAATGAATGGATGAGGTCATTAGAGAGTAGCTACATGGAGAAGATGACCTAGGACAGAGCCCTGGGGAGACAAAAGCCAACAAAAGAGGAAAATGCCAGTAAGTTGCTGAGGAAGGGCAGGTCTGGAGACCTGTGAGTGGTATCATGGAAGACAAAAGAGAGGAACAGCCAGTTGTGGCAGTGCCCCGAATCAAGGTTGATGAAGTGACCAATGGGCTCAGGGACATAGAGGTCAGTTCCAGTGACAAGAGAGTGGAGAAATGCCACGCAGAAAAGTGGAAGAAACAGTGACCAAAGATATTTCAAGAAATTTTGCTGTGAACAGGAACAAAGAAACATCATAGCTGAGAAAGCACTGAGGTAAAGGATTTTAGTTTTCTTGTGTTTAAAGAGAAAAGACACATAATGGTAGCTTTTTGATTTTCTCATGAGCCATAAAATACTACATATACATGGTGATTTATCATATGCATACTTAAAGTTATAGAAACAAAAGTTCTACAAAATAATACCCTCCTTATGCGTGAAATAACTTTTTCCATTTAAGAAAAAGGCTATTCATAATCCACTAAGATATTTGCAATATCCACTAACGGGTGTGACCTGAATTCTGAGGAATACGTTCAGTGGTGTGTTGGAATCAATTCATACTGGCTTGTGAGAACCAATTTGCACATCTTTTCCATGTTGATACCTTGAAATTGGCCAGGATGGGGGTATTTACCATGGAAATAGACGACTGCTATAAATTAGGATTTCCCCACCTTGAGGCCAGATGTTAAACATTTATCAGCACTCAACTGACTGGGTTCATGTGATGATCAAGGGGTGAGGACACATTACAGGAGAGGGGATGGGAACAGGAGTGATTCTTGAGATGATTTTGCCTAAAAACACGATTAAAAGCTGTACTCAAAACAACAGTATAGGTGTTACAAATGATTTGACATAAATAACTTAAGAGTTCCAAAGACAAAAGAATTGCTTCTAGTTGGACCAATTCGTTTTTCATATCTATTTTGGGGGGATACTGGGGGTGCTTTATCACTGAGCCACATCCCCAGTCCTTTGTAATTGTGTATTTTAAGACAAGGTCTCCCTTAAGTTGCTGAGGCTTGCCTGGAACTTGCAATCTTCCTGCTTAGCTTCCTGAGTGGCTAGGATTACAGGCATGCATCTCTAACACCTGGCTTTTTCATCTGTCTTATCATCCTCTTATCTAATAAGCAATAGTTATATAGCTCAAAATAAATTTTATGTCACAAATTTAGAATAGTGTGATATACTGTCTAATAAATAATATATAAAATAATATATATTACCCACATTTTTCTAAACACTAATACAAATCACAGTTTTCTAGACTTCTGAATTATAAACTATATGCTCTTGCTATTTGGCAGAATTAAAACACCTGCCATATTTCATCAATGATGTCAGCTATTTGTTTCATGCTAAGAAACATTCTGGAAGTGATTTTGCTTATTGTGTTGCTATGCTTTGTTGTTACTATAACTTAAAAATGTTTTTGACCTTTTCTTAAATAGTGGAGCGAGTACTGGAAAAATATGCCCCAAATCAATAATTTTGAAATGCAAATTAGATAAAACACTTAAGAACTTTAAACAACTGCCTTGATATTTCATGGCATAAATGTAGAAGCCTGGAACCTGCAACAACATTGTTTTTAGAAAGTATTAAAGCAAAAATTTACCACAATAGTTATAGATATCAGAGCATTGAAAACACATAGCTGCTTTCCAATTATTCCCATGAGAAAAATAGTCTCGAATTAGGTCTTAAACTATGCGAAGTCTTTGGAAATCATTCTTTACACAACATTCAAACTCCTTATGCAGATAGTCATCCCTGGGAATATTCATGGTTAGTGCTGTTGCCTCATCTGATCATCCTCCCCAGTCTCAGGGGACACTTGAACTGCTCTTGCTGGACCTGGCCTCTCCCACACTCCAGGAGCACGCAACCCCTTTCTCCCCTCCCAAACTCCCTGTGTTTGAATTCACCAAGCTTACCTCTTAAGTTCTATAGGATCATGTCCCAAATTTAGTCTTCTCAGGTGTAAGAAACAAGCTTCTAGAACTAATGGTTTTGTCATAAAATAAAAGAATCTTAGTGATGGGAGAAATCTTATAGGTAGTGTAAATTAATTTGTGTCAATGATTCAAGGATGAGGTGCTGTCCTGTTTTTTCAATACTCTTAAACAGCTTGCAGACTATGGTGTACTAGTACTAGAGAATGTGAGCTATTTAACACGAGAAAATGTATCTGGAATTACTTAGATCTCAAAGGCAAAGCAATACTAAACATGTAACAGTGCATGTTTTTAGAATATAAAATATATGTTGTATATACAATGATATACATACATATATGTTCTATATAGATTCAAGAAATGTATGCACTGGAGATAACAGTAAGTTTAAAACAATTAGATCTCCTGGAGCTTAAAATCTAGTTGGAAGCAGTACATTGGTTACACATGTGTGTATTTAACAAAGTACAAAAGAAAGGTTAGTGACTGCTAGTACTCACTGTGATCTTTGTTCCCTTCCTGTGAAATTGCTGAGGTTCACTGCAAACTTTCCCTTGGCAGCCCAATCTCAGATTTAACCAACCCAGCTTCACTTCCAACTTGTGTTTATACAGCTTATTGTTAAAGTGATAACTGAATCCTCAATAGTAAGTTTTCTGTGATAGGTTGAATCGAGCAAGAAATTGAGGTGGTTTTTCAAATAGAATAAAAACAGTTACTGAGTCCAAGTACTTGTTTAATCACTTTAAAGCATACCTAAAAGTATGTATGTGTGGTGAACCTCTGGGGTCTCACAGTCCAGTTCTGGCAACTCTCAACACAGTCAATTTTGTCTCGCACATACCTTGCCCACTTCCTGTCCACCCCTGGCTGGTTTTGAAGTACATATCATGTTTCATTTCATCCACAGTATCTTCAGAACATTTTGTTAAACCGTAAGGCTTAACAAGACACCAGTTTTAGTGTTTTGGCCAGAATGTGATGTATACTTTCAATTGTAGTGTGCATTACCAGTAGGCTCGAGTGTTTGATTCCCTCTCTCTCTGCTTCTCTCTCCGAATGGGAGATTTTCGGATGTCATTAGACTGATCCAGCTATTACAATGTTCCCATCGGTTTTTGCTCATCAGTTTTGATGGTCATTGCCTAGTTCATTATTTCATTAGAAACTGAAAGATAGTAGTAACTCCATTCTAGCATTCCTCCTAAACTTACTAACTTCTATAAGGAAATACTGTTACTTTCATCCATTTTTTTGGTGATCCCAATGTGAAGTTTACTCCAGAACAGCAGGGTGAGTGCTTAATTCTTTTCCTGTACATAACAGTTTTCAGAAGGATTTGGTTCTCCCAGCCTCTGCCAAAGGAGTTAATTGTGTTAGTCAGCTTTCTGTTACTGTAACAAGTGCCTGAGATAAAGAGCCCTCAATTTTGGAGGTTTCAGACCCCGGTTGACCCTTTTGCTTTTAAGCCTGTGGCAAAGCGACACATCGTAGCAGGAGCACACCTGGAGAACTGCTGGCCTTTTGGCCTGGAATGGAAAGAGGGGACGAGGACTGCGGACTGCGTATGAATCCAAGCTCATTTAAATCCTCTCCCTGCTCTACTTAGGGGGAGGCCCAGGGTACTGTGGTGGCAGTGAGGCCCAAGAGACTGGAGGGAAAACTCACAGGAGATGACCAAAGGCATGAGCAGGGTCAGAAAGCTAAAGTCAAGGAGGACCCAGGAAGGAAACCTGGGGAAATTTGAATAGGGGCCAGGAGAAGATATGGACGCTTCTGTCCAAAAGCAGAAATGGGATAACTGGATCCCATGGCACTGAGACTGGAGGATCGCAAGTTTGAGGCCAGCCTCAATAACTTAGGCCCTAAGCAGCTTAATGAGACTCTGTCTCAAAAAATAAGGGCTGTGGATGTAGGTCAGTGGCAATATATCCCTGGGTTCAATCCCTGGTACTGAAAGAGAGCAAGTGAGTGAGAGAGAAGAATGAATGGGACAATAATGCTAAGAGTAGGTTTGGGGTGAGTTGGGAGGAGTCGAGGTAATTACCCAGAGCAGCAGCTGCTCTTCCACATTTTTTCCTGGTTGGCTGGAACCTAAGGCAAAGCCCCAGGGTCGTTGCCTGTGTTTATATCATGCATGGGTGCAGCAGCCAGCTGAAGGAGGATGTGGGAGCTGACCCAAGTCTGGCTTCATGTGGCATTGGGGCTGGTAATACTTCCCCTCCAGACCAAAATCTACATTTTTCTAATTTGCAGAAAAGTGCATTTCGCCTGTGACTGTGCAGAAGGGGCGAGAACTGCCCCAAACCTCCTCTCATTTCAGTGGTAATATATTTTTTCTTCTGCAATTTGGCTGTAATTTTAGCCAT
The DNA here is from genome assembly GCF_902686445.1 of Sciurus carolinensis. NCBI lineage: Eukaryota > Metazoa > Chordata > Mammalia > Rodentia > Sciuridae > Sciurus > Sciurus carolinensis. The sequence goes on along the minus strand of NC_062224.1, from coordinate 4,222,019 downwards.
TTTCACTTGGTTGAAACATGTTTGTTTCTCTTACACTCAACCTATCTTTTTTTTAGATATTTTTTTCCGTGGGTGACTGACTTTTTCCCCAGTGATAAACAGAATCTATACAAGAGAAAAAATTGTACTTTGGTCTCCATCTCATGGTGCTTTAGCTGATTGGATAGATCATGAGGAATGTCCGCGTGATCTGTCAAAGGGTGGAGGGACAGTTTACAGCATTGGGTAAGTGCTTCCTGGTAGCAGAAATGAACTTTTGAGTGCTCATGACAAAGCAAGAAATCATCTCGGTTTCACAACCACAAACACTCAGGAGCCCTGTGTCCCACACGTGATCTATATATCATCACCCTTTTCAACTATGGAACAAATTTATCAGAAAACTGTTAATATAGTATGGAAAGCTGTTGGTGGCCCAGGTCAGATTGTGATCCAGCTGTTGCAGGAGGCTCTGTGGGACCCTGGAGGGTGGAGCTTTTAAGAGAATAGATTGTGTGTGGGGGGGGGGGGGGGGCGGGCATGAAATTTGAGACCAGCAGCTCTCTTCCTGTTCTTCTTTATCTATCATTGAACGTTTAGTAGGCACACATTTTGTAGGCATTCAGGACAGAGGTGTACTAAGATAGCACATGTAGAATTGGAGCCACTCAACATGTAAATATTGTCAAAACTGCCTGCCAAGGCTTTGTTCTGAGAGCGACCTTCCAAGTGGAGATTTTCAAGTAGACACGAACACTGGACCTTCCAGAAGAGGCCCTGGCCATAGGTGATCAGGAAGCCAGGCTGTTTCTAAAAACATGGCCATGTTTTGTGTAGGATCTTGGGTGAATTTTTAAGTCCAGTTTGACCTTCGGTACTTCAGGCAGTCAGTGTATTAGTTGAATTCCTCTTAAGAGTCTTGGAATGTGCCCCCTGGAGATGAAGGGGACTACTGTACTCTGTCATGGAAGACCCAAACTCCAGCCAGTCTGCTAGGGAGGCTGTCAAGTCCAACACTTCAGGTTATTTCTGGCTGCTTAGCTCAGAATTCCTGACTTGCCAGCTGGACACCCTGCCAGGAACTCCTTCCCTCCTTCCTTGATTCCTTCCTAGGTTTTACTAATTCACTCAAGGGAAACAGACAGAGCTTTTGAAAAATAACAGGGAGAAGTGAAATTATAAGCATCCCTGAAATATTTTTTTAATATATGTATATTCTTACATGTTGATGGACCTTTATTTTATTAATTTATTTTTATGTGGTGCTGAGAATCAAACCCAGTGTGTCACACATACTAGGCAAGCACTCTACCACTGAACCACAACCCAGCCCCTATCCCTGAAATCTTACCACATCCTCCTGGTGTCGTTTCTGGGTGAAGCACACACATTCACCAGACTCCTGGGTTGGACTCCTTGTTCCATACCTACTAGTAATTTGACCTTAGGCAAGTGACTTAACCTTTCTGTGCCTTAGTTGTCCCATCTGTAAAGTGGGGATAAGCAGAGTGCTCACCTGGTAGGGTGTGAGGACTAAGTGAGCTAACATACAGAACCTACATAAACATGTGCTAAATGCCAGGGAAGAACATGAGCTCTTGTTATTTTTTAAAATCCAGAAATGGTTTGAAGAAAATTCCTTTGGTTTGCAGATAACTTTTACTCCTGGGGGACCAGGTAGAGCAATAGGAATTATGTAAGGCCGCAGTGCTTTGATCTTGATGGTACTGCTGAATACCTCCCACAGTCACAGAACATCGAATTACGCCTCACCCTGGTTTGACTCTTCTCATATTTTATGTGGGTCTTTCTTTTGCAAAGTAAAATAACTTCAGAAAGCATCACAGTGGGGTGTGAGCAGTGGAAATATGGTTTCTGACCCAAATCATGCTGCAGAGGAGGCCAGGGCAGCTCTGGGAGGGGGCGCTGGATTCCCCAAGTCCGAGGAGGTCTTACGCTTAACTCTTGGCATTACCATTTCTAGAAGTTCTGTAAAAGTGTTTCTTCATCCTTGTGCCAGTCATTCTATTTTGTAATATGAAGAATGAAAAAAAAAAATCACCTTACCAGCGAGTCTCAGAATTAGTTTATTATCTAACAATGTTATCAGCAGTGTACTCTAAACAGCATAACTGACCGTCAGCTACATAGAGCTACCATTTGGGTTTCCCAGATTGAGTGGAGCTGAGACTAGTATCCTTGCTTTTGTTCAACTCAATGAAGTCCTTTTTTTTTTTTTTTCCCTGATTAAAACCTCTCGATTGTAGGTACTGAAGTATAGCTTTGAAAGTTTCCTTTGAGGATCCTCTGACTAGAGGACTTCATGACTTTAAAAATATATCACAGAGCTGGTACTTCCTTAAAGACTTTTGGGTGCAGTCAAGCCTGTTGGCAAGCATTTTGAAGAGGCCTTTGCCAGCCGTGATGGGGAAATCTGGCCAGGTAGTTTGGAAATTGTTTGGTATACCGCTTCCGGGGAGCGTCGACTTGGAGGGCAGGCAGCACAGGCCTGGCATCCCTTCACGGGGGCTATGCTGTGCTCCTAAGTGGACTCTAGGTAGAGAGCAGGTCACTCGGGACTGGTTCTTTGGGGGCTGGCACAGTGCTTGCTCTATAGCCTCAATTGTTACATGAATTGAGCTTTTGGAGACTTTCCAGTGAATCTGCTCCTTCTTATCTGAAATCTTTCTCATTAAATATTCAGGTGTCAACTTGGAGCAAAACATCATCTCCATGGCTACTCAGCTTGCTCTCAAATAAGTAGTTGCTGCCAAGAACAGGTAAAACAACGTCCATTATGTGTTTTCTGTCAAGTGGTGTGTAAAAGTAAAAGGACTTTTTGTTTTTGTGAATGAAAGTAAAATAAATCCATCAGGGCCCAGAGCAGAATTTTACTGCTAAACTACCAGGAGTGTGTTTGACTTGGACTGGATTTTTAAACTGTTTTTACATAGAATTTTGCTTGAGTTTTTAACTGTAATTAGACTACACTGACAATGAGGCCTCATGGTTATGGCTTGAATAAAGCTGAGATATGTCTTCAGGACAAACGTATCATGTCCCTGCGAAGTCTCCCTCACAAACAGGGACAGTTATTTTATTTGGCTGGTAGTGGGAGGGTGGGAAGATTAACCAGGGAATTTAAGCAGGTAATGACTTGATTTGTTTTTGATTTTGGATCACTCTAGCGTATGCGTGATGCTGCGGGGCAGGGAAAGGGGAGCTGGGGGCAGGGACCAGTTTCCATCGTGGCAGGAGTCCAGGAAAGCAGAGATGAGGCTGTGGACTGCTTGGGGTAGAAGGGGCCGGAATGGGTCCACAGGATTGGTCAGCGGGCGATGGTCCTGGAGAGGAGTGTGATGCCAGCTTGAATTCCCAGTTTCTTACTGGAATGGACGCTCAGCACAGAGGCAGGGAAAGAGGGGAAAAGCAGATATTCAGAAGAAACAATGCCTGTCATTTTAGACATTTGAAGCACCTGAGACTTCTGTTCAAGGGCAAGTCAGCACGTGGGTGGGCATGGGGCTAGAGAGACTGGGTAGCAATGGAAGGGCAAGGAAGAAACATGCCACATCGAAGGCCGCCATTACTTAGTGAAGCAGAGGGAGCTAGGAAGGAGGTGAGAAAGAAAAATCAGACAACTAGAAAAGAACCAGGAGGTGGAGCCTGACAGGCCAAGGAAGGATGAGTTTTAATGTTGAATCACTTCCACCTGCAGACACAAGGCCCCTGTGCCTGCTGAGTCCCCTCCAACCAGAAGTGGTTTTCTGGGAGTCTTTGCAGCATTGCCCTAGAGTCTCTCCCACAGGATCCTCAGCTTCTCTGGATGAGGCACCTCTCCCATGGGCATGGTGGACCATTCTCCAGCCACGTAGCCATGGTTCCTCCCCACTCTGCCATTCCTAGTCCCAGTCTGCTGGTGCCAGAATTTCACATGGTCTGTGACAGAGTGAGGGTGTGGTTCCTTCCCTTTAAGTCACAGTGTGCTAGACAGAGGTGTGTTGTTTGTTGGAGGGATTCTCAAAGCTTGGGGCATTCATTGGGGAAAGGTTCTGGAAGCATCTGCTACACTGTTTAAAATCCTTACCTCTTTCTGGTGAGCTTGTCCTGTTTCCTGAGTAGTCTGTTTTGGTTTCTTTGCTCAGAATGTGTTCCTCCGCATGCTCTGTCAAAGTGACTTCTGAGGGAAGACGCTTCACATTGCCTCAACATGCCCAGAGCCACTGAGCAGTGGCCCCGGGTGGTCATTACCTGTCCTTCCTCCTGGCTCAGTACTTCTGGGTTTTGTTGTGCCCCTTCCTGGACCACGTTTGCCCTGGTCTTTCCAGTCCTGTCTCTCCATGTCCACAGCTCTCCCTGTCTGTGGCTCTTTGAGAGTAGGCTCCTGCTGCTTATCTCTGCATCCCTAGCCTCAGGCGCAGTTTAGAAACCCACCAGGTATTCAGATGATGGATGACTGGCTGACAGGCACGTGAGTCAACAACTGGGCTGGAATCTACACACAAGCACCCGTTAGAAATAGTGGTTCACATCAGTCTTTAATTTTGTAGCCTCCATTATTAGAGTTAAAACAATTCTTGTTTAGAAGAAAGACAGTCATACAGGAGATCAAAATGTAGGCGGCTTTAGAAGTATAGAACAAAGGTCTATAAACAAAGCATCACAGGGTTCAGGAGTTTGGAAGCATCAACTTCATTGCTGCAAATGTCCTCCTTGAAGCTTTGGAGGACATGCTTCAGAGGACTGTGGTCACCTAAGAGAAGGGCACAGCTTGGCTCAGGAAGTATCAAGAAGCCATCCTCTTACATTTCCAACAGGCTGACCAGCTTAACCATTTAATTTCACATTGCATGGTTGATGGCTTTGATCTATTCAGTTCAACTGTGAAGCAGACTCCTGGGAGGCACCCCATCTAGACACAGCCCCCAGATCCATCGTCCTCCACGCCATGGAGAGGAGGAGAACAGAACAGTTTTTCTTTACCATGGTCCCTTCTGACCAGCTATCCTGACCAACTGTCCCAGCTTGCAGCCCAGCATCTTGACCACAATGCTCTCTAAACCCCAGGGAGACTAGACCCACCTTGCCATATGCAACCAAATGCACAGGGTTCAGGAGGGTGCTGCCAAGTTCCCAAGGAGGAAATGGGAGAACAAATGGGGCATTTCTTTGTTACTGCTTCCAGAACATGTGGATGTGTGCATTTCAGTTACAAGAGCTGAAAAGAATTTCAACGTGATTAGGTCCAAAGCAGCATCTAAAAAGGAAAGGCAAAGGAGAGGAAATCTGCGTGTGTTTTTGTTGCACGTATCATAGAGGAAGGGGCAAGGCTCCTGCTCCAGGGAGGTGGACCCTTTGCCACCTGGCATCACAGCCCCTTCCCTGGGTGCTAACATAAAGGGAGACCCAACATCCACAAAAAAACTGACCTTCAATCTGCAAGGAGGAAAGGCCCATCTGAGCACTCACAAGTCATTCCCAGAAGCACAGGATCGCACTGAGCTGACGAAGCCCTGAATGACAGGTCATGCCTTGCTGGGCACAACCAGGGGACAGAAACCCATCTCAGTTATGCCACCATCGCTGCCTGTCTGCCAAGCTAAAAAGCAACTGCAGTCTTCCTCTTCCGCAGGGCTGCCTGTAAGGCGCCTAACACGGCCCATACACAGGCCCGAGGCTGGTGGGAGCTGGCATCTGGAAAGAGGTGGGTGTAGATTTTGTCTCCAGCAGAGGGCAGTGCCACATCAGTTTACTGCGAAGGACCAGTAGGGGAGCAGCGTCTTTTGTCTATTGCCATGCATTCTCTGTATTATTGAATAATTATTATTTAGTGTCACAAAAATAGGTGACCCTTTCTTATACTTTATCTTTTGGCTATTGGTGGGAGGTCCTAGTGAAGTGTAAATCCCAACAAATTAAAACCTTGCTATTTTATTTTATTTTTAAAATTTATTTATTTTGATTCATTGTACACAAATGGGGTACAATTGTTGTTTCTCTGGTTGTACATGAAGTAGAGAAAACCTTACTATTTTAAATACTATGTGCCTCATTTTGTCTTTTTCTTCCAGTGTGGGCCTCTCTGTGTGTAGATATGTCCCTGGCGTGTGATGTCCAATGTGGCCATTTCCCCTTCTCTTCGGTGTGGTACTTTGCTACTGCAACCAAACAAAGCTCATATTGCATAGATCCTTGTCATGAATGTTACAGAAGGGAGTTTTAAGAGAGTAAGTCCTGAAACATAGATGGAGTCCGTTAATCTAACAGCAAAAGGCCTTCATCCCAAGCAGCTTAGTTTACATGTGATCAACTTAACATAGACCCCTAGGACAGAATGAAGAGCAAAGCTGTGACAAGTTAGTGGACTAACCTTTCATGATAGGTCCATTGGTTGTCATAAAGGAATCTCCCTCCTTTCCACTCTGTGCAGTGTTGGGGGTTACGTGACCACAGTTCCTGCTTTCACAAGCTAACTTAAGTACAGTTGTTTGGGATTCCTGCACAGCCGACTTGTACCTGCATCTCAATTAAGACTTCCTGTCTGGCACTTCCCCACACGATGCAGAGCAGAGTCACCCTGCATTTTCTCAGAGTCTGAAAGAACTTTAGAAAATCTTAGGTTACATTTCTCTCTGCTGATACCACACTGCTTATAATTAAAAATCCTCACAAGGTAAATGTTAATCAAATCAGGTGTCCATATGTATAAATAATAGGATAGGTAAAGTAAATTTGTATTAATTCTCCTATTTTAAAAATCCCTTCCACCTGGGCACTTCCCCATGGAATTGTAATAGGAATTTTAAAAAATGAAGATGGTCTTAAAACTATCTAGGCCCCTGGCAGTGAAGTGCTGATAAATCCAGGGTGGAGGTTATTATCTACCAGGACTCTGGACATACTGGCGCCAAGTGGAGATGGGAGGCTGCTGTGCTCCTGAGAGAGGAGGTTTTCTGCTCCTGAATTGAACATGAAGGTGCAGCCTCCACTGTCACGTCTGTCTGGCCCGAGTGCTCTGTCTTGCTTGACTTTTTTGATCCAACTCAAGGAGGGCAAGTTCAGCTGACACAGACACTAGATGCGTTTGAGATGTTAGATGACAAGTTCAGTTTAAAGTCAGTGTGGGGACAGGGCTGGAGCAGTTGAATGTTGGAAATATGTCCCATAGAAGAGGTGGTCCTAGGGACCCATTTTCCTAGGCCAGCTGCAGAGAACTTGCCCTTCAGAACTTTGTGACTATAGAACTTGAGTTTGATAGACTCTAATCACCATGCAGCACGGGGGTCTGTAAGGAAGCTTTCACCTGATTTCCCAGATTTTACGTCTTAAGTATTAGGAACATCTTAGTTTTTAATCACTTTTGCTGCCAAGGCCTGTGGGAGGGGTGGGAAGTCCACCTCTTTAGCTGCTGTTCCAAGCCATCACATGTGGCCCTGAGGCTTTGAGTGGTGGGGGCTTCAGAGGAGCTGGGGACTAGGGAGAGCCCAGGGAAGGGGCAGCAGAGGAGGAGGCGGGGTGGGGTGGCACTGCTTTGTCCCTCCCTTCTGCTGCACTCTGCTTTTGTCAATCCCAGGTGGAAGGGGTCTCTGGAGTAAGAGCAACCTTCCTGGTCTCCCGCCACCCTGCTGCCCTGTGTACATGATGGCTGGGTGAGGCGGGTCCCACCTGCTCTTCCCCAGGGAGGAGGAGGAAAGGGAACAGAGCGAGGTTCTCCCTCCGGCCTCCTCTCCTGCCCTCACCACTGCTTCTGTGGTGGCCAGCTGTGCTGGCTGTGGTTGGGCTGAGGGGACAATTCGGCTGGGAGACGGGGTGAGGAAGGAGCTTCCTGGAGGCATCGGCCAGGCAGTGCAGGCAGGCACTTCCGAGTCTGGGAGTACCCCTACATCAGTGTGGCAGGACACAAGGAGGGTGACCATCCACTGGAACGCAGGGAGTTGGTACCTCACGATGTGAAATAATCCCAACCTCTTTAGTTAAATTTTCCTCTGATGCTAAAAACAAATGACATGTTTTCCCACAGTCAATCCTGGGCCAAGAAGTAAGAACTTGTCATAGGTAGCTCAACGAACATACTAACATATCAAATCAAATTCCTGGAAGACTGGAACTCTCCTAACTAATTCTGTACAGAGCCAGAATCCTGGCCAACACAGCACCCATTTAATAAGCACCTCGTGGACCACCAATTTATCAGAGAATCTATTTTTAAAATCTCTACGTTTTATTACTGACCATTACATTAACTACATGGGACGATAAGTGACATTTATCTGCTGAATCTCACCAGGGAAAATGAGCCTGGTGTGTTCAGCACTGAGTCAGAAGGGATGAGTCAGTCTCTGTAGCAGATTTCACTACTTAAGAGTTTATATCTGGGGGGAAGCTGACTGTGTATCAGCAACCTTAGTTGCTTAGAAACCACCATAGTTGTTAGGGGGGAAAGTGGTGGTTCAGAAAATAACTTTCTGCTGAGCTAATCTCAATCTTTCTGTGGTACTTTATCAGTGTTATTCACCATTTTCACTTTTTTTTTTTTTTTTTTTTTTTTTTAGTTGTCACTGGACCTTTATTTATTTTATGTGGTGCTGAGGATGGAACCCAGCGCCTCACACATGCCAGGCAAGTGCTCCACCACTGAGCTACAGCCTCAGCCCCCATTTTCACTTATCTTAATCAGGGACTAACCTGAACAGAGTGCTTAACTTGCTAAGTTAAGAACCAAACAGCACCTCCATGGGCCTGCCAACCAAACCAAGTCTTTGCCTTTGGTCTCTCCTTCCCCCCAAACCTAGAAAATCCGGCCTCTCCTATTACAACCGCTTCTGTCCCCACACTTGCTCTTTCCCCAGATTATCCAATCAGATCGCTGGGTATCCTTTGAGCCAAATTTTCATTTGGTTTAAGGTTCTTTAAAGATGGATTTTCAAGCATGCCTCCTCTCCTGGCAGCCCTCAGCCCCCTCTTGGTCATCCTGTGAGGTGTCGGTGGTGCTCGGCTGGGACAGTAGGTGCTGGAGGTGGTCACACACTGCCAGTGGGCCAGGGGATTTTTATTTATTGATGAATTAAGTTCCATCTCAGGGATGAAGTACTCAGTCTTATGTAAAAGATGAAGTCAGTATTCCGTTTTTCAAGGTCATAGGTAACAAAAGGGCAGTTTGAGTACTATTCATTTTCAAATACCATTCCCAGGGTGCATATGAACCCACCAGTTCCTCACTCCGCCCTCCCAATAACCATCAATTTGTGTGCTTCTTTTAAAAATACCAAAGCAAACCACATTATCGATAGTCCACATATCATAAAAATGCTTGGATAAAAATGACAGTAGCATAGGCTCACATAATACCGCATCTGTTAATTACCTAAGCACATCATAACAACATGGGCGACAAATGGCCAACAGTGGGAGCAGCCCGTTGCCATTTCCTCTGAGCTTTGCGTGCCGCTGCTCTGAGTCATCTGGAGTATCAATCTGTGCACGTCTAGCCCCTGGGTCTGGGGTTGGAATCTTCGGCAGCATCCACGGAGAAGAACGCTTTATTTTCATCCGGGCATGAAGCCATTCTGACTGGAGGCTTTGACCCCTATGTGAGCCTATAAAATATTCTTTCCCAAGTCCATATTCAAATATTAAATTAAAACAGATGTGCAAAAAGAAAGAAAGATCTGCCACCAAAACAGAGCCTACCCCTCCACAAAACCACCAGCTTTGGGGAAAAACCAATGTCCACTGTTCCATGTCCTCATCCAAACTCTTAAAAAGAACAGACTCACATTCCTCGTGACCCACAGCTGTTCCAGCGTGCAGAGCAGCGCTAGAAGTGCGCAGGGCAGTCTGCACGCCCCCGCCTGGGCCACTCCTCGTCCACCCACCTGCGCAGCACCTTCTCCACGTCAGCCCTGTGATAGAGCCTGCACAGCTCCATCAGCTGGCCCACTGTCCTCTGGCTGTTGCGGAACAGAAACTCCAGAGTGGGGCTCTGGGGCCTCTGCTCCAGGAAGCACAGTTCGTCATAGGACATGCCCCATTTGCTTGCAAAATTCCTCCAGTTTTTCACCGTCGGGTGACATGGATCCAGCTTTATCCTGATCACATCTAGTAAGTCCTGATCATTGAGCAAGTCACTGATGGTGGGGGCCCGGAGCGAGCAGGAGGAGCAAGTACAGTCTTCTCTACAGGACTGGTCCTTAGTGACACCTGCAGGAAGAAACAAAGTCACACGGAGGCCGGACCTACACACTCATTCTCACCGCCTTCATTTTCCTGCCGACCTGTCAAGAGCATCAATCAGTCTGAGCACACGGCCTTTTCTTAGAGAGGAATAGTTCAGTGTACGCATTTCTCAGTTTTCACACAGCAGTGTTCGTCACAGCCAAAGACAGATAGGTGTACTGGAAGCAGCTGTAACATTTTATGAAGTCAGTCTCCCTTTTGGTCCCAATGTCCTACTGTGGGACCACCGGCCAGAACAAGGGCTCGGAGAAACAGGGGCTCTCAGGGGCAGAGCACCAGTCCAGTCCCCACTAGAACCTGTCCGCGCCTGTGAGCACCTCAACCCCTGCCCCTCGAAAGCTTCTTCACAGCAAGCACAGAGTGTCAGGGTATGATGGATTGCACAATTCTTTAAAAATGAAAACTGGAATATCCACTCCATATGCATATTTGAAAACAAGTGATAGCTGATAGTGCCAGAAGATTTGCTTTTTAAATCTAAGGCCACCTTATCATCCCTCCCTTTATCTATCTTTTCTTCACCATGGGGCTTCCTTTGAAGGGGAGCCAACTGCCTGGGGGCATGTGCAGTGAGTTGGATGGGCAGAGGACAGCTGGGATGCCCCATGAGAACAGGCGCCCACCAGAGGGAGGGAGGGCAGCCTCTCACGCCCAGTCCTCCACCTCCGCTTGAGAGCAGGAGGAAGTTGGTGGGTAAGAGGTGCTGGCAAGTCTTCTATGACAAAGCACCAAGCAGTGTCTCGCAACATGGCAAACCAAGCAGCTTAAATTCTGCCGTAGTGACTCATGAGTCCTTTGAATTTGTGTTTTAACAGCTGAGGGCTACTTAGAGGTCACTGGCTTGGAAGATTCTGGGGAAGTAATGATGTCCTTGCGTTACTCAGCTTTTTGTTGCTGTGACCAACATATCTGGTAAGAACAACTTAGAGGAGGAAAGAGTTACTTTGACTCATGGCTCAGAGATTTCAGCCCAGGGACCATTGGCTCCATTGCTCTGGGCCTGAGGTGAGGCAGAACATCATGGCAGAAGGGATGGTGGAGGGGAGCTACTCAACTTGTGGAAGCTGGGAAGCAGATAGAAAAGAGGAAAGAGCAAGAGAGAAGATAACCCCTTTGAGGGCACACCCCAGTGACCTACTCCCTCCAGGTAGTCCATTCGATCATCAACTAATTAATTCACCGATGAAGTCAGAGCCTTCATGAACCAATCACTTCCCAAAGCTCCACCTCTGAACACTGCTGCATTTCAACCTGAGACTCTGGGGAACATTCCAGGTCCTAACTCTAACCTGTAATGCATATGATATCACATCGAGCAGAAGCCTTACCAGCTTAGGAAAGTGAAGAATTCGGACAGAGGGTGTCACTTTGGTCATTAAGGTGAGAGTCAGCAATTCTAAGGCAAGTACAAATTCAAAGGCAAAAAAACAAGAGCCATGACAATTATGCTCATACCAAGGGATGTGACCTCTGGGAGTCCAGTTCAAAGAGACTGCCCAGAATATGGACACACATGGACATTTCCATGACAGTGTTAGTTATATTATCAATTCCTTCCTTCCTTCCTTCCTTCCTTCCTTCCTTCCTCCCTCCCTCCCTCTCTCCCTCCCTTCCTCCCTTCCATGTGTGGGGGTAACCAGGGATTGAACCTAGGAGTGCTTAACCACTGAGCAACATCCCCAGCCCTTTTAATTTTGAGACAGGATCTTGCTAAGTTGCTTAGGGCCTTGCTAAATTGCTGAGGCTGGCTTTGAACTTGTGATCCTCCTGCCTCGACTCCCCAGCTGCTGGGGTTATAGGTGGCTCAATTTTTAAAAACAAATGTATAAGGTTAGGGGACTGCTGATACACGATTGCACTCCTGGATGGAATATTACTTAATAATTATAAAGACTACATGGCAACCTAGAAAATGCTTGTGATGTTAAACAAGAAATGCAAGATATTTAAAAAGTATGTACTCCATGATTAGCGTTAACGTTAATTAACTTGTGGAAACACAAGTTAATATCACTATGGAAGGAGCTGGGGTTGTAGCTCAGTGGTAGAGCGCTTGCCTAGCATGTATGAGGCACTGGTTCAATTCTCAGCACCTCATATAAATAATAAGGTCCATCAACATCTAAAAAATATTTTAAAAAACCACTATGGAAGGAAATGTGCAGAAATTCAGCATGGAGAAGGCTTAGTACTTAACCCTCCTCTTGGCCATAGCTCTGAGCCTATACTTCCTACTTGGACTCATGTCATCTGGTATTCTCCTTTCTTTCTCCTCATCTGCAGCCACATTCTCTATCCTTCCTCTACAAATATGTAAAGGTGTCCTCTGTCCTAAAAAAATAAGAACCTCAAGCTACCCTCCTCTGGGCTCATAACTTGCTGAAGCCACTTTCTCTTTTTCTTTTTTTATTCCCTGTTAAACTGCTAGCACAAGTATGCAGACCTGTGGCCCCAGGCTGCTTCATGTTCTTAATGGTCGTCTTCTCTGGCTTGGAGTGCATCTGACCCAGCCTGTCTCCCACCAAACCTTGTGAAGACTGGACCCAGTCCCTGCATCCCACTTTCTGTCCAGAGACCAGTTCTGAGCAGGTGGAAAAATCCAGATTCACACTTGACTCGTCAGGTGTCCTGGGCTTCCTGCTGCTACGACCTCTGTGTCGCCAGCTCTCTGTGGAGACCAGCTCTGGAGCCAGGCCTGAGACTCCTCCTCTGTACACAGCAGGGTGCATCCTCCCTGTGGGTCCCTTCCACAAGACGGTCAAGCCCATCACGTCCTCGGCTGCTCCCCTTCTGCCTGACATGCTGAGACCCCAGCCAACTTCAGTGGAGTCTGAGGAGTTTCAAGGAGGTGCTCTAGTTCCATTCTGGCCCTCAGCCGTCCCCTTCCACATTCTCTCCACTTGGTGACCTCCACTCAACAGCTGCCTGCAAGACTCTCCCACCAGACAGAAGGCCCTTTCCTTTTACATCAGCAGGACTCAGCCGTGGCTTACAGCACATGCCTAACCAGGCTTCACCAAAGGAAGGAGCAGATGCACCTGTGAACTCTCCCGGCTCCAGAACTGGACATGGAGAGCTCCCCCTGGTGTGTCCAGATGGCGTCTCCAACTCCAAACACCAAACCAGTACTTACAATAACTCCCCAGAACGCCCAAATGCCCCTGTGCCCTGTTTACACCTCCAGTCCCCGGGAGTCCTGGCGGACTTTCCGCCACATCCTCCACTACCCGGCCCCAGCCTTCCACTCCATGGGCTCTTCCTGTCCCATCCCTGCGGTGGCCTGGAATAGGACCTGTACTCAGCCAAACTGAATCACTCCATTCCCTATCTTTTTTTTTTTTTTTTAATTTATTTTTATTGTAAACAAATGGGATACATGTTTGTACATGGAGTAACAGCATACCATTTTCGTAATCATACATTTACATAGGGTAATGATGTTTGATTCATTCTGTTATTTTTTCCTTCCCCCCCACCCCTCCCACCTCTCTTTTCCCACTATACAGTCCTTCCTTCCTCCATTCTTAACCCCCTCCCACCCCCCATTATGTGTCATCATCCACTTATCAGTGAGATCATTCACCTTTTGGATTTTTGAGATTGGCTTATCTCACTTAGCATGATATTCTCCAATTTCATCCATTTGCCTGCAAATGCCATAATTTTATTATTCTTTATAGCTGAGTAATATTCCATTGTATATATATATACCACAGTTTCTTTATCCATTCATCAATTGAAGGACATCTAGGTTGGTTCCAGAGTCTGGCTATTGTGAATTGAGCAGCTATGAACATTAATGTGGCTATATCTCTGTAGTATGCTGATTTTAAGTCCTTTGGGTATAGGCCGAGGAGTGGGATAGCTGGGTCAAATGGTGGTTCCATTCCAAGTTTTCTAAGGAATCTCCACACTGCTTTCCAGAGTGGCTGCACTAATTTGTAGCCCCACCAGCAATGTGTGAGTGTACCTTTTCCCCCACATCCTCTCCAACACCTATTGTTGCTTGTATTCTTGATAATCGCCATTCTAATTGGGGTAAGATGGAATCTTAGTGTAGTTTTGATTTGCATTGATTTATTACTAAAGATGGTGAACATTTTTTCATATGTTTGTTGATTGCTTGTAGATCTTCTTCTGTGAAGTGTCTGTTCATATCCTTAGCCCATTTGTTGATTGGGTTATTTGTATTCTTGTTGTAGAGTTTTTTGAGTTCTTTATATATTCTGGAAATTAGTGCTCTATCTGAAGTTTGAGTGGCAAAGATTTTCTCCCACTCTGTAGGCTCTCTCTTTGCATCCTGATAGTTTCCTTTGCTGAGAGAAAGCTATTTAGTTTGAATCTATCCCAGTTGTTGATTCTTGATTTTATTTCTTGTGCTATGGGAGTCCTGTTAAGGAAGTCTGATCCTAAGCCAACAAGGTGAAGATTTGGACCTACTTTTTCTTCTATAAGATGCAGGGTCTCTGATCTGATTTTGAGGTCCTTTATCCATTGTAAGTTGATTTTGTGCAGGGTGAGAGACAGAGGTTTAGTTTCATTCTGTTGCATATGGATTTCCAGTTTTCCCAGCACCTTTGTTGAAGAGGCTATCTTTTCTCCATTGCATATTTTTGGCACCCTTGTCTAGTATGAGAAAATTGTATTTATTTCGGTTTGTGTCCGTGTCCTCTATTCTGTAACATTGATCTACCTGTCTATTTTGGTGCCAATACCATGCCATTTTTGTTACTATTGCTTTGTAGTATAGTTGAAGTTCTGGTATTGTGATACCCCCTGTTTCATTCTTCCTGCTAAGGATTGCTTTAGCTCTTCTGGGTTTCTTATTCTTCCAGATGAATTTCATGATTGCTTGCTCTATTTCTGTAAGGTACATCATTGGGATTTTAATTGGAATTGCATTGAATCTGTATAGCACTTTTGGCAGTATGGCCATTTTGACAATATTCTGCCTATCCAAGAACATGGGAGATCCTTCCATCTTCTTAAGGTCTTCCTCAATTTCTTTCTCAATGTTTTGTAGTTTTCATTGTAGAGATCTTTTACCTCTTTAGTTAGATTGATTCCCAAGTATTTTTTTTAAGGCTATTGCAAATAGAGTTGTTTTCCTCATTTCCCTTTTAGCAGTTTTGTCACTTGCATATAAAAATGCTTTAGATTTATGCGTGTTGATTTTATAGCCTGCTATTTTGCTGAATTCATTGATGAGGTCTAGAAGTTTTCCGGAGGAGTTTTTTGGATCCTCTAAATAGAGAATCATGTCATCAGCAAATAGTGACAGCTTAAGTTCCTCTTTTTCTATTCGTATCCCTTTAATTTCTTTAGTCTGCCTAATTGCTCTGGCTAGAGTTTCAAGGACAATGTTGAATAGAAGTGGTGAAAGAGGACATCCCTGTCTTGTTCCCGTTTTTAAAGGGAATGGTTTTAGTTTTTTTCCATTAAGAATGATGTTGGCCATGGGCTTAGCATAAATAGCCTTCACAGTGTTCAGGATGGTCCTACTATCCCTATTTTTTCTAGTGTTTTGAGCATGAAGGGGTGTTGTATTTTGCCGAACGCTTTTTCTGCATCAATTGAAATAACCATATGATTCTTATCCTTAAGTCTATTGACATGATGGATTATGTTTATTGATTTACGGATGTTAAACCATCCTTGCATTACAGGGATGAACCCCACTTGATCGTGGTGCACGATTTTCTTAATATGTTTTTGGATACAGTTTGCCAATATTTTGTTAAGGATTTTTGCATCTTTATTCATCAAGGATATTGGTCTAAAATTTTCTTTCCTTGATGTGTCTTTTCCTGGTTTGGGTATGAGGATGATATTAGCTTCATAGAATGAGTTTGGTAGGGTACCCTCTTTTTCTATTTCCTGGAATACTTTGAGAAGTATTGGAATGATATCTTCTTTGAAGGTCTTGTAGAACTTGGCTGAGAATCTGTCTGGTCCTGGGCTTTTCTTGGATGTTAGGTTTTTAATGGCTTCTTCTATTTCATTGCTTGATATTGATCTGTTTAAATTGTGTATGTCCTCCTGGTTCAGTTTGGGAGGAGCATATGTCTCTAGAAATTTGTCAATGTCTTCGGTAGATTCTATTTTGTTGGAATACAGATTTTCAAAGTAGCTTCTAATTATGTTATCTATCTCAGTGGTATCTGTTGTGATATTTCCTTTTTCATCATGAATTTTAGTAATTTCAGTTTTCTCTCTCCTTCTCTTTGTTAGTGTGGCTAAGGGTTTGTCTATTTTGTTTACTTTCTCAAAGAACCAACTTTTTTTTTGTCGGTTTTTTGAATTGTTTCTTTTGTTTCAATTTCATTGATTTCAGCTCTGATTTTAATTATTTCCTGTCTTCTACTACTTTTGCTGTTATTCTGTTCTTCTTTTTCTAGTGCTTTGAGCTGTAATAGGTCATTTAGTTGTTGACTTTTCATTCTTTTCTGGAATGCGCTCCATGCAATGAATTTTCCTCTTAGTACTGCTTTCATAGTGTCCCAGAGATTTTGATATGTTGTACTGTCATTCTCATTGACTTCTAAGAATTTTTTTATCTCCTCCCTGATGTTTTCTGTTATCCATGTTTCATTCAATAGCATATTATTTAGTCTCCAGGTGTTGGAGTAATTTCTGTTTTTTATTTTGTCATTGATTTCTACTCTCAGTCTATTATGATCTGATAGAACACAGGCAGTATCTCTATTTTTCTGCATTTCCTAAGGGCTGCTTTGTGGCATAACATATGGTCTATTTTCGAGAAGGTTCCATGTGCTGCTGAGAAGAAAGTGAATCCACTCGTTGATGGATGGAATATTCCATATATGTCTATTAAGTCTAGGTTATTGATTGTGTTATTGAGTTCTATGGTTTCTTTGTTTGTTTTTTGTTTGGAAGATCTATCTAGTGGTGACGGCGGTGCATTAAAGTCACCCAGAACTATTGTGTTGTGGTCTATGAGATTCCTGAAATTGAGAAGGATTTGTTTGATGTACAGGGATACACCATTGTTTGGGGCATAAATATTTACTATTGTTATGTCTTCCTGATTTATGGTTCCCTTAAGCAGAATGAAATGTCCTTCTTTATCCCTTCTGACTAACTTTGGCTTGAAGTCCACTTTATCTGATATAAGGATGGAAACCCCCGCTTTTTTACTGAGTCCATGTGCGTGGTAGGTTTTTTCCCATCCTTTCACCTTTAGTCTGTGGATGTCTTTTTCTATGAGATGAGTCTCTTGCAGGCAGCATATTGTTGGGTCTTTCTTTTTAATCCATTCTGCCAGTCTATGTCTTTTGATTGATGAGTTTAGGACATTAACATTCAGGGTTATTATTGAAACATGATTTGTATTCCCAGTCATTTGGCTTATTTTGGGTTTTTAAGTTGGCTTGGTTTCTCCTTTGAGTGGTTTTTCTCTAAGGTAGTTCCTCCCTTTGCTGACCTACATTGTTGTTTTTCATTTCCTCCTCAGGGAATATTTTGTTGAGAACATTCTGTAGCACAGGCTTTCTATTTGTAAATTCTTTTAACTTTTGTTTATCATGGAAGGATTTTATTTCATCTTCAAATCTGAAGGTTAGTTTTGCTGGGTATAGGATTCTTGGTTGGCAACCATGTGCTTTCAGAGCTTGAAATATGTTGTTCCAGGCCCTTCTAGCTTTTAGAGTCTGGGTTGAGAAGTCGGCTGCTATCCGTATTGGTCTCCCCCTATATGTAATCTGATGCTTTTCTCTCGTGGCCTTCAAAATCCTATCTTTATTTTGAATGTTAGGTATTTCCATTATAATGTGCCTTGGTGTGGATCTGTTGTGATTTTGTGCATTTGGTGTTCTGTAAGTCTCATGTATTTGATTTTCCATTTCATTCTTCAGGTTTGGGAAATTTTCTGCTATTATTTCATTGAATAGGTTGTTCATTCCTTTGGTTTGTATCTCTGTGCCTTCCTCAATCCCAATAATTCTTAAATTTGGTCTTTTCATGATGTCCCACAGTTCTTGGAGATTCTGTTCATGATTTCTTAGCATCTTCTCTGTTTGGGCAACTTTATTTTTAAGATTAAATATTTTGTCTTCATTGTCTGAGGTTCTGTCTTCCAAGTGGTCTAGTCTTTTGGTGATGCTTTCCATTGAGTTTTTTATTTGGTTTATTGTTTCCTTCATTTCAAGGATTTCCATTTTTTTTTTTTTTTTTGAGAATCTCTATCTCTTTGTTGAAATGATCTTTTGCTTCCTGCAGGTGCTCTTTCAGCTTATTGGTATTATCATTCATTCCTGCATTTGCTCTCTTATCTCATCCTTTGCTTCGAGAATCATCTTAATCATGTATAATCTGAAGTCCTTTTCTGACATTTCTTCTTACATACTGTCATTGGATTCTATTACTATAGAATCTAGATTTGTTTGGAGCATTTTCTTCCCTTGTTTTTTCATGTTGTTCATGTATCTTACCCTCTAGCAGTGCAGATCTGGGGTATTGCAGATTTCCCCCTATAGGTTTATAGTGGCCCTATAGGTTTCCAAAACCCTTTCTTTAAGGGGAGATCAATATTAGCAGTGCCCAATTCAGACACTATGCAATCCTAGACCAAATAGCCCCTATGAGGACAATAACAAAATTGTCATAATAAACAGAATGAGTTAAAATATTATCTTCAATAAAACAAAAAGATTTGCAATAAGGTCTGCAGTTTCTAATGGAGGACAAAGAGGATGCAGAGGGATGTAGATGTGGCTGTTAATGGGATAAGAAAAGAATATACAGAAATTCTAGATAATAGAAAGTGTGAGAGTGTAATCAAAAGAAATTGGATGTTAGCATGCAAAAAAAGGTAGAAAGAGACTCTGAGGGAACAGGTAAACAAAAGGAAAAGAGAGCAAGAAAAGTAAAGAAATAAAAACTTAAGTTTTTTCTATAAGGAGAAAAGAGAAAATCTACAGTATAACAGTCATATAGTAATGAAACCTCCCAGTCTTCAGTAGCCTGATGCATGAGAGGTACCTGACAATGAGCTTCAAGCCTCCAGCAGGCGTCTCAGGATGGGATTTGCCCCACCCAAAGATCGGAGCTACGGCTTCCAGGATTATCCAAGATGGCTGCTCTGGCTCCCAAATGTGTTGGCAAATGGGGAGCTGCAGCTCAGGGTGTGAACGTGGTCAGCTGGAGGTCCTGGAGGCAGGATGCGGTTGGTCAGGCAGGGGTCCTGGAGGTCAGGTGCATTTTGTGTGGTTGTGGGATCCTGGAGGCCAGTTGCAGTCGGTCTGGGTTCCCAGTGATAGGGTGCAGTCAGTTGGCCTTGGGGTCCCGGTGGCAGGGAGCAGTCAGTCGTCAGTCGACATGAAGGCCCCAGAGGCAGGGAGTGATAGGTCGGGCCGAGGGATCCTGGAGATGGGGCCCAGCCAGTCCGGCCAGGGGTCCTACAGGGTCCAGCTGCCGTCCCAAAATGGCGGCAGCCACATGCAATCAAACCTACAGGCACTGTCACAGTGAACTTCCAGGCAACAGCAGGTAGCAGGTGCTCCGCTGACGGTCAGTGATCAGCTTGCTGACTGTTGTCGGACAATCGGGAGGTGAACCTCGTGTGTTGGGTGATGGATAGTTGTAAGGCAGGTGATAGACAGGTGAGAGGCAGGCAAATGGCGGACAACAGGCCATTGTCCTATAGTGAGCAATCTGCACTCAAAAAAGGCGTCAATATACTGGCAGACTGCAGATGATCACAGCAGACAAATGGGGTAAACACCAGGGAATCGATAAGCAGCAAAAACTGCCTCACCAAGAAACAGATATCCTCTGCATGAAACTGGAGTTACGGAGCAACAAGGAACGCAGCCTCCCTCTAGTCCACCATCTTGGATCCTCTTTTGCTTTTTAAAGTTTAATTTTAGAACATTTAAAGCTAATCACAGTGTAGAAAGATGGGAAAATATGTACAATTATGGATTTGGAGAAACTATTGAACACTTTGGGTTTTCCAGGTTTTCACAACCATGAGCAATGGCGCAAGGCAGATCTTCCACGTAAATGTCTGACCACAGCTCCCTCTCATCTCATGTGGCTGGCTCCCTTGCACTGTCTGGGTCTTGTGTCCCTTCTTAGCCACAGTAGCAGCGCCCCCTGCCACAACCCTGTCACCCTTGTTCACCTTTGGCGAGGCCCCTACCCCCATATGAAATTACCACTGGCTCCACGTTTACTCTCTGTCTCAGCTAGAATGTAAGCTCCGATAGGAAAAGGCCTTTGATGTCTGACGTCCCTGTTGCTTGCAGAGCACACAGCAGGTGCTCAATAAATAGCTACTGAATAAATCAAATGAATGAAAAGTGTGACATAAAGGAAAAGTCAAATCAGAAACTTGGGGAAGTTCATAAAGCAATATCCAGAAATTTTCAAACCCACAGACACCTATTTTTTTAGTGTTAACTGAGCATACACAGGGAGAAAACAGATTTCCGGTAGCTCTGGAGAAGGGAACCACTGTGTACCCACAGATTACCAGTATGAGTCACCTGGGCACTGGCACACACAGGTGTGTGACTTGGACAGTGCTGAGTGTGCTGAGCCTGTGTCTCACTCTCTGAACAGGGATAACAACACCTATCTCACGCATTGGTTGTGAGATTAAAGGAGGCGATCCGTTAGAGTCCTGGCCCAGCACACGGCAAGCACCAATGACGATGGTAGGCGAGGGATAATAGCCCACAGCCTTTTAAAGCCTGTAGTTCTCAACCTTGGTTGGGGATGAAACCCACCAAACCCCTCCACCCCTTGGGGGAAATTTACAAAATCCTGATGTCTGGTCCCACCCGCCAAGATCCTTAGTTAATTAGTCTGGGGTGCAGGCAGGCATGGGAACTTCTGAATGCTCCCCTGGGACTTCTAATATGTCGACAGGGTTGAAAACCATTATCTCAAAGATACTTCTAAAGAAAGTGCTTGGCTGGGAGGGCCTGCCAGAATCAGATTCTGGGATTGCAGCCACTTCTCTTTGGGAGATTCCACGTCTGGTGGAGATTAGGAGTCCTTGTAGACATGTAGGGCACAGGGCGTGGTGCACCAGTGGTCCCAGCTACTTGGGAGGCTGAGGGAGGAGGATCACTTGATCCAGGAGTTCAAGACCACTCTGAA
The DNA here is from genome assembly GCF_902686445.1 of Sciurus carolinensis. Classification (NCBI taxonomy): domain Eukaryota; kingdom Metazoa; phylum Chordata; class Mammalia; order Rodentia; family Sciuridae; genus Sciurus; species Sciurus carolinensis. The sequence goes on along the minus strand of NC_062224.1, from coordinate 4,200,677 downwards.
CAGGCTGGGGAAGAGCTCAGTGATGGAGCACTGCCTACCATGCATGATGTGCTGAGTGCAGCTCCTGGGGAGGGAGGCAACCTGAACACCATAGTGAGACCCTGTGTCTCTTGGGAAGAGAGAGAGCCAGAGTCAGTCAGTCACCGGACACCGCATATTCCCACACTCACCAGCAGATCAACAGATGGATAGCCTTCCCCAGGGGCATTCCCTCCCCTCCCCAGGCTCTGCATCCTTTCTCATACTTACATTTTTACATCACATTTTGAAGAAGAGTTTAGGAGCCAAGCATGCTCACCCACAGGGACCTCAAGGTCATTAGAACAACAGTAAGAAACAGTTAGTGTCCAAAACTGCCACATGGAACTCTTACCTTTGGGGCTGGCAGGTTGTAAATGCCAGTCAATTATCATTTAATTGTGGATTTGAACAAGATTCAAAATTCACAAAGGTCATGATTCGTTGAGCCTAGAAGTAGCTCAGTCAGGATGCTGGCAGTGGATCACACGAGGACTTAATGCATCCCCCTGCAGGGGAGTGCCCTTTAATCTCGCAGACTGTCTTCCCTGGAGCTCTTACCACACTGCTGTTTCCCTCCCGTGCTTAGGACCCCCATCAACTCTTGGCTGCATCGTAATGATGCTCCCCAGGACAAGTAGGCATTGAATTGGTTCAACAAACAGCAAATATTTTATATTTGCAACTCTAGAGATAGCAAAGTACTGTGGTTCTGAAAGAAAATAACTCTATCCTAGGTGTCTATAAATTATCAGCATTGGAGTCTGAAAAATACCAAGAAGGGTCCAAGTAGAGTCTCCCACTTCTGTTGTTATGCTTACTAAGGGTGCAAAGCCAGGCCTTTTCTGAGTATGGTTTCACATGTGGTTAGGAGTAAATATGTTTAGAATGTCAGTTCTGGCTTTGACAGTCACTGGACTGGGGCGTGCACACACTGCAGTGTTTATCAGGGTAGTGTTACGGTATGAGCTGGAAAGTGATGAGTAATTATTTTTATCTACCAAGAAATGAACCCAAGGGCTTTTGGTGGGTGTTTGATCTCTTAACCAAAGGGGAAATCAACATGATTTCATTTTTCTCTCTCTTTAAGGAGACTTCAAGTTGGTGGCAGCGTGGGAGAGTCTCACTGACAAATTGGGTGGATACAGGCAAATAAATTACAACTGGGCCTCAATTCCGTCATCAAGCTATGTGAAAAAAAATGATCACTTCTATATTAAGGACCCAAGTTAAAATTTAGTGTAGATTTTTTTTTATATGAATTTGAATCATGTGGTTCTGAAGTGATGAGACACAAGTCTATGTACAAGTGTCACTTCATGGACCTAATTTGAAAAAAAATCACAATCCTACTTTGCATTCAGTTCTATGGGGAGGTTAGTTTTAGGGTAGGCAAGTGCCAAATTAATTGCAGTCACCAGAAAGCCATCTTTGAAAGACTGGCAGCGAGTACCAAAGTGTCAGGGCAGGGAGTGCACGACCAGGGCTCTCTTCAGTCGTCTCTTCAGATTTCAAACCCGAGAGCGGCTTTCGTCTGCCGGCACGCTGGGGAAATGAGGCCTTCCGATCTGGGGAACGTATTACCTATTATGTAACGGGGCATTCTTCCTTTCCTTTTGCACCTTTGTGTGACAGCATTGTGAGACTCTCAGGACTCCATCGTGGGCCAGCTGAGCGGTCCCTGCCGCTGCTCTCACCAGGCAGCGGTGGGAATGCCTTACTCGGGCCCTGCCAGGCGCTGGCAGCTGTCTTCACTTGCTTTTCCGGTGGCAGCTGGTTCTGACTGAATCTTCTCTCTCTCCTTGATGACCAGCTATTGCCATCATTCGTCACTCCTGTCTCATCCCTCGTCCCACCTGAGTGCTCTCCACTCTGCCATGTCACTTATTTTAACCCCTGTAAACTGCACTGCAGACAGCTAAGGTTTTCAGAGGGCAAGAAGACCCGAGTTAAGGCCAGGGGCCTTGTCCGTGGAAAGTGGCTAGCTTTTGTGAAAACTGGCTCAGACACTGACTTTTGTGGGGCTGGGGTAGGCTTAGGCTCTGTTCCAGCTGAAGACTCTGGGAGAGCAGAAGTCTTAACCTCACTCTCTTGCAGGACGCTCAGCATTCAAAGGCTGCACTACACAGGGATGCATTTTGCAGGTCCCAGAGGCAGCCTGCGCCCCGTCCTTGAATCCCATTCACTCCTGGCTGACCCTGTGATGCTCCCAAACCACATCCATACAGTAAGAAAACAACGGGGCGTATGTGCAGGGCTCTCACGCATGTTAATGCTGTTACATGAAAGGTGCCCAATGAATGCTGATAAGAACTACAGAATAAAATAAATCTCTCTTATGGTGTTACCCTCATTCAAACACAAAATTTGCAGATCTGCTTTTGCCAGCTTGCAGGGAAGAGCAAAGCCACTAAATCCACGTCTCTCACTTACTTGATTTTGGAAAACAAGATTAACAAGACAACAAGACACTGGGTGCTCCGAGGGCCAGGCACCATGGGGAGGGCTGAGACCCCGACTTGAACCACACCATTCCTGCTCCCAAGAGCAGCACAGAGGAGTCCACAACACACCCTCACGTTACGCACTGTCGTAACATGAAGAAGTTCAGCCTCCCTGAATGCCTTCTGTTTCATTCTGAGAGGACCACAGCTTGATTAAGGTTAATCTATTAAGAATGACCCCAACCCATAAAAGAACTTGATAGCTATTCCTAAACATGTTTGCTTATTCTTTTTTTTTTTTTTTTTTTTTTTTTTTTTGTGGTACCAGGGACAGGGATTGAACTCAGGGGCACTCGACCACTGAGCCGCATCCCCAGCCCTATCTTGTATTTTTTATTTAGAGACAGGGTCTCACTGAGTTGCTTAGTGCCTCACCGTTGCTGAGGCTGGCTTTGAACTTGTGATCCTCCTGCCTCAGTCTCCCAAGCCACTGGGTATATTATAGGTGTGTGCCACCGTGCCTGGCTGCTTATTCATTTTTATTTTAGCTAACATGTCACGTTAGTGCAGAGGATGTGAGTCCTTAAAAAGTTTAAGGGTGTATATTTTTAATTAGAAAAGAGCTATTGACCTGGGGATCTATGGCTCAGTGGTAGTGCACTTGCCTAGCGTGCTTGGTGCCCTAGGTCCAATCCCTAGCACAGGAAGAAAAGGGGGACAACCTTTAAAGTGTCTTAGGCTAAAGACACTGGAAGCAGAGAACAGGAGAAAGAGTGGGGCCAACGTGACCTGTAAGTGGCTCCGCTGGCTGCTCCCTGCTGGAGGAGGAGTGGGTGTGGGGACGGCTGCAGTCCAGTGGGACTTCCCACGCTGATCTCGTGGGTGAGGGAGGGTGGGTCCGCTGGGTGCTGACAGCAGCCCGGTCCTAAACCTGCCCATTGGGAACCTGCCATCCCCTTCCAAAGTGAACGAGGGAAGTTCAGAGAAAACACTCTTTGAAGACTTGAGGGATTTTGTTATGATCTCTTTCCCTACAGTTGCCGGGCATGGAAAGTCGCTCTGCTCTGCAGTGCACTTAAAAAAGTTCACACTGGGCTTTCCCTCTCCCCAAAGCCTCGCCCTTTTCCTTTCCAACTTGGGCCCTGCAGAAGGTTCCTGTAAAGAAGGGAGGCCAAGAGGATGGGCCCTTCTGCCACCAACAAGGTGGTGTTGAACCAAGAATTCACCAGCAACATTCAAAGTATCCACGACATGACCTTCCAGAAGCGAGCCTCTCAGCACTCAAAGAGACTCGGAAATTCCCTTGAAGGACATGTGGACCCCAGGTGGGTGCACTGGTACTGGGCTCAACAGAGCTGCCCAGAGGAACCAGGGCCATTCCGTACCGTATCTGTGCAGCTAGCTGTCCAGAGGACAGTGAGGACGGAGCAGGACCAACAAGCCCTACCCCTCAGTCACTTGTGAGCCTGTTACCGCTTTCAAACTGCCACAACTGTCAAAGTTATAAAGCCACACACACAACAGTTCATGACAGACACATTCTCAACTGAGCCACGCTAGTTGTTGCTGTAGCCCTGGTGGCTTCATGCTGGATCATGTACCTGAAAGAGGCTCTCCAGTGCTGTCCGGAAGGCCATTTTCTTCTCCCTAAAAACCAAAAAGTGACTTCCATTAAAATCACGAGCACACGTGAACAGTGCAATCATCAATTTTCCTCTTCAGTTAAGTTTCCATGGAGACCTGGGAGGGGCTGGATCTTTGGGAGGCACCTGAATGGGGTGTGGGGTGAGGGCCGAGCTGTGTGACCTTCTCTGAGTCTAAACCTTCTGGAGGGAGCGGTTTTGTTTGTTGCTCCCTGTGCTGAGTCCCAGTGCCCAGCACACAGCTGCCCCAGGGGAGGCTGTTTAAGTGTCAAATGCACTGACGTCCTGTCGAAGACAACTCACGGACGCAGGCCACAACGTGCCGCCATTTTATTTTTACTTCCTGTTTTGAATTACTTTCCTTCATGCTTTGTGTTGGGCTGGTTTTCACCTAGATTACAATTCTTTTATCTATTATACCAATTTATTAAGGTATCTATTGCAAAGCAGCTGAAAGGAACCGGGAAAAAGCAGTGTCTAGGTCACTGGAGGGGTGTTGGCCCTTCTGCCCATCTAACTGGAGTTCCAGCTACAACCAAGGCCATGCTGTGTGCACCTGACGGGAGGGACTTGCTGGGCTCTTCCTGGAGTGGTGTCCGTCTTCCGTGAAGAGGCCCAGGCAGCACACCTTCTTTTCTGTGACTGCATCTTCATGTAACCGAAGCCTCCCTGGCAGTCAGTATGCCCCCCATCATGCTCTGCAGAGGCCACACTGGGGTGGCCTCCTGAGCTGGGTTTTTGCAACTGCAGCCGCTCACCCCCAAGTCTGGCCTCCAGCCCTCCTGCACTCAGGGGCTGCTGGATCGGCACAGTCTGAAGAGGCCTGGAATCCTCAGGTCTCTGAGAGCCCTGCTCTGAAGGAAGCGCTACCTGCACGCGTCACATGCTCTCCCTTCACCTCCCGAGAAGGCTGCCTCCCACCACGCTCAGCAGTGTGGTCACATTTATCTCAGCTCTCTCTCCTTTTCCCCCTCACAGAAGCATTTCCAGTCTCCCCAGCTGAGACGCCCCCCGAGGAGTCTACACATGCTCACTTTGGCGGAGGCCTCCTCCTGGCACTCTTGGTCACAAAGGAAATAACAGAAGTGCTGCTCATCATAATTCGTACAATTTTTAAAATTTACTTGGGGTTGTACTTTCTCCTCACGTTCCCCTTACTCAGGGAGGTATGTGAGAGAGAGAAAAGAGAGGACACACTACAGGAGTCCTTTGCAGGAACAGAAATGTCCCTTTCCACAACCGTGGACGTTTACAGCCTCGGGGGGCCTGATGCCAGGGCCTATTCCTGGACCCCCAGGCCCCAGGGCCTCTCCACCTCTGGGAGCTCCAGCAGGCCGGGCAGGTCTGTGCGGACCCCCAGGGACCCGCCTCTCCACCTCTGGGAGCTCCAGCAGGCCGGGCAGGTCTGCGCACACTCTGCTCAACACCAGCAGCGTGCGGTTCCGCACCGGAGCATGGGCTGCGGGAACGGGGACTTCAGGTCACACACACACGAAGGTTAGAACTTGACCGATTTCATGGTCTTTGAGGTCCCTGCTAAAACACCATGTTTTACAGAAGTAAAAACGACAACGCACGTTTGCCTTGAACTTGTCTGAAGTCAGTGTTCGGCCAGAGCCATCCCTGTGATACAGACAAGCAACGTGGCCCAGAGGGACCGTGAAAGGTGCTGAGGACAGGATTTAGATGGATATCTAGACTCCCTGTTCTCGGCTCTGATTATTAGGTTGTGTCACTTCGTCAGTTAGTTGTCGAGAGTGGTACTGGAGCTTGCCAAAACCACAGCGGTGCCTTCATTCCATCTCCTGTTAATCACGAGCACTGCTGTCAATGCTCACATGGACTCGTGTTAATCACTGAGCATCTGTGTGCACAAGGCCATGTCGGAACCCATACTCAAAGGTAAAGGACCTGGGCCTGCCCTCCAGGAGGCACAGACGATGCCAGAGGGAAGAGGTTTCTGCCAACAGAAGCGTCAGGCTGTCTCTGGGGAGCAGAGATGTATGTCTGAGACAGGCCCTGCTGAAGGCCTGGGGCAGATACATTGAGAGGCCATGGAAAGCGTGGGCACCTCCGGGAAAGGAGGGGACAAGAGGGAGAGGAGACAGGAAATGGGCCGTGGCCCTTCCAGGAGCTGGACACAGGAGTCACAGTGGCTCTCCTCAGAGGCAGGGCATCCTCAGAGCAGTCTAGGATCAGGGCAGAAAGTGTCCCCTGGCAGCAGGACTCAGGGTAGGGACGGGTCAGGTGCGGGGAGGGGAAGCACGGCTGAGGCTTGGATCGATGCCCTCACCTGGGAGGGCTGGGGACACAGCCAGAGCCGCCCCAGAGACAGTCACTGAGGCATGAGCCAAGGAGGTGGAAAGAGGAGCCGGACTGGGGAGGTCGTGCACAACGAGAGGAGCCAGGCTCCCTCACGTCTGAGGTGCTGGTGGGCTTTCTGGGAGACGCCCAGACAGGAGGTGGACATAAGGTGTCGGCTGGTTACCGAAGAAAAGACTGGCAGTAGCGAGCAAGCTGGGCGGGCACAAGCCCAAGGTAGACTGAAACGCCTACGCTTGGGTAGCAGTGGCAGAAACGAGGAGCAAGAAGAGAAAGGTCAGAGAGAAGGGAAGGAAGCAGGAGGTGCCGAACCCAGTGCAGGAGGGCCCCGGGCTCTGAGGGCCTGGAGCAGACAAGACTTGGTGGGAGGCCGGGAGCGGCACCCATGAGGGCAGTTCAGCATAGGGTGGAAGGGAAGGCACTTTCCCCTGGGGTGGGGGACAAGGGGACGCAGAGCCGGGGAGGCCAGAAGGTGGCTGTGTCTGCGTGGAGAGTCACCACAGCCACCCAGCCCTTCAGTCTGCCCAGCCTTCCCTTCTCTGTGGGGCCTCAGCTTAGAGAGCACTTCCTGGGGTGCCTTCTCCGAACCCCCCATTTGGGTTCTGCACCCTGGGTGTTTCCCTGGCATCCTGTGCGCGTCACCCGGTGGGTTTGGACTACAGACTGCAAAGGACCTCGTGCACGCTGTGCTGTGGGGGTCAGGTGGGTCTGAGCCAGTGGACCCCAAGTATCTGTGGAGGGAAGGAGGGAGGGAGTGCTGGGGTCAGGGACAGATGTGGTCCGCCTTGACCAGACCAGGGCGCGGGCTGCGGTTCAGCATGATGCTCTCCTTGCCCCTCATCTGCCACCCTGCTCCATGGCCTCATCTCCACAAGCCCCTCATGGTCGCTCTGTATTCCTGTCCATCCAGTCACCGCCACACACCTGCCCACCGGTTCTGTCAAATCTACCATGCTTGCCCCAAATGTCTGTGGCCCTCACAGACCCACGTTATCGGATCTCAGCCAGGCCCATCATTCCTGAGCTCCCCCGACTGTCTTCCTCCAGGGCCTCTCAGGTCTGCCCCTTAGCCCCTTAGTCCCGAAGATGTCGGCTGGGCCACGATTCCTCACCTCCTTCCAGGCTGCTCTGGATTTGCCCAGGTCCCCTCCTTGGCTCCCGCGTCTGGGGAGACAGTATCTTTTCATCTTCAAAACTCAGTCCTTGCTCCTTGATTACAGACCTATGCAGACCTTTGAGACAGCCCTGTGAGGGGCGGGGATGCACCTTATTCATCTTTGTGCCACAGATGCTGTGTTCAAAATATGTTGGCCGAGCTCAGTATCACGGTCTCAGGAGATGGGGCACCAACAGGGTTGGCCTTAGCAGAGTGGGAAGGTTTGGAACAGAACATGAAGGAGCAGAAGGAGGACAATCAGGGGGCCCCAAGAGTGAGGGGCCCACTGGAACACATCAGTAAACAAGGGGCAGAGCACAGTACCCCCAGGGCCAGGAGCAGTCCTCAGCAGGAGGCTGACGGCAGGGACTGAGGGAGGTTGGCTTGGGCACGGAGGTCCAGCCTGGGGCATCTCGGGGACAAGGGACCCAGGAGCAAGGGAATGAATGTATTCAGCATTGCATGGTGATGAGCTGTAGCCTGGGCACTGGCTGCTTCCCTGAGACCTGCATCAGGGACACGGAGGATGGAGAAGCTGTGGGCCTAGTTGTGAGCAGCCCAAAAGGGCAGAGAAAATGGGACAGGGGCTTAAAGTGCCCCTTCTCAGTGCCCTCCCACTCTTCTCGGGGGGCCTTTCCCAGGCCGGGAAGCACATTCGAGCCTCCCTTCTACACCAACCCTCGAGCCCATCGCCCAAGCCTCCTTTCTCCTTCCAGGCTTCCCAGTGGCTCAGGCACACGGGCAAGCTCCCGTTATCCTCCAAGTGCCCAGGAGCTAAGAACCACTCCCGAGGGAGCAGAGCAACCCCGGAGAGCTGAACTCCTGCAGTTCCCAGATGAGCTGCTGCGGACGGAAGACGGGTGTGTAAGAAATCACCTTGTAAGAACATGGTTGCTAAGTGAACAGAGGAATTAAAGTTTCAGTTTAGTGCAACTGAGGTTGCAGCTCAGAGAACATCTCAAGGCCCCGGTTCCATCCTGGCATTCGGGGGGAAATCTACCTTGGGTTTGGAAGGGGAGGAGGGATTGTGGCATTATAAGCAAATCAGCAGCATCACGTACTATTTCACTATCTTTTCCCTTCCTTTTTAAAATTCTATTCCAGTGACCATATATGCTTAATAATATGCATATATAAGGATAAGATTTTTTAAACTAGGGGCTGGGGTTGTGGCTCAGTGGTAGACCGCTTGCCTAGAATGTGAGGCACTGGATTCAATTCTCAGTACCATATATAAATAAATGAATAAAATAAAGGTCTATCAATATCTAAAAAAAATTTAAACTAGAAATTGAACCCAGGAGTGCTTTACCGTGAGCCACATCCCCAGTTCTTTTTATTTTTTTGAGACAGGGTCTTGCTAAGTTGCTTAGGACCCTGCTCAGTTACTGGGGCTGACCTTGAACCTGAGATCCTCCTGTCTTAGCCTCCTGAGCTGCTGGAATTACAGGCATGCACTACTGCATCCAGCAGGTTGAGAATTTTAAAAAGAATATCCTTGAGGAAAGGGAACATTTCCGCAAGTCCCAGTTCTTATCAATTCTATGGCTTTACTGAGCACTCTGAGAGATTACTACTTTGAATAAAGTTAGTTTGTGGAAATCACAACTAACCTGGGAGAAAAAGGAGGCAAAACCATGTAACACACATTTAATGATTTTTTTTTTTTTAACCTGGGGGTTTATTACTTCAAAACAGTAATACAAGAAATCGGTTACACTGTGGAAATTGCAAACACATTCTCATATAATGAATTTAAAAATCAAAAACAAAATAAACCCTGCTTAATGCTGTGTAAATCCATGGGATGCAACTTCTGGAGACAGCATCATCTGCTAGTTCCAAAGTGCCCGACTGCCTGCCTCACACACAGTCCAACGCTTGCTATCCAAAAGCAGAAGCATTAACCAAAATCCCTAAGAGGCAGTGTTGGCGAGTCCAGGGAGGAACCAGAACTAGACTCCCACTGACGGGAAGGAAAACGGTGCAGCCACTGTGGAACATGGATGGAGGGTCCTCAAAACTTAAAGACAACTACCAGAAATTCCACTTCCGAGTTTATGCCCCAAAGAACAGAAAGCAGGGTCTCAGGAAGATATTGGGACACCCCACTCTATTTCAAAGCAGTGACCATCACAAAAACAGCAGGGGAAACAGACCAAGTGTCCTTCAATGGAGAATGGATGTTTTAAAACGTGGCCTACCCATACAGAGGAATATCACCAGACCTCAAAAAGAAGGAAATTCTGTCACATGCTACAACATGGGCGAACCTGAGCACCTTAGCTAAAAGAAACGAGCCACCACCGAAGGACAGAAGGCACGCGACTCCAACACCCTGAGGCTCACAGAGACAGAGCAGAATGGAGGTGGCGAGGCTGCGGGAGGGGAGCGGGCTTGCATCTGCATGAGGAGAACCCCTGTGGGTGGCTGGTGGTGGTGACGACTGCAGCACTAGGGGAGAGTACTTAATGCCATCAACAGACATCAGAGTCAGCGTAGAACACAGGCACCATGGAGTTCTGCTCAGCCGTGAAGAAAGAAATCACGGCCCTTCCAAATGGATGGAACTGGAGAACATCACGCTAAGTGAAGGAAGCCAGACCCAGAAAGTGAGAGAAATGAGGAATTAAAAAAAAAAAAAAATGCAGGGGAGGATAGAAGGGGCTCAGGGGAGGGAGGAGGATGGGCAGGGGGAGGAACGGCAGAACGAGACTGGCCAGATTCCACTGTGTGCAGGTACCAATCCGTCAAAACGAATTCCACTTGATGGATAATTATAATGCACCTACTAACAACAATAAATAAATAGAAGAAAAACTTGTAAATGGTTAAAATGGTAAATTTGGGGTTATATGTATTTTGCCACAATTAAAAAGAAAAAAGAAGAAAAAGTACTCTCGAGCCACGCAGGCCCTGGGGAAGGCGTGTGCTGGGCAGGCCCAGTGGCCTGGGTGAGACACTCGGACACCGCCCAGGACGGCGGAGGGACCCTGTGAGCAGCATTCACAACCGGAGAGAAGGGGGAGAGCCGCATTTGCAAATGACAGTAATCTGTGATCTTAAATGTGCGAAAATTAATAATTTAAACCAGATAGGCATCGCCATGGGTCGAATATGCTTTGTCCCCAAGGATTATTATACTAGAAGCTTGGTCCCCAGGGTGGCAATGTTGAGAGGTGGTGGGACCTTTAAGGGGGGGGTGGCGAGTGGAGGGTGTTAGGGCACTAGGGCACTGGGGACCCTGCTCTCAGCAGGAGGTAAGTTAGTTCTGAGACCCCGGTTACAGTCTCTTGAGAGGGTTGTTATAAAAGAGCCCCCCAGCTCTCTGACTTTCTGTCTTGCCATGTGATCTCCCCTTTCTCTTGAACTCTGCCATGACACTATGAGACCCTCCTCAAATTGAGAAACAAAGGGACCATCCAACCTTGGATTTTTGGCCTCCAAAACTATTGGCTATATAGACCTCCTTTCTTCATGAAGTACCCAGCCTCAGGTATTTGTTATAGCCACTGAAAACAGACTAATACCCATACGCACTTGGAAAGTTTGTCTGCGACCCTGAAACACGTTAACTTTTCTCCACTCTGCCTGGGAAGAGATTCTCATTTAATTGGTGTGTTGTGGGGCCCAGGTAAGGGTTTAATTTTAAAAATCTTGAGAACTGTTAATGGACTGCAGGGTTGAACACCAATGTTTTATAAATTCAAATAGGCTAAGAAAAACCCCATTCGATAAAAACTTCTCATTATGGATATGATGGAATTATCTTAGTATTGGGCAAAATGTGTTAACTGCTGCCAAGAATTCTTTCAACAGAGAGAAAATTGGCAAAATTTCAGGAATTTTGTCCTCCATTTGTTTGATAAGCTGATAGGTCCCAATTCTGCTCAGAGAACTCTGGGTGCTGTACGACAGCTGCCTGTGAAGAGTCACATGAAGACTGCACACCAGGTTCTGAGCAGAGGAAGTCTGGGGCCCAGAACACGGTTTGGGAAAGACTCTGAACTCAGAGCTCAGCATGTGGTGCATGTGGGGATGGAATGACATGATTGGCTACTGACGGGGATGGGAAGTCCTGTTAAATATTTATGGGAGGCACCGCACTCCTGCACCAGGCCCTACCCAACCAACCCACAGTGGAGTCACTCCTGCCAGGGACCCCCATCACCAGAGTAAAGCCTAAGTGGACTTTCTCCAGAACAAGGAGAGAGATGCCGCATCTCCAAACAGGCCAGTTAAAAAAAAAAAAAAAAAAAAAAAGACAGGAGATTTGTAAGACCCAATCCAAAGAGGCCCTGTCCACCTGAGCTGGCAGAATAAGGGAGTCCCTTCTGCTCCAACCCCAAGGAAGTGACCTGAGGCGATCTCACATTAACCATCCACCCTTTGCACTCTGATGTTTCCTGGTTCCTGCTCAAGCTGCCTTTGAAAAACATAATTCTCGGCCATGTCCACTGCAGCTCCTGTTTTGTAGACTGATTGTTGCCCAGTTCATGAACCAATAATAAAAGTCAACTGGGGCCTGGGGCTGTCGCTCAGTGGCAGAGCAATTCCCTTGCATGTGTGAGGGGCAAGGTTCTGGGTTTGATCCCCAACATACAAAAAAAAAAAAAAAAAAGAAAAGAAAAGAAAAGAAAAAGAAAGAAAAGTTATAGATCTTTAAAAAACAAAACATTGAAATCTTGATCTTTGATAGTCCCCATGGGTACTTAGTAACTAGTTTCTACAAAACGTATCTTTTGGGACTGTCTAGTTTGGTCTTTAAGTATCTAGGTCTAGTCATTTTTGCTTTGGGTTTTTTTTTTTTATTCTTAACCTCTTTAAATAAGGAACCCTTTAGGGATTTGTACTCATCCTTGGGGTGGGTGGTGCTAATCTTCTCTGTATCATTCCAATGTTAGCATACGTGCTGCCAAAGCCAGCACTCCAGAGTCCGTCTTTATTATGTTGCCATCTAAGGGGAAAGAATTGAACGGGAAAGCATTCCCTAGGTTGCTTAACCTGACCCAACCAAGGCCTGGCTGGAATCACCACGGAGACCAAAATCAGGTTGCCACTGCCCGTCTGGCGATGGCAACCTCCACTGGGGCTCAAGAACCTGAGATTTTAAATGCCTGGGTGCAACGGTGGCAGGGCTTCTCTAACAAGGATTGAGACTGTGCAAAACCTTCTCATGTCACCTGGGCAGCAAAAGCCAAGTAGCTTTTGACACCTCCCAAGACAGACCCATTATCTCTGTGACTCTGCCGTAAAAAGTTGCCATCTCCACCTCTAAACACTCCTACTAGATGGCGGACCTCCTGCTGAACCCATCTAAGAAAACCAATTACACTCAGTTATTTTTCCGCAACTTAGTTGCTACCATCGCAACAACAGCATTCATTTTTACTTTTTGTTGAAATATACCTATAGAAAAATGGACATGTGTTCATTTATTTGAAAGTATATTCAGGAAACTGGCTTCCAGAAATGTACTTAATTCAGGATACATTTACTGAGCACCTACTCAGTGTAAGAGGCCTTTCTAGGGTCTCTGGCAAGGAGAGCCCATGCCTGCTGCCTCAAGATTAAAATCCAGGAATGGACACGCATGGACACTGATGTCTTGGGAACCAAGTGTTAAAAGGCAGAGACAGAATGAAGACGGCACAGTGGTGGGCAGGGAGACCTCAGGGAGACCTCGGTCGCATCAGGTTAGGCAACCTGATGGGAAAGGTGTGCTTTCCCCTTCAGTTCCCCTGAGGATGAAGAACTCCGTGGGGAAGGACACACACCTAAGAGAAAGGCCCTGGTGCCCCTGGAGGACGGAACGCACCTGCAGGTTTGTGCACATTGGCTCTTCCCACCCGCAGGAGCTGACGTGGGGGTCAAGGACCACAGCAGAGCGACTGTTCAGCCCTCAGGCCGGGCATGCTCAGGTGTAACTTCACACCTCTGCCCTGGTTTCAAAGACGAAAGACAAACGGGGTTTCCTTCTGTATGTGAGCATAGTTGACTATTGTTCAGAAATATCACAAAGGATTGTACGGGAAAGGCTGGACTGTACTTGAAAATGTCAATAGACCATGAGATATGGTATTACAGAGGGGAGCTTTGGCGGGCATCTGTTTCATTCCCAATCCCAGGAGACGGGAGGCTCGTGATACCAGGCACAGGGACTGATGGAAGGCAGCATTAACACCCGCCCTGCTCTGTAATTTTCCTGAGGTGCATTATCATGTTCTAGCCGAAGAGAGCTACCTGGTACCGTGTGTCACTCTATGAAATGTGTACTAAGCCTAAAGGCCAAGGATGATTTATTCTAACACTTAATTTTTAAAAAAACCCAAAATATACAAAAAAGCAAAAATTACTCAAAATCATGCTTTAAAAAAACAAAAAAACAAAAAAAGATGTGAAAATTGTTTTCTGTCAATGTCTCATCCCATCTTGCAATTCCATCTCAGCCCCCATGGGTCACTGGTGACAGTCTGCACACATCCTTTCTGATCCCTTCGTCACCATAGTGACATATGGCCATAGTCACCACCTGTACAGAGACATTTTGAAGTCCTAAACCATATTGGTCTACAAATGGCTTCATCTGTTTAACAACATATCACACACAATTTTCAGAGTCAGCTATCTCTCTCCTTTTTAATGTTTAATGACATTACATAGCGTCCACTCGTTCAACCAGCTGCTGCCCATGGCCAGGAAGAGACCCACAGGGCCCCGGTCTTGAGGGTGCAGGGTGTCTTGCCCTCCGTTTGATTACTGTAATTGCATCCTCACTGGGAGATTGCTAGATCAATAAGCTATAGGTGCTGCCAAATCATTTTCTAAAAAGTGTGCCAGTTCAGACTCTCGACGTGTGAGGGAGGCCACACCTCAAACCTCAGGGACACCTGCAAACTGAAGTCTGAGTGACGCTCTAACCCGCCATGAGCTCCAAAGCCGTTAGTCAACTAAGCCCTAAAGGAAAGTGAGGAGAAGCCGCTGTGTCAAGGCCGCGGGGCAAGTCAGATGGCAAGCTGGCAACGTCACCAGGAGCCCTGAAAGTCTCTGTGTGTCTTTGGGAAGCAACGAGGTGCCAACAACGCAGCAAGGCCCTGGGCTTCTCCGTATCTTACCTCTGATATTTCACCTTGATCTGGTCCAAAAGCAGAACTAAGTCAAAGCCTTTAGCATTAATAGGCTACATCAACCAAGAATGGTGTGATTTTTCTTTTAGAATTTCATTTCTGGGGAACTTTATTATAGAAAAATGTCCTCGTGGCCCTGAAATGGTGACCGAGGTTTGGCAGCAGGGACTTGTCTTGGGACCAAAGGCAACAGCAGTTTACATTCATGATTTTCTCCAGTTATAGGAAGCCGAGGAAGCAGGTGATCCTGGTCCACCCAAGCCCAGGACTTGGCAAGGCAGGTTTGCAGAGAACCAGCAAGAGCAGCACCTGAATGCCTGGCCAGGCATCGAGCAGGAGGCCAGAGGGCCGGGGCAGGGACACAAGGACGAGAACAGCAGGAGCCTCCCCACAGGGCATGAGTGAAGCCAGGAGAGCTGACACTTGAACACAGGATGCGTGGAGAGAGCTGAAGGCTGAACACACTGCAGAGGAGGGAAGGACCAGAAGACAGGGGCGAGGACGGCGGGGGGAGGTTGGGGTCAGAGTCCAGGCTGGAGGGTTTGTTCCTGGTGACAGCATGATCCAAGAGATCACAGCCAGGCAGGAGGAGGAGAAGGGTCACAGCAAGGTCACAGCAAGGTGACAAACACGGTTTGGAAGGTAAGACAGCACACCCTGAGGAAGTGAAGTGCCAACGAGAGGAGACAGGCAGGTTCTTATCTGCTTTGGGCAAAACCATCCAGGGTTCCCAAAAGATGGAAGAAGTTCTACGGCTTTTAAAGATCGAGCCACGTTCACTGGTATGACTCACTTGTTTTCAACAGCTAGTGGTCAGTGTGCCTGTCCTAATGTAGCACCCTGATCCCCTTCTTAGAGGAGGGATGGCCAGCTCTGTAGGCTGATGTGGAAGTCCAGTCCACAAAGAAAAGAGGGGACAGGGTTCCAGGCCAAGTTCACAGCACGGAACAGGTAATCTCCACCCTGTGAAACCAACCCCTTGAGAGGCCTTCTCTCCTCCCCAGGCATCCAGAGAGCGCCACGTCAAGGGCCTTTCAGGGCCTGGCTTAAGAAGGGCCATCTGTTTGGACTGGCAGACTAGCTGAATGACTGAAGTGAGTCCCTCTCATCAGCGTTAAGAATACCATGTACATGTCCCAGGCCCAGCTTGGAGCTTCACCTGGTCGCACTGGCTCCTCAGTGCGTAAACCTCATATCAGAGGTAAAGTAAGGAATTACCAAACAAACCAGAGCTGATTTTCCCTTGGAGAAAAAAGCTAAAGGACTCACCAATCTGCTAAACAGATCCTGTTAGAGCTTGAAAGGATTGCTGAAAATCAAGAGGAGCAGGTAGAGGCCTGCCAGGCCGGCTCGCGTCAGATACCATCTGCACAAGTGCTGCTTGGGCCCGTGCCCTGTTATTATCACACACATAATTGCTTCTGGCTTGCAGAGTCTGGTGGCACTGCTCTGCTGAGGCAAGGAGGCTGGTGGATGGGATTCTGCCCACTGTAAAGAAAGGCACAACCCCTCCGTTGACCAATTCTGCCCTAAAACCATTTGCGCCTGCTATTCTGAAGTCTGACAGTAAACACCAGAAGGCTGGGAAAGCCTACGATCTCCTTAGATTCAGGCAAGGTGACACTGATCACACCGACCATTACCAACTCAGAAATGCTGGGCCTCCGGGGCGACGGGGTGGTGCTGTCTGTGTTCTGTGGCTGTATCTGAGTACCACAGACCGGGTCATTCATGAAGAAGTCTGGCTTAGAGTTCTGGAGGCTGGGAAGTTCAAGGTGCAGGGCCACACCTGGCGAGGGCCCCATGCTGTGTGCACCATACCATGGCAGAAAGGGGTGTGAGTGCACAGTAGAGCGAGAAACGGGGGCAGCCGTGCTTTACAAGACTTGTTCTTGCAATCATTAACTCACTCGAGAGAGAGAATAGCACCAAGCCATTCACATGGACACTGCCTCCATGACCTGATCACCTTTTATAGACCCCCCTACCTCTGTTTTTACTCTTTTTAAAATTTTTATTTATTTATTAAAAAAAATTTTTTTTGGTACTGGAAATTGAAACCAGGGGAACTCAACCACTGAGCCATATCCCCAACATATTTTTATTATTTTATTTTGAGACAGGGTCTTGTTAAGTTGCTTAGGGCCTCTCTAAATTACTGAGGCTGACTTCGAACTTGTAATTCTCCTGCCTCAGTCTCTTGAGCTGCTGGGATTACAACAGTGTGCCAACGTGCCTGTCCCCCCACCTCTTAATACTGCCACACTGGGGGCTAAGTTTCCAACACATGAATTCCAGGACCCATTCAAACCAAAGCAAACTCTAAAGAAGCCAACTTGTCAAGCTGGGTGTGTGGACCCAGACCCACTTTCTACACTGTCACAGTTAGCCATGCTAAGCCATCCTGACCACTGGGTGGCACTGAGCCTAGGGTAAGGTTCAACAGAGAGGGCTCTGCCTTTTTATGGCAGGGTGTGCAGAGAGCCAGGAAAAGGTGGGGAAACCTAGAATCCCAAAGGAAGGTATGGGGTCAAAGCCACAGGCAAATCCCACTTAAGATACAAAATGAGTCCTTGGAAATAAAGACTTATGGATTTTTTTTGGTGAATAAACCAGATATAAAATATATAAAATTAGTTCCAATTTCTTGAGCAGCTACTTTAGCATCAATTATCGATTAAGACAGTTTTCTGGCAAACAGAAGACTAAAAACTTTTGTGTTGGCCACCATGCTGTAATATCAACAGACTAACCAGCTTGGGCTTCTGTGGTCCCTAGCCCTCCACTTATTTGGGTAACAATGCAGAACCTTATTTTAGAAAGACTTATTTAATTTCAAAGAAATCAATTACTTACTGCTGGGCTTTCAAAAACTACAATAGCCGTGTGGTTTTCCTATTTGGTAACTTTTTTTTTTTTTTTTTTTTAAATGAGGTATGGACCTAGGGCCCTTTTACTTGCTTTGCAGAAGAAGAAAGAAACCACAGTCTGGGCCTGGGTCTTTTCTGTAAATACAGACATCCCTGTGGCCTAAGAAAGTACAGAGCCTTACTAGGGGCTGACGGGCAGGGACTGAGACTCCAATGTTCACATAAGCAGTATTCATGACAGTAAAACAAAAAATTGAGATAATCTCAAAGTCCATATTAGGGAAATTCTTCAGTAACTCAGTGGCACAGGCTGCCAATAGAATATGCTAGAAGATGTTCTCCTAGTATCTTAAGAGTTCTGAATGGACTCAAGCTGAGGACCACAGTGTGTCCCATTCTATGGAGATGCCAGCTAAGAGGGGCAAAGTGGCAGCGTGACCCTTGCCCCTAGCCCCACCTTCAGCTCACTAAGAGGAAAAGGTTGTGTTAAAGGGATTCGTGGGAGAAGCGAGAGTTGGGGGCTGCTCCCAGCCCCACCCCAGGGCCTCTTGAGGGGTGTCTGCCAGCAGAGGGAGACAGCTCTCTCCCCTCACTGGGTGACGGCTGCCTGTGGGCACCCCGGGTCCATCCTTTCTCCCACAGTGTGTGTGAGCGGGCGAGACGCTGGCCGGGGCTGCCCTGATGGTGGAATGCTTCGGTGGACAAGGGGACCTGGGTAGATTTACCCCACGGCAGAGATTTATCCTCCTGTTCCATTATGTTATTTGGGGGGAGAATCACCTAGGAGGCTCCCTGAGAACGACAGCTGGGGGCGGGGTGGGGAGAGGGAGGGCTGGTGGCCCTGCTCTGGCCGCTCTGGAGCTGGGGGGTCCTGCACCCGGCCCACTGCCTCCCCGCCTCGCGGCCTCTGTTCTCAATGGCCGCCAGCTTACCAGCAGTGTGCGGCAGCTGAGGCCGTGTCCACTGCCGGGTAACGGGACTGACCCACTGCAGGAGAGCCCCAGAGCACCTGCAGCGTGCAGTCCTGGGGTGCGTGTGTCTGGAGGAGCCCCGCAGCCAGCCCTTGATCTGCGCCTGTGCCCCTGCGCCAGCTCAGCTCCGCCATGGGTTTCTGGAGGGAGGAAGCCGCGAACCTCTGCTCACACCACCCGGAGGCAGCAGAGCCCCAGCTGGCGCGGCCTGTGACTTCGCCTGTCCACCGCTACCTCTGCTTTCTTTAAGGCTTTCTAGGAGCGTCTGAACACAGCCCAGTTGAAACCGCACTCCCCACGCCCTCCCCTGCTCCATCTTCTCCGCAGCGCCTGTTACCACTGGAAAGGCTCCTGGTGAGTCTCCTCTACTGGCTGCGTCAGACATTGATGATGTACTTGATCAAGAGCTCAAAACAGTTTTGGTTCACGGCATCACGGCCACGCTACGGGCAGGCACTACCGTCGCGCCCTGTCGTCACTAGGCCCCGTTGTTTTACAGACGGGGAGCTGAAGGCGCTGAGAGGCTTGGGGGGCGGTGCAAGGCCGCAGGGCTGGACAGAATGTCCCCTCTGCGTGCACTAGAATGGCAGATCCAGCTGGCAGGGAACCGGTCCTTTTCACACCATGACCCCAGTGCTGTGAGCAGGACCCATCACAACCTGGGAACACGTCATCCGCCCACCACGCTGCGTGCCCACTGTGCAGGCGGGACAGGCGCGTGGCCCCCACAAACGTGAGGTCGGCGCCTCGGTTCCCCTAACAGCCGTGGGGGCAGTCACGGCTGACAGTGCTGTCCAGATGCCGTCTGGCCAGTCGGAGCTCGGAGTCAACACAATCCCAATGAAAATCCCAGCGAGTGATGCTCTGGGTGTTGGGAAGCTGATTCGGAAGTTCACAGGGAGAGTGAAAGACCCAGGCAGCTGCCTGAAGGACCGCAAGGCCGCAACTCACGCCATCTGACTTTCAGAAACTGCGAAGCGGAGTGGTCACGAAGAGCGGTGCTAGCAAAGGACACGCAGATGCGGCAGAGGAACAGAGGGAGTCCAGAGGTGAGCCACACCGCCATGGGCCCATGGTCACGGGCAAAGGGGCGTGGCGAGGCAAGAGAGCCCTGGTAGTGTTAAACAAACAAACGAAGGTGCTGGGTCGTGGCTCAGTGGTGGACCACTGGCCTAGCATGTGTGAGGCACTGGGTTCCAGTCTCAGCACCACATATAACTAAGTGAATAAAATAAAGATCCATCGACAACTTAAAAAAAACCAGGTGCTGAGACAACTGGACACCCAGGCAGAGAGAGAAAGAGAGACACAGACTTTACACCCTTCACAAAAATCAACTCCAGTGGTCACAGACCTGAAGGTGTAATGCGAAACTACAAAACTCTTAGAAGAGAAGAGGAGGAAGTCTGGCTGACCTCGGCAATGACTCCCGAGGGACAGCAGCAGCACCCACAGGAGAAAGAACTGCTAAAGCAGACTTCGACAAGATGAGAATGTTCTGCTTTGCCAAGGACGCTGTCAGAAGAACAGGAAGGCAAGGCAGACTGGGAAAAATGTCTACAAACGACATATCTGAAAATGGACTGTCGTCCAAATATTCAAAGAAACCTCAAAACTCATTAAGAACAACACCAACAACCAAGTAAAACTGAGCCGAAGGCCTGAGCAGACACCCCACTGAAGAAGACACACAGGTGGAAAATCCACTTATTGAAAGATGCTCCACATCCTGTGTCTTCATGGAGATGAAATGACACAACAAGAGAGTGGCAGGCAGCTGCTAGAATGTCCAGGACCCAGAACACGGGCAGCACCAGAGGCGGAGGAAAGGCAGCCGCAGGGGCTCCTGCTCACCTCCTGCAGGAAAACGGAAGAGTCCTGGAGGACGGCGGCTGCGTCTTATGAAAGTCAGCGCCCTCTCACCCCGGAGCCGGCACTTACTCCAAGCAATTCACACGTGCACACAAAGACCTGCACACGGGTGTGTGGCAGCTCTGTTCACAACAGACCAGCGTTCCAGGAGCCCAGACGTCCTTGACCAGGTGAGTGATGAGCATACTGTGCTCCACCCAGACAGTGGATGTCACTGCTCCCGGGAAAGCAGTGAGCGAGGCCAGGAAGAGACCTGCAGGAACCCAGGTGCCTTAGGAGGAAAAGCAGCCCATCTGGAAAGGCCACCGCTGTGACTCCACCCCCCGGGACATTCTGGAAAAGGCAAGACTAGGGGGCCAGTGACAAGCTGAGAGGTGGCCAGGGGCTGGGGGAGGGCGGGAGGAAGAGGCAGTTGGGGCATCGTCAGGGCAGCAGAATTACTCTGTACCCTAGAATCATCACGTGTCCAAAGCCACAGAAGACACACGGTGTCCCTCAAGGACACTATAGACTTCTGGAGGTAAAGACTGTCACTGTGAGTTCACAGACCATAACCAGTGTGGCCATGCTGTAGGGGATACTGATGGAGGAGGAGGTTGGAGGGATGGGCAGGTGGCAAACGGGAAATCTCTGTACTTTCCACTCCATTTTGCTGTCAATCTAAAACTGCACTGAATTCTAAAAAAAGGGATAATCCACCAGCTAGACCATGGGTTCCCTGGTACGGGGGAGACACACCGGCATAGGTTCCTGTTGCTCCAACTATGCCTTTGCTTTTCCGCTGCCCAGACAAGCCACCTTCCTGGTCTTGGCCCCGCCATGGTCCTGGCCACCAGCCGGTCTCAGGGCTCCCTAGGTCCCGTGGGCTGCCGGGCACGAGCCTGCTCATCCTCGCTCAGGTGTTGCTGCTGCTTGGGTCTCTTGTGTGTTACTCTCACAGCCGTGGACTGAGTGCTGTCCCCACAGAGGTGCACTGCGCCCTGAGCCTTTGTGTCATTTGGAGTGGAGAACGAGTCACAACGAGGTCACCAGGTGAGCCCTAACCTGAAATGACTGGTGTGCGATGGCGAGGGGGATGGGGACACTGAGACAGACACGTGGGAGGGAGGTGACGTGCGGAGGCCACAGGCAATGACAGTGGGGAGTGAGACCTGGAGCAGCGCGTCCCTGGTTTCAGACGGAGACTGAGTTCCTTGGCTGGCCCGCATGAGGGGTGCTGTCACAAGCAGCCCTCGCTCCCCAACTGGGGGTTCAAATCACGCGCTCTCCTCCTGATTCTCCCTGCCCAGCCCGGACCCAGGCCCTCCAGACCACTTCCCCACCTGTCCACAACAACGGCCGGGGTCTCGCAGCCTTAGCGTCTCTTCCTGCCCACCCCCAACATGCCACCGCTGGGAGAATGTCCCCCGAACTCTCGGAGGCTCTCACGGAGACGTCACCTCCTCTGTCCCACACCCAGACCTGACTCCCTGAATTCGCTATTTACACTGTTACTAGCAACTTTCTTCAGCCTGCCTCATCTTTCCTGTCTCCCTGGGGTCCCGGCTGTGGTCAAGGGACCATCACTTAAACCCCAACACCTTCCACCCACCCGCTCTGACACTCACGGCCCCAGGGCCTGGCCTCGACTCTCCTTCCAGTCCACTGCCCAGGGTCTTCAAGGACAGCTGCAGCTCCTGGCCATGCTCACTGTCCAGAGACCCCCAGGCCTGCTCATACCATCCCACCACCAGAGGACTCTGGCCCTGGCCCACGGCCCCGCTTCCATGTCACACGTGATCATATCTTGCTGCTTGACTAGGACAGTGGAGCCATGGGGTGGAAGGTACCCTGGGTGAAGCGTGCATGACACATCAAACAACAAAACCAGCAACGAGATGACCGGCAGTTATTTGCAGTTTTCTATAACTGTGCCCATAAAAATGTAGAAGGGAATTTATCAAAGTGACAGTTCGTACGGAATGGTGGAATTGCAGGTGAGTTCTTCCACTTTTCTAGAATCTACATTTTATTTATTGTTACTTTTAAAGTAAACTTTTTATTTCAGAACAGTTTCAGATTTACAGAAAATTGGAGAAGACGGCCTGAAGGGCTCCTATTATACTACATTTGCTTTTTCTTATTACTAACTTCTCACGTTAGGATGGTAACTACAGGGGCCAGGAACCAATGCGGTTTCTAAAACTTAAAATCCTTAGTTTTGTAAAGCCAAGAAAACAATGTAGAAGAAAGTGTCAGTCTTTCCATAACCCCTTAGCTCCAAATTAGCATCCTAAATATTGACTATTTCCCTCATGTTAGGATTACTTCAGACGCCCCTTGGCGCAGGTTCTTGCATGCAAACTGGAATAAATTGTGCTCTACCCCATTAGCCATGCGCTTGTGTGTGTAGAAGAGTTAAGAATGTCATGGCTGGTGAATGAAGGTCACAGGAAATGTCCTCTGGAGCCTTTAAACAGCAAGCCCCGCCTCCTGGGAGCTCACCTGTGTGCAGCCCTCTCCAGCAAGTCTAAGTTCTGCCTGGGCTCCTGCCTCCCTTCGCCCCTCCCACCTCTTCATGTCCAAGAGTGCTCAGTCCCCCGGGTGACAGGGCTAGGAGGTAGAGAGCTTGCCTGGCAATGCAGGAGGCCCTCCCCACCACCACGCACATGGAAAACAAAAAACCTGAGTCCAGATGGTCTCAGATTATATAGTCAATAATCAATAATTGCAGGGGCAGGGCAGCTCCGGTAATCAGGGCACCCAGTAAATGACTGAAAGGGGAGGGTTAATCCCAAGGCCATCTTAGACATCAGGTGCTGCAGGATTCAAAGAAAGGCGGCTGAAATTAAGCCTTACTGGGAGAGGATTTTTTGTGTTCAAACCAAGAATCATTTCCAGCTTGCTTTCAATGTCTGAACTATAGAAAATGGAGGGTAGGTCGCCTTTCTTTTTTCTCCCCCCTCTCCCTTTAAATGTTTCTTCCCTAGTGAGTTTTCTTTGTTCTAAGTGCCAAGTTGGTTTCAAAGAATCTTTCTGTCTCTAGCAGTTAGAACAAATCCTATAGATTATAAAAATGAACAGTCAACTGAAGCAGCTAGCTTTACATTCCCACTTTTATAAGAAGAGAAGATACTTGATTTTAACACAGAACTTCAGAAGTCTCAAATAGGTCTTTCCTCCTTTTTTTAGTTGATAAATACATTTTCATCTTTTAGGACAGTCCTTAATGCGATAGCCAGAACTCTAACACTAAGGTTAGGGAAAACACTGATCACTCTTGTCACATACATTCTATACCTAATCTGAAGCGGTTCTGGAAAACCCCTAAAAATAAACTAAAAACACATCATTCTTTTCAGCTTCAAGGAAAAAAGGTGAGGGGAGAAACTGTCAAAGGTACTGACAGCGAGGAAGGAAGAATGTTTACTTTGGGTTTAGTGAAATTGTGCAAATTCAGCCAGTCAGTGGGTTGTCATTTCGAGAAAAGTGCTGACTATGAGGACGGAAAAGTCCCAACTTCACAGTCCACGGCTGAACCCCTGTCCCACCCCCCAATGAAAAGCACCCTTGGCAGTTTCCAGGAGAGCTGTGCTTTGCAATTAACATTACTTTTAAAAGAAATGATGTACCCCCATTTGTGTACAATGAATCGAAATGCAGTTTGTAAAAAATTTTTAAAAATAAAAAATAAATAAATAAATTTAAATAAATACCAAAAAAATTACTTATTCTACCAAATACTGCGTGACTTTGCTTTATTACAGAGGTGATCTGCCTGCCTAAGAATAACATTACTGAAGATTTATTACAGACTGACGTTTTTAGAGCAAGACCAAACAAAACTTACTAAAAATCAACTTAGTTTATGAAAGGAACAGGTACGAACCAGCCTGTCTTGAGGCAAGACATGCTTCTGAAACATTTAATGCTTCACCCAGAGTTTAGCAGATTTCAGGTGTTGTGCTACTTTGCTGCTGTGCTTTGAGTGAGTGAACAGAGGTGGACCAGACAGGGCAAGAAGAAACCAAAGCTCCTGGTGACCCAAGGAAGCCTCTGGAAAGATGTACAGCCAAAGGGGAGCAGGGGACTTATAAGCAATCCTCCCTGGATTCTGTTGCTGTCGTTATTGTTTTGGTTACTATAATGTTTTGCACAATTTGAACTTTAAAATAATAAATCTTCTCTCGTGATCAGAACAAAACAAACATCTGCTTTTGGGAAAAAGACATTGTGTGAAAGTCTGACTTCTGAAGAGAGGTCAGTAGGGTAGACCAAGCAGATCCTGGGAGGGTGGTAGGCAGGGATAGGGAGGTTCGGGGACTGGGTTTGACCAAAAGATGTCACGCCCATGTCTGAAAACTGCAGAACAAGTCCCACTGTTATGTATAAATATAATGCACCAATTAAATAATTTTTAACAAAGGAATTTAAAAATAAAAACTAAGGAAAAAGTTTGACTTCTGAAATCTGAAAAAAGTAAGATCTTACAAACCATTATAAAAATGTTGTGTTACGCTATCCAGTTTTGGGATGTCTTAAAAAAATTTCACACCCACTCACACCCACAGTAAGGAAAGTTACTCCCCTTTCTAACTCACTAATGTCAATCTTCTCTTCTCATCAAGTTGGTAAATACTTATTTCAAAGACTGGACTGAAGCATTGTGGCTATTAGAAGTAACAGAGGTTGCTGGAAATATTGCCTGAGTGGACACTGAAAGACCATTTTCGATCTTACTTTCTCATCTAGAAACCCATTACTCATTCTTTATTTTTAAGGCTCTATTTGGTCATCCTTGAAATCCTTTTAGGTGGATTACCACGTAGCTAGGGGGTGACAGGATACGGCTGAGGGGCTGGGTTGTGGCTCAGCGGTGGAGGGCTTGTCTCGCAGGTGTGAGGCGCTGGTTTCAAATTTCAGCACCACATAAAAGTAAACAAATAAAGGTATTGTGTCCATCTACAACTAAAAAGAATACCAAAAAAATTAATAAGTAAAAGGAAACAGTTGGAATTATTCTTACCTGGTCTTGCTCATCAGGATTTGGCGGGCTGTTCAAAGTAACCGCGTCACACTCTTCAACTGGGGGGAGGAAAGAAAAGACTCAAAGCTTGAAGAAATCACCCGCTGCAGTGTAAGACCCCAAGGGACGGCCTGACGCCACGCGCTGCCCGGACGCCTCGAGGAACTCTGTGGCCGTGAGTGGCCACCTGCACCTTCTCCCCGCTCTTCCCAAGGTCGGTCCCCGCCACACATGCTCCTCCTCCAGGGCTGAGGCCCACTTCCGCTCATGTCTGCGCAGCTGGGTCCAGTTCCTGCCAGCCTGTGGTCATCAAACCAAGCCACCACATTCTCCTGAGGGAGCCAGAGGCACCCCGTCCTGTGGACTCTACGAAGCCTGCCCCCCACCCCTGGCCACCTGTTCCCCAGAGCAGCCCGGTCGGACCCAGCATGGTGCAGGGTCCTTCTCCAGCTTTATGTGTGGCCCGTAAGCCACCGTCTGTGTCATCTGTCCAGGGCCAAATGTCATGTGTTTGGCTGTCCCCAGAACCCCAGCACGGGATCCCTCCCTCACCACGGGGCACCACAGGGCGGTCAGGCCAAATGTCACAACTAACGTGATGGCCCAGCCTCGGCGACCCTTGAGGGCATTTGGTCAGAGTTGATGAACTTCTCTGATAACTGTCTTCCAGGACGTGCAGAAGGCTGCCTGGGGCGGCCACCAGTGCCGAGGGACTGAACTGTGGCCTGGGTGCCGCACTGTCTTATCCTGGGGGTTTTCCTCCTCTTCTCGTCTGAAGTGCTCCCTCATCCCAGAGGAAAATTGCTACGAACAAGACCTCAGTGTGGAGCACCGTCGACTCCGGCCGGAGTCGGGCAGGGGGTCTCTGAGCCCCACCTGCTCAGGCAGGGGCAGCAGAGCCCCCCACCTGACTGCTGCCGAGGTTCTACTGCTCTAGGCGGGAGCTTCCGGGCACTGCGTCAGCCCGGTGACCCCACTGGCCGCCTGTGCCATGCATGGTTCTGGACACTGATCATGCACCAGTGTGGGGTTCCTCAGTGAAGGAAGGGTGCTCACCACCCAGGCAGAACTCCGCATGGCTCCCAGCTTGATGATGTCCAGGCAAGGGCTGTGACCCTGTCTGTCCCTGGGCCACTCTCCCCTGGCTGCTGTCTTTGTGTTCCCCTGACCCCTAGGGGCATCGGTGTATACCGCCAAGGCAGGCTGCACCCAGGTCTGGTGACAAAGGGAGGGGGTATTGGGTACGCCATGTTCTCCTGGGGCACAGAACCTGGCCAAGAACCTGGCCAAGAACCTGCGCTCGACTTAGCGCTGCCCTACCAGCACTCTGAAGGGCCAAGTTTGCCTTCAGGACTCCATGGCCGGATCCAGACCACAGACAAAACCCCCAAATCAGATGTGGACCCAGCCCCAGGGAGATCCACGGGCATTCCCTGGAGGAAGCATCACCACAGGGAACTTGTTTGTCCTGCAGATTCCAGGCCCCAAGACAACACCAAATTCAAATTCCACAAGGCTGTTAGCAAAGGAGTCCGAATACGTCTACCTTTTCAATTCACTAGATGACTTTTTGAGAAATACAGGGAAGGACAGAGGTGGCCCACCAGAGAAAAGGAAATGCCGAATCTTGACTGACGTCTGTGAACACCTGTCTACGTGCCAGTTCTCGCCCCAGGAAGGGTGGCTCGGATATCGGAATTCTTTGGAAGGAGAGCCACACTCGCTTCAGGACACTCCAGCTAGCAATCTCTAGGCAGAATCAGGAACCACGGGGTAAAAGAAGCCCCCGTCTCACTCGAGTCCTGAGTCCCGCGCCTGCACCCTCCCAGCAGAGCCACCAGAAAAGAGCCTCCCCAGAATACGCCCCAGAAGCCCCTGAGGCCTGGGGGTGATGGAAAGGAAGCTCTGCATTTGACCCTAGTGATGACACAGCTCAGGTGGTAACTCAGATGCAGATGCCCTAGGCTCCCCCAGGTGACCTGCGGTAAACCCCTCCGGTTGGGCCTGCGTTGCAGAACCGCTGGGTGCTGTTGGTGAAGACTGTGAAGCCTGCTCAACCAGCTGAGGAAAATGAACTTTGAGGACTTTTAAACCATATGGAAATTGTAAAAGGTAATCATACGTGACCCCTCCACTAAACCAAGTGCCCCCCAAATCACTCGAATGTTGGAATCCTAGTGGGTACTTAATTAGATTACACTTAACTTCCAGGTCTACAACTTAAGTCTCTTTACTAATTCATATGGATTTTCTTTCCCTAAAAACAACTTTAGACACCAGAAATATCAAATGATGATATTGTCCCCATCTGTGAAATTGAAGAAAAATACGAGCAGACGTTAAATTGTTTTATTACTAAATACCAATGTTGGAGTACGACTTTCAACTTCCAACCATGGTTCATTTACCTACAAAAGGATGGATTTATCTGAAGAGAACAATTATGCATTGAATATTTTTCATTGTGAATAAGGACAAAGGAAAGGCCTAAGGTATGGCTTCCAAAGTCGTATTTCTCAGGACTCACGATGGATTTCAGCTGAGGTTCTGTGAAATTCAAATTCTAGGAGAAACCCAGCAGTACTGCCAGCATGGGATGGGTTGCTAAGCAAGAGTCCTTTCCTTTCAAAACAGGAAATGGCATTCAAGGCTGATAAAGAGAGAGCTTGAGGCAGATGCGCCATGACACCGTACCAAGACAGCCCCCCTGGCCACTCTGCTCGGACCCTTTGGGAGTTCTCTGTTCCCGGCTCCCACCATTCTGTGGCCAGCTTTCCTGCCACACCTGGCCATGCGCACCGGCAGCCTCTGCCCTGCCCTCACTGAGTTCTCACGAGCACCCCGGGAGGCGATGCTCACCTTGTCCTGCCGGCACCCTGAGACCTGCAGTCCAGGCCCTCTGCGCAGCCCCAGCAGTTCTCTCTTCTTTGGCAGGCTCTCAAGTGGCTCTGTCCCCAGCCACACAGGCATGAGCTCAAGGGCGGTTCTGGGTCCCCTCCTAGGCCCACAAAGCCAGGGTCTCAGGATCTACATTTCAAACGAGCTCCCCAATAAGTCTGAGAACCAAGCACTTTCCACTTCCTGCCAAGAGAGGTCCCTCATCTGGGTCCCAGAGACTCTGAGGTCATTCACGGAGAGGGCGGAGGGGAGGGGGTGTGCCAGAAACCTCCCCCCGACAGCCGGGGTCTGGACCACGCCACTCCAGGGGCACGAACAGAAGAGAATGACACTAATGGAGTCCCTTCAAGGGCCAGGGGAAGAACCTGGGGGTAGGGAGAGGAGAGCTTTGGCTGAACCCTGGACTTACCACAGACTGCCCAGGTGGGAAGTTCCCTGTGTCCCCACAACCACAAGAACTGCTGGGGAAACCCACGAGGGCAGGGGCTGGGCAGGCCACCCTCTGCAGTGACCAGAAGCCAGGTGTCCCTGCCGTCCCTGAAGCTGGGCACATTTGATGGTCCCCACCCCACATCGTCTCTGAGTGGTCAGCAGAATGCAAGGTAAGGGCTCCAGGGTGACAACCAGCAATTTAGCCTCCATCACACGTGACTTTGAAAACCATATTGCAGACCTTTCCTTTGTCCTCATTCAGTATGAAAAATGTTAGGTGCATAGTTTCTCATCTCCAAATAAGAAAGAATGAAAAGCTAGGGACTAGCCCCCGGATGGTCTGTGCGAACTACGCCTGAGCCTCGGGTTATAAAAGAGCTTTACTTGTTTGTTTTTGTGCCTGGCCAGCCTCCCTTGTCCCTTGCTGGCCCCAGAACACTCTTCTCTGTGATTTGCGTAGGACCCACCCCATGCCCACCCCCACCTGACCTTGAGACTCAGACTTGGTCAACCTCCCCAACCCTCCTAATGGTGGTAAGTGACCCAGCGATGGACAGGAGTCCAACCTGCCCCCTCACAGTCACCCCTACAACTGTGCTCAGGGTGCTGGGAGGCTGCCTCCTCCCTCTCTGCCGTCTGGCACAGTGTGGCCTGAACCTGGCAGCGCTGGGAACTGCCCTGCCCTCCACACGGGGACTCCTGCCGAGAACCAAACCATCCCGGAAGGGAAAGAGACTGAGCCTGGGCGCATCCTGAAGTGTCAGGATCCAGCTGCACCCAGGGGCCCTGAGCCAGTAGGCCCCTCTCCCACTTCTGAAACCGATTTGAGTTAGATCTATCACTCAGGATAGAGACCTGGCTATCTACACTTTTATTCTTGTAAAAACCCCCTTAGAAATTACATTATAAAACTGGCATAAGATAATTTACATATTTTAATAGAAAGTCATTTGTGAACTTTTTAGTCATGTAACAGGTGAGCTAAATTGTCGTTGCTTCTGTTCGACAACTTTAAACAGTGAAAAATTACTTAGATGAGTGCTTTGTTCACGATAGGAAAGCATCGCAAGTTCGAGGATTTATATTTACTGTACGTACCTTTAGGGAGTCCCGTATCTTGAATGGGATATTTGTCTGACTGTAGAAACCAACAGAAGAGGAGAGTTATTTTTAAATGTCAGTTATAAGATCAAAGTGAAAAGAAAGCTTTGTCTTTCAATTTAAAACATGATTTCCATTTAAAACCTTGGAAATGTTTAGCTTTAGACCTATTAGTCCCCACCCATTGATGTTTTTCCTTCTCAGTATGTAGAAACGAAATCAAGGTTGACAACAAGTTAGTGCTGGAACATGAAACAGAAAGAGGCTCTCTCTAACTTCCTCGGCTCTGACCACTAAACCACACTTCCTCTCTTCTACAGGGCTGTCCTCCCTATCTGTTTCCTGCAGCTTGAAGCATTTGTTTCCAGGCACCACGGGGGTGGACCCACTTCTGCTCCTCATTTCTGTGGCAGTCATTTGGGCCAAGAAGGGTGTGTTCTGGGCAGTGCTCCCCATCACATGCTCTGCCCTGGGTTCGAATCCTAGGAGACTCCAAGGTGACCTGCGTCGCCTGCACAGAGAGCTAAAGCTCAGCCACTGACTCGCGCAGCTCTGCACGGGCCTCGAGGCACCCGTGCAGGGCAGCCCTGCCACAGGAAATTCAAATGGCGCATCTCTTACGGCTGCTCTTTTTAATTCCTTCACCCCTATCTGGAGGTAGCTAATGTTCCAGAAACTTGTTTCAGATTAAACAATGCAGCCATTCTCTGAAGACCTCCTGAGAGGGGTCCCTGTCCTGTCCCCAAGCCCTGCTCGCTGCAGGCCTCACCGTGCCCTGAGACAGGAGGCATGTTTCGTGCCTCCCCGTGGAGTTAGTCCTCTGAGCTGGGCAGTTGGCTTTCAGGACCTCCAGAAGCATCCAACTCTCTCCCAAGGCAACTAAAGTAAGTCAGAATCGATCGCAGGTGACAGGGAAGACCAAGGGCTCTGCCCCGGGGAAGTCAGCTCTTCTCACTCTTCCAGAGCAGGGAAGCCCTGTGCTCTGCACAGCCTGGCTCTGACCAGAAAGCACTCTCGTCCGTGTCCTCAGACAGGTGGTGAGTTTTTCCACAGAAGGACTATGGTGGCCGCACCCCCAGATTTGGACTCAGAGTTAAGTGGAGATCTAGAGAAAGGGTCTGCGCTCGAGCACACAGGCTGGAGCGAGCACGGGTCTCCTGGAGGAAGCGATGCTGGAGAAGGAGAGCTCAAGCCCAGCACTTGGGTGAACCCGAGGAGGGAGCAAGGTCGCTGCAAACAGCAGACGCAGCAGGAACAAGGGGACCTGTCAGCCGGAGCAGAGAGGAAGACGGCGCTGAGCATAAGCTGAGGGAGCCAATTTCCAAGAAGGACCATGACGTGAAGCCCAGGGATTTAGATATAGGTTCTCAGGAAGCTGCTTCATGGAACGTCAGGTGCCATCTGTCCTGTGCCCAGCTCTGCACATGGGGAGATGGACAGCATGGTGTTTGGGAAGTCAGACAACCAAGAGATCACACTTCAGTGAGAAAAAAAGTAGGGGCTAGGTGACTAAGGAGGGAGAACCAGAAGGTCCAGAGCAGGGAAGATGCACAGGAGTTGGGCAGGTGAGGAGGCAGATTTCCTCCCAGAGGGAACAGCGTGATCAGTGTCCCAGGAAGGTGAGAGGATGTGCTGTGGCCAATCAGCAGCAGAGAGCTGCACACACCCTGCTCAGCAGGTGAGTTGTGGACCTGAGATAAAGTCATGGAGGACTCACCTGCCAGGCCAGGGAGGAGGCACCGCATCCTGCACGCAGCAGGGATGTCGTGGACTGAACCGCATCTCCCAGAACAAGGATATTCTGAAGTCCCAACCCCTCATCTCTCAGAGTGTGATCTTATTTGGAAATAGGGTTGTTATGATTCATGGGCTAAGATGAGGTCACACTAAATTATGGGGGACCCAGTAGAGGCTGTCCTCCTAAGACTAGAGGGCTGGGGGCATGGCTCAGTGGTGGACAGCTTGCCCAGCATGTGCAAGGTCCTGGGTTCCATCCCCAGCACTGAGAAAAAGAAGAAAAAGAGAAGAGACAGAGGCAAACACAGGAGAAGAGGCCACGTGTGTGAGAAGCAAGTGAGGCACCCAGGAGCCCAGGAGGCCCGATGGCCTACAACTGCCAGCAGCCAGAGCAAGCCAAGGGGGATTCTTCCCTGCAGGCTGCAGAAGCAGCAGGGTGCCACCCTGGACCTGAACCTCTGGACTCGTGACAGAATGCACACTGTCCTCCCAAGCTGCCCAGTATGTGGCGTGTTGTTCCCACGGCCCTGGGAGACTCCTAACGGGGAAGCTTGGGAGAGATCACCCTGTCCCCAGTGTGGAGAGGTGACCAGAGGGCCCACGTAAGTGGTGGGGAGAGGGGCTCCGAGGGAGGGTGAAGCCGTCACCAGGATGTGAATGGGAGACAACCAAGGGATTACTCTTCAATGAATAAACAAGTAGGGGCTAGGGGAAGGGAAAGGACGGGAGGACCGAGGGATACTTGAGAGTCACAGACCCCATCTGAAAGGATCCTGGCCACAAGCCAGGGCTGCCCTGTGTTCCACTTGTACAAGGCTAAGAGAGATTTTTTTCTTAATCCCACTGTGTGTCAAAGTTTGATTCCTGCACCATCCACACTTGCCAAACTGCAGTGATGAAAAGGATAGGAAAATCAGACCGTAGGTCCTCGCACACCCAAGATGGGAGACACTGATGACATGAAGTGCATCTTAGGTTATCGGCACTTTCAGGTCTCAGTGGGCCTGTCTTCAGAACTGTGGAACAAGAGGAATGTGTCGTTCTCTGCCCATACAGTGACAACTGCTGGTGTCCAGGGCCCCTGACGGGGTCCTGAACAAGAAGCACAGGAGAGTAGGACCCCAGCTGTACACATCAGCTAACTGCCACTTTTCACCTGTGGAATGGGGACCAACGCCTGCCCCACCATCTCACAGGACATTTGGAGGATGAAAAACAATGCCTGGGGAGTATTTGGCAACTTAAAGCAGGAGAGAGTGGTTGTGGGGGGGTGAGGGAAGGTGGGCCCAGAGCCAGCTCTGGGATTAACAGTGATACCAGAGGCAAATCAAATAGTACTTGCCCATCTCTGCTCAGCTGCTGCAAAAGAGTCCTGTTTTTTTTCCTTCAATCTCACATTAGATATTTTGAGTTTTGAAGATGGGTTAGTAAAGAGTAGACCAATATGGGCTGGGGGTGTAGCAGTGGCAGAACACTTGCCTGGCATTTGCAAGGACCTGGTTTTGATCCCTAGCAACACACACACACACACACACACACACACACACACAATAGTATTAAGGTAGATAAAGACCTTGCAAAATCTAAAAAGGTCACTTCTGGTATGCACAAAACAAGAACACCATTTTTAGACTGGAGAAACCCAAAGTTCAATATGTCATATAGATAAGGAAGTTTATCTTGGGAGAATCTCATTTTTGGGTTTCTAGGCCTCACACAAATACTCCGATGAAAATGTAAAATAACACAGGGAGAAATGCACAACAAGGGGTGTGGCTATGAAGGTAAAATGTGTGACCTACCTCGTGAAAAGATAAAGTGCTGGGGTCCGTGTCTTCCACTGGCTCCTTTGCCATGTGATCTGCAAAGAAAACAAAAAAGAGCATTTTCCCTCATAAGAAACACATGTGATGCCTTTGGGGTTGTCGTCCTACCAATGTGAGCTAGGTGGGGGGCAGGGGCTGGAGAAATGCTCCTCTCCATCCCCCACAGGCCAAGTGAGGGGTTGAATTAAACCATGCTGAGAATAAGAAAAAAAAAAAAAAAAACCTTGCAAAACAGAAAAACAGAAAAACAAAAAACTATACTACTTTGGAAAATTAAAACTATCTCCAAATATTTAAATTATGCAGATGTGATATTGACAATTCTTTTACATGTTGGATTGGACATAAATTTGGGTAGGAAAGATTTAACTCTGGATTCTACTTATTTCCTTACTTCCTACTCTTGGTAACTTTTCAATTGTTTAATATCATTTTTAAGTATAAGGTTTCCTTAGAGCACTTAACCTAGCATGAGCAAGGCTGCAGGTCCAATCCCCACACCAGAAAATATAAAATAATAAGCCGTTATGATTTGAATCTTAAATATCCCCCACGGCTAAACCCCAGCAGAGCCTTGGGAGATATTGGGAGTTGGAGGAAGTATATTGCTGGGGATGTGTTCTTGAAGGATATATCTTGTCCCTGGTCTCTTCCTCTCTCTTTTTGCCTCCTGCACTTTGAGGTGAGCAACTCTGCTCTCCTACACTCCCTCTCCTACTGCCAAAAGACCCAAAGCAATGGAACCAAATGACCATGGACTAAACCCTCTGAAATTATGAGCCAAAATAAATCCTTCTCCCTTTAAGTTGAGTTTCTCAGGTATTTTGTTATAGCAATGGACAGCTGACACGCACATAAATAAGGCTTCTTGATGTGGTTCATAATAAAGTAAAATATACTTCACAATATTTTTGTCAAAAATTGATCTTGATTTCTCAATATTTTTCTTCCTATACTTTATCAGTGCTTTTTGCATTTAAGGAATCTAATGAAGTACAGAAAAAAAATCAAATGTGGAAATATAGAAAAAGGTATGGGCCTTGATCAGGCTACTGCCAGATCATATGAATTTTTACACATTAGAAATAGCTCCTGGGGCTGGGGAGATAGCTCAGTCGGTAGAGTGCTTGCCTCACAAGCACAAGGCCCTGAGTTTGATCCCCAGCACTACAAAAAAAAAAGAAAAAAAAAAAAAAAAAGAAAGAAATAGCTCCCCTTTTCTAAGTTGCTTTATAAGACACCTGCCAGAAAACCTTAACAATAATCAAATCTACTTATGTGAGGTCTTCTAGATTTGCGCAATACACAACCCACATCTATGCACCAGCCATGTTTCAACAGCCAAAACATTCACTTTTATCCAAATCCTCATTAAGTATATACTGTAGATTAGGCTCAAGGTCTTGGAATACCTCTGGGGATCCAGGTGAGTCTCATAAGACACTTTTTAAAATTGATTTACTTTTTAATTGCTGCATCGTAGTTTTATGAATAAAAGTGGGATCATTGTGATACATTCACACATGCACATGATATAGCTTGGTTGGTCTCATTCTGCTCTTCCTCCCCTCCCCCATCCCTTCTTCCTCTCTCATTCCTTCCCTCCACTCCACTGTTCAACGGAACCATTTCTTGAGACAGTAACCTGTGTTTGTTCTCCCTGGATGTTACCTGCAGAGAGAGGGACTGGGCTTTGCATCTTTCTTTGGCCCAAGTGTTCACAATGTCCAAAGGAGATGCTGGTGGAGGCAACACCTCTATTTGTTTTATGACACCAACAGTCATTGGAGAGAAGTGGGGACAAATGGGGAGAGCTCTGGCCAGCATCCTCTTGTGAGAAGGGACCATGCCCTGGTCCCAGCAGAGCACAGAGTGGTAAGAGAAATGGAGAAAGCATGGAGCAGATCAGGCCCCAGGCTCAGGATCCACCCCGGCAAAGAGGCCTGTGCTTGGTGTCCAGAAGATACAGACGTCCTCTGGGCCTCGTGTGGACAGTGAGGACTCGAGGCCTACCTGAAGCACTGCAAACCCAAGGTCCTTCCTAGAGTCCAAGCGCCACGTTAGCCTCACATTCCTCTGTGACCCTAAGGAGGGGCAGAGTCCCAGTTCTGTCTGAAATGGAATTCCCTGCTGGCCTAATGCAACACAGACTCAGACTCGAAATTAAATTGACATAAAGAAAATAGAAAACAAATTGTGTCATAATTCCACCCTGAGTTGGAAGAACTCCTGCTGCCCAAGTGCCTGAGAGGGGAAGAGAAAGCTGGGAGGGACACACAGGCTGCCTGCAGGCACCCTGGGGACGGGGCAGTGGGGCTGAGACCTGAGTCCTCAAGGGCCAGCTGACCAGAAGGAGCTGACAGGAAGGGAGCAGACCGAGGGACAGGGCAGCTGACCCCAGGGACTAGGCTGGCCGAGGCCAGGGGAGGAAAGAGAATATGCTTCAGGTGGGTCCCTCCTGCTGGACAGCCCGCATCCCACTTCCTGGTGTTTCAATCCCATGTTTCTCCCAGTCTGGCTCCTGGCTGGGGCAGGGGCAGGAGAAGCCACCAGAACCGAGTCCCCTCTCTGCCTCTCCTATCACAGCCTCTTCTCTTCTTCATCTTCACTGAAGGGGTCCTGGAGGCAGGTACTTTAAACCGCCGCACACCAGCAGCATGGGATTCCAGCAGGTGTCAGCACAAGGGGCTCTCAGGTGCACGGCTACGCAGAACTTGGGGTGCAGGGGTTTATCGCCCCCGACAGCTTCCTGTGCAGACACTGACTAGTCTTGTTCCCGACCCAAGAACGAGTATGAGAGGGAGGAAAAATAACCAGACCTGGAGGAAGAGGGAGGAGACAGCTGGGAAAGGCAGCAGAAGGAAGCGAACAGGACGGCTAGCAGAAGGAGCGCGGGGTGCCGGTGTGGAGGTCTGGCCGGGCCAGCACCCCCGAGCCAGGGGCTGGCCCCGAGCGGCCTGGGGCCGTGGCCTCAGTCAGGTCTCTGGCCTGGGACCACCCAGTGCTGCACCCGGGAGAGCTCTCAGCTTTCTCAGCCTCAGGCTCCTCCACTGCCCAGGCAGGCCCAGGTCTCCCGCCACACACAACTGGGGGCAGTTACCCCGGTCAGACCAGGCCTGGGCAGCACAGGGGTGGCACCCTGCTGCTGCTCAGGACCTGAGCGACTTCTGGAGCCTACCTGGAGGGCTATGAGGCTGGCCGGGAGAGACAAGGGCCTCTTGCTTTGGCCTGACACCTCTGGGAACTAACGGAAGCTGAGAAGGGAAGACAGGTGGAGTCTTTAGTGCAGAATGGGGGGGGGCTGAGCAGGGTGAGTGGTGAGGACTCACACAGAGGCCTTTCCAGGTCTTCCCGTTTCACTCCAAAGGCTCGGACTGTGTCCGCCCTTGCTGCACAGGGCTGTGGAGGCAGCTCCAGGCTTCCCAGTGCGCCCCCGACTCAGGCCCCCTCCAGCGCCCACGTTCTGAATCTGGTTAGACCGTCTCCTGGCAGCTGCTGTAGGTCAAGCTGAAGTACTTTTATTCTCAGACAGATTTTCTGTGCTAAGGAAATCACTGAGCCAGGTGGGGAGGCTGCCCCCAGTTACCTGAGACTGATCTAGAAGAGAAAGTTTTCCTAAGATCTGACCTACAGGCCTTGGAATTGCATGTTTACAATACTATTAAGTATGAAATCAAATCGTTTATTTAAAGCTTTAAAATGTTTGTCTCCACAAGCCCCAGGTAACAGCAGGCTGAGCCTGCCAGGCAAGCTCTGGTAGTGCGAGGGACATAAGGAACCAAGGGGCAGAAACGGCAGAACTGCCAGGCCTGGGGCCTCCCCTGCTCCTGACTGCCATTCACTGTCTGGCCAAGCCTCCCTCCCAAAGCTGCCTGGGCTCCCCTGGATCACGGCTCTGACCAAGCTCAGGTTGACATGGCTTCCAGGCTGCCTAGCTAGCAGCTGGCCTACTGGTTCCTACTGAGAGAGGTGGAGCGGTGGCCCTGGCCAGGGGTTGGTGGCAAGCGCGGCCCATGGCCACGGGAAGCAGCCATGGCAGGCCTGAGGTGTGGCGGTCAGTACCAGGTGAGCCGAGGCAAGCCTATCTGTCACCTGGCAGAAGCAAGCGCACTCCAGAGCCAGACTCCCCACTGAGCATGTGCAAGCAATGACTTCACCCTCCAGCTTCAAGCGGGGAGAACGTGGAAGGCAAACCTGAATGGCCCCCAGAGCTGACCAGCAGCGTTGGTGAGCTTCCGAGCCCTAATCAGCATGAGCATGGGCCAATAAGCGAGCCCTGCTCTTCACGAAATCCTGAGGCTACCCTCGCCCATCCTGGTCTGTGGATTTTATTTTTTGAACTCCTAAGACAAGAACCTGGAGAGGAGAAACAACAGGAGGTGCTGGGTGCTCCAGCGCTGGCGGGATGGCCGCCATGGAGAGCTCCACAGCTCTGCGCTCCAGGCCTGCCGCTTATGCAGACCCCACCAGTAGAAGCGGCGAATGTCGTTCGACCTTGAAACTCCGATTTCAGGATCACCGTCATTAACCAGCCGTGGGTGGGTGGGACACTTGGCACAGTCGCGAGAGCCCCCCCCAGTGCAGGAGACATCTGTGAGCCCATGCGGGGGGCCCTGGGGAGGCAGCCTGGGTAGGCCGCACAGTCATTTGGTCTCTGTGGACTTCACGTGCCTACCCCGTGATGTCAGGGTGTGAGAACCTCTCTCACCTCCCAGGTTTAAGTCTGTGTCCAGCAGGGCCATACAGGTGAGGGGCACCCCTAGGCCACGGGTCCAGGCACTGAGCCTGAAGAAGGGGTTGGAGCACTCTCTTCCCGTGTCTGTGCTGGGCTGCTGTGCCAGTCTCTGGTGTCAGGAGACCCTGCTTTGGTCCCGTGCCACCTTCCCTGGCTCTTAACTCCCTCCCCAAGGTGAGAGGCCACAGCAGCCCCAACCTCCCCGCCCGTCTGCTCTGCAGCTGGCCACGAGGAACTCCTGGCTCAGGACCTGGCAGCCAGGAAGCAGAGTTCTGCTTACGTAGCGGAGGCAAAAACAGAAACCCCCCGAATCACACCCCAGTGACCTGCTTCTTCTGGTCACTCTGCCTATGGTTACCGCCCAGTTAATCCATATGGGTGGATTAGTCCATTGATTAGGTTAAGGCTCTCATAACCTGATTTCACCTTTACATTTTCTTGCATTGTCTCACACATGAGCTTGTGAGGGACACCTCATATCTACACCGTAACACAGACCCTCCTCGTCTGACCCCATCTCTAAATGGTCGTCCATGCTTCAGTTATGCCTTCAACAATCAACTTTCCACAACAACCCAAAGGACAGGGTCGGAGCTTTGGACAGCTGACCATGCCACCTGCAGATTCTGGAGGGCAGCACCCAGAAAGGGTGGAGAAGTTCTGGGCCCCCGAGACCCCTGCATCCCTTCACCTGTGGCCTCTGTAATATCCTTTATCAATCTGCAAATGTGTTTCCCCTGCGATCTGTGAGCTGCTTGTAGGAAACCCCAGGTCAGAGCACTCAGTCAGAAGCATGGGTAAAGTGGCCTGGGGTTTGTGATTGGCATCCTAAAGGGGCCACCTCGGGGACAGAGTCCACCTCTCAACCTGTGGGACCTGGGGCCATCTCCAGGCAGGGTCAGAGGACGCCTAGCTGGTGGTGACAAACTCCCATGCCTTTGGGGGTCACGGAAGCCTTCTGGGCAGGTTGTTGCAATGTGACTGCATCTGGGCGAAGCCTGGCAGGACCCTGAGGAAGGTGCTAGAGGCCCCTCTGCACACATCCAGTGCCAGGCTCACAGGGAGGGGGAAGACCAGACTTCCCTCTGGACTCTCTGGCTTCAGAGTCCACCTGGTCTGCAGCACCACCTGCTTCTAGAAGCAGTTCATGCACTGACCACCTGATAAGACTCCTGGGGCACCACCATTCACATTGGCCCTTTTCAAAAGGACGCCAGCCATACTGGCTTAGAACCCACTCTGATGAGCTCACTTTAACTCATCACCTCAGTGAAAACTGTTTCCAAACAAGGTTACATTCTGAGGTCCTGGGGGGTGAGGACTTCAACACATTTCTGAGTGACACGATTCGAACCTTTAACAGTCCACCGTCTGTCCCCCAGAGTCACATCTTTGCCACGTGCAGAAAGCGTTCACCCATCAGCACCTCCCCAAAGCCTCCATCATTCCAGCATCAGCTCTAAATCCAACACCTCGTCCACCCGACCTCAAGCCCCAGACCAGCAGCCCGGGCGAGGTGGGAGGGCTGCCCTGTCACAGGCTGACGTCTCCCTAGTTTGCCCCACCAGGGGGGGGCCACAGTTCCTAGAAGCACCTTCTCACAGGAAGTTCAAACATCTTCTCCAAAGATGTCCTTTGAGAAAACAAAGAGGGAAGCTTGTCAGAGCTTCCGGCTTTCTGAGCCACAGAGTGGGGTCCTTTGTGTTTCTGGGCAGAATTAAAGGCAGTTCTTTGAACTGGTGGTTTTAGAGGTTTTTTTTTAAATTTTAGATCCCATAGCTTTCTTCCAACCCAGGGCTGTTTCCATGGACGGCTGTAGAGGAGCCTGGCGGCCCACACCAGCCGGAACCGGGAGAGGCTGCGGTGCTGATAAACAGCTAGGGAAGGGCCAGGGGTCAGGCTCACACATTCCTGCAGGGAGGACTAGAGTGGCCTCACCAGTGAGAAGGACCAGACCGCAGAGGGACAAGGGAGGAAGGGGAGGATGGAACAAAGGGGTGTGAGGGTCCAGCCAGTGAGGAGAACTCAGGAAGCAGAGGCATCGCAGGAAAGTGTAAGACAGGAAGGTGCATCGGGCAGACCCACAGGGAGGGGAGGAGCAAAGGAGAGGGGACAGAGAGCCCTCTCCTCCTGGCTTTGGAAACAGGACAGGCTGGTCCGTCATGGCGAACGTGGGTGCTCCTGGAAGCGGTTCACCCCTCAGTCCTAGGGACTGTCCCTGGGCCACTGTGGACCCACACACCCCAGGAACGCTGGGAAGGGCCAGTGACAGGTGCAATGCCTTCAAGGGCTGTCCTGAGCCGGGGTCAGGGCCGGGGCTCAGGGAGCAGCGGCTGCCTGGTGCACCTGGGACCCCGGGACAGGGGAGCTGCACTGCCGCTCTGTGGCACGATCCTCAGCTCACTGCAACACGGCAGAGGCTGCACAGCCTCAGCCAGACTCGGGCCCCCCGCTTTCTCCCGACCGTAACATCCCTACGACATGAACGGGCCAGATGTGATCCACATGTGACTGAGAGTCCTGGCTCGCCCAGTGTTAGCTCGTTACCAGTGGTAGAGACAGAGACAGCTGCCCTCTAACCAGCTGACCGTTCTCCTTCCCCGTGACTTCAACTAGTGTCAAAGCTGCTTTTTAAATTAACTTCATCATATATGTGTATGTACAGCAATATGTGCCTTTGTTATATACATATAGAAATATGTTCTTTTTCCTTTTTAAGCTTTACGAGGTAAACTTAGTTAATACACCTAAACTGATGAATAATTGCTGAAGATGTCATTAGGGAAGAGCACCTTTTCACCCACAGTTTGAGGCATATTTGGTTAAATTCACTGAACTGATAAGATTTTGTGCTGCGCGCTAGGCCAGATGTTAGAGACAGGCTCGGTGAAACACGGACTCTTCTCAAGGGGCTTACGCTCCAACGGGAGAGAGTGACATTGCCAGTCACACCTAGACAGAGCGGAGGCCAGGAAGGGAAGCACGGGGCTGGGCCTGGGTCAACTCTGAGCTGAAGTCTAGAGAAGCAGGTAACAGCGTGTGTGTAGGGAACCCTCCAGGCAGCAGGAATGACCTGTGCAAAGGCCCTGAGACACAGCGCATGATGGTTTCCGAGGCAGGCGGTGTGGCGGCAGCGGCCAAACACGGTTGTAGGTAAGGTGACTGAAGAGAGCCAGGGATCGACAGCACAGATTTGAAACCAGTGAGGACTGGGGATTTGCTGGACAGTGGCTCTAAGGAGAGTTAGGACAGGCTGCGACTTGTTTTTCGGAGATCACTCTTTTGGAAAGTGGGTGGGCAGAGGGAAAGAGTGAGTGTGAACACCAGCTGGGAGGTGAGCGTAGGAAACTTGGCGAAGTCTGGGGACAAGGTCGGGGGAGGAGAGGTTAAAATCCTGCAACTAGTTCCACACGCCAGCATCACCTGCGGTTTCGTTACAGAAAAGGAAGGGCAGGTGGGTGTGTCTGTGGGCTGCAAAGCTGAAGGAGATGTTCAAAAGGGGAAAGGGCATGTGTGTCTACAGGGAGGAACCGACGTGGCTGAGAACCCGGGGGCAGGGGCATCCAGATCATCTTCCAGAGGCCTGGCCACCTTCTTCAACATCCTCAGCCAGGTGGCAGAGAGGTTTCAGTGTCCCCAGGCCTCCCTCCTCTTTCTGGGGAGCCAGACTCCTTCACCTGCAGGTTTGGGCTCCACCTCTTGAAGCTGGAGACAGAATCCCATGTGCCATGTTCTCCTACCACCCCACAGATGCTGGGGTTCCCAAGCCCCTTTGCTCCAGGCTGTATGCACCCTGTTTTGGCTGGGACAAGCAGAGGCAAGGTACACTGCTGAAATTCCACATCCTGCGTACCATTACTGGCTCCTAAAATCACACTGGTCTCATCACTACACTGTCACACTGAGTCTGTATATCACCTGTGTCACTTCTGAGTTGGTTCCCAGTCCGTCCCATCTTCTTGGCTGCTGTTGAATGTGATCCCCATTCAGTGAATCCTGCCCAAGAGCTTTTGAAATCCCCTACCAGCATCATTTAGTTACATCTGAGACCACTATTACTGAAAACCAGTCAGAAACACCCAGTGGCACCTTGTCAGTTAGGTTCTCCGCAGAGGTGGTTGTGGGGTGAGAGGGGGAGGATTTATCCCTTTATTTCCCCTTCAGTTTTCCAAACACGGGGCATAGGGGGAGGGAAGGATGGCTGGACTATTTATTTTCCATTTCCAATCAATGAAATGTTCACCTCTCCGACTCTGAAGAATCCAAACCTTTCTTTGAAGTCTCACGGGAAACTCCCTCCCAACTAGCACTTCAGTCTCAACTAGCTGTTGGGTTCAATCTTCTGACCACCTCTATACACATTCTACCTCCTCCTAACTGCTCAAGCCACAGATCAGCACTGCTGGAACAGTCCAGCTCTGTCCCTGCCCAAGCTTAAAAAAACCAAACACGAAACATATCAATGGGAGCAGTCGCATCCGGTTCTGTGTGGCTCTCTCCAGGGCTTCCCTTTTATCCAAAACCTGATAAGGCCCCGTGTACCCAAGACGGGTCCCTGTGTTCGAAAACGCCCGTTTGCAGCCCAGGTTGTGGTGGACCAGGGAGAAGGAATTTCTCCAAGGGGAATTAAATCCAGTGAGACATTTGAAAAAAAATCTAGATGCCGACCATAGGTACAAATGTGCAACGTTTTAAAATAGGACGGGGCTAGAGACCATTCTAATCGGAGTCCTGCACAGGTGGGGAATTCCATGGATGGGATCCATCTCTCCTTTCTGCGGGTACTGGTTCACGAAATAGCTCCAGGGCCGATATGCAGAAAAGCAAAACCGTTTCATAAAAGCGTAAAGAGAAGAGAGGAAGAGAAGCGGGAAGGCACGTGAGTGGGTTGAAAAGGGAGAATCCGGGAGGAGAAAATGAAATCCACCCCCTTACCCTCTCTTCTGCCAGAGGTTTGCGGGACTTGTTTCAACCTGGCGTCCCGGCCCAGAACAAAAGCGGCCGGGGCCACAGCGTGGGGAGGGGACGCGCGTCCCAGGCGCGCGCGGGGTGCGCGGGCGGCGAGCTCACCGCGCGGAGGGAGCAGTGGCTCTCAAGGGCGCCCCGGGGGGCGCCGCCGCTGTCCCCACCAGCCACGGTCCCGATGTCCCATGGCGCCCTCGGGGGTCGCCTCCAGATCTCCGGGCCCACGGTCCCGGCTCCAGGTGAGGGCGCGGCGGCGCGGTGTCAATTTACCTGCGCGCAGAGGGTCGTTTGGAGAAGACATGGGGGCGGCGAGAGGGCGGACCAGCGCCCCAGCAAGGTCGGGCGGCCTCGGGGGCCCGGAGGAGAGCGGCACCGTAGGGTCGGGACGTCCGGCTGCCCCACGCGCCCGCAGCAGACTCCGCGCTCCGCGCCCCGCGCCCCGCTCCAGCGCCCGCGCCGCCTCCTCCGGCCTCTGCGGTCCTTCCTCGCGCTCACTTCCTGCTCTGGCAATTCGCAAAGCCCCTTCTCCGCGGTCGCGCCCGCCCTCCCCGCCGAGGCGCGGGGCGGGAGCCGGGCAGCCCGCGGGGGCGCGGGGAGGGGCCTCGGCGCCCGGAGCGCGCGTCCTGCGCCGCGGCCACCGCTCCCGGGCCAGGTCCGCTGCTGGTCTCGGGAGGTCGCGGCCCCCGCCCCGGACGGACCGCGGAGGAACGGCCGGCCTTGGAGGCCGGCGGCAGCGGCGCGCGGGTGTCGTCCCGGGCCCTCTTATCGCGCCTCAGCTGGGACAGCAGAACGCTCCGCACACAGGCCCGGACGGAGACGCCTGCCGGCGATCAGCTACTTAGGCAGTTTCCTAAGCTTCAGGCAGACTGTGCCGCTGCATGATGGCACTTGCCAACACTTCTATTTTGATGTTTCTTTGGCGTTAGGTTTTGCCTGACCTCCTGGGCGAGTGCTGCACAAAGGAGCAGAGGACAACGCCGGCCGCGCTCCCTCGGCCTCTCCAGGCAAAATAAAACAAGAGCTTCCGGTGCTCTTGGAAATACGGAATCAATCGGTCCTTTTAAAAATCAGGGTTTAATTTAAATCGAATTGTATGACAATTAAGTGATCACAGATTGGGATCGTTTAAAATGACTGTATTTCAACTCAACTGATCGAACAAGTCCATTACACCAAGGTTACAGGTGATTTAAATTTAATGGGAACCGCCGAAGTGTATTAAGTAATCTATATCTGCCTTCACTTATAAGATCAGAACTACAAAAACTGTTTTAAAAGCGATGAGAGTTTTTAGTATACAATGTCATAAGCAAATCGTCACAGATAAGCAACTCTAGCTAAAAATCTAGGTCTGAAACTGTAGAACAGCA
The DNA here is from genome assembly GCF_902686445.1 of Sciurus carolinensis. Lineage (NCBI taxonomy): Eukaryota > Metazoa > Chordata > Mammalia > Rodentia > Sciuridae > Sciurus > Sciurus carolinensis. The sequence goes on along the minus strand of NC_062224.1, from coordinate 4,156,185 downwards.
GGTGGACATACCCTTGTGACCAGGAGGTTGCTTTGTGCCTCGCCCCATCTGTTTCGTTGTCCTGAGGCCCATGAATAAAGAGTGGCTCCTTAGTCTCTGGAATGTGCCATGGAAGACACAAGAGTTTCAGAGAAGAGGGTGCTGGCTGTGTGTCCACCGTAGTAAATGAAACCTCTCTGGGAAGTTTGCTGGTGGGAGGGTAAACTTCCTCTTGCTCTGCCTTCTGATAGGAAGGGAAATTTTTTAAAAGGCTATTTTCTCTTGGAATCCATTTTGAGGTTTGGTTTGTGGTTCTTTTTGTACTTCACATGAAGACGGAATTATTTTTGTGGTTTGATCGTCAGGAACCACATATCAAGTTAGGCTGTCTTGTTGGCACAACGTCAAGTGTGGCTCTAATGCTGGCTTGCTTTTCAAAACTCTGCACTAGAAATTATCTTTTTATCACACCATTCTTCATCACAACAAATAGAAGATGGTATTAGAAATGCATCTTCAGGTTAATGTTTTAGAGGAAGCTTGATTAGGTATGTCACTTATCACTTATCATTCCCTTCTGTTTCCTTGTGCCTTCTTTCTTCTTTCTCTTTTTTTCTTTTCTTTCTTTTTCTTTTTTTCTTTCTTTTTTTGAACCCAGGGGTGCTTAGCCACTGAACCTCATTCCCAGTCCTTTTTACTTTTTATTTTGAGACAGGGTCTCACTGAGTTGCCGAAGCTGGCTTTGAACTTGCGATCCTCTTGCCTCAGCCTTTGGAGCTGCTGGGATCACAGGCGTGCGCCACCACCCCGGCTGTGCCTTCTGTCTCATGGACCACACACCAGCCCGTGGTCTTTGTTTTCCCGTGTGCTTCATAAACCATGAAGTGTGATGCAAATGAGATCTATTATTTTTTGCAAATTACCCAAAAAATAATTTAAAAGTAACTGTCCTTCACTAAACTTCCCAAAGGGTTCCCTTATAATCCATTTGTTGTCACATTGTGGCCTTTGGCTTCTACTTCTGTTACTGCCCAAAAAGTGTTTTAAAACACTCTCTTGAAATTTTACCTTTTTGACATTTCTTAATAGCATCCCAAAACTCACAAATCTTGGAGTCCTGTGTTAAGTTTCATATTTCTATTGCTTCCCTGCTTTTTGAGGAACTTCCCATTTTCCTTTCTGGCAAGTGAGACAGTCAGACCTGGTAGTCCTGGAGTCCCTGCTGCCAGATTTGACTCAGGCCTGTCACCACAAGGCTGTGTCAGCTTCAGTGAGAAACCCAAACTCTGAGTCGGAAGCGTCTGCAGGATTGTGAAAAATCACTGAAACAGTATATATGTAAAAACACCTAAGCCAGTGCCTGTCACATAGTAGGTACAGACAAACCAGTTTCATTATTTCCTTGGAAATAATGGGAGACACGTTTACTTTTTTACAAGAAATGTTAAAGTATTAACTACTGTGCTCACACATGGCGTGGACCAGGGGGTTCATTGCTGCAGTGTTTTTAACCCCACCCCCAGCACCAAACAAAACACCAAGCCCTGGGGAAACCAAAGTGGGAAGTCACTTCTTTCTCTTAGGCTTATGGTCCAGAGGGATTTGCAAATACTGCTTCAGGATAGAATTGAAAACTTCCAAACCAGAAGGGGTGTGTGGCAGGGAGGCCGAGGAGACCCCGGAGGCAGTGTGACTGGGTGGTGACTGCCCCCTACCTCAGACCCACCATGAGCTGGAGACGTCTCAGGAAAGTTCTAAGGCTATGAATGAGGCTGCAGCCTGAGGGTGGGAAAACCGCCTCCTGTCTTTCCACAGATACTGACAACTATCAGAAGAGTTACCTTTCAACGTGGAGAAGAGCAGCTTGAAACATGTTTTATTTAATTCACTGTAGAATATGTTGTTTTGTTCATTTCACACCATTTTGGGTGATAATTAAATTCCTGCAGTCTAAAAGCCCTATGATAGAACCTCATGTTTCCTTATTTAAAGGAGTTTGTACATTGTGTATCGATGAATCCCAGCACATTGGACCTTGGCTGTCCAACAGGGTCTGGTTCAAAAGAAAGTGGCTGGAATTGCAAATGGTATCTGTGAGTGCAGGAATATAGATGACTCCCTATGCCACAGGATGTGACATTATTTGCTTAGAATACCCTCATGGAATCAATATGATGGAGGATGCCCCAAGGAGAGTCACCAAGTTCACGTGACTCATCGTTTTGGGGAGAGATGTTTGTTAAATCTTGTTGTGCCATCTTCTTCTGTAGAATCATGGTTCCTTCCACTCATCCCAGGAGAGTAGGTGGTGGGCAGCATTCCCCAACCCCTGACTCTAGGAGGTGCCATGTGACTCAGTCATGGCCTTTCAGAGGGTTGCCACAGTGAACAGTGAGCCACGGAGATGCAGGGGAGCTCTGCAGGGACCTGGGGGGTGGATCTTAAATTACTAGCACAGGAGCGCCCTGTTGGAGGTGGGAGAGAGGAGTGAAGGGGGAGAGCCCCGAACACCAGGCGAAGGCATTGGAAACTAGGTCTTAGACAGCAGGAAGCCGAGAAGCTACGTTTTGAGAAGTGGCATGAGAAAACTGGTGTATTGGGAAGATTAGTCTGGCAGCTGTGTGTAAGGTGGAACAGAAGAAGGAGAGAATGCAGGATGGGAGACTGATCTTTACTGTACACTGTGCTGTGTTAGAGCAAACTGACATTCTCATTCAGATAGGCAGGAAACTCGCATGGGAATAACATAAATGTTTCTGTTGCCTTTTAAAGTTCATTGTTACACTCCAGTCCGCTGCCTTGTGGATTGGCATATATGCATTAAATGATCTGGAAAGGTGTATTCCAAAATGTTAACAGAGGGACTGAATCTTAAGTAAGTAAAATACTACCTGTTTCGCTGGTTCGATTTGTTTGTCAGAGACACAACGTTCCGTGCATGTATTTAAGCATGAATGATCTTAAGGCTCCTGTCCTTGCTATGCATCCCCCAGACACGTGAGGTGAAACCTCTCCTGCCTGCTCGCTTGCCCACTTGGAATTGCTTACCCATCAGAGAATGAGAGTGCGGGCCATTCCCAGTAGAGTGTTGCTGAGCACTCTTAGGATGCCGGGGGTGGAGAGTGGGAGAGGAGTGCGGAGATGGGAGACGGTGGGCAGTGGCTCAGCGCTGTGAGGGACGCCTTCATGTTTTCTCTCTGCCTGCAGCCCAGGCCCCTCATCACCACCTGGCAGGTAATCCCGTACCTCCACGTGCCTTCCCAGTGAATGCCTCTGTACACGGCACTGTAGTGTTTAGTCCAGATTTTGCGTGGAAATTCATTCAAAGAAGTAAACTTTCTATGTTAAATCCCAAGGGGTTGAGGTGCAGCTCAGTGGCTGAGCACCTGTCTAACACGTGTGAGGCCCGGAACGTGATCCCCAGCACCACCGCAAAACAACAAAACCCCTCCACACCAAACAACTCAAGTCAGCTAGGGGAGTTTTTACTTCACCTTTGCCTTTGTTATACTGTGAGGAGGAAGAGAGAACCAAAAAGAAAACCCAGGGTTGTCAGTGACCGCGTCTTACAGGAGGGCCTCAGTTTCCTGTGCTATGTACCCACAGGATGCAGAGCATGAGCTCAGGGGCGTGACTCAGGGAGTGACATGGTAAGTCATTAAAAAACAGAACTTTTAGATATTAAAACAATAGACCTGAGAGGACAAATATACTGGAGGGAATTCATGGCAGAAAAGACATCACAGAAGACTTGAAGACATGGCAATTGAAGGTATTGAAAATGAAATTCAGAAGAACTAGTTTTAGAACATGAAAGGACTGTGAAACGATCCTATTATTTATGTAATTCGAATCCTAGGAAAGGAGAGAGGCAAACCAAATGTGGGTTTGAAGAAATAACAGGCAGAATGTTTCCAAGTTTGATGAAAACTTAAACCCACGGATCAAAAAAGCTCAATGAACCCCAAGCATAAGAAACACAGGGAAAACAAAGAAACCAGCCCAAAACGCCAAAGCACAGCACTATCGCATTGCTCACGGCATGGTGAAGATAAAAACTTAGAGCAGCCATGGCAAGAGGGCTTCTCTCAGAGGGACAAAAGCCAAGGTGGCAGCTGAGTCTCCATCAGAAACCCCAGGAGGCCAGAGGCAGTGGGACAGGATCTTCAGAAAATGGAAAGAAAGGTCTGTCGATCCTGAGTTGTATGCCCACTGGAAATATCTTCCAGAAATGAAAATCAGATACTTTTTCAGCCACACAAAAGTTGAGAGTCATCTCCAGCAGACCTGCATTACCAGGCACCTGTGTGGAAATTGTTCATAACTTCACTATTAAAATTTTAAAATTTGCCTCTAATGTTCTAATTTTGTATATGGATATTAATTTATGTATATTTTATTTAATTAAAAAGGTAATTGCAGGGCTAGGGATGTGGCTCAGTGGTAGAGCACTTTCCTAGCATGTGTGAGTCCCTGGGTTCAATTCTCAGCACTGCATATAAATAAATAAATAAAAATAAATGTCCTTCAACAACTTAAACAATAATTTTCAAAAAGTTGATTGCAAATTTATGAACAGGTACCTGCTTAACAATATCAACTTTGACCTGCCCTGCCCCCCAGCACCCACGAGGTTTCACACAGTGATCTGCTTATGAGGATGTAATCACCTGAAGGTTTTTCCTTCTTTCCTCTCATTTTCCATTAGGTGAATTGTCCAAATGGAAGTGAAAGTAATAATTGACTTTTACCCATTTTACAGGAAAAGCAACGGGTAGCATTTTTGGAGTGAGTTGAGCTTACACTTTTAGCATTTCATCCCTTTGTGTCGCCCCACAGTTGGTCCCTTTTAAAATGCAAATAGTCTTATACTCATATCAGTAATCTGGATCTAACCTGGTTTTCTCTAGGGAACAGAGGTGTTTAGCATAATGAGGTAAGGGAAGGAGAAGGTGGACGTTCCAGAGAGGGAAGATAGGGGGCGCCAGAGGCAAGCGGCAGAGTGGAGGACCTCGCCACGCCCGCCGCAGAGTTGCCAATCAAGGCCGCAGAGCAGTTTTGTTGGGGGAAGCTTACACTTCATCAGCAAGTTACTCTGGCGCTTGAATATAATAATTTCTCAAAGGTTAGCAGAAATTAATTGGCCTTTGTCTCGCAATCTTTAAGAACTTTCATTTTAGAAATGCCCAATAGCAGTGTTTCCGAGAAGTTCTCTCAGTTGCAGGATTATTTGTAGAGGGAAGGGATTTGATTTTAGTTGTTTAAATAGGCATCTTCCAAGTGCTGAGTTTTTCTCAGAAATTTTGTTTCAATCAGAAACACTTTCTTTCCACTTGCTGTGGAAAGAAGCCCCATCTCTTCCCTTAACCTTTTGTTTTTATTTTGTTTTTGTGTTTTGAGCTGCTGAGGTTCTAGCCTTGGGCCTCAAGGGTTAGAGTTTGATTAGAGTTTGATTTTTTATTAGAGTTTGGAATTGAGGATTATGGATCTGAATTACGAATATAAGAAGAAAATAATTAAAAGAAGTCTAATTTTAGAGGTGTAAAGATGATCATTTGGCTGAAGCATAAATAAGAAATAGGTAAGGAAAAAGCGGTAGGTCCCTACTTGTCCAGGGATGTGAAGTGGTTAAATTACCAGAACACTGATGATCACAACGAACCTTGGGATAGCAGTAAAATAGCTGTTTTTCTCTCAAATACTTAAACTTTATCCTGGCAAGCATGTAGGGAACTTGGAAGTCATGACTGTTCTAACAAGTACGATTTCAACAAACTGGAAAAGCAGCACCTCTTCCTAGATTCATCCTACAAGCTGGGTCACAGGGCCAACTGCTGCCCGCAAAGTGGAGACACAGGTGAGTACAGAACACCACCATGACAGGAGCACAAACCTCCTGGGAACCACCTTTGGCTCAGGAACACCTGGCCTGTAATTAAGCTGCTGAATTGCCAGAGGCTCAGTGAGGGATAGAAATTCCAGAGACCCCAGCACTTCTGTGAGTCTGACCTCCAAGAGCTTGACCAGGTTCACACAATGAATATGGGAGAAAAGTCCCCTGTGCTCCTGGTGGAGGGAAGGGAGAAGGAACCATTTTGAAATACATCAGCGCATTCTGCTCTCAGCAAGGTCAGCCCTCAAGAGAATCTGCTCCTCCACAGCCTAAACTTGTGTTTTTATTAGAGCTGACTGACCTGCAGGAAGGGTAATAATACCCAACCCTAACCTTCCACATGGGGAAGGGAAATACCCAACTCCAACCCAGGCCATCCTGACTCACTGGAGGAGGAAATACTGAGACACGCATGTGCAGTTCACAGTTGGGAGACTCAGGCTCACAAAAGACTGAGACCTGCCCTTGCTAAGGCTCCCCTCCCCCACCTTGACGCCACGTCAGTACCAGCCTCTTGACATCGCTTCCCGTTACCCAGTGCATCTTGTCCAACTATTTAAGAAATTGCAAGACACACAGAAAGGAAAACAAAACACAGTGCACGCACAGTTTGAAGAGACAGAACAAGCATCCGAACCAGACTCGGATATGGGAGGGATGACGGAGTCACCAGATGGGAAATTAACCAACTATGGTTACCCCACTAAGAGCTCTGCTGGATGGACAGCGTGCAGCCATGGATGGATAATAGAAGCACAGAGATGGAAATTCTAAGAAAGAACTGAAGAAATGATAGAAACAAAAATACTGTAACATCCTCATATGTGTAGTGGTGAGCAAGCAAACAGACCGACAAAAAAGTACTATAGCAGAAATGAAGACCGATTCCCATGGGCTCAGCAGTGGAGGGCCATGGTGAGGAAAATCCCTGGGCTGGAGGCTGTCAGTAGAAGCAACCCAAACAGAAAAGCAAGAGAAAAAGGACTTAAAACCCCTGGAATGAATTCCAAAAACTACGGGACAACTATGAAAAGTTTAACATGTATAAAACAGGAGAAGAAAGAAGGAAGACGGGAAAAGAAAGAAAGGGACAGAAGATATAGTCGAAGGAATAATGACTGAGGGTTTCTCCAAATTAATGTCAGACTCCAAACCACAGGTCCAAGAACCTCAGAGAGCACCAAGCAGAGCAGATGACAAAAAGTTACACCTGAGCATATCATACTCCAATTGCAGGAAACAAAAGATAAAGGAAAAACCTTGAAAGTAGCCAGAGAGGAAAACACCTTACCTAGAGAAGGCGAAGATAAGAATCATATCCAGCTTCTCTCTAGAATCCATGCAAGCAAGAAAAGAGAGCAGTGAGATTTTTTAAGTGTAGGGGGGAAAAAAAAAAAAACCCTATTAAACTAGAATTTTATAGCTTGCAAAATCATCTGTCTTAAGTGAAGGAATAAGAGGAAGAAATTCTATCATGTGTTAATAAAAGTACCAGCACTACCCATGTAGTGGTATAGTGCTTTTAGAAACTGAACTCCTATTAGTTATAAATGTGTATTGCAAATTCTAAATCACTAAAAACAGTATTGAGAGGTTTAAAAAGTAACATAGTTGATTTTCTAGGAACGGAGAGCAGGTGGAATCATATAATAAAGGAACCACGAAAGGCACATAAAAATAGTGTAAGACAAAAATAGGAACAGTACAGGCACTGACCAGAAAACAGAAATGAATATGGTAGAGGAAATCCAGCTTATTAATAATTACTTTAAACATCATCGGTCTGAATGTACCAATGAAAAGATAGAGATTACTCTAGAATGCTCTTACAAGAATAACTACACACACACACACACATATATATATATATATATATATATATATATTTTTTTTTTTTTTTTTTTGCAGCGATGGGGATTGAGCCCAGGGCCTTTTCAAGGCAAGCGCTCTACCAACTGAGCTACATCCCCAGCCCTTCTGGCCCTATTTTTAAAAGACAGACATTGAGTAGATCATAAGACAAAATTCAAGTACCTATCATCTACAGGAAACCCACATGAAATAAAAAGACATAGCCATTAAGTGTGAAGGGATGGAGAGGTACATACTGTGCTAGCTGTGATGGAAAGAAAGTGAGGAAAGCTATACTGACTTCTGGAAGAGGAAGCTTCCCCAGGAGAACTTTCCCCAACTTGATGAAGAACGTCTACAAAACAACTTTGGGCTAACATGATAAATAGTGAGAAATCCGAAGCTTTCCTGGTAAGATCCGCGGGAGATCAAGGGTGTCCTCTCTCACCTGTCCTTTCCAACTTCATACGGCAAGTCCTAGCAAAGCAATAAGACCAATGGAAATGAAAGTGTATTCATTGGAAAGAAATAATAAAACCATCTTTGCAGATAATATGATTGTCTATGTAGAAAATCTGAAAGATCAAATAACAAAAAAACAAAACAAAAAGCCAAAAACCTCATGGAACTAATAAAATGATGATGGCAAGCTTGCAGGATATAATGTTAACATATGAAATCTACGTCCGTCCTGTGCACCAGCAATGAATTGAAAGCACAAGGCCATTTACCCAAGCACCCTAAAATGAAATGCTTAGGTGCATACTAACAAAATATGTGCAGGAACTATGAAAGAGGGGAAGGATCAAATAACTGAATAGAGAAGTGTTCTGTGCTCATGGGCAGGTAGACTCAATATTGTCAAGATAACATTTATTCAAACATGACTGTCTATGTAGAACATCTGAAAGACCAAATAACAACAACAAAAAAAAAGACACCCAGCCACTTATTTTGTGGATATTGACAAGCTGACTTTGAATTCACCTTTGTGGTTTTTAAAAGTTCGTATAATGTGTTTTTTCCCTGAGTAATAGAGAGACGCATATGGTTATTGAAGATGGAAAACGGTGCTTCCCCTCAGCTCACATCCTCTGGAGCCTGAGTGTCCTGCACTAGTAGAAACTAAGAAGTATTTACCGCTCCTCTAAAACTGCTCCAGCCTCCACTTTTCACTCCCTCCCAGAAGAAGGGCATCCAAGTTTGAACCACCTGCCCCTTGAGCTGCCCCATGCTGTGTGCCTTAATACTTCGACCCCTCTTTTTCCGATGTTAATCTGTCTCCTGTCTTTGGAAAGCAGCAGACCTTCAGGAGAGCAAAGGAGAAATTCCTTCACCCCCTGTTCTTGCTTTGGCACCATAGTGCAAATGTCAACACAGTTAAAGGGACAAATGGTAGATAGTGTTTTGGTATATCATAGAGGTACACAGGCCCCACCCCAGGGGTCCACAGAGCACACCGAGAGGGTGGGTTTCAGGAAACACATCCTCTCTGGAGGAGCCTTTGGTTGCCTGGGGAACCTCTGCCATTTCCAGAATTACTGAAATATCCCCCGACCCCGTGCCCATCTTCATCCAGAATTCACGTGCCAGAGCTCTGAGTGAAAAGAACAGGGCAAGAGGAACATAGTCGAGCCCCAAAGCCACGAGACAACGGCCTGGTCTGTCCTCCCTGTCTCTCCTCTTTCTGGACCGTCAAGTGATCTCAAATTGCGGAGAATGAGGTTTTTTTTTTATGTGGGGTTTTTTTGTTTGTTTGTTTTTTGTTTTGGTACTGGGGATTGAAACCAGGGGCACTTAACCACTGAGCCACATCCCCAGCCTTTTTGATTTTTTATTTAGAGACTGGGTCTCACAGAGTTGCTTAGGGCCTTGCTAAATTGCCGAGACTGGCCTTGAACTTGTGGTCCTCTTGCCTCAGCCTCCTGAGCAGCTGAGATTACAGGTGTGCACCACCTTGCCTGACACAGATGAGTTTGTTGTTTGTTTGTTTGTTTTCTTTTTTAGTTATAGGTGGACACAACACCTTTATTTTATTTTTATATGGTGCTGAGGATCAAACCCAGGGCCTCGTGCATGCTAGGTGAGCACTCTACCACTGAGCCACAACCGCAGCCAACGGATGAGTTTTTAATCAGCATAAAACAAACCCCTGTTTGTAAGAGGTCAGCACAGCACACGTCAGGGAGCCTTAGAATCTGTGAGGAAGGCGGAGCCATAGGAGGGCCAGAGGCCCAGTGAATGGGTGTGTAAAGCAGGTGCGGGGACACTGCAGAGAGACTGGAGAGGCCTGCCGTCTAACACAGGCCTGAGGATGTGCGTGCAGGTGCCGGTCTGAATGAGAAAGTGGGAGGAAGGAAAAGAAGTGATAAAATGAGTGGCAGTGCTTTGAACACACGCAGCTTGCAAGGGTCCCACTGCGGTACCCGAGGAAGCCAACATGGCGGCACAGGATTCCGCAGAAAGAAGGAGCTTTATCACACAGTCAAGCCAGAGGCCAGGAGTGGGGAGAGTTCAAGTCGGGCTCAGATCTGCACCCGGGCAGCAGGCAGCAGGGGATTTGCAGGAAGGGGATTGGGGGCGAGAAGGGGAGCTGGGGGTCTTCGTGCACAAGCACAGAGGGTCCTGGTGCCCCTCATGGTGACAGGTTTCTTTTGAGGAGTTGGGTCCCGCTTGGGGGATTTGGAGCCATTGCCCAGTCAAGGAAAGCCAGTTTCAAACTGCCCTTGAGTGGGTTCCGGAAGCCCTTCCTGGAAAACAGCTTAAGTGCTTTGTTATTTAAGACATTTATATCTAAGTGTGCCCTGGCCTTAACCAAGTTCAGTAACAGCTACTAGCAGTCATTATGTGTCATCTATTTCACTGAATTCAGATACACTAAATGTATATCATATTATTTTTCACTTAGTTCTTAAAACAACTCTATAAAGTATTATTATAATCTTACAGAAGGAGAAACTGAAGCTCAGAGAGGTTAATTAATTTGGCAAAGGTCATATAGCTCCAAAGTGAGTGTGCCTGGATTTGAACTCGAGTGTTTCTGACCGTCTATATTCTAGTCTTTTCCCTCATTTTGATATTTTTCTCTTAAAACCCCTGAGTTTGTCCTGGTCCTTTAATGTGCGTGCCCAATCCAGGATTCGTTTCCTGGGTAGGTCCTGCCATACCCACTTGGCATTTGAGGTCAGCACTTTCTGAATAGATTGTGCCGGGTTTAGGCTTTGAAGTGTCTAAATGACTGCAAGTTAGTCTTCAAAGGAGAAAATAACAGCCTTATAAAACAGGATTACAAAGGCAAAACTTAGTATCTTAGAATCTCTAAACCTGGCAACCCAGACAGCACAAAAGAAAAAATGTCCCTAGCTGCAGGAGCACTTAATGAGCCTGTCGTTTTGCTAGGCAAGACCAAAAGCTGATCATTTGGTGTCTGCTTCAGGTAACAGGCAGAGGAGTCGAGGGATGACAAGATGCCACCTCTTTTAACAAGCACTTAAATACTTCACCATGGTAAATAGGGTCCTCTGTGAACAGCCTTTTCCAGCATTGATCTAACATGGCTTTGTGTCAGCAAGTGTCCCTGTGCCCAGAGAGGGCTCGGTCGTGCTACAAGCTCAGAACTAGAATGGTTCTTACTGCCACCCGGCCGGCTGTGCAGATTTAGATGAGATAAGGGAGGCAGAAGGGGAAGAGCTTGCCCAAGGACACCGTGCAGCTCCATGAAGCTGAGACAGGGCCAGGTCTGGGGGCGGGGGACAGTTAACCCAGGACTGCCTCTACTCAAGCCTTTTTTTTTTTTTTTTTTGTACTGGGGATTGAACCCAGGAGTGCTTTTTACCACTGAGCTACATCCCCAGCATTATTCTTGTTGTTGCCATTATTATTATTATTTATTGAGAAGGGGTCTCACTAAATTGCTGAGGCTGGCCTCAAACTTGCCATCCTCCTCTCTCAGCCTCCTGAGTTTCTGGGATTACAGGTGTGGTCACCATGCCAGGTGATAAGGCCTGATTTTAACATTTAGCAACCAACTTACAAAGGCCAGAATATCATAGGAGCGCTGTGAAGAGCACTGTGACAGAGGCCTCCACAAATTCACCGCTCTCACTGCCATCACTGTGACCCCTTTCTTGGTCCCCTTCTTCCGCAGGACCTGCCCACTCTTGTATGTCGGATGAAAATCAAGCATTTCCTGGGCTGCCGCAGGAGAAACTTCTGGGCCTGGCTGTTGGACACCAGCCAAAACTTTGGTGAAACTTCGAAACGTGGACTTGTGGGTGCCTCGTTACTCATTTGCCTGCATCGATTAGCTCGGTCCTGGAGAGGAAGCGGCTGGTTTCTGAAGCAGGAGGCTTCCTCCCTGGGCAGGGCAAGACCAGGGCCTCCTGCAGCCCATGCAAGCCGGGAGGCTGTCCGAGTCTGCGCTCTGGTTTGGGGTGGCATCCTCTCCCTCGGGACGGGGTGGCTGCTGGAGGGAACCTTGTTGAGGAGAGACCATTACAGCCGTGGACGTGTGCACAGACCTTTGCACAACGGGCTGGTTGAACCCACCTCCTGCCACCAGCAGGCCATTGCAGGTGGCGGACTTCAGAGGCCCTTGAAAGAAGGGAACCCTGTCCCTAAACCCAGGGAGTGGATGCTCTGCAGCATCCTGGGGAGACAAATCCCCACGGGTGACCGATGGGACGAGACATTTCTGGAAGGTCCCCAGGAAGTGGTGGTTTTTCTTTTCTTTCTTTCTTTTTGAAAGAAGATGAGCATGGGATTCCGAGTTAGGACGTGATGGATAAAGCGCGGGAGGTAGGGATGGAATCGCGGGTGCTGTCGGGGGCCTGGCAGTTGAGGTGGCCTGCGGGGAGGCGCCAAGTGCGACTCCAAGAGGGAGCTGGCGCTTGGGTTTGGGATTAAGAAAACACCGCTTAACCCAGCTGAAGAGTCATGCTTGCAGCTGGGCGTGTGGATGTGGGTGTCTCTGTCTCTTGGGACCAATTTCTTCCTAGTTCCTCATAGCCGAGGATCCCCAGTGGGACGCTTACTGACCTATTGCCCAAGCCCAACATTCTTGTATCTGTGACTCCTATTGAGGTTAGATCCCAGAAGCAGGGAGTACAGCGACTAGAGACAGTAGGAGCTTCCAGGAAGTTTGCCGGAAGGCTTTACCAGGGTATTAGTTTACTCGAGCTGCTGTAACAAAATACCATGGACCCAGTGGCCTCAACAACAGGAGTCCATTATTGCACCATGGTTCCAGGGCTGGAAGTCTAGATCAAGGTGCTCGCTTGGATGGTTTCTTATGAGACTTCTCTTGCAGTCTTGTAGAAGTCAGCTTTCTTGCCCTGTCCTTACATGGGCTCTTCTCTGTGAATGCATTGAGTGGAAGAGAAAGAGAGAGAGAGAGAGACGGGGAGGGAGAGAGGGAGAGAGAGCATGAGAGAGTGCCCTCTGGCAACTCTTCCTCTTATAAGTACCCTAGTCCTAGTGGATTAGGGCCCCATTCTTATGACTTCATTTACCCTGTATTACCTCCCAATAGACCCTAATTCCAAATATAGTCACACTGGGGGATAGTGCTTCAACATGAGTTTTGGGGGATACAGTACAGTCCTAATACTCTGTGTGGGAGAAAAACCATGGGGTGGACTCTAGAGTTGCCATGTTGTGATGTTGGGAGGGTAAGATGAGTGGGTATAAAAAGTCCACGTGGGACGTTAGCACTGGAGAAAGGGAGATCCTACATCTTCTCAGCTTCAAGTTTGAGGATGGCACTACCCCAAAGGGAAGATGTTTGGGAGTCTTCAGCTCTAACTGCATAGCCTCAGCCACCTCCACATCGTTACTTCCAGGCAGTGGTGCTTCTGAAATGCGGATCTATCAGGGCCTTAAGTACTGTGTAGAATCGAGAACGTGGGGTTGGGAAGGGTCAGCTCCCAAAGCCGGAGATGTCTGGTGCTGCGATGTCCAGTACCGAGCTGTCCTGGGTGTTGGGAGACCTGAGGTCTCTTCTTCTCTCTGCTGTTAACCAGATGTGAGGCCTTGGGCAATTCCTGGGCATCTAAACTGCCACCTAGCGATGGCGGCATGTGTTCCAAGCCCCACAGTTGTTTCATGCATAACCAGGCCCACGTCCTTTGGCTTCCAGTCTGCTCGCTGGGCTGGCCATCACAACACAGGAGGTGCAGGACACCCGGTGGTGAGGAGCGAGTGCTTTTCACCTCCTCCCAGGAAGGGTGGAGAAGCCTCCCAGGAGGGGATCGTGCAGATGCCTGCATCTGGAGGCAGGGGTGGCGGGTGCTGGCAGTGGGGGCAGGTGCCTCCACGGGTTCTGCTCCCCTCTCAGCAGGGACTGTGGGTAGAGGAGGGAGCAGCAGTGGGCCCAGAGAACGACCCTGAGGAGCAAAGAGGGCGGGAAGTGTTTTGTTACAGTTTTTGATTTTGTGAGTGAGACAGAAAGAGAACGCACTCGATTTTCCAAGAAAGGAAACAGACAGTATTTACCTTTTTCCTGATGAGGTCTTTTTCCTGTGATTTTTAGGAAATTCAGTATGATTGTAAAGGGACTGCTGGTGCTGGCCTCCTGACCTTGGTTCAGAGAGTCGGAGTGCAGATCCGAGGAGCTGGCCTCCCAGGAGAGGGAAGCGGAGCCCAGGAGCTGCCACCGGCACAGCTGGAGGGACGCTGGCCTGCTAACCACGGCTCCTGACGTCCCCCCAGCGTGAGTCTCACTGCACTCAGGCCAACGCCTTGCCGTGCCCTGGGCCTTGGTGGAGGGTGGTCCTCCCTCGGGTCCTCTTGCTTCCCCCTGCGGCAACCTCCCGCATACTTCCAGAGCCCCCAGGGAAGCAGCACAGTGTGGCGCGGTTATTGGCTCCACACATACTCAACTCTGTTCCCGGCACCGTGCCATGACACCATGGGTCCCTTTCACAGCCCTGTCGCGAGCAGTGAGTAAGAGAGGAATCAAGTTTGGTTCCAACGGGTGGATTTTATTCACGCAGTGCACACTCAACCTAACATTCCTAATGATAGCAAGTCACAAATACATTGAAGATTCACCCCCTTGTTCACCTAGAGTCCATCCCCATGGACTCACTCAATGCAACGCCCCATAGCCAAGAAGTCAGTCAGCAAGACCCAGGGGATTCTTCTCAGCCATGGCCTCTCTCAGCTCCTCGGATGTCTTTGGATGTCCTCAGGTGTCCAATAAACTGGAGGCTGGGTGGCAGTCATCGCCGCGGGAGAGGTGGTCAGTCATCTGGCCTCAGTGACAACGGTCGATCAGCAATCAGCGATAGAGTGGACAGCAGCCGGGGCAGTCAAGAGACAGAGCAACGTGGAGTCCTCTGGTCACAGAGCTGCTGACAGCTTGCTCCAAAAGTGCAGGGGTTTGAGTCGTGATCTTCAGCCCTGTCACGCTCTCTCTGGTCTTCATTGATAAAGACCAGAGCACGACTAGACCAGGAGCCCCACCAAATCATAGACCAAGGTTCATGTCGGCATTGTTCAGGAGGGTCATCCTGCCACACAGCAAGCTTGTCACCAGGCGCCTTTATGAGTTTAGTTCTACAGGTCCAGGCAAATACCAAATATAGCTTATTATTACCACATAACACACAGATATAGCCATTCTTAATATTTCCTTGTCTCATTACAAGCTCCATCCCGCTCTGTCTTCTCAAGGCACTGTGCCACGCCCCCACGTGCCCACACGGCTGAAAGTGCCTGATTCTGGAAGATGGCGAGTGTCCTCGGCGGGCTCCTGAGGCCGGGCCTCCTTGCGCGGTGGAAGAAGAGGCGGTGCACCTGGGCTCCTTCCATTCACTGGCTCTTTTGGACTCTGGTGCGGGTCTCCAGTGGCTGGAGGTGGGTGTGATAATCTCCCACGGCCAGGGAGTCGTTTGTAAGAAGATTGGAGGACTGTGGAAGAAGAGCAAGCCCCAGCTGGTCCCTCTCACTTTTGGGGGACAAGCAGATCCCCAGAATGTGGCTAGTTACTGAGGGATGGTGGGTGCTGCATGGAGTGGTTTGGGAAGAAGAAGCGACGGGAACAGCCCTGCTCTGCTAACCGACTTCCTGTGCAGGCCGGAGTCGAATGTGGTCTGGAGAGCCCAAGGGCACAGGGACGCAAGGAGCTTTACCAGCCGTTGAACTTCCTGCCTTTCCAACCCGAACACAGCACGATCTCCTCTCTAGCCGAGATGACGTGTTAGAAAAGCGAGCTTTCTTCAAATCCACAATTCTCATTTTGTATCCTCTTCATTTATTTATTTATCCATCCATCCATCCATTCATTCCTTCATTTTGCAGTACTGGGAATTGAACACAGGGCAAGCACTCAGCCCCTGAGCTACAGCCCCTTTCTCATTTTTTTCCTGCATCTTAACTTGAAACAGACTCACTGATTTGCTGAGACTGGCCTCAAACTTGTGATCCTCCTGCCTCAGCCTCCCAAGCAGCTGAGATTCCAGGTGCACTACCATGCCCATCTTGGCTTATTTTGTATTCTCTTTTAGAAATGAAAATCATTTTAACTCTATCCCAAATTTATCTAATTTATCTTCATTGTCCGTCCAGTAAAGTCAACTTGAATTTTATAGCTCCACAAATATTTAAGGAAAACACTGAACTCATGGTATTTACTTTTTATGTTGTGAACTTGCCAAAGAAAGGAGAAAGTAAATATCAGAAATCTTATCACCAACCACAAATTGCAGTTTATTCCAAAGTCAAGATGTTATTCTCAGCCTCCACTGATCAGAGTAATTGGTGACTGGCAGTGTGGCTCACATGTGAGAAATTCACCAGGAGCCGAAAGAGCACAAAACAAGGAGTGGATATTGTTTGGCGACACTTCTCTATGAGTCTCTCCATGTCTGCAGATCTTGCAGAGGCACTGAAAACCTTTGTTTCAGGCTATCTTCCCAGTGATGTTTGTATAGTGAATAATATCCTTGAAACATATAGGTGTGTTAGTCAGCTTCCCAGCATTGTGACAAAGTACCTGATGTAATCAATTTATAAAGAGAAAAGGTTGCAGGGCAAGGTGGCATCTCAGCTAGTTGGGAGGCTGAGGAAAGAGGATGACAAGTCCAAGACCAGCCTTGGCTACTTACCCAAGACCCTATCTCAAAATAAAAAAATAAAATCAAACAGAAAGACTGGGAATGTAGTTCAGGGATAAAGCACCCCTGATTTTTCAATCCCCAGTAAAAAAAAAAAAAAAGAAAGAGCAGGTTTATTTCATTTAAAGTTTTGGAAGTTCCAGTCCACGATTTGACCCCATCGCTTTTGGGCCTGTGGCAAAGCATTGTGTGATGATAGGGGCATGTGGTGGAGCCAAACCTCTCACTCCGTGGCTGGGAAGTGAAGAAGGGAAAGAGGAGGAGCCGGGGCTCCACAGATCCCTTTGAGACCTCACCTCTCCAAGTTTCTCGACCATTCCCAATAGCACCCAGCTGGGCCAAGCTTTAGCTCACAGGCTGTGGGGGCTGTTTTGAGATCCAAACTGTAGGAGAGGGAGTGTCTCCTTCCAGAGCAGAAGGCGGGTTTGTTTACTGCCCACAATAATAAAGATCATATCTCCCTCTGGGGAAGGATTAGACAGGCTCCATCATAAAAGCCTCCTTTAGAGGGCCGGGCTGTGGCTCAGTGATGGAGCGCTTGCCTAGCATGTGTGAGGCACTGTGTTTGAGCCTCAGTACCACATAAAAATAAATGATAAATAAAATAAATGTATCCATCAAAAATAAACTAGAAATATTTTTTTAAAAGAATGTATAAGCAGGTCTATGCATTTAAAAAAAAAAAAAAAGACTCCCTTGTAAAAGTCATGGGTTCCCTGTGCTCAGGGTTCCTTAGCTGCCATGCAAACTTACTGCACTTGGGTTCCTCTGTGTCACTTGGGGAGTGAGGGGACAACAAGGACATGAAGCTTATGCCACCTGCTGTGCTATGGTAGCAAGACTCTTTGATCCCGACCTCAACACCTTGTGCTTTCTGCCAGCATCCAGGAAGCTGTAGCAAGTCAGCTGCCCAGCTCAGGGAGGGTCAAGTCCTGGACAACAGGTCAGGCAGGAGTGAATTTGCAGAAGTGGAGTTCACAGGAGTGTGGTGGGAACATCCCTAGTTTGCAGATGGAGAATGTGAACCTTGGACAGGAGCAGCTTATCCAAGGTCATGGCAAGGTCACAGCAGAGCAGAAACTAGAACCAAGTCTATATGCTAATGGCTAAGCTGCTTATCTGAGGTTCTGGCAAGTTCGTGGCAAAGGTGAAAGAGAACCAAGTCTGCATGCTTATTGGCTAAGCCTGGGGTCAAGTCAGGCTGCCCTGGGCTTGCTCTTGGTTCTTCTCTTTACTGCTTCTTGTTTTATAACCCTGTTTGAGAATTTAAAAATTGGGGATAATAATAGTAATGCCCCAATGAGTTTAAAATCTTGTCACAATTCTCAATTTTTAATCTTTATCACAATTCTTTGTACACACACACCCACCCACACACACACACACACATGTGTGGCATTAAAAAAAATGCTCCCTAACATTGAAACAACTTGCTAGAGCCAGACATGGTGGCACATGCCTGTAATCCCACTGACTCAGGAGGCTGAAGCAGGAGGATCACAAATTCAAGGCCAGACTCAGCAACTTAGTGAGACCCTGTCTCAAAATAAAAATAAAGAGAATTGAAGATGTAACTCAGTGGCCAAGAGTCTCTGGTTCAACCTCCAGTATCAAAAGAAAAAAAAAAAGATAATTAGCTTATTTATCAGTGCACTGTGTGCCTTCTACTGACCAGCTCTTATGTCAAGAGTCCATTAAAGCAGAGCTGTCCTGTGAGAACCTGAGCCACAGGGTGCACACAGCATAAACCCAGCCCCTGTGAGGTCCCTTCTCAGCTGTGCCTCTGCGTCTGCACCTGGGTTCCATCTACAGTACTGCAAAAAACAAAAACAAAACCAAAATTGGCTTATTGACTCAGTACAGGGACAGGGACATTCCCTGGGGACCCCAGGCCACTGCTTGATGCAGGGAGAACAGTGACTTGCCCCTGCGGGGCTCCTGCTGGAGTTGGCAGCCGGCCTCTGGGAAGCAGAGGTCAGATCTGGGTTGGCTGCTGTGTCTGGTGCAGGGTTTGTACTAGTAGGGGGTAAGTGTTGCCAGGAAGGTACCCCCAGGAACTGATGGGAACAAAAGAGCAGGTCCACCTGCATCATGAGTGAGCACGGCAGCTGTCCAGAGAGGTCCTCCTGGCATTTCCAGCACAATTGTAGAATGGCTTTTTAACTTTCCGGTTCCTAGTGATGTCTGTGTTTTCAGTGTTGACAGATTTACTCTTTCAGGATGTTGTCCACCGGAATTTGACACATTTCTGTGTGCAACTGTGGAAAGTGCCAAGGGTCCAGAGTCTGTCGTGGGTCACAGGTGGGGGAGCTCCGGCCTTGTTCACGTCTTGGGTGGCTTGTTGTTTACTCTTAAGATTTAACTGCTCAGGCCAGGCATGGTGTACACATATGTAATTCCAGCTCCTCCAAAGGCTGAGGCGGGAGGATTGTAAATTCAAGGCTGGCCTCAGCAACTTAGCAAGATGCTGCTGCAAAATAAAATAAAAAAGGTCTGGGGATGTAGCTCAGGGTAGAGTGCCCCTGGGTTCAATCCCCAGTACTGGTGGGAAATTTTTTGAATTGCTTATGAGTGTTAAAATGGTGGTGAAATAAAAGCCCCTAATTGGCTTTTGGTGGAAACACTGCAGAAGCTACACCCAGAAGTTGCTAATGAAACTTCTAAGACCTGCCAGTTGGTGTGTGGCTAGACAGAAAGAGAGGAGTGTTTCTGCTTTCTATTTTGGAAACTCTGAGCCAAGTGCTAGGGCTGTGCAGGTTCCCAGGACTCTAAGTTGAGGTAGTGAACTTTGGAGACTCCACACAGGGAGGCCCTCCAGAAGTCTCCTTCTTGGGCTCTTCCAGGAGCAAAGGTTGGCTTGAGGCCCAGACTTTGGAGGGAGGACCCAGGACTGTGTGCACTTGAGGGCATGCTCTCTGGTGGGTCTGTGAGCCCTGCATGCAGCTTGGCACCTCCTATGGCATTGAGGGCCGTGTAACCTCCACTTGCCAGGTGCAGGGGTAAATTTAGCCCTCGTGGGAGGCCGTGCAGTGTCTTGAATTCAGGGAACAGAGAAGATTGGTCTGATAGGTCAACAGCATCTCCTCCTCCTCCTCCTCCTCCTCCTCCTCCTCCTTTTCCCATTTTACAATTTTCTTTCTTTTCTGCTCTTCTGTGCTGGGGGTCAAACTTGGGGCCTTGCTTGTGCTAGGCCACTGAGTTATAACCCCAGTCCTGCATGTATCTTTAAAATGCTTTAGAAATTGAAAAAACAGAACTACAACCCAAATTTTAGTAATCCTGGTTTTTATATCTGACTACGTGTTTACCTTTACTAGAGATCTTCAAGTTACTGTCTAGAATACTTTTATTTCAAACTGGAGGACTCCCTTTAACACTTATTGTAGGGCAAGTCTAGTGGCAAAATCCAATTTTAAAGTCTGGAAATGTCTTAATTCCTTAATTTTCACTTTTTGAAAAGTTTTGCTGGCAATAGAATTCTCAGATGACAATTTGATTATGATGTGTCTCAGTGTGGATCTCTTTCCTTCTTGGAGTTCACTAGGTTTCTTGGATTTATAGATTTATATCTCTCATCAGATTTGAGGCGTTTTCAGTTATTATTTGTTCATAGAAACTTTGTTCCTTTCTCTATTCCCCTTCTTAGATTTCCAAAATGACTACACTGGTCTGCTGTCCCAGAATTTAAGCTCTGTTCACTTTGTCTTTATAATTTTTTTTGTTTCTCTGACTTGATAATTTAAAATAACCTGTGTTCATGTCTACATTTTCAAGTCTGCTGTTGAACCCCCTCACTTTACAAATTATTGTGTTATTCAGCTCCAAAATTTATGTCTGGTTCTTTTAAAAAAAAAACCATTTTGCTCTGTTGATATTCTCATTTTATTTGTATGTTTTCCTAGTTTCCTTTAGTCATTGTACATGTTTTTCTTTAGCTCTTTGAGCACATTTCAGACAACTGGTTTAGAGACTTTGTCTAGTAATTCTAATGTCTGTGCTTCTTCAGTGGTGGGTTTTGGAGATTTATTTTACGGCTTTTTGAATAGGCCATGGTTTTGTGTTTCTTTGTATGCATCTTGTGATTTTTTTTGTTGAAAATCTGGCATTTTAAAAAAAAAAAAAAAAAAAAAAGAGTCTTTGCAGCCTGGTCTGTGCTGGAAAGGACCTTTACTAATTATTAGCACAGCAAGTTCTGAGACTTGAGACCAGCCCAGGCCTTCTTAGGGCTTCAGGGGCACGTTTCCTGCCTGGGCCTGTGTGTTCTCCTCTTTTAACTCCCACCCCCCACACAACACGCCGCTGCTGGGACATGCCCTGATTTTCCAGTCTGAGCCCAGCTCTTCTCGGGGTCTTGGCGATTCTGTTGTGTTTCTGTACCCACAGGGCCCTGCCCAGGTGCTGAAGGCCCACAGCTCCCCCAGGGTTTTCCCGCGCAATGCTGCCTGCCCTCCTTTGTCCACCCTGTGATCTGAGCTATGCTGCCTTTCCCTCATTTAGGGAAACTCATATGAAACTATCTGACTGTTATTCGGTTTTGAAATTTTTAATGTAGGCAAGGATAGCTGGGAAGTCGTGAATGGGATAGAGGAATCTGAGAGTCCTGTGCTACGAGAAGCCCAAGTCAGGGTTGGCACCGTGTGGTGATTCTCAGGCAAAGGGCTACCAGAGAGCTGGGTGTCAAAAAGACATCAGGATGTGGGGCTTAAGAGACTGTTGGCTCAGTTGCTTCCGGAAAGCTCCAGCTGGAATGTGAAATTAGAGCCCTGTCTCACTCTCGGACCAGTTGTGCAACCATGGCCTGTCTGTTCTTGACTCTGTAACTGTATGACTTGGGGCATTGGTTTATGGAAGTCATATCCAGTACCCGTGCCCCTTGTGTCCTCATCTGCCTGTTGATGTGACTTCCTCCATCTATAGAAGACAAGAGCTGCACAACCTTTCACCTCAGCAAAGTTGGCTGCTGAGGAAGAGCACCTGCAGTGGGAGGGGGTGTGTCCTCATTCCAGGAATGATGGATGCATTATCCGCACCTGGCGTGGGGAGAAGGCGGCACCATTGGTTCTATCTGATAACCAACTGGATTCTCTCATCAGCCTAGGGATGGATGGGTCGGGGTGTGAGAGCAACAGGCCTGAAGAACAGAATCCTCCTGACACAAAATGGAACTTCTTGGGAAATGTGAGCTAACGTACAAAAAGACATATGCTATTTTAAAATAATACTTACTTCTTGATTTTAGATGATTATTATTTGTGACATTAATGCTTCTGGATCAAGTGTTTATTACTTTATGAAATTCATGTATACATATTGGAAGATATTGGAAAGACTTATGCTAAATAATCAAAAGAGATGTCAAATTATTAGAAGGAAACACTTGAGAGGCCGCTACAGGTCTAAAATTAATAGACGACATGGTTTATGTAATCTTGGCCTTTGAAAAATGTGCCTTCTGGTTTTTATTTTTCTAATCCTGATGAAATGGTAAGAAGAGTGCTGAGATTGAGACCCTAGCCCCAGAGGGGACTGTCATCTGCGTCCTAACTCCTCCATCAACAACATGTGATACCATTACTACTGTGCCTTCTAAAAAGTTAGAACAGCAGCTAACATTTACCCTGTGCCAGCAAAGACCCTGGGAGCTGTGGATCCAGTAGGACAAGACTCACATCTTCCAGTTAAGGAAAGCTAATAAAGCTTACTCCTGTCTCTGACTGTACTTTTTTTGCGTTTTTATGGGCATTAATAATGCCATTGAGTGCCCTCGGGCTTACAAATAGCTGCTGATCCTGCTATAAAAATAACCGTTCTTTATTCCATGAACTCACAAAGCTAAAAATAAGTTAATGGGTTCAGGAAGAGAAGGGATCCAAAAATTATTTCTCATTTGAGTTTCAGTAGAATCTAACGTGGTAGATCCTCACTGGGCTGTCTGTCCATTCTCCACTGCCCGATCGCTGCCCCCTTTCAGAAAGTTGCCTGCTCACACCTGCAGGTTTCTGAAGGAGCTGCCACATTTGTGGCCTTCCCCCATCCCCGGGTACTTGTCCCAGAGTTAACATCCGACGCATGCCCAGTCAAAGTTGCCAGCACAGTCCCCTCACAGATTAGGTGACTTACAGGAGATGGACGAAGCCGGGGAGCTGAGGATGTCCCTGTCTGCCATGTAGTTGGGAAGCAGGAAAGCCTGTCTCGATGAGAGATGGGATGAGCAGATGAGTGGAGAGGACTGGAGGTCAGAGAAAGAGCCAATCCTGGCAGCGTTTTTGATTTGTTTCTGAAATTAGACATCCTCTTACTCCTGTTTGAATAAGCCAACAGAAACAATAAAGACATAAGACTGATGTATTTCAAAGAAAACTCTTTCCTGTTTGCCACGACCTGAAGAGAAAACAGAAAGTAGAAGCATTTGTTCCAAATCAATGCTCATATATCAATGAGACATTAATATTTTGGAACCGAGTCCTTTCTGTTCCTTCTTCACTAGTGTCTTAGAAGAAATATAATAGCTAGTACAAGGTATAATAATTGGTAAGCATAGGAACAGCACCTGGAGCCAGACACTGGTATAAATCCCAGGTTTACACTTTCTAGATATGTGACCTGGGGCAGGAGACCCAACTTCTCCAAGGAGGAGAACCTTGAGGGTTGCTAGAAGGATTAATTCACTGACAACAGTATCTGGCACACAAAATGCTGACTGAATGACAGCTACTATTGGCCAAGCAGGTCCCTGTTCTCGTGATGCCTGGAGTCAGAGGGACTGTGTGTACCAGGCGGAGCAGTCTCATTGACCAGAATCCCAGGGACCCCTCTTTGGACCAGAACCAGCAGTGTTGGGCATACCTTGAAATCAGCTCTCTGGCCCTCCCTTACATTTCAGGAGGCTATTTTAACCACCAAGCACTGTAGAACCTTCATATTTAATGGACATAATCTGTATTTAATCATGATACTTTAGTCTCCGCACAATTTTTACAAAAGGACTAAAAGTTATTTTAAAATATTTTAAGTATATATATATTTAAATTGGATAATACCAGGTATGATGTGGTACATGCCTATAATCCCAGCTACTTGGGAGGCTGAAGCAAGAGGATCATAAGTTTGAGGCCAACCCGGGCAACTTAGTAAGCCCCTGCCTCAAAATGAAATGAAAAATAAAAGGGGGGTTCAGGATGCGGCTCAGTGGTAGAACACATGCATAGCATGTACTAGGACCTGGGCTCAATCCCTGGTTTTAAAAAGAAAAGTGAGCTAAGATTAGAAGTTATCCAGTGATTGCTAGGTAGCTGGTGTTTGGAAGGAAGCGGGTGCAGGAATAGCTGCTCCCATCCCCGGGGACAGGCACATCCTAGCAACGTGGCTCACGCTGGTCGTCCTCTCATTGGCAGGACTAAGAAATGAGAAGCCTTATTAAGAACCAACTGGAAGCCAGATGCGGTGGTGCACACCTATGGTCTCAGCTGCCTGGGAGACTGAGGCAGAAGGATCTCCAGGGCCATGAGTTCCAGGCCAGCCTGGGCAGCAGAGTGAGTGAGACCCATCTCAAAACAACAACAAAGATCCCCCAAAGGAGGAGGAGGAAGAGGAGGAAGTAAGGACTATTTACAAGAGCTGAAGAATGTGTAGTCTGCTTTTCGTTCTCCAGACAGGACACAGGACTCGCGTCTGCCCTTTGGATACAAGCTACCATCTTCTCAAGGAAAAGGCGAAAGTCTTTGAAGGGAACCGGAAGGTGGGAGCTAGTGACCAAGGGTTCTGCAAAGGCAGGAGGGACTCGGCATGAGTGGGGAGGGACACAGGCATGGGCAGGAACAGACCTCCCCAGAGAGGAGCCCTGGCCCTGTCAGTGGGGCAGTCCTTACAGGTCTGACCCTTGGATGAGAAGATCCTACATTAGCTCCTCCAAGGTCAGTTCCTCCTAAGCTCTGACCCTGGGAGAAGAAGCAATGCAAAGAGAAAGGGAGCGACCACTAACGTGTGTGTTAATGTACTTCCCGTGGTGTTGCGGATGGAACCCCGCCCCGTGTAATCTAGGCAAGCATTCAACCACCGAACCCCAGTAAACGTGATTCTCAAGGAAGCGGGGAAAGGGAAAAGGTGTTGAGCCTATCGCGCTCCAGGCTAGTGCAAAAACCCAGTGTCGTGAGATTCTCAGTGACTTGGGAACAGATTGAAGGAGGAGACCCCAGTGCCAGTACAGAATCACCTGCGGTGCCCGCCTCGGCCTCTCCCCGTCTGCTCGACTTGTCCCCATCCCTCCCCTGGGTATTCATTTCAGGCTGTCCAAACATCAGTGGTTCTCACTGTGGTTCTCCTGGACCCAGGCAGAGTGGACTAGCCTAGGTAAGTTGGTGGAGTTAAGGGAGGGTCGGTGACACACTGAGGTGCAGGCAGGCTCTGTTCCGTTCCTCAGTTTCCTTTCAATGCTACTAATGTTTGCATGACAGGACTTACTGTGAAGAGAGAGAGCAGAATAATGGTGTAAGTTTTCTCAGCTTTTGAATATTAGGGGCTCCAGCACGTACTGAGCCCATTCCACTCCCGCCTGGCCCGTCGTCTAGATCAGTTTACAGAGGCTCTTCTCCACGTGACATCTCTCATTACGTACACTCACTTGGCGTTTTTAACAGTTCTGAATTGCTTCCCTTTTTATATTATGTGCATCAGTGAGAAGACAGTTTTACACTCAATAAATACTTCAGGGAGAAAAGGGTCTCTTTCACTTAGTAACTTTTTATTCCTATGACTTTTCCAAAAGAGGAGAGGTGACCTCAGGAAAGGTCAGAAAACTTGATGTCAAGCAAAAATTCATCCATTTACGTCATAGGTACAAGTCACTAGCCTCCCCTTTATAATACAGTGCAGGTAAACACCCACCTCCAGCAGTTCACTAATACAAAGCATCTTGCTATTAAAAATGCAAATTATGTTCTTACCTTTTCCCCCTCTAACACCTTTATGTTGAGAAAGAACTGTTCATCAACAATTTCCTCCTTCATTAAAGTGACAAGCCAACCAAAACATGGTCACAGTAGAATGGCAATACCTTTGTTAGCCTCTGCAAAACCACCGACACTCCTGGCCATCTAACTCACACGCTCTCTCAAGCACTGTAGCAATCCACAAGCAACTAGGAAACCTTGGTTTGGCTTCCGTGAAAACCTCCAGCTGGCAGGATGTCATGTATTGGTCCCATTGGTACCAACCAGGAGAAATATCAAGATATTCTGTCTCTGATGACCTTTTCTTTAAAATAATTAATTTTGTTGTATATATTTTAGGTATGCAAGGTGATGTTATGGGGTACATATAGTCACTGAGAAGTTTACTGAAGTGAGGAAAATTAACTTATCTACCTGGTAATTATCCACATGTCACATTGTTACTATTTTTTGTTATTGTTTCTGTGGCAAGAGCAGCTAAAATCTACTTATTTAGCGTTAGTCCTAAATGCACTGACTTTGCTTACCTACAGTCCTTGTGTTGTGCATAAGCTCTCTGAACAGGCTCATCCTGCACATCTGTTATGCTTTGTCTCCTGTGGCCCACATCTGTCCAGTTCTTACCCCATCCTCCTCCTGTAACTCCTTTTTCTCTGTGTATATTTGAATGCTCTTCTTTCTCTCCTCTCTCTCATTCTCTCTCTCCCCCCCTCCCTCCTTCCTTTCCATCTTCCCTTCCTTTCCGCATTCCATGTGTGAGCTCATGCAGAATGTTTCTTTCTGCTTCGCTTATTTCACATAGCACCATGTGATTGCGCTCCGGGCTCACACATTCAGTGCTGGACGGTGTTCCACTACCAAGTCCATTCATCTGTCACCAGATGCAGCAATTCTTCTCCTGGACAGATACCCAAAGCAAATGGAATTACCACCTCATAGCTTCTTGCACTGCCGAGTCCACCACAGTGTTATTCTGGTGACCTTTTTGGAGGAAGCTGTGACATCCTTTGTTAATGAAAGCCCACTTTCCCTCCTGTTTCCTTTTCCAGAAGTGCCATATTAAACCATCTAAAAGAAATCTTCAGGATGTGGTGGAAACAGGATTCTCATTTTACTTAGCAATAAGTCTTTTAAAATCATAAAAGTGATCTTCTGAAACAGGCAGGAAAAGATTGTGAAGACAAGGTATCCTGGTGCTTTCTGCTAGTAAAGTAAGTTTTTGCAATGTAAACACTGGTGAAGTTACAGAGCAGGCTATAAAGTCATCGATGGTGAGCTGATCATAGCAGTGGTGGTATAGGTATTACAGCTTAAGTAAGTCAAATTTCTACAACAAACAAATTTAAAATTGTATCACTCTATAATAAATACAGTATCTGTTATGGTTTACATGTGAGGTGTCCCCCAAAAACTCAGGTGTAAGAAAATGCAAGAAAGCTTAAAGATGAAATGATTGTGTTATGGGAGCCTCAACTTGATCAGTGCATTGATCCCCTGATAGGGATTAACTGGATGGTAACTGAGGCAGGCAGGGTGTGGCTGGAGGAGCTGGGTCATTGGGGTGTGTCTTTGGGGTTTATATTTTTTTGTGGTGAGAAGAGCTCTCTCTCTGCTTCCTGGTACAATGTTCTGAGCTGCTTTCCTCCACCATACTCTTACACCATGATGTTCATCTTTACCTCTGGCCCCAGGAATGGAGCTGGCTATCTAGGGACTGAGACCTCTGAAACTGTGAGCCCCAGATAAACGTCTCTAAAATTGTTCTTGTCACGACTTTTGGTCACAGCAGTGAAAAAGCTGAATAAAACAGTCTCCTAAAACAAACCTGTAACCTTAGGTCCAGTTAAGGGTAAAATTCTATAGGAGAGGACAAAACATTTTGGCACTCAAATACAAATTCTTAAAAGACCATCTTTTACCTTTTATAAAAACAAAAACTCAACTCAGTGATGCTAAGAATTAGACTGTATTCTGAAGTTTACCCATTTGGCAAGTGCCCTTTTCTCTTTGTGTTGTCATGGTGACACAGAAGTAAATATTTTTTGGCAACTTCCTTTTCTCTCTCTGTGGGTGATGACAAGTTCAGTGTTGCATTTTTAGTTTTTTAAAAAAAATTTATTTGATATGGGGATTAAACCAGGGGCTGCTGAGCCACATCCCCAGTTTTGTTTTTGTTTGTTTGTTTTGTTTTTGAGACAGGGTCTCCCTAAGTTCTCAGGCTGCCCTTGACCTTGTGCTTCTCTACCCCATCACACAGGGAAAAGACACTCTTTGCAGGATAGGTGCTGATAAAATAGACACAGGAGACAGCGGCACAGAGCGGCTGAGAGTGGGTGGTAGGTGAATTCAATCCACCAGGTTTGCACTGGACTACCAAGGTGAGACTCCCTGGCCTGTGTCCCCGAGGCTGGCTTCATGGTAAAGGTGTACTTGAGCTGGCCTTGAGGGACCAGAGGAGTAGAAGGATCAGAAGGGGAGGGAGGGAACAGCCGACATGGAAGGAGAACAGGGATACACCCAGGAGTAAAGGGCTGCAGTGGGTTGTGTTGGATTAGTGTTCCGATATATCAACCTGTGCTTACCTTCCAACATCCCTTGCAAGAGTGAGACAGCAGTTGACTCCCTCGGCCCTATCCAGTGGGGCTGGGCGGTCACCCCAGCCACAGTGCCATCTCCTGCACCAGGACTCTCCCACCTTCAGTCATCTTATGTCACAGACTTTCTAACTGATCTCTTCTCTCATATCCAGCACTTCCCTTCAATGTAGGTTAGGATGCTTCAGCCCTCCTGTTAGTCAAAGAACTAACCAAATCTCTGCCTTCCTTATTAGTTAAAGGAAACAGTCCCTGACTCATGCCTCCACACTAACTTGCTGTGTGGTTTGGGGCAACTCCTCCCCTTCCTCCAGTTGGTAAAGACGCAGCTGCTTGTTGTTTGTTGACTTTTTCTTAAATTAGGTTGTAAACTAAAGTAACTAAAGTTTTTAAAATCATAACTTTTATTACGAATTATAAATGAAGTTCTTAAAATCATACGTTTGGAAGTCTTTAAAGGTGTGTTAGGCTTTTGCTTATCCTCTTGGTATCTTGGCATGAACTCCTGGGGCTCCTGGGAGAGTTAAATCAGCACTTGCACACTGAGGAGCTCGTAGTAGCAATAGCAGTAGGTGCTGCCATGCAATCCAGTTTGAATTGCAGTACAGCATTGGCACAGGGAGGGTTTGCAAGGTTGCACAACAGGAGTAGCAAAGAAGAGCCGCAAGAATTCACTGCTTTATCTCTCAAATATTGGGGGAATGTTTGTGGGACTTGCTTTTTGAAGGTGTTTGACCAAGAGGATCATAATTTTGAAAATGGCTAAATACATGTACTGCTATCAGTATAATCAGCACAATATGCTAGCCCTGATGGTTGGTTACATTTCTAACAATTTTGTGGGTTAGCTATTACAAGCTTGGACCTAATGGTACTCATGTTGCATTATATAAATAGATAAGAACCCTCTGACAAAGGTTCTCAGGCAATTGGGTAGTGTCTATAGACGTTTTTGACTGTAACGATTTGGAGGGTGCTACAGACTTCTAGTGGATAGAGGAGCTGTTAAATATATCACAAGGAGCAAGACATTCCCAACTCCCAACAAAAGAAGTCCCTGGCCAGACTGACTATGGACTGTTTTAATCAGCTTTTTGCATGACAGTGACCAAAATACCCAAGAACAACAACTTAGAGGAGGGCAAGTTTATTTGGGGCTCACCATTTCAGAGGTCTTAGTCCATAGATGGCAGACTCCTTTTCTCTGGGCCCAAAGTGAGGCAGCACATCATGGTGGAAGGGCCCAGTGGAGAAAAGCTGCTCAGCTCATGGTGGGGTCAGGAAACAGAGGGAAAGAGAGAAGGGGGAGGGAACCTCAGGGAAGATGCATCCTCACAGGAAGATGCATGCCCCCGTGACCCACCTCCTCCAGCACGCCCCACCTGCCTACAGCTACCACCCAGTGGGTCCATTTGAACTAGCATGGACTGATTAGGTGACCGCTCTTATTTCACCTTTGAATATCCCTGCATTAACAGGAGCTTTTGGGGTCCACCTCATGCAAACCACAAGCAGTGTCAAGGCTTAGAAACCCCGATGAAGAGGAAGGAATACCAAGACAGAATGATGGAGATTCTGGCTTGATGCCATGTGTGACCCTATCATCCATGCCCTCACTATGTCCCCAACAAGGCCAAGGTTATTTATATCTCATTGCAGAGGAGGTTTTTAATTAAGGAGGCAAGCCAATCCGAGGGCTAGGTATTAGGCTCCTTTTCCCCTTGCCAACCCCATGCTTGTGGATACATTATTCTGAGTGGCAGAGCTTCAAGTGATATGAAAGCTCAGAAATACGGACTTCCCATCACCAAAGCTGCCACTGGTGAGTGCATAATTTTCCCAACTTCCTGGCCACCATGACTCACACTGATCCCCCAATCTTGAGATGCCCAGCCATCTGGTGGTATGCCAGGGACTTTGGACTCCTTTCTTCTGGGAAAGGGAAACAATCTTTCCTTCACAAGGACAGGCCCATTCTGCATTTGGATTTGCCTTCTCCATCTGTCCTGTCTGCCAGCATCATTGTCTGTGGATTCTCTTTTGCAACAGGAGAAGATCAAGAATGAAGCAAGGGGATGTCATTCGGGGCCATAAAACACAGTGTAACTTCCACATTAGAAGGAATGATCAAAAGACCTTTAAAGATCCTAAATTGGGTAAAAGTTGTTTCACGATGGCTGAAACCTGACTGCTTACAGGACGAGAAGTATGAGGAAATTGCAAGAGATCTGTTGTTGCATGTAGGGTGTTTGATCAACGGTTGAAATGTCATGTAACAAAGAAATTTCTTTCTGTTTAGTTATTTGGCAAAGTAGAATTGTGCTTTCAGCGGTGTGCTTTTAAAATAAATTAGACATCCAGGGGTAAGGATCTGATAGCCCTGATTAAATATTAAAGCAATGCTGCAGAGAAAACTGCACACAACCCTCCCTCATGATCACAAGATGATGGCTAGTAGCTTGCAGGACACCATGCTTCTTCACTTCCCTCTGCCCCAGTCACAGAATGACAGCCCTTCCCATAGGTCTCCCTGTACCAAGCGGGTCACTTTTCCCAGCCTGAACCAATAGTTGCTAGGGGTTGTCATGTGTCGATTGGCTTGAACTGAGGTTTCCGACTCTACTGTTGTAAGGCTGAGGGAATCACCACATTTGGCTGAGACTAATCAGGATCCACCCTGCGGCTGGGAATGGGACTGTTGTCTCTTGTGTCACGTGAGTTGTGAGGGGAATGAACGACTGATGGGAAGTTCGGGTTCCGGTGCCAAGGGAGAAGGTGGATGCTGAGGGAAGAGCCTCTGTAGGGAGCAAGCTCCTCTTGCCCTTGCAGAGGCTCATGCTCAGGTACAGCTCCAACCCCAGGACCCAGACTCCCTTCTTGTCTGTTTTCCTGTTTGTACAAAACGCCAGACACAAGCAGGTGGCACTGCCAGCTCTGTTTCAATTAGGAACCTTGTGCATCTTAGAGTGGGACTGAGAAGGTTTCAGTGAAGCCTTCTGACCTGCAGAGCTGGGAGTCCTGGGGAAAGGAAGCAAGTGGTCCCAAGCCTGTTCGTCTCCCAACTTTATTTTTGGGAGCCTCTATTTGTGCATTCTGCCACGTTCAAAATAAACTCATGTATTCAAACTACTTCAAAGCATGCATTGTATCTGTGTGACTCCTGGCAGCGAGGCTGGAGCTGACCCACAGAGGCAGGACCAAGAGAAATCACACAGGGCCTCTGACCCAAACGAGCCTGGAATCCAGCCTTCCTTCTGATTTCCTGTTCTTATCTTTTTAGTTGTTGATGGACCTCTATTTTTATTTATTTATATGCAGTACCAAGAATCGAACCAGTGCTTCACAAATGCTAGGCAAGTGCTCTACCACTGAGCCTCAATCCCAGCCCATGATTTCCTGTTCTTGAGAAAATAAAGTTCATGACTTTTTATTCAATTTCAAATGGGGTTTCTGTTACTTGTTTGTTTTTGTTTGCCCAAAGCATCCAAATAGATGCACTGTAATGGGGGCCGGTGGGGGACATAAAGAGAACAGTGAGAATCTGAGAGGGCCCAGGGTTTCTTCCTTCCACACTATGCCTGTCGGCTAAGGTACATGAAGACCACTCACCCTACACAAGAAGGAGGCTCTGATGCACAGCCGTTGGGAATGAGGGGTTCAGCCACTTACAGGGCTCAGATCCCAGTGGAACTGCTGATCGGATGGGACTACAGCAGAAGGAAAACAGGAGGACCAGCTGTGATCTTTCCACCAATCGTCATCTCAGTTTCTATTTCCTTAATTTCTCTGGCCTTCATTTCTTCTTTTTTGAAATTTCACTTCTCTTTCTACTGACATACCCCCATTATTAGCAGGTGTTTGGGCAATGATAAAATTCATGATGGACTTTAAAATGCTAAGATGGCATTGGGATGGAATAAGAGGTAGAATGGAACTTACCGAGAGACTGTAAACTCAGAAAACGCCGAAGTCTTTTTCTTTTTTCCTGTGCTGTGCTGGGGATTGAACCCAGGGTCTCATGCGCACTAGGCAAGCACTCTATCACTGAGTTACACCCTCAGCTAAGTTTTTACTTTCAGATGCAAAAGATGGCATGACTTTGGGTCACCTTTCATTGATGAAGGGATGAGATGTTTACAATGATATGTGGAAATTTTTATGCCCTCGGACAGGAATGTTGTTGGAAAGCCGCAGAAGGATTTGTGGAGCAAATGTGACTAGGGTGGTGCTGGAATACAGGTATGTCCTTTTCTGCCCAGCTCCTGTGGTTTGGAGAAGAGTCTTCCCCTGCTCCATATTGTTCTCAGCCCAGGTCCTTCAAGAAGAAGATGGCAAGATGGGATTGATTGTGTAAAGAAATTGATGTGGGGAAAAGCCTGTCAGGGAAAACAGGGAGGGAGCCAGGAGAGGCTGGGAGAGCTTCAGACTCAGAGACGAGTCTGCTGAAGGAAGAGGGGAAACAGGAAGGAAAGTGGGGTATAAGAGTCTTCGAATAAAGCACAGCTCTGAAGTCTATTCTGGGGAGTCTTTCTCCTGAAATCTGCCTCTCCGGAGAAGGGGCTTGTCTGATGCCCCTTGGGGGTAGTTGTGACGGGGAGCTGCCTGTAGGGATCCTAAGATCAGTGCCATCCCTGAATGGATTTCAGAGCAGCCTCAGGCTCTCACCACTTAGGACCCCTGCAGTTGGGGATTTGAGAGGTTTATTCCCATCTGGCTACACTGGGGAATGAGACCAAGTTGGGCCTGTACTCAGGGATTTCATCTTCCCCAGGAGACTCACAGAGGACTTGAGGTCAGAAGCAGCGTTCCACAGTGGCACGGGCTCTAGGGAATGCCCCAACTGCCTGGACTCCATTTTGAGACTTCATGGTTCAGCCCTTTGAATATGTGAATTTTTCAGTATAGTTCCAATTCCAGCACACCTCTTTGTTTTAAAATATTTTAGAGTTATTTTCTATTGCATGTAAATTTCCAAGAATCCAAGTGGTGGTGGGGGAAAAGGAGGCAGTACTCCTTGAATAAGCTTAAGACATTGTAATAACGAATCGACTAAATCAAATGAATTATAATAACGAATCAACTAAATCAAATGCAGCACTACTCTGAACACTTGATGGTAACAAAAGACTTGAATTTTATCTGGTAAAATATACCAAAGTATTAACAGATGTTACTTAAGGCAGTTAGATGGTAGGAGACAATCACTTCTACGTTAGATGTTTTTCATTATATCTTTGAAAATTTATAAAAAGCATAAAAATATTAAATTATTACAAAATATTTGATGGCAAAGAACAATATACTGAAGACCTGTGATGTGATAAGCAAACAAGAAATCACTCTGGACCCACCCTCCACTTAGAGTTCTCTCCCGGCCAAAGCTTCACACTTGGGATTGCTTTCCCTGGGTGTCACTTTCTTCTTCTGTTCCACAAGTATATAATGACAAACGATGTCCAGTATTGTTTGATTTTAAAATTTACATATACGATGTTACATTGGAGATATTCTTCTGAAAAGCTAATTTTTATGTTAAGCATTATGTTCAAGGTTTCATCCATGCCTGTGGTTCATTATGAAGTATTTCACTGAGTGAATGTACCATGATTTATCTGTTCTCTTCTTCATGAGCAGTAAAAAGGGCTCCAC
Source organism: Sciurus carolinensis (assembly GCF_902686445.1). Taxonomy (NCBI): domain Eukaryota; kingdom Metazoa; phylum Chordata; class Mammalia; order Rodentia; family Sciuridae; genus Sciurus; species Sciurus carolinensis. Next base: position 4,122,155 of record NC_062224.1, on the reverse strand, counting down.
TTTTTTGCAATTACAAACCTCCTTCTGAACGTTTGTGCACCTATGGAAGAGTTTCCATGCCTAAGAGTATGTTTGCAGTGCCCTAAGGTATTAACACTCAAACTAGGGTGTTGCCAGAATGGTTGTTAGAATTTCCCTGTCAGAAAAACAGAAGATTTCTCTTAGCTTTGTGTCACTGAAATACTTGGTATCATTAACTTATTAAATGTGGCATATCAGGCTGGGGATATAGCTCAGTTGGTAGAGTGCTTGCCTCACATGCACAAGGTCCTGGGTTCAATCCCCAGCACCACACACACAAAAAAAATGTGGTATATCTCACAATGGAATATTATTTGGCAGTAAAAAGGAGTTAAATGCTGCTACATGCTACAACATGAATGAATCTTGAAAATATTAGCTAAAAGAAAGAAGTTGGCCCCAAAGGCCATATATTGTATGAGTCCATTTAAATGGAATGCCAAGGACAGGTAAAGTTACAGAGGCAGAAGTAAATTGGTGATTGAGACTGAGGGAGTCCCAGGAAATGTAAATGAGGGACTGATGGCAATGTTCTAAAACTGGTGGTGGTGATCGTTTTTCAACTCTGGAAATATACCTGAAGCCAGTGAACTGCACATTTTAAGTGGGTGAATTGTATGGTATCTAAATTTTATCTCAATAAAACTATTCAAAAAATGTTTGGAGACTACTGGTGTCAAAAGGGTAGGAAATGTTAGCAATAGTCATGGACTAATTGATGGAATTGATGGAATTGATGAAATTAAAAAGCTGTAGATTTTCATTGCTTATTGGAGACAGGGTTAAAAAAGAAAAAGTAAAAGTAGAAGTGACTAAGGAAGGACCCCAGGCGGATTTCTGGACATGTGGGGCTATGAATTGAGGTGATGTCAGTGTAAGAGAGGATGCAGATTTTGTTGTACCACCGACAGTTACAATTTCAGAGGCTGACAAAGCCTCCTGATGTCGAGTGGCAGAGAGCTCTGGGTATCCTCTAAGATGCAGTCAGCAGATGGCTCGCCTGCCCGCTCTCCTCCTTTCTTTGCTTCCTTCCTTTACTTCTTCCCTTTCTTCCTTTCTTGCCTTCTGATGTACTGTGGTTAATGTATTTTGTGAAAAACAGAGGTAAACAAAGACCATGGGTTGTCTTATTTAGGAGAAAAAGCATTTTGTATCATAAATATAGTTCTCCAAGGACCAGGACTGCAAAAACGAGACTTCAAACTACAATGTGCACTTCTTATTCTTTTGGGTTGGCACCCCGGTTTTTCAGCAACATTTCCTCATTCCTGGTTGGGAAACGATAAGTCATGTTGCTTTCTATGCTGTACAGTACAAGCTCTAAGAGATGCTAAATGTAACATAAACTGATGATTATTGATTACTTATGGGAGAAGCAATATTCTTAATTACGGTTTTGATGCTGCTGCTATCTTGGTTCATAACCACTTAAATATGAATGGACTTTCACTATATATGGGACTATGGCTATAGATTTTCCAGATATCTTGATTGAATGTGGTTTAACTGTTATCAGAAATAATGAGTTGTGAAGTATAACTCAAAGTTCTTCAGAGTAAGGTATTCTCTTAGAAAGTATCAAATCAAGGAAATATCTAAGACCACATATCCCAGTTTGGAATTTGAAAACTTTCTAGTGAAGAATGTTCTCTGCCAGACATGGTGTTGTGCCTTTCTCTCCCCAGCTATTTGGGAGGCTGAGGCAGGAGGATCCCTTCAGCCCAGGAGTTCAAGGCCATCCAGGCAATAGAGCAAGACTCAATCTCAAAAACAAAAACAAAAAATCTTTGTATGGTTTCTGTCTTATTCACTTACATGCATACTATTTCAGGAGTTTTCAAGAAATGGACCCTTTAAGAGCAAAAGCTGATCAACATTATAGCTTTCTGTAGGCATCAGATGTGGGACATATTATCTATTTAATTCTGGTATCTTGACTTACTCATTTCACAAAAGGGTCATTTGTGAAATGAAAACTTAAAAAAAAGCAAACTAAAACCTTAAAACGTATGTATTTTCTGCTGTGAAGATGATTTATTATCAAGCAAGTCCCTCCAAAAGGCCACTTGACCTTCTTCTAGGTACCCGAAACCTCACTATCAGTGCTATTCCCTTATGGCCTCCAGGGAGACGTCTGCATTTCAGCAAGGTGAAGTTGTTTCCCTCTGCAGCTGGACATAGTCTCTAAGTGAGCGCATGCAGCCAACAGCCTCATGCAGAGAGCTGCTAGGCATCTGGTACCGAGGGCTGACGCCAGGAAGGAACCAGAGAGGCTGGAATAGAGATGGTCACTTCGGTTGCTGTGAGTAATGAGGACGTCAGGACATTGGTGAAATGGGCTGCTGGGGGTGGGTGGGCAGGGTTGTAGGGAAGTGGCACACATGCCCATTCTAATGGCAGCAGCATCTGCTGGGCTAGTGCTTTGGATATAAATCTGAACTGTCTTTACTGCTAAAAGTCAGTAACTAATTCAACTTTTAAAAAATCTGTGGTTCGACACTTTACAAGCCAAACAAGATACTTCTGTGAGTCACATGAGGTCTCAGACCACCAGTTTCAAATCATAAGACAGAATGTTTCCCACAGGAAGTTGAAGAATCTTGAGGACAAAAGTTGCCCTCTTCTCAGCCAAACCCATAGCCAATGGTGCAAGGAATTCTCACCTCTGCTCTTTGTGGATGTCCACAATGAAGCTTTGCACAAAGCTTTCTATGAACTAGGCCAGCTTCCTCCCTGAAAATGGAGTTCAAAGCCAATATTCAATTCTTTTAACATTTTTAGAATAAGCAGAGTCCCTCTCCATGCCCCAAAGTCACAAGTTAATCTCCCAAGTTGAATAACATCATGGGGTTGCTGCCATTATTTCTGACATAGCTTTAAAATCAGCTCTTTTTTCCTCTACATATTGATTAGTATTTGCCTTCTTCACTGACAAATCCCTGGGTACATGGAGTATGACCGCCGGAGCAGGGGCAGGGGCAGGAGCAGGGGCTGGATCCACTACTAAGTCCATTACAGTTCTGTAGTGATTAAGAACATGAGTTCTGGTCAAATTTTGACTCTCCCACTTGCTTCGAAACTGTCTGAGCTTAGGCAAGTTGCACTGTAAAACAGTTCAAAGAATACCTACCTAGATGGAGTTGCAGAATATGTTAAGTGAGATAAGCCAATCCCAAGAAACCAAAGGCCAAATGTTTTCTCTGACAAATGGATGCTGATACATACCGGGGTGGGTTAGGGTTAGGGTTAGGATTAGAGGGGTAAGGGAAGAATGGAGGATAGTTGGATCGTGTAGAGGGAAATGAGGGGAGGGGGTGGGGGAAGGAAAGATGGTGAAATGAGACAAACATCATTACCCTATGTACATGTATGATTACATGAATGGTGTGACCCTACTTCGTGTATAACCATAGAAATGAAAAGTTGCATTCCATTTGTGTACAATGAATCAAAATGCATCTGCTGTCATGTATAACTGAATTGAACAAACAATAAAAAAAAAAAAAAGAAATACCTACCTAGGGAGTAGGTTGTGAGGCACCACTGGTTGTTAGCTATTATGGGGAAATATTATTTTGGAAAATTGAGGAAAGTGAGGTTCAGAGAAGCTACTGGGCTTGTCCAAAGTCACACTACTTAAAGAAAAAAATGTAAGTAGTGCTGAGATTTGAATATCAGTTTGTCTAATCCCAAAGACAGTATTAGTATTCTAGTCTTTTTACCTTATTCTCAAAATTTCTCATAATGATGTTGGGTTTATTTGATTATTTAATACAAGTGATTTATATATGACCAGGTCTTGCAGCAAATCCTGGTTGTATTTGAACTGAGTATATTAGGGTAATCAATGGAGATAATTCTAGGCAAATAACCTTCTAAGTTATTAAAACTGAATGGAAAGCAGGTTCAAGGCAAAGCTGATATAGGTCCTATAACCCAGAGGATAGGGGAGGGGTGTCTCTCCAGAAACAGTGGACCCCCAAAGAAAAAGGATTGTTCTTTTAATGGTGAAAACTGAAAGCTTTACAATTGATGTGGTAGAATAGGAGATCAGAGAGCAAAGCCTAGGAATCAAGAATCCTCCTGAACTATATGGCCTCGCAAAATTCACAAATGCTAACAAGTTCACTCAAAAACATGCCGGGCCTGGCGGTGCACGCCTATTATCCCAGCAACTTGGAAGGCTGAGGCAGGAGGATTGTGAATTCAAAGCTAGCCTCAGCAATTTAGTGAGGCGCTAAGCAGCTTAGTGAGATCCTGTCTCAAGATAAAACATAAAAAGGACTGGAGATGTGGCTCAGTGTTTAAGCGCCCCTGGGTTCAATCCCTGGTACCAAAAACAAAAACCTCCTTTATATTATTTAGACATTTCTCTATCAGTAAAGGCCTGCTAAGTAGCAGGTGCTCAAATAATAGTCATAAATCTCCATTTAAAGGCAGCTTGATGATCATTTACAGGTAAGGAAACTAGGGCCGGGATACAAAAGACTTGAACAAGGTCACTCAGTGAGTTGGTAGAAATAACTAAACTCAGGTCCACATGTCAGTGGATAGACCTGTGACCCTGGGACCAGATCTTCTGGTGTCAAATTCCACATTGCCTCTTACTTCCCCTATGACTTTGGGGAATTATAAACTCTTTCTGTGCTTCCATTTCTTCCTTTCTGAAATAGAAGAAGAGAGGCACTTGCCTCAGCATGTGCTTGTTCTGACCCATGGAAGGCATTTGCCACAAAGCCTGGCACACAGTGAGCACAGCAGGGGCGGCTCTCGCTGAGACCAAATGCCAGTGCAGTGCACCTTCAGCTCAGTCATTCAACAGACATGAGCAAAAACAGATGGAAGTGACTTTTTAATTCCTGTGTCCTCGAACAAGGATGAAGGAACTGTCTGGAGTACCTTTCACATGGCACGAATCCTGTCCTGGAGGGTTTTCCCTACATGACCCAATCGTCTCCCGATGGCCCCACCTCTGAATACCATCACATTAGGGTGAATAAATTGTGTGTGGGGGGGGTGGCACAGCATTCAGAGTACAGTAGTCACTGTGTCTCGATTTTCTTCCACAACTCTACAGTGCTGAAGACAGTTTTCTTTTTTTCTTTGCGGTGCTGGGGATTGAACCCAGGGCCTTGTGTTTGTAAGGCAAGCACTCTACCGACTGAGCTATCTCCCCAGCCCCAGTTTTCTTATCTCTGACTTAGCTCAGGGAAACTGAGTTGCTGCAAGATTTCAAATCTCCACCCTCCTGGCTCATCATTTTGGTCAGAAGCCTGAATTGCTAATCATTAATGTGTAGTAAGGTAACTGGACACAACTACTCTTCAACTTTTCTCTTGAAAGCATATGGTGCAGGTCCAATAAAGAGATACCACTCCAGGGTAGTGGACTGGATGTTTTGTTCTGTTTTAATCTATATGGTTAGAATTAATTCCAGCTGTACAGACTTTTCCATTGGTGACATAAACTTAAGGATAGAAAAGTTGACATTAAAAATGATTTCCTTTAGGGAGAGAAGAATGAATAGATGGACCACAGGGGATTTTTTTAGGGCAGTGAAATTGTACTGAATGATTCTATAATGGTGGACACCAACACACCTTCAGACATCTGTCCAAATCCTAGAACGAACAACATAGGAATGAACCCTAAAGTAAAGCTGGTTGATAATGGTTTGCCAATGTTGACTAGCTGACTGTAACAAACGTACCTCTCTGGGAGTGGTGTTGACAGTAGGGAGGCTTGTGCGTGTGTAGGAGGGGCACGTGGGAACTCTCTGTACTTTCCACTTAATTTCCCTATGAACCTAAAACTGCTTTAAAAGATTAAGTCTAAAATAGAAATGATTTCACAAAGCTTTCTGATGTAAACATGTTTGTGAACAAGCAGACCTTCTTGATTTTCAAAATGTTCTTTTTGTTCTTAAAAATCTTAGAGCCATTTGTAAAATAAATTAGTAAATTTATTAGAAGCACAAAGAAGGAATTTGATAAGAGGACCTCTATAGCAAATTATTTTGTATGGTGAAGAGTCATGCTAATTAATTTGATGTTTTGTTTTGTTAGTCTCTATGATAAAACAAAACATCAAACTCATTGATAAACCCAGGGATACTTTAAGCACCATAGACTAGGAATTTCAGATTTTAAAAAAGATCCTGAAAATTGGGGTGTAGATTCTCTCAAGCAGTTACAAAGAATTCTCTGAAATAATTGGATATTTTCTTTGAGTTTTCTGATTGTTTTATGACCTTGTACAACTACAGACTGGTAAAAAGAGGTAGACTTTTCAGAGAAATAGGCCGATGAGGGAGTGTATTTCAGTGACAGAGCATTGCCTGGAATGTGCAAGGCCCTGGGTTCAGTCCCTCCCACTGAAAAAAAGAAAAGAAATAGCCTGATGATTTTATGGGATAGAACAGAAAGAATCCCTGCACTCATGGGGGAAGAGGAGAGGTATAATTGGTCCTTTTCATTCTGGGAGAATGAGATGATTCCCTAGAATGTGGCTTTACTATGGTAGCTCTTTCCACTCCTGAGGGTGATTGTGGATGGTCACAAACAAGGAGAATTCCACTGAGATTCCATTTGTCAGAGGTATCAGGTAAGAGACCCTTCTAAGTGCCTTGCAGAGTATTACTAAGCTTGTATCCTTTTTCCAGGAAAAAAAAAAAAGCACAGGGTTTTTGATGAGACATTCTAAATGCAGGATGGTTGTCCTTTTCAAGTAGGAAAAGATCCTTGCAGAATGAGACTCTGAGAAGGCGTCAGAAGTCCATAAATAGAAACATGGAAATCATGTTAAATGGAAACCGATGTGTAGGTGACTCTGTTAGGGTCAAGTGGAATCCAGATCCAAGTCAAGACGCTGGCAAGTGAGCGAGAATGAGAGAGGCTGCAAGTAACATTGGCAGGGCCTGAGGGCTTGCAGAGGGGACCCCAAGGCACTGGGGGCAGGTGGTATGAGTGTGTCCCCCAGAGAAGCAGCATAAAGCAAGGGCGCGGCAGCTGACTGGACTCCACACACACATACCTGTTAAACTCCTGGAAAAACAGTTGAATTCGGAAACTCCCTCCAGTTCCCAATGGCTCAGGGTACAGATTGCAGAAGGAAAGAACTCAGGCGATACCCACACTGAACCACCCCCTCCCCCAGCCACCTACGATACCCTGGCCTCCTCTGCCTGCCCCTGTCTGCAGTCCCCACCTCCTTGGCCTTGATCCTGTTTCCTGTGATGCTCATTTTCACATTGTAGAAACTCATGGTTTTGGCCTTCACTGTGGTCAGCCCTGGGCCCTGCGTGTGGAATGCTGGGGAGAGAAGAGTGTGTAGAAGTCACGTTGCCCCAGTGGGCAGTGGTATATTCAACTTTGTGACTAACGAAGGCTTTTGCATTAGAGACGTTAGATGGGGATTAGAAATCGGCAGAATTATGATTCTAGTTTTCTCGATTTGGATTTTCCATGATATGTTTGTTATATAAAAGAAGGTTTTATCCAAGCTGCATATGTCACCTTGTCAACGCCTTCAGAAATGGCAATACTTTTAACCAATTCAAATTTATCAGCTTTAATGCCATTCAGTGAAAATACTTGAGAGTAACACAGCTGAGTAAATATTAAAGAAAAACAAGGAAAACTTTAGGTAGAATGACTTTTAAAAGCCATAAGCCAGCCAAGTTCTTTGATTTGAATTATTTTTAATCCCTATTACTTGTTAAAAGGAAAGGGGAAGAAATCCCCTCAGTAAAATTCAGAAATGTGATCACCAAGCAAAAACTCCCTTCTAACTCTCAGATGGAAATCCAGTTTTTAAAATATTGCTGTGGTCAGTTGTTGACACATAGGACTATCTACAAACACAGTTGTTCAAACACAATAAATTGCCCTCACTCTGTCAGTCCATTAATCACAATTCAGCTTGCTATCAGAGAGAAAATGGCTGGTGTTATTAAATTTCCACCCCATTACCTTGACTTTTATTTACAGCCATTCATCAATAATTTCCTTCTTCCTTAGAACCACAAGTTAACCAAGCCAGAAAGTCATCAAAGAAACACAACATACATGATGCTATCTTGGAAATGTAAATGCTTAATGTGATTTTGTTAATTCACAAAATTTCTTAACCATCTCAGTTCATCTATTCAAGATAGTTTTTAAGCCTTTGCATCAAAGCCCATCAGCTACAGACATACCAAGTAGTGTGTGAGGAAAACTTTTGAAGTAATAGTCTACAGCAATTGGCCTCCTCCTGTGTGACAAATCTTTGACTCTTTTTAATGGTCCCACAAATCCACTTCTATTTAAGGAACAATAACCCCTTGCTTTAATGACTGCTAGTTTCATTTTACTTGGTTGTTCCAGAATATTCCTTCCTAAAAAGGCACTTCCCAGACCTCCACAGGGAACGTCCAGGGGCCCCACATTCAGGATTGGTTCTGAGATAGATAACATCTAAGATAAATTGAGATTATAGATATTAATCAGTTAATCAACACATTTATTGACAACTACTCATAGGAATGGAGATAGCAATAAAGAGAATGTAGAAGAAGAGGGTCTTCTAAAACTTCACACTCGAGAAGGGCGCTACTACCTACAGATGCAGGAAAATGCAGTTGTTGATTGTTAGAGCTGAGTGTTGTCAGTAAGAGGGACTACAGGCATGACATGATCAGGCCATCCTCTGGGAGAAGACAGGGGAGCACAGAATAGGATGGAGGGGAGAAGAATAAAGCGATAACAGGGATGGGAAGAATCATTTGTATTTGAGAGCAATACAGAGTAAATCTACAATACCTGTAAGTCTGTTTTTATGCATAGGGTCTGTGTGATTCCCTTTCCAGTACGAATGAGATTAGTCTTAAGTACATTGGACACTACCCATTCCAAAAGGGAAGTATGCGCAGATCATCCATGCTTCTTCTGTTTGACTCCACTTAGAATCACAGGAAGGGGCTGGGGTTGTAGCTCAGTGGTGGAGCGCTTGCCTTGCATGTGTGAGGAACTGGTTTCAGTTCTCAGCACCACAAAAAAACAAATAAGTAAAATAAAGGTATCGTCTCTATCAACAACTAAAAATATGTTTAAAAAAAAAAAGAATCACAGGAAGTAGAGTCATAACTGGCCCTAGTGGAATTGCCATCTATATTCAGATTGTTCCTGTAGGTTAGTTCTCTCCCACAATCTATCCCAACCAAATCGATGCTAAGTTATCATTGTTTGCAGTGAGGGAGTTGTACTGATCAATATAGCTGGCTCTGACCCTTCTCAGATTAATAGATGTGGGAGACTCAGAAATAATTCCATTCAGTAATGTAATCAGCTGAATGTGGTGGTGCACACTTGTTAACCCAGCAGCTTTGGAGACTGAGGCAGGAGAATTGCAAATTCAAAATCAGCCTCAGCAACTTAGTGAGACCCTGTCTCAAAATAAAAAAATAGAAAAGGTTGGGGATGTGGCTCCATGGTTGAGTGCCCTTGGGTTCAATCCCCAGTACCAAAAACAAAACAAAAAAAAAAAAAGTTTTTTATACCTAGGTTCCAGGTAGTTAGGCTTATCTAACCTGGGTGGTATTAGAAAATGATAAATTAAATTTTCTACAAGAGCATAGTCTTATTATTTCTGGTGGGCTAGTGTCCTGATGTGTGCTCTCTCTGATGTACCATGGCCAGGACACCTATGACAATTTAACAAATGTGAGAATACAAGCTGAGGTAACAAAAATGAATTTGAATGAAGTACTCAGTAAGAGTATGAATTCCTGAAGGAGAGGTCTACCGATTTTGTCCGACCAGCATCCCTTCTCCTCTATCAACGACAGAATGCAGCAGCTAGCTTATTCATTTGGGCAACTACCTCTTGCCATTCCTTGTAGTCTTGTGTGTTGTCAATCAAGGTTCTTGCTCCCTCTACCCAAACTAAACTCTAGGAGGAATTTGAAAATGATTAGTAGAGGGGCAATACTCTGGAAGAGACTTTCCACTAGATTTTCCACTTTAGAGTCCTATGTCCCGATACATTTACTTTTCCACAGGTGAGTGGTAAAATCTTCAGTACAATTGAATCCCCGCTTTTTCATTTGCTAGTCTTATTTTTAAATTTAGCTAGATCTGATTTTTGTGGCTTACAATAAAAAAAAATTAATATATCTTTTCTGCTTCAACTTCCAACCATAGTGTCAGGGATGGGAAGAGTCAAACTGAACCTTGTTGGCAGGAAGCATGGGACAGCACATTACTGATGTCTTTCCCAACGGTGGTTTCACTGTAGATGATTTCAGGGAAAACAGACGTCAACGGAGAGAAAGACCAAAGAGTAGGCAGTCTGTTTACAAAGGAACAATCACTCACACCACTCATGACAACGAACACTAAAACAAGATTATGGCAGACATCACTATGAATGAATTTTGATACACTTGCTTCTCACAACAAACACCTATTTCCAATTTCATTCACCAAGAAGAAAATTGATTTGTCCCCAGAAGTTTTGAGGCAGACTTCTGAACTGAAAACAAATAAGGGTTGTTGTTGTCATTATCTTCAGGACAAAAAGTTACCTGATCTCTGTGTTAAGAGTCCCTTGTCTGCTTTCCTGTTACCATGAACTGACCACTCCAATTGTTCTTCAGTAATGAATCTGGAAGGACTCTGAACTACAGGTCATCAAGTTTGTCCTTGCTATAGACAGCCATTAAAGACCTGAGATTTTAAAATAGCTAAGTTTATAACCCTTCATTTTAAAATTTTTTGTATAGCAAAATCCCATGAAATATGTGTTATCAATGCTAAATGCAGTGCATATAAGAAATCTTGTCTGTTGAAATTGATAAAATAAATGCACTTATTCTAAAGTGCATATGAACTTTATAATAAGTGCATTTATATGCAGGAAAGAAGGGTATGGATAGGTAGGAAGTACAGGCTTGGCAGAGAAATGAAGAGGACACATGGAAAAGTAGCTGGAAGAATTAAGCAACAATTTTTTTTTTTTTAAGTTAGGGAAGATGTGGACACAATAGAGGCAGAAGAGAAAGAGGTACTGAAGAGAAAAACATTGACAGAGCTGACTTCATGAGCAGGTGACTTGTGCAATCACTAGAGCCCTGCATTTGGTTTAACACTGCTTTGCTGGTCATGATATTCTTCACAGTTTTTGAAAAAGGACCTTATATTTTCATTTTGCACTAGGTACCTCAGGTTCTGTAGCAGGTCCTGAGGATTGATAGATGTGAAAGTGCTCTGGAAGGTATTTGCTAGATTTATTAATGCCCCACCTCCAATAAATGCCCATGTTCTCATCTCTAGAACCTGTGAATGTTACCCTATATGCAAAAGAGACCTTGCAGATGGGAATAAATTAAGGATCTTGAGATAAGGAGCTTATCTTGGATTATCTGAGCGGGTTCAGTGCAATCACAAGAATTCTTATATAAAGGAGGCAGTGGAGTTAGGATGGAAAAAGAAGTCATGTAAGGATGGAAGCAGAGTGAAGGGGGATGTGACTGTTATATGAAGTCATGAGTCAAGGAATGCAGGTGGCCTCTAGAAGCTGGAAAAGACAAGGAAACATCACCTCCTAGAGCTTCCAAAGAGAACACAGCTATGCAGATCCATTTTGGACTCCTGACCTCCAGAATGCAGGATAATAAATTTGTTTTTAGTCATTAAATTTGTGGTAGTTTGTTATAGCAGTGATGAGAAACTAATACACACTACATGAAGTGATGTGTTGCTAATTTTGTAGAAATCAAAGATATTGGTAAGCTAATAGCAGTTACCACTTATTGAACAATTCCTATGTACTAGACACTGTACTAAGCTGTTTTTAAATTTATATATATATATATATATATAAATATATATATATATCATTGTTGATGGACCTTCATTTTCTTCCTTTATTTATATGTGGTGCTGAGAATTGAACCCAGTGCCTCACACATGCTAGGCAAGCACTCAACCACTGCGCTACAACCCCAGCCCTGTACTAAGCTCTTTATGTATATATTTTTATGTAATCCTAGAACAAACTTTGAGGTGGGAATTAAAGCCATATAACTAAATAGAATGCGTTAGATTTGGGATCCAAGTTCAGTCTTAATCACTCCAAGTCTTCCTGTACTTTTATCCCGCTCCCATATTTCCCAGTAAACCTTGTCTTGTCCTCGTGCTTTAACGTGCATTATATGTGCATGTGTCACCACAGCGGTAGGGGTGGGACCGGGCAGAGATGACATTCGCCGGGGAGTCTGAAATAGGAGGTGCTGGATGCCGAATCCACCCGGAGAAGACGCTGCTGTGGTCCAGGCAGCCGAAGGAGACAGCAGGCCACAGGAAAGTGAAGGAGAGGATGCGGTACCGGCCGCGGGTCAAAGCTTCGGGCGGACTTGAGTGAGTCCAGGCGAGTCCCGCGAGCAGCGGGACTCCCCAGCCCCATTCCCCCGGCACGCCGGGGAGGGGCGCGGAGGGCCGTCCGGAGACTCCCCACTCCCCGCCCGCTCGCGGGTGTTTTGGAGCCGGCGTGGTCCCGCTTCATTGGCCGCCGCGCATCCCGCCCCGGGAGGCGGAGCAGCCTCCGCCCACTAGTTGGCCGTGCCGCGGGGGCCGCCGGGACCACAACTCCCAGAAGGCCGCGCGCCGGGGGCGGGGCCGCGGCCGAGGACGCGGGGGGCGGGGCCGCCGGGGCATGAAGCGGGGGCGCGCGGCGCTTCTACCTCAGTCGCGGCTGCTGGGCGCCGGAGATCGTCCCCCCCTCCGACCGGCGTGCAGACCTCCGTCCCTGGAGGGGCTCCGCCGCCCGGCACCGTCCCCTGGGGTCGTCGCCCGGCCGCCGGCCTCCACAGGCCCGGCCGGCCGCGGCGGGGGAGGGCAGCATGAGCCGGGGGGCCCGCCAGGCCGGCGCCGGGCAGGCGGTGGCAGCCGCGGTGCAGCTGCTGGTCTCCCTGAGCTTCCTGCCGCGTGTCCTCGAGGAGGCCCAGGTGAGCCCGGCCAGGGGCCGGCCGGCAGCCTTCGGCCCGCAGCGAGCGGGAGCCGGGACGCAGGTGCGAGCGGAGAGCGGGGCGGGGGCGCGCCGACAGGTGTGGGGAACGGCCGCGAACCCCTGCGGGGCGGCCCTCGGCGGCGGCCGTCGAGAGCGGAAGGGGGTGACGCCTCCGAGCCGCCCTGCCGGCGTCCTGGCGATGGTTTCGGCGGCCCGGAGCGCGGCGGAGATGGGACGCGAGGGAACCGCGGCCGTATGCAGGAGGGCGCACGGAAGCGTGACGCCCCCTTTGCCCCCGGAGGCACCCGGGCCGAGGCAGCGACCCGCCCAACGGACCCCGCGCTCGCCTGGAGGAGTGCGGTGGGCGGGCAGCGCGACCCGACTTCCTCGAACGCGGGCACCCGGGAGCCCTCGGCTTTGCAGGTGCCGGGAGCAGCTGTTTGCACCCACCTGTCCTGCGTCTGCCAAGTGCTCGAGGTGCTCCCAAGTACGCGAACGGGGGTCGGTGGCCTGCCGCTGTGCGTGGAGCCCTTGCTCTGCCAGTAGTGGGGCGCTCTGCAGAGTCCTAGAGCATGGGGGTGTTCTCGGTGTGCTGGGAGCGGAGGGTTACCTGACCCGAGAGTCTTTTATTCTGTAGAATTTGAGCAGACTGTCAGGTGTTGCAGTCTTCTCTGCACCTGCTGCCAAGTGGCAGCATTGTTACGAGGGGGGAAAAAGGTCTCAAGTGGCTTGATAATGAGGGGGAGATGCCCTGTGAAGCAATTAATGCTGGTTGCTAAGAAAATTTGACGGTAGCTATGAGTGTAACTATGTAAACATGTTTTTCTTTATTTGGGCACTTTTTCTTGGCTTTATGGTGTCCAGCACTAAATCCCGGAATGCTTTACATTTGTGTCCATGTTTGAATAATTTGTAAAAGAATGATTTAATAAAAGGGGCAAACTCTTGGTATGAGTAAAGAGCATGTTAAAATGCAGATTCTCTGGTCCTGCTTCCAGAAGTACTGATTGAGTGAATCTGGAGCACGACCCAGAAATCAGCATTGTAAGTAAGCCTTGCAAATAACTGTAGTGCAGTTACTCTTTTGACCATCTCTTGGACTGGGCTTTCAGAGGCAAACACTGAAATTGTGGATTTCTGGACTTAACTACTAGACTTAAGAAAAGTAAAATTTCCAAATTGTCTTTGACAAAATTATTTTCTACTTACTAATTGAGTGGAATTTACATTTAGATTTTTTTCTCAAGTGAGAATCGTTTTTAAAAATATTTTTGTTGTAGATGGACACAATACCTTTATATTATTATTTTTAATGTGGTGCTGAGGATCCGATCCAGGGCCTCACACATGCTAGGTAAGCGCTCTACCACTAAGCCACAACCCCAGCCCTCAAGTGGAATTTCTTGTTTTATTTTTACATAGCATATATTAATTGTATACTTTACCACTAGAAACTATTTTTGGTTTCTTCATCTATCACTAATTATGTGTAATTAGTGTTTTATAATTTTACCTGTACTTCTAATTTTCTTATATCCAAGTGAATATATATAAGTTCAATGGTTAGAGGTTTGTGCATGTTCAAAGTAGGATCTTGCCAAACAGAATTCAAGTGAATATATTTTTTATTTCCAGCGGTACTTTTTAATGTAGTGTCTGATTATATTTTAGATAGTATTTTAACCTATAACATGCTTAGTTATATATTATCCTATTGTATGGGGTACATCTCTCAGAACCTGGACCATAGTGGTAACTGAAGTTCAGAGCGCTCAATGATTTGAGTGATGTTAAACTGGAGCCCTAATACAGGCTTCTTTCTGCTCTATACAGTTTTTCAGTATATTTGTTTCTCTGTAGTATAGAAAAGCAGAGAGGGGGAGAGAGAACTAAGTAGAGCTAAGTACTTTCACTTCTTGCATGCATACTAAATTGGCAGAAAAATAGTAAAGATGAAGGAAAAAATTAGAATTTTTGAAAAATATCTCTGTTCACAAGGAAATAAAGTCATTTAAGGAGATATGTATTTTGAATATAATGAAAGCAAGGAAAAAATCTATTTAAATTTTTTTGTGGTTGTAGTTGGCCAGCATGTCTTACTTTTTTTACGTAGTACTGAGGATTGAACCCAGTGCCTCACACATGCTAAGCAAGTACTCTGCCACTGAGCTACAGCCCCAGTCTGAAAGCAAGGAAAAATTATGAACACACAAAATATTTGTGTATCTCATGCCCCATTTTCTTATAAATGTAAACATGCCTTGTTTATACTTAGTAGTGTGATGAGCTAAATATGTAAGTACAAATAAGTGATAGGATAGTCTTCTTAGAAAAAGTAATTTCATCTGGGTATATTAGAAATCCTAAAGGCTTTTCTGAGGAGGCATGAAATCAAGGAACTCTCCAAGCTCCCTGGCAAATTGAAAGCCAGCCGCTTGGGGCTCGGATCATGCTGTACCAGTCCATTACTCTGGGGACTCCTCCCAAACCCTGGAAGGTTTGAACTTCTGTTGTAACAGCTTTATGGGGTGGACTGGGCATGAAATAATACCTGTGTCTGCCCAAAGAGAGGAAAGTGGTGAGAGACCCTGCCATAAACCAATACTCCAAAGAGCTACATCCTCAATGTAAGAGATGAGTAATGAATCTCACTATGAGTAAAGAGGAAAGTAAAGAAACTTGCTAGAGGAGGGGAGTGGGGAACTCCCTTGAGAATTTGTAAGCATAAGCCAGCCCTTACACAGGTTTGCAGGCTTACTTCATATCACTTGGGCTAGGAAAAGCTCCAAGTAGAAAATTTGATTTATAGCAGTCCCAAGTTTGTATCCCCCAGGTTACCAGGAAAAGCAAATATCCATTCCCTCTGGAGAAATTATTTTCAACTTGTCATGAAGAATTCTTGAAGATAAAGTGTCAGGAAGAATAGACATAATAGTAAAAAAAAAATCACAAAGAACATGAAAACAGGGCCCCATGAATCAGGTACAGACAGTTGCTAAAATCCAGTGGGTCCCTGTAATCATTTTATGGTAGTGTGAAAGCAATACTCTTTCAGCACAAACTACTTCCAGTTTTCATCTTTTCCTGGGCTATCTGTAATTTTCTCAATGCCAAGCAATGGCAGTGGACTATAGCTCCCTTGTAAGCATGAGGGTAAAAACCACCTGGTATTCTACAGTGTATAGTTTCTAAGCTCTGATGTCTGTAGGTTAGGTGTTGTAAAGGCATTTCAACTTTATAGTTTTAATTTACAGGATGTAGTCATGTTGTAAGTTGGGGAGCATCTGTATTAGAAACAGACAGAAACATAATGACCTTAGATCTGAAATTATCAGGTAGAATATCTTTGCTTACTGTGTTTAAATAAAAAAAAAAGATTGAAAGTATGGATATGGAATAAGAAATTGAAAGAAATGACCAAAAAGATTAAAATAGAACTGAATAGAAATAAAATAGAACTGAAGAAATGATTTTTTTTTCCCCAAGTACTGGGGATCGAACCCAGTGATGCTCTACCACTGAGCTGCATGCCAAGCTCTTTTTTTTTTTTTCTTTTAAATTTTGAGACTGGGTCTTCCTAGGTTGCCCTGACTGTAGTTCTGCCTCAGTCTCCTGAGTAGCTAGGATCACAAGTGTTCACCATTGTATCTGGCTTGAAGAGATAATTATTGAATTAGCCATTTCCTATCTTTGTTAAAAAAAAAAAAATCCTCTATCACCACCTCTTCTATCCTTACTCAACTTCATACCTAACTTAACAGAATTGGAGCAATCAGAAGAGAACTTCCACTGAGTAGTTCACATCTATCCACTTACTAGTCTCTTTACTTACAGGTTTGATTTCCTGTTGGTTACCATAGATGAAGTATTTGTATTCTGGTCAAAGGCCAGTTCCTCCACATATATTAGGACCCATTTCTGTCTTCTTCAAGGACATGGTTCCAGCAGTGTTCCCTTTCTCTTTTGAATCATTGGTTTTTAGTTCTCGATGGACTGCTGTTGTCATCATATAATGTGCTGTTTGGATAGGGGTGTAGCTTACTAGTAGAACACTTCCCTAGCATATGGGAGACCCTGGGTTTGATCCCCAGCACCCAAAAACAAAAACATTCTGTTTTCATCTTCTTTCTTGACCCACTCATCTTTTCTGCCCCATTTTCCTTGTTCTTTAGAAAAACTCAGAAGCATTCTCTTTATTCCTCCTAGTGTTTTTTCCATTCTGGTCAGACTTTTGCCCCTTACACACCTCTGAAACTGCTCTCATCGAGGTTACCAGTGTTCTTGTTGCTCTTCAAACCTCAACTTTACCTTTTGGCAGCATTTTTCATAGCTCATCATTCACTTTTCTTGGAGTACTGCCTCCAGGATACAATACTTTGCTGGTGGCTGGTCTAAGTGCAGTGGCGTTTACCATACTTTTCTTGTGTCCTTCCTGTGTGATAGGCCAGTCTTTCTTAGTATCCTTTACTTGTTCCTCCTCTGCCCTTGACTATCAATCATTTGAACTTCAGAGTCCACATCTTACACTATTTCTTTATCTTTTTTTATCTCATCTGGTCTCTTGCCTTTAAATACCATCAGTATTGCTGACTCAGATTTAAGTCTCCAGATTAGTATTCTCAGATCTACATGTGTATATCCAACTTTTCTTTTACTATCTCCAATTGGGTGACTAATAAGTATCCCAGACTTGATTATCAGGAAACAAATTCCTGATCTTTCCCCCCAAATTTGCTCTTTCCAAGACCTTCCCCTTACACATGTTCCAGCAACACTGGCCTGTTTGTTCTTCAAACATTGCAAGTGTGTTCTTTTTTTTATTATTTATGTGTACAGTATAATAGTATAATTTGACCAATACGCAAGTGTGTTCTCACCTCATGATCTTTATACTGTTCCACCTAACACACTTGTGTGTTCGTATGGTTCACCCTCCTGTTCATATCTTAGTTTCTGCTAAAGTGTCACTTTATCTGACATGTCCCCTTATCTAAAATGTCCCCATCTCTGATCTTAATATATATACAAGAAAAACCCTCTGTACTCAGGTGATACTCTATATTACTTTTACTGTTGCTTAAAACTCTCTAGTGACTTCCTCCCTTGCTCAGTGTGATATATTGTGAACATATATTTGGTTTTTGTCTGATTCCTGGCACAGAGCTCCTAAAATGCTTAGAATTTTCTAAGTGATGATAGTATTAAGTGATAATTTATTGTTCACAGGGAGTCCCTTTCAATCACACCTGAGTTTATGCTAATGGGGTGACTTATGGTGAAGCCCCTGTTTAGCCTCAAGATGAGAATGATCACCAGAAAGACCAAGTGATTCATCTCTGGAGCCATTTGAGCTGGTGGACTTGTGAGAGATGAACACATTGATCTACTGGGAGGGTGGCATGGGGAGAGGGTGTGGAAGCTTAAAGCGTTTTCCACCAATACTTAGCTCTATGCTTCTCTCTCATTTGGTTGTTTCTGAGTTGTTTCCTTTCTAATAAATCATAAAAGGTAATTGAAGTGCCTTTCTGAGTTCTATGAGTCATTCTAACAAATTATTGGACCTGAAAAATGGAGGTCCTGGGACCCTGATTTGTAGTCAGTCAGAAGAACAAGTGACCCAGGGTTTGAGATTGGTCTGAAGTTGGGGCAGTCTTTTGGGACTTGCCCCTTAATTAAAGAGTCTACACTGATTCTGGATAGTTGGGATCAGAATTGAGTTGTTAGATACCCAGTCAGCCTCTGAGTGCTAGAGACTTGGTTTGGTGTGAAGAAACACCCTAGACTCAGTAAAAACTGAAGCCTTAAAAGGTCTCCTAGTTCTCTTTTTGGTCAATTGCGTGGTACTCCTTGTTCCTCAAAAGCTTTGGGCAGGTTTTCTGTCTCAGGGCCTTTGCACTTAACATTCCCAGTAACTCATTGTAATGCTTCTGTCAGATATTTACATCCTTGTTCCTTTCCCTCCTTCAGGGTTTACCAAAATTCCTTCACATGGTTGTTTAAAATCATAGTAGCTGGGCTGGGGAGATAGCTCAGTTGGTAAAGTGCTTGCCTTGCAAGTACAGAGTCCTGGGTTCAATCCCCAGCACCGCAAAAAAAAAAAAAAAAAAAAAAAAAAAAAAAAAAAAAAATCATAGTAGCTTCAAGTCTCCAATCCCTGTTTTCATTCCATTTTGTTCTGTGTTACTCTTTTACTGCCTGACAGACTTTATACTTTATTTTCCCCCTTTCTTGTATGAGAATGTAAGCTCCGGGAGGGTGGAGATTTTTAGTTTTTTTCTAAATCCATGTTCCCAGCATGTAGAATGATACAAAGTTTGTTAGTCCTCAGTAAATTCTTTGAAAAAGTAAATAAATAAGTGGAAGGTAAATGCAGATAAACTATTCACAAGGAAATTTCAAGAGACAACATGATAATTAATATTAAAGAGAACTCCAGAGACATGTAGAATAAAGAAGGTCTAATAGAATAGGGAAAAATTAGTATTGATTCCTGCACATCAGTATGAAAAAGATAACTGAACAGACAAGTGAACTAAGATAGACATTGCACTCAATACAAATGTCTTCTAAAACATGAATATTTACCTCATTAGTGCAAACAAACATGTAAGCCAAATACCCTTCCATGCTTATTAGATTGGCAAAAATTAAGTAATAGGTTAACATCAAATATTAGGATATGGCTCACCATTAACCCCCATCCATTGTTGGTGAGATAGTAAATTGGTAGAACTATTGGAATTCAGCCTGTTATTCCCTAGTAAAGTAGAATTGTACTTATAGCACTCCACTTCTAAGCATTACAACGTGGAGAAACTCCTGCATGTATACACCAAGATACATGTACAAAAATATTTGTGTAGCATTTGTAGATTCTAAGTATGGATTATATTATTTTCTTATTGTTGCCACGAATCACCACAAACTTAGTGACTTAAAACAACATAAATTTACTATCATCTACTTTGGGGGTTTAGAAATCTGAAAATGGGTTTTACAGGGTTAAAAATTCAGATATCAGCAAGGTCACGTTCCTTCTGGAAGCTCTAGTTGAGGGGATCCCAGCTTCTAGAAGCTTCTATAATCTTTGGCTTGTGACTTCTTTCTCCATCTTCAAAGCAAGCAATGCAGCATCTTCTCTGAATCTTCCTTTAGAAGGGACTTTTAAACGATTGTACGGAATAACCTAGTATAGTCTTCCCATCTCAAGATCCTTAATTATATTATTAACATCTGTTTTATAATGTGAAATAACATTGCAAGGTTGCAGAAATTAGGGCACAGACATCTTTGGGAGAGCCATTCTGCCTACTATATGAATCAACAATAGAATGAATAAATTGATTGTTTTCATATCATAAAGGGAGAATGAATGCACTACAGTAAAATGAATCATGGAGAGACATCAAAATAAAATGTACATTAAAGAAGAATTCACATACTTCTTTAATATTAAAGTTGAAAAATGGGGGGGGGGGGCAACTCTGTTTAAAGAGGTGTTACAGGGAAAAGTAAAAGCAAAAAAAATTTTTTTTGAAAAGATGGTGTGTGACTAGGTTGCCCCTGCTGCCACTTAACTCCTAGACTGAAGCCTCCTCTTGCCTCAGCCTCCTAAACTGAACAGAGTGAACAAATCAAGAAAAAGGCATAAAAAATAGTGATTACTAGATAAAATATTTTAAAATATAGAAAGTATTTTGGTTTGCATTTTGATTCCTTTACTCCATTGTTATTAGGCTAGGATTTGAAGTCTTATAAGGAGTGAGAATAATGGAATGAAACGCAGGAGTTATGACAACTAGGAAGTGGGATGATAAAGCATATAGAACTCCAGAACCAAATTTTTAATAATGATCCTTTGTTCTTTATCTGAAGATCTATAACTCTAACTTTATGTTGTAGAGAGTTTGGGGACACATTTATACTCCTGGGGAGAAGTAACTAGCAAGGACTGGTTTCTACTTCCTGATCACTGAATAACCTGTAGCAGCCTGGGGCCCATTCTTGTTTTCAATTGAAAATTTGAATTGACGTAGTTGTAAGTTTATATGCAGTTTTTTAAAATAATGCAGAGAAATGCCACGTGCTCTTTATCCAGTTATCCTACTGGTAACAGCTTATGAACATACCCAGTATTATAAGGAGGACATTCCAGTAAAGAATCTGCAGACTTTAATAGATTCCTCCAGTTTTGCTTGCTTCATTTTTGTATGTTAGTTCTATACAACTTTATCACCTGTAGCTTTGTGTATCTATCACCACAATGAAGATAGGATAGGGTTTCCTTACCACTTTTAGAAGTCCCTCTTTTTTTTTTTTGTAGCCACACTGCCTCATTCCCCACCTGACTCCCTATTCCCACTTCTGTCCTCTACTCTAGTCTTTAAAGCCTGGCCACCAAAACGTTTTCTCCATTTCTAAAATTTTTCATTTCAATAATATTATATAAATGGAGTCATACTGTTTGTAACCTTTGGGGATTGACTTTTTTACTCAGGATAATTCTTGAAAGATTTCATCCAGGTTGCATATTGGTCAGTTAGTCTCATTTTTAACTTAGCTGAAGAATGTTTTATGGAATAGTTGAATTCTGAATTCACTTTGTAAATACCAAATTCTCTTCTTAGCTTAATGGATGCTTTCAGCAGTGGATAGGAGCATGAATTTTAAAGTCAGATGAATTTGGGAATAAATTTCATTTTTACTTCGGAAAAATTGTTTTAGGCTTGTCAAATCTTAATTTCCTTATATGTAAAATGAGGCTAATAGTACCTTACTTATAGGGTGCTTTTAAAAGCAAATGAAGAGGCATATTAAAGAACACTGTGAACCCAGGGAGATAGTCCATGCCTGTAATCAAGTGAATGTAGCCGGATGCAGGAGGATCTTTTGTTGGAGACCAGCCTTAACAAGTTAGTGAGACCCTTAGCAACTTAGTGAGAACCTGTCTTAAAATTAAAAAGGACCCAAGGATGCAGCAGTGTTATTACAGTCTGTGATTTCTGGACCAGTCTGGGAAGAGAGTCCTTTAGATTTTAGTGGCTACTTAGATTTTATGTGTGTGTAGAGAGAGGAAGGAGCATTCTTATTTTTCATTTTGACCATTAATCAAGAAGGTCAGTTTTTCAGAATGGGTATATCTAATCTTTCTTTTTCTTATATTTATTTATTTCTGTGCAGTGCTAAGGATTAAACACAGTACCTCACACATGCTAGGCAAGTGCTTTGCCACTGAGCTACAGCCCCAGCCCCTTTCTTTTTTCTTTTTTCTTTTTTTTTTTTTTTTTAATTTCAGTGACTACAGTAGAAAGTAAGTGCTTTAATATTAAGAATCTTGATCAACAAGTACAGGCTAACTTGAATAATAATAAAAAATATCCTTTTATATAATACAGCAGAACTGTTAAGGTTGAAATATCAGTAATTTAAATATTTAAATTTTATGTATATATGTGAATTTTAGGTGGCTGGAGTTCTGGATGATTGCTTATGTGATATTACCAGCATTGACAATTTCAACACCTACAAAATCTTCCCCAAAATAAAACAATTGCAAGAGCGAGACTATTTCCGTTATTATAAGGTAAGTTTGTAATTTTTTATTCTTTTGATTACTAAGATTTCTATAATACTTTATGTAGATGTAAATTTTATGATGCTTTGAAAAATCCATTTTGCTTCCTCTTGGCACCCTGTGTGTCTTTTATCATTTGAATGCATTGAAATGTAGTGGAAACCTATTGGTTTTATTAAACATTAAGAATCTGAGCCTTGGGACTGGAGTTGTAGCACAGTGGGTAGAGCGCTTAACTCACATGTGTGAGGCACTGGGTTCAATTCTTAGAACCACATATAAGCAAATGAATAAAATAAAGGTCCATCACCAATTTAAAAAATATTAAAGATATTAAAAAAAAATATAAAAGAATCTGAACCTTCTTCTTCCGTTAGGGAAATTCCTGAGCTTTTAGTTTTGGTTTTGAGGCAGACCATTCCTCCCTTTACAGAAGCTAAAAATGCCTGGGACTTACTTTGTCCACCTTCCTTTAAAATAGGTCCTGTCATCTGGACATACTACTAGACTTTGGATTGTGCTGATGGCCTCAAAGTTGTTTGCTTAGTAGTGTTAGCAGTGCAAAGTAGGGCAGCAGAAGATGTGGATTGAATAGGTCTCTGGGAGAGGTGGCATGCCAAGCTGAGGCCACAAGTCCAACATCACCCATAGTGCAGACCTGGTTCTTAATCTAGTAGTGGTTCTACTCTAGATCTTCACAAAATACCAGTGATACTTTAAGGTAGCCGGAGGCTTTATGGCAATGGTCAGTATTCCTAAGAAAAATTATTTTGAATTTTGGAACACTATTTTAAAAGCTGTTTTGGGTCTTTTCATTTGTTCTTGCCCTCAGGATTCGTTTAATTGGTTTATAATTTATTTGATTTTCATTTTTAGTTTATTCTAAAAATTGAGCATGATGATTATCTTCTTATCCTGATTCAAGATAAACTAAATTCTTTAAATATTTTTGAGGGTAAAGAAACACTATCTTGTGGCAGTTTTAGGTTGTACAGGAAGACAAATTAAAAAAGTAAAGATTTGGGAATCCCCCATCAACTTTTTTAGTCAGGACGAAGACTGAAAAAAGATGAATATTTCTGCTTCATACAAAATTCCTTAGGAATGCAGATTCTATGAATTTATTCTAAAGTGTAATCTGTGCTTAGGCAATTATAGAATGTCTTTTAATTTAGGTGTTTTACATACAAAGGAGAAAGTGCTTCTAATTTCCACCACTCAATCTATGAATCTGTTTTTGGAGGTACTTTCTCATGCTTCCTTCCTGCTGTTAGATTGAATTGTATGAAATTGTTGCCTAAATGTTGAAAAATGGTGTCATGTGGTTAAGTCTAATACAATGGAGGAAGCATTTCTTCTGTCAAAGACCATGTTTTCACAGGAAATCTAGGACACATCTCCACCTAACCTTTCAGGATCCCTACTCTTTCACCCTTTCTGTTTTGGGATTGTATCTTTGTTTCTTTATCCCTATAAGGCCTGGTTAGTAGATGCACTTAGAAATTTGAAGGAGTGGATATCTCATTTAATCATCACACTCAAACGTTAACATTATTCATATTTTTCAAATAAAGAAATAATGGTTTAGGTATCCCAGATAGGGTACTTTTGTTGGCTAGAAAAACAGTTTGATTAAGAAAAGATATGGAGTAGTTTACAGAAATGAGAGAGAAGCTAAGGAAATATACTTCAGAAAAGATAAAACTAAAGCAGGCACTAATGATCATTCTAATGGCACCACCAAAATTTGTATTAAATGAACCATTTTCCTATATTTTTGCAACAAAATTTCTGGAGGGATAGCCTTGATTGTTCTCAGTAGGGTCATGTAAACCCTTTGCCCAAAGAAGAAAGAACACCTTAGTTGATAATCTCTTTTGCATGAACATAAGAGAAGTCATTGTTTCTCAAAGGTAAATTAAGGGACTGTTAAAGAAGAAGGAAAAATGTAAGTTGGATAGGCTAAAATAGCAATCTATAATATATAATACCAATATGTAATAATCAATATATAATATCTTTTATACATTTTAAAAAATGTTCCTGCCATTGCAGTGAAATTGTTCCATATATAGACAAAACACACTCATATTTTCACCCAAAAGAGAGTAATGCCCTATTCTAGTTTACTGCACTTAGCTCCAAATCTAGAGTATGTGTATGATAGCTACTCCTCTTGTAATTCTGCCTACCCATGAAATTAATAAAAAGGAAATTTAACCAGTCCTAGTATACTCTGCATGCAATAGTGGCAACAAAGAAAGCTAAGAGAAAAGGTTAGTTTTAAATGCAAACATACTTATGATTCAGCAAGCCAGGAAATAAAGATAGAAATAACAGTCTACCTAAATATGTAGGAAAGGGGAATACAGCCTTGCCAAGGTGGATGTCTTCAGCTGAGGTTATCTGCCTGCAACACTTCCAGAAGCTGGGGTAATTATAAGCCCTTCATCCTGGAAAGAGGTCTGAGTATTGTTTTAGTGTCTAACACAGTTCGCATCTTGGCACTGTGTAGTAGTTAACTTTTATTGCATAACAAATGAGCCTAAAATTTAGTAGCTTAAAACTGCAAACTGAGAAGGTGTCATTTGAGGAAAATCAAAAGGACTTGAGAAAGCATACTAAGTGGGTATCTGGAGAAAGAACATCCTAGGCAAAGGCAGCAGCAAAAGCCCTGAGATTACAATGTGCCTGTATTTGGGGAACACCAAGGTGAGTGAATAAGGGGAGGAGAGTAGGGCCACCAGATCATGTAAAGCATTATCAGTCATTGTGAGGTGAGTTGGTAGATTTAAGCACTTTTAAAAAGAGCACTCTGAAACATTGAAAATAAATTGTAAAGAAATGGGGAGTAAGAAGGGAAAGTAGTGAAAGGCAATGGAAGTAATCCAGGAGAGAGGAGACGATGGCTTGCATCACTGTGGTAACAATGGAAGTGGTAATTGTTGAACTAGGTGTTTGCTTTTTTTAACTTGCCTTAGAAAAAGTCTCTTATTACTGTATTATAGTCTGTCCCTCCTTTAGATTTATTGATATTTGCTTTACATATTTAGGTGTTCTAATGTCGGTGCATATATATTTATAACTGATAAATTGACCCCTTTATCATGATCTTTCTTTGCCTCTTTTTTAGTTTTGACTCAGTTTATTTTGTCAGATAGAAGTATAGTGGTGACTCCTGTTCTCTAATAGTTACCATGTAAATGGAGTGTCTTTTTCCATCTCTTCATTTTCAGTGTGTATGTGTTCTTAGGGCAGACATCCGTCTCATGTAGGTAGGCATACAGTTAGATCATTTTAAAAAATTTATTCAGCCACTCAGTCTTTTGATTGGAGAAAATCCATTTAAACTCAAGATTATTATTGGTAGGTAAAGACTTGCTGTTGCCATTTTATTAATTGTTTTCTGGTAATTTTTTTAGATCCTTTGTTGTTCTTTTCCTCTCTTGTTGCCTTCCTTTGTGGTTTGATGATTTTTTGTAGTGGTATGCACTGAATACTTACTTTTTAATCTTTTGTGTATCTGTGAAGGGTTTTGCTTTGTGGTTACCATGGGGCTTACACAAAATTCAAGAGCAGGTTATTTTAAGTTGATAACAATTTGAGTTTGATCACTCACATCAACTCTGCCCCCACTATTTACTTGGTACAGGGGGTTGAATCTGCCACTAAACTGTATCCCTACCCCTTTCTTAAATTTATATTTGAGATCAATTCTAAGTTACCTAGATTGGCCTTGAATTTGCCATTGTCCTGCCTCAGCCTCTGGAGTATCTGGGATTATAGGTGTATGTATGCCAGAGAGGTGGGTGAGAGACCAGAATAGGCAAGGACCCTGTGGAGCTTGCTGCTGACTGAATTTGGTCTAAGGGATATGGGAAGTCAGAGAAAGATTTTTGGCTGGGATTGATAGGATATGATTTGCTTTGTGAGCTGTGGAATAAGTGGTGTGTGGAATAGACGGTGGTAGGAGCAGGGAGATTGTTAGAGTAACTTAGGAGATAAGTGGCAATAGTGGAGGTGGTGAAAAGTAGATAATGAATTATATAAAGGAATAAAATGAGTAAGCCCTAGATTTTTGGCATAGGCAGTTCTTCTGTCCTGTTGAAGTCCTATTGAATTACCAGGTTCCGGTTATGTGTAGAATATGAAAATGTAGAGCTTTTATCATGGTTAAATTGTCCTGCATGACCTGCCGGCCTCCCTCTGTCCTTATTCCTGTTCCCCACTAAACATGAGCCCAACTCATGGTTCTCAGTTCCCAAAACTATCCACGATCTTTATTGCCTTATCCAGATGCATGCTTCTCTAGCTTCTCTCTCTCCTGAAATGTTACGTGAGTCCTCAGAGGCCACCATCCACCAGCCTCACTGTTACATAACTCTGGGTTTTCTTTCATAGCACTTAGCTAAACTTGCAATTAAATAAATGTACACTAATTCAATTTGTTTCCTTCAGTATATTTTAAGTTCCAGAAGGAAAGTTCTTTTTCTGCTTCTTTGTTTTCCTGGATCCTAGCCCAGTGATTGACACTTAGCAGATCTCAGTACACATTCCTTTAGGGATTGGATGCACAAGAGAACCATGAAAATAGTCCTAAATTGCTGTCAAGTGTTCTTCAGAAGAGAGTGAACTTGAAAGTTGTTCCCTTTTTCAAGTGTCACAGGACTAAATAGCCATATATTTCAAAAATTGATATTGCATTTCAGTGTCTGAAAAAACTTAGTAATTTAAAATCTGAACTATATAGGTGCCACAGGAAAGGAAGCTTTTTCTTCCTTCTCACCACCTTGTCACTGGTAGTCAGTGACATTTGGCAAACATTCTGTAATTACAATACACATTCACCGAAATTAATTTGTTCTTTCTCTCAGGTTAATCTGAAGCGACCATGTCCTTTCTGGGCAGAAGATGGCCACTGTTCAATAAAAGACTGTCATGTGGAACCCTGTCCAGAGGTATAATAAATACATAAAAATAAAACAATAGTGAAAAACTTGCTTTTTCTTGGACTTTAGATAAAC
Source organism: Sciurus carolinensis (assembly GCF_902686445.1). NCBI lineage: Eukaryota > Metazoa > Chordata > Mammalia > Rodentia > Sciuridae > Sciurus > Sciurus carolinensis. The sequence continues at coordinate 4,094,549 of NC_062224.1, read as the reverse complement.
CTCTTTATTTTAGACTAATGTCAATGGATTTGTACTTTAAAAATTCACATGCTTTCAACTCTGCTTTATAACCAGATTATTGAACATTTATTCTATACTTGTCACTAAAATGGGTTTAGTGGTACTTGTGGATCAGAAGTATGTGTACTCTGATTCTAAAATGGAAGAAAGGAAAATAAGAAGCCTGGATAGAAGACTGGATATACCATTGACTTTTATTTCATGCTCTATTGAATCTGTGTCTTGCTTCATAGACCAAAAGGTAAAAAAAAGTACTGCATCCTGTACTTCAGATTTAGGATGGAAATTTCAGTGGGTTAAAGTAGGGAAATTTCAGGCTTGGAATTGTGTTTTCATCTGGTCTTGTTCAAAAATGCCTTGTTTATAAATGGTATACCTTTTACCAACAGAATGCGACATTTTAGACTTCGGTTTTTTTTTTTTTTTTTTTTTCCTTTTTAGTACTGGAGATGGAACCCAGGGCCTACCACTGAGCTTCCTCACTAGTCCTTAGATTTTGATATCTAGAATAATTAGTTGTATTCTTCTCCTTCAGTAGTAATTAGTTATAAGCTATGTTTTTATTTCACCTTTTACTTTTTTTAATGAGTTCAATTTTTTTGCCCTTAAAAATAGTAAAAGGAAAAAAAAAGAAGCTTTGGGACCAATGTCCATTCTAAAAGGAAAATTTATTTTTTTGTACTAGGAATTTAATCCAATGGTGCTTTATCACTGAGCTACATCTTCAGCCCTTTTTATTTTGAGACAGGATCTCACTAAGTTTCTGAAACTGACTCTGAACTTGCAGTCCTCCTGCTGCAGCCCCCAGAGTCGCTGGGTATAGGTGTGCACCACCTCTCCTGGCAAATTCTTTTTTTAAAAATTGATTTACTTTTATTTTGAGACAGTGTTTTGCTAAATTGCCAAGACCTGCCTTGAGCTTGCATTCCTTCTGAGTTACCCTTCCAAGTCACTGGGAGGTGCTAGGGAATGAAATTGACCAAATTATACTGTTATGTTGTGTTGCACGTATGAATATGTAACAATGAATCCCACTATTATGCATAATTGTAAGGCACTGGTAAAAAGGAAACTTTACTTACCACAAAATTAATAAATCAGAAAATTAACATTAATACAATACTGATGTCTAACCTATAAACCTGAATTAAATATTGCCAACTGACTGAATATGCTTGTACTTTATAGCAAAAAAAGTAAAAAAAATTTTTTTTCTTACATTTTTGTTTAGAATTCAGTCAGAATTGTATATTACATTTGGCGGTTATGTCTCTTTAAACTCTCCTTTTGGAACAGGACCTTGGTATTGTTTCTTTTTATTCCATGGTCCTGGAGATCTCGCCAGGATTTGTACACTCTAGGCAAGTGCTCTGTCACTGAGCTGCACACCCAGCCCTGCTTTGCCCATTTTTAAATGGAGATGTTTTCTTACAGCTGAATTGTGAGAGTTCATTATTTGACTTTGATACAGATTATGTATTGCTAAATTGTTTGCTTTTCAGGTTAACTCTCTTATCTACCATGGATTATCCTCCTTTGTTAAGTTTCTAATAATAGCAAACTGTTTTGTCAGCTTTTTTGCTGCTGGGACCAGAAGACCTCAAGAACAGTTTTAGAGAAGGAAAAGTTTGATGCTCATGGTTTTAGAGGTCTCAGTGACTCCAGTTTGTTGCTAATGGTTTTGGAGGTACTCTGTTGCTCTGGGCCTGAGGTGAGGCAGAACACCATGGCAGAATGTTTTTGGAGGAGGAATGCAGCTCAGACATGGCGATCAGGAAGTAGAGTGTTCCACTAACCATGGAAAAAATATCAACGCCAAAGTCATGCCCCTGTTGACCCACCTCCTCCAGCCACACTCTCTACCTGCCTATAGTTATGGCCCAGTTAATCCGTATTAGGGGAGCAATGGCACTGATTATATTGGAACACTCATAACCCGATCATTTCACCTTTAAACTTTCTTTCATTGTCTTACACATGAGCTTTTAGGGGACACCACATGTCTGAACCATAACAGAAACTGAAGTGTTGAATTGTGTAAGAACCCCCAACATAGGAAATAAAACACATATACATTTAAAGATCCCGGTTCCTCCATTCCTTTTCCTTTTCCCCGGAGATACACATCTTCTTATTGATTCTTCACATAAGGTGATATTTGTATTTGTTTGTCTTTGGGGAAAAATTTATTAGGCATTTCATATTGTACCCAAACTTGTGATGCAGTTTGCTTTCTAGAATTTGAGATCTAATTTGATTGTGAGGGTCACTTTGTAGTTTACAGACTACTTCATATTATTTGAGTTAGTGGCAGTTACCAAGTCCAAGTTCTATGCTTGATTTTAGTGTTTTTTTTTTTTTTTTAATTTACCATTGCTTTTAATAATTCTTTTTTGGATGTTTTATGTTATTCATGGCAATTTATGCATGACTTGTATCTAAGATTTGATAAAGTCATTATGTTCTACATCAAATCTTTTAAAAAGCTTTTAACTTTTAGCATACTATATTGACTGGAATACATACAGTAGTCAGAGGACACTTTCGGTTAATGTTTATTCCAGAATGTAAATTCAGAATTCCGTAACTCTGACTATCTAGATTTGACTTGAGTTTCATAATTTTCTCTCCTACCCCCTATTAGATATATTAGAAAAAATGCTTAAATGATAAAATATTGGCAGCAAGTAACATTTTTATCTACATAGTCTTATTAATAGGTAATTTGCAGTTATTTGCTAGCCCTTAAGTAGCCAAGTTTAGACTTCAGTCCTGAGTTGATCAAAGGATCAATCTGGGATTGTTTTCTTTTGGGTATGATTTTTGTTTCAAGTTCTATTTGGAAATACTTCATAGATTGATTTATCAAAGCCTAACATGAATTATTAGCTTTGTGGGGAAAAAAACGTTGGACCTAACAGTTTTTCCATTGGTAAATCCTAGATTATGTAGATTGATAAACCTTAGTGTTTCCTGCCTTTGTGTCAGAAAACTGACTCTTATTTCCTTGTAATCCAAAATTGTCTAAACTTTAAATGTTATCTCAGAGCAGAAATTAAAGTTGAACAAAATATATCAAATATTTTTGAATTTTTTTAAAGCTTCCTTTTCTGTAGTTAGAAAGTTTATGGAAAAGTGTCAGTTTTCTTACCCTAAAAATGATATGAATTATATAGAAGAAATAGCATAAGAAATTATTAGAGCTGATGTTTGACTCTGTACTTTGAAATACAAGCCTGTAAATTGGGGTAACTCTTTGCTTTTATCTCAAGAGGTAATATGAAAACAGAATTTGAATGAATGTGTATTTGCTCCCCATAGAAGAAAATACTCTGAATCACTTTCTAAATTGTTATTGTTCTTTTAAGAGTAAAATTCCAGTTGGAATTAAAGCCGGGCATTCTAATAAGGTGAGTCACTTCTTCCTTGAAAATTTCTGCTTTACATAGTGACACTTATCATTTATAATACTTGACAGTTGTTGCAGCAGAAAACCATAACACGGTTAGTTGGGCATGGAGATGTTTTGCCTTTGAATTCCAACTCCCCAAACCTTGCATTCCAACTCCCCAAACCTTGCAGCAAGCAGAGAGGTCCTACATTCCTAGCTTCTTTTGAAGTTATTTCAGGTCTGTTTGTGGAACCTTTAGAAGAATTCTGAACTGTAACTTAGTGTTATATCACCTGTTCAACAAGTGTTTTGTTACATGGGTGTTTTTAGTCTTCTATTTCAACTAGTCTACCTGTTAGATTCAGGAGTCTATTGGATCAAGAAAAAAATTAGGATATTTAAAGCAGAGTGCACTCATAGATGTTGTTAAACTGCCCCTTTTTAAAGACTACCTTTTTGTTCTTAGGAGTATGCCTTGATTTTTTTTTTCCCATTCATATTTCTGGGTAATGGTTTACTTTTAGTTTTTCACTATTGGACATGTGTAATGAAGATCATCATCCCCTCTTTCCGCATTCTTCTTGTGCATCCTCTCCATTTTCTTCTTGATTTCTTGCCCATGTATTGTCTGTGCTCACATTCTCATAGTTTTGTTTCAAATCTTTAATAAAACCATGTAAAGGCAGTTGAAAGCCACACCACCTTCCCAATTCCATTCCGTTTCCTCCCTCCCCAGGGCTGACCATTTTTCTGAAGTGTTCTGTGGTTTTATATTCTAATTACACTTGTATCCACAAGTAATATATAGATTATTTTGTGTAAATTTTTTTAAAAATTTAAATATTTTATTTGTTTCTTCATGTCAAAAACATTTTATTCTCTATATAGTTTGTATGGTTAACTCAGTCTTTCCTCCTTCACTCTTTCTCTCTTTTTCCTTTTTGGTAGCAAATCTGGGTGCCTCTACCACTAAACTCTTGTATTCCCAGCCCTTTGTAGACAGGGTCCCACTAAGTTGCCCAGGCTGGCTTTGCACTTTTGATCCTCCTGCCTCAGCCTCCCAAGTAGCTGGTATTGTAGGTGTGCACCACAGTGCCCAGCCTTCATTTAGTCTTAGGGTTTTGAATTTTTTTCTCTTGATATATGTGAATTTTGTTCACTCATTCTAATAACTATGTAGTAGTCAGTTGTATAATTTTTATACAGAGTAAAAGTCCTCTATACATGAACATTCAATTGTTTCCATTTTTTACTGCTACAAAAAAATGATGCCCTAGTACTTTGTCCCATTGTGCACATAGGTAATGTTCCTCTAGTTCTGCAACTACAATCCAGTAGAATTGCTGGACCACAGGGCATGCCTATCTCAACATTATAAGACAATGACAAATAACTCTCTGAAGTGGTGCTGCCTTTTGTTTGTTTTTGTTACCGTGGATATGATCTCATTAATGACTGCTAATTTTAAGAGTTTATGCATTTTTGTAATTCTAGATATTTATTATTAACTTTCTTTCCCAAATGAGTTTTCCTCTGTCATCACCAACACACTAATGCCAATTGTTAAAATGTTACTCTTCGCTTATTTAATACTAAAAATTGGTGCCTCATTTTATTAGTATTTCTTATATATGTCAAGTATTTTGACAATAGGATGTGTCTATATTTAGTGTACCTATATTGACAGATTATTCTGCCAGTAGAAGCTAAAAGGAGAAAGATATAATTGTTCTTAAACTTACTGTTAACTTCCTTGCAGTACTTGAAAGTGGCAAACAATACCAAAGAATTACAAGATTGTGAGCAAGCTAATAAACTGGGAGCAATTAACAACACATTAAGGCAAGTTTAACTTATTAGTATTAAAAAGATATTCTCTTATTTAGTTTAATATTAATTATCTCTTAAGATTTTGGAAAATCATTTTTGCTAAACATTAAATTTTTCGCTAATATATTTTTAAGGAAGAAAAATTTCTCCTTAAATTCCATAATAGTTTTGCCTCTTTCTTGGCTTATTTGTTCTTAAATTTCTGTGATATATCATAAATAGCAAATATGTTAAAAAGTAGAAATTTAGATTACTCAGCTAGCAGGGCTTACGGGTCTTGAAACTATAAGTCTTTTATAAATAATAGTTCAGTTTACATATTCTATTCGATGTTACATTTTGAATGATAAGTTTTTAACAATAAGTTTCATTGATTTTTTTTTTTCTGCTAATTTTGTTATTTGCTTTAAGCAGACATTTGTTTTTGAGGCCAATATAATTTATAAATAGTTTATGCAGTGTAAAATAATTGAATATAATCCATAGTTAGGAATGGATTATTGCAGAAATTCTTTTTAACTTCCATTTGTTTAGATTTGTATTTGTTTTATAATTGATTCAGACTCATAATAAATTTAGTAGTTTATTTAATATTAAAAATCTTAATATAGAAAAGTAAAAGGGATGATATAATAAGTGCCTTTATATCCCTCACTACAAATGAATACACCTTGGCATTTTCTGCCATGTTTTATTTTTTTTTATACTTTTTTAATTGTTGCTTTATAATCATACCTAATAGTGGAATTCATTATTATTTATTTGTACATGTACACAGTATAGCAATGTAATTTCATCAGTTTCCTTAAGAAATAATAAACATTATATATAAATTTAAAATTCTTTGTGTTCTGTTCCCTATTTCTTCCCTTTTTTCTTATAAATAATCTCAAGAATTTGTTATATATCCAGTTCATGTTTTTATCATCTAGATTTATATTTATAAATAACATAATATTATGCAAATGGCCTTTTTTTTCTTTCATAAATGATAGAGTATTACTTATAACATTCTGCAACTTTTCATTGTCAGTTTGCTTTCTAGCTCTATGCATGTTGAAACAGATTTCTCTCATTCTTTTAAACTGATGGTTTTCATCATATAAACATACTACATATTGGTTATCTGTTCTACTGATGAACATTTAGACTGTTTAGATTTTTTTCTTTGTACAAACCCTGCTACCTTAAGCATTCCTAAATGTTTTTGTTGTACCCTGGTAGCGAAAGTGCTTAATCTTAGAATTGTCCTTTTGCAGCTGTTCTTGAGATTGCCTGATGACATTCCAGGTACTTGTGTGCCTGTGTACTACCTCCAGAGCAGAGAGATTGTTTTTGTCCTTCACATTCTTACTAAAAGTTGGTGATTTTTGTTGACTGAAATTGTACCTCATTTTTTTAAAATGTATAGTTTGATTGCTGGTTAGTTTGAGCTTTTTTTTTTCATATGTTTATTGGATATTTGTTTCTTTTTCAACAAGTGAATGCCCACAAGGTGCCAGGCATTGTTCTGGTCTATTAGGAAAGTAGTAGCATATACTTATGCCCTCATGTAACTTAATCCTTTTTGGGGAAGATAATGCAATAAATACAATATTGAGAAATAAGTAAAGTGATGGTGAGTGCCAGGGAGAAAAGTGAGGCAGGGAAGAAGAATGGAGAGGACTCAGAGTAGAGGGGGTGATACCATATGAAATTGGGTGGTCAGAGAAGACCAGAGTGATAACAGGACATTTGAGTGCAGTGCTGAAGAAGGTGGAGGCTGAAGTTACTATATGGCTGCCTGGGGGTGTGCATCCCAGGTAGTACATGAAGTGTTATTGAGGAGGCTGATGGCAGGGTCGTGCCTAGATTGTGAGGAACCACGAGAACGCTGGTGTGGCTGGCATACAGGGATCAAGGGCAAAGTAGAAGACAAGGTCAAAAAATTCAAGAGGGAGATCCAAGATGGTGGATTAGAGGGACGCTGCGTTCCTTGTCGCTCCATAACTTAGGTTTCAAGCAAAGGATATCTGATTCTCTGTGAGGCAGTCTTTGCTACTTATGGATCCCCTGCTGTTTACCCCATTTGTCTGCTGTGATCACCTGCAGTCTGCAAGCATATCGACTACTTTTTGAGTGCAGATTGCTCACTGACTGGCACCTATCATCCACCATTTGCCTGCCTCTTGCCTGCCCATCGCCTGCCTTTCACCTACCCATCACCCATTGCCCGAGGTCCACCTGCCGATCATCCACCAGTAACCAGCAGACTGACTGCAGACCACCATGGATTGCCAGCTGCCTGCTGTTGCCTGGAAGTCCACTGTTACAGTACCTGCAGGTTTGGTTACACATGGCTGCCGCTGTTTTGAGACAACAGTCAGGACCTGTAGGACCCCTGGCCGAACTGACTGAGCCCCATCTCCAGGACCCCTCAGTCCGACTGGCCACACCCTGCCTCTAGGACCCCTGCCCGACCAACTGCACCCCATCTCCAGGAACCCTGGCTGACCATGCCCATGCTCCAGCAGCAGCTCCCCATTTGCCAACACATTTGGGAGCCAGAGTGGCCATCTTGGATTATCCTGGAAGCAGTAGCTCCCATCTTTAGGTGGGGCAAATCCCATCCTGAGACACCTACTGGAGACTGGAAGCTCATTGTCAGGTACCTCTCATGCATCAGGCTACTGAAGACTGGGAGGTTTCAGTACTATATGACTGTTATAGTGTAGATTTATTTTTTTCTCCTTTTTGAAAAATTTTAAGTTTTTATTTCTTTACTTTTCTTGTTCTATTTTCCTTTGGTTTACCTGTTTCCTGAGTCTCTTTCCCCCTTTTCTCATGCTAACAATGAACTTCTTTTGATTATACTTTCACTTTTTATACAATCTAGAACTTCTATATACTCTTTTTCTATCCCACTAAGAGTTACATCCTACGCCCCTTCCCATCCTCTTTGTCCTCCATTAGATACTACAGATCTTATTGCAAATCTATTTGTTATGCTATAGATAATAATTGAACTCATTCTGTTTATTATGACAATACTGTCAATGTCTTCATAGGGGCTATTTGGTACAGGGCTGCATATTGTCTGTACTGGGCACTGCTAATATTGATCTCCCCCTTAAAGAGGTTTTGGGAACGGAGTCACTATAAGCCTATAGGGGGAAATCTGCAATACCCCAGATCTGCACTGCTAGAGGGGAAGATACATGAACAACACGAAAAAACATGGGAAGAAAATGATCCAAACAAACCTAGATTGTATATTAATAGAATCCAGTGACAGTAAGGTAGAAGAAATGTCAGAAAAGGAGTTCAGATTATACATAATTAAAATGATTTGTGAAGCAAAGGATGAGATAAGAGAGCAAATGCAGGCAATGAATGATAATACCAATAAGCAGTTGGAAGAGGAACTTCAGGAAGCAAAAGATCATTTCAACAAAGAGATAGAGATTCTAAAAACAAACAAACAAGTCCTTGAAAGGAAGGAAACAATAAACCAAATAAAAAACTCAATGGAAAGCATCACCAACAGACTACATCACTTGGAAGACAGTACCTCAGACAATGAACACAAAATATTTAATCTTGAAAATAAAGTTGACCCAACAGGAAAGATGGTAAGAAATCATGAACGAAACCTCCAAGAACTATGGGACATCATGAAAAGACCAAATTTAAGAATTATCGGGATTGAGGAAGGCACGGAGATACAAACCAAAGGAATGAACAACCTATTCAATGAAATAATAGCAGAAAATTTCCCAAACCTGAAGAATGAAATGGAAATTCAAATACAAGAGGCTTACAGAACAGCAAATTCACAAAATCAAACAGATCACACCAAGGCACATTATAATGAAAATGCCTAACATACAAAATAAAGATAGGATTTTGAAGGCTACAAGAGAAAAGCATCAGATTACATATAGGGGGAAACCCATATGGAGATCAGCAGATTTCTTAGCCCAGACCCTAAAAGTTAGAAGGGCCTGGAACAACATATTTCAAGCTCTGAAAGAACATTGTTACCAACCAAGAATGCTATACCCAGCAAAACTAACCTTCAGATTTGAAGACGAAATACAATCCTTCCATGATAAACAAAAGTTAAAAGAATTTACAAATAGAAAGCCTGTGCTACAGAATATTCTCAGCAAAAGACTTCATGAGGAGGAATGAAAAAACAACAATGTAGGTCAGCAAAGGGAGGAACTACCTTAAAGGAAAAACCAATCAAAGGAGAAACCAAGTCAAGTTAAAAACCCAAAATAAGCCCAAATGACTAGGAATACAAATCATATCTCAGTAGTAACCCTGAATGTTAATGGCCTAAATTTATAAATCAAAAGACATAGACTTGCAGATTGGATTAAAAAGAAAGACCCAACAATATGCTGCCTTCAAGAGACTCATCTCATAGATAAGGACATATACAGACTAAAGGTGAAAGGATGGGAAAAAACCTACCATGCACATGGACTCAGTAAAAAAGCGTGAGTTTCCATCCTTATTTCAGATAAAATGGACTTCAAGCCAAAGTTAGAAGGGATAAAGAAGGACATTTCATACTGCTTAAGGGAACCATAAATCAGGAAGACATAACAATCATAAATATTTATGCCCCAAACAATGGTGCATCCATGTACATCACACAAATCCTTCTCAATTCCAGGAATCAAATAGACTGAAACACAATAATTCTGGGTGACTTTAACACATTGCTGTCACCACTGGATAGATCTTGCAAACAAAAACTAAACAAAGAAACCATAGAACTCAGTAACACAATCAATAATTTAGACTTAACAGACATATGTAGAATAGTCCATCAATGAGCGAATGCACTTAATTCTCAGCAGCACATGGATCTTTCTCTAAAGTAGAACATGTGTTATGCCACAAAGCAGCCCTTAGTAAATGCAAAAAAATAGAGGTACTACCTTGTGCTCATCAGATCATAATAGAATGAAATTCGAAATCAATGTCAAAATAACAAATTACTCCAACACCTGGAGACTAAGTAATATGCTATTAAATGAAGCACGGATAACGGAAAACATCAGGGAGGAGATTTAAAAAATTCTTAAGAGGTAAATGAGAATGACAGTACAATATATCAAGATCTCTGGGACACTATGAAAGCAGTACTAATAGGAAAATTCATTGCATGGAGCACATTCAAGAAAAGAATAAAAAGTCAGCAACTAAATGACCTAACATTATAGCTCAAAGTCCTAGAAAAAGAACAGAAGAACACCAAAAGTAGTAGAAGACAGGAAATAATTAAAATCAGAGCTGAAATCAGTGAAACTGAAACAAAAGAAACAATTCAAAAAATTGACAAAACAGAAAGTTTGTTCTTTGAAAAAGTAAACAAAATAGATAAACCCTTAGCCACACTAACAAAGAGAAGGAGAGTGAAAATTCAAATTACTAAAATTGGTGATGAAAAAGGAAATATCATGACAGACACCAATGAAATACATAACATAACGAGAAGCCACTTTAGAAATCTATACTCCAACAAAATAGAAAATATCAAAGACATCAACAAATTTCTAGAGACACACGATCCTCCCAGACCGAACCAGGAGGACATACACAATTTAAACAGATCAATTTCAAACAATGAAATAGAAGTCATCAAAAGCCTATCAACCAAGAAAAGCCGAGGACCAGACGGATTCTCAGCTGAGTTCTGTGAGACCTTCAAAGAAGAACTCATTCCAATACTTAAAGTGTTCCAGGAAATAGAAAAGGAGGGAACCCTTCTAAACTCATTCTGTGAAGCTAGTATGTCACCCTCATACACAAACCAGACAAAGACACATCAAGGAAAGAAAATTTTAGACTGATATCTGATGAATATAGATGCAAAAATACTTAAAATCCTGGCAAACTGCATACAAAAACATACTAAGAAGATAGTGCACCATGGTCGAGTGGGGTTCATCCCCAGGATGCAAGGTTGATTCAACATCTGGAAATCAATAAATGTAATTCATCACATCAGTAGACTTAAGTTTAAAAGTTTAAGACTCATATGATTATTTCAGTTGACACAGAGAAAATGTTCAACAAAATACAATACCCTTCATGCTCAAAACACTAGGAAAAATAGGGATAGTAGGAACATACCTCAACATTGTAAAGGCTATTTATGCTAAGCTCACAGCCAACATCATTCTTTTTTTTTTTTTTTTTTGCAGTGCTGGGGATTGAACCCAGGGCCTAGTACTTGCAAGGCAGGTACTGTACCAACTGAGCTACATCCCTAGCCCCCAACATCATTCTTAATGGAGAAAAACTGAAAGCATTCCCTTTAAAAAGTGGAACAATACAGGGATGCCCTTTCACCACTTCTATTCAACATCATCCTTGAAATGTTAGCCAGAACAATTAGACAAAAGAAATTAAAGGGATACGAGTAGGAAAAGAAGAACTCAAACTGTCACTATTTGCTGATGACATGATTCTATATTTAGAAGATCCAAAAAACTCCATCAGAAAACTAATAGACCAACTGCGCTCCTGGAACTGCAAGCGCTGGGGTTTCCCGCACTAACGCTGCCGCTGCCTCCTGCCCACCGAACTGGGCCTGGTCTGCGGGTGGCGGGGCGATGTGAAGCGGCTCCCCTCAGCGCAGCCGGATCACTGGGATGTGGCTCAAGCCCGAGGAAGTACGTGAAGAACCCTGAAGCTCTGGGTGGCCCAGAGGAGCAGCAGCTACTTCTTGCCACACTTGCTGCGGGCACGGCGAGGGGATCGGTCACCTCACCAGTGGCCCAGAGGGTGCTCTGGAGGCAGTGCTGGATTCCAACACCGAGGTCACTCCCTTTCAAGTTCTGCTTCAAGTTCCTGGCTCACAGGTGTACTCTCCCATAGCATGTGGAGAGTTCCTGGATGGATGCGACATTCACTGGGCCATAGCCACTGGTGCCACATTAGAGGAAATCAACCAGCACTGGAACTGGCTGGGACAGAATCTCCTCCATACTCTGTGTTTGATTATAAAGACAACATGGCCAGTTTTGTCAAGGGGAAGGTGAAGTTCAACTTGTAATCCCTTGGGTTGATATCCCAAGAAATTGGAAAGGACATCCAATGTCTTTGTGGCGGACACCATCCGGATCACCACGCAGAATAAGGAGCATGACTCCTCCATGTTTCTGATCTTGGATGCGGTCTTGAAGATCATGGAGCAGCTGGTAGATGTGATGCTACAGAGGCTGCTGGATAATGAGGTCTGGAGCCAGATGTGCAGGAGCCAAGCCAGATCACCAAGAGGCTACCAAGAAAGGAGAAGCTGCACACTGTGGTGGACTGCTCCTCTGGACACCCTTCAGTCGGTTCCACACTGCAGGGTGCATGTTTTCCTCTGACAGCTCCACCTGCTTTGCCAGCAGAGAAGATGGCTGCTACAATGTTGTCCTTCCGCTCAGAGAGGTAGTGAGCATGGAGAAGATGCAGGACACCAGTCTGCTGCCCAGCCCCATCCTCATCAGCATCAGGAGCAAGATGGCCTTCCAGTTCATCAAGCTCAAGGATAGAGAGACCTTGGTGGAGACCCTGCTTGAGAGACTGAAGCAGGTCCACACCAACCATCCTGTGCACTATGACACCTCAACCAATGACAAGGACATATTAGGAGCCTGCAGCATGGTGGCTTTCCATGACATGACAGTCCCCCTCTCACCATCTCTGTGTCAGTGGGCTCCAGAGGGCATGTGTAGGAAGGCTGGACACACATCACCTGTTTTGTACTTGACAAGCATGTGCAGTGACCACAAGTTTGGGGATATTGAAATGGTGTCCTGTCACAGCAGCAAGGAGCGTGAACACAAGAGCCCACCTCTGCACCCCGGACCCCTGACCGTCGTCCTCCAGCCTTTGGGCAGCCAGAACCCTGACTCCCACCTGGTTGGTGAGGCCACTCCTTCCCTGGTGTGCCATGGGCACTGGAGGCTGGGCAATGACCATGGAAGGTGTGGCACCTGAGCACCAGCTCCTCTGGACCCGGGTGGAGAGGTGGCAGTGGACCTTGGGCAGCAAGGGCTCTCTTGAGGGCTCAGAGAGCAGAGGGGGAGCCAGCCTTTCCCCTGTCCGTTAGTGGCTCTCGTGTCATTCCTGCTGTGTGAATTGGGCAGCGGGCGGTGCCGGCCCTGTGGGTTTTTAGGTGTCAACCAAGTGTTCCTTCCACTGGCCAGTGGCATCTGTGAGCATCTCAGTGTCAGTTTCCCGCGTGTGTGTCCTGGGACAAAGGGCCGCCTGTCCTCTAGTTTTATGAACTAAAATTATTTTTGCTACATTCATACTTTTTTCTTTATATGGAAAATTTGAGGCAAATAGACTCCAATTTTGTAACTAGACTCTTAAGTGGCAGTGAAGAGACTAGTTTTGACTTTGTCACTACTTTGGGGACCAGGTGTGGCTGCAGACCTTATTACCCCACACTCCTTCTCAGTTACTGCAGCTCCTGCAGCATCAGTTGTTACTTTTATTGATCCAGACTGAACCTTTCTTTTCAGATGTGATGCATGCCCACACACACACGGGAGGTATGGGTATATATATATATGTGTGTGTGTATTCATTATGCATACATATATATATAATTATTTCCTTAATCTATAATTTCCTAAGTATTGAGCATATATGTATCCTCCCATTGCTGGAGAATGCAGGTTATTAAAAGCATTTCACCATAACAAAAAAAAAAAAAAAAAGAAAACTAATAGACCTCATAAAAGAATGCAAAAGAGCAGGATATAAAATCAACACGCATAAATCTAAAGCATTTTTATTCATAAGCGATGAAACATCTGAAAGGGAAATGAGGAAAACAACTCCATTCACAGTAACCTCAAAAAAATAAAATACTTGGGAATCAATCTAACTAAAGAGGTGAAAGATCTCTATAATGACAACTATAGAGCATTAAAGAAAGAAAGTGAAGAACATCTTAGAAGATGGAAAGATCTCCCATGTTCTTGGATAGGCAGAATTAATATTATCAAAATGGCCATACTTCCAAAGGTGCTATACAGATTTAACACAATTCCTATTAAAGTTTCAATGACATTTCTCATATAAATTGAGAAAGCAATCATGAAATTCATCTGGAAGAACAAAAGATCCAGAATAGCCAAAGCAGTCCTGGGCAGGAAGAGTGATGCAGGAGGTACCACAATACCAGACCTTAAACTCTACTATAGAGCAGTAGTAACAAAAAAAGTGTGGTATTGGCACCAAAATAGATAGGTAGACCAGTGATACAGGATAGAAGACGTGGAGACATACCCACATAAGTACAGTTATCTCTTACTAGACAAAGGTGCCAAAAACATACAATGGAGAAAAGATAGACTCTCCAACAAATGGTGCTGCCAAAACTGGAAATCCATATGCATTAAAATGAAATTAAACCCCTATTTGTTACCCTGTACAAAACTCACATTGACTTAGGACCCAACTTCCTTAACAGGACCCCCATAGCACAAGAAATAAAAGCACGAATCAATAAATGGGGTAGATTCAAACTAAAAAGCTTTTGCTCAGCAAAGGAAACAATCAGTAATGTGAAAAGAGAGCCTACAGAGTGGGAGAAAATCTTTTCCACACACACCTCAGAGCACTAATCTCCAGAGTTTATAAAGAACTTAAAAAACTTTACACCAAAAATACAAAGAACCCGATCAATAAATGGGCTAAGGAACTGGGCAGACACTTCACAGAAGATATAGAGGTGATCAATAAATACATGAAAAAGTGCTCATCATCCCTAGTAATTAGAAAAATGCAAATTAAAACCACCCTAAGATTTCATCTAACTCCAATTAGAATGACTATTATCAAGAACAAAAGCAATGATAAGTATTGGAGTGGATGTGGGAAAAGATGCACACTCATACGCTGCTGGTGGAACTCAGCAAATTGGTGCAGCCACTCTGGAAAGCAGTGTGGAGATTCCTCAGAAAACTTGGAATGGACCCACTATTTGACCCAGCTATCCCACTCCTCGGCCTATACCCAAAGGACTTAAAATCAGTATGCTACAGAGATACAGCCACATCAATGTTCATCACAGCTCAATTCACAATAGCCAGATGGTGGAACTAACCTTGATGCCCTTTGATAGATGAATGGATAAAGAAACCATGGTATATATACACAATGTAATATTACTCAGCCATAAAGAAGAATAAAATTATGGCATTTGCTGGTAAATGGATGAAGTTGGAAAATATCATGTTAAGTGAAATAAGGCCGAACCCAAAAAACCAAAGGCCAAATGTTTTCTCTGATGATATATAACAAGTGGATGATGATATATAACAAGTGGGGGTGGGGAGGGAAGAGAAGAATGAAGGAACTTGGATGGTATAGAGGAAAATGGGTGGGGGTGGGGAATGGAAAGTTAGTAGAATGAAACAATATTACCCTATGTATATTTATGATTACATGAATGGTGTGAATCTACATTGTGTACAACCATAGAAATGAAAAGTTGTACCCCATTTGTGTACAATGAATCAAAATGCAGTCTGTAAAAATTAAAAAAAAAAATTAATTAAAAATAAATAAATACCAAAAAAAAAAAAAGGATTAAAAAAATTCAAGAGATGGAGGCAGAGAGAGAGAGAGGTGGAGATCTTGTAGAGCCTAGAGAGCACTTGTAGGAATACTGCTTTTGTAGAAGTGGAAACAAAGGTGACCGAGGCATCTTAAGCACTGGAATTAGGGAGTATGTTTAGGGAGCCCCAAGCCTGGTTGTGAGATACTGTAGCAATCCAAATAAGATCTGTGGTGGTTAGACAGGTGACAGCAGTGGAAGTCACAGAAAGTGTCAGATTCTGGACACATTTGAAGATAGAGCTGACAGTCTTTGCTGAAGGATCAGGTATGGAGTATGAAAAAGGAGCTGTAGGGATGACTGAGATTTGCAGCTGACACCTGCAGGAAGAACAAGGCTGATGGAACCTTGACTAGGTAGGTTTGAGCTCCCTGTAAGACATCCAGTTGGAGCAGTTGGATATACAAGTCTGATTAGGGGAGGGGTCTGGGAGTCAGCTAGTGAATTTGTGATATTTAATAGCTGTAAACCTGAACAAGATCATAAGGAGTGAGTGTGAAGAGATGACCTAAGGTCTAAGTTCCTTGCAATATTTTGAGGAGAATTTGCTGTTTGTATTCTTCATCATTGTTTGTCAATTGAGGGGGTTGGATCTTTAACTTAATACTTATTTGTGGGCATATAATGTAGTAATAATCCTTTGTTATCTTTTAATTTTGCTTATAGGTTTTTGCTGGAGTTACTAGTTTTTTAAAAATTTATAATACACAATAAAATATAAGTGTAAAGTTCAGTTTTATTTTACAGAGTAAACCCACCTCTGTAGCTATCATCCAGAACAATATACTTACTACCCAGAAGATTTTCATGGATACCTTCCTAGCTGTTATCACCTTCCAAAATTAACCATGATTTTGAGTTACATCGTTAGAAATTGGTTTAGCCAGTTCATATAAATGGAATAATATGGAACATACTCTTTTGTGTTCACCTTGTTAAATTTAACATGTCTGTGAGAGTCATATTTTTTTTAATATTGTTGATGGACCTTTATTTTATTTACTTATTTATATGTGGTACTGAGAATCAAACCCAGTACCTCACACATACTAGGCAAGTGCTCTACCACTGAGCCACAACCACAGCACAGAGATTCATGTTCTTGAGCATAGAAAATTTTATTTTTTGTTGATATATTGTATTCTGTAGTATTTCCATCCTATTGTTGATATCTTGGTGTTTTCTGCTAAGGGAACATTTCACAAACATTTTAGCGCACGTGTACATTTCTAGGGGAATACCCCTAGTAGTGAAATTATTGCCAAGTGACTTTCCAAAATTGCTGTAGCAAGTTATGTTACTACTAGCAGCGTATAAAAGTTGTTAGTTCCATATCTTCTCCAACAGTTGGTAATATAATTTTTAAATAGCTTTATTTTGAGGTATAATTGTCATATAATGCACTGCACTATGGAAAGCACACAGTTCGATTTGACGTGTGTATACTCAGAAAACGTCATCACAATTAAGACTGCCTATCATATCTATTCCCCTGTCTTCCCACTTCCTGATTTCTCATGCTGCTTTTTAATTTTTATCCCTTTCCTTCTCTAACTACTTGTTTCCCAATTGAAAACTGTGACTGTAACTCAGAGCAACATCTTTATTGAAGCATTGGGTTAAGCCCAAGAAATTCTTACCTAAATAGCTTTGCATCCATCCCCAAACTGTCTTTTTGAAAAGCTGCAGTAGGTGACCTCTAGACCTTTCTAGATCATGTATAAACCACACTGGGCAAGCTCTGTTAACTTTAGATGAATATTCAGTTCTTTTCCACTAAAATGTCTTAGGCAAGTATTAGATTGAAATACTTAGGAAAGCCTTATCAAATAACAATGCCTAAAGAAAAAAGTTCTTCCAAGTCCCTGATATTGTTAACCAGAAAAAAAGGAATTGACTTCTTATTTTCAATATAAGATTTATCTTATTAAACAACGATAGTTGTCATTTTAGATCTTAGGCATTCTTGTTTGTGGTGTAATATTTCAACTGAATCAGCTATGATACAAATGTTTCCATTAATTTGTTAATTATTCCCATTGAAAAAATATCCTATGGTAAATTGAATTGAAAAATTACATAGTGCAACCAACCTTAAACTATTCATTGTAGTGGTTATATAGCAGTTTCTCAAGTGCAAAATAAATTCTTGGCTGTGATAACATTACACATTAAACATTATCTGATTTATACTTTATACATATTTTTTACCTTGTTTTTTTCCTTTGTGTAGTGAATAAAGAAGGGTAGCAACATGATGCTTCTTTGATAGATGTTGCCATCATGTGTTCAAGACAGAGACCTGAATATAGATAAAAATGAATGTAGGTCAAAGTTAGTTAGAATTAATGAAGTTGTTCCTGTTCAGTTCCTCAAGTTAGAAATCTTTACCGTAGATTTTCTAAATGTGAGGTAGGATGTAAAATGAGTGATAACTCCATGAAGAAGGTGACTTTGGTGTAACTAGTGAGATACTACATTAGATGGAGAGTTGTAGAAATAGTATTTTGGATTCTATCAATATAGAAGCAATTCAATTTCAATTTTAAAAATTCGGAAAGTAAATCTGATTCCTACTTAAGGAAAAACATAAACATTACTATAATTTCTAAGTCATTTGAAAAAGGCAGCTTGTTTGCATTTATAAGTTTTATGTATTTATAAATTAATTTTTAGTCAAAATTATTATTTTAATGGTATGGGAGATTGAACTCAGGGTGCTGTACCACTGAGCTATATCCCCAGCCCTTTTTTTAAATTTTAAGACAGGGTCTTGCTAAGTTGCCCAGGCTGCCTTTGATTTGCATCCTCCTGAGTTGCTTGGGTTACAGACATGCATGCACCACTGTGCCTGCCTCAAAATTATTTTTGAGCTAGGGATAATAATTGTTTTAGTGTAGTTAAGAAATATAAATCACTTGTGAAATTACTGTATCTGTTTTTTATATAACTTGTTTTCATTATTTGTGTGACCACTAATAATGAAATTTGAAATTCATCTAATAAAAAAGTACCTTAGATGATTATTTTAACTATACTAGAATACTTTGTTAGAATTTTTAATCCCAAATTGAATCATTTTTCTTTTTATTCCTCTTTCCCATAGTAATCAAAGCAAAGAAGCTTTCATTGACTGGGCAAGATATGATGATTCACAGGATCACTTTTGTGAACTTGATGGTAATAAAAAAATTTGTAATTATCTTAACTTTAACCTTTTTAGTAAGACATTTAAATAAAAATATAATCTGAGTTACAGCTTAAACACTGAATTTTGCTATATAGAACTTATTTATAACAGCATATATGGAGAACCTATGTTCCTAGTATTAAGTGCCTTAAATACTTTTGTCTTTATAGCTAGCTTAATGGGTATATATTATTTTGTATCTGAGAAAACTGAGTCTCAAAAAGACTAAATGGGGGCTGAGGTTGTGACTCAGTGTAGAGTGCTTGCCTAGCACATGGGAGGTACTAGGTTTGATCCTCAGCACCACATTAAAACAATAAAGTCATATCCATCTACAACTAAAAAAAATTTTAAAAAGGACTCAATAACTTGCCCAAAATCATACTAGCAAGAGGCTGAAGCAGAATTCAGTCCTCTGAATTCAAAATCTGTGTTCTCTCCATTACAACACACCATGTCCCATGGATCTTCATTTGAAGACACTTGATTATATAGGTCTGAGAACATATTATAAAAATGTTTACCCTGGCATTTGCTGGAGGTTTCAACAAACTCATATAAAGATGCCCTCCAATATTGGGAGGGTGATAATTGAATTTCCCCACAGTAGGTCTCTTTCCAAGAGTCTGCTGGAAAATACATAGGCAGGATGCTGTCCCACAGGGTAACTACCACTTCGAAGGTAACTGCAGTGATTCAGAACTTTTGATCTATAGGATATTTCCATAGAACTGTGCTTTGTAGACTGAAATCATTCATTTGGCCTCTTCTCACCTTTTACCTTGGTACTGTGAAATTTTTGGTGGCAGGCAAGAATTGGGTTCAAGCATGCACAGTTGGAAATGGATAGAAGTTTTTCTGAATTCTTCAAGGATCTAAAGTAATCATGCCACTTTCTAAATGTTTAAAAAGGGTTCACAGGTAGAACTGTGCTATGGGTCTACATTACAATGAAGTGTGTTTCAGTGGCTTCTACTATAGGATGGTGAATTGAGAAGAATAATGGGAGGTGGAATGTTATGGTTTATATCATTTCAGCAGAGAAATTTAAAAGAAATATTTGAGAGATTTCTCCGTATACCAGTGTATACATACAAATGAGCATTTAGGAAATAATCTCCATTATGATACTTATAGAGCAAGACATTATGTCTATATTAAGTACTCATATCACTGCTTACTCTTATTTACTCTTTTGTTGTTGCTCTAATTATATTTGAGTGTTTAATACTATAATCACTTCTTTCCAATTTATCATTTTACCTCTTTGATTAAAATAATTTAATCATGATTATTCAATAGGTTTTCTGACTAATCATTTTCATGAATATATATATTATTTTTATAGTAAATTGGATTTTTAAAATGTTTTTTAGCTGTAGATGGGCACAAGAACTTTTATTTTGTTTATTTTTATATGGTGCTGAGGATCAAATCCAGTATCTGACACATGCCAGGCAAGCGCTTAACCATTGAGCTACAGACCCAGCCCCTAAATTGGGTTATTTCATAAAAATACTGCTTAGTTTGGGACTGGGGTTGTGGCTCAGGGGTGGAGCACTTGCCTCACATGTGTGAAGCACTGGGTTCGATTCTCAGCACCACCTATAAATAAATAAAGGTCCATAGACAACTAAAAAAAAAAAATTTAAATTAAAAAAAATACTACTTAGTTGCAAGGATTATTTGCATAAGTAAGTTTGTGCTAGATTTCCCATCATTAATATAAATGTTAACTATTTTTTAAAATATTAGTTTTTTAATTGTTAAAATGGAAGCGATGTCTTAGGAGAACTTATATAAAACCACTTTAAGATTTTTAGGATTATATATTTAAAATAGGAATTTTTATATTTTATGTAATTCATATACATATAAAACCATGCTATTTACTAATTGAGTTGCTACTACTCTTTGGAATAATAATGTTAATCTGTTTCCCACTGATTTATACTGATAATTTTTATTACAGTCAGTGAAGCTTGAGAATTATTGTTTAGTTATTCCTGTTATCTAAATTCAGTGGATTAAAATTAAACTACGAAGAAAATTTACCCTATTTTATTAGGAAAAATATCCATGTTTGTGTTCTCCACTGTTTTGTTGTTGTTGTCTCCATTTGAATGGAAGATGATCTCTAAAGATCAAATAGTTTTTAAATAATTTGGCAGTTTAATATCCACTAAGGTAAACTGCTCTTCCTCTCCTACTCTATTTTTGCTATTGTCTTTATTCATGGCTTGACTCTTCTTTGGTTCATGTTTCTGCTCAAATGTCAAAGAAGACTTCTCTCATGTCTGACAGAATAGTAACCATGATCACTCTGACTCTCTGCACTTATGGTTTCCATCCATCCATCCCCACCACTGACAAACACCTGATGGTATATGTCCTGTGGGTTCATGGTCCTTTCCAACTAGGTTGTAAGCTGCTCTAGGGCTTCATCTTGCTGGTTCACTGCTAGTGCCAAGAACAGTGCCTGGACTGGTAGGTGCTTAATAAATATTTGTTGAATGAAGTAATAGGTTCATAAATTGTCTAAATGGCATGATTTTACACTTTAGTAGTGTTATATTTTACTAGTTAAAAAAAACTAGTGTATTGCTCTATGAGTAATCAGATTTGAATCACAAACTTATTGAGCCAATTGCTTTATAAGTCCCATGTAGACTCTAGAGTAGCAGGAAGGTTGTTTTGTTTTTGTTTGAATAGCATTGGGAATTGAAACCCAGGGATGCTCTACCATTGAGCTCCATCTCCAGCCTTTATTAGTTTTCTGTTTTTGAGACAGGGTTTCACTAAGTTACCAATGCTGGCCTTAAATTTATGATCCTTCTGCCTCAGCCTTCTGAAGAGCCAGGATTATAGGCATGTGCCATTGCACTCAGGGAAATCTGTATTTTTAATATAAACGTCTTAAATCAGTGTTTCCAAGTCCATGTTAGTTGGGTATATACTTAGAGAAGAAGTCATACAAAATAATAAAACCGGTTATGGTTCTGTTAGATCTTTTCATTCCTAGGTGGCTAAAACTAATAAGGTAAGGGATGTTACTTTTCTTAAGAGCACTGAGTATCCAAAGGAAAGGGAGAAATTGCTTTTTCCTTTCAGGTAATTTGTCCAAGTTTTACAAATGCTGGGTCAAGTACAGTTACATGTGTGCAAACCACTCTACCATGTAGGTTGGGAATTACTTGAAAAGCATAGCATTTTCCCAGCTCTTGCATAGTTCTGTTTGCTTTATAATGCTGAATTCTAGGCAAGTGCTGAGATATGGATGACTTTTATGAATCGTTTCTCGTTCAGATGAAAGATCTCCTGCTGCCCAGTATGTGGATCTGTTGCTGAACCCAGAGCGTTACACCGGCTATAAGGGTTCCTCGGCATGGAGAGTGTGGAACAGCATCTATGAAGAGAACTGTTTCAAGTAACAGGGAGAGGGGAAGAGGAAATAATTATTTCTGATGGAAAAAGATTATGTATCAAAGTCAAACCATTTTATGATTTGGGTTTTGTGTTTTTTTAGGCCTAGATCTGTTTATCGGCCTTTAAATCCTCTGGCCCCAAGTCGAGGTGGGTTTTTATACATTTTCATGCTTTTAAAAATTGTTTATAAAGTGTCTTCATAACTATATAAGGAAAGATTTTCAACTTTTATATTTTTGTTAACTTGAATGATTAACAAAAGTGTGAGATTATTTTGTAGGTAAGTCTTAAGATTCCTATACATGTCTTCTATAATTACTGTCATTTTTTGAGTCCCTGCTATGGGTCAACCCTAAAATAGAAACTTTATATAGAATAAATTAGAACATGTGAATGATCCACATATGCCAGAGCTTTCCTGGGAAACTTTTAAAAATTCAAATGCTCTGTAGTAGTGAAGTTTAGAAACCTTGGGATGAGGATCTAGGTGTCCATGTTTTACAAACTCTCCAGATTGTTCCAGGGTGCCGCTCAATTTCAGAACCAGTGGCCCATCACAGTGCTTCTCAAGCCTCGGTGTGTGTGCAGATTCCCTGGGAGCCTGGTTTATGAGCAGGCTCTGCTGCTGTAAGCCTGTGGTGGGGCGCAGGGTCCTGAGGAACTCCCATGCACTGCCTGGGATGCTGACCCCCCAACACACTTTGAACAGGAAGAGTCGAGGCATTCAGACTGCGTTCAGCAGTGCTCTAGACCTTCATCCTATAAAGTAGCCTGTTGCCACATGGACCACATGAAATGTGGCCAGTGTGAAACTAAATTGTAAATTTTGTTTACTTTCAATTCATTCAAATATAAAAACTGAGATGGTGTAAGATATTGTTGCCACTAACAGAGCTTCTTGGTAGATGGTTTCAGCAGGTAATGTCAGTGCAGTGCCAGGTTCACTTTTCACTTTGAAAAATGTGACTGTTGGAAAAGCTTGAGGTGTGATGCTTTGACAGCATCACCGAAATCGGCTGGGATGTGCTCATTCTGTCCTCAGGAACCAAACCCTAGGAGCAACCCTGTTACTAACCTGCCAGTCTGATATTTTCTTCAGACCAGGATTAAGAAATTGAATTTTCTGGTCTAGATTTGTATCTTTTGGCCTTTCTGAGGACCAGATAGACTTGGAAGAATTGAATGCATTGGCTGCTGGTAGATGCTCACTGTCAAAATGTGGGGAATGTTCTTCTCCACATTTATTCTGAACTGCCTGGAGAAGGAAATTGGACCTTGAAAAAGGCATGGCTTCTTACTCTTTACTGCTTTTGCCTTGGAACTTTTCTCTTTTCAACCTAAAGGTTTTAATTATATAAAATTTTATAAAAATTGAAGCAACATAGAAGTTATATTGAGTGCTTTCTGTTCCACAGTAGAGTTTGGAAGGAATTCTTCCATGCTTCTCCAAGGTTATCTTTTCTACTTTTAAAGCCAAAAATAAAATAATTCACTTAAAACCACCAAGTACTAAGAAACTCATTTCATGTTATGGTAAATCAGACATGAAACTGCTGGAAAAGAAGAGAGGAAGGATACATTAGAGTGACAGAAGAGAAGAAAAGAAGGAAAAAGTATAAAAGAAGAAAGCTAGGCCAGAGGAGAGGCAGGGCTCCAGCTGCCACAGCTTTTATGAAACAGCTCCACGGCTCACGGGTCCTGGGAGCAAGCTGTCTCCACTGGAATGCTACCGGAGAGCTCTTCAGCCTTCTCAGCTCTGTTTTTCTGCACCATTCCTGAGTCGTAACAGCTAGGCTTCTACAACTGTTTTTCTAAAAAATTTTGAGCACAAGAACATTTTCCCCCTCAGGGACCCTTAGATGAAGCTGGCACAGATGATCTGTGGAGCTGAGTTCTCAGCCTCCTGGTCCTTTCCTGCCTCTCAGCACCCTGGGGCAGCCCTCCCCTGATGCTTACATGCAGGGCTGTGCTAGAGAGAAGCATAGCAGCTTGGAAACACATATTCAGAGAAGTTGTGTACACATGGTTGAAGGATTGTATATCCTTGTTAATTACTGAAACTAGTGTTCTTTATGGTTGTCGCTTTCTAATGTCTTTTTTTTGCATAAAACATGGAAATCTTTAACTTGTACTCTTATTAAGAAGCCAAGTTTCGCTGGGGTTGTGACTCAGTGGTAGAGTGCTCACCTAGCATGTGTGAGGCACGAAGTTTGATACTCAGCACTGCAAATAAATAAATAATAAGTAAAATAAAGGTCCATTAACAACTAAAACATTAAAAAAAAAAAAAAAGAGCTTTTCTCTTGCTTTCTGTCTCCTACTCACTTGCTTTCTCTCTCCTCCTCGCTTTTCCACTCTCTAGCGTGCGCCCTTTCTCTTTCCCTTTCTTTTCCTCTCATTTTCTCTCTTACCCTGCAGGGAGACACTCTGTTTGCTTAATAAACTCCATTATGTGATTTCCCCCCCAAAAAAAAGAAGTCATGTTTCAGAATGACTTAGCACTGACCAAGGTTTAAGATATAAGGAATAGTTTAACAAATAAGAAGTTTTAATCTTATATTAAAATAAATAGGATTCATTCTAGAATCTGAACTATTGAAGACATTTTCTGAAATTTTCATTTTCTTTTTTTTAGGTGAAGATGATGGTGAGTTGAAACTCCTGTGTTTTATATTGACTCCAAGAATAGAAGAAATGTTTTCAATTGTCAAAATTGGATTTTTTCTTCTTTTAATTCAAAAGAAAATGTAGATCCTTTTTTCCCCCTCAGAAAATAGCTACCAGTGACTGAAAACAAGATTATTTCTTAATAAAGTTATTCTGTGTTAAAAAAATATATATAAAGACCATGTTATCTAAGTGTATAATACAGAAAGTGGCTTCACTTTCAGAATTTCCCATTTTCTGGTTATTAAAATCTATTTGAATATATTCTGAGGAAATGAAGTAAATTTAACATAGTTTTACTGATAATATAGTACCTCTTTATTTTCTTCCTGATTTTGAACTTTATAACGTGAGTTCTGAATGTAACACTTGACAACACTTGCTTACTTCAGGTGACTGAATGAACATCCATTATAAGGTACCCCAAACAGCTGAGGTAGTGAGTTGAAAGTTTCCTTATCTGTGATCAAAGGCACTGCAGTGGGCACTGGGCAGGATAGGAGATGGGCAGAACACTGGGCCTTCCCTTGGGAGCTGACATGCACAGGAAGAATAATACGCACCCTGCTTAATAATGAAACCAAGGGAAGAAGCGCGTGGTACCTGCTCTAAGCAGAAGGTGGTGCAACTCCTCAGGTGAAACACGTTGCATGCTGCTGGAATGAAATGGAAACGCTTACTGACGGTGGTGGCTTTGATATGAATTTTAAATAAAGGAACAGATTTGGGCTAGTAGTATTAGACAGTACAAGCTTGGAGGAAGTAGCATGAACCTACGAGGTGAGCATGAAAGAGTCAAAAAGCCTGTTGGGAGATAAGAAGACCACCCTGTTAGCAGTGGGGAAAACTATGTTATTGGTCCTTTAAAGCGCTGGATTGAGGCCAAATTATTGAAGGCAGAGATTTATCTTGTAGAATTAGGTTTTTTTGAATAAACAAGAACAGTTAAATGAATCACTCTGTAGAGAGATGTTTGTAAGGTCTTAAAACTCAGGAGGCAAAGGAAGTCACATCATGGAATTTATCTCCTAGACCCCCTTACCCACTTCCTCTGTATGTTGGGTTTTCTGTCACTCTTACCTCAATTGAAAAAAAAAAAAAATAGAAATTTAGGAAGTACAGTAACAATTTTATCTTTCTTGACTGCCATGTTTGTTTGTTTTCTTACCCAGAACAATATTGGGCCAGGAATAATTTTTTTAATTCACAAAATTATATATATTTATTATATCCAGCATGGTGTTTTGAAGTGTGTATACATTGTAGAATGGCTAAAATAGTCTAAGTACTATACATATTTCCTCAATTGTTTTTAAGTGGCAACACTCAAAATCCTCTCAGCAGATTTCAAGAATATGATACATTGATATTAACTGTAGTCACCATGTTGTACAGTAGATCTCTTGCACTTATTCCTACTCTCTGAATTTTTGTATGCTTTGCTATTCTCAACCCCAGCAACAGATATTATGACGTTAATACACAGGTTAGTCAAGCTCCTTTCTAGTCTGTACACTTGCTTTTCTGAAGAATTATATTGAAAATTAAGGGTTTTTAAAATTATTCCTTGAAACTTAGTCTTAGATAATTAAGGAAATATATCTAGGTTTATTGGCATAGGAAAAATGAAGTAATTAGTAACTTGATTTTTGTATCCAATTCATTATTTTTTCTGGAATTTAAAAAATGTGCTGTGATTGTTTTCATTAAGAACAAACTTAAGATTTTTAATTGTTTTATCCCCATGCTTTTGGATATTTAAACTTTGGATGAATTAAGATTTACTTAATATTGAGACTGAAATGTTTTCTCAGACATTTTAATAATCAGAATATCATTTATAAGAACATTCTCCAGGGGCTGGGGTTGTAGCTCAGTGGTAGAGTGCTTGTGTGAGTCACTGAGTTCGATGCTCAGCACCACATGAAAATAAGTAAAAGGTATCATATCCATCTACAACTAAAAATAATTTTTAAAAAACATTTCTCCAGAGTTACTTAAATTACTTATGGGCTTTATTTTCTAGAACCATATGCCTATTTTTTCATTTCACCCAAATCAGTAGACATTAGAGATAACTGTTTAATCTCTCATACTAAGTATTTTATAGACCTAATTCATTCTAGTTTATAAATGAACTTTTAAAATATTTTAACCCAATTCTCTCTCTCTCTGTCTAGGAGAATCATTCTATACATGGCTAGAAGGTAAACTTAATGTCTGTTTTTTAAGTTTACTGACTTTTTGTACAAAGAAATATTGAGTATGTTTCTTTAAGTTTTAAGATTTTATTACCTAGACAACAAATTTTGACAGTGTTAAAAAGAAATTAGCTTATGTCTTATATTTGGGGATAAAATTATATGAAAAGCTTGAGGATATTGGTCAGCCAAAAACCAGTGGGTGAATACACAGGCCAGATACTGTCATTAGGTTTCCATAACTGTTCCCTAGTCTTATTCATTCTGTATGTAGTGCTCATCCAAACTATTTTTCTAGTGATCAGTAAGCAAATCTGTTTTTAAAGTAGAGGCATTCACCTTGGAATTTGTAAAATGAGGGGAGATATATTGAATTCAGAAAGTTCTGAACATGTTCACCCATGTTAATATAGTCCAAATTTGTCTAATTAAAAGATGAAGCATTATAGATCCCAGTGCATTAGATGCTTGGTATTCCTTTATTTTCTGTAATGAAATATAAAATGTTACAATAGAAAGCTGAAATGTCCTTCCCTCCCCCAAAAGCATAGGCAGAGGTTTATTCAGGTAAGTAGGTATATATTCAAGGGGGGAGGAGGAGGAGGAGGTGGCAGTCTCAAAAGAGAGATGCCTTTGGGGTAAAGCAAGGAATACACACTCAAGGGAGGAGCAGGCTCTCCCCAGAGGAAGAGACAGCAGCCTGTCCTTGTGAAGTGAACTTAAAATTTGATCATTTTGCTACTCGATAACAGATTTGATGAAAATTTTCATTTTCATGCTATATTAAATCTATTCATATTGTATGTCATTAAATCTATTTGTAGTTTGTATCCCTTGCTATTATAACATTCAAAACTAACCTTATATTTTTAGGAGGAAGCTACATAGTAGAACTTAATTAATTTCTACCTTTTAGTTTCCATCCAGGACAATTTAAGTATTCTAGCAAGAATTCTGAATTAGAGAATGTGATCTGAAAAGAATTTTTTTTCCTGTTTGAGGCTGTTTGCTTCAGAGTCCTCTATGGTAGGGCACAAAAAATTGATAATCTGAAAGATCTTGACAAGATACAAAGTAACCTACATAGAGATTGTTAAATTAAGAAAATTTGCCCAGTCTGTAAATGAGACTATACCTTCCTTTCCAGTGTTGAAGCTCATCTCCCCCTGGAGAAGAGGGTATTAACAAAATAAAACAAAGCAACAAACCCTGTTGGGTGGTGAAAAGGGGAAAAGGCTAGTTGCTCTGCATCCACTGGATTCTTAAAACATTTTCATATAATAAAAAAAACTTATAAAAGATACTACTCTCCTAAATTTTTTCTTCTTTTATTGTGGTAAGATACAACATGAAATTTACTATCTTAACCTTTCTTACTTTATTTTTGTTGCTGGGGATCAAACCCAGGGCCTTATGCAGGCAAAGCACATTCTCTGCTACTGAGCTACATCCCCAGCCCATCTTAACCATTTTAAAGTTCACTGTTCAGTGGCATTAAGTGTACTCACAATGTATGTTACTCTCATTGTAAGAGAAAAATCTTAAAATGTAGGATAGGATGGTGGGATTATCTTGATCTCAATAAATTTTGAGCAAAAGCCTGGGTGGGTCAGTTAAAAAAATCTTCCATTACATTGCTGAACTCCATCTGATAGGACTCTGCTTATATATCAGATAGTCAACATACATTTAATTAGTTGAAATTTCTAGATGTCTGTTTTCTGAGTTCAAGTGTTATAAGTGGAATATTTAATCAGCTGGAGAGTTTTAGGGCAAAAGGTTGATAAGACCCTTTTCTCCACTACCAAGTAAGTTCAAAGAAAAAACATGAGGAGGGAAGGGACATGGGAAAACTGTTATTGTTAAGTTAAAGCAGTGACTTCATCATGCTGTTGGCTCAGTAAATTCTTAGCCTTAGTCATAGAAACCTGTGCTGTTGCCTTCTGGGAGCTTGCCAGCCGCATCCTTAGAGTTTGCAGCTGCAGGAGCCCAGACCTTTTCTCTTACTCTGCATTAAGTTCTTATCATATTCAGTTAACGCTATTCTAAAGCCAAAATCTAATGTTATCTTCCAGTAAGAGAACCTCAATCTAATTGTTTATATATTACTTCTCGATTTATTTTTAATGTCATCGAATCTTAACTTTAAAAAAAATTCCATGGAACCACCATTTGACCCTGTTATCCCCTTCTTCGACATAATACCCAAAGGACTTAAAATCAGCATACTACAGTGATGCAGCCACATCAATGCTTATAGCAGCTCAATTCACAATAGCTAAGCTATGAAACCAACCTAGCTCATCAACAGATGAGTGGATAAGGAAAATGTGGAATATATACACAGTAGAATATTAGTCATAAAGAAGAATGAAATTATGGCATTTGCCAAGAAATGGATGGAACTGGAGAATATCATGCTAAGTGAAATGAGCCAATCCCAAAAAACCAAAGGCCAAATGTTCTCCCTGATATGTGGATGCTAACACACAGTAAGAGGGTGGGGAGAATAGAAGTTCATTGGATTAGATAAAGTGGAAGGGGGGAGGGGGAATGGGAATAGTAAAGACAGTAGAATGAATCAGGCATTACTTTCCTATGTTCATATATGAATACACAACCAGTGAAACTCCATACCATGTACAACCACAAGAATGGGAAGTTATACTCCATCTATGTATGATATGTCACAATACATTCTACTGTTATGTATAGCTGAAAAGAACAAATGTTTTTAAAAGTCCATGTACTGAATCTCATTGAGTCAATATTTCTGTTATCTAAATGGACATGATTTATTTTTCGATATTTTTCTGAATAGGTTTGTGTCTGGAGAAGAGAGTCTTCTATAAACTTATATCAGGACTTCATGCCAGTATCAATTTACATCTATGTGCAAATTATCTTTTGGAAGGTAATTAGATTTTTAAGTGGAGGTTTTGCCTTCTATTAGTGTAAAGGTTATTGGGGAAAATAATTCTTTAGAACAAAATGTCCTCTTTACTAAAAGAATGTAATGCATTTCTCTTTCTTTTTAGAAACCTGGGGTACACCTAGCTGGGGACCTAATATCAAAGAATTTAAACGCCGCTTTGACCCTGTGGAAACAAAGGGAGAAGGTCCAAGGAGACTGAAGAATCTGTACTTTTTATACTTGATTGAGCTTCGAGCTTTATCAAAGGTGGCCCCCTATTTTGAGCGCTCGATCGTTGATCTTTACACTGGAAATATAGAAGATGATGCTGACACCAAGACCCTTCTACTGAGTATATTTCAAGATACCAAGTAAGAAGCCTGAACTCTGTTCAGATGAGGTGGTTCTTGAAGGGCAATAAAAACTGACTACTAAAAGTTAGGGAAAGAGCCAGGCACGGTGGTGCACACCTGTAATCCCAGCGGCTTGGGAGGTTGAGGCAGGAGGATTGAGAGTTCAAAGCCAGCCTCAGTAACAGTGAGGCCCTGTCTTAATAAAATAAAAAAAAGGGCTGGGGATGTGACTTAGTGGTTGGGTGCCCCTGGGTTCAATCCCCAGTACCAAAAAATAAAAGAGAAAGAACTGAGAAGGCAAAATAAATGATCAATAGAAAATATTTCTAAAAATGCTAAATACAAGCATCTATAAAGCTTTATTGAGAGCAGGTTATATTTTAAAATATGACTTAAGGTTTTATGTAGTATCAAAATTTAATGCTACTTTAATGCTCTTTCTGCCAACTTTGTGTTCATCACTATTTAAATTTGGGTGGTATCATGCTTAGTCTAAAACGTAAGTGTACTGGTTGTTAATGAGTGAGCATGGAAAAGTTAAATCAAAAAGTACTTAGGTATTACATTTTTAAAAACGAGTATTGTGTATTCATAATTTTCTTTTAGATTATTTTGTCATGTAATTTCTTTAAAATGTTAATCTTAAAAATTTCAAAGCTTGCTTTAGTCTTCTATTAAACAGTGTATATGTGAACTCTTTGTCACCTTCCTTTGTTATAAGTAAATAATGACTTTTAAATATTTATAGGGAAGAAAAGTCTACCAAAACTCTAATACAGAGTGCTCATTTTTCATCTGTAACTTACTATAATATTGTCATTTCATCAGGTCCTTTCCCATGCACTTTGATGAGAAATCCATGTTTGCAGGCAACAAAAAGGGGGCCAAGTCATTAAAGGTAAAAAAATATATATATATTGAATGGGGGAGATGGTGGGGAGCTATTTGCTGTTGTCTTTTAATCTTGCTCATCTAGACCCTTTAATTCCCCAGTTCTGTCTTAATTTTAAAAGTTTAATTAGACTGAAAATATTTTCTGCATGATAGGAGGAATTCCGGTTACATTTCAAGAATATTTCCCGTATCATGGACTGTGTTGGATGTGACAAATGCAGATTGTGGGGGAAATTACAGGTATGTGTGATATCTTTCCTTTTGATCTTAAATTTTTCCACCGAGTTCAAAATTTTTATTAGAATGTCCTCATTGTTCATTGCGTTAGAGTTTAGAAATAGATCCAAAGTGCAGTTTTTGTTACTTTTTAAAATAACTTTATTTTTTTCATAAAAAATATTAAATATTTTTAATATAAAATACCAAACCCAGTACCTCACATGTGCTACTACACGAGCGCTCTACCACTGAGCCACAATCTAGCCCATTTGTTCCATTGATGATAAAATACCATTAGACTATGTGTTACATGCACATGTATAAAGATGTTTTTTGTAGTCTGCATTAATGATTGTAATTTTATTGTATCTGTGTCTATTGATACAATCTCAGATTTATTTCTGAAGTTGGTGGTTGTGAAAAGAAAATTGTATATGTTTACATAAAAAGTAAAATACAATTATAAAATTTAAATATCTAATTTTGGTCATTGAATTTGTTTTAATCACAAAATGTGAAAGCTCTACTAGGTAGATCTGTTATTCTGAATAATGAAAAAGAATTGTTTGATATTTTCTTTCAAAGAGGATAAGTAGTTACAAAAAAATGAAGAGACAATTATTTTAATGGAGGCTGTACTGAAATAAAAATTATCTTTTGCTCTAGTGCAATAATTGAGAAATTAATAAGTAGACTTATCACTAATAATCTCTAAGATTTGAATTGCCTGGGGCTGTTAAAAAAAAAAAAAAGCTTTCAATGGGACTGGAGGCCACACTTTATAGTAGAGTGCTTGCCTACCATGCGTGAGGCCCTGGGTTCTACTCCCAGCACTGCTTGAAAATAAATGCTTTCAAGGTTAAAAGTCAGACACTATAGTCCTGATGTAATGTTTTAAGGTTGTAAAACAGGCATTTTAGTAATTTGTGAGACTACAGACCCAACAGTGTTAGCTCAGGTTTCCTTAATAGTTACCTAAGTTTATCTCATTCATAACCTGCCAGGAGTAACTGTGTGTAGTTTAATATTTTGGTGAAAAGATCAGTTCATGTGAGTTTCTTGAAATCTTCATAGTACTTCTTACTATATAAAGTTAATTGTCAGTTCATTAATGTTTTCTTTAGACTCAGGGTTTAGGAACTGCCTTGAAGATACTATTTTCTGAAAAAGAAATCCAAAAGCTTCCAGAGAACAGTCCATCCAAAGGCTTCCAGCTAACTCGGCAGGAAATAGTTGCTCTTTTAAATGCTTTCGGAAGGTAAGAGCCGTTTCCACTGCAGAGGCTTGATTCCCCTGCAGGTTTCATTCGACAAACTGCAAAGATCATCTTGTCCCCTGAAGTACAGTTTGTTTTGGTTTGTTGATAGAAAGATGCTATTATTGTGTTATACCTGGACTCAGTTGGTTTAGAGCAGCTTCCAGGCAGACAGGTCAGTTTCTTTATAGGTCATAGGAGAAGTTAATAGTTTTCCAGTTGCTAGGTTTTCTGTTTACTCCTTAATTTTGTGGGGATGATAGTCTCCTAATGATCTTGTCTTTAAGGGGCCATGATTTGTTCAGGTACCATAGTAGAAAAAAAAGTGGTCATGAAAGTTATCAAAGAAAAAAAATTTGACCTTTGTCTGCTCTTTAGTTCCTAAGCTGTCAAGTACTTTTCTTTCTTTCACTTACAACCCATTTATTTGTTTACAGATATATAGTCTTGTTTGTTTATACCATAGTGGTATCAAAAATAATTTGTATTTACCTACAGAGACACATGCAGTGCCAACTAATTGGGGAATACAAAACAGTAGAAGGAAAAGAGTCACAGAGGGCTGGGATTGTAGCTCAGTGGTAGAGCACTTGCCTAGCATGTGTAAGGCACTGGTTCGATTCTCTGCACTGCATACAAATAAAATAAAGGTCCATTGACAACTCAACTAAAAAAAAATATTTTTAAAAAAGTCACAGAAAATAATGCTATGCTGTTTTGGGAAGATAGGGCAAAAATTCAAGAAGATATAAGAACAAAAAAATAAGGTACCAGGTGATACAAAGATTATTGCTTATGTTTTCTTAGTATGCATTTTTAAGTTAGAGAGGCAGTTAATTTAAAAATAGAAATAGCAATGATTTTTACTTGTTGCTTTCCTATATTTAAAAATTATGTATGTTAAGATTTGAAACATAAGATGAATAGAATCTCCATTGTTAATTTGCATTTCATGAAAAATTCAGTCTACCCACTTAAGAGGCCTGTAGAAAGATAACATAGGAGAAACTGAATGAAATTTAAATTAATTTAAAATGAAATTGAAATGAAAAGGATTTTAAATAATTTAAATGTATTATAAACCCAAGTAAAATTAGGAAGAAGAGAAAATTGAGAATTTTATTAAAATATCCCTGGGTCTCACACTTGCAGCCTTACTTCTTTATATATAGAGACCCTGATCTTTATTGTTTGCTAGAGAGTTCTAGACTTGGAATCAGGTCTTCAAGTCCAGGGATCCTAGCTGTCATTTATTAGCAGTGTTGGCCCAGTAAAAATCACTGCTCTGCTAGCAAGTTTCCTTTCTAAATTGTAAAATGAGGAGGACAAAACAATCTTAATTTAGTACCTACCTACTAGCTGGTGACCCTGAGAAAATTTTTATTTGAGCCTTGGCTTTCTTAAAATGTAAAATGTAATTATATCTACCTTGTAGCATTTTTAATGTTTATTGAAATCTTACATGTATGGGCTCAGAACATTGCCTGATATGCCCTAAGCTCTCACTAAATGGTAACTTTTGAAGTACTTGAGTAAAGAAAGGAGCTTAATATACTATGTATTACATCACCCTAAGCTATAGGGAAGGAGAAACAT
Organism: Sciurus carolinensis; assembly: GCF_902686445.1. Lineage (NCBI taxonomy): Eukaryota > Metazoa > Chordata > Mammalia > Rodentia > Sciuridae > Sciurus > Sciurus carolinensis. Next base: position 4,059,965 of record NC_062224.1, on the reverse strand, counting down.
TGGCTGTTTCTTGTATCAGCTCTGAATTGTACCTAAAGAGAATTGAGCTTGTAGAATTATTTTTTTGATTCCCATCCCAGAGTTTTACTCCTAGGCTTGGCCTGAGAAGCTCTGATTCATACTCCTGGGCCTGGCCTGAGAAGCTCTGCTTCATTCGTTTGGTATGTCAGTAATCACACACTGATAAATGTAGATGGGTACAGGGAATAGGGAGGGACTCAGCAGGAAGCAGTCTTTACCCTCAGCAGGCAATGACATAAAGAAAATCAGTGTGTTTGGGGAGCAACTAGAAAGGAATAGTCATTTGGAGAGGTGTGTACATAATGAATTTATGAGGGAAAACATAAATAATCTGAGATTCTTTATCATTGTGAGTTATTTTCATATCACTTTCCATCATTAATCTATTGATCTGTTGATAATAAGTAACTGGCTTCCTTTGCCTGTTCTAAACCAAAACCAAAGAACTGTAGTTTTGTCAGTCTTTATAAGAGATTATAGCATATTGATTTAGAAATTGGAATCCTCAGTGTTCAGTATTCTTATTATTATTTTTACTTTAGATTTTGCTTTCAATTGTGGCCTGTAACAATATCAGGAATTTGAAACCAGTACACATTATACTAGCTATATGTACTAATATGCTTTTCTTTTTCTCCTATAGGCTCTCTACAAGTATAAGAGAGTTACAGAATTTTAAAGTCTTATTACAACACAATAGGTAATAAAGGCTTTTCTATGTCCAAGTAGAGACATACAGTGGCTGGGTGAAGCCTTTTAGTCTTGGACATTCAGCAGAGAGAGACTAATCTTCTAAGACTTCAAGAATTCTGAACTCTTAAAAGAGAAAATTCAAATGTTCACTTGAATATTTATGACCCTTAATAGATTATCATTTAGAAATATTTATAAATGAAGTATATACTTTTAAAACATGTAAATTATACTAATTCTGTTTAATTTCATGTGTTTCTGTTGAGTATTTTTCTATTCCATTTGTTTTGAGTTGGTTTTGTTTTTATTCTATTATCCTTTATTTCCAATTGTCAAACTTTAAATGACTTTCCCTATCCTAGTAACACAGTTCAGTCTTTTGTGGAAAAGAGTTAGGGAACCAATGTTGCTTAGGGCTAGTATCACAAAAAATGTATCTGTGATTTAACATTTTTAGCCTTGCCTGGCACTTTGTGTATTGCCTTCTGTAGTGTGCGGCTGTCCTTGTGGTCAGTGGCCCTTTCAGTGAATGGCACAGGGGTTCCTTAAGATCCCCAGGACTTCAGCTTCAGTTCCATTGGTTTTTGATATTCTTGTAGAGACTGCAGTTTTGTTTTTTGCCTAAAGGACTTGTGTTGGTGAAGGTAAGTGCTCTATCATGCTCACTGCACAAGGGTCCAGTCTGTGTATGGGGCTGGCGCAGGAGCATTCTTTACCTAGAACTAATAGATCACCTTCTGACTTTGCCTGTCTTGTTCCTCTCCTAATTTTAGATATTGTCAGTTACTTTGAGGAAAGGAAAGAAAAAAAAAATGCTGCGTATTTATTTAATGGATTATTTCTTGATAAAATATGAAGGGGATTTATGAATATATGCCAGTTAATTGTATTTACAAATTTGCTATTTTACAGTAAACATTTTTAAAGGATTTAATTTTGAATACAATCTATGCAACCCTCTAGCTCTCAGTCTGTCTCTGGTGATATATATCAGAGGGAGATCAGGTCAGGCCTCTTTTAGGCTTCCTCTCCCCTCGCTCCTCTTGCCATCTTTAGCTCATTTTGTATTAGTGGACTAACAGACTCACAGGTCCTAGACTGTCACTTTGTAATCCTGGGATTTAGTTGTTAAACAATGTTTAAAAGTCTTGATTCTTTTAAAGGTGTCAGTGGATATAATGGAATTAACTTGAAAGGTTGAATCTATGTAGAAGTATCACAAGTACGAAGTCTAGTTTCTCCTTAGACTCTTCCATGTTCCCTGAAGTAAATAATAAGTGCTCTTAAACCCGTATCTTATGCTGCCAGAGTCTGATGTGTTTTCTTTTGACAGTTTCATGGCATATTTTAAATTGTACTTTGGCCATCCTGTGGAAGGGTATGATTGGGGGAATAAGGTCCAACTAGAGTTATTTATTTTTTTACCCAATTTCTAATCTTTATAAATGTGGGATTTTGTCATAGTTGGAGATAATTTTTGTTAGGTTGAATAAAAAGATTGGTTTTGTTGGAGCTTTCTCCATTGGGGGGGTGAGGGGGGGGTTGTGAGGAGGGAAACCTTAAGGAAAAATGAATATCTTGTCATCTTCTTGCTAGTAAAAATAAGAATTATTTTTCACTTAGTGTTCATTTAGTTTCAGAAAATGTGAAAAATTTGCACTTTTATTTTTATTGTATATTAAGATCTTTTTAGTGTTACTTCACTGTTTCCACAGCTAACAGCTACTGTTTAAACTCTTATTTACTAGAGAAAATCCTTGGTCATTTCCATTTATTGCATTTTTAATTAGTTTCAAACTTAGGAAAATGTTAGAGTGCTCTGGAAAGATCTAGTTAGGTTAAGATTATTTTTGGTTTTGATGAATTTTTTCACTTCTAAGAAAATAAAATGAAGTATTCTACAGCGGAAATTCATCTGATTACCTTTGTTTTACCATAGATCAGTCCGTAGGAACAGCCTACATTTGTTTGTATGTGTATTTCTAATGATTATTTAGACCATAGGAACCTGTGTTGTGAGCCTGGTAATGTTTGATGGTCCTTGTGATGTAAACTGCTCCCAGTTCATTCACCTCTTGCTGTGAGGTGGTGACTGAGCACTGCTGGCATGGTGGAAATGATTGGCTGGTGAGCATCTTTTGGCATTTTGTCTGTGTCTCATCACCTAAAGTAAAAATCCAGCACTTGACCATATAACTGACAGAAATGATTGTAGCAGCTTGATGATGTAATGAACAAGGAGAAAAGGAACCATTCCTTCCTTCAGTGACATGCATTTTTTTAAGAGGCATCTCTCTGTAAGTTAGACAAACTATATATTAAATTTGATGAACTGTGTTCCTTCTGCTTTGATTCTTGGATTATGAGGAAGATGAGGTAGAAGAATAATAGATTTCAGATTTGACAAGTGAAATGCTCTGACTTTGAACATTGTGCATTACTCAGTTTTGTAATCTCATGATGTATATGAAACACTGTGCCATGTTTTCAACTTTGCATAGGTACCATTGTATGTAAGAAAGGACAGCTCTTTTGGTCTCCATCAGCATTGTCTTCAGCTGGAAACTTGAGAAAGTTCACAGTAAACCTCCCAGCAGTTTGCAGACTGAAGTACCTGCAGAAACCGTAGCTATTCACCAACAGACTCAGGTTAGGTGCACGGTATTGTGGAAATTATCTTATACAACACCCAACACATAAGACCACATGTACTCTATTTTAAGGTGCAGCTTTGATTTTTGAAAAGAAATACAAATAATTTGCTGTTGTACCCACCAGATTCTAGAAAATGTGAATTAAAGTACATGTTTCTGCAATCTTCTGTCTTGTTTTTTCCCCAAATTTTAAGTGTTTCTTTTAGGAGATGAAGATTTGCTAGTCACTGTGGAGTGGGGAGAAAGTATATTTGCAGGTGGTCTGAGGTGGCTGCTTCTAGTCGTGATGGCAAGTGTTGGCAGGCATTGTTTCATCTTCACAGCAGCACTGGTAGGATTATTTTACAAATCCATAAGAAATCCGAGGACAGGAGAAGCTCACTAACTTAGTCTGGAACATCTGACACCAGAGCCTCTGCTCTCATTGTGGTCTGTATCATTGCACAAGTAGCTTGCTACTTTAAACTAAAAGATGGTGACTTTTAGCATCTTTTGATTTGGATTCAGTCATAAGGCTTTTAAAATATGCTTATTTTATTTAATTTTTTGGATAGGTAATACATTCATATGGTTTAAAAAGCCAAAAGATAACAAAAGTTATATAGCAAATGCCCTCTTGTCAGAGGCTCACCTTCCAGCATGGCACCCCCATCACCACACCACTGCACATGACCTCTGTTCTTGGTTGCTTGTGTTTCCAGCCATACATTTTCAGGCATATACAAACACATACATATAAAGCCTTGTTTTCTCTCATTTTTACTCATTGACATCATAAACACATCACTTGCTGTTTTCACTTACTGTTTCTTGGTGGCCTTCACGTGTTACCAGATGGCTTTGTTATTTTTGAGTGACTGCTTGGTATTCCATTACATGGATGTGCCATCATTTAACTGGTCCCCTGTTGGTCATTTGGGTTGCTTTTGGAACTTATATGTAGGTCATCTCACGTCTTACCCACAACCTAACCATCTCAGATGTTATAAAATGCTGGATTGTACCATTCTCATAGATGAAAACACTGATCAATGTGTTTCTATTCCTATAAGTAGGGTTAAACACCTTCTAATATGTCTACGAACCACTTGTGTTTGCTTTTGTGTTCAAATCTTTTGTATACTTTTTTATCACATGATTATTTTCCTTTCCAATTTCTAATAGTAGATTATTAGAGTAGCAACACTTCAATTTTAATGAGCTGCATTTTTTTCAGTTGGTTGTCATTTAGTGTTGCTTATGATGGTTCTGCCATGCGGTTTTATATTTTTATCTAGTCTGATACAAATTTTTTTAGTGGTTTCTGGATTTTGAGTTATAGTTAGAATGCCTTCCTCAATCCAGAACAGTGGAATAATTCACCAGTTTCTTCTAGAACGTTTATGGTATTTTTTTTTTAACGTTCAAATTTTGATTCCTTGAAATGTATCCTGGTAAACCCAATTTTTTCCACAGATTACCACCTAGTTGCACCAGTACCTTTACCTGAACAGGTCATCTTTTCCTCACTAGTTGGAGAGGCTATATTTTATTTTATTTTATTTTATTTATTTATTTATTTATTTATTTTTTTTGCGGTGCTGGGGATTGAACCCAAGGCCTTATGCTCGCAAGGCAAGCATTCTACCAACTGAGCTATATCCCCAGCCCTATATTTTATTTTTTGAGATGGGTTCTTTTTTTGCCCAGGCTGGACTTGAACTCATGAGCTTACACACTTCTCTCAACTCAGCCTCCCAAGCAGCTGGGACAACATGCATGTACTATCATGCCTGGCTGAGAGTCTATGTGTCATATCTCAAGTCCCATATGCACTTTTAGCTCTACCTGGGTTCTGTTTCACTGATCAGTGTGTAAATGTGGCAGTACCACACTGTTCTAATTATACAGGCTGTATTTTTTAATATCTGTGCACTGGTTGTCTTTCATTCCTTCCCTCTCTCTTTCTCCATTTCCCCCAGTGTTTCTAGCTATTCTTATTTGCTTTTCCATGTGAGCTTAAAAAAATCCTGAAAACATGCTAAAACTCTGCCTCATTGTTCTCTCTCAAGGGTTGCACTTGTCACTGCTTACTGGTAAAGATTAATATTTTACTACTCTAATTATTTTAGTATTATATTTGTCAAATAGGTGAAGGAAAATAGAGGCACAAGACAGTGCCCGTGTGGACAGAATTTCATCTTGGTGCTTCTATTTTAAGATTAGTTTCCAAGGATGATTTGAGGATTATCTTATAAAATTCTCATTACCTTTTGTTAAGATTTGGACCTGCATGTCCCCAGAAGCTCATGTGTTAAAAGCATGGTCCCCAGTGCAACAAGGCTCAGAGGTGGGGCTTTTAGGAAATGATTACATCATGAGGGCTCTGGCCTCGTAGTGAATTAATCCATCTACTGAGAGCTGAATGGAACACTGAGAGGTGGGACCCAGTGGGAGGAAGTAAGCCCTCGGTGGGTTTCTTTTCCCTCCCCCTCCCCACTGGTTGCTTCCTTGCTGCTATGAGCTCAACATCTTTCTTCTAAATTGTTTTCCTTCTCTAAGTTACTTTTGTCAGATATTTGGTTATAGGATGAAAAGTTAACATACCTTTTTACCCCATTATGAATGGTTTGCCCAAAAGTTGGATATCCATAAAAGATTAAGACAAGAAAGAGGAGCTCTTAAATAAGTACTAAGCTTGTACAATCAATAAGCAATAGATATAAGTGCAAGTGCAGAAGGTACCTTAAAAAATATCTACCAGAAGAACGGATGTGAGTGTTCACTCACCTTTAGGAGCTAGAAATTCAGCAGCAAATGAGTGACAGTGCCACCGTGTAACCATTCTGTTAGCTAACTAGATTATTCTGTTTATACTGAGAATGCACCCAAAGACAAAATGTCAGCTGAGGAAGACACAAGCCAACCTAGAATCCCATCTAGATCAGAAGGCACTCTGGGTGGAATGAACTATGGTGTCTTCCTGACACTGCCATCAGGCTCCACAGGTAAAGTCACTCCCCTGATGCCACTGTGCAGGGCAGAGTTGGTTTCACAGGCCAACATCCTACAAGTGTGTACCTTTTCCTGGGGCCTTTAGAGCACATCTCTCTTAGCAGGTCTAAACTGTGTAGACCTGAAGTCCAGATTCTGGGCTAGTGATTGCACCAGGGAGAAGCACTCTGTGGATACTCAGTCACTTAGGCTGAATGACCCTGAGAAAGCAGTGTTTATCCAGACCAGTACCAATTTATACTTTAATGTCTTCAAAGAACTCTAGGCTTGAGGCTGCAGAGGGTCTGGAGGGACTGCTGGGGGGGGGGGTGCAGGTGAGACTGATCAGCAAAAGGTCCTGGCCACAGGAAGCAATAGAGGAAGGGAGGACTTTGAGTTTATGAAAACTGGAAAGATGGAGGTCACAGTTCAGCTGAAGGAAGTAGGCCTCTGAACTCCAGGTCTGCCTAGGCTAAAGTCAGGACCAGAAAGTCTGTTCCGAAATTTTAAAGTTAATATTTTGAGTGGTAATGCAACCAACTCCAAAAGGACAGATCAGATTTGGAACTGAAAGGATTACTTACCACTGTGTTAGTGTCAGGGAATACAGGGCAGGGCTCAGCCATGGCTCAAGGACTAGGAAGAGGTAGGGAATCCAGCCGTGGAAGAAGCAGGTAGATGCCAAGAGCTGTTGAATCACTGGATTTGGATTTGAGCACTTCGAACCTATATAACTTGACCTGAGCAGCCAACCTTACTCTGCACTGCATAGATATGGTACCACGCCCTGGCCCAGAGGGTTGGGGCACAGGGACATCCTTAGCAGACATCAGGCATGTTGAGCAGGGCTCAGGACAGGGCTTTCCACGTGTCCCTGCTAAAGGCCAAGAGTAGGGTTAATATATGGTTGCTCCTGAGTTCAGTCCAGTGTAGCACAGAAATGACTCATTAGACATTGAATCCCATTCCCTTGTGCACACTGCCACTTTTAACAGAGGTTTCCTTACTTGAAGTGGTTTATTAATAGAATCTTGGAGAAGAACACTGTTTACCCTGATTCATTCGAACAGCTGTTCCGTCTGGAACTGTAAGAAGTTGTAAATAGTTTATGCACAATTGGAAATGTTTTTAATAAAATTCTCACATAGGATAAAAAGTAGAAATGTATATCAGATTTCTCCATACCAGTGTATGTATATTATCTAGCAGTCTAAGGTGTAAGGATATTTTAAAAAATAAATAAGACCTATTTAGTTCTAATGTAAGTTTACCTATTAAAAAAATAAAACAGGGACACAGGACATAGTTCAGTGGCAGAGCACTTTCCTAGCACAGCAGCAAATGAGTGACAGATGTCCCTGCCACCATGTAACTTACCATTCTGTTAGCTAACTAGAGGCTCTGGGTTCAATCCCCAGCACCAGAATTTAAAAAAAAAAAAAAAAAAAAATTTGTAGTAATGTTCAGTATGTAGATATAAATGAAAATTTTTCTCACAGCACTTCTGAAGCTCTAGAGTTAATGCTTATATGCTCTAACAGGGATTCAAGTGTTGGCTCAACAGCAAAGGACCCCAAAGACCAGTTGTCATGAATTTGAGTGAAAGGTGGAATGTGGGAGGGACTAGTGAGTTTGCTTGATCTAAGCGGATGACTGTGGGACTAGCACGGTGTTAAAAAGTGTCTGGTAACATGCAAGATCAAGTTGGCATAACTAAATGTCATGGATGTGTGAATTGTAATAATCAGAATTTTTTTGTGAGGTGGTAATAGAGATTGAACCCACGGGCGTTTCACTGGGTTACATCTCCAGCCCTTTTTATTTTGAGGTAGGGTCTTGCTAAGTCACTAGACTGGCTTCAAACTTGCAATCCTCTTGCCTTAACCTCTCAGGTCACTGGGATTACAGAGGTGTGCCACCAGCTAAGCAGAACTCCTAATTATAAAATGGAAAAGCAAGCCAGTGAAAGATAACCTCCACAGAGCAGGTAGGACTGTTCACTGCAGAGGCAGCCGTGTCTTCAGTAGTCACAGAGACATCAGCATGCTGCATCGGACTGCAGTGGTACAGAATTTTCAGTAGTGTTGCCTCTTCTCCAGGCACTTTTAACTTGCATGTTATCAAGGTTTAAATTTCATTTTACTTTAAAACAAGGGGACACTGGGCATTTTAGAACTAGAAGTCATTATTCCTCTGCCTGTCTTAGCATTCAATAGTCCACATGAAGAACAGTTTTGCCAGCATACCTAGCAGGGCAAGTAAATCCAGAAGCTCAGGGGAAACTCACTTTTCCTTCCTACACTGTCCCTGCGGCATCTTGCAGGATACATGGTCCTGTGAGAGGATGAGAGTCTGACAGACAGTTTTCATTTCTATTCTAGTGTGGGTTGACATTATTCCTAAAAGTTTCACATTATTTTTTTAAAAGGAGGAGGGGCAGAACAGGCACTTAAAACATCCTTTCCAACAAAAAATAGTTCACATAAATACTACCAACCTATCATAAAAATGGATTGTGGCTTCTGTTATTTGGTGCTGGGGATTTAGGGTTTCCTCCTAATAACAAGAGAATTAAATAGTGTTTATGTACTATTGGATAAGTGCCATAATTTTGTGCTTTTATGATACACTTGTCCTTAGCTGACCAAATAGTGAAGAGCACAGGACTTTCTGAAGAAATGACTTAGCTGTAGGATATGGTGCATCTGCCTGCATTCCCCCAGCATAGCGGTAGTGTGGCCCAAAGGCAAGCAGGAGTTGTCATGGGACACTGGAGTTCCCCGTTGTGTGTGCATGTGCACTTTACCTTGATCCTGTGAACTCCCTAAACATGAGACTGGCCACAATGGGGGCTTCTTAATGCTGTTTAGAATAATAATATATAATACTATTTTAAGGCAACCTGAATAATTGGTGCAAGCTTTGCTTCAGTGTAAAATTTTCCCTGCAAGTAACTATTTTAAATGGTATGTGACCCAGATTATTCCATGTATGTAAAGACAGTGTTCTGAGATTATCAAGAATAAAGATATTCTGAAAAACCCAATCATGACTCATTTGAACTTGAGATCTTGATTTTAAATACCATCAGAATAAGGGAAAGTAGAGTTGTCTCTGTGAAGTTAATGTCCAGAGATCAGTTATTCCTGAAGACCAGAGTGGGAAGTAGGAGTCACAAATCCTTCTCACTTGTCCTTCCCTCTGTCCCAAGATGAGACTTTGCAGGCGAGGTGGAATAGAATGGTCCTTTCTCTGTGGCAGGGATACTTCCTCTAGAGCTTGAGGCTCGCCGTGTGGAAGATGGGCACCTTCAGCCTCCCGTGGGCAGCTTGGGAGGAAACAGTGGAAGTCTGGAGGTTTTAAGATGGCACTTTTGGTTCGAGATGTGTTTCATGAAGATAACTTTCAGCAATTGTTTGGAAAATGCCCCCCACCCTAATAGCATATTGCAGCCCATTGTTGGTTCAAACCTGCAGCTTCTAGCCAGCTGCTTATGGAGCTGTTCGAGGCATTTTAAACATGGCTGGAGATTACAGAAAAATTGATTCCAGAGAATTTTAGCCCAATTTAACGCCTTTTTGGGAACCTCGTGGTTTCTCCTTAAGAAGTCAATGTTCACCGAGTTGGGAAAGGTGGGATCTGGCCATACTCCTGAAGTAATGTTTAATTTCATTGAAATGTAAAAATTATGCAAAATCACTATGAATATAGCAGAAGTGATTTAATAGTGTCAGTCAGCTACACTGTTAATGTAATCAGCTTGTTATCACTGAAGTACATACATTGGTGTCCTGATGAAAGGAAGTACCAGACTTTTGGCAAAATGTAAGATTGAGACCAAACACCTGGGTCTTCAGAAAACTCTAAAGAGCCAGTTATCTTAAAAACTGATAATTCCATTTCATTTAACACTGCAGTCACAATTGGCTTTCTAGACATGAATTGTAACTTAGGAGTTTACTAATGTGGAGGAATCTGTGTGACCTTCAGAGGTAAGGATTTGAGAAGAACTTCAGTTCAAAAGCCTTCAACTATTAGACCATGTATTCTATACTTTTAAAGTGAATTATGCATAAAGGATGTGCAAACTACAATGTATATTGCAGTAACATTCTCAAGGAAAAACCCTAGTATACTTTAGCGTTATTATTTAAGTTATATAAAATACAATTTTATAAAAGTACAGATTTTAAGTTATAGCCAATGAAATAGCCAGGCTCGCTTATTAGTACTGAAAATAAGGGTTTATGAATCTAAATTATTGCTTGGTTCTATTGAGCCATTAGGAAAAAACCTACAATAAAAATCAAGTCCTATTTCTTGGAGAAAAGTGCCCTAAAATCTCAGCGGTCATTAAGTTTGTCTTTCTGAAGCTTTTCAACAGAATCTTCAGTAAAAATGTCACTGATGCTACCCATGGCTTGGTTTGTCGGGATCCAAAGTTGAGTCTTGCGAAGTTCCTTGTGCTGGGAAGCTGTTAGTTTGTTGTCCCCAATCATAGTAGTCTGGAGCAAAACTTTAAAAAAAGAAAAGAAAAATTCACTGGCTTAAAGCATCATATTCTGTATGTGTGACATGTCTGGTTAGGGAGATGGAACTGGTGTAGACCAAGCCCATTTAAAATAATCCTGTGTACCGTGTTGGTAGCCTGTACCTGGTCTATTGGATTATTCAGAGCCCAGCGTCACTGGAACCTGGAACCAGGCACTGTGTATAACATTTCCATCAACGAATGAGTCCTCTGTGGACGACAGCTCACTGTGTCTGGACAAATAACTGTGCCTCACCTTCCTCATGGGGCTAATTGTGGGGACTGAAGTGACCCCTATACACATATTAGGCAGTACCCAGCATATGGTTAGTGCAGTGCAGTGAGCTGTCTTCATCTTCCTCTCCATAGTGGAAGGGGAAGGGGTCTTTCCTTCCCCATAGAGCTGGCAAGGACCCCTCGCTTCTCGGCCACTTCTCACAGGTGAGGGGCCAAGGCCTTGCAGCAGCAAGCTAGCTTACAGGGCAGGTGAGCTAACAGGAGACTCAGTGAGGGAACCAGGTGGGAGCGTGCAGGAAGATGGGGAGCTCTGGTCTGAGTGACCTGCAGGAAAACCAGGCTCAAGAAGTCCTCGTGCTTTGGCTTGCTTTCTCCTTGTTCCCAGCCACTGTCTCTGTTCCGTCTGATCAGGATTTCTCTCCTCCCTGATCCCCCTGATCCAGTGTATTCTCTAGCTTTTTCTCAGTTCTCCTATCCCTAAGGCAAGGACCCTCTTCAGAGGGCTTTTAAGAGTTTCTAAAGACTTTTCCTATTGCTCATAAGGTGTAAAAGAGCAAGCCTGAGGTTGGGAGTCGAGCTCAGTGGCAGAGGGCTTGCTTAGCATCATCTGAGGCCCTGGGTTCCATCCCCAGTCCTGGTGGGGAGGGGACATATCTTTTTATCAGCTTCACGTTGAAATAGGGCAAGTCTTTAAACTCGTGAAGAATTGCGTGGGGTAAGCATTCCCTTCTCCCAGGAACAGGAGGGGCTCAGCAAGCACTAGGTTAGCCCTTTTGGTTCCCAACCCCCGAGACATTCAGATCATTGGGCTTTGAGCATAGCTGAAACACCAAGATGCTAAGGAAAGGAGGAGGGAATCCAAGCAGCCACCACTGTCCTGCTGCAGAGGGCACACGGGGCTTGGAATCCAGGGTGCATCCTTCTATGGCTGCAGTGAGTGCAGGTACTTGGGCCTTCCCTTCCTCCTCCTCTTCTATTTGGCTTCCCAGCTCACTAGAAATTAGATCATTACAGGCAGATGGCAGGTCATGTTATCTTACTCCACATATGACTGCTTGAACTCATTATAGTTAACTGCCCTTTCAAGAAATACTCTGGGTCAAATTTGCAAGTGGTTTTTCAAGAAAGGACCCTCTTCCTGTTAAAATTCACATGGAGGTACACCACAGCTTAGGTGAGACTAAGATGGAAAACCAAGGTACATACACACTGTTTACATGGTAGAGAAGCTCACAGAACAGATCCAAAGAGAATGCCGGAAGCCCAGCTTAACCACTTCCTAGCTGTGTGACCTGGGACAAGTCATCCTACCTCCAGATGCCTCTGGTTCATCAGACTAAGATGCTTGTGAATCTCTTTTAACAGTGTCCAGGACACAGTAGTTATCATATATATGACACTTTAGTTTTATTCACCTAAATTAACACCAATACGGATTCTCTTCCTTAAATGAAATCTTCAATTGAGAATCAGCATCAAATTTAAAAATGTAACCTTTAAAAATGTGACCTTTATGGTGTATAATTTAGATTAATAAAAAAATTCCATTAACTTTAGTCTCCGACTGACTTTAGAACATCTGATTAGTCTGCCTTCCCAACTCATGTTCCATTCTGTGTTTTCATGACCAAGTGTTCTCTTTCCCTCTTGAGGAGTGAGAGTATACCTTAGCCTATTGTAGGCTCTGGAAATTCTGCAGTTGATTTTCTTTTAAACCATCGATTGCGTCTGCACAGCACAGCTGTGACAGACGTGCTGATCCATGGAATATTGTTTAAAGTTTTGTGTCGGTCCTTTTCCATTCATATTTCACTTATGTCAAATAATTCGTTACCCAGTCCCGCACTTCCTCTAGCTGCATGGTTTTCGTGAAGGAACCATATCAGGGGTGCAGCCGTCTGCCTCCTCATGAGCCCTACATGTGAACCAGGCTATTACCTGCCCTGAAGTCCCTGAGGTGCAATGTTCCAGGCAAGGTCGTCATCACTGTCGTATCTTCGAGGGTTGTCAAAGAAATAAGATCTGGGATTGAATCCATGGCTGGGGACCATTCCAGGGTTGGTCTAGAAAGACAGGTAATCATTCAGCATCCTTCCAAATACTGTGCATCACCTGAGATTAGGATGGTCAGATCGCTTCCTTACAGGAGACCAAAGTTCCCCTCATCCAGATGGAGGCTGTTCCTTTAGGCTGGGGTGATCAGTGCATCAGCATGGATAAAATCCATCAGTCTTGCTCTCAACAGTGAGTTGTCATTGTTTAATCCCTCATTAAAAATGCCTAAATTAGCCAAATTTCGTAGTCCTACTTGGATATAAATCTATATAATCCTGTGGGCATTCATAGTAAGATAAAACAATGAAGCAATCATACTGGGAAGGTTCTTAACCTATTTCTATATCCTGTCTCCAGTCATTTCATCCCGTTTTTGCCCCCAAATTGAGTTCATTTCTCAAAAACTCTGAAATGGTCATTGTTGAATTTCACCCCTGCTAGTTCTCTATACAAGGGCCTAGAGACCAGGGCGTGCCTCACCCCCCACCCACTGTGTCCTGGATCATCAGTGACTATCCAAAGATGAATAGGAATGAAACAAGTCAGTGCTGTCTGGGTATGAAATAAGGACCAGCTTATCTGCAGGTTCATTCAATGCTTTCACCCACCCTGTACGCACAGTGACCAAAATCCACTCATCACCTTTCTGCGGTTACAGATAATAGAAGGTAAAATCTTACCACTAGTTTGAGTGGCCTGGAATCTGATGCAAAGCCCCAGAAGCTTTCTCTATGTAGTTCTGCATTTTCTGTCCTGCCCCCATAGAGACATATATATAAAGGTGGTTGAGCAGAAATATGACCAAACTGGAGGAGTGACTTAGCCCCAGTCCCTTCCCCCATGCTGTAGGGTGAAAAAACTTTCCTTTGCTAAAAGAAAAGCATACACATTTGGTGCACAGCAAATCCAGACTCCAATACTAGTGAAGCTTTGTTGCATAAAGAAAAATAATCACACTCCCCAGGCCACAAGATGCATTTCTTTCATAAAATAAACACATTAGGGAAAAGTCCCAAAATAGCCAAGGGACTTCTTGTATCACCATGGGATGGAGGCGGTTCTCTCCTCTATGCAGAAGCTGGGAAAAGATTCTAACTGCACATTTCATAAGCAGAACTGGCGTTTCTGCTAACCTCAAATGGCATACTCACAAGGCCCTTGGCAGGATTTCTAACTCGGAAGAAGTAAACCACCAAGGAGGTGGGCAAGAGTTCCCACACGAAAAGCACCACTCCGAACACCACGTAGCCAGCGTCCCCCAGCTGATTTTTCAGGTCTGCCTGTGGACAGGGGAGGCATGGCATCAGACTGCGGGCAGAGGAAATACGTTTGACTCAATTCGTTCTGCCCTAAACGCAACCTTAATAGGGTAGAATTCCTTTCCCCTAAAATGTGCCTAGTGAAATCAAGTAATGGTCCAGGCCATTCAGGGTTATTGAAATCATTTCAGGAATGGATAACTGTCTTCTACAAAATACTCAAACCTCCTGATCTCTGATGTTTTATTACTTCATCCCCCAAAACTTGTGTGTCCAAATTAACTTGCTCACATATCTAAGCTAATTTTCTTCAACAACTGAGTAGACTGTTGGGTTGCCTCCTCCCCAGTTCTTGGAAGCAGCACGTAACTGTTACCCCTTAAGTCTCATCCCTGGGATAAACATGTCACTTTCTAAGCCTCACATAAGCCTTTAAACCTTACTGTAGGCTAGCTTGGCGGTCTGGTCCTTGTAGCACCAGGCACTGGGATTCAGCCCAGTGAGGTGGTCAGCAGGCTCAGTGACACAGCGTTCTCCCTTCAGCAGACAGAAGAGCCATAAGAAAAGGAGAGCTGGGTGTGGAAAACTCCAGAAAGAACATTTCAAACAAGGAGAAAGCACTGGAAACAAACTCCACAGGGTCAGGCACCTAACTTCCTCCTTTGGCCTTCTCTAATGCATCATGTCGAAGACAAAGAAACCAAAACTGCTCGTCCTGCTCTCCAGAGGATGTTGTTCATACTCTGCATCCTTCATTTCACCTGTTCAGCCAGCTTTTCCCAGTCAGCACCAAGAACATGTGCAACTAGGCATTTGTTCTATTGCTCCTGGGTTATTTGGGCTGCAGCATGCCAGTCTAGACCATCCTAACAAAATATCTCTTAAGAACAAAAACATTTTTAAAACCAATCCTCCTCTAAATCCATGGTAATTACAAGCTCTTGACCAAAAGAAAAACAAATGTTTTGTTAAGACTACATTTTGGTTGTTTAATGGAGCTTCAGTTTGGAAGATGAAGAAGTTCTAGCGGTGGATGGTGATAACCACACAGCACTGTGAACACTGAGTGCACTCATCTGCACACGAGTTAGGATGCTTAACACACACTCTACAATAAGCAAATCCTCTGTGCGTTGGGAATACATCTCTAGTTGGTCACTATTTAGTTTAGGTTTTTATATGCTGGATTTTGTTAAAACAAGACACACCTTGCCAGTGCCTGGCCCAGCTTTCTCCCAGCCTGCATTTGTGGCTCTGGGTTCAGTCTGGATGCTGGGTTATTGCTGCTGTTCAGTCCTGCCCAATGATGACACCTCGCATGGACCTCTAGTTAACATTTCACCTTGTCCTCATGACTGGCTCTTCATGGTCATTTTATTCTTTCCCCCGCTGTCTTAATTCACCTCCAGTTTTGAGCACTGCTGAGATTTCAGCAATGGATTTACATGTAGTTAAGTGTGCACTGTTATTCCAGGGAAACTTACGGAGCCTTTGCCTAATCAACCCAACAGTTCTCTAGTAGAGAGATACATTTCTGTACCAGAATGGCATGTGTGTGTGTGTCTGCCTGAGGACCATGAACTCACAGGGCAGAGGAGTCTGTTCATGTTTGTGTCCTGGCACTCTGCACAGGTCTAACACCAAAAGCCAGGATCTGTCAAGAGTGAATGCCAGTTCAGTCTCCTCGACTCTCCTGAGCTATTATGAGCATGGATGTCAGACATGTCACTACCTGTGTGTGTGTGTGTGTGTGTTTGCTTTACAGTTTGTAACTTATAAATTTACAAAATGTATGTGAGAGAATCATATTAGGCCACTGGTGCAGTGAGCTTTTACTAAACCATAATATCCTTGTCACTGTTGTGTACACACTCCATTAAAAAACTCTCAAAACTTCATAGTTTTGGATGTTTTCTTGAACCTGAATATAATTTATCTTAGCAAATTTTATCCCTTAATAACACCGTCTTATATGGGAGCATGCTAAAATTTTAAGTACTTCTTGACAAGAACCCTGAGGGGGAAAGGAGAATGGAGTATGTGTACCCACGCCGTGTACTCAGGTGTGTGCCTGTGTGCATGTACACACACAGCTCACCTAGCTTGCTCAGACACGTTGCAGGAGCGAGGCAGGCACTGTGTTCCCATCTGACAGATGATGCAGGTGCTACACGAGAGGTTTTCTTAAGGTCACCCAGCTATTCAGCATAAGCGAGGGGCTTACCCTCTGCCACCTGGAGTGCCACAAAGCAAACCCCTTGTGGTGTCCCCACTGACCTGGTCAGATACGTTGTACCAGTCGTAATCAAAGGAGTGGACATTCTCAATCTGAGAGAAGGACAAGATGAACAGGTTGTAGCAGGCCCGCGAGGTGTACAGCAGGATGACGGTGACACCGATGGCAGTCACTTGGCACACAGAGGAGCCCTGGAAGAGAGCCAGCAGGGGTGGGCCACACCAGGTCCAGGACGCTGGCCCTTCCCTCCCTCACCTGCTGAGGCACCGCAGCAGCACCCTCAGCGCTCTGTCAGAGCCCAAGCCCAGGCTCCCGGGTTCCCCCTCCTCGCCTTCCATGCCAGGCAACCCCCTGCGGATAAGACCCAGGCCTTGGTTGGAAGAGCTTTTAGCAGGTTTAGCCCTTTGCCCAAGGTCAAGACTTTGAAGACAACAAAGCTCCTCTTCAACCTAAGGGCCACTGCACGGCAGGTGAGCCCAGGCTGGGTCAGGCTGAAGGCACAACAGTCTTGGGGGGACCAGCTAGGAGAGAATGCGCTGCACACCGTGCCCCAGATGTGAGTTCTCCCTCAAAATCCACAGCCCTCCAGGCTACAAGTATGAGTCCTGGTGTGATCCTGGAATTTCACACAAATCTGTGACTCCCCATTCCCCCCATCTGAGAGTGCTATCAATTTCTAAAGTCAGTTAAAGGGCCCTAGCTAATAGCTAACATTACCAAAAAAAAAAACAAAACAACAACAACAAAAAAACTAAAATTGATTTTCTAGTTTTGCATTTGTCAGTCATTAATGAAATCCAAGTTAATATTTTTCCAGTTCTTTGTTAGCTTGCGTGTCATATGAGTGAACTAAATGGCATTTAGACAATCTACAACTTAACAGCAACTGTTAAAAATTTGTTTTATTTTTTAAAAGCCTTGAAATAGCCCCAACATGGGAGATGAAACCATAAATGTAAAATCAAGTCTGAAACTCATCAGAATTTATAAATAATTCACACTAACTTGCAAGATTTGCAAAATCAGCTATATTACAGCACGCTCACGAGGGCTTCATATTTTTGAAATTAGAGGCACAGGTTTTAATCCGATCCCTTCTGAAGACATGATATTGTGGGAGACAAGCTGCCCTCTTAGACCAGACATATCCTGGCAGATGTGCCCCAAGAAAAGGTGGTCACAGGTACCCCATAGGACGCCTGGGCACTGCATCTCAGAAGCAGAGGCGCAGCCAGCCATCACTCAACCATCTGGTGAGTGGAAAGGTGAGGGGCCAGGGCCCAGTGCTACCCCCAGCCTCATGCCCACCAAGCTCCTGGGCTGAGGTTCAGAGTGTGCTAATGAGGGAGATCTGAGGGACCCGGCTGACCAGGAGCACTGTTGTACTAGAGCATATTTGCCCTTCTTTCTAGTTGGGAACAGGAGAGAAGAAAAAGGAGAGTCTAGGCTGTGAAGCTCAGCAATGGAGAAAATAACAGGCCATGTCCTGCTCCTGCTCATGTCCAGCTGTCTCTAAATAACCGTCAAGAGAGGGATGTTCTGAATTTCAGGAGCAACTCCTACTGCTAAGGACAGGCTGCTGGAGGTCGTCAGCATCCACCTGGCTCTGAGCGTCCACAGCAGTACGACAGCAGCCTGACGCCACAGACCCTGGCCCCAGCTGCCAGCGTGGCTCTCGGCTGGCACCTGCTAGTAGTGTGGACTGTAGCCAGCTACTTAAATTCTCCCTGCTTCAGTTTTCTTATCCATAAAGTAGAGTTTAGAGTCTGCCTGCTCCACAGAGCTTGTACACTTGACCGTTGCCGTTAGTGCTGTTGGTCCAGTCCATCCTTCCGCCCTTTAAAATGCTGGTCAAATTCTCTATCTGCAAACCAGACTTGCACACCACACCCTGAGCCATCTGGAGTGGAGTGCTTCCTGCATACAAAGTTCCCTGAACTCCCACTCCTGTGTTCTGGTGACCACTGTATGGTTAATCATTTGCCAGAGGACAGGCGTGAAAAAGATTTGTTGGGTCCTGTTTGCAAACCAGGAAACGACTTTTGGAATAGATTTCACGGAGGAATCTTGAGCGCAGTCCCACCCTACCTTAGACTCCAAGTAGATGTTGGCTAAGGACATCTTAGAGATTTTGTAGAGACAGATGGAGAGAGAGACAGCACACAGCACGAAGAGCGTGTCATTAATGGCCACTCGCACAGAGACGATGACCTTCCTCTCCCAGTTGCCCGTCTTCACCAGCACAGCGCAGGTTAAATTCACCAACAGGAAAACGAGACTAATGAAGAGCGAGGCCAGGTAGAGGGGCAACCTGGAAAAAATAAGAGGGACACTGAAGGCGCCAGTTCCCGCACGCTGGGTGCGCATCAGAGGGAAGTCGTGCTGTTTTGGCTGATGGCTAAATAGAGGCACCAAAGGTAACACTGACGAGCTTGGCTTTGAACAGTAGACATCCCCAGATACAAATGACAAAGGGACCCCGTATTTTGCCCCCAAGGGTCCTTCATGATGTCCGCCATCTCCAGGAGGTTGGGAGGATTGGAGAGAGCTCTCAGGTGCTGGCTGGCTCACGTGAATGGCCCCAGAACCCTGTGCACAGGGATGGGGACAGGGGAGTAAAGAGCTCAGGCACAGAGACAAGGATCTGATGTGAGCACTGGCCATTTTGCAGCGTTAGACCAATTATGGGTGAATTGGGCAAAACGTAACCTCTTTTAGCCTTGTTTCTTCACCTGAAAATAAGGCCACGTGATTCCTACCTCAGGTTGGTTGTGAGGATGTCAGTCCTCTTTATCCACTGGGTGTGCGTCCCAGACTCAACCACACGAAGGCCCAAGTATTTTGTGTCTCTACTAAGCACATACAGAATCTCTCTCTCCATCATACAATGTGACAACTATACATAGCATTTACATTATCTTGGGTATCTTAAGTAATCCAGAGATGATTTAAACTAGTGGGAGGAGAGACAAGTGCCCATGGATTTGGGTATCAGAGAGGTCCCAGAAGCAGTCCCCCTGATACCAAAGAATGGCTACTTATGTGATGCTGTTATTTGAACAATGCACTTTATCCTCTAAAAAGTCATTAATGGAGTCCAAAAGTCATTAATGGAGTCCATTAATGTGACTGCCAATGTGCCACAGCTACACAGATATAACCAACTATTTCATCGGCTATTTTCAAACTGGAGTTTCTTGGACGCACCCTCTGCCTGAGACCTGTGTGCAGTCAGTATGACTCAGGACGGCTGACGCTGAAACCAGCAGCCTCAGACTTCCCTGGGCCCTACTGTCCCCACCACATGCACGCACTGCAAGTGGGCACACCCAGGAGGCGTGCAGATGAGGATCAGCCTCTCGAGCGCAGAAGGACTGGTTTGAGTATGTCCGTAAGTCAAGTCAGAAAACAAAAAGTTTCGACCAAAAGATTTCTGAAGCTAGAGAGGGATGATGATGTCTTCAAAAGCCACCACAGACCAGGACGCTGGAAACCCGGATTCTAGTCCCAGCTTCAGCCTTCACTGATGACGGGGCAGCTCGGAGGACAGAGGGAGAACGGCTGAGGCCAGTGCCCAGCCATGGGCTTCCTGCTTGCAGCTGCCATGTGAAATAACCCCGCTCACTCAAGCCGAGCTGAAGGGGACTTTATGTCTTGAAATGAGTACTTTATACCTACCAGCAAAGTCTCTCCCAGGACTCGGACCCTGGGCCCTACCCAGTGCTGGGCCTGCCTGACTCCCGCAGCTGCAGCCCTCGGCCTGGCAGCGTCACCCCGGAGCTGTGCCAACTCCCCCTACACCTGCGCACCCACGACTTCTGACGTCTGCTTCCCTGGTCCCTGAACTTGAGCTTCCCAGACTCACACAGCTCCTAACAATAGGGGGCACCACCACCTGCCCACACCTGCCTCCACCTAGGTGACAGGTTCCGCGAGACCCAGGCTCAGACTGCTCTCGCCCCCACATGCACAGGAGGGATGGGGCTCCCTGCACGCGTTCCCAGAGCGAGAGAAAGGCTCACAAAGCACCTTTTGCCGGGCATCTGAACACAGTCTGCCCTGCTGTCTCCTGGAAACACCGTCACGGCTCCTGGACGGTCCCTTGCTGGGGGAGGGTCTTTCCAGGAGGAGAGGAAGGGCCGTAGGCACCACATCGGGCTTGTGCTCGGGTGCTGGGGAAGGTGCGGTGGCAAGACCGAGTGCGCCCGGCAGGCAGGGACGAGGTGTGCGGCCCGTGGGCTGAGAGGCACAGGCAGCCAGTCGGGGATGCGAGAGCACAGGGTAGGGGCAGGAGGTGCGGGACACACAGGGCTGAGGAGCGGAGGAGCACCAAGGTGACCGGGCCGGAGACCCAGGAAGCCGCCGAGGGGCACAGCTCAGCACCTGGGTGGCGCCCAGAGATGCAGCTCACTCTGGGGCGCTCCGGGTCCCTGGCCAAGGAAGGCGGCACTGTCAGGACCCGGGGACCTGGACCCAGGCGTGGTGAGAGCTGCCACCCCAGCAGGCCTCCCCTGGAGCTGTGCGTGGGGGGCTTGTGGTGTCTCAGGGACTCCACTGTGGGTCACGATGCACTCAAGGCTATTCCAGTAGAAACCTGAAGAAGTCCTTGGAAAAGGGAACTGCATGATCTGCCAAGGACAAGTTCCTCTCCAGGTCACGGTCACTGATCAGGCCCTTTGAATCCACTTGCTCTCCCCTCTGCCACAGCCTGCTGTTCCCTCTGCACTCCAGCATCTCCCCAGTGAGACTGGGGCAGACCCCTCCCGGCTCCCCAGCCCAAACACCACAACTGGCTGAGCCAGGCACAGAATGCTCCCGCTCCCGCCCACGAGGGCTCTGCTTTCCATTCCTTGGTCTCTACCAGGATCCTCTCGCCACAGGGAGCCTCTGTCCTCTTCCTGAAGTCTGTGATGTGCTCTGGGTCAGAGTCAGGAAACCAGAAAATGCACGCGGAACCTCAGGCCAGCCCCCGACTCCTCTCTGGAGCAAGGCAGGCGCTCAAGGCCATCTCTGAAAGGCCGTGGAGTGCCGGGCACTGCCAGGCTCAGAGGAAGCTGTTGCAGATTCTGTCTGTTCTCCTCTGTGTTTCCTGGGAGGGGACATCAGGGCCACTTGGGAGTCACCCATCTGCATTCTGGCTCCTGGAAACCCATTTTCCAGGCTTCACTGTGCTCTGCTGAGCTTCTGTGAAGAACGCACTGCCAAAGTGGAGAACCCCCTGGTGCAGCAAGAGGGTCGCGCACACAGTGCGTCTGTGGTACCACAGCCCCTGGGGCAGCAGAGTGGCCGTGGACATTTCCAGGCAACTCCGCAGAGTGGTGGTTTCAAATGATTAAACTGCAGATGTGAATTCTTATTCCCCTTTTATCAAAATAGTCATGCACCCGGGGAAAGCACCCCCGGGGTAGAGGGCAAGGAGGGCAGACACGGCCCCACCCAGCGTCCCTGGGCACCACTGCAGAGGCACCACTGCTGCCAGAGCTGCTTCCAGCGCTCCCTTTCCCACCCGGGTTTCCACGCCAGGCCCAAGCCTCCACTCCACCCCGTCATCCCCTCTCCTTCCCTCTGCCTGTGCACAAGGAGAAGACGTGGCGTGGTAGGTGGTAGACCCGAGTTCAAGCTGCGACACGACATGGGTCTCTAGGCCACTCTGGGCTGCGGTCTCCTCCTCTTCTCTGCAGGGAAGATGATTTGCTTCCTGGGGGACTCAGCAGGACCAGAGCCTCCCTTCCCTGCTTTCTGTCCCTGCTCGACTCTCAGGGCCTCCACAATGGGCCCCGGTCTGCCTTGCTTGATTGACAACTTGTAGTCTTCACCTCCTCCCGCTATCACCGTTCCTGGCCTCGTGACAAAGCATGCAAATAGCTCTGCCATCTGGTCTCTAGATTCAGAGGCCTGCCAGCCTTGCTGGGGATCCCTCCATCCCCTGCAGCCCTGCGCTCCGTTGCTCTTTCTCCTAAGGCAGCGTCCTGTCCCGGGCTCTGCCTGAGGAAGTGCACTCTCTCCATCCTCCATCACAACTGTTCTACGACCAAATTCGAAACTCATCTCGGGCCCCTGCCTCTGCCCTCAGCAAACTCAGGCCCCAATGGCCTGCACTAGGAGGCCCCGTGCCTCACGCCAGCGTGTCCGAGACTCAGCTCCTGACGTTCCTAACATGCCTGAGTTTCCTCCTTTGTGAGATGTGCCATGATTTTTCACGGAGCTGTAAAGGTCGCCTCTGATTCCCACCCCCTGTACAAGCCATGGTCCAGGTCAACAGATTCTTCACCCACTTCTCCAATCTGAGCCTCCTCTGCCAGCCTCACGGCTGCCACACTGCCTCCTGGCTCTGGCCAGAACTCATGTCCTTTTCTAACTCACTTGAGCCCTAAGCAACCCTAACCCTAGCCCAGTCACCGAAGGCAGGTGGTCTGTGGACAAGCTCCAACCACCATCCTCAGGCAAGCTGATCGGTCTGCTTGCCAGCCACGCCCCCTTGATTCCTATCGAATCCTATTCTCTGAGCCTCGGAGGCTTTGTAGCCTGCTAAACAAAAGTCTGTTATCATCTTAAAGAAAGAGGCTGTGTTGGGAGATTGGAAACAATTTGGAAAAAGATATGTATGATCTCATGTAAGTCAGAATGCAGAACAGCAGATTACCAGGTGAACAGCAGCAGCTCTGTCCGGGGAACTGTGTGTAAACACCTGTGATGGCTGCGTGAGAGCGTCCCCTTGGGGTGGGGGGCCCGCCTTGGGGGGAAGGGCTCTGTAGATTTGTTTTCTTTCTTTTTGTACGTTTATGCTGCTGGAGCATCTCTAACCCAAAAACCTGAAATCCCAAAGGCTCTGAGAAATCAGAAACTTTTTTTCCCCTCTCTGCAGTGCTGGGATTGAACCCAGGGCTTCTCAACTGCTAGCACGTGCCCTGCCACCGAGCCACACACCCACCTCTGAAATCAGAAATTTTGTGAGCACCAACGTGACATCTCAGAACGTTTCAGATTTTCAAGCATTTCCGATTTCTGATTTGGGGATTAGGGATGCTCAAGCACGGAAGTCTATGCAAACAGTCCAAAATCTGAAACACTTCTTCTGATCCTGAGCCCTTGAAGAAGAGACATTCAACCTGTGTGCACAGATTTTCTGTTTGATAGTGTCTCTCTAACGAGCATGCCTGACTTTCACAAAACCTGGGACATCTCAGCTTCCCTGTGGGCTGCACTGTGGCAGAGGGCCTGGGGCGGGCAGTGTGTGGGGCAGGAGGCTAGAGGAGCCGTCCAAAGGCATGTTCCACGAGGACGGAGTTGTGACATTGCCCGAAACTACTTCTCATCAGCACAAATCAGTCAGGATAAACAGCCCACCCCGGCAAAATGAGAGAAAAGATGAAAGAAGAGAATCAGATGAGCCAGCGTCCGGGGGGATCATTCTGTGAGACCAGAAGGATCAGCGTGGCTGGTGAGCCAGGAGAGGGGTGTGTGGGACCACTCAGGACACTGCCCGCTGGCCTCGGGGAGGCGGGCATGCACAGCACGGCCCAGACATCGCCGCTACCAGGAGGGGGTGGAAAAATCAATGGACTACAGATGTTTGAATTCCTCTCCAAACGTCACAAATTTCCTAAGACAGGGAAATGCGAAACCAGGCTCATTACATTTTGAACTTGTTAAAAATCAGAGGCGGAGAGAAAACACTTGAAACCCTTAAAAATCAAAGTGCTCCTGAACACTCCCCTGCCCTGCACTGCGGTTCCTGAGCCAAAGAGATGAAAAGACAGAATGAGAAAGAGGAGAACTGAATCAAGCTGGCACCAGCCCCAGCGAAACTCTGAGCCAGCTCGAGTGTTAGGAAAGGGGGCCCTTCGTCAAAAAATAAAATGGTTCTCAGCTGGGTTGACATAAATTATCTTCCAACACAGACCTGCTGCAGGAAAGGCTTGGGATGGGAAGCTTAAGCGAGTTCCAGACTAATGGCTTATGTTTCATCTCAGATGAGTCATGACTGACTTAGGGAAGCCAGCCTGTGGAGAAGCCACAGACCCAAACATCTTGGGGACAAACAATGGCTTGAAACGTCTGTAGTGGCATCTACTTTAAGAGAAATGGGGAGTTCAACAGAGGATACAAAGACTGCGCCTCAGCAGGAATGACTCCCGGGACCGCATTACCTTGGCGACTAAATTATTAGGTCTGAGTTAACAGGCTTCTCCCACTGGAGCCTCTCACTGCTGCTTCAAGACAATTTCTACCTTCTCTGACCCAAACATTCACTTTCAACATCTGGATCCCACCACACTCCCCCACCCACATCTCCCTCCATCTCTGCGAGTCCCCCTCACAGTGAGAACAGTCTCCAGGGTCTGCACAGCTGACCTCTGGCAGGTACTCTGCCCCCCAACCCCAGTCCCATACACGAGGCCGAAAGCTTTTTAGCAATTTCCTCTTTACTGGCTTTTCATAACCCACTTCTGGGAGACATTTAATTGCCCAGCCTCAACCGGTCATTTCCAGGATGGAATCAGCTCCACGATCCAGGTGGAATATTCGCGCCCATTCCAGATTTCGCTCATTCCTTGCTCCAGGCCCCCGGCTGATCTGTACTTCTGGTCGAGGGGGTGGAGGAAAGGCTGGCTGGTTTGTCACCAGAAGCGGGAGAACCACTACCTGAACTCACTACAAGTATTCCTTGTCTGAAATGCAAGGGACAGAAGTGTCTCAGGTTTTGGACACTTCTCAATTCTCAAATATTCACATGTACCTAATGCAATATCTTAGGGATGGAACCCAAGTCTAAACAAACAAAAAATTCACTGTGCTTCATATACACCTATATCCATAGCTTGAAGGTAATCTACAGCGTTTTTAGCATGGCTACATTCTCACGGTGACCCCTCTCTTGAGGTCAAGTGTGGCATTTTCCACCTGAGGCATTACAGTGCTCAAAAAGCTTCAGTTCTGAGGGCATTTGGGGTTTTGGATTTTCAGATTAGGAATGCTCAGCCTCCTCAGGACCAACCTAGTGAGCTCTGAAGTTCCAGCGGAACAGTCTGCTGGAAATGCAAACTGACTCTCCAAAACGCAGTGCAGGGAGCTAGCAAGATGGGAAGACCACAAGCCGAGGCAGCTCCGGCAGTCCCTGGACTTGCCCGCTGGCCCCATGCAACTCGCTGCGCCTCAGAGAAAGTCAAGTCACTGCCTTGCATGTAGTCTGAGGGGGACGACACCAAACTCGAAATTTTAAAGTGTTGATGAACATAATTCAGATTACACACATATCCCTCCATGTCCACAGGCAGCTTGTTCCAGGACCCTCAAGGTACCAAAGCCCATGGCTGCTCAAGTGCGCAGTACCTGCCCAGAACCTGCACCTCTGCCACGTGGTTTAAATCATCTCCGAAGGACTTCTGACACCTACTGCGTGGCAAACACTATGCAAATAGTTGTTAGACTGTGTTGTTTAGGGGGAATGTCTGTATGTGTTCAGATCAAATGCAACCATTTTCCTGGGTTTTTTTTGTACCAGAGAATGAACTCAGGGATACTCGACCACTGAGCCACATCCCCAGCCCTATTATTTATTTTATTTAGAGACAGGGTCTCACTAAGTTGCTTAGCACCTCCTTTTGCTGAGGCTGGCTTTGAACTGGAGATCCTCCTGCCTCAGCTTCCTGAGCCGCTGGGATTACAGGTGTGCGCCACCCCGCCTGGCTTCCTGAATGTTTTTGATCCACAGTTGGTGGAATCCATGGACATGGAGCCCATGGATATGGAGGACCAACTGTATTTAAGTAAACAACATGTACACTTTAGCTTATGTTTCAAGTAACAAAATAATCTTTCATCCTGACCTGGGAAGGTGACTTGCCTTCCAGAACCAGGCTTCTGGGCAGGGCCCCCAAACTCAGCCCTTCCCCCGGAGGCCTTTTCCCCCACTGCCCTCCAGCCAAGCCTGACCATTCTTTAAGCCACTGGCTCTTGGCTTTGGGGAGTTGCCGATCTTTGAAAGTCTGGGGAAAGCTACAGGCCCTCCCCACAGGAAAGCAGGTGGTGCCACCTCTTCCCATAAGACGGGTGTGTCACTGAAGGGGTCCCCTAATCCTCTCCTGGGCATCTCAGTCAAAGCCACTCTTCCAAAAATGTCTGAGCCTCCCAAGTCCACAGCAGCCTGGGCAGAGATGGGCCACGCCACGGGCAAGGTGCACATGCTGCTGTCCTGGTCCTCGAGGTTTTGTGCTGCTCAGGACATCTTTACAAGCAGAGCGTACACTTCTCATCCACGCTCCCGCCTCTGAGTACTGAGGGGTCAAAACCGATCTCTGCTGGATGTGGATGCACCCCGGCAGGAGGCTGGCAGGAGGGTAAGCAGCAGGGCAAGGGAAGGAGGGGTTCAGCAGCTAGCAATGGGGCTGTAAGGGAGGGGCGCTGCCGCGGTGGCACCTGACCAGGGAAGGTGGGGAGGGAGGGGACCTGGCCCTGCATGGGCGCCCACAGGAAACCTGCTTCTTCTGCGGAGGCCCTGTACCTCTCAAGTGCCCCTCGAGTGTGGACAGAGGGCTTGACTGGTTCCCGTCTACTTCCTCCTTGCTCAGCCAAGACAGCTCTTGCTGAACACAGTGCACCCACTGCGAGACCCAGTAAGTCCCAACTCAGAGGTCGACTCTCATGAGCAAGACAGATGGTCTCACAGGCAAACATCACCACCCCAGGGGCTCACAGAGGGGTGACGTGTGCTTCCCGGATGGGAACCGGGGTCAGGCGCCAGCGCGTGCACCTTCTGCCATGGAGGGAATGTCCCAGGCACTCACCGGTATTTGAGTAATTCTGGAGAGTATTTTGACTTGGCTTTGAAGATCACCTGCAATGACAGGAAACAAGGACGCTGAGTGGGCTGACACCGACACCAAGCCACCACTGCCCGGTGCCCGCCTTCCCTCACACCCAGGCCTGCGCCCGTGCCCGACACAGATGCCACCTTCCGTGAGAACTTCTGTTACGTGCACCGCTTTTCAAGTTGTGCGTGTGGTTTTAAATGTTTGAGGTAGAGGTATTTAAAAATGGTTTAAAAAAAACCCAAAGTGGAGGCAGCTACGAGTTCCTGCCAGGCGCCTCGCTTCTTTTACGTGCGTGGTTGGGATCAAGAGTCCACCCTTCCCACTGGCACCAAAGTAGCATCGCTCAAGTGTGTCCACCTACCCAGTCCTGCACGTCTGCGGTCAAGATAACAAAGCAGCTCGGGCGCGCGGAAGTACTGACGGCTCAGTACCCTTGGGAGCGCCAGAAGCCCGCAGGACTGCTGAAGCACTCATGCCCATGGGTGTGGCCTTCAGCCTGGCAGAGCCTTCCAGAAGGTGGAGAGGCGGCAGAGAGCAGGAACCCACCCAGGCTCCCACTGCAGGCGGGCACGGCTGCCACTGCCTGGCAGTGAGGAGATGCGTAGACCAGTCTCACCAGGCCCCTGGGGAGCCCGGCAGAGCAACAGCACATGGGCTCCTGTGTTGGCTCTCCCTGGACCCCCAGGCTTAAGGTGGTGGGTGCACGGAGGGAGGGAAAGGGGGATGAAAGAGTGAGGGGAGAGGCCCTCTCTTCAGAGGTGATCCACGGAGGCTCAGGAGACCCACCTCCCAGCGGCTGGGCCCTGTGACCAAACCCCCCGCCCAAGAGCCCTCCTCCTGCTTCTGTGAGTCTGGCTCCTAGGTCCCACATAGTGGTGACAGCGGTGCTTGTTCCGCTCAGTGGACGTCCTCCACCCCCAGGTCAGCAAGTCCTGGAGACCTAGCCCAGCATGGTGGAGACAGTCAACTGTACTGTGTTACATACTCGAACTCTGCTAAGAGGTAGATCTTAAGCGTTCTCAGCACAGAAAACGAGAGTAACCATGTACAATGTCGGAGTGTCCATCATCGGTGGTGGGAATTCTTCACTACACACACACACATCGAAACCTCACATTGCACACCCCGAAGTACACTTTTGTCAATTACATCTCAATAAAGCTGGGCAAAAAGGACTCATTCCCTGCTGCTAAGTGAACTTCTACATGGACCTTCTAAACCTGCCCTTGGCCTCTGGACCTCCCTAGGCCACAAGGTTCCCTGTTCCCCAGAGCCCCCCCGCCACCAACCTGCATCACCCTCCTGTCCCCTCCCCCCCCCAGGAATCCCCCAGTCACCGGGCCTCCCTCTGCTCAGCACTCTGCATATGGCCTCCTCTGAGGATCTGCTCAGTCCCTGCAAGTATTTTTCTAAGGGACAGATGCATATCGCCTGGGGCCAAAGTAAAAGAGCGCCCAGCAGAAGCTTGGGCTCTGGTGTGTGCGGGGCACAGGCAGCCCTGGAACCACAGTGGGCACAGTTAGGTACAGCTGTCCCTCCTCTGAGGAGGAAGTGGGAGCAACTGGTTTGCTGGATGGGTATCTGAGGGGAACCCCAGGAAATCCTTAGTGGATCCCAGGTGCCTGCGGATTCAGAGACTGTGGGCTGACACATGGGGAACAGGAACAGCCATTCTAGAAAACACTCTTCTGATGACCTTCTCAGCAGTTCTCGGAATTTCAGGTGCAGAGGAATCCCCTGGGGAACTTGTGAAAAACCAACTCCCAGCCCCCCTTTTGGAGATCCCAGTCCGGAGGCTGGGGAGAGGCCCAGGGATCTCGAGTTCAGTAAGTTCTCCAGGTGATCCCGACCGTGCCAGGCAACGGCTCCTGGGGAATGCCAGCCCAGAGAATGAGCTGCCATCAGTCAGTGGTGTCACCAGGTGGGGGAGAAGGGGGCCCAGGGAAGACACCCCACCCACACTCACGTGCCCCCACAGAGGACTCCAGGCCCGCACTGAGGGTGGGTCGCAGGTATTCCCACAGGTTTCAGGCAAGCACCTCCCGCTTCTCCACCTGCCCGGGGCTCTGCAGGTGAGCCGGCCAGCCACCTGGAGGAGCGATGGGGTTTCTGACGTGAGCTTTGTGGCCATCCTAAGTCCCTTTGGAAGTAGGTAGGAACTAGGGGTTCACCCAGAAATCCACTAAGGTCTTAGGGGCTCTGGTAGTGGCACCACAGTGGCAGAGCCAGTGTCCCTGCCCGCGTCCTGATGGCCAGCCGCATCACCTGAGGTATGTCCCTGCCACCCACAGTAAGGAGGAAAGTTAAGCCTCACTAAGGAGCAGGGAACAGATTCATACGTGACTCTCCTGTGGGACAGGACAGGGGGATCTCGTTTTCAGTAACAGAGGCTTCTTCAAAATATCAAAGCCAGGAGAAGAAACTACACTATCCTTTTTTAAAAACTCGTTCCACCTTGTCAGAGAGATATAGGGTTTTATTTCCAGACTGCGCCACGGTGGGGCTCATTAGAGTCAGGGGACTCATTCCAACTCACTCATCCACTCTACCTGACACCCTTGTACTGCAACTGTGTCACCCCAGGGCATCACCCGGGGTCTCCAAGGGAGTGGCAGCCCCAGCCAGGGGACAGCTAGGGAATAATGTCCTGGGGACTGGGCTCTGTGCCAAGTGCCCTCAGGAATGAGGAAGAGGATGTGAGCAGCCTGGCCTTCGGGGGGCCCGTGGCGTTCCTGGAGAAGCAGGACCCACACACCCAGAACCACAGCAGCAGTCGCCGAAGGGCTCCGGCTTCAGCTGGACTTGCAGGTCGTGGGCTCAACCTTGGGTTGGCCACATCAGCTCTTTACTGTTCCTTGGCACCTGCTGCAGATGTAGCTCTTGGTCACAGGAGGACAAAGGAGGGGGCCTGGGTGGATTAGGGTTCATCCATGGCTCCTATGCAGTCTCTGCTCCTTCCCACCGCTGGGACAATGCTGTGTCTCTTGCCTCGGACCTGCAGAATGGTATCCCCGTCAAGAGCTACAAAACAGGCGGCCAGTCCCGTGGGCAGTGTAGCCCACCCACCCCGCCCTGCCACCACCAGCCTCCCCCACTCCTTTATAAAGAAAGCGTTTCTCTGCTTCCCGCAGTCCCTGGCCCCTGCAGCTCTCTCCCTTCCTAGATCTCAGTGAAAGACAGGGTTTCCTGGGATGCTCATCAGGATTTGGTCCAGTCTGAGTCTGTAAGACATTCACAGGCTTTGCCCTAATTCCACTTGTAAGAATTTACTGTTTCTCAAGCTTTTCCGACAGAACTGGAAATTAATAATAAATGTTACTGGAAATAATGTCATGTGAACAAACAGACTTAGAAACCATTAGGGATGCACTTATTTTCCCTCCAGGAATTCTCTTTGAAAAGCGAATATGTTGTCGATCTCCAAGAGAAATGCATGGTACAAGGGGCTCATGGTGCCCGGAGGCAGCCTGAGGCCAGGCCAGGCCAGGAACGTGCGCACCCTTGGTAAGAGATGCTAAGGATCCTCAGTAGAAAACTTAACACCACGACAGAAAGAGAGGAGTCGGGTGGGGCCAGAGCAAATGGCCAGCTCCATGACCAACAGAGAAGGTGAACACAGGTGTGTGTTCAAAGCAAATCAGAGGCATGGTAGATTGGAGGCAGCCTGGGCCCGGGGCTAGGGGAGGTGGGCAGTGACTGCTAATCCGTAAAAAATGTCTAAAACTGACCGTGGAGATGGTGGCAATCTCTGAGAATATAGTACAGCTGTCAGCCGCTAAAAATAAAAGGACAGGGAGGAAGTCCGGGAGGTGGCCCCTCTGCTGGGTGGAGGCGACCCGTAGGAGGTGAGGCAGGATAACACTCCGCCTCTCTCTGGGCAGCCAGGGAGGCCCTGGGGGAAGTTGACAGCCAGTGGGCTGCGGCGCCGGAAGTGGCAGCGGCCAGTGGACTCTAGGCGCAGCTCCTCTTGAAAACTGAGTGCTTGACAGGCAAGAGGTCACTGAAGGGTGCGGGAACCTTGTTCCTAAGTCTGGGTGACCCAAGGAGGGTGGTGCAGGTGGAGGCAGGGCCCACGGAGGGCACCCCGGGGAGGGAGGAGGGAAGCAAGCGCCCAGCAGGCCAGGAAACTGAGGCCGCAGGGAGGACGGACGGGGGGATGGCGAGGTCACGCTGCAGGTTCCCAGGGGCTTAGAAATGGATGGTGAGAACAGAGCCCTGCCTCCTCCCCTCTCTTCCCCTCCCAGGAAGTCTGCACAGGTCTTTCCAGGGGCTCCCCTGTGGCAGTAACAGGGACAGAGGACAGGGGAGGTGCAGGAGCTGCTTAAGGGACACGCTGAGCAGTAGCTCCCAAGGAGGCCCTGCAAATCCAGCTCCCGCTGCCCCAGCAAGTTCCTTTTGGTCTTGGCATCACGACCCCTGCTCCTTAAAGTCCCAGTTAGAGCCCTGCAGGCCCTCGGGGGCCGTGACGGCAGCCTGACTGGGCTTCCCTGTGGCCGCTGGAAGAGGCCCCGGCCTGCCTCGGAGGGAGCCTGGGGACCCTGTGAGGTGACGCAGTGGCCTCCTCACCCCCGCCACGGGTGGCTGCGGTGCCCCAGCAGCAGCCCCGAGCCCTGTACCTAGCCCTCCCGAGCACAGCCGCTGACGTATTTGTTCCTATGGACGCGGAGAGGCCCGTGAGCCGCTGAACTTTCCTCCTGACCCCGTAAATCACAGCCCGCTGCCTGGCCGACCTCTCCCCACCCTCTGAGCTCCTGCCGCCCATGTTTTCTGTGACTTCAAGCTGGCATTTGCCGTCTTACAATTATGTTCACTAAGGTCACATCGGCTGCTTCTGGCAGCACCGTCCCACGCTGCTCTTTGTGGGTACATGCGTCCAGTGAAGCTCAGCACAAGAAACCTCTGCTGTCCCCGAGGCAGCCCGACTGAATGAAGCTCTGTGCTTCCAGGCTTGCATGGGGTTCAGAGTCCCTCTGTGTGGCCATTCTGCTTTGTAAACCCCACAGTGACCTCCTCAGAGGCCCTCGTCGGCGACCCACCTCCTGAAACGCTGCCCCCAGAAAAGGACAGACACGGGGACACTGAATTCTCACACCCTGACCCATGGGCTCGTGGTCCTGCCTGCAGGCTGAGGCCCCCAGGGGAGACCCTCCAGGAACAAGGGGGTCTGAAATGGAGTGTGCCAAGCAAACTCAAGGCCAAAGAAACAGCCTCTCTCACACGGTTTTTAAATGCATATATGCAAATACCTTTGAAAATGCGGCAGACTGATGATAGGACTTTTTTTTTCTTGGTACTGGAAGGGAGCCCAGGGCCTGGCACACCCTAGACAGGCGCTCTGCCACTGAGCTGCACCCCAGCCCCTTGAACGTTGTACGATGTATCACCATCGTACAGAAAGGAATTGCTAAGCCAGGGGACCCCCACTCAGCCTCACCAGCCCAGAGCGCTGCACTTTGTGCCCCCTGCTTTGTTTTCAACAGAAATGGCGCAGCCACCTGGTCCAGCCCCGCTGGGCTCTACG
The DNA here is from genome assembly GCF_902686445.1 of Sciurus carolinensis. Taxonomy (NCBI): domain Eukaryota; kingdom Metazoa; phylum Chordata; class Mammalia; order Rodentia; family Sciuridae; genus Sciurus; species Sciurus carolinensis. The sequence goes on along the minus strand of NC_062224.1, from coordinate 4,026,971 downwards.
CTCTCCCAGGTGATCACAGTGGCCACCCTCTCGACCTTGGTGTTTTTATACCCAGCAGGCTTGTCTTTTGCTAGGTGTGTGACTCAGACAACCTACAGGACGTCTCACAGGGCTTTACTCTGCTCACAGAGGTGCCAGAGCCTCCACAGCCCTCTGCAACTTGCCGGCTTTCCCACAACAGCTCTCTGTGGAAACACATGGCTCTGCTCCCGCATGTTCACAAAGGTCCCACCATCTAAACAGGCCATGCCGCGTATCCACCTCCAACAGAGCTGCCTTACATGGGCTCAAATCCTGGCTCCACCAATTATCAGCTGTGTGGCCTTGAGACAGTCACCACACCTCTCTATGCCGCAAGTACCTACCTCCCCCGTAAAGGAGACTAATAACAGCACCCACTCTGTGGGCTTTTGAGACACTGAGGTGAATTAACTATGAAGAGCACTTAGACAAACACCCGACCCTGACAAGTACTCTGTCTGCTGTCCCCATGCCGTGGCTGCTGGGACTGTCTGTCCTCACACGTTCCCAACCATGATTCTCAATTCGCAACTACTTGCCTGATGTTTTCTTGACCATAAAAGGAACTCTAACGCTCACAAAGGTGAGGAACACAGATGCGCATTCAGCACCTGCTCTGGTTCCTCTGGCTGCCCACTTCCTGAGACACTGGGGAACTGGGCAAGCCCCGAGGCCCTGGTCTCCCCAGCGCCAGTCATGAGTCAGCCGTGCAGTGGGGCAGGACAGCCAGCGTCCCTGAAGTCCAGACACAGGACCCTCCCTTTCTGCAGGACTCCCTGAAGAAAAGGAGGCGGTCCTAGGGCTCTGCCTGGAGGTGGTCTCTCCTAGAGGCCAAGGGCAGGACTGCCTCCTTGCTGTCAGTCATTTCTCTCCTTCCAAATGTCAGATACCGTCTGCGGGTCCTGGGACTAAGGACTGGCCAAGCGAACCGCCCACGCACACTCCAGGGTCCGAGGCACTGAGCGACCGACCCGCCAGGCCTGCCGTGCACACAGCCCCGCAGGAGAAGCCGGCCGGGGGCTGACAGGGCAGCTGGCGCTGGGAGCCGAGGACAGCCATATCCCTCCCCTCCACCCACCTGGGGGTCACACCAACCAACTCTCACAAGCCCCCAGTAAAGTCAGACTCCACTGGCCACGGGCCGGCAGCCAGAGCTCCGGGAAGCTGCCGCAAAGGAAGAAAGGAGTCAAGGGCTGTGTGGGATCTCCCGTTTTCTTCTCCACATGCAACCGGTGATGGGGACGCTGGTCACCAGCAGATGGCCAGGTGTCCCATGCAGGTCCTCCATGCCCGCCTGGGAGGTGGGGTCTTGCTCACTGGGCAGTACTTAGTGGCCGTGTGGCAGAACCTCTGACTTGACCTCTGACGCCCCGCTCTTCTCCCCTTCCTACCATTCCAGAACCCCACGCGGTCAGGGCCTCGGGCCACCGGGCTAAGTGCTGCCTTCTCGGGACGCCCCGCAGCGAGCAGCCACAACCTGGCGCCTCTTGGCAGAGCGAGACACGAGCAGAGGTCCGCGAGGGATTTCTGAGGACACTGCCTTCCAGAAACGTGCCTTCTGCTTTCCCCCCTCACATTCCCCGTCTGGAATGTGGGGTGATGGGGATGGAGTGCCTCCCAACTGCAGTGAGCTGAGACACCAGGAGGACCCCACCCTGAGGGAAGGGGGCGCTGCTCCCACCCTGGACCCCTCGGTTCTTACTGGGTGAAAAACGAACGCCCTCTTTGCTCCCTGTGTCTGGACGGCCCAGTTACGTGTGGCCAGATGCAACCTTGGTCCAGCGGCTCTCCCCCGGGGCTGGCGCTGTGCACAGGGGACACGGGGCGGGGGGCTGGGATCCCACAGCACTGCTTCAACTGGAATCAGCGTCCGTGCGCACACAGGAATTGGTGTGAAGCCACTCTCCTCCTGGAACTTCCTCAAAGAGCGTCCTAAAGACGAACCCACCCAGAGACGACCCAGGGTTCCCGGAGACACGGACCCCATTAAAGGAAAAGAAGCACGCCGGGCCGGGCAGCCCAAAGCCACAGTGCGCCGCGTCTCTGTTGGGGCCGCCCAGGTCCTGGGTCTTCGTGGGTCAGCTTCCACTCCTGAGCCCAAGGGGCGGGTCCTGCTCACTTCCTGGTCCTGTGCTGACTCAGAACACACAACCGCCCTTGGGGGAGCTTCCTCCATGTGTGATCACGGGCCCTCCGTGACATCCTCTGCACTCAAACCCCAGAGCTCCCCGGGGTATCCTCAGCCTTCTCTGGCCTCCTGAGAGCTTCCAGGTCCTGTTCCAGGACCTGAGTCCACTGCCCTGGGGAGCCCCACAGGTGACCCTGCGCCTGGCTTCGAAGGGGGCAGTGCCATGCTGGCCCTACCAGTTCAGTAGAGGCAGTAGCCTTTGGATCCCTGAGGACAAACTATGCAAAATCTACCAAGGAAGTTAGCAGTGAAAAATGTCTGAGCCCCCTGTTCCCACAAGCGACGTTCTGCTTCAGAAGTAAGAGAGGTTTCCAAGAGAGACTTTCCAGAGCACCTGTGCCCTTGCCGAACGTGCCGTGGTATTAGACGATGCTCCCGAGTCCTTCCACTGGGAGAAGGGCCATGGGAACCTGGGTTGGTGGGGGGAGTGGCATGGTGCAGCAGAGCGCGGCTCCTCCCAGCGCTGCCCCTAACTCACTGCAGGCAGGGCTTTAAGGGACAGCAGTCAGGAGGGTGACGGACAAGTCCTCACCCTGTCCGGAACAAGGAAAGGAAGTAGGATGGCTGATCCCAAGCAGGGAGGACTCGGGAGGAAGTGACAGGCTGTCACAGAGGAGGCCCTCCTGTGCTGCGCTCGGCCCGGGGTGGGGGGGCGCCAAGCAGACATCCGCCCCGCCACTCTTCACCCTCGCCTTGGTCTGGACCCCAGGAGCTGCCCCAAACCAATGTGGGCAGGGCCCAGGCTCCAGCCCACCTGTAGCAGGTGCAGGAGGAAACAGCCTCACACTGTCCACCACAACCCAAGACCAGCCGGGGAGCTGACCTGGTCACCCAGCTCTGTCAGAAGACATCCCCATGCCAGCAGCATCCAAGAAATGGCCTCTAGCAGGAGGGCCAGGGTGATGGGGCGAACTCGCAATGGCCTGAGCTACAGGCAGCAGCTCTGACCGAGCTCTGTCCCCCAGCCTCTCTTGGTGGATATCTGGGTTTTGGAAATATTTTTATTTCATTTTCCTGCAGTTTTTTTAATCCTAACAAGACTTACTGCACATGGATTTGACTTATACTTAAATAACATCAAAGCCACTGTTGTTTTAAACAAGCGTCCTTGAGGGAGAACCATGGAGGTGAAGGAATAAAGCCCCCAATATCCCACACCCCGCGTCTGGAGTCGCCACTGAAGAGGCCGCTGCTGAGGGACACCAGCCAGCTGCACGAGGAGAAACCAGCTACGCAGTCCGTCCTCCCAGGCCAAAGCCAATTCCTCGGAGGTGGGAATGCACTGGAGCTTGCGCACAGCACGGCTACAGAGGCAGCAATGGAACCACCCCACTGTCCATCAGCCACAGAAGAAGAGGCCTGGGAAGTTCAGTCACAAGCTACCATGTGACGACCTCAAAACAACGTGCTAAGTGAGAGAAGCCAGGCACAGAGGACCTGAGTGCTTCCTTCCATGGAAGTCTCCAGGACAGGTCCAGCCACGCTGCGGCTGCCAGGGGGGAGGGGCGGGGAGGCGGGCACCCCTGCATGGGTGCCCCCTCGGCCCAGGGAGGAGCCAGAGCCTGCCTCTGACTTGCCTGGAGCACTTGCCAGCAAGATTACAGAGGAAAGGCGGGTGGGATCTTGGAAACCACAGCCCCAGGGCAACTCCATCTTCAAAATGTGAGCTAAGAATAGCATTCAAAGGTTATTTTAAAAAGAAGGAAAAAAACACACGCAGAGACCGCAGGTGGCTCACAGGCCCAGAGCTGGCCGGAGTCCTGCAGCATGACCCGTCCCACGCCCATGGCTGGAGGGCATCAACCCTCTGGCGGAGTGACCTGCTCAGGCTTTGTCTGTCCTCACAGGTTAAGATGCTAAACTTCAGCAGCAGGACAAATAAAAAGCGACATTTAGGAGCCTCTGCAAACCTCTGTAATGCCCGTGTCCAGGTACTGCTGGAATTGTTTGCCATGGCTATTCCTGTCCTAAAAGAATCGGCCACCGGAAGGTCAGAACCAACAGGCATTCGGTCAGAGAAAGGCTTCCTTCTCCCACGGAAACACAAGGTCACAGGGGCTGGCTGACGGAAGCAGCCCTTGGATGCCATGACTGGGTTGTTCCCAAACCCCAAGAGCCTCGCAGTGACAGTCCTCTCTGGTCAGTCCTCCTTTGCTGCCCCGCCCCTGCCCTCAATTCCCCCTCACTCAGAGTCCAGCAGCTGCTGGGAAGGACAGCCTGGGGACAGCATCTGTGGTCAGCCATGGCCTGAGCTGGGCTCCTAAAGACACCTGGGCAATGGTACTGGCCTTAGGACAGTGGTCTGTCCCTGCCTCTGCTTGTCTGACCACAGAAAGGTAAAGGAGAAAAAAATACAGCCAACGCTGCAAGAGCTAAGGCGAACGGAACCAACTGCAGGGAGTTCCGGGGTGACAGAGCCCTGCTTCCGCTGGGAGCAGAGGTCGAGAGCTGGGTTTCTGATGGGCTGTGAAGTCGACTCCTTCCCAGAACGCTGAGTGTACTAAAGAAAAGTAGCCCCTCTCAGCTGGCAGGGGATGGTCCTGAGGCACCCGAGCAGACAACCAGCAGAGAATAAGCAGCTGTGCAGAAGAGAGGCCTGGGGACCCGTGCTGCACAATCGCAAAGCTCCTTCTACAGAGCAGGTGCAGGGCGAGTAGACCACACGCAGCCTCTCCACACACACACACACAGGCATGCGGCAGGTATGTGCATACACATAAGCATGCACAGATACAGGTACACACACACAGGCATACACAGGCACAGGTACACACACACACACACAGGCATGCACAGGCACAGGTACACACACACACACAGGCATGCACAGGCACAGGTACACACACACACACACACAGGCATACACAGGCACAGGTACACACACACACACACACAGGCATGCACAGGCACAGGTACACACACACACACAGGCATGCACAGGCACAGGTACACACACACACACACACACACACAGGCATGCACAGGCACAGGTACACACACACACACACACAGGCATGCACAGGCACAGGTACACACACAGGCACAGGTACACACACACAGGCATGCACAGGCACAGGTACACACACACACACACACAGGCATGCACAGGCACAGGTATACACACACACAGGCATGCACAGGCACAGGTACACACACACACAGGCATGCACAGGCACAGGTACACACACACACACAGGCATGCACAGGCACAGGTACACACACACACAGGCACGCACAGGCACAGGTACACACACACACAGGCACGCACAGGCACAGGTACACACACACACACAGGCACGCACAGGCACAGGTACACACACACACAGGCATGCACAGGCACAGGTACACACACACACACAGGCACGCACAGGCACAGGTACACACACACACAGGCACGCACAGGCACAGGTACACACACACACACAGGCACGCACAGGCACAGGTACACACACACAGGCACGCACAGGCACAGGTACACACACACACACAGGCACGCACAGGCACAGGTACACACACACACAGGCACGCACAGGCACAGGTACACACACAGGCACGCACAGGCACAGGTACACACACACACAGGCATGCACAGGCACACACACACAGGCATGCACAGGCACAGGTACACACACATGTGCATGCACAGGCACAGGTACACACACACAGGCATGCACAGGCACAGGTACACACACAGGCACACACAGGCACAGGTACACACACATGTGCATGCACAGGCACAGGTACACACACACACACCGGCACACAGGCACAGGTACACGAACACACACAGGCACAGGTACACACACACACACACAGGCATGCACAGGCACAGGTACACACACACAGGCAGGCACAGGCACACACAGGCACGCACAGGTACACACACACAGGCATGCACAGGCACAGGTACACACACACACACAGGCATGCACAGGCACAGGTACACACACAGGTACACACAGGCACAGTACACACATGTGCATGCACAGGTACAGGTACACACACACACAGGCATGCACAGGCACACACACACAGGCATGCACAGGCACAGGTACACACACACACACAGGCACACACAGGCACAGGTACACACACACACACAGGCACACACAGGTACAGGTACACACACACACAGGCATGCACAGGCACAGGTACACACACACAGGCACACAGGCATGCACAGGCACAGGTACACACACACAGGCACACACAGGCACAGGTACACACACAGGCACACACAGGCACAGTACACACATGTGCATGCATGCGCATCCACACACAGACTCGCAGTTGGCAGAGCCAGTCCTTCCACTGGCCACTCAGACCCACATGCACACACCCAGCAGCACACACAGTGACCAAGGCAGCCGGTGCCAGGCCAGGGCCTGGGTATGGTGCTAGAGGTCAGGCCGAGCACTGTCCCTGCCCCATGTGCCTCTGTGGTCCCAGCTCCTCGATGAGACACCTCGGGGCCAGCGCACCCTACTTCTTCACAATCAGCAAAGGCCTGGAGCCTCCCTGTTCCCAGGCCTCGCGCAGGGCCCGGCACGTGACAGGTACTTGATAAGCAGTTCTTGACGGACTGACTGCCAGGGGCCACAGCAGAGCCTCTATTCCTAACACCACCACCTCCCTCTTCTGGGGTCGAGGGTGGAGACAAAGCCCCTGGTTAAACGTTCAGTGGCCTCCTTGTCCAGGTCCACAGGATGAGTAGCGTGGTATGTGCAGCAGGCACAGGGGCTACAGGGGTGGCAGCCGATGGCCGACTGGCCATATCCTCCCCAGGGTGTGCTGAGAGCAGGTCACTCAGCAAACAGGAGAACTGCGACGTGGAGGGGCAAGTCATCCTGATGGCATGGTGGGCCGGGGCAGGGCAGGGCAGGGCGACTACGCAAGAACCTGGGCTCAGAGGCATCAGGACGTGGACAAGCGAGTTCTGTGCTCCAGTCCGAACGGCGTCTGCTGGAGCCTCCAATCCACAGGATAAACACTGGCTCCCGCGGCCCTGGTAAAGCAGCAGCCTCAGGGAGGGCAGTCACTGACGGCAGAGCCAGGATTTGAACCCAGTACCGCCCACAGGCTCCCCGCTTTTCCAAACACAAGCCCTTGCAGGCCCTGTGCCCTTAAGGAGCTCCCAGCAACCCCTATAAACCTCAGGCACCCACCATGAGCCTCAGGTAACCAGGATGAAACCACCGTTCCCGACGAGCGCAGTGTCCCAGGGGCCCCCAGTACCAGCCGACAGGAGCACGTGACTAACAAACCATCCCTGCGCCAGCCAAGTGGAAGCCTGTGAAAGTCTTAGCAGAGACCAGGAGCGCCCAGACCCCAAGAGACGTCAGCTTGCAATCGGCCCGAGGCGTGAGGAGGTCACAGCACCTCTCTGCCACTGAGAGGCCGCACCTCTCCACTGTGTGCCTCAAACCACTGGCCAGCAAGGGCAGGAATTTGTCAGGGGGCTGGACTGAGCAGGGCTGGGCCCATTCCACCCAACTGACACGTGGCCACAGAGGTGCTGGGAAGCCCATGGCCACTCCACGCCCCTCTGCCCCCCGCCGTGCAAGCAGACCTGCCCGCTCACTATCTGCCTGCCCAGCAGCTGCAGCGTGGGCTTCTGAGCACCTCCCCAAGACCTGGTGATGGAGGGCATGAGGCCCGGTGGGCAGAGACCCTGTACACGCCCTGGTTTTGAATGTGCTGTCCCACTCCAATGGCCCCACGGGAAAGGCCATCCAACATCCTGGCAGCGCAGCACGGCGCGAGGCCTCAGGCGTCCAGGTCCCGCCACTTCCCCAGGGGAAGGACGGCCTGGGCTCAGCTGTGCCCAGAGTTGGAGCCAGGGCCCACTGCTGGAAACAACAGGTCCTTAATGCTCCACGTCCCGAAAGAGCTCGAAATTTGTGTGCCCGACACCCATGCTGCACACAGAGGGCCTGCAGAGAGTCAGCAGAACCAGTCCTGCCACTGGCCGCCTCCCCACCACCCGGGCTCATTAGAAGGTTGAGTGGAGACAGGAAAGGGTGCTCATCAGCCTGTTGGCAGGAGCACCTCAGGCCAGGTCACCGAGGGAGCCTGGACAAGCACCTGCCAAGCTGGAACCTGCAGGCCTAGAGGGCGTGGGCATCAGAGCAAAGGGTGAGAGAGGGAGGCCTGGCAGAGCCTGGGCACGAGGAGCCTGGAGGGTGGCGCCTGCTTCCACCTGGGATTTCAGCAGGTTCCCAGGCAGGGAAGGAGAGGGGGCGGGAGGGTGGGCCCAGGAGGAGACCTGGTGAATACCAGTCACCTGTGCAGCTGAGTGGAGGAGAGGCCGACGTAGCCCCCCGGCTTCATGGGAAAGGCAGAGTCGGAAAGGAGATTTAAACTGGACAGAACGATTTAATAACCGAGTGTGACTGGAACACGCAGATCTGCCCGAGAGTTCAGTGGGGCTGAAGAAGAGGTTTAACGGGGAAGAGTTTCAAAACAGGAATGTGGGGGAAAGTAAAGCAAGGGGAGCCTGCTCCACGATCAGCCTGCTGCAGGATGTGGGCCACGGGCAGGTGGCGCAGGTGTCCACAGCTGTGCAGTGTGTATGTGAGGCACAGAGGCATCATGGGGATGCAGGGGACGCAGGGGTGGCAGAAGAGCACGGCTCCACACCCATCCACCGCACAGGGGGGTGCAAAGCCTCATCTTTGAGTCCCAGGGGGAGGGTAAGGGCGCCCTCCTATGGGCTACTGGAGGGGTTACGATGAGGAAGTGTACCAGCCCCAAGGATGTGAGGACAGAAAAAAGCCCCCTCCACCTCCTGGACCCTGCCTCCAGGAAGCTCCCAATTCCAAACCTCTGCCACACTGCTCCCTCCCTTCCCAGCCGGCCTCCCGCCTCAGAACCCACCTCTGTGAAGACTCAGGGCCTGCTCCAGTCCCCCAGGGCTTCAAAATCTATTCCTGCCATCCCTTGAATCATGAGTTAATGCCATATGTATACTTTTTATTACCCAGCTGCCCCCAAACCACCACTTAACTACACCAGATGTACAGTCTCTATGGCCCTAAATGCAACTGAACCCCTACTTAATTGTAATAGATATATTTTGGATCTCCCCAAATCTTAAGGTCCTGGAGAACAAGGTGTTTGCATTTAGTCTGGGTACATTTCCCATTCTGAGAGACTTCCGATGCACCATAAAGACAAGCCTTACATTCAATGTCACAGATGTGGGTGTAAGTCCTGGCTGAATCACTAACCTGTCTGTAGAATGGACAATATCAGGGCTTGTTCAGAGGGTTGTTGTGAAGCACGAAGACACTCTGCTCAGAACGGTGCCTAGCGCACAGTGCGCGCCACCCTCCCCCTCCCGAATCAGATTGCCTTGGTCTGAGATGGAGCTCCCCATTTTAGGTGCTGCCAATGGCTAAGAATGCTGTACAGGACAGTAAGTGTGTGGGAACAGCAGGAGAGCAGGGGCACTGCTGGGCTGGCATCACGGGGTCAGCCTCTTAAAGCCACCCACCACCCCCGGAAGTTCCAGCGTTCTTGTCTGGAAGCCAGGAACGGCTCTGCCTGCCAGGGTCTGAGATGCAGCCCTAAGTGCCGCCACCTCTTGCCTGCCTCCCTAGACCTTCAGGAAAACGCCCTTTGCTACAACACCTGCCTGCCTGGGAGACAAAAAGAAGACAAGGGCCATGACTTTGGGCCTCCTGGCCAGAGTGGCTCTGTCTGCCTGGTCACTTTTTCCCTTGCTCAGCATTTACTCACCAACCAGCAGACAGTGCAAAAACTGTGCAGCCCAGTCCCTGATCCGGCTCTAAGTTCAGGATTTGCATGTGATTACCAGAGACCCATGGCAGTTCCTCACATTCTTCCTCCTTCCCAAAAGGGTCAGGAGTCAAGATGTCAATGTGTGATATTGCTATCATCAGTTCTTGAAGGGAACACCAACTTACTTTTTGCATCTGGCAGGAACCACCCAATTTGGATCCAATTACAAAGCCCAGTGTCTGCAATGTAGCCCACTGCCTGAATCAATTTGCAAGTTTAAAAGTAATATTTGGACAGACAATACCATTACTCCTGGACTGGAAAATATGCTGATACACCGGACGCATGAGAAGGCTCTCAGCCAGACCCACTGAATGTTAATATCAACTAAACATCACATCTGCCATCTTAAGCCAAAAATATTTCCTCCAAATTTTCAGTTGGTGACTGTCACTACACCAGAGCAATTATTTTTCTTTCTTTCTTTTTTACTCAATGACATTTTATTTTGAGAAAGACAAGCTGTTAAAAGGCATGGAAGGTCTGCGTGTGTGTGGCCTCTGCCCAGGAGACAGCTCTCACATTACCCTCACCAGGTGACACAGCTGGAGCCTTTTCCCTGGGCAGTGTCCTAGCAAGAATGGACATTTTCATACTTGGAATGCTAATAGGAATAGAGATAATGATGATGGTGGCAGTGCTGTTAAACCTCTGTGCAAGGCTCTGCATTGTACTTGCAAAGTACTTACATTAATTAGTGCACTTTCATTAAGCCAACAGGTAAATCAGCAGCCAAATGAATTCACATGCAACCTATTAGCTTTTTAACAATATGCCTCATAAAATGAATCCTGCGCCTGTAAAAGAGCCCCGGTTAACCTTTATGGTTTTTTCTTGGGGCCTCTCAGATGAGCTCAGACAGCAAGCCTGACCTCCTGCCACAGCTGGGGAGCTGGGTGTGACCCCAGACTGCTGTTAGGCAATCCTGTGGAATGAGTTGGTCAGTCACACTTCAATAAGGCTCCTAAGCCTGAGGTTCAAAACACCTCATCAAAACCAGGCCGGGTCCACCCTGCCATTACTCAAAAAAGGTAGTGTCCGGCCTCAAAGTGGGGCCGATATGTAGATGACCTTCTCAGGTCGGGCTCAGGGGCCTTCAGACAGGCAGACAGGGGTGAGGCGGGTACTGTAGAGGTCAAGCCTCCCTGGTGTGTACCCTCCATCGGTACCGAATCTCATGCATGCAGAAGATGCAGCCTCGCACGGTGCGCAGAGGCGCTCAGGTACCCACCAAGTGGTGCTGAGCTAAGGGGGCGAGGGACTGGCGGCCCCAGCCCTCCTCTTCCGTCTCCTCGCCACTTTCGGGAACGGGAACGAAGCGGGTTACTCAGAAGGAGGGAGGGAGGGAGGCAGGTGGAACCGGCTCAGAGGGCCCCAGAACCAGCGCCTTTCCCGTCTGCGCGGCGAAGGAGACCGCCCCCGGCCGCCACCCCCAGGTCCAGGCTGCTCCACCAGGTGAGAGCCCTGCAGGCGCCCGGCGCCGGGGCTGCGTCCCGCGGCTCACCTGCGTGAAGTACAAGTTCATCAGCGTGAGGGTGAAGAACTGCAGGCACACGGGGAAGCAGTAGAGCAGCCAGAAGACGAAGGGGCTGAGCGAGTTGGCCGCCACGAAGTCTTTGAAGTAGAAGGAGAAGAGGACGGTCCGCAGCGAGGCCCAGAAAAGGCAGAGGAAGAGGAAGACGCTCTGGTAGCTGAGCCGCTTGTGGCGGTAGCGCAGCACCAGCCAGAGCTGCGCGTAGATGAACACGAAGAGCAGCGCGTAGAACACGGTGTAGACCACCGTGAGGCCGAGCTTCACGTAGGGGGGCACGGCCGGGGTCAGCGTGGGCGGCAGCGAGTCGTTGTGCGCCGGGTCCCAGGGCGGTGCCTCCATCGGGCCGGGGGCGCTGCGGCGCGGCCGGGGGCGCTCGGGTCTCATCGGGGCTCCCCGCCCCCGCCCCCGCGGGGGTCTCCGCGCATCGCGCTCCGCCGCAGCCCCGAGGCCGGAGGAAAGAAAACAAGCGGCACTTCCTCCCGCGGCACCACATGATTCCCTGGGCGGCCTTTGTCTGCGATTGGCAGCGCCGCGCCCCCAGGACCGCGCGCCCGCGCACGGCACGGCGCGCCCGGCCCGCCCATCCCGGCCACCGCACCGCGCGCCCGCTCCCTCCCGGGCACCGCACGGCGCGCAGGGTCCAGCCCGCCGCCCACCTGTAGCACCGCACGTCCGGGGGACCCGCCGCCCCGCCCCGCCCCGCGCCGCGCCAGGGGTGGGGGCCGCGCTCTCTTCCTCGTAGTCTGCTGATGACAACTGGTCTTGCAGGAGTTCTTTTCGTTTTAAAGCAGACACTTTGCCAGCTCTTTCCCCACCCCCTTTAGAAATGAAAGGACCCTGTGGCTACGAACTGGACAGCGTCTGGAGTGATGGTCATTTCTAAATCCAGGAATGCCAAAGACGGGGCTTGTGACTGGGGTCGCTTGCACCTCCGGATGAGGAAAGGGCCGGTGCTCGCCGCGGTGACTGGGCTCTTCTCGCAGAGACCCTTGGGACGCGCCCCGCGGCCCGGCTGCACCCCCCCGGCTCAGAACCCGCTGGTGGCGGAGGCGCCCGGGTGTCGGCACTGGGGAGCGCAGCCTGCCAGGTCGGTCCAGCCCACCCGGTGGCGCGGCCTGTCCACTCCTCCCAGACAGAGAAGTTGACTCAGTTTACTCCCCCAGGCGCCGCACTACTATTACGCTGGGAGTACTGGGAGTTGGAGAATGTTCTGGGCGGAGCAGAGAAGCCAGGCTGCAGGGTGGAAGCTTGCTAGGCAAGCAATTCGAGTAAACAGAAGAAAGAGTCCAGAATTTCTAGGGCTCCAGCGATCTCTTGTGATTCCTTTTTTCATCTTAAATGAAACTCAACTTCCTGACCAATAGTGTGTTCTTTGTCTTGAGAGACTGGTGGAGCCAGGATCGGGTGTTCCTCGGAAACACCTGTTGTTTTCCACCCCCACCCCACACCCCACCCCAGTGAACAAGGCCGGGTGCTCCTTTGGAGTGGAGTTCCTTGTCTAGTTCTCCTATCCTGTCACTACTGAAAGAGAAGAAGGGAGTTAGTCCCGTCTTCTGAACTTGCTCCCTTCGTCCCTTTCTGCAGAGCAGCTGGGATGAACTTTCTAAAGAATACATCTACCCTTGTGGCTCCATGCTTAAAAACCCTCACCTGCTCCTCCTCCTCTGAGGATAAATGCTAAACCCCTCCCCCAGCGCACCCCTGACTCACCTCCTGAAGAGGGACAAGCAGTGTTGGTGCTGCTGACACTGCCTAGGCAAGACAACCCTTCCACACCTTCCTCCCAGGCTCTCCCTTTGCGAGGTGTCACTTCCTCCAGAAGGTCTATACAGACCACACCAGCCACATGCGCTTGCTTGAGATCAGGTGAGCGCCACCCATGCTTCCAGACCACCCTTGCCTAATTGTTAGTCACCTGACTTGTTTGCAAGTCTCCTTGGGGAACTTTCTTCTCCCAAGCACTTGCCTTCTTTACCAGTGTTTCCCCTGGGACATCGGAGAAACATCTGTCCACATTTTATTATATGGAAAGAATATAGTTTGCCATCAGAAGTCCAACTCTAAAATTTCTCCTGCACTGCACCTGGGTTCTATTCACAAGACTACCTCATGATCTAGATGATTACTGGTTCTCCAGCTACTGTGTCCAAATCTCAGGTGGGCATTAGGGAAAACAGAGGAGGACTAAAGGGTACCCATCTTCTGTTTGTGGAGACTTCCCAGAGGTAGCACGCAATGCATCCACTTTCAGCTCACTGATGGAGCTTAAACATATTAGTCGGCTACCTACAAGAGAGATCAGGAGATGTTTCTATTCCATACCGTACCGTGCACAGCTAACGGCCACGGTACTGCTCTTATTCATGAAGGAAGAATGGATTTGGGGGAGGAATGAGCAATGTTTATTGCACCTTCAAAGCGAACAAAAAGAATGCCAGATGTCTACGTCAGTATTCTTCTTTGACTACCAAGTGTCAATGTATTTCTTGCCATCCTTACAATTCTAAAGATAAAGATGATGTACAACAAAGATACTTCCATTTAATATAATGCACTATCTCTTAACAATTGAAACACACATTTGTTCTTTCTTTTCTGTGTCCAATTCCAAACTCGGCAGCTCTGAGTGATGGTCACTCCTCACCTGTCGCCTCCCATCTCAACATTTTGTATCTCATGGGTCAAGCTAATAAGATATCCAGGGCTGGGGAGATAGCTCAGCTGGTAGAGTGCTTGCCTTGCAAGCACAAGGCCCTGAGTTCGATCCCCAGTACCACAAAAAAAAAAAAAAAAAAAAAAAAAAAAAAAGATATCCATCACTAGGTTTGTCCTATATAAAACAGAAAAGGACTAAACAGCAAAGGGTGATTGTTTTGTATAGACGTGCATGATACACAGGGAAGAAAAGTAGAAGTTAGTCTTGTTTTGTGACTGATCAGAAGGCAACTAATTGGTCTTTATGGCTCCTAAGGCACATCACATAATCTCCCTTCCCCTTTATCAGACATCTCACCTAGCTAGGAGCAGCCCTCATTTCTGAGGGATCTGAGTTTATTATTTGCTGCTGGACATGCTGGTAGCAAGACTCACAGCCATGGCTGGAGTTTATCCATTCCCCTTTTTTGACCCATCATATAAGAAGAACCCTACTGCCCCTTGAAGTCACAGCTACCCCCACCATCACAGCCACCCTGTCACCACAGCCAGCACTTGAAATTCACCCACTGTCAGGAGGAGTCTGAAATAGCCAGCTTCTCAATTTTCATTTCAATGGAAATTATGCTCAAATCCCCAAAGTGGAGGGATTCCTTCTTGTTACCAACACCTCCTGAACCCAGAGGAGAGAGAAGCAACAGAAACAAAAAATCTGCAAGTAGGTCATTGGGTATGTTAGTGACAGGCGCTCTTGCTTGGTTCCTACAGGCATGTGTTCTGTGTCAGCTTCCAGCTCAGGAGAGTCTGTGCCGTAGGTTGGTGACACTCCCTTTCCTGGCAGCGTCTTCCACCAGGCACTGTGGCTGAGGCTAGAGCTGGTCATCCTGTCATTCTGCAAAGCCAGCTGCTACTGAGGGACAGAAATTAGCTCACCATCGTTCTTCTTTTAGTGTAAAACGAGGTCGTTGGGCAGAGCAGTACTGTGATGAATAAGATGCTCATTCACTGGGCAAGTCTGAGGATGCCAGTGTAGGCCCTGGTGGGTAAGGAAAGTCAATCCAAGTTCAAAAGCGCTGTACCACAGTGAGGACAAGTCTCTGATAGCCACGAGTAGAAGAGGTTCATTTAACCTCCTTCCAGGTAGTCATCTAGGACCACGCTTAACTTTAGCACATTTTGGAAGACTCAAAACTGTTGGATCATGCTGGTGAGAAGCAGGCCAGCTTTGAGAGGGGAGGTGGATTGTCCAGAACATGGATCAAGTGGGTGCCTGCCTGTGCACTCACTGTGTCTACAATTCGATGAACAGTGGGCTGGCTGGGAATAGAAAATGATTTAAATCATAGGGCAGGTTGCCCTATTTACCTGAATGTTGAAAAATGTCCAGTGTTTTGGTGAACCTGACTTGGAGGTTTGATGGGTTACAATAGCATCCATCTCAGGATGGGCAGCTCAGCTACCTGGCCATTCAAGTTCCTTGATCAGACTTCCAGTCTCTTCTATAATCCAGTAACAAGACAGACCTTTTTCTCAAAAGTAGTTGATTGAGAAAGAAGGTGTGTATTTTCTTCAAATTTTGTAGTTGGCACTGTGCTTCTCTTCACAGGGCTCGCCACAAGCCCCATCCTCCTCTTCCTTTTGGTCTGACATTTTGAGCAACAGTAGGCCCCACTGAAACCAGAAAAACTTGACTCCCTGCTTTGCCAGCAAGTGGAGGCTGCACAAGCTTCAGGCCTCTGCAGTGGAGAAAAGTTGCTGCTCTTAATAGTAGACCTACCAGCTCACCATCAATTTTTTCTTCTTTCAAGGTTCTTGTCTTACCAATTCAAAAAGTGAAATACACAGACCAGGGCTGGGGTTGTGGCTCAGGGGGTGCACACTCCCTAGCATGTGTGAGGCGCTGGGTTCAATTCTCAGTACCACAATAAAATAAAATAAAGATATTGTGTCCATCTATAACCAAAATTAAATTTTAAATAAATTAAATTTAAATTTTAAACCAAATTTCAAAAAAAAGAAATACATAGACCAGAATGAGTGAGTATGAGTAGGATTTATCAGAAATAGAAACAGGAACAGAACTCTTAAGAGTTCGAGAGGGAACTAAACACCCGAATTTCCCCACCTGGGTGTGCTAGTCACACTTGGGTCACTGCTATTTGTCCAGACTTATGCTAATTAGGGTTTGACAAAGGAATAATGCCATTAGCCTGGAGTCCCACTCAGTTCGCCTTACTTCCATTTTCTCCCTGCTTGGGAAGCAGGAAGCTGGAGGGTGAAGTCGTTGAATTGCGCATGCTCAGTGGGTCTTCTGGCGCTGCGCGGAGGGCAGGTCTACAGGGGCGTCCGCCTAGTATGCGGGTCAGGCTGCTGCGGGTGGCGGGCCAGCGTACACACCGCACCTTCACAGCAGGCTCCACGTGGCAGCCTGCGCTGCCCCTCTGCCACCTCTCGCTCCCCTGCTGCTTCTCAGCAGAGACTGGTGGGCTGGCTGCAGGGCTTGGTGGCTGGGGAGCGTGACACCATGAGTCATAGATGACCGAACAGATGCATTGCCGCTGAACAAGGTGGAAAGTCTCCTCGACCTCTGGGCCCCTTCTCCACACGAGCACCTTTTTGAGTCACCCCATAAGTGGGCCAGAGAAGCACGCCCTCTGTGACAAGTGCTGCGTCCACAATGAGGCCTGCAAGCATTGGGCCTCTTCTTCCCTTGGGAGCGGGAGTGAACTGCAGGCCCCTGCGGATTCCGGACACCCACTCTCGCACGGCCACGTGCACGACTTTCACATCCAGAATAGCTGCGCGCCCTGCTCTGCAGGTCCTTGTGGCATGATGTCACTGGTGTGCTAGGCACCTTGGTGTCCTGAAGAGGAACATTGTGGTCATTAAGATCGCTGCAGTCTCAACGGTGGCATGGAGCCAGAGGTGACCTAGGTTGTGGGTGAGATGAAAAGGAATGTTATCAAATGAGATAAGGCAGCTCTGGAAGTTCTCCACTTACGGGAAAAGAGAGAAAAGCGTTTTCCTCCAGGGGCGGGGCAGTGTGGGCTGTTGGGTTAGCCTGTAGGAGCCTTCTGATGCCGGCTTTCCTTCTCTAAGGCCCCTCCATTTTCCATGCCAACCAAAAAGTTAAATGCGGAAGTGACTGTAGCACTCAAGTTCAAGTCCAAGAGCGGGGTGTGATTACAACACTGTTGAGACGCCTCGTATCTCTTCAAGAGTTTTCCTTTGACTGCCATATAGATTAAACAGGATCATGGAGGTCGCCCATCTATTTTGGTCTTAGGGGATGATGGTCAGTTAGTTTTAGCCATGACCATGTTGCCTGCTGCCATGGCAGCCTCTCCCTTACTGTTGACCATGCCATTAAGTTTCTGGCAATAAGAAGGAGCCCATTGAACACAGCGACCCTCAACAGTGCCATGTGTCCATCCAATAGCCTTGGCTTTTGAGATGCAGGGACACTTCTCTCCCCACTGACAAGGGAAGGTCTCCAGGTCTCTCTCAGGGGAGCAGCTGGGGGCTTGGATACAGGGTGTATCCACACCAGCATTCCTGCTTCCTTGGGTTCCTATGCTGGAGAATGTCGGGCATCTTGGCCTCTCTCGGGTGGCATGGGCTGCCGGGAAGTACAGGTTTCATGCAACCAACCAACCAGGCAAGTGGAATGCTCCTCTGCTCCAGGAAGCACCCTGCGGTAGCCTCACTTGCTAAAATCAGTGTTCTTTCCCTCCTTTCCTGGTTTAGCACCTTCAGAATCCATTCCCTTTTCCAACGTCAAGTTCAAAATCTTGCAGTTACTTGGCTGTGTGAGTCTCCATCAGTGTTTGTCTTTGTATCACAGGCTCCATCGGCATCACACTCTATTTGTGTCTGAAGACAATAAAAAGTGGGGAGGTAGAAGGGACGCTTCCTGTGACAAGAGAAGCTTTGCCTACTCTGAGGTCTCAGCACTATCTGCTCCATGTCCAGCCTCCCAATCTCACTCTTGTCCATCGATCCCCCAGTCAAGGAAAAGACAAGAGGAGGCTGTGCATTTAGCAGATGTTGTATCAGAAACCCATGGGCTGTCCCTTTGGATTTGGCTATGGTTGCGAAACATAAGGAATTCTTTTAGATAGTCACTGAAAGTCCTTGGCTTTGGATCCGTGCCTTAAACTAGAATTTAAGACCTTACTATTCACTTCTCAACTCACTGGCCACTTCTCCCCACAGTTCTTTGTGGGAATTCTTGTGCCTTTCATGCAGCTGTCTGGCAGCAACTCCTGTTCCTCAAAGTTTGAATTCCAGTGGGATCTTCATAGCACTGGGTGACCTTCACTGCAGGTGACCACAGTGATCATTTGTGCCATGAACTGAATTGACTTCAGACCCAACCAGATCAGAAATCCATCCAGTTCCCCCCACTCTCTGAGGCTGTATTGCTGCCAACACTCCAGGTATCATTCTTTTGTATTTCCCAGGGTCCTAGATTGCAAGCAACAGGAATAAGATTTGGCTAATTTAAGTAGAAAAATAATTCTTTTAAGGCACACTATGGAACTCACAAAATCCGTGGGCTGGAGGAGCTTGGAGACTGAGAGGGATGCTCCTGAGTAACACTGCAGAGGGGGTTCTGTAGGCCACCACTGGCTCTTGGTTGGTAGTTTGTGCTTCAGACAGTACAGATGCTGGACTCTGGGAACAGCCCACAGCATTTAGGGAAGAAGACAGCTGCAGGGAGCAAAAAATCTGGCTAATAGGAGAATATCAATACATGGTTTTTTTCTGACTTACTTAGACATTGATGGTTGCAAACATTGTATCAACTGTCCAAAAAATTCCCCAGGGATTCTGATTGGCTCTTTCTTCTTGACCATTGCATAGTGACTTTAATTTTTAAATTGTCCCCTCATGGGGACTTGCAGGCTGTGCCATTATATTCACATTCAAGGCAGAAGCGGGGAGAAGGCAAAAGCAGGGGTTTCTGAATCAGGATGGCAAGGGATCACCTGAAATCCCAAGTTGAACTTCCGCCTGCCTCTCTTTGGCCAGAAATGCACCCCACGCCCCACACAGCGCCCCTCTATGGAGGAAGCCTAGAGAGACTCGCTTGACCTGGCTGACCTCTGGAGTTGGGGCGGGGTGAAGGATGCTGGGTGAGTAGTCCTCAGCATAGATCAGGCACACAGTCTGTGCTTCTTTGAATGTCCAGCTTCTGGGGCAGGAGACTCTGATAGGCAAAGCCTGGACGGGTGCCACCTCTTGGCACCAGGAATGACTGGGAAGCTGACAATCTGGAGCCTGGAGCTCCTGTGGTGGGAGCTGCCACTTCATAAAACAGGGAATTCCCCAAATGGGGTGGGGGGAGCTCCCGTGCTGGAAGGCCAGACAGATATCTTGCCATATTGTTATAGATCTTCTCAGATTGTTTCATGTGTGCAGTTCAAAGTGAAACATTAACACTTTGGACAACAAATATGCCCTTTGCATGAAATTATCTGTCCCCAGAATTTGTTTATGCTTCCTTTTAAATGGTTGAGAGGCAAGAAGAAGGCAGGATAAATAAGGGGTCTGTTTTGCTCCTCAGCTGGTCTCTGAGACCCAGCTCCACCAGGTAGTTTGCCCAGCTTTGAACCTTGTACCCTGAATGAGCACTCAGGTGTCTAGAAACCCTGTGCAAAGCTGCTCCAGACTACCGACCACAGGACATGGGTCCCAGGTCTTTGCCAACTCCCCCACTCTCCCTACCTAGTACCCCTAGTACTTAGCACCTGTATGTCCCTACCTAGCACCTACCTGTGCTTCACTTCAGGGGACTAGAATCTCAAGGCAGCAAGTAGCTCATTCCAATAAACAAACTCATGCCAATATTTTCTT
Organism: Sciurus carolinensis; assembly: GCF_902686445.1. NCBI lineage: Eukaryota > Metazoa > Chordata > Mammalia > Rodentia > Sciuridae > Sciurus > Sciurus carolinensis. Next base: position 4,006,911 of record NC_062224.1, on the reverse strand, counting down.
GGGAAAAAACACTTTGTACTTTTCTGTTGATTCTGGCTATAGAAATGAATTATGGTTAGGAAGTCCATAACCAAACACAGCCTGCTCAGTCTAGAATAGTAAGAGTCTTCTAGAAGGAGCCCACTAACTAAAAGGAATTTCAGTCCATGAGGCAGGCAGGTCACCTCAACAATGAAAACCTTTACCTAACAGTAGGGAATTCCATCAACCAGCAGAGCTGACTTGCATTCAGAGATGTGAGTTGTCAGATGAGAATACCTTCAATGGTTACAGCAGCCACAGAATTACTTTTTGTACCTTGTAAAAGCCCAAGCCCTAGTATCATGTGACTCCTGGTCTCCAGATGCCACCAGGAAAGAGATTTGCCCTGCTCTGGGCTCTGATGTGTCCTGTTTTACCAAACCTAGGGAAAGAGAAAGGGGATCTTGTGGTTCCAGTCATCAGAGCACGTGGGGTATTGGGCTCTTGCTGAATGAGCAGCTGATGGGCTGACTGTAGCTTTGCTGTACTGCTTCCAAACAAAGCCTCCACTTTTTGTGGACTTTTTGGTCTAAATTGCAATCTTAGAATTCGGGTGCTGAGTTTCAAAGGTTTTAGGCATCCTGGGATTCAGAAGTAGGTGAAATGACGTAAATGACAAGAGTGTTTCACAGGCTAACTTTTTTCTCATGTAAAGGCCTGAATTTTTGTTTTAAAAGTTCCTATTTTAATGATAAGTTAGACTTTTTGTGAAATATACATGAATTTCATACTGATTATTTTAATCTCATGCTTGCAACTCCTCAAGTGAAAGACTATTAAGCACACCAGATTAAAAAAATACTTAATTGAGTCAAAATCCACACAATTCATTGATTTTTTTTTTTTTTTTTTAAAGTGCAACTGTTGTCTTGAAGCTGTTAGACCCTTGGCATTCCTTTGGTAATAAGTGGATTAGGTCTGGATTCAAGTAGAATTTTTCAAGTAAACTCCACATCTTGGACATTCCTTAACCAGAATCCAGGCAAGAAGGCAGATGTCAGAGCTCTGAAATGCTCCTTTAATGATTCAACACTTCCACTGAAACTTCGTATTAAGTGGTTCTCGGATTTAAAGAAGGAGGTGGCTTAGTATAAGCTGGGATCCACAGAGGTCAAGAGCCTGAACTGTTTCCTGTTCGTCTGAAGACAGAACGGAACTGTTACTACAAGTGGATCCCAGGAAGCACATCAGCGTCACGCTCTGCTCTAGGGATGTCATTGAAAGTGATTCGAGTTTTGGTGCAGAGAAAACTGGGTCCTCACCAGGCATTCTTGGGAGGGGTGTGGGCTGCCTGGCACTGTCAAGGTTCTTTGCGGCTCTCCAGAGACGGCGGCACCATCTGTGCAGGGTGTGAAACCTGCCCTCTGCAGGGGAATTAGCTGTGGTGGTTGCACCAGATCCTCCTGCACACGGCACGCTTGGCCACCTGCAGTGTGAGGTCTCCAGGCTCCAGTGAACCGTGCAGGAGTCTCACCTGCAGCTGCAGGGCACAGGGGACAGAGGTGAGAGGCAAAAGCTGTTCAGGAGTCTGCACAGCCCCAGGTTTGTGAGTCCCAAAGCTTATTCAACACTGGAGATTCTCTTGAAGAAAAGAAACAAAATCACAAACCCCAAATCAGGTACTCGAGTAATTATTCATTTAAGACAACAAAGTACACACATCCTAAGAAGCTGATTGATTCCAACTGTCAGGAGATCTGGAAGAGCAAGGTGCTATTTTTACCTACCCGAGTCATCTCTACATACCTGCTCCCTGTGTTCTGTGGGTTCACGCTGGTGTTCACGGAAGATCGATGCTACAGTATGATTTTCCGTGGAGGAAATAGAATTATTCTCTCTAGCATGATGGATCCCATTTCTTCGTTCTCACTGAAGTTCAGTAGTGGTCTTTTCAGTTTTGTAACGTGTTAGTCATGTGGCTTTCTGGAGTTATTTTCAAGTTCAGGGAAATTTCAATGAGTTTTCAGTTATGATTCATGGATTTCAGGGCATCTCCAGTCTTGTACAGGGATTGATTTGTTTTTGTTGCTTTTGTTTTTTTGTAATACTGGCGATAGAACCCAGGTCCTCATGCGTGGTAGGCAAGTGCTCTGTCACTGAGTTACACCCCCAAACCCAGCGATTCATCTTAAATAGTCTTTGGAGTCACGACATTACCCGATGTGTTGCCATGTTCCTGTTGTGGCCAGCTGTGAGTTACTTTATGTTAGCTCCCCTTTAGGTCCACTGACAGAGAAAGGAGGCCCCCTGGGGAGGAAGGCAGGCCAGCGCTGGGCACCAGGGACTCCCCCACCCAGAGCACCTTGGCATCTTCCTCTGCCTGCAGAGCTCAGGGACCGCTTTGGGCTTGGGAAGTGGGGAATGAGCTCTGGAGGCCAGTGAGCACCCTTGGCAGGCTAGCCCTCCTGTGTCCCTGCCTGAGGACCAAGGCAGGGGGGAGAGAACAGGTGAGGAAGCCCAGCCCCAGGGCTCGGGGGCAGCCACTGGGCTCCTGGGGTTCTGGGCTGGAAGATTTGACTAGCAGAGGCCACTGCGTGGACAGATTCCCGGGAACAGACGATGACCTTCTAGAACAGATGGAGACCTGGTGCAGGAGCAGGCAGAGGCAGATCCTGAATGGAGTGTGCTAGTCCTGCTTCCATGATAGGAAAGCAGCCGGGACAGCAGTTCCACGAGGATTGCTGTGCTGCTGGCCTCTTATAACGGGAAACCGACCAGAAGGAGTTAGCAGGGCAGGAGGGGGAGCCAGGCTCTTCCCTGGTGGTACTAGAGGAGACTCAGGGAGTCGTGGAGGCTGAGCAGCTGCCTCTCTGCCCACGGTGAGAGCACAGAGCCACACTGCGGCCGCAGCAGCGGTGGCCTGACCAGCACGTGCTGCCTCAGCACAGCCGGTCGCTGGAACGCAGCCAGCTTTCTGCCCTGACGCCCTCCACAAGCAAGCCCCAGGGGGCCATCTTCAGCAGCCCAGTGAGAGTCCACCAGCAGGGTCAGTGAGCAGCCAGCTCCTTCCCCTGTCAGCGAGCCGTGTAGATGTTTGAGCTGGAGAAGTTTCTGGAACCAGGTGGGACCCCCAGGCAGGCAGAGTGCTGAGCGACCCAGGACTCTGTGTGCACTGGGGCGGGACATGCTGGCTTCCCTGCGTGGGGTAACCCTGGCTGGTCACCACCCTGCTTCCTGTCCAGACTTGGCAGTGGACCTCAGAGAGCCAACGTGAGGAAGAAATGAAGTCCTGGACGACGTGCTCAGCCCACGTCCGCAACGCAGGTGCCCACCGTAGACCAGAGTAGGCCCCCGGGGCGCACCTCTGTGGTGTAGGGCTACTTGAGTAACTGCAGACCTGGGATGAACCCCACAGACAGAGCAGGTCACCCTTCCATAAGGAAGACCAGGACGACTAAGTCAGAGTCGTCTCCACGGAGGAGGCCCCAGCTGGGTTCCGCAGGCAGAGCTTTCCCTTGCTCATTCAATTCTCCTGGGCCACTCCAGGTGTCCAGCTGGCACCCACCCTCCTTTCTTGGTTTCCCATTCCTTTTCTGTGTGGCCCCGGGGGCCTAGAGCTGTGCCTGTCAGACTGGTTCGCTTTTCACTTGCTAACAGGGGCTGTCCTGGGAAGCACTGTGGGGTGGAGAGAAGGATTCCCTCCTCACACCACCAGCTGGAAGTGAGGGGGCTGACCGAGGTAGGCAGCTTAGGGGTGCTGACAGTGACCCAGAGCCACCCGTGTGTTAGTGGACAGGTGGATGCCAGCGTGCTGGGTGGATGTGGACTGCCGGGCTCCTCCTCTCTGGCTCCTCTATGCCACTACATGTGGTTCTCAGGTGGGTAATCACCTCAAAGGCATGGAGGAGGAGGTGTGGAACTAGGGAGAGCTCAAAGGACAGCAGGAAGTGGAGAGTGACAAGAAAAAGAGCCGAAAATGGGAGAGCAGAGGGTTCAGGAAGATGGAGAGCAAGTAGGGCCGTGATTGGCCCCAAGGATCAGAATCTGAGCACGTGGAGTGAGCAGGGCCAGACCTGCATTCCCTGGGTGGGAAGGTGCTAGAGGAAGCCAACATGCCAACAAACCAAAGCAACGTTTTTAAGATGTTAGGCTTAAAACACTCTCTCATGTAGTGTTTTTTCCTCCCTGTTCCCTCCGACTCGTGAATAATTAAAAGGAACTCAGAGAGGTTAGGGGCCTTTGCATGGCCTCACAGCTAGAGAGGGTGGAGCTGGCCTAGGAAACCCTGTGTCGGCTCTGGGCCCCTGGGTAGCATTGCCCAAGGAGCCAGGAGGTGGTCACCAGCTCCCAGGCTGGGATAAGACCACGTTGATTCTGCTGGTCACTCGGACATACAGTGGCCCCTGGAGTCAATGACTTTACCATGACAACTCCCCACTGCCCTGCTGTCCTTTAATGTGCAACCAGGCCCTGGACTCTGGTCAGTCCAGGAAGGACGGTGAGCCCTGGAGCAGTGACAGCCAGCCCGGCTCTGCTTCAGCAAGACCTGCTCCCGCTGACTGCTTGGCACTGGCATCCTAGCTTGAGCTGTGCACAGGGCAGGCCTTGGTCTGGATCCTCCCAACCCCCGCCCACCCTGCAATAGTAAGTCGTAAAGGGGTAGGTGCCAGGCTGCAGCTGCCACCTCTGTGAGCAGCCTGGGATGGGACCTGAGGGCCCAGCCGCTGTAGGCTGACAGCCACACGGACCTCACCGCCTGCTTAAATGCAACTCATGTCGGTGACTATGGCAGGTTCTGAGAGATGTTATGACAAAGGCCTGGCCAGCAAGGAGCCCAGCTAGGCAGGCAGTAGCTGCTTGCAAGCACGGTGCCTGTTGAAGATTTACTCAGTGCAGGGCACAGAGCAAGGGAGTTGGAACACCTGCAGGTGGGAGGCAGAACCTTGTGTGGCAAGGCACCAGGCAACCTGGGAGGAAACCAAGGCAGTATGAGCCCCTTGACCTCCAGAGATTCACCACCTAGTAAAGTGGACCTGAGCTGCACAGTCGTGGGATGGGGAAGGATGAGGACAAGGCTGGGTGTGATTTGCTCAGCAGACTCCAAATGAAGACCTGCCAGGGCAGGGGATGGAAGTGGGTAGATGTGGCCTAGGGAGACAGGCCGACCTGGCCCAGGGTGACTTTGCATCCTGGTGAGCCGGGCAAGCCAATCCTTCATCCTGGGCAGCAGCCTGGCTTGCACACAGTGGGGATGCAGTTTGCACAAGTGCATTCCATGCAACTCTGCAGCTCCAGATAACCCACTGAGCATGTACAAATCAGTGACCCCAATTTCCTGCTTCCTGAATCGGGGAGAAAATGGAAGTAAGGCAAACCTGAACGGGATTCAGGGCTGACCATCAGTGCTAGTACTTTTCCAAACCCTAATTAGTATAAGTTTGGACCAACAGCAGTGACCCAGGTGTTATATAAACCCCTAGACTGGCTGCTGTGGGGTCCTGTCTTGCACTGTAAGAGTTCTGGTTCTGTTCTTCAATAAGTTCTTCCATGACACTCATTCCTCCTGGTCTGTGGATTTCATTCTTTGAATTCATAAGATGAAAGCTCAGAAAGTAAGCCAATGGTGTCGGCAGCAACATTGAAGGACATGGCTGACCATTAAGAGCTACGATGCTTCTGGTTGCAGAGACCTGCAGTTTATGCAGACCCCACCTGCTAGCAGGAGTGGAGAGACTCTGGTCTCACCTGCCAGCAGTTGTGGGGAATACAGTTTCAATATTGAACAAGTTGTTTTTTCTCTTTGGTCCTCAATTCCCTAATCTGGAAATCTTGTGTTTTCTAACTGATGTGGCGGCAAATATTACGTGAATTAAGATACGTGGAGGATTTTGGAGAAGGAAATGCCTGTGACCCACAGCAAAGTAGCAACACAGCTCCCCAGCAACCAAGCCATGTGGCTGGTCTACCGGGCCCCGCTGAGAAGTGACAGCAGAGTGGCTGAGCCGTGGAATGGTAGCTAGTGTGCAGCCTGCCATGCACGCGTGGGGGTCCCGAGGCACTGCAAGCCAAGGCACGCTGACCTGTCACCCTTCGGTGGCAGGCCTGGGCATGGTACAGATGCCTATTGCAGAAGTCTGCTGCACACAGTGCTATGACCTAGAACCTGCAAGCACACACCATCTGATGACCTCAACCTCCTGATTCCTGACCTGTGGTGGGAAAATGAAAGTTGGACAGACCTGACTAGAAGTCCAGACTCCAGGGTTGACCAATGGGGTTAGTATGTCTCCAAACCCTAATTATTATAAGTGGGACCAAGAGCATTAGTACTTTTCCAAACCTTAATTAGCATAATTCTGGACCCATAGCAGGGACCCTCATGCTACATACCCGCTAGACTAGCACAGCTGAGGAACTCTGCTCCTGGGGCCTCTCATATGGTGAGCGTTGTACTTCTATTCTTCACTAAGTCCTGCTCATCCTCACTCATCCTGATCTGTGGATTTCATTTTTTAGTTTATGAGACAAGAATCCCGAGAGGGGGTGAGCTCTGGGTTCCGGGGCGACACTGGCTGTATCGCCCACAATCCAGAACTGCAGCACTTCCAGGCTGCGGGGGCCCGCAGCGTGTGCAGACCCCGCCCACCAGCAGAAGCACTGAATCAAGTTTCATTTCAAAGTTTTGATTTTGGAAGATGATGGGGGTGGCCCACCTGGTGGGGCAGTCTGGCCGCAAGCCCTGTGGGCTGCTTGGCCTCATCCTCCTCAGTCCTCGGCAGTGGGGAGGCCCTAACCAGCAGGGCAGGTCTCGTGAGCCATCAGGACTCAGTGATCGAGAGTTTGGGGACCCCACTGGCCACCACGGAGGAGGTCACCTCGGTTGCTCAGAAGATCCTCAGCCTGACACCCCTCCCCGCTTCTCCTAGCACATGGGGTGGGTCCCAGCCTGTGTAGCCACAGTGGCTTTCAGAGAACTCCAATTTGGGGTGTTTATAAAATGCCTTCTAATAAGAATCCTCGTTGCCCAGGTCTGGGATTACAACACCCACTTTATTTTCTTCATTTTCCTATGATCACTAGGAGACCGCAGCAATTTTCTGGAAGTCTTAATACTCCCAAGGCCCCTCAGAGGAGAGGATGCTGATAGCAGGAAGGTCAGGACCTTTTTCTTTCTTCAGAGACAAAAATTTCAATTGCTCATAGCAAAGTGCAGCACCCAGGTAATGTTGGTCTTGGCTTCCCCTTTCCCCCAATTCTAGTACGAATGCAAAGAATCCCACAGGTCTGCAGCACGGCGGTAGGCTTCTGTCAATCTCGAGTGACCTCAGTTGAGAATATTGTCTTCTAAAACCCTGTAGGCACACCCTCCACCCAGAGGAGGATGCATTTATCGCCCTGGGAGGCAAACGGTGGGTTCCCTGCCCCAGAGAGGGACCAGTCCCCTCTTCTATGGGCACTTTCTGTACACAGACACATGGACAGTGACCCAGAACGAAGCTGCCAGTGCGCCCACCCAGGAGGTACGCACACACGCAAGAGAGCCGCGGAGATCTGTCTCCAAACAATACCGCCTGCTGGTTCCCGCACTGTCTCATGATTTGGCGAATTTAGTGGATTTCCCGTTAGAGGATGTGAGAGCCACCAAAACAGAGCTCTGCTTCCATATCTCACTCAAAAACTCGTCTCAGGTAGAGCCAACCCTATACCTCTGTTTCTGTTTCATCTCGTGTAAAACTAAGACTCTCCCCATCTCCACTACAGGAAATGCTGGGCGTCTGTGTGATCCGGGGACGCTGACATCCACAGGTGTGTCCTTCGAGTCCTCTTGGAAGCGTCAGGGGCGCCTGGACGCTGCTGAGAGTCGTGTGCCTGCTGGAGAACTGCAGATCCTGGTCTCCCCGTGAGGCGACTCCTCTGCAGAGGGCAGGATCTGGGCTCTTCCCGCTGGATCCTCTAGGCAACCTGCCTCCAAGGGCTGAGTTTCTGATCCCCTCAGTCTGTGAGTACAGTACACCAGTTAGTACCCACAGTAACAGAAAATGTTTCTACCCTAAAGCTGCCATTATCCTTGAGATTCCTATTGAGACCATGGCTGAGGATTATTTTCTTTTTTCTTTTTTAATGAGAGCTTTAGAGTTATGCGTGGTAGTTGGGTTCCTCCTGACAAACTCATAAGTGCGTGGAATTCGGTTTCGGTTCATGTGCCCCTGCTCCCTCCATCCTCCCTCCCCGCTCCCCTTCTCCTTCGTCTCCTCTACTAGACTTCCTTTTGCTTGGTTGTTAATTTACATTCAATTGGTTCTTTCTACCTATGCTTAAAGATGAGGCTCCCTATCCTGTATATGCACATGACATGATTTTTTTACAGAAATAATTCTGCCTTGCCTCCCCTCACCATCCACTCTGCCTCTCCATCTCCTTGTTCAGTACCGATCTTCCCTTTATTCTGTGTTATCCTGTTCTTCCCTTCCCCTTTCCTTTATTTTACTCTAGCTTCCCACATGCCACCCACCAGTGCTGTCTCTGTGTCACTTCCTCTCACCCAGTGTTGCTGGAGCGCTGGGTTACACACCAAACGGCAGTGTCCGTGAGGATGCTCAGCACAGAGAGCGTCCCTTCCCACACCAGTTCCACCTATGGGTGTCCTGAACCACGAAGATCAAGTCCACTCGGGAGTTCCAGGTGTGGCTGGACCCCTCCTTGGCAGGTTGTCCGGCGACATCTGGACCTGTGCTGTCCACGGGGGAGGCCTCGGGCCACACGTAGCTCCTGAGCACTTGGACGTGGCAAGTCAGAACTGAGGGTTCCCTGGTGCACAATGCACCCTGGGGTCTGAGGCCTCGGAAGAAAAGGACGAAGGTAACAGACCTCGGTAACAACAATGCTCAATGTTGAGTGCGGTGAATTCTTTTTTTCATTTATGTGATGTGAATATCACATTTATTAAAATCGTTTTTTATTTTTACAGACTGCATTTTGATTCATTGTACACAAATGGGGTACAACTTTTCATTTCTATGGTTGTACACAATGTAGATTCACACCATTCATGTAATCATACATACATATATATATATATACATATATATATATATATATAAGGTAATACTGTCTGTTTCATTTTACTATCTTTCTGTCCCCCACCCCCTCCCACCCCATTTTCCTCTACACCATCCAAAGTTTCTTCATTCTTCTCTTCTCCCTGCCACCCCCCCCTCGTTATATATTGTCATGCAAATTAAAACCACCCTAAGATTTCATCTAACTCCAATTAGAATGGCTATTATCAAGAACACAAGCAATGATGTGTTGGTAAGGATGTGGGGACACTCATACGCTGCTGGTGGAGTTGCAATTGGTGCAACCACTCTGGAAAGCAGTGTGGAGATTCCTCAGAAAGCTTGGAATGGACCCACCATTTGACCCAGCTATCCTACTCCTCAGTTTATATCCAAGGCTTAAAATCAGCATACTATCAGAGACATAGCCACATCAATGTTCATAGCAGCTCAATTCACAATAGCTAGATCATGGAATTCACAACAAAGATTGCTCAGCCATAAAGAAGAATAAAATGGCATTTGCTGGTAAATGGATGAAGTTGGAAAATATCATGCTAAGTGAAATAGGCCAAGCCCAAAAAAACCAAAGGCCAAATGTTTTCTCTGATAAGTGCATGACAGTAAATTCTTAATAATGTTTCACATTATTAATTTCATGTGTTTTTACTGTTTTAAAGCATCAGGGTATCGTCTTTATTGCAAGGTGTGTTATAGTGCAGACCTGAGTGAGTTCAGATTTTCTAAATGCAGGTTTAGAAACAATATTTTTCTTTGTATTACACCTCTAGCTTTAAAAAGGACTTGCTGCCTAAGAGCTTTGCAATGTACAAAGTGCTAAAATAATTTAAGTTATTAAATTATTAATATTAATAATTAATATTAATAATTAAATATGTAATTCCACTTTATGGCTTTGTACTTCTACTGGACAGCCCTATTCTTTGTCCTCAGAAGCTGGGAGCTTGCATCCATTCGTTCATCAATAATGTGAATTTTATCAATTCATTTAATAAGTGTATGTGTTGACACTTGTGATTGACACTCTTCTTGGGAACCACATATGAAGAGCCCAGCTATACTGCAAGTAGCCCCAGCAGGGCAGCTGCATGTCACAGGAGCCACTTGATCAAAGCAAGATCACATTTGACTGTGCAGACTGTGGCTCTTCCTCCCTGGGTCTGCCATGTGTGTGGCCAACGGCTCCAGGTCTTGGGAGGTTGTTGGCATCATTGCCTCTGGCCACAGACCCACTGGCCCCGTGCAGCCTTCAGTCAAGTGTCTGTACAGAGAGGCAGGGAGGCAGGGAGGGCTGCAGACCCTCCAGGACACTTTCACCAACAAGAGGGCAGAGGGCAGCTGGGAAAGCATCCACTCAGCAGATGGAAACACTGAGGTCCAGGGGCCTCATGTGGAAAACTCAAACTCACGTTTTGGTGCACATCAAAGAAATATAAACTTTCTGATTTCAGGAACATTGACCTGAAGGAATTATGAGTTACTCTTGGAAATTTCTGAGAAATTTCTTGGTAGAGACCAGAAGGGAAATGCGAGACGAAAATAATTAAAGAAGCCATTGACTGGGATAAAAACTCTCACCTTAGAAGTCTTGCAAGAGAAAAGTCAAATAACCCGAGAAGTCAGCTGAACACCTAAAATACAAGGAAAAAATTAAATATATACACCATACTGGAATAAGTAGATAGATCAAAAAGTCAGAAAGATAATTAAAGATGGGACTCTAGTTACAGAGCATATGGGTTTAGACGAATAAGCAAAAGCTCCACAAACATTCTGGAAAGAGAGAGAAGATGGTGCCAGACTCGGAGGAAGAGGCCCCCTTGCTCCATGACCTCATCTCCTGGGCCTCCGCTTTCTCATCTCAGGAAACCTGATCACCTCCAAAGAATACTCTCAAATCCAAACTCAGTTCTGTGAAATGAATGAATAAATGAAGATCTTTTGTTTCTTTATTTTTAACTGAAAAAATTCATAGGTAATTTTTGTAGAAAAGGTAAAAATGACATATGAGCAAGAAAATGAAAACCATCAGTTCCCCCACCCGACAGGGCCTCTGCGAGTACCCTACTGTGTTTTCTCCAGAGTTGTGTGTACATACGTGTAGGTAAGGTCGTGCAATCTTACTACCTTTATTATTTTTTTTTTATAGTCAACAAAATATTGCGAGGGCATTTTCTTTCTTGGTTTGTCTCTGCTGTGGATTATAGTCTAAATGAAAGCACTAGGGTGTAATCTGAATTGACATTTAGCAAAATGACGGTATTTTTCTTTGTACAATGCCTTCGACTTTCCAAAGGACTCAGCCCAAGAGCCTTGCAATCTGCAAAGTGTTTTTACATCTTTCACAGCTGCCCTCCGCAGCGTGCCTGGCTCTGAGGCTGCAGCCACAGGCTTATTAAATAAGCAAAGGCCGTCATCCCCCGGATTCCCCTACACCTGGAATTAGGCTGGCCTCAATCTCATTTTTAGAGATTTTACATTAGGTCACGCGTTATGACCTAATGCAGCATTCGCACCGTCTCCCGGTGACTCTAAGCAGGGTGGACAGCTTGGTCTCCTTGCAGAGGCGGGAGCTGAGGGTGAGGCAGCACGGGCTTGACCTGGAGCCCCAGCCCGGCGCTCGCCCCTGCTTTCCAACTGCGAGGATGCCCTGCCTGCCCTTCACTGCGGCAGCTGGTGCCGAGGTGGGCCAGCCTGGCCCGAGGGCCCCGCACGATTCACATTCAGCTCGGGGTCAGGGAGCCCTGCTTTGTCCAGGGTGCTGCTTCCCCTGGTGTGAAGTCTCACCAGTGTTGACAGACACCACTGGTGTGGTGTCACCGAGTGTGGGAGTGGGCACGGTCAGTGCACCCCTGTGCTGCCCACTGGCTCTGGCGCGCCCTGCACCGAGCGGCCTCTGTCCTCTGCTCTTGGATCCTGGGGGCCGTCAGCGTGCGGAGGCGTTGGCAGTGCGGGGCTCTGAGGCTGACAGCCTCCTCCGGACCTGGGGAGCGCCTGTGGCCAGTCCCGTCCCCTTGGCCAGGCGCCACAGGAGCTCTTGCTTCAAGACTGTAGGCCAAGCTGAGTCTCCTTCCTGTCCCAGGGTCCCAGCACGTCACTATTCCTCAGCAGGTCTGAGCCCTGGCCTTCATGGGCTCGGGGGCAGGACGGAGGTGGCAGGTGGAGGCCGTCTGAAGCTGGGCACGGCAGGGCCATTTCTTCAAACCCGAATTGGCCCCCAAATCCGTAAGCTGTTTGGAAGCCTGGAAATCTGGCTGCTGGTGAGGCTTCCCAGGGCTACAACTCTTGGGGCTATTTTCCCCTTAAGCAACTTTGCTGAAACTCTCCGCGGTGGCTTCAGCCACTGTTGGCGAGTCCTAGTGAAGAAGGGGCGCTTTCTGGAGGACAGGGTGGGAGACCCGAGGCCAGGGCGCGCCGGCGGGGAGAAAAGCTGACCTGCGGCGCCATCTGCTGGCGGACTCTGTCATTGCGCGACGTGGGTGAATTCGATGAACTGGCCACAGAAATTCTACATTCTGTTCTTCAACACAGTCGGATTTGAAAATCCCTTAGCAAAAGAAATATGGAAAACAAACTCTTAATAAAGCATTACTTAGGTACTAACTTCTTCCCCACTATTTATTTAATCTGCTTTCTGGCAAAGATGGTGGAATTTCAATTCTATTTGCTTTCCGTCCCAACCCGCCCTCCCTCACAAACACAGGCAGTCCCAACTTACAACCGCTTGAGTCACAATATTTTGATTTTATGATGTGAAAGGGACACATTCAGCATTTCAGGGTTTGAATTTGACTCTTTCCCCGGGCTAGCGATATGCAGTAGGATGCCCTCTGCCTGCTGGGCAGTCACCCTGAGATCACAGGTGGGAACGAGCGGAGCTGTGGAGTGCCCTGTGCGACCGAGCTAGGTGTTCCTAGCTAAGTGTGCTTAGTGTATCTTTGATCCACCTGAGCGTATGCAAAACCTGCTCTTACACAGACGTTAGAGCCACACCCTGCACGTGACATTGCAACCCTAGGTACTGAAGCAATGTTTCATATCCTAAAACGTAGACTACCAGACCACACCATGCTGCCGGCGACACCGAGGCCCGCCACACCCCGCAGGGCTGTTTGGTTGGCCATCTCTTACCGGATGGTGATGGGAGGGTCAGTGCACCTTGGCGCACCTCGAACTCACAGAGGAGCCACACGTGGCCCAGGGTGTGTTCCTCAGCTGCAGCTACATACCTGATAAGTATCAATTGTGATTTTTGAGCCCAGAATAGACACCAGAATTCCAGGGTTTTCCTCTGCACCAAATGGGAAGTGAATGGATCCCAGGGGTTCAACTTTGAATCCGTAGGAAAAATCAGACAATGGCAAATCAAGTGCACTCACACGTGAGGCAAGAGCAATCCTGTTCTTTAAACTGCTCTTATTAATACGGCACTTTGGAAGCATGTAAAATATTTTTCCTATTTTTAGGAATTTTTATTATTTAAGTACACATCTTATTACTAACCTTCAGAATTCGTTTTTGGTGACTGACCACAGGATACCAATAAATAACTTTTATTCTTGTGGAAGATGCTGGGCCTCTTTTTGTAGCAGCATAATTCGGTCTCCGGCGTTAATCAGTGCTTCTCAGAAGCTGTCACTGACGCCATCTCACAAAGCCCTGTGATGTCCTCGATGGTGCTTCTCCTGGGCTACAGAGACTGAGGCCCAGAGGCAGCAGAGTCTTTCCTGGCACCCAGTCTTTCCTGGTCCCTCTGACTCACAGGTGGCGGGAGCTCGACCCCCACCCCATCCCAGTCCCCCTGAGCAGGTGCTCCGTGGAGCTGGGAGCAGAGGAAACACTCCAAGGACACTGAAGGACACCTAGAGCTGGGTGTTGGGTGGGTTTGCGCCTTTGGGGTATATTTGTTGAGCGCCTACTGTTTGCCAACCACGTGAGAAGACAATGCCAGGTTGGATCCTGTCCTCAGGGCTTGTCAGTGGATGGGGCAGGTGGGTAGGTCTAGATGACCACACTCCAAAGCAGGAAAGGGTCACTGTGCTGGAGACCACGGAGGAGGTGTCCCCTCCCCAACTGGGGAGGACGAGGCATGCTTCGTGGGCCTTTGCCTGGGTCTCTGAAGGGGAGAGCTGATGTGACCGGGTGATGCCCTGTGGTTGGGAATGGGGCCGGAAGCCCTCTCACCACTTGCATTTGGCCTTACGCTCTACAGGTTTTAACAAGTATGGTAAGCAAGGAAAAAACTTTTCCATTTTGGAAAATAAGTAAAATGCCCATTTCCACTAACAATGTAATTGTCTATGTAGGAAACCCTAAGAAATCTGCAAAAGGTCTATTAGAGCTAATAAGTGTGTCATCAATGCTATAAGATAAAAGGCCAATATACAAAACTCTATTTCATAGTCCAGCAACAAACAATTGAAAATTGAAAAGAAATAATCATTTTCACATCAGAGATGTGAAACCTGTGGGGATCAACTTCACAGAATGTGTGCAGGACCATACACTCAAATCTACTGAACAGTGCTGATGGAGTTTAAAAAGACCAGAGTAGGTAGAGATACCATGTTCATGGATTGGAAGACTCAACAGTGTCAAGGTGCAAATTGTTTCTAAATTTAGGTATAAATTCAAAGCCATCCCCGAAAGTCTCAATAGGCTTCTAAAAGTAGAGTTGGACAAGATTATTCTAAAAATTATGGAAAATCAAATATCTAAAATAGACAAAACTATTTTGGAAAAAGAGAGTCCAGTGGGAAGACTTACGTTGCCTGATTTGAAGACTTTTTATAAAGATACAGTATCTATGGCAGGGTCACATTGGTAGAAAGGTGCCCAGAACAGCAAGTTGAGAAACACGCAGACATGGCCAATGAACCCCTGGTCAGCACCAACATACCTCAGGGTGGGGAGGGCATTCCTTCTAGAAAATCATGCTGAAGCGAGTGGTTGTTCACGTGCAGCCATCAGGAACCTCACAGCTCGCTTCATATCATCAAGATATTTAGTGCAAAATGCACCTTAGACCTAAATTTAAGGGCTAAAGCTAAAAAATGTTTAGAACAGAGGTTGCGAAACTTCCTCCGAAGACCGGGTGGCAGCTATTTTGACTGACAGGCTGCTTGCCCCATGCTGCTCCCTTTCAGCTCGAAGAAGCCAAATCGGTCATCACCCCCTTTCCCTACAGCAGTAAAGGAGTTCCTAAAATTAGAGTGGTGAATGAAGTCAGACTTGGGGATAGGCAGTTAGTGTAGAAATAGGGGATCAGTCAAATCAAGGAAATGAAGTCCATGAAAACCATCTGCCTTTGGAAGTCTGGAAGGAGAATGGACTTTTTACATCTCACCTGCAAAACCAGCCCCAGTCACTTAGGCAGGGAGGAGAGAAAAGGCTTCAGAAAGAACTGGAGAGCAAAAGATTTTCTTAGAAAAACAGAAACAGGGGAATGTGATGTATAAAGCTGCTCCCTGCCCTTTCTGTTGCAGCCATTTTTCCCGCCTCCCAACCACTTGTCAATCTGTGAACATCCTAGCTAGCTATTGGTTCATCAGTCAGCTTGCAAGTATCCTTCTCCAATGTTAGTCCCCTGTTAGCCCGGCGGAATTCAACTGTTTACTGTAGCTACCCTGCCATCTTTTCCCATCCTTCTGTCTGTCCTCCTCACTTTCTCTGTCCTCCTGGCTTTCACACTCTCTCTAGCATGCCCTTTCTCATTCTCTTTCTTTTCCTCTCATTTTCTTTCTTACCCTGCAGGGAGACACTCTGGTTGCTTAATAAACTCCCTTATGTGATAAAAAAAAAAAAAAACAAAACTCTTCTGACTCAATAAGAAGCCTAACAACCTGATTTTTAAAAGTGGAGAAGAGGGGGGAAAACACTTAAATAAACACTTCACATGAGAAAACAAACAACCAGTAAACACATGACCAGATACCAGCAAAACTCATTGACTAGGAAATGCAAAACAGGACTGCAACAGAGTCCTGCTCCACATGCACTAGAAGGGCTAAAATGGAAAAGGTGGGTAATAAAAAGAGTTGGCAAGGACCTGGGACATCTGGGAATCTCATCTGTCACTGATGGGAACCCACAATGGTTCACTCACTTTGGAAAACAGGGTTTCTTATAAAGTTCAGTGCCCACCAACTAGACAGCCCAGCAATTCTACTCCTACATATCTGCCCAAGAAACTTAAGAACGTATTCACACAGAACTGGTACACAAACATTGTACCATTATCTGTGGTAGCAGCATTATCTGTGAGAGCTAAAAACTGGAAACAACCCAAAGGTCCATCAACTCATGAACAGAGAAAAAAATATTTGCATATCCATAAAATAAAATAGTACCCAGAAATTTTTTAAAGGTGGAATAAATCTCGTGTATAAATAAAATAATCTCCTTGTATAAATCACACACATATATATATCTACACACATATATATACATATATATATCTACATACCTATATATATATATCTCAAAAGTGCTGTGGTATATGAGAGAATTGAGGCACCAAAGATCACTCATTATAAGATTTCACTCATCCAGGTGCTGTGGCCCACCTGTACTCCCAGCTACTGAGAAGGCAGAGGTAGGACGATCACAAGTTCAAGACCAGTGTGGGCAACTTAGTGAGACCCTGTCTCAAAATAATAAATAATTTTTAAAAAGGGGATGCAGCTTACTCCTCAGTATTGAAAAAAAAAAAAATCCATGTATATGAAACTAGGTGCCAAATTGTAGTGGCAGAAAGCAGATGCCCACTCACCAGGACTGGGGTGGAGGCGGGTTGACTAGAGAACACAAGGGATCCTTGGGGAGCAATGGAATCGTTCCATATTGCGATTGTGGCCGTGCAAAACAACTACAGGCATTTGCTAAATCTTGCAAAATCATATTCTGAAAGTCGGTGCATTTTAGTGTATGTAAATCGCACCTCAATAAAGCTGATTTAAGAGAAGAATGACTAAGAAAAACTCTCCAAAAAGCAGAAAAGGGGGCAGAGCAAGCCCTCCCAGGGGCTCAGGCTGTAACTCGGTGGAACAGTGGACGCCTGCTTGGCGCCAGGCACAGGGTTCAACGTCCAGCTCCAGGAAGTGCCCGACCAGCCGTGCACCCGGATGAAGCGTGTACCTGCCCCAGGCCTCTATTTCCTCGTGAACCAGGAAAGAATATCCCCTAGGCAAGTGTCAGGTTCTGTCTCCTTTTCCTTCTCCTCCAGACCCTCAGTCAGAGCCTGCTGCAAATCAAGATGGTTACTGGTGGGTGAAGTCACTACGCCCGCCCACAAGGACTTGGATGGAACAGGTGTCCCTCGAAGGAGGGAACTCTCCTCTGCAGAGGGAAGGATGGAGGACTCCCAGTGCTGTTGGGGGAGCACGCGCGGATGCGAGGCGTTCTGTTCTTCCCCGAGGACGCACGTTTTCAGAGTGGCCCTTCACAGTACGAATCACAAGCTGCAATGCTCAAGCCTCCCCCTCAGCAACCCACTTCTGTAAGCTACGTGAGAGAAGCGCGGTCCAGAAACCACGAAAACAGGCAGAGGGATGCACTGCAAGAGCAAAGCTGCTGACCACCTCAGTGCGCACCAGCAAGGCCTGGAGGAGCGACTCAGGGCCCTTCAGGGCGTGGGGTCCAATGGGGCTGACGGACAACGTCAGCAGTCTGTACGGCTGGCACAGGGAGCAGCGCCCCGGGTGTTGTCACGTGAAAGATGGCCACAGAGGGTCCTGTCAAAGACAGGTGTGTGGCAGAGACCCTGGCTGGTCCCCAGGGAGCGCCCTCTTCCTCCTTCCTTCCTTCATTTCATTAGTGATGGGGGTCTGGCCCCCTCCAGGCCTGTTGGCAGCGGACAGCTGAAGATTGGCTTGGGTGTCTGTGAACGTGCTGGGGACAGCGTGGCCCCGTCCTGCATGCGGGTGAGCAGCCAAAGCCCCCTTGGGTCCTGCCTGGCAGAGGGTCTCAGTTCTGGCCAATGGAGCGTGGGCAGAGTAATACAGGCAACTCAGGTCACATCCTTCAAGAGGGAATTAGCTGTCCTTCACGTCCTCTGTCCCCTCCCTGTGACCCTAGGAAAAGTTTTGATGCAGACAGGGGCCCTGCTAGAGGTGAACTCTTGGACTGAGTCAACTGCCTGCCCTGTTCTAAGCCTCCCACTGCTTCTAGAAGGAGAAAGCCGCCCCTGTCTTGTTGGAGCTAGTGTGGTTTGGAGTCTCTGTTGTAGCAGCCAGTCCTACGCTGGACACCACACAGTGCATGTCTTATGGTGTTACAGCTTTAATACCTGCCGGGGATACTGTGCCAGGCGCTGTCCGGGCTCTTCACACCAACACTTGTTGAACCCAACAAGCCCTGGGACTGAGGACCACGATTGTGCCCATTTTACAGAGGAGCACACTGAGGAAGGTCACCGGGGTGGGAGACGGGCACCCTGGCACTCTGACTGGACTCTGTGTCCTACCATGATGTCCTGGAAAACAGTTCTGGAGGGAAGCATCTCAAATCGCCTCTGCAGGAGGGGAGGCAGGGGAGGAGGGGGGATTCTCCCTTTTACAGGCCACGTTTCTGAATGTTTGAGTCTTTCAGAAGTCTTGCATTATTTGTGTAACTTAGAAAAGGGAAGTTTAAAATAAGGTCCAGATATTTTAGTGAGAAATACATGGAATGGAGAGTCTTGACATTAGCTTAAAATATAATTGTATAGAGGGAAAGAATCCACTTTGGAGGCGTAACTGCTCACGGGAGTTGACATTCTGGGAACACCAAGATGGATCACTGGAGAGGAGTGGAGGGTGAGCAGGATGGGTGTCCATTCCTGATTCCCTGGAGGCGGTGTGGAGGGTGAGTGGGGACAGGTGGCTCCAGACAACAGGCGACCATGACGAGAGGCAGCAGGGCCTGAGCCCAGGGCTTCTGTTTTCAGCTCAGCACAGACGTGGGCCACGTGGGCCTTGCCCGCCGGCACAGAGGAGCCACCTGCATCCTCTTCTCTGGTGCACATTGTGGGGGAGGGTCTTTCCTTTCCCAGGAAGTCGTTAATTAAAGATCCTGGAAAACAATCATCCAAAGCATCAAACTCTTTCCCATGTGGTTCTTCAAAGGCAGAACCTTTCATCTCTAATCCAAGTCCTTGGTTCCCCCCTTATTTCAAATCTGAGCAGTTGCCGGAATGTTCTGAGGGAGCTTTAGCTCTCCCTTAAAACCCAGGCCCACTGACTATTTGTGTTCCATCCCAGGCGCTTCCCCACAGGCAGCAGCAGGACGCAGCTTGGGTCAAGCCATGGCACCGGCCTGGGAGGATCAGGCAGAATGATCCTTGTGGGAGGCCCGTGTCAGATCCTCTCTGGTTTAACAGGGAGGAGCAGGATGCGTCAGTTTCCAACATGGAAAAGAGTTCTGCAGCCAGGTTGTGCTCAGAAATGCCCCTTTCAACAGCCAACTCTCACTCCCCAATATCGTACCTATCACACACACACCCCACACATGCACACACTACTTATACTATGTGCCTTAGTCTGTTTTGTGTTACTGTAACAAAATATCTGAGACTGGGTAATTTATAAGGAAAAGAGGTATAACTTGACTCAATTTTGAAGGTGAGAAGTCCAAGTTCTGTGGGCCACACCTGGCAAGAGCCTCATGCTGCATAATGGTAGATGGCATCATATGTGCTGGTAATCCCAGCACCTCTGGAGGCTGTCTCAAAATAAAAATAAAAATAAAAGGGCTGGGGATGTAGCTCAGCGGTAAAGCACTTGCCTTGCATGTGCCAGGCCCTGGGTTCCTTCTCCGGCACAGGAAAAAAGAGCAGACCCTGTAGATGCAGGGCACACGCAGCATCCTACCTCTTGGGGCCTGGGATGAGACACGAGCAAATAACCTGAGCAAAGGAAAGCATCTTTTCCACTCGGTCTAAAGACACCGCTTACCCACCAACGCACGAGGGCTCCAGGCCAGGGCTGTAAGGTTTCAAAGGCGGCCATCGGCTGCGCCACCAGGACCTATGCACCCAGGCAGGGCACTCCAGCTTTGGCAGCATCGACCCCCAAAGCAGCCCTTAGTGCACCCAGACCCCACCGCGGAGGGGCTGGCCCACCGGGTCTGGAGGCACTCAGGGGGCGTTGATTCCCCAGGCCACTGCGCTGGTCCCACCTTTGAGAACCACAGGGCTTCCTCCACCGAGCAGGGCCCTTCTTCCCGGCAGCCCCGACCCATCGGCACCTGACCCGCCAGGTGTTCGATTAGTCTCCCTCCCACCTCTAGCAGTGCGACGGGGGGGCTTTGCCTGGTTCCCTGCTGGACAAGCACCGCTGTCATTGCTGGACGGGAGCAGGCCACCCTGAGAAATGGGGCTGGGTGGAGGGCCCTGAGTTCCAGCCTCAGCACCGCAGCAACCATCCGACCAACAGACTGATTAACTAGTTAAAGTTACAATTAAAAAATAAATTAAAAATCCCGAAGTCACGTAAGCGGCAGGGCTTCCGCCTGGAGAGGGATGGATGGCGGGCAGAGGTCACACGAGCGCCTGCTGCCACAGCCTCCAGCTCCACGTGTTTCTTCTTAACAGCGATTTCCCTGCTTCTCGTGAGCCACGGGCTTTTCAAAATAAAAGTATGTTTTTAATGGGGAAAATAATATGGCGACATCACCTCTCTCCAGATAAAGGACATAGAAATCGTGTATATCAAACCCTCCTAGGACACGGGAATGAGTGGCGACGTGGCCTCTGGTCTCCTACTGGTGTGAATGTCCTGCGTTATTGGAAACATCTCACAGACCGAGAAAGAAGAGGTCTGGCGCAGGGTACCGGGCAGGCGAGGCATGGCACTCGTGCTGGGCTGCTAAGAATCTTGAACCACGCGCTACCATCCGAGCGACAAACAGGGATTTAGGGTCTGGCGGGTCAGAGGCTAGAAGAGAGACCAGTTTTGCATAGGGACTGTGTATTAGTTAACGGGATTGTGTTGCTATTAAACCATGATTAGTGTACTGTGGTTATGGAAGCAAAATATTTAATCTCAGGACACCCATGATCAACATTGAGGCAAGAAGGCCATGCTACGGTTTAGATGTGAGGGGTCCCTTGTGTGTGAGAGGACACAAGAAAGCCAGGAGGTGAGACCTGGGCCGTGAGAACCTGAACCTACTCAGTCATTCTCCCCCTGGTGGGGATTAACGGGTGGTGACTGAGGCAGGCAGGCAGGCTGTGGCTGGAGGAGCTGGGTCCCTGGAGGGGAGCCTTTGGGGTTTAGAGTTTGTCCTTGTTGAGTGGAGCTTTCCTTCTGCCTCCTGGTGCCATGTCCCCAGCTGCTTTCCTACACCACACGTGTCCGCCATGATGTTCCGCCTCACCTCAGGCCTGAGCCGTGGAGTTGGCCATGTAGGGACTGAGCTTCTGAGACCCGGAGCCCCAAATAAACTTTTCCTCCTCTAATTGTTCCTGTTGAGCCTTTTGGTCCCAGCAGTAAAACAGCTGACTGAAACGGGTCATCTCTGCAGCTGACTCTCAAATACTCATGCAAATAGCGTAATAACACACACACCCTCAGGCCTGAAAGAGGGGAAGCAGGAGTGGGGAGAGCTGGTGCATTCGCTTTCATCTGTTCCCACATTCGCTCAAGGTTTGCTGTTTTTTCAAAATAAAAGAACTTTTCAAACAACCACCAACATCAAAAAGGCATCAAGCTGATTCAAAAAGGGCAAAAACTTACATGGACATTTCTCCATCGCTAAGCCAGGGGAAATGCAAGTCAAAGCCGTGGTAAGATGCCACCTCGCACCCTTCAGGATGGCTCCTAGTTAAGAGAAGAGACGAGGTAGTAAGTGTCGTTCAGGATGCGGGCAAGTTGGAACCCCGTGCAGTGGTGGGAACCAGCACGGCGGGTCCTCCAAATATCCAGAATTCAATGGCCACGGGGTGCAGCGATTCCGCCGCTGGGTGCGTCCCCCAAAGAACTGAAAGCGGGGTCTCAGGAGATGTGTGTACATATGTGCTCGTGGCAGTGTTGCTCACGATGGCTCAACGTGGAGGCAGCCGTGTGTCTGTGGAATGGAAAAACAAGATGTGGCGGATCCAAACAATGGACGTGAGCCTGACAAAGGAAGGAAATTCTGACGCACACCAGGCACCGATGGATCCCGCGGCATTATGTTCTGTGCGACCAGCCTGTCACGGAGGGACAGATGCCATATGATTTCACTAACGGGACTTTCCTAGAATAGTCAGATTCCTAGAGACAGGAAGTGGGATGGCGGCTGAGGGAAGGAGAAATGGGGGGTGCTGTTTAGTGGGGAGAGCTCGGCTCTGTGAGGTAAAGAGGTGGTTGAGGGCTGGGGTTGTGGGGAGCGCTTGCCTCGCACGAACGGGGCACTGGCTCCATCCTCAGCGCCATGTAAAAATAAATGAATAAATAAAATAAAGGTATTTTGTCTGTTTACAACTAAAAAAATTTTTTTTTCAAGTTAAACAAAAAGGTTGTTGAGATGGATGGTGGTGATGGCCACACAACACAAACACAGGTCACAGGGTGGAACTCGGCACTACGGTGTTCCCAAGGGTAAATATCATGCACGTGTATTTTACCAGAATAAAGACAGATTTTAAGGACCAAAGGAAGAAAAACTACCCACCTGTCAACCATTGTAATGATTGATTCTGGCAAGGATCACCAATGGGTTGAAATTAGAGGGCAAAAGTTTAGTGAAGAACAAGGTGTTTACATAGCCTTGAATTATCTCCACAACAGACTTAGCAATTATAAAACAAAACACAGTGAGTTTGTAGTAGGGAAGTCTAGGCCATGTGATTGTCCCGGGTGACCAAGGTTAACCAGGTGTCACCCGACACACGGCCCTGAGGACACGGATCGCCTCTGAGACGTTCACGCAAAATTCTGATCTAGCTGTGAAGCAACCCTTGCCAAATTGAGGAACAGTCTACAGAAGAACTGGTCTGTCCTCTTAAGATACACTGAGGTCATGAAAGGTAGGGCGACGAGGAACTCTTCCAAATCAAAGAAGACTGAAAACAGGCAGCAGTGAAACGCAATTGATGATTTGCTACTTGCTTTTGCGGACGTTGTTTTGATATTTGACCGTCTTTTTGTCACTGTGATAAACAGCTTAAAAGGGGGAAAGATTTATTTTGGCTCAGAGGTTTGAGCCTGAGGTGAGGTAGAACATTGTGGTGGAAGGAGGCTGCTTATCTCATGGAAGCAGAGAGAAAGGAAGGGGGGCCAGGGACAAGATGAACCCCTCAAAGGCAAGCCTCACGACTTCCTCCAATCAAGTCCCACCTCCTATGGGACCTGGGACAAAGCCTCAGCACATGGCTTTTGGGGAGAATGAAGATCCAAACCTTAACAGTTAGAGTTGAGTGTTATGTCAATGACGATGTCCTTATTGTGGTAATTGCACTTGGCTATGTCAGATAATGTTTTTAAGAAGCGTTCAGATGTAAAGGGGCACCATGTTTGCAACTTACCCTCAAATGGTTCAGTTAAAAATATGCACATGTGTATATATCTACACCGGGTGTGTGTGCATACACAGAAATAAAGCAGCATTGGGGGAAATCGAGGTGAAGGGTATACAGGCAATTTTCTGTTATTTTATTCTTGCAACATCTATGTGACTCTGAAAATTACACAAGTCAGAATTAAAAATCAAAATGACAACAGAAAGCAAGTGGAGCCAGGGAGGTCTGATGATAATGACCCAGGAGGATGCTCAGAGGAAAGAAGGACGCAGAGACTGAGATTAGACTCTACCCTGAGAAGTTTGGCCTCTTCCGCCTCGAAGGCAGAGCGGACATGACCATGTCTCCCTATGCTTTTTACTGCCTCTAGAAGCAGATGGATTGAGCACCACTGCTGGGTCCACCCCTTGTCATTGACCCAGGCCACCTTTATCTGAGTGGAGTTGAGCCTCAGTTGATGAAGGTATTCATAGGTGAGTCCCCTAGAATTGAAACAGTAACACATTTAACTCCATGTGAAATCTGAAAGGTGAAGGATCTTTCCATGGCCACGTGTGGACAGTGGCCACACCTCATGGCAGAGCCTCCTTCTGGGATGGCCAGCTAAACTGACTGTTTTCCCACTCACCATGGGGACTTCTGTCTGAATAACCAGGTGGGCAACTTACTGTGGCTTCTCCTAGACACGGCCTGAGACCTGCTTCCTAAATTTCATCTTCCTGCTTCATCAGGATGACAGAAGTCAAAGAAAGAGCGCAAGTCTCAAAAGAGCAGAATTTCACTTAAAAAAAATTCTTTTTTTTAATAGTGCTGGCCATGGACCCCAGGACCTCGCTGCTCCTGCCAGGCAAGAGCTCTATCCCTGAGCTGCACAAAAGACACTTTTAAAAATTCTGGTGTATCAGGGAATTATGGGTGCTGTTGCTACTGCCGGTACTGAAGGATTTTTAAAGATATTACTGAGATCTTAAGTGGCTAACTTTGATTAGTGTGCAGCACCGGGCTAGGCTCTGTCAACCTAGGGAACCAAATGGAGTACATGCTTCCTCGAAGAGCTTCCATAGGAGGACCTCCCCCCAACACCGGGGGCAGACTAAAGGAGGTGGCAATACAGCGTGCACCTGGAAGACCTCCGGCGCATCATGTGACATGGTGACATGAAGTATTCCGTGAGCAGGTTTGTGATTGCCGGGATGTTCCGGCAACTACAAATTGTAAAGGAGTGAGAGAGACTCAGACCACAGTGTCCTGTTAGGAGATGCAGCACCAACATCACGTCCCACAGGACTGGGCTGTGGGAAGGAGTGTGGGCTATAAATAGGAAATGACAGTGCGTTTACAATATATACTGACTTGGGCAGGCCAGGCTGATGAAATAAGGGAACATGGGCCTGTATAAATAGAGCGTGCATAGTATATACACCCGGCGCAGCAATGTTTCCTGTGGGTGGAAATCAAAGCAGAACCCTTGCCTGCTGTAGAAAGGCAGGATGGTGTGGGAGAGAGAGTGTCAGCTTTGGTGAGGGACTCAAATCTACCACCCAAGGGAGCCTGGGCAGGTTATCCAAAGTGTACTGCACTTCCTGGTGTGGGCCTGCTAGCTTGTGCTGTTGTTAGGACCACATGCACTGCTGCATAAAGCACCTAGCAGAAGCAAGTGTCCCACAAGGTCTGTTAAGGCATTGCACGGTTAAGGTCTTGTCTGTCTTCCCCCAAAATACTGCAAGCAGTACAAAAGGGTTGTGCCTTAAAGGTCCTGGTATTGAAAATCCCTAGTACTGTGTCTGACTCATGGTATTTCCTCAGGAGATGCTGACATAATAAGAACCATGAAAACAGTACCTGGAGGTCATAATGGTGGCTTAGTGTCAACTGCCTATGTTCTCTGAATCTGTGTCAGGGCTTTTCAAGGATCACCTTATCTTGTGTTCACAATTCTTTGATTGTAAGTGTGACTATCCCACACAAACGGTGAGGATATGGACGGTCTGAAGTTTGCCCACACTTACACAACTGGTAGTCTGGGTACAGGCCTCGCCAACCTGGACTCTGGGGGCTGTGCTGACCCAGCAGTCCAGAGCCGCTCTCCTCCTGCAGCATTCTCTGGGAAATCCCGTGGGCCAATAGGAGTTCCAGCCGCTGTCTGAGTACCAAAAAGGGAGAGAATCTGTGAAGGGGTAGGAGCATTCCAGGCTCAGACAACGCTCCAGGGACCGCTCTGATGTGTGACCCAGGGTAGGGTGGTGGTGGTGGGGGTGTTGGAGAATAGACTGTGCACAGGCGGGAAGAGGCCCCTGGGCTCCAGCCCTCCTCATCCGCAGGGCCCGGGCAGCAGTGGGCCTGAGCCGTGTGCAGGTGGGCAGAGGGGCAAAGAGCCTTCATAGGGGATCTCGGTGGTTCGAACCGGTGTGGGGCCAGGCAGCCCAGAGATGGAAGGTAGAGCAGGGGGCTGTGGAGCAACCGAGCCAGGAAGTGCTTTCGGAAGGATCAAGCTGTGATGCAGGACTTAACAATAGACAGCATTAGCTGCTCTTTAACCCAGGGAGAAATTCAGTCATGCTGGGGCTATTTAATGTAATGGGATTCCAAGGGACAAGGCACAGGGGTACAGCACTTAGCACGTATGAGCCCCTGGATTTGATCCCCAGCACTGCAATAAATAAATAAGCAAATGAATATGGGGTTCTTGTAGCTGGATCACCTTGGGTCACCTGCAAGGGCCCAGTTGTGTGATCTTAACAGGATGATTTAACCCCTCTGGGTCTCTGTGTCCCTCTGTAGTACAGGGATGGCTTCTCCCTTGTGAGTGCAAGGTACATTAACACCTGTAGAACACGGGGTACCTAGCAAGCACTTGACATTGTGACCTCTGATGGCTAACAAGTTTAAAAGACAGTGTCATGATACAAAACGTTTCTGCTCAGAAGCTGTGCTTCATTTGGTTTTTCTTCCTGTTTTCTGCTGCTTCAGGATTCACATCCTGTAAATATTATATAGAATTTGTTGTTTACTGGGAGAGGGATTCCAGACTAGCTTCCAGGACCTTGATTTTAGCTGTTGGCAGGAAATGGGGATGTCCTGTTGACCCCTCTGAGTTAACAGTTCTGAAACCAAACACATCTCCAGCTCCAGCTGTCCCAAATGTCCTCTTCCCTGATGTCAAAGCCAGCACTGGTTTCCTGACCTGCCCTCAAGGCACAAAACTTTGACCCAATTTTAACCTCATTTCTTCTTAGCTTCAATGTCAAATCTGTCATCAGGTCATGTTCCTTTGTTCATTGTAACATCTCTTGGGTTCATTTCTTCCAGATTTCCATCTCTTTCTTTCTCACTCCTGCACACCCACCCGCCAACCTCCCCCCGGAGTCCTTTAATGACCTACTGTCTCTTCTTTCAACCAAGTGCCAAATTAATGATCAATGGCTGAGCTCCTTTAGGATACCACTTAAGTCACTTATCTTGCTTTATCAAGAACTTTCAATAGTTCTTTGCATCTAAGGGCGAGTTCAAATTCCTAGATCTATTATTCAAGTCTTGGAGCAGTCCCTCCCAAATTCTCTGCTGGGGGATGGTGCCTTGCATCCACCTGGCTCCTGGACCTTCCAGAAGGTCCGGTTTGATGCCCACCGCCTGGCACAAAGCTTTCCCTGGAATCATCCAGTTCTAATGTCTTATCACTCGGGGCTTCAGCGAACCTAACCCTGAATTGTGCCAAACACTGGTGACTTTGTCTTGGAGGGTGGGACCCTATTTCTTACGGAAA
This sequence comes from Sciurus carolinensis, assembly GCF_902686445.1. NCBI lineage: Eukaryota > Metazoa > Chordata > Mammalia > Rodentia > Sciuridae > Sciurus > Sciurus carolinensis. The sequence continues at coordinate 3,979,628 of NC_062224.1, read as the reverse complement.
CTCCACATTAGGGAACCCAAGATCAGGCGCTCAAAAACTGCTGTGTGAATGGATGGTTGAGTACAGGAACATGCTCCTGGCCCAGTCCCCTCTCCACTGATGCCCAGCGCCACTGATGCCCCTCAGGAGGCATGCGACCCGACACCGGACGCCGCACCGGCACTGGGTTCCCGAGCCCAGAGCGTTTCCAGGTCGCCAGCGGGACCACCGTGCGCAGCCCAATGCTTTGCTCCCTCCAGCTAGACCCGTTCGGCGGGAGCCCACAGTTGGTTGGTTTCGGAACCGCGGGCATCAAGGCCTACTGCACCAGAACGTGGGGGACCCGGTGTCGCCCCGCGCTCCCCGTAGCCGCCACTGGCCACCGGGCCGTGTCGGCCGCGCGGGGTGGACGGGGCGGGGCCCTCCGCATCTCCCGCGGCTCCCCTCCCCGTCTCCCGGGGTGGGAAGGCTGGGAGGCGGAGGCGAGGAGGGGCTGCCGAGGGGCGTCCGGTTACGTCTCCGCCTTCCCAGCCGCGGGCCGCCGAGCCGCTCGCTGGCTTTGCGGGACAGCAGTCGGGAACATGTTGGCGGCGAGCAGCGGGCGCGGGGCTGCGTGGACGCGGGCGCTGCTGCTGCAGCTGCTGCTGGCGGGGCCCGGGGGCTGCCTGAGCCGCCAGGAGCTCTTCCCATTCGGTCCCGAACACGGGGACCTGGAGCTGGAGGACGGCGACGACCTCGTCTCCCCGGCGCTGGAGCTGAGCGGGGCGCTCCGCTTCTACGACAAGTCGGGCATCACCTCGGTCTACGTGAGTCGAGCCGGGCGGGAGGGCGCGGGCTGAGCGGGGGTCGGCAGGAAGGCCCGGCGCGCCGGGGGCGCCTGCCGAGCCGGGCGGACGTGGGCGTCGCGGGCGGGACCCAGCCTTGGGCCGCCGGGGCGCGGCGCGGGGTCTGCGCGCCGAGGGGTCTCCGGCCTCTCCCCGCGCCGGGCGCTGCCTCCCGAGGGACACTCGCCTCCGGGGGGCACCGGTTCGCCGGGTCTGTCGGGCTCCGCGCGCGCCCTGCCGGGACGCGGGGACTCGGCGACCCGGGGAGACAGGGCGGAACTTCCTCCCCGCGGCGGTGGGCTGCAGCCGCCGGCGGTCGTCGGCGTCCCGCCTTTGTCCCGTGCCTTGCGTGGCAGGACCCGGCCGGGTGGGGCCAGGTGCGGACTCGGAGCCTCGGCAGGAGAGTGACCAGGGCAGGACCGAGCCCGCGCGTGGACCCAGGGACTGCTGAGGGTGCCGGGCGGGAAAAGAGACAACCGGCTCCCCGCCCGACAGCCGCCTGCATCGGTGTGTGGGGACTGCGGCGCTGTCTTGGCAGTGACTCTGCTCTCGACTTGGGCGCCGTTCAGAGTCCAGAGTTCAGGGCTGGGAACGCAGGGCGCCTGGGTGATCCAATTTCCTGTGGCCGAGCATTGTCACCCCGGGGGGCCCAAATGAGGAGCGAGGCCAGACGACCTTTAGCTCTCTACATCCTTTCCAGCCTGGCCGGGCCTGGGGGCGTTGTCAACTCCGTCCAGCCCTTTGGTGCCGCTGCCTTCCGCAGACGCGCACCATGTGGATTTCATAAAAGCTGCGTGCATTCCAGCAGTGGGGGGCCTGCGCGAACAGCGCCCGAGCCGGTCCTGCTGGGGAAATGGCCGTGCTCGCGTCCCGCCTGGACAGGGAGCGCCTTGGACGACACCCTCGTGGAGGTCGTGGGTGTTGCCCGAAGCGATTGAGTCCTTAGTCCCCGACCCACCAAGAGCGCTCAGCCTTGCCGGATGACCTCCCTGCCCCGTTGGGCAGTCTGGCCCGGTCTGTAGACCCCTTCTCAGTATAATGCTTTTAAATGCATACAGTAAAATCCTTGAGCTTACCAGAGATCGCACATGTTGAAATACAGATCAAAATATATTTTTAAAATGTATGGAGTAGTGTAGTTCTTACTTTTAACCACATTAAATAACAAGGTGGGACAGTGGATTCAAGGTTGAGTCCGACAACTGTTGAACTGTGAAGATCATGAGGACTGCAAATATTCAGAGATACCTGCAGCAACTATAATGTGATGTGAATTTTATTAGGGTCAAAGACACTAAGTGCTACTCCTGTTGTGTTTAGTTGCCTACATTCATGTAGAAGGAAATACTATGTATCAGTTAGCAGCTACTGAAAATAAACATGAAAATTTCTCATGTAAGTAAGCAGACCTACCGGAATCAACTGACCTTGGACTGATGCCGGGTGGCGTTGGTGGGGGTTTGGGCTGATTTCCTCTGCTTCACCCTTCTTTCATCTCCACAGCTGTCTTTCTAACACAGTAACCACTAGCCATACACACCTCTCTAAATGAATGGCCATAAAATAATATGAAAGTACTTGTCAGCCTTTTGGTCCATACTAGCCACATCTCAAGTGGCCAGCTCTCCCAATGGCAAATGGCATCTATGTTGTACACCGTTGCTCTAGAACATTTCTAGTATTGCTAAGAGCTCTGCTGGACACTGCTGCCTCCTGGGGCCAGCTTAGACTCATCCTTCTCTCATAGGGATGTCTGTGGCACTGGAGGGTAAGTGGAAAGACCTGAGTGCCTTCTCAAATCTCTGCTTGGGCCACGCCTGCTGGCATCTCAGGGACCTCATCAACTCATATGACTGTACTCAGGGTTAATCAGGAGTCCAGTTACCCTATCCATGGTGGTAACTGGCGGGGGTGCAGGGAGGGGGAAGAACTGAGGCCAAATGATACAACGTGCTGGGTGGAGCGTCATGGAAGATGCTGGCTGTGGTTGGAAGCTTGGGTAATGCATAGCTGGTCTGTTTTGCATGCCTGCCTGACGGAGCCTTGCAAGATGGCCTGGACAAGCAGGTAAGGGAGAGTTTGGAAGCAGAAACCAGTGCCGAAAACTGCTGGTTTATCCAGGCATGTGAGGATGAAGCCTACAGAAGGGGGAAAAGGGGAGAAGAGGGTGGATCTGAGAGGTGATCTCTCAGGTCACGTAAGGGACAGGAAGAAGTGATGGGGTGATGGGGAGGGCCGACTCAAGTGAAAAGTCCTTAGCCCAAGTTTGACTGTGGCTTTGGAGACCAGAGAGGGGACCAGAACTTGGAGATGCCCTGTAGCTAGCAGACCCTCAAGCAAGAAGTCAGACTAGGGAGGAAAGTGGAAACCTGGAGACACTGATTTGCAAAGGGAAATAGGATAGTAAGAAAGATTGGATCTGGAGCCCTGGAAAATGATCCCCACTAGTGATGTGGTAAGGCAGCAGTTCTCAGTGTGTGGTCTGGGGATCCCTGGGTGCCCTGAGGCTTTCCCAAGGAATTTATAAGTTTGAAACTCTTTTCCTAATAGTACCAAGGTGATGTTTGCTTTTCGTACTCTGATGGTCTTACACATAACATGGCGGAGCTCACCAGAGGCTACATGATACACACACACCATCACTGTGGATCAGACGAGGAAGCAGATTGAGAATCCAGCTGCTTTCCAATCAACCAGACATAACACTTCTCTTCCTAGGTATTTTTGACCTGGAAAATGTAATTATTTTCATTAAAAATGTCCTTTAACATGTAATGAGTTCATTATTTAAATATTACCAACACTTAAATATTTCTCAGCTTTAATTTCTCATAGGATAAATATGGATTGCAATAACTTACATAAATCAAGTCTTTGGGAATCTTCAAACTTTGTTGGGAGTGTAAAGGGTCCTGAGACCCAATGCCTGCTGTAGTGCTGCTGGTCTGGTGGGATCGGAACATCATTTGAGCCTTAATGTGACATGAGCTCAAAGGCAGCAGGAGGGCGTGGCTGGCAGCCCCATGGGAGGGCAGGGGCCGTCTTGGTTACAGATCTCCCCCTGTGGACCCTGCAGGCTCCCTCTGATGAGGCCCCATTCTCCCCGTTGGATGACCTCTGAGCTTTGGATGGTAAATCAGCACAGTCCCACCAATAAAACCAGCCATTCTTCAGACTTCCTCTTGGGTCTGACCAGCCAGCTCACTGAGCCATTGGACGATTCACTTGAGCTCTGCTGCCTCTGCCAATGAACCTTGAACTCCCCGGGTGAGAGTTTTTCAAAATCGTAACAAGGTTGAGCAGAGCAATGAAAACATGTTCTTCCTTTGACTGGAATTGTACCATCTCAGTTTACTTAGGCTGAGCATCTCCTGCTGATTGGAGACTTTCACTGGGGGTGTAGATCAATAGAAGAATTTCTGGAATATGACTTTATTGCATATTAAGTTATTTGTCTTTGATTCATAGAAATGGAGAAATGAATTAATTGTTATTATTTAATGCATTCTTTTTTTTTTTGGGTGGGGGTACTAGGGATTGAACTCAACCACTGAGCCACATCCCCAGCCCCATTTTTTGTATTTTATTTAGAGACAGGGTTTCACTGAGTTGTTTTTAGCACCTCAGTTTTTGCTGAGGCTGGCTTTGAACTCGGGATCCTCCTGCCTCAGCCTCTGGAGCTGCTGGAATTACAGTGTGGTGTGCACCACAATGCCTGCCCAGTTTTTGTTTGTTTGTTTTGTTTTGTTTTTAATGGATAAAACTCTTCATGCCATGGAAAAATACTCAAGGCTCTCCTTGGCTTGTGTGCCTCTATCCTGACTCCTCTCTGAGCTTTTGGTTTCCTTCTCTCTCTCTCTCTCTCTCTCTCTCTCTCTCTTTCTCTCTCACACACACACACACACACACACACACACTCCCTTCTGGTGTTTCAGGTATAGTGTGGCCGCATTTCCTGGCAGTCAAGGGAGTTTATGGGTTGACTGGACAAGCACAGGGCCACCACCTAGGGTTGTGCAGACCCTGCACAGAAGGGTTCTGGCCCAGGACACAGGAGGACCAAAATCCAGCTCCCACGCTGTCCACCGAACCCTGAGCCTCCGCCTGGGACGAGTGCCACTTGAAAGAAGGGGCCCCTGCTTCTGGGCTGCCCAGAGTTGCTCAGTGACTGTGGTTGAATGGCAGCGTTCTCATCTCCACTGGGGGCTAACGTGTAATTGATTAACGGCGAGGCTTTGGTGGGTGACAGATACAGCGGGGAGCACAGCTGTGGGGTGCTGAGATGCCTGGTGCCCCAGACCTCTCCCCGACCCACTTATAATTGGAATCAGATCATTTCCTTTCTCAGCCTCTTGTCCATCTGGCGTTTTTATGTATAAAATGAAGAGGTTCAACAAGATTGTCCCCTAAGGCTCATTTCATCTTGGATCTTAATAGGTTTGACTGGTGACCCCCTGCCGAGTAAGCAGTGTGACGTTTTTCAGGGTGCTGGCTATCATGATGATTTTGTGGTCCAGTGTTAAGATCTACCATTGACTCAGTTCATGAATACTTAATTTGTTCGCTAGTGTGCCAGGCACAGTGCCGGGATTTGGACAGAAAGTGGAAGCAGGCCGTGTGTTTCTCTCCTCCCAGGGTGAACAGTACCATGAGGAGGGTGGACATTAAGCCAGTGGTGACCTTCGTCACTGCCCATGACGGACTTTCTGAGGGAGAGACTCAGGGTGTGGATGTACTGTGTGAAACCTGGGAAGAGGCCTGAGACCCTCCCCAACATGGGGGGACAGAAGGGGACAGCTTAGCTCTGTGGGAGGGGCAGGAGCGTGGCTGCCTTATACAGTCAGGGATTCAAACAAGGACGGAGCCTTACGGTGGCCTGGCTCTTTCCCCTTGGATTAGTGGATTCATTTGACGATCACTGCCTCTCACCCTCCTGCCTTTCCTTGTCCCGTTGTTTAGTGTGTTACTTCATTTCTGCATTTCCTGTAAGTGAATCAGATCTTGAAAATATTCAGTTAAACTTTTTCCTTTGGAGAACATGTATAATTTCATTTTAAAGTTAATTTTGAGAATAGTGATGCATCTAAGATTTCAAAAAAACAATCTAATAAAAACAGTGGAAAACGAGGTTTCCTTCCCACCCTGCCTCCGGCCCCGTCATTTCCTCCTTAGAGACAATCACCGTTCATGTTTTAAAAATCTTGCAGAGAGATTCTCAGATGTATATATCTCTCTTCTCATTTTATACACTCACCTCACACATTGATTTTTAAATAGCAACTTTATTGAGATATAAGTCACATACAATAGAATTCACATTTTAAGTATGGTTTTCAGGGACTTTGAGTATTTTTAGAGAGCTGTACAATGATCACCACTATCTAGTTCTGAGATATTTTTATTAGCCCCAAAGCAAATCCGGTATCCAGTGGTCACTTCCCATTTCTCCCTCCCCCAGCTCCTGGCAACCACTAGTCTGCTTCTGTCCCTGGATTTGCCTGTTGTGGATGTTTTGTGTAAGTGGAGAGTGTGATCTTTCTTTCAGGACTGGCTTCTTTCACTTGGCGTGACCTCCTCGAGGTGTGGTGATGTCCTTGAGTGGCACTCTCAGGACTCCTTCATGGCCGGATAACAGTCCCTTGTTTGGCTTAACCCACGTTTTGTTTGTCCAATCCTAGTTAATGGACATCCAGTGTGTCTCCTCTGCTTGGCCCTTTGGGGTATGCTGCTATGAAAATCTCGCACAGGTTTTGGTGTGGATCCCTGCCTTCGGATCTTGAGCACATACCCAGGAGCGGACTTGCCGGGTCATTTCCAACTCTGCTTAGCGTTCTGAAGAGCTGTTGGAGCTTTCCACAGTGACCGCAGCATCCCACGGTCCGAGCAGAGTGTGCGGGTTCCAGTTTCTCCAATCCTCACCAACACTTGTTAGTTCTCTTTCTGATTCGTAACCATCCTAGTGAGTGTGAATGGTGTCTTGTGATGCTGACTTGCATTTCCCAGTGGTTCCAAATGTTGGGCATCTCTTCCTGTGCTTAGGGCCACTAGTACATCATCTTGGGAGAAATGGCTATTCAAATCCTTTTTAATTGGATGTTTAAATTTTTAATTTAATTTTAATTGTATTTTTATTGATTAATAAGTTGTTTTTTTTTTTTTTTTTAAACTAAAGTACTTCATAACTGAAGCTGTGTATGTCACACGGTGTGACATCAGAGGCTGCTGATGTCTGGTTGTGGCTCTGTGAGCCATGTTAAGATTGATAACAGGCACCAAGGAGATGACAGCCAGAGTGTCTGTCAGCTATGTTCTCAAGCTCGTGAGCAGAGCTGCGGGTGGCATGTTTGTCCCCCAACCAGTCCCTGCCCCTGCCTTTCATCAGGTGGCCTCAGTGTCCATGGCTGATCTCGCCTGAATCCCTGAGTCGATTGTTAAGTTAAGGGTTGCAAAGTGGTGTTTTATTTATCTTTTGTCATTTGCTAGTTTCCATTGTTCTTTCAGCATTGTTATCGGGCATGTTCCTTGACAGGCTTTTCCTTGCTCTCTGTGATTTGGGTGGTACTACAGTAGGTCTCCTTCTGGAAAGGCAGAATCAGAGCACCTGGTTCCTTAGCTCTCTCCTACAGTCTCTGACGTTCACACGAAGGAATTAGTGTATCGGGAGCCTCTATGGCCACAGTGCTGATTCTGTACCCCAGTTACTCGGGAGAAGCACTGTTCTACCCAGAGACCAAGGGGCAAGGCCCCTTCCTTCCTGCCACCCACTCCACCATGTGGAGTGCTCTAGGGCACCATGATCGCTTCTCCTACAGACACACCAGGTAGTTAAGATGTAAAGACCTCGACCATTTCTAAATGTGAGAATGTCATCTGGGTAGACATTTCCCACAGACGAGATCTGTAACTCATCCCAAATCTCTCATTAGACATTAACTAGATTAAGTTGAACTTTCTATTACCCTTGGTTGACCCTCATCTTTATTTAGTAATCCTTTTGTTTCTATTTCTAATTGAAGACAGAGCCATTTCTCTGGTTCTCTAGGGTTAATGAAAACACATTTGCCTTTGGACTTGGGGCTGGCTGCCTACCTGCCTTCCTTCTTTCCTTCCTTCCTTCCTTTTCTTCTCGATGGTGCTGGGGATCGAATCTGGGGACTTATGCATTCTGGGGACAGGCAGTACTATGGCGCTGTGCCAGCCCTCCTACAATTTTGTTTTGAGACGGTGTCTCACTCAGTTGTCCAGGACGGCCTGGAACTCGGGATCCTCCTGCCTCGGCCTCCTGAGCAGCTGGGATATCCGGCGTGGCCACTGCAGACAGCCAGACTTGGAGTTTTGTTCTGTCACTTTAGTGTGTGGTCTTAGGCAAGCGATGGACACTGCAGCTCAGTTTTTTCCTAGACAAAGAATGAAGAAGCTGTTCATGCTACTTTACTAAGTTCAGTGAGAAAACAGGAATAAAAGTGCTTTGTAAACTGTAGAGTCCTGTCCCAATGGACAAGGCCCCAGGTCCACGTCTTGGCTCTAGGCTATAGACTTGGTTATATCCTGGATTGTTTTCCAAATTTTTCTTTTCTTAGGCCCATTAGTTTTCCAGATTTTTCTGGCTGCCCAACCCTAGCCTGGAAGCTATCTCCTACTGCATCTATGACTTCTGCCCCCATTTCTCCAAAGCAGCCACAAGTGACAAGAAAGACCCTGGGTATGAATCCTACTTGATGTGGATCCTGGTTTTATTGCTGGGCAGCTATGTGAACCTTGGAATAAATTAGCCTCTCCATTTCCTTGTCTGTTTCATACACGGGAACAGAGGGATGACTGTGTTGAATTACTAAGCTTCAAAAAATGCAAACAGACATGGCTAGGACTACAGACTTAGCACACACCCTCTAAACATTCGATGCTTTTCCATTCTTTATTCTAAATAATTCTACCTTAAGTTCTTTCTGCCTCCTATCCAGGGAGTTTGCTTTCCAGCAAATTTCATTGTCTTCTCAGCACAGCTATTTGCATTTCTAAAGCCACCCTGTTTGTTTCTCATTTGTGCTACCTCAAGTATTCTGGGCCACACACCCTCTGGAGAAGTCCTTTCCTTCTATCCAGGCTGCTTTCTGCCCTGGGGACTGCTGCTTGGCTCACTAAAACTAAAAAAGATGGCTGTCCTGTTTCATCTGACCTACGCGCACTTGGGTATGGGACTCTGATCCGGATTTCAATTGTCTGCACTTAGACTTTCTCCCGTGACTCCTGCTGTCTTCAAGAGGAAAACAACAGCAAGTGCTTTTGATGCGGGGAGTGCTCTTCCCCTGTTAGTAGCTCCTTCTTGTCAGATGGGTTGAAATGACTGTAGGCGAGCGTTTCCAGCTGTTCATCACTAGGTGGGCGACATTTTTGCCTTGGCATATTTGTGACGTGATTGACATGTTCTGCCCTAGGGCAGCAGATGAGGCATTGTATTGTGTGTTGTGTGCACTGCGGTGGGTGCGTGGGGAGAGGAAGGAGTTGCTGGCCCTGCTGTTGACATGTGGTGCTCACATTTGAACGTTGCTGAGGGAACCTGGCTCGGTTCCAATGTGAACCGAGCCGGTAAGCAAGCTTCAGGGCAGTCTTCACTTTGGTCCACCTGCCTGCCGAGGTGTTTTCAACAGATAGTTTTTACTCTTTGATGTAAGTCACCAAGACTCACCGGACTTACAGGTTGTTTCTTTTCTTTTTTTTTTTTGCGGTACTGGGGATTGAACTCAGGGCCTTGTGCTTGCAGGGCAAGCACTCTACCAGCTGAGCTGTCTCCCCAGCCCAGGTTGTTTCTTTAATACTATAACATAATTGCTCTCATGTTTAGCTCTCTCAATAATTCAGGTAGGCTTCCTCGGGAGCATGCCCACTCAGGGTGGGTTCCTGGTGTGACCCCCCAGCAGGAAACATGTGGGTGCCATTGAGTCAGGGCTCCTTTTTTCTTTTTTCTTTTTGGTACCAGGGATTGAACCCAGGTGTACTTAACCACTGAACCACATCCCCAGCCCTTTTTTATATTTTATTTTGAGATAGGGTTTGCTAAGTTGCTCAGGGCCTCACCAAGTTGCTGAGGCTGGCTTTGAACCTGGGATCTTCCTGCCTCACTTCCCGAGCTGCTGGGGTTACAGTTGTGTGCTCTGAGAGGCTCTGCACAGAGCTGGAGAGTGGTGTGCCCTGCTTGGAGGTCAGGAAGGCCTTCCAGGAGAAATGAGATGTTGACTGACAAGCTGAGAAAGGTTGCCCCGGGGAGGGGACCATCCTGCATGTTCTGTTAAGTAGGCAGGTGAGTCTGGAGAGTCTCAGCGACCCCAAGACTTCCCAGCACATACATTTCTGCTCCAGCCTTCTACCTTCAGACCTTCAAGCCAAACTGAAGTCCGGTCCCATAATGCCAGTCGTTTTGGGCAGCCCGGGGTGGCGGGGAGGGCGAGCAGAGCACTGCGACTGCCGGGCACCTCCTTGTTGAATAACTGCTCCTTCTGGACCCGAGGTGCTGCTGGGTGCCGCAAGGCCCTGTAACCTCTGGTTGACTTTAATTACTAGACCTGCTGTTGCCAGCACTTCTGCTCATTAACCAGGGGCCCAGCAACCAACGCTCCTGAGCCGGCGGGGTGCTGGGAGGGAGGCAGCGAGAAGGCTGGGACAGGGCGGGAAGGAATGGGAGACCCTGACAGTCCCACTTTCTTGTTTTGGCTTTTGTTGCTTGAGTTTTTGGTGCCATGCCCCCAAGAAAGCATTGCCAAGCCCAATGCCCAGGAGCCGGTTCCTTGTTTCCTTGGGAGCCTCATGGTTTCTGTGAGCGCTGTACAACAAGGCTCCGATTTCATTGTTTTGCACAGATAACCAGTTTTCCTGAAGACCCCTGTCCCTCTGTGTTCTTGGCACTCTCGTCTCGTGTTAGTGGACGGTGTGTGGACGGGCCCCTTCCCCATCCCGCCACCTGCGTGGTCTGGTTCCCCGGGTCTGTGCACCTTGCTACCCTGGTCGTGGTCACCCCTTCCCACCACATACACATATTCAGCCATCAAGCTCTCCACCCTAAACATATACCCATTTTTCAGCAAGATACCTCAATAAAGCTGGAAAAGCAGAACAAAATCAAAGATAATGAGCTCCAGGCCCCACTCGCGACAGCACCGGAGTGCTGGCTTGTCCGTGAAAACCATTAACCCCTCTGCTAAACTTTAGACAATGACATTCATTATCAATTTCCAAAAACCAGACCTTTTCTGTGGAAAACTTCCAAATGTGTTCAAAAATAGAATGACACAATGGGCTCCTATGTTCCCGTTACCCGGCTTCAACAGTGATCCACAGGTGACAAGTCTTGTTTCGTTTATAGCCTCAACTGTTCGTAATTTTCCCTCACTGGCCCAAAATTGTTATTTTCAAGCAAATCCCAAATGTTTTATTTTGTTGTAAATATTTCAGAGCGTATCCAAGAAAAGATTCTCTTTAAACACCAAGCCGAAAAATCATGATCACGCCTAGAATTAATAATAATTTCTTAACATTATTCGATAGCCAAATGATTTCATAAAATGTTTTATTTTGCTTTTCAGTTGAATGGTTTAAATCAGGGTCCAGTTGAAGCCCACAGATTGCATGTGGTGGTATAATCTTTTCTTAGAATTTTAGCAATCTATATACAGATTTCCCCACACCCCCACCTCTTTTTTTCCTTGCAGTTTTTGGGGGAGCTGGGGACTGAATCCAGAGGCCCTCTACCCTTGAGATATACCCCCAGCCCTTTTAATTTATTTTTGGGACAGGGTTTTGCTCAGTTGCTGAGGCTGGCCTCGAACTTGCAACACTCCTGCCTGAGCCTCCCGCATTGCTGAGATTACAGGAATGTGGCATTACACCTGGCTTCCTCGCAATTTATTTATTAAAGAAACTTGGTGTTTGTTTTTTCCCAGCATCCCAGTTCTGGATTTTGCTGATCACACCCTTATTATAATATTTTACATGCTCTTCGGTCTCCTGTTCTTCCTGTAAACTGAGGGATTTGGTCACATTTGCATTATGGTTTCATATTTAGGCATGCTCTGCTTTGGCAGCAAGTTCTGCAGGTTCAGGACAGTAACAGAGACCTGAGACCCTTGGTGCTTCCTGCTCAACTCACTCTCAGGCTCATTTCCAAAACAGCCTGGTGCCCAGGGCCGATCCTGCCTTGAGCCTCCCCGTCTACTGTTGGAGGAAGTCAGGAAGGAAAGGAGGCAGGTAAACTATGGGGCTGCAGTGGTGACCTAGATGGACGCAGTCTCCGACCCCAAGGAGCTGACCTCACAGTGCAAGAGCAGCCAGAATCTGCAAACAGGTGGGAAGGACACACATGGGAGGTGGAGGTAGAACTCTGGGTGAGGGAGTGAGGGAAGGGAGGAGTAGAGCCCAGTGGTAGGAGCCTGCGGGCTGTGGAGGCTCTCTGAGGAGGTGCCAGTCAAGTGAAGGAAGTGGAGGTGGGAAGGGGGCAGGGCAGAGGCCCAGCCCAGGTTTCCTGGCATCAGCAGCTGGGGGAGTGTGGTGAGGGCCCTGGTCCTGGGCAGCTCCTCAGGGCTGCATGGACCCCCAGGGGTCTCACGTCTGCCTAATGTAGAGGAGTGATGTTCCAGGTTGCCATTGACGGGTACATCTAAAGGAAGTTCGTGGGGGAGACGCTGAAGGCTGAGAATCCAAAAAATTCCTGGCTCTTCTGTGTGTTACATTAATAACGAAGTCAGTGAGTTGAATGCAAAGTCAAATTGCTTGAAAGATAATCTCCATTTATAAAGCTAATGAGGATTATGCCATCTTTCTCTAAAGCATTTGTAGTTCTTCATGATACTCACATGAAAACTTGATTATTTCTAAGACATTCCTTTTGAAAATAGGAACATTCCTGGACCCAGATTCCAAATAATAAAAGACACTGGGAGTGTTTTCAAAATTGTTGGGTTGATTTAAATTTCACTGAAAACAGCTTTAGACAACTGAGTGGTCTGTATGTGGCCTCCATGCGGTCACTTCCCACCAGCAGCTGGTCACTGCCAGCTCATGGTGGCCGGCTGGGAAGGCGAGCTGTTTCCCACGCTCCCCGATGCAGCCAGCTGGGATGTTTGTGCTGGGGCTGTTGGACTCTGGGAGACTGGTGGCCAGAGGTGCCTTTCCTGACTCCCTTGTGTGGCCTGGCAGTATATTCTAGAAAGGCCCTGCTGGTGCCCAGTGGTGATGGAAAATACATCACCCAAGGAGCTGACAGCTGTGGCCTTTTGAAGAGTGGGTTATGTCGAGCCCACGCTTGGCTCCAGAGCTCTCCTGCCCAGCCCCAGCTTGGCTCTAGCATCTTGAACCCTGTACCAGGTTCTTGGCAGTTACAAGAGCTTGATCTCAGGGTCCTCTTTGCTGTTGCCCCACCCCCTCCTCTGGTTACGAGGTGCGAAGTGATGAGAGAGTGCTGCTGTGGTTGAAAGAGGGGAGACACACAGCGTCCTCAAGCCTCTGACCGGCTCCCCAGCCACCGAACGCTGCTCTTTCAGGTTTGGGTGCTTCCAATCTGCAGCCTGTAAAACAGCAAACTAGGGACCATTTGCAAAATCTCTCCTATGTGATTAGAGAATTATAAAAAGGTACAGAGTCTCAAATAAAAAGACGGCTGGAGTGGGGTTCCAGCCACCAAGACAAGTGGCTTTGCAGGGGCCCTGGGCCCCCTCCCCGCACAACCATGGGCTGGTTGCCCTGGATCTCAGTGGCCCCTGTTTTCCCAAGGAGTGTGGGGTTTAGCTGAGTGAGAGGGTGGTGATGTCTCTTTCAACGTGGAAATGATTCCAAGAAGGCTGTGCTTGTGTGATTAAGGCAGCCAACTTTGGTTTCCTGGGTTAGAATCCAGCGTTGCTATCTATTACTTGGTGATTAACGTACCCAATTTTCTCCACCAGAAAAATATGGTCTTCGGGGTTCTTTGGAGGATTAGATGCTAATGAGATGCCCAGAAGGTGGTGGGCCTCAGTACCTGTTACCTGTTACTCTAACCCATAAACCAGCCACAGTGAGCGGGATAGCACGAGGCCCGTTCTCCGGGGGACTGCAGGTCCTTGGAGGCAGGCTTGGCTCCTTCCTGCTCTGTACCCACAGCCCTTCACAGTCCTGGCGAGGGAGGATCACTCCATCTGTGGAGTGAATTAATTAAGGCCCGAGCAGTGACATGCTTGGCAGGAAACAAAGCACTTTTATTCCATGTTTCACTGGAGGTCAGGAGGTTGCGTGGGGAACTGGAGACGCCAAGTCTGAGGCACTTGCCCACGCTCGGCGGTGGGCAGTCCAGGCCTTGGGGTCCCCGCCGGCTCCCTCCCAGTGTACTGGGCCTGGAGCGGGGATGCTGGATTGTGATTGGCGGTTGGGGTGGAGCATCCGGGTCCTGGGACAGCCAGCGTTCTATGAGCAGGGCTCCCTGGGCAGCGGTCGCCTCTGCATCCCCTGGAACCACGATTGGTTTCCCACAGGTCACCACAAATGGCATCATCGCCACCAGCGAACCACCAGCCAAAGAATCGCACCCGGGGCTCTTCCCACCCACCTTCGGCGCCATCGCGCCGTTCCTGGCGGACTTGGACACAACCGGTGGCCAGGGAAAGGTCTACTATCGGGAAGACCTGTCGCCCTCCATCCTGCAACTGGCGGCAGAGTGTGTCCAGAGGGGCTTCCCGGAGATCCCCTTCCAGCCCAGCAGCGTGGTGGTGGTCACGTGGGATTCCGTGGCCCCGCACCAGGGCCCCAGCAGGAACCCTGCCCAGGAAGGCCAGGTAAGCGCTTCTGCAGGTAAAGTGAGGTCTTCTACTTTGTGCCACTCTGAAACGTCTGCACTGTTGATCAAGACGGGAATCCCGATTAAGATTTAACAGGCCGGTTACTGTAGGTCTGAAACTTCCAAAGGCTTCTCTGATAGGCTACGTAAGTGTGTGTTCCAAGCCAGGCACGGTGGTGTGCATGCTTGCAACTGGGGGTGGCTGGGGCATTGCCAATTGGAGGTCAATCTGGGCAACTTGGAGAGACCCTGTCTCAAAAGATAAAAAGGACTGGGGATGTAGCCCCGTGGTAAAGTGCCCTGGGTTCAATCCCCAGTATAAAACAAAGTTCTGCTGGCAAGATATCCTAAAATTTATAAATAAATACATAATGTGTTCCAATGACGATAGGATATAAAAAATGCAAATCCTGAGGAGACTGCTACTTAGCAAAAATAGTGCTGCTAAATGGCAGCCCCCCCCATTCTTGCTTCAGATGGGCAATGGTGGAAGGATACTTTCTAATTAAAGAGAGGAATTATGTAGGTGAAATGGTAGGTTATGGTGGCCTAGTACCCACGAAGGTTGGGGGGCCAGGCTCTAGTGAGGGAGGCAGGAATCACTTGTGCCCCTGAGTGTTCAGAACATGGGTCTTCAAAACCCAGGTGGGCTCTCTTGGGCAAAATAGTCTGAAAAGTCCTGGAGACCCTGGAATTTCTTGAAGGAGGAAGAGTAGGTTGAGAAATGACCTACCATGGCTTTTTGGGTCAGACCTCAACTTTTCCTATGAAAAATAAATTTTCTCTACCATTATTTAGTTTTTATAGCATAATGGGGTAGAGAGAAACTTGAAAGATTCAAAATCATGCCAAATGAGAGATGTTGCAAAACTGCTGGTTCCCAAAGTGTGTGCCATGGAACACCAGCCCTATAAGACAGTCCTTGAGGAAAAGGCCTCCCCTGGCCAGTTTCGTTTGGGAAATGCCAGTTATATCTCCCTCTTGGTGATTCACTCTGAAAAGTCCTGCAGTAAAGAAACTTGCAGGAGCTGGGGAGGTAGCTCAGTCGGTAGAGTGCTTGCCTTGTAAGCACAAGGCCCTGGGTTCGATCCCCAGCACCCCCCACCCCCAAAAAAAGAAACTTGCTTAATAGTGTTTAACCCAGCATTCCCCAAACCTTTTGGCTGGATCTCCCCCTATACCCTCACCCCCAAATAGGGCAGGTCACATGGGTTCTGGGCCTGGATGATACCTTCGCATCACCAACTGTTACCTGTCAGAGTGCCGTGCTTGGAGGACTCCCAGCCTCTTTGCACAGAGCCCGGCAGGCTCTTCCAACAGCTGTTCCAAGATCTTTGCAATTCCCCAATCACGCCCCTCCTTTTTACAGTGTTTTGCATGTACTGTCCTTTCCACCAGGGACATCCTCTCCCTGACCCCTGCAGGTGGCACACGGCTCCTGCTTGTTCCTGCAGGCCTGTCTGTGAGGCCATGACCAATGGCGGCCTCCTCCACTCCCTCCCCTCCAGGCACTGGACACTCCCTCCTTTGGCTCCCACAGTGCTTCGCTCATGTCACTGCTGCGGAATCTCTCCCCAGGTTTTGCAAGGTTTTGTTGACACGTCAGCCTCTCTGCCTAGGCTGTGCATTAAGGGCAGGGCCACGTGTTGTCTCCTTCATGTGCACAGAGCTCAGGGCAGTGTCTGGCATGTGGAAAGGTGTTAATGTCTAAGAACACATTTTCTACGTCTGGCCTTCATTTGCTATCCCAGATATGTGCTCTCCCAACTGTTCTATACACCAGCTGGTTTTAGCTCCAGGGAACTTCAATATCACGCCATGGCCACACGACCAATAAGGAGTACGGCAAAGATCTGGATCCAGGACTGTGTTCTCCCCAAAGTCATGTTTTTACTACCACATGATAACTATGCTTATTAAACATTTACTAATGGATAGATGTGTTTGGATATGTTTAATGGCCCTGGAAACAAATTCTTTGGGTAAGCATTTGCTAAGTTGCATAAGATTTAGGCCACCATCCTGAGGGACCATCTGTAGAATTTTTGGACCATAAGATCAGATTTATGCAAAATCCATTCATTAATTAATTGGGAAATGTCATGGGGACATAGCCCTAGAGATATTTCAGTGGAGCCGCGTTGAGAGACAAGGTGAGAACACGCATCTGTTCAGAGCCGGGGAGTCGCACGTCTGGAGATCTGTAGTGTGCTGTCGCTGTGTAGCTGAACTTTAACTCATCTCCACAGAGAAACACGTTCCAGGCTGTCCTGGCCTCCTCTGACTCCAGCTCCTACGCCATTTTCCTTTATCCCGAAGATGGGCTGCAGTTCTCCACCACATTCTCCAAGAAGGATGAGAACCAAGTGCCCGCCATGGTTGCATTCAGTCAAGGTTTAGTGGGACTCCTGTGGACCAGCGACGGAGCCTACAATGTGTTTGCCAATGACAGAGAGTCGATCCAAAACTTGGCCAAGTATGCTTTCTTTGGGTCCCAGTAGATTCTTCCCTAATAATATTATTATTTTACCCAGGAAAATATGTAATGGGTATTATAGATCATTCCCCAAAAATATTCCTATGGATTTAAATTTTATAGGTAGTTTTTCATATTATGAAATACTATTTTTCTCAAGAGCTTAAGGAAATGTACCCAGAATAAATAGATATGCTATTTGTTAGAAGTCACCCTTGTTTAGAACAGTTTCCACCATGTCCTGTGGAAGTATGACGTCAGGAATAAGGTTGTTCACATCTGTCCTCTGCCAGGAACTGGAGGGTGATGAAGTGTGAGCCCCGCCCTTCCCCACAGACAAAGAGACACCCCCACAGCATTGACTGGGCTCAGTCCCAGATGCTCTCTGGCTGGGGCAGTTTTGACCAAAGGGGAAAAGCCCTGTTTGGTTTCTAAAAGTTAAAATCTTCCTTCACTCCGCGGGGTCCTGGTGAGTGCCTGACAGCTGGTTTTATGAGGACAGAAGGAGCCCGGATTCTTAGCGCTTACCCGTTTCTGTGGTGTAAATATTCCTGCTGGGGTCAAGTTTAAGCTACTAGTGCCATGTCACTCAGTGCAGAACTGAGAAAAGATGCACCTTGTGTATCTTCCTCACCAAAAAGATACCATGCACTCTAACCCAAGAACACGGATACCGTGAAATAATTAGGACGTGATGAGTTTTCAGCATTTCTTGCCTTTAAAACCATGTACTTTATTTAATTGTGAATTTATATAATTTTTTTTTTTGCAATGGCTGTGTTTAATAACTGGCTTGGAAAATTTCTAAAGATTCCAGAGATTTCCATTGTATAATCTGATCATTTTATGTAATTTTCTGATGGGGACATCTCTGATCACAGACACATCAGCACGGACACATAAGTAGGGCTTCGGGCTGTTCTACTGTTTTGGGTGAAATGCCTTCGGGTTTGTACCTCCTTGGCTTTTCAACCACACCCTTTGAACACAAAACGGTAAACTGAGACCTGCACAGAATCCCACAGCCAGGGAAGCTGGGATTTTTAATAAATCCTACCTGCACTGTTTTCACTCGGAGGGTGTCTAAAACCAAATGTATGTTTTTTGGTTTCATTTTTGTGTCAACACCCCCCATACCAAGTCTCCAGTGCTCTGGGCACTGACTCTGTGTCCTGAATTTCCATTTCAGTTCTGGCACCGACTTCCTGCAGTTCATGCAGACCCCACAGGCACGGGGCCCAGCCCCACCACACTGCCCCCACTTCAGATGCCAGGCGCCAGGCCCTACGGCTCCACCTGCGCTTCTGACCTCCCCGCTAGGAATCAGGGGCTTCCACGACTCTGTCCTCAGGTTCAGCTATTCAGTAGGACAGTTCACAGAACCCAGGAAAGTGCCTTACCTACTGTTACCAGTCTGTTAAAAGGACACCCCTCAGGACAGCCATTGAAGAGGGCACAGGGCCTGGCTGGGGGAGGGTGCTGACTCCATGCCCTCCCCCTCCCCCCACCTCCCAGCATGGCCATGTGTTCACCAACCTAGCAGCTCTCCAAGCCCTGACATGTGGGGTTTATGGAGGCTTCCTTACATAGGGGTTGTTGGTTAAGCCTCTGGCCACTGGTTATTGACTGAATCCCAGCTGGTCCCTCCACCCTGGAGGTGGGGGTGGGGGTAGGGTAGGGTTGGGACAGAACAGAACCTTCCCACTCTCTCATCATGGCTTGGTCTTCCTGGCCACCATCCTCTAATCTGAGGCTATCCGGGAGCCCCCCAACCAAGAGTCAACTCACTAGCTTACAAAGGACACTTCTATCATTCTGGAAAGTCCAAGTGTGTTCAGAACTCTTGTGTCAGGAAGTAGGGACAGAGAGCAACTGTGTATTCTGTTATATCACCAGGAAAAGGGCATAGCGGAGACAATGAATGACTGCAGCCACCCTAGCACATGAGGTAGGGCAGGTAACCAGTGGTCAGCACAGCAGGCAGCCTTGTGAGTCCTTTAAAGTCCTTTAGCCCACCTGGGGGGATGGTGGAGGCTGAGCCCTTGCTAGTGTTGTGCCCATTTGAGTTCAGCCTCCTCAAATTGCCCTGAACCGCCTGTGATAACCAGACCCAATGGCTGCTACCCGCCCCACTCCGCTATCCAGCCCCGGCTGTGGGTGGGTATGGGCGATGGGTTTCACATCGACAGAGGTCCCCAGGGCTCCTCCCCTTGGTGAGTAGGGGCTGCTGGCCAGTTTCCGACAAGCCTTCCTTGTTCCCTAGGAGTAGCAACTCTGGGCACCAAGGCGTGTGGGTGTTTGAGATCGGGAGTCCAGCCACGACCAGTGGCGTGGTACCTGCAGACGTGAACCTCGGACCTGACGATGGAGCAGAGTATGAGGAGGAGGATGAAGATTACGACCTGGTGACGGCTCATCTGGGTCTGGAGGATGTGGGCACCACATCCTCCCCCTACAAGACTTCAAGAAGGGGAGATACCGACACATACAATGTCCCCACTGTCCCCTCCCCACGCCACGGGGCTACTGAGAGACCCTTAGGACCCTCCACAGAGAGGACCAGGTCCTTCCAACTGCCCGTGGAGAAGTTTCCTCAGCAGCACCCCCAGGTCATAGATGTGGATGAAGTGGAGGAAACAGGAGTTGGTAAGACCCTCAAGCCACTCTCGGGTTCCCAGATGGGAGCACTGCTGGGGGTGTTGGTCACACGCGTTGTGTGGGGGCTTGTAAGGGTGGGCACTTGGGGAAGCGGGGCTGAACTCAGAGCTGGGAGCAGGGGGTGCAGCCTCGGTGCCTTTGAAAAGCCCAGGGATCTCTCCTGGGATTAGGACTGTGGTTCTGGAGACTGGGGTTATGTGTCCTCTTTCAAGATTCTTTGTATTCCATTCTGTCTGTTTTAAAGAGAAGCACACTTTAGAGTTGTTTTGAAAGTCAGATTTTCTTATTTGTGACTTCTGAGATCAGAAATGTATTCATCCACCTGAAAAAACATTGTAAAAGTTCTCTTGGCTGTTTATGTGGCTTATCTTTCACATGTATTTCCTCTTGGTTTTGGAATTAGAATGGCTGATTATTTTTTCTCCCAGGACCTCTCAGTCTCAGAGTTGATTTATGAAGGTTAAAAAATAAAAAATAAGCAGATCCCCTTTAAAAAATAGTTTTACAGTATAATATTTTTTAGTCAACTGTATTAGGGTTTTTCTATATTTTGAAGAAAAATAGTTTGAGCATAATTCAGTTTGTCTAATGAGAGATGTTCGAACTAAACTGTACTTTATTTTTTCTCTGGAGGTTGCATGCAATCCATTGAGATTCCTATGAATGCAGTGGTCCAAGACTTGGAACCTATTTCTTATGATTCTTTATTGTTCCCAGGAGAATCTAGTTCACCCCACCCTCTTCACTCATTTTTAAAAATTTTTCTCCTTACTTCTTTTGATGGGTCTTATAGCATTGGTCAGAAATCCTGGTTCTTATTGAGTATCCCAAGCTACAGACAAACTGGGGTGCTTCCTGGGCAATGTGATCACTCACTTCTGAGGCACAGAAATAGAGGCATTGCCATGTGACAGCAGGATGGGTTCCTGTCTGAACCACCCCCTGTGCTGGGATTCCTGGGGTGATGCCCACGCCTCTCAGGAATGGCACCCTGTCATGGGTCTAGTTTGATCTCCCCGAGTGTTGAGTATGTTTATTTGCACAGATCGAGTTTGGAGCCTCATCCTATTTCCACCCTTCCTAGGCATCTTTGAAATTCTCATTTGCGAAGCCATTGCTTTTCAAGACCATATCTAGCCCCAACAGCTTAAGGCAGTGTATTACTTGATGCTGGAAAAAGCCTAGATTTGAACTCAAAATGTGTCTGTAACAAGAGGTTCTTCTGTCCCTCTCTCCCAGTTGTTTTGTTGTGTTTATTATAAAGGTTGGCTTTCTGTGGCCAGCAGTGCATTCCTGGTGTTATCTGAATAGTCGCCCTCAGACACGCAAGTCACAGGGCCCCACTGAGAGCTGGCCACAGCTGGGACTTATGCAATCAGCAGTATCCGTATGTTCAGTTCAGGTCCCAAATGCCTCTCACCATGAACAGCATCCTTACACACACCGGAAATCCCCTCCAGGCTGCAGGACCAGTGGAATCTACCTGGGGTGACTCTTTGATCTCCACTGGTAACAGTCAACTATAAATGAGATCATTATCCCCTCTAAAAGTTCACTCCTCTTGTGCTTTTGAACTCATTCCAAATTAATTTGCTCTGGATCATTAAATTTAATGGGCTAGTTCATGATTCTAATAAAATGAACTGGGGAGGTGGGAATTCCAACTAGAAGAGATTCTTTTTGATACTTGGGTCAAAGACTTTTTAGACCAACTGTAACTGAGGGATTATTTCTGATCAGCTTTTGAGTATCAGAATTTCTGAATTATTCCCTGGGAGAAAGGAAGAGCTTTACATAAATATGTAGTAAATATATGTATTTAAAGGTTGTTGAAATGACAGATTTTATGTTGTATGTATTTTGCCACAGTAAAAAAAAAGTAGTAAAAACTATGTAGATATAGTTTAAGGTTCCCCCCAAAAGGCATCAGACCTCATCCTAGATTGACCCCAATGGCGGCACTTGGGCGACTTGGGGAACCCTGGGCTGTGGTGGTTTTGGTGGTTCACGCTTGTTAGTTCTCGGCTGCTGTTAGACCCGTTTGCCCCGGTGGTGAGCCGCGGAGCCCCGTCATCCGCTAGCTGCACGCAGTGGGCTGGGTCTTCCCGGGTGAGCTGATGCCCAGGCAGATAGGGCCCCGCGGGGCGGGGCGCACGAGGAGACCTCCCGGCCCCGCGCCCAGCGCACTGCTGACGGGTGTGCCCTCTTGTTCTTTTTCGGAAACAGTGTTCAGCTACAACACGGACTCCCGGCAGACGTGCGCCAACAGCAGGCACCAGTGCTCGGTGCACGCCGAGTGCAGGGACCACGCCACGGGCTTCTGCTGCCGCTGCGTGGCGGGCTACACGGGCAACGGCCGGCAGTGCGTTGCGGAAGGTAACCGCTCCCAGCGGCTCCCCCTGGGGCAGGGAGACCCGTGCCCGCATGGCGGGAGGGCGCAGGTTTCCTGCTGTGCCAGCTCTCCCCCAGGTCTTCTCCTCGGCTACCCTGCGTTCCTCTGGAAATGTTCACTTTTCTAATATGGTGAAGCGCCTTTCTTTCCTGTGCTCCTTCTGCATCTTGGAGGTGACAGCCATTGGGAGCATAGGGAGTCCCTCTTCACAGCTGTCCCAGTGCTGAAGTGCTGCAGCCTGGACCAGGCATTACCCAGGCCCCTTATTTGCCTCAGTCTGTGCCACACCTCTTCCACGTCTTTGTCCCTGGAGTCTCCTGTTTTCCCTGGTGCTGCCCACAGGTCTGTCTTAATGGTCGTGGCCCCGCAAGACCCAGGATGCTGGTTTAGCCGGTGACCTGTAGTGGGTCAGGATTGCACCAGGTTCCTCCCATGTTTCTCTTTCCTCCTGCCCTGAAATCATAGCAGGGCTTCTAGGGAGCTCAGGGGTACACTCAGTTCATCTCAGAGGGTCAGACCTACTGTGGGGCCAGATCCAAAGGAGACTCCACAGTGGGCTATCCACCCTTAACTCTGTCCCCAGAACTGGCCTTGATGCCCCCAGATGGTCAGAGGAATCTTTGCTGTGCAAATCCAGGGCTCCTGGTTAACAGTTCACTCTGAGTGAGGCCAGAATTAAAACAAAACCCCACCATGCTAAGCCTTTGTCCCTTCATCTGCCACCAAATTGCTTCACTTGTCATGGGTCACTTTCCTTGTATGCTTAATGGGAACTTCAATTGCTTTGCAAAATTCTACTAAATGAATGCCAGTTGGAGAATCTAATTCCTGGCCATAGCTGTTGTTAAGTCAATCATTTTAATTTGTCAAAAAAAAAAAAGAATTATTTCCTTCTGGGTCTTAATTAGATAAAAAAAATTTTATTTTTATTTTTTAAAATACTATCTTCTACCATGGAAGAAAATTCAGTATACTTTTCATATTAATTTGGGGGGTTGTTTTTTTAACTTCTTTAGCATGTTTTCTATTTTCTTCCAAATCTCGTCACCCCAGGGATTGTGTGCCTTTGCCTCTTTGTTTCAGGCTTGGCTTTTATACCTCCCCACCCTGGAGAAGCTTCCAAAATCCACAATGAGAGCTTATTCTTAAAGAGCAACCTCATTAGCTTCCCGCACCAAAGAGCAGAGCTCAAAATGCTGAGCAGTTTGTTTGGCAGCAAACTCAGAGATCACAAACTGTTCAGCCACAAATTTTGACGTTATATACACACCCTGTAATAGTTTTGTGGTTTAAATATTTGTTGGATCCTTGCTACTTTTTTTTCTAGTCCAAAGTTTGGTGGAAAATTTCTGTTGCTTTTCTCCACTTGGCTTTCCTGCTTGTTTCTGTAATTGTTCTGGGATGCATTTTTTCGCTATTAGCCTGCTGGATTCACAGCATTCTCCAGTGTAATCGAACAATGTGTGCAGAATTGCTCTGTCAGATGTGACCTGGCTTGTGGGTGACCCTGTTTAGAACCTGGGCACGTCCAACCAGTAAAAGGTCACCAGAACATAGAGGACACCAAGCTATGAACCCATCTGTGCAGGATTATTCCACAAAGTTTACCGAGAATTTTCTATGTGAAGAAAACTGCCAAGAGCAAGTAAGGGGATGGGTGAGTCATGTTCCTGGTGATTCAGATCCAGGAGGATAAACAAGATATACGCTCAGTAGCTGATAGAATTTAATTCCCCATCACATCTAAGCAACCAAGGTGACCTTCATTTTATCTTCTGTTTACCTCTTGCTTCGGCTTTTGTTGTGGTGAGACACAGTTCACATACCTCATCAACCTAGACAATTTGATGGCATTTCCTGGATTCATGAGGTTGTGCAGCCATTGCCTCTGTCTAATCATAGAACAGATTCCTCACACTCACGATCAGCGATCACTCTTGATTCCCCAGAGTCCCCAGCGGCATCCACCACTATCCTGATTTCTGTTCCTAGGGTCTTTCCTATTCTGGACATTTTATATAAATGGAGTCATGCGCGATGTATTCACTTGTCACGGTGTTTTCAAGGTTTATCCTTGTTGAAGTACCCAGCAGCATTTCATTCCTTCTTCTAGCTCAATAATACTTAGGGATGAATAAGCCATATTTTGTTTATCCATTTATCAGTTGATGGACCTTTGGGTTGTTTCCATTTTGAGCTGTTTTGAGTAAAGCCTGCATCTGTGTACACAATAACCTGTGGACATATGTGTTCTGTTCTCTTGGGTATATATACTGAGGAATTGGAATTGTTGGGTCACATAGTAATCTTCAGTTTTCTTATTTAAATACCATAAGAGCAATTTAATTTCTTTAGTTCTTATTTTTTCCTTATTCAACAATACTAAATATATGCAAGGTATAAATATTCAGATATGTAATACAGAAAACGATTGACCGTACGGTCCCACCTTGGCCTCTTAGCAGTTTTCCCCTAGCTGTAGGCTAACACTTAAGAATGTGACTTCTAAAGCAATGAGGTTCTACATGTGCTGTTTACCAGTTCACCAGGGGAGCGTCCACATTTGCTTTGTCAGGTCTCTGTCCCATCATTTCCAGTTGCCTAAAAGGAGTGGTTACCAACACTTCCCTCTGCCCCAGTCTATGAGGTGGCTGTGTTTCAGAGGGCCTGTCTGTGGTCTGTGATGTCCACCCTGCCCACATCTCTTCTGGCTCAGGCTGCCTGAGGCCCCAGAACTTAGCTGTTCACCTTAAGCTTGGGGAATAAGACCTAGTTGAGCCCAAGTGCTTGTTAAGGTGTGTCCTGGATCCATAGCCACATGCCTCAGATTCCTAGGGCCATTCAGTTTAGTCTCACTGCTGTCCTGGAGAATGAGTAATTCTGCTCTTTTCCTCTCAGAAGATCTAAGGTGCTATTGTGCTGTCTAGATCACCTGTGATACTGCTCTTCTCCTGGAATTATTTACCCTGAGGTTCCAGATCACGCAGTGGCTCCCAGTGGAGCTATCTTTCATTCTGTCTGTTCTCAGTGACCTGGAAGAGGCAGCCATGTTGGAATTGCTAAGGCTCCTGGTGCACAGTCATGGCTGTGGTTGCTTCTCTTTTCCCAGTGCTTTCTTCATGAATGGGCACAGGCCCTTGTGGACCTGCTCCTTTGTTTGGAAGGCTGGCTGGAAAGCTTCTCCACTTCTTCTTCTGTTTCTGTCTCAGGCTCCCCGCAGCGTGTCAATGGCAAGGTGAGGGGAAGGATCTTTGTGGGAAGCAGCCAGGTCCCCGTTGTCTTCGAGAACACCGACCTCCACTCCTATGTGGTAATGAACCATGGACGCTCCTACACGGCCATCAGCACCATTCCTGAGAGCATTGGCTACTCTCTGCTTCCTTTGGCGCCCATTGGAGGCATCATTGGATGGATGTTCGCGGTGGAGCAGGACGGATTCAAGAATGGGTTCAGCATCACTGGTAATGTACATCTGACGTTAAAATCAGTGTCCCACACGGTGTGACCTGGGAAGGCCTGGGAATGAGTGCAGAGGGCACTCTGAGGCTGCAGGCGGTTTTTGATGAGCACTTTGTCTGTAGAAGTGTCCCTGTAGTTCTGTCCTGGAAATACGATGATGAAGCCAGATTAACACAGTCTTCATTAACTGAGACTGCCTAGAATTGTGTTTTAAACAGGGAGCAATTTATTGGTGACTATTCAGAATAGTAGTCTCTGCAGAACAAGTGATGTCAGCTCACATGTACCCACAACCTCATTCTCCTTGTCAAGCCTGCCTCCAAATTCCAAAGCAATCTGAAGCTGACATTTGACCTTCTCTCAGTATCTTCTCAGAAAAAAGGAAACTGCCACATCCAGGTAGTAAATTAAGCCCGTAAACATCACTCTCATGACTCTTAGGAAACCTCAGAGGCTCTAAGAAAGTTCAGTCTTCCATGGATGTGTGGGCAGATCACTGGGGATGTTTCCTTGGTGTGTGGCCAGTCCCCCTGTGTGTGCCAGGGCCCATTCCTGGGAACGGCTGGAGTGGAAGAGCCTGCATCCTTCATCTCTGGGCACTTCCTGGACCTGCGGCCTGTTGCGCTGGGCCTCACCTCTGTCTCTGACTCCCTATGCCCGCCTTCCCCCACTGCCTGAACCACCTGGAGCCTTAGCCCGGGCTGGTTGGTGGGAGCTCTGCTGGGATCAGGGTCTCTGCCTTGGCCTTACCTGGTCATTCTCCTGAAGTTACAGGTGAAAACGCACAGCTTCCTGAAGCGTGGTCATTTAAGAAAGGAGAAGACCTGGTGTGAACGGGGGAACCTACCCTAAGACTTGCCTATTTGGGCCTACTGTCTTCTTCCTGTTCCACGGGCATGCCTATTCTGAATATCGTAACCACATTCATGTTCTCAGGCCAGCAAGATGCTCTTTGCAAACAGCTGAGCTGCAGCCCGCCCACAGACCCTACTCAGGGGTGCTGATTAGTAGTCAGTTACCATGTATGGGTGATGCTCTGTAGCACAGGAGAGGGAGAATTTCAAATTCCTTACACCAGCAAATCTTTGTAACTCTTAATTTCTCTAGGACGTGTGTTATCAATTGGATATTTCCTTGAAAATTGGGTAAAAACAAAGCAGAAGTTGTCATATGTTTCCTACAAAAGGCCATTTAGTAAATATTTTAAGCTTTGACCAAATATTTTAGGCTACATGGGCCTCTGCTGCAGCTACTCAACTGTCACCGTAGAGAGAGGCTACCGTAGGCAGCATGTACGCAGATGAGCATGACAGTGTTTCAATAAAACTTTATTAGTGAGCACTGAAGTTTAAATTTCATATATTTTTCACATATCATGAAACAATATTCTTATTTTGATTATTTTTAACCATCTAAAAATGTAAAGCGCATTCTCTCGGGAGTGATGCAAAGGCGGCAGCCCGTGTGGTCTAGCCCTGGGGCTGGGGCTGGTTTGCTGTTCCCTGCTGGGGTGGGAGTGTGCCCCGTGGAGAAGGAAGCAACTGGACGGAGGGGGAAGTGTCTCCCTGCCTGTTGGGGCTGCTGCCTTGCTCAGACCACTGGGAGGTCCCAAGTCAACACTGAAGCTTGTGGTGGCTTTCCCGGAGCAACGGGCCCATGCTGGCTGGGACTTAGCTGCTTCAATAGTTATCACCACGCTGGCATCGCAGAGCTCTGGACAGTTTTGCAGAACACTTTTTAACATACTTCCTGTCCTCTGATCCCTCTAAGATAGATTGTCCCCTTTTATAACACCGGGAGATGGAGGCTCAGAGGGTTTAAGTAGCTTATTCAAGTTCACCCAGCCAGAACTGAGCACAGCTGGGCGCAGACCAGGTCCCCTGCTTTTTCTGACCCAGCCTGGAGCCAGCACATTGCAGGTGCTGGTGGTGGCTGGGAAGCAGCTCTCCTCCGTGTGGCTCTGTTGGACCGCAGGGATGTCCGGGCCCTGTCCTCAGTGTCTCCAGCCCCATGTCCTCCCAACCAGACGGAAGCACCTTCAGAGGAGGTCCCTGCCCACCCTGCACCTCATGGCACCGCCCCTGGAGCCCGTGATGGGCAGGAGGGGGACTTGCCAGATGGCGGACTGACAGGTCAGTCTTGCTTTCCAGGGGGCGAGTTCACCCGGCAGGCTGAGGTGACCTTCGTGGGGCATCCGGGCAAGCTGGTCATTAAGCAGCAGTTCAGCGGCATTGACGAGCACGGGCACCTGACCATCGACACGGAGCTGGAGGGCCGCTTGCCGCAGATCCCGTCTGGCTCCTTGGTGCACATGGAACCCTACACCGAGCTCTACCACTACTCCAGCTCAGGTGAGTCCCAGCCTGGGCCGCCCGGGGTCAGTGCCAGCCCACCCTGAGCTCCTGACCAGCTCTGTGGCCTCGTGGACCTGGGCCCACTCTGGGGTCTGGAGAGGGGATTATGCAGGACCTTTCCTTATTACACTCCTTGTCCCCCAGGGATAGACCGGAGTACTGATGTAGGGAATTAGTGCAAAACAGGAAAAACTTAACTTGGGAATTCATTTGAGTGTAATTCCTCTCCCCAGCATCTATCACAAATATCCCAACATGTTCCATAGTTCAAAATAAAATGATAAAATTTTACCTACTATACATCTGCTTGTAGCTTTTTAAACTGCATTTATTCTCCATTTGTTACCACAAAGAATTCCGCATACCGTGTATCCAGCTTTACCCATTAACATTTTGCTATGTCCCTGTGTGTGTGTGTGTGTGCGCCTGTGTGTGCATGCGTGTATGTGAATATGTGTGCAATTTTTTCCTGACCATGTGAGAGTCGGTTGTATAGATCATAATAGTTCGTCTCCTAAACACTTCATGTGTTTTCCCTAAGAACAAAGACATTCTATGATCAAAATCAGGAAATTTAACCTTGATATGATTATATAATTTATATTTGGATGTATCGTTTTATTTAAATCAAACCGCAGTCATGCTGCATTGTTTTGTCTTTACCTCCCCAGCTCACATCACACCATGACTATTTAATAATTCCAGAAAGTAGCCCTCGGAAACCCCTCTACAGGAGTCTCCAGTTCCGCTGGCTGACTGTTAGTTTAAACCATTCTCCTGTGTCCTAAAGCTTAGGTTATGTCTAGCTTTCTCTAATGACTGTCTTTACATAACTCTTGGCCAAATTTCTGACTCTTCTGGGACTCAGTTTCTAGAAACAAAGGTACTCAGTCAAACAATAGGGAGTTTTTTTTTTTTTAAAGGTCCCTGTGAAATCGCTTGTCCAGGGCTCTGGGCCTGGGCCAGTCCCCCTGGGGTGGGGCCTGCGGAGGGAGTGCCAGGGCTGCAGGGCAGCCTGCCTGGCCCCGTGGCCTTCTGGCAGCCTGCAGGGCAGCGGGACCGGAAGGGCACGCTGATCTGGTGTTTATCCTCCATGCTTCTGCTATGGAGGCTTCTCCAGGCTTCCATGCTTCTGCTATGGAGCACACTGCAGCAGAGCACACAGAGATAAAGAGCCTTTTATACTTTCTTTTAAATAGGAAGCTGAGGGTTTCATCTCATGGGCGGATAGCAGCTGCTCTGCGTGGGGCTGCCTCTCCTCTCCTCTGCTGAGGTTCGCTCAGGACACTTGAGTTGTTTTGCCAAAAGTGGCTGCTAAGATGCATTTAGTGTTCCATTTAAAAAAAATTTTTTTAGGTGTTGATAGACCTTTATTTTATTCATTTATTTATCTGTGGTGCTGAGAATTGAACCCGGTCCTCACGCATGCCTGGCAAGCACTCCACCACCGAGCCCCAGCCCAGCCCCTAATGTCCCATTTCTTTAATATGACAGCACTGCTTGATTGGGTTGAGGAGCAGCCCTGTTTATTGACCCCTGAGCGAGGTCAACTGCAGAAAGCAGTGACACGCTGCTAGCTGTGTCGTAAATGCTCAGGAAATGGTTGTTGTCTTGGTAATAGTGTTAGTTTGCTTGATTCCAAAAATTTTACAGACATTATCTGATCCATGCCCAGCCCGTTTCGAAAAAGAACCTGAGGCTGGTGCTGCTTGTAACCGGCGGGCATCTCATCCACTGGTGGTCTGAGGAGTGAGCTCAGGTTCACCTCCCGAGGTGTGCTCTTTCCACCACACCTTGTCTCTAGTTCTTGGAGTCCTAGCAACCTACGGAGAGCTCCTCGATTCAAAAAGCAGCACACATTAATAATGCAAATCCTATCGGTGACGGTCAGGGACATCCGGCAGGCAGCATGGATGGCCTTCCTTGACCAGCCCGTGGCCCTGCCCTCTGTTGTGTCATGGACCGGACGCCCTGTGTGGTTTCAAAGCCCAGGGTGAGGAGAGGAATCTTGCATCAGTGAAGGTCTCTCTCTCTTCCTCCTGAACCCAGTGAAGGTCTCTCTCTTCCTCCTGAACCCAGTGAAGGTCTCTCTCTTCCTCCTGAACCCAGTGAAGGTCTCTCTCTTCCTCCTGAACCCAGTGAAGGTCTCTCTCTTCCTCCTGAACCCAGTGAAGGTCTCTCTCTTCCTCCTGAACCCAGTGAAGGTCTCTCTCTTCCTCCTGAACCCAGTGAAGGTCTCTCTCTTCCTCCTGAACCCAGTGAAGGTCTCTCTCTTCCTCCTGAACCCAGTGAAGGTCTCTCTCTTCCTCCTGAACCCAGTGAAGGTCTCTCTCTTCCTCCTGAACCCAGTGAAGGTCTCTCTCTTCCTCCTGAACCCAGTGAAGGTCTCTCTCTTCCTCCTGAACCCAGTGAAGGTCTCTCTCTTCCTCCTGAACCCAGTGAAGGTCTCTCTCTTCCTCCTGAACCCAGTGAAGGTCTCTCTCTTTCTCCTGAACCCAGTGATCACTTCCTCCTCCACCCGGGAGTACACCGTGACGGAGCCGGAGCGGGACGGGGCTGCGCCTTCCCACACCTACACCTACCAGTGGCGCCAGACCATCACCTTCCAGGAGTGTGTCCACGACGACGCCCGGCCGGCCCTGCCCAGCACCCAGCAGCTCTCGGTGGACAGTGTGTTCGTCCTGTACAACCAGGAGGAGAGGATCTTGCGCTACGCCCTCAGCAACTCCATCGGGCCCGTGCGAGGTGAGGGGCGGAGCTTGTGCCCTCTCTGCCCTCGCTCCTTGAAAAGCCCTGCGCTGTGTTTTTGGGTCTCTGGTCGCTTACTCTCCTAAGAACACTATGCTAAAATGACTCTGAAAATTGCTTGTCAGCTGTGATTCTTGCAAAACCCAGTTAGAATCCCACTGGAGCGGGGTGCAGATGAGCGATGGACGGGGTCCCAAGCCGAAGGCTGCTGCTGGCTTGGACAGCACTTTCTAAAATTGTTGTTTTTATTTTTAATTGGCACCTTCGCCACCGTACGTATTTGTGGAGTGTGGTGTGATTCATTTCTACGCAGGTAACACCACGTGCAATGATCAGGTAGGGACATTGGCTTATCCATCCCTCAAACATTGTTCCTTCGAGTTGGGAACATTCCAGATTCCCTCTCCTGGCTATTTTGAAGTAAGTGCTGTCAACCTCAGCTTCCCTGCTGGGCTGTGAGGAGTTATTCCTCCCACCGGGCTGCCCCCCCGCCCTCGGCCCCCTCCTCACTGTCCCCCCTCTGGTTCCTACACTCTTTCTCTTCTGTGAGGTCAGCTGCATTAGCTCCGCTGAGCCCCCACGTCTAAGTGAGATCGTGTGCACCTCGTGTTTAACATCATGTTGCAAATGGCAGGATCCCTTCTTTATGGCGACTGGCCTTCCCTCGTGGTGTCTGCCACCTTTACTTCACCATTCCTACAGGCTTTGCAAACACCCGGACCCTCCACTGGGAAGGAACGTGTCTGGGGCCCAGGCCACCCTCTCCAAGACCCGCACCCGGGGCTGGGCTGGTGGACGGGGCTGCCCTGGGGGACCGTTGCCACCTGTCCTCCTGTTGTCCCACGGGGTCCTGCGTAACTGGGCACGTCCCCTTTCCAGTTGTGGTTCTTCCTCCGTACCCCAGTCACATCCCCAGCAATCAGTCTGTCCCTCGCTGGCCCTGAGGCAGAGGAGAGTAGCGGAGCCTCTCCCCCTTGACAGCCGGGCCTCTGGGCATCAGGAGTCAGCACTGTGCCTTTTTCTTCTTTTTGGGGGACTGGGGTGGAGCCCAGGGGTGCTCAACCACTGAACTACATCCCCAGTCCCCCACCCCACGATGCCTTTTTAAAAAATTTTGAAACAAGATCTCACTAAGTTGCTGAGGGTCTTGCTCAATTGCTGAGACTGGCCTCCAACTTGTGATCCTCCTTTCTCAGCCTCCGAGTCACTGGGATTATAGGCATGTGCCTTGGCGCCTGGCACTTTTTTCCAGGAAGGAAGAGATAGTAATATTTTAGCCTCTGCCAGCCACATGTATCTCAGCTCTGCCAGGGTAGCATGAGAGCAGCCACAGACCATTGGTGAGAGAATGGGTATGACTGGTTGCCAATAAAACTTTATTTACTGAAACAGGGAGGGAGCCAGACAGGAGGGTCGCAGCTTTGCCCCGGGTAATGCAGGGGCTGGCTCACCCCCCTGCTCTCCAGCGATGGCCCTTGGGTCTCCGGTTGTGGCTTGCTTCCTGGGGAGGGAGACCTGACCGCTCACTTGGTCCCGCGGCCCTTGCTTCACAGATGGCTCCCCGGATGCCCTCCAGAATCCTTGCTACATCGGCACCCACGGGTGCGACACCAACGCGGCCTGTCGCCCTGGACCCGGGACGCAGTTCACCTGCGAGTGCTCCATCGGCTTCCGAGGAGATGGGCGGCTCTGTTACGGTACAGCCTTTGGTTCCGACCCTTGGGGCTGGGCAGTCGGGCTGGCAGGAGGCATCGGATCCTCACGCCAGAGAGCTGGGTCTGCTGAGGACGCAGGGACGAGACGCAGATCCCGGAGTGCAGGCCGCGCCCCTGCCGTCCCTCGCTGGAGTGAGGGGTCCGTCCCTTTAGTACAGCAAAGCTAATGTGCAGCCGCAGCCGCAGAGCAGAGGCCCCAGGTGGCCTCTCTCCATGCTGAGCGCACAGGGCTGCGGGGAGGCGGGAGGCACTGTCGACGTCCCGGTGAGTAACTGCTCTGGTTCACCGGCCGACTGCCTTTGGTGCTTCAGGAGCCCTGTCTCATCGAGTTCTCCAGCACTTCCATGGGGTAGAGTCTGTTGTTCCTGTTTTTAAAAAGCCAACACTTAATCTTGGTGAAAGTTACCATTTTAACTATTTTACCTGTGCCGTTCGGTGCTGCTGAGGACATTCCTATGCAGCCCTGGCCACTGTCCTTCTCTAGAACGCTTCATCTCATGCTACCGACTGACCCATTAAATTACCTCCCCCCGTGCCTGGCCACTGTTCTACTGTCTCTGTGAATCTGATGATTCTTGGAACCTCAACTAAGGGGAATCGCACAGTATTTGTCCTTCTGTGACGGGCTGATTTCACACACTGCAACATCCTCAGGGTTCTTCCATGTAGCACCTGTCAGAGTTTCCCTTTTTGAAGATTGAATAATATTCCACCATATACACATACTATATTTTGTTTATCCATCTTATCAGTTGGGCACGTGGGCTGCACCCACCTTTTTGGCTATTGCAAATAATGCTGTTATGAACGCGGTATACAAATACTGTTGAAGCCCCTGCTTTCTGTTCTTTGGGGTGTGTATTCCAAAGTGGGGTTACTGGATTGAATTGCAATTCTGTGCTTAATTTTTTGAGAATCCCCACAGTCTTTTCCATAGCAGTTGTACCACTTTGCACTCCCATCTAGAGTGTGCAAGGTTGTGATTTCTCCACATCCCCGACAGCACTCATTATTTTTTTTTAAATAGAGGCTCATTAACATGAGCCAGTGACAGAGGGTTTGAACTCAGCCTGTGACTCAAGCATCTGTATTACTCTGCCTTCTTGTGAGCACTTGTTTTATTCTTAATGACTGTACTTCAAAGGCTTTCCCGTGGAGAGCTTGAAATTTATGTTTGTTAACAACACTAATCCAGTACCGACGGCAGGAATGGCCGACCCCCAAGCCAGCACTGCCTAAATCTGCAGCATAGAGCTCCCTAGTAAGGCTAAGGAATGCTGGACCCGCGACTCCCAGCACAGGGCGGAGCATGTTCACATGTTTGCCCAGAAAAACAGGCAGCTCCCTCCACCCTTGCTTGACTGGGGAAGAAGAATCTGGCAAGCCGACAGCCTTGGAACTTGGGAATAATGCCTTTGGTCTGGAATTCAGCTCCACTGACCGATGGCGGCTGTGGCGGGTGATTTAATGCGGAGCTCAGCAGATCCCGGTGCAGGGCGCTGTGGCCTTTGCTTCAGTGACCCTTGCCTGCAAGGTGCTCATCGGGATGCCTGAAGCATCGGAGGGCAGGAACTTGACCCAGAGACGGGCCGTGTGCTCGTTTGGCCAGCTGGCTGATGACTCTGTATGTGTGGCAGAATCCAACCTGAGACTCCCCTTCCTGGTAGCACCCCACCAGAGAGGACACAGTGCCCGCTCCACTAAACCACCAGTTGCCCAGACTTTCCCGAAAGAGCCAGGTGGTCTTGAGTGGCTGTGCTGAGCCAGGACAGTCCCCAGCAGCACAGCTCTGCGTGGATTTGCAGAGCCCTCCTGCACCGTGAGGAGGTGACGGACACCACGCGGGCGGGCCTCCTTTATTCAGCCACACCTCCTTAGTCCTTCTGCAGCCACATCAACTTCAACTTCATAAGCCACCGAGTGTTACTGAGGCGTGGGGGACCCAGCCTGCTGCTGATTCTGCTCTTGGTGCCTGAGCTCGGCCAGACGTGCCTCATGCCATCCGCCACTGTCCTCGGAAGTTCTCAGGGGCCCTTGCCTGGGAGGGCAGGTGGTCATATGTGCATTTTGTGCTGAGGTCAGTCATCATTCTGGAATGTTAGCTCTGTGGAATGTGGGACTGTCCCCAGCCGGGCTAGTCATTGTTCCGGGTCACTACAACGCGCGTCGGAGTGTTAATGTGTCGGGACACGAGGCTTTCAATAGGAAAGTGCACTAAGCTTCCTGTGTTGTTTTGACCTGGGAAGTGCCGCGGAGGAGAAGGAGGGTGACCTTTGTGACTCGGGCATGTGCGCCATTGATATGATGATGCGTGACATCAAGCAGGCGAGTTGGGTCCCGGCTCAGGGCAAACCTCCCCGGGAATTTTGATTTCCGGTTGAACGGTGGCACTCCACGCCCTTGTGCCCTTCTAGTGAGGCTGTGCACTTCTAGTGAGGACTCTGTCGAGACGGTACTGGTTAGTCTCTCATCGAGTGGTTCTTCTGAGTATGCAGAAGGCGTTGAACGCATCAGTAACAAGATTCTTCTCCTCGAAGACCCTGGCCTTTAAAAAAGAGCCAGATTGGAGGAAAATATGTGAAAAGTAATTACTCTGAAAAAAGCAAAAAAAAATGACCCAGGATTTGCTACTGGACCAGGGAGTGGTTACATGGAGGGACTCTCTGTACAGAGAGAAGTTGACCGCGAGTTGAAGAATGTGCATCTCCAAGCAGATGCCGTGGTATGCTATGAGAGGCAGTTGTCATAGTTACCAGGTCACTGTTCCCAAGAAAGAAAGGCTTAAGGTCCTGGCCTCAATTTACAGAAGAGAAGATTTATATCATACCTTCGGAAAACTTTCCAAACTGCAAGGACCCTGAAACATTAGCATGGAAATCGTGAGTCTTGTCTCTAAAGAAAGGGTGTCATCCAGCTTGGCTGGTATGTGGGCACCTGCATGGCAGGAGAGTCTTGCTAGGGGCCACGTCCCTCCCTGTCCCTCTGCTCTGAGATCCTGTTTGCCCGTGGTTCCACAGGTTGAGCATGCAGAGAGCTGGATTGCCTAATGAGCGGTTTTGAAACACATAGCTTCCCTGTCCATAAATGCCCCTAGGGAGGAACGGAGCTTGGAAAAGTTCCCCTCGTGCTTTTACTCTGTCTTCTTGATTGAAAACTACTGCTCTGCACTCCGGTGCTCCGGCAGTTGGGTCCAAGCCTGTCGGTCCTGCAGCCTGAACAGTGTGTCCGGCCATCTGCGCAGGAGGATCCTCCCAGAGGTGTGGTGCCGGGTGCTGGCTTGTCGGAGAGCAGCTGGCAGATGGAGCGGTGGGGCCCCCACCCGCCCCCGCTTCAGCTCACGCTGTTCCCGAGCCCTGCCGCCATGCTGGTGCCCTCCTCTTGCCTGAGAGCCTGTCTCTCTCACACACCCCAGCACATTTTCAGAAAGTTGAACAGTATTTGGGTTTTTAGTAGGAGGGGTTTGGCCTGGGCACAGGACTAACTGTGGGACTGATGTGGCAAAGGTGCTTGTCCGAGAAGCCAGCAGGGCATTTGTTTCCACAATGAAGGGACTGGCTAGATGGGCCACTGGAGGTGGACATAGGAGGCTTTGTCTCCTAAGTGTGAAAGGTTCACGTTGAAGCACTGGGGAGGGGGATTCCCAGGGGGAGGGGAGCCGGGTGCCCTCGGCCATTATGGGCTCCTGTGCACACATCTCCAGAGGAACTGCACTCGAGACTGGTGCTGGCTGGCGTGGGAAGGCCCCTGTGTAACTGTTCCAACCCATTGGTGGGCAGGTAACCAAGGTTATGAGAGGTCACCTCAGTTTTTTGTCTGAACCAGCCTTACGCTAGTGGCGGCAGCAGATTAGCCCCCAAAGCCTAGTGGCCATCTGAGGACTGTGTCCCCATAATCAGTCAAACCCCTCACCATGGCTGGGAGTTGAGGAGAAATTCCTGATAATTTTAATGGTGACTTGCCTTGAGCATGCTGGGCACTCCTTTGGCTTGCATCCATTTTCTGTAATCCCCAGAGGAACCTTCAAGATGATTATTAACATGCTGATTTGCCAATGGGGAAACTGAGGCTGAGTAGTTGGGTAACTTGCTGAAGACCACAAGAGCTAGTAGTGACAGCAGGTAGGATTGGAACCTAGCAATATTCAACTCTGAAACTTGTCTTCTGCTGTACATTACCCCACAGCAAAGGCTGCACTACTGCTGCATGAAAGGACATCACCCTACCGGTGACTTTCTGTCTTATTGAAACCAGAGTTTGAGGCAAAATTGGATTCTCCACTACGGCTAGTGGGCGCGGCCTGTAAACTGCAGGTCCCGGCAGCCGAGAAAGCCTGTTTTAGGGTTAGCAGCTGATCGCAGCGTGGATGCCTGCCAGGGTGAGGGCCAAGGTGAGGGCCAAGGTCCACAGCCAGCAACACTGGGTTCTCCTCCACCACTGTGGAGGGGCAGGGGCAGCTCTCAGCGGTGGTGTGTGCACTCCAGTGTTGCAGCAGACCCCCGCGGCTCACCTCCAGCTTCTTTTCAGCTTCCTGTTACTACAGAAGCCAGGCTGAAAGGGGGTAGAACTGTTTTCAGATGTAAAGAACAGGAGGCTCAGCCAGGAGGATCACACGTTCCAGTCCAACCTCAGGAACTTAGCGAGGCCCTGTGCAACTTGATGAGACCGTGTCTTAAAATAAAACTGAGGAGGGCCGAGGACCTGCTCAGTGGGAAAGCTCCCCTGAGTTCAGTCCTCGGCACAAAAAGGAACAAGAGGGAACAGTGATGGGCTGCTATGGGAGGGTGCCAGTCTAGGGGTTTATGTGGCACTTGGATCTGTGCTGTGGTCACACTTAGGCGGATCAGGGTTTGAAAAAGCACTAATGCTATCCGCCCAAATTTATGCTAATCAGGTTTGGCAAAGTAATAGCTCTATTGGTTCAAACTTACGCTAATCAGGGTTTGGAAATGCTGTTGGTCCAAACTTCCGCTCATCAGGGTTGGGAAAGGCGCTGCGATTGGTTGACCCTGCCATCCCGCAGGTCCGCCCCACTTCTGCATTCCTCTTGGAGAGGCAAGAGGTTGAGGTCATGGGATGGTGGATGCTCAGGGTCCTTGGCCATGGCCCTGTGTGGAGTGGGTGCCACACTGGGCCTGGACCGGTCTCCACGGGGCTGCGGGTGTGCCCGGGCTTGCTAAGCCTCAGGGCTGGGCTGGCGTGGCCGCTCTGCACGCCGTCTGTGCTCTAGCCTGACCCTGCTGCAGCTCCGCAGCTCTGGAACGAGGATTTGGCTTCATCGTGAGTTGATGACTTTCCTTTTAGTCCATCAAGCTTTAGATAATGTTCGAAAGCTCACAGTTAGGCTTTAAATTGTCCAGTTTTTTTGCAGCTGTAACTGGAGAAAGGTCACATTTTTAAGCAATAATGTATTTAGTATGCTGTCAAGTTTGGGTCTTTATGCAGAGTGCTTGAGACCTTCTCACTCTGTGAGTCTGCTGTGAGCAGCTTTCTTGGATGGGCTGCAGACTCGGCCATTGGCTCCAGCAGTGCTAGAGGAAGGACCCGCTGACTTAGGACATGGGCTTGGGAGCTGCTCTCTCAAGCTGTGCACAGAACACCTTCATTTACACTATTTTTGGATATAGAAAAATATGTCCGAAAAGCCATCCGTTCTCAGGGGGCATGCTTTCTACTGTACTACGTTCCGTGGCATCCTGGGTAAAAAAGTGTGTTTGCAAACAATTTGCTGCAGATATTGACGAATGTTCAGAGCAGCCCTCCGTGTGTGGCAGCCACGCCATCTGCAACAATCACCCCGGGACCTTCCGCTGCGAGTGTGTGGAGGGCTACCGCTTCTCCGACGGGGGAACGTGCGTGGGTAAGTGCTCCAGGTAACCTTTCAAGGTGTGTCCAGGCACATGCTGCCCGCCTGGGCATGGGCGAGGGGCTGTCCCGTATCCGACGAGCAGGCGACATTTCTGCTGTCAGAAGGGCAGTTTCCAGAGGATGGTCGACCTTCCCCTGCCCTCCCGCTACCTGGGGCGTCAGGGCGGCAGGGACGGGCATGTTTCCTCTGGAACTGTGTTGCCATCGCTTGGGCTGCTGCAGGCAATCACAGTGCATTTGCTCTCATCTGCTTCTCTTGGCCGTGCTCAGCATCCTGCCTTAGAGGCTGTTAAAGCTCTCAAACTTGCTTCTCCCTTGTCATTTGCAGCCGGGGGACCAGTTTCAGGGCACCTGAATGCCCTCAGCTGTCGTAGACTGAATTCTACCTGAGTTATGTCTAAAATTCTGTTCCCAGTCTTTTTAGGAATCTTAATTTTACAAACCGCAGGTCACAGGATAACTTTTTGGTCTCATCAAGTTAATACTATTGCCTAGGCTCGCTGTGTTCTGGTGGTTGATGGTTTGGTGCTGGTGATGATGGACCAGAGTCACAAACAGCATTGTCTAAGTCCTGCCTCATTCTTCGACCTCTGCTCTCGACCTTGGTTCCGTGGACATTAAGGTTTCCAGGTTTAGAAGACCACTTGCTGGACGGCCCCCTGAGCCCGACATGTCTGCCCCGTAAAGCAGACCCTTGTGCCGGCTCAGCCGACCATCCCTTTGCCCTTCCTGGCTGCGTGCAGAGCCCGGGTGCTCTCCCCGTGTTCCGTCTCACAGCTCGGACGAGGAGCCAAGGTCGCGGGGTGAGGAGTGACTGTGTGTTGGAGGGAACAGGCAGTTCTCATGTTGTTTTTTTTTTTTTTAGTTCTCATGTTTTGAGTGCGACCCAAACATCTGCGGGCTCAGGGAGGTCCGTCCCTCTGCACAGCTGGGATCTCAGCCGGCTCTGCTGGAGTTTTGTCTTTAGAACATCAGTTTCTCAGTACTTGGCCTGACTTCCTCCTCTGCTTTTTGAGGTCAAAGATTCCAAAGTTTGCTTTTAATGGCAACACTATTTACTGACTGTGTTGTCTCAAGCTGGGTAGTGGCATCTTTACCCCCTGGGTGGTGGTGTGCACAGTAACTGAGATCCATTCTGGGACACGTATGGGAGGCTTGGTGGCCTGGATCTGACCTTTCCTGATGTCCACACTCACTAGAGGTGCAGGGAGGGTGCAGTACAAATGTCTACTCCCAGTCATTTGATTTTTGAGGACACTTAGCCTCCCTGGGCCTCAGTTCCTTTTCTGTAGGACAAGGTGACCAGACTTGATCAGTGGTTTCCCGTGTCCCATGGAGCTCTTGGAGGTGCCTCAGGAGCTGCCCAGGACACAGGGCAGCCATAGGTGAACTCTCATCGTTTCCTTCTGACCTCCAACCTTCCGTTTTTTTGTGTATCAGATTCTGGGTAAGATGTTTGACTCCATTGCTCAAAAACAAGGGTGAAGAAGGCAGCTCAGCCCTGATCCCTGGGTTCAGCCACCTGAGGCTTCTGCACGCCCCCTCCCCCAGCCCCTGCAGGGTCCCGGGCACCTCCATCCTGCTCAGCCCTTTACCCTTTTAATCAGCTCTTTTTGAGACTCCCTGGAAACCAGGTCTGGCCGAATGCATTTAAATAGCTGACTTGTCACTGGACAATCAAGTGGTCACTTCGTCCCTTGCAGTTCCTTCAGTGTCTTAGACGGAAGTGTGGGCCAGGAAGGTGTCTCTATGGGGCGGACAGGAAACGGTGGAGAATGAGTCCCGGCGGCTTAGGAGGCTGCCTGTGCCCTGCCAGCTACCTGTGGCTGAGGCTCCTGCAGGGCGCATGGGCTGCACCCGGGAGTCTCCTTCGTGATTGCTGTGCATGCCTGGGGACTTAGTAGACTTGCATACTGGTATTTTCTATAAGCCTATGACTTTCCCACTCGATGCACACTTCTGTAGTTAGTTGAAATATACAGAATATTTTTGAAGGAGATGGATCTTAGCTTGTCCATAGTCACCTTGCTATAAGACACAGATGTACCCGAGTGGAGATAGCCCTGGGATCCTTGCCGGGCAGATGGGGCGTGGAGACCTGGAGATTGTTCGCCCCTCACTGGACATCTGTGCAGCACACACCAGCCCCTGTCAAGGCAGCAACGGGGCCACGCTCAGGCGAATGCTGTGCGGTCCCCTTTGCCTTGGCTTATCTAGTGTTCCTGTCCCCTCCCTGGCCAGGCGTACTGTTAGGAGAAGCTGTCCACTGCGACCTCAGTGTGGGGGCTTTGTGAAACCTCCCCGCCACCGCCTTCCCCTCTGTCCCTCCATGTGTGCTTCCTCAGCAGCTCCTTCCCTCCCCTGTTGCCTCACTTCACAGCCCTGACCTGCCTATGTGTGTCTCTTGATGACCCGTCTGTCAGACCAGCATGGCAAGCCACCCTGCTGCCACCCTTAGCCCGCCATCCCGCCTCAGGAACAAATAAACCGGGAACGTGAAATCCTGACCTGAGAGTCTTTTCAAATCCTCTTCCAAAACCTTCCTGTCCATTCTTCCTATGGTTCCCTTTACTGGACGAGTGGGGAGGAGGGGAAATCACCTCTCAGTGGTCCAGAGCCTTGAGGAAAACGGGGCTATGCTGATGTCCCCCCTGGGGTGTCAGGTCTTCTTGAAGTCACTGAGTCAGCTTTGCTCTTGTGGCACTGGCCACTGGCTCTCCAGAGCACCAGGGCTGCTCAGCCAAGAAAAAATCAGCAAAGTCATCTGGACCCCGCTAGACACCTTATCTCCAGGAGAACCAAGCAAACACCCCAATCAGCTGAGTGTTCCTTTGCACAAATCAGATTGAAATCCCAAATAAGCGAACTGCAGCTCCCTGAGTGTTAACAGCCCGGAGCTTTAGAACCCCAGGGGTTTTCCGCTCTCAGTGCCGCACCTCCAGGCTCGGCTCAGCCTCAGCTCTGCTCTGGGCCCTCCCGGCAGTAGCTGCCCACAGCTCCCCAGTGCTTTCCCAGCAGCTAGAGGTCAGCTCTCTAAACCCCTGTACCACTCTCTGCCTCTGCCCCCAGTGTTGGCAGCCCTGGCTTCTGGTCACTTCCAGTGCCAGCGTGCTCTGCGATGACAGCTCTTAGTGCAGCCAGCTCAGCCTGCGTACTAGAGATGAAGGTGACCGCCCCCCAAAAGGGGCCTCATCAGAAACTTCTGCCGCAGCACAAGGGAAGACAGCTCACACACTGTTCAGATAAGGGGAAGGGAAGCTGCTTCTACAGGCTCAGCATGTGCAGTGTCCTGCAGCTGACCACAAACTTTCTGCTGAGTCATGGGAGAGGGGGGCTCCCAGACGTGATTGGGAACAGCTGAAGGGATGCAGAGGGGCGGAGTCATTAGGATGGACCTGGACAGAGGCTGCCAAAGCTAACTGTCTGGACACCAAGGCCTTTAGGACAAACCTTAGCTCTTAAGGACAGAAGGAAAATTTAAGAAGTACCTGGTGGGGGACCCAAAGCTGTAGACCCCGTGTCTCAGGTCCTTGGCTCCAAATGCCACCCCAGCAGGGTTGCTGTGGCAATGTGGCCGTTGCAGATGTCCAGCCTCCATGTCCAGAGGAGGAGGAGGAGCTTGGTCCGGGGCCTGTGGGGGAGCTGTGGTGTGGAGAGTGGCCTGAGCCAGAGCCCTGGGGTGGAGCTGAGGGGACGGTCAGGCTGAACGCCCAGGCGGGATGTTGGTCAGTGAGGACTTGGGGCCTAATCCAGGAGGAGGGGACGGGAGGGAACAGTGGAGAGCAAGGGTGAGGCCTGCGCACCTGGGCTCCAGCCACGGTCCTGAGCCCCACTGGGCCAAGCCATTGGTGTGGGGGCCTGGGAGGCGCCTGCTTGCTCAGGGGCTCTTCTGACAGCGCGTTGACCATTTGTTCCAAAGCCATTGTGGACCAGCGCCCCATCAACTACTGTGCCACCGGCCTGCACGACTGCGACATCCCCCAGCGGGCCCAGTGCGTCTACACCGGAGGCTCCTCCTACACCTGCTCCTGTCTGCCCGGCTTCTCTGGGGACGGCCGAGCCTGCCACGGTGCGTGGGTGCCCTCTTTCCCACTAGGGGACCCAAAATGGCTCCCTAGGTGGGGCTCGTTCTGTGCTAGTCACCACCTGGAATTGTCCTCACGGCGCCCCTGGGAATCGGCCGCTGCGACCTCGGTAGCTGGGGCTGTGTGCTGTCTTTGGGGGCTGCTCTCACTGGTGCAAACGCGGCCCCTGCCGATTTGTCCTGTGTGACTGTCTCGCTGGGGCAACGGCTAGACACCTGCTCTCTGTTGGGGACTGAGAATGTTGTTTGTCTTGCACAAAAAGACAAACAGTCCTTGCATGCTTAGAGCTTAAAGTCCATCCTTTTATTTAGTAAAATGCACATAGTTATTCAGCCGGCTTGCTCCGGCCTTCCACAAAAAGCAGTTTCCTAATTGAATAAATGGTTACAGAGTCGGAGAGTAAAAGACGCCACAGAACCTCTTCAGGTTTGACGTCAACCCATCTTTGATGCCAGAGTGCCCTTGAAGGTGATTTTAGGTAAAATAATCCCTGGGGCCAGGGGAAGGAAAGATAATGGAATGAGACAAACATCATTACCTAGGTACACGTATGACTGCACACGGTGTGACTCTGCTTCATGTACAACCAGAGAAATGAAAGGTAGTACCCATTTGTGCACAATGAATCAGAAAGTAATAGTAAAAAGGATGATCCGTGAACAGACGGCCCTGAGCCTCTTGGGAGCAAAATTGCTTAACATTATACCAGAGTGTTTCTGAGAAGGCCACACTTTCTGAGATCAAGGTGACTTCTGAGCCA
Source organism: Sciurus carolinensis (assembly GCF_902686445.1). NCBI lineage: Eukaryota > Metazoa > Chordata > Mammalia > Rodentia > Sciuridae > Sciurus > Sciurus carolinensis. The sequence goes on along the minus strand of NC_062224.1, from coordinate 3,936,518 downwards.
CTTTCTCTTCGTTACTGCACACGTGGATTTTTCTCTTGTCTCTGAGGCTCTTCTGTTCAGCAGTTAATGATCTGTTTCCAAATACCCAGCCATTTCTGAAGCTCTCGTTTGTGATGGGAGGGGTCATCTTATGTTGCAAACGAATCCTCTCTTTCCCCTGTAGCAAGCTTGAAATTTTCCTGAGAACGTTATTGCCAAAGCGAAACACACTTGTAAATGTACTAGATAGAAACTGAGGACCTAGCGTCCTAAAAATTAATATTTTGCTGGACATGGTGGTACACACCTGTGGTCCTGGCAGCTTGGGAGGCTGAGGCAGGAGGACCATAAGTTTGACGTTGGCCGCAGCATCCTAGCAAGACCCTGTCTCAAAATAAAAAAATAAAAATAAAAAGGTCTGGGATATAGCTTAGTGGCAACGCACCCCTGGGCTCAGTCTCCAGGGTCCAGTAAAGAAGAAAAGAAAGCTAACACGCGGTGGCCTCAGAGTCACTGTGCTCAGATTGGAAGCGGGCCCCACAGATGTGAGCAGGTAGCTTTCATCGCTGCGTAAGCCTCAACTTCCGGAGGCGGTCTCACTCTCCCTGGCCCCGCGACTGTTTTGCAGACGTGGACGAATGCCAGCCCAGCCGATGTCACCCTGATGCCTTCTGCTACAACACTCCAGGCTCCTTCTCGTGCCAGTGCAAACCTGGTTACCAGGGAGATGGCTTCCGATGCGTGCCTGGAGGTGAGGTGGTGGGACCTGTGGGGTTGGTGGCCCTCCTCCCTGCCCAGGAGTGCGGAGTACATGGCTCTGGGCCAGAGGGGAGGCGGGAGGCGGAGGCTCTGCAGAGGGTCCTGAGATTCCCGAGGTGGGCTTCAGCACAAGCGATTCTGGTGTGCACTGCACAACCCCAGTGGGGGCCGCACAGGGACCAAGGCCGTGCTGGCAGCCTGGAGCCCATCACCCTGGTGACTTGAGCCAGAACTGCAGAATCAGAACTGACCCATGATTGTCGGTTCTCCAGAGAAACAGACCACGTGGGGGGTGTGTGTGAGATTTATTGTGAGAGTTGAGTCATATAATTATGGAGACCAAAAAATCCCAAGATCTGCAGTCAATAAGCAGGAGACCTAGGAACGTTGGTGGCTTGGCTCTAGTCCAGAACCCGCAGGCAAGTGAACCAGGAAGAGCCAATGCTTCAGTTCAGATCTTGAGATGCGAGAATGATGTTCCAGTTCGGAGACCTTTGGGCAAAAAGAGTTCTGCCTTCTACTCAGGGCAGGGCCCGCGTCTTTGTGGTGGTCCGCCTTCACTGATCGGAGGAGACCCACCCACAGAGGTTGGGAAGGACAATCTGCCATACTCAGCCTATCAATTTATATATTAATCTCATCCAAACACACTCTGTGGAAACACCTAGAATGATGTGTGGCCAAAACTCTGGGCACCATGTGACCCAGGCAAATTGACAAATAAAATTAACAGGGTCCTGAGAATCCTGGGGAGTGGAGTTGACTTGGGGGGAGGGGACAGGGTGAAGGCCCAGCTGGGGGAAGAGGCAGACTGAGGACTCCCTGAAGGTCCTGCATTGCCCGTATTCCAGACCTGAACATGCAGCTTCGACAGTCGCTGCTGATCTGAGACTCAGGTGGCCTCTCCTTGGAGCACAAGATCCCGGTGCCTCAGGCCAGCCCTGACAGGAGTCTGGGGAACTCTCAGCAGATGCTGTTGCATGTGTGAGCACAGCTGGCTGCTGTTTGTACAGAACTTATCATGTGCTTGGTGGTTGTGCTGGTCAGGTTTCTATCATGGTAACACAATACCTGAGAAAATCAACTTTAAAGGAGGAAAGGTTTGTTCTGGTTCTTGGGCTCAGCCCGTATTTGGTTGGCTCTGTGGTCTCTGGGCTGGTGGTGAGGCAGAACCTCATGATGGGAAGTACGTGGTGGAGCGGGGCTGCCCACCTCTCCGTGCCCATGAAACAGGGCTGGGTCCCAGTGTCCCCTCGAGCGCATGCCCCCAGTGACCTCACTTCCTCCCACCAGGCCCCACCTCCTGAGGGTTCCGCCTCCTCCCAAGGGCACCAGGGGCCAGTAGGGGCTGGCGACTAGGCCTTCTGCACATGCCTGTGGGGACATTTGAGGTCCAAACCTGGTGGGTACCACAGCCGCTGCTTCATGGTGGGCTCCTGCTGTCCTTCTCCAGGCAGGTTCATACACAGAGGCTGCTGAAACGGGGAGAAAGGCCCTCTCCAGGCCGCCTGGAGAGTCGCCCTTAGCGCTAAGACCCCAGCCTGGTCTGTCGCAGGGCCTCTCGGTCTGTCTTCAGCCCTGACCAGTGTCCTGATGTGGGTTAGACCACGTCTGACCCCTCGCCCTGGAACTAGCGGTCACGGTGTCTGTTTTTAAAGGCGGCTGCTGCTCCTGGCCAGCTGTCTTCAGGCAACTGTAAAGGTCATCTGTAAGAGGTGTGGGGGTGTGGTCACCCCACCTGTCCCCACGGGGCCACCCGCCGTCCAAACGCCTGTTCTTCACCAGCCCGTGAGGCGCTGGGCACAGGAACAGGCACCGTGCCGTGGCTTCTAGGGCCCGTGGGCGCCCGTGGCTCCCAGGGCCGGTGGCTTCTGGGGACAGCTACGGACAGTTCTTGAAGAAGGGAGTGAGGCGTGAGTCTCTGCTCCTGCCAGCAGCGTGCCCAATGTTGCCTGCACCCTTGGAGGACCAGGGTTAGAACGGCGTTGACCTGGGAGAAAACGTCCAATCCAAGTTCACATTTTGACCTATGAAACTACATGTTGCTCAGCTAAATCATTTTCTGCCTAGAATAGGAATTAGCAGCCTATTTGTTTATTTCAATTTTACTGAGGGTTTCGCTGAGTTGCCCAGGCTGACCTCAAACTAGTGACCTTCCTGCCTCAGTCTCCTGAGTCCCAGGTTTGGCCCACTCCCTGTTCTTGTAAATAAAGGGTGTTTTTTGGAGCACAGCCCGGCTCGTTAGCTACTGCATCGTCCGTGGCTGCTTTCGCGTTCTGAAGACAGACTCCAGCAGTTGTGACAGAGACTGTAAGGGCCAGGCTCCCCAAAACCCTTAGAGCTTCTTTCCTGGCCCGTGAGAGGAACATGTGCTGACCCCTGGCTTAGCTGGATCCAGGCAGGGCCAGCCTTTTGTTCCTGAGCCCACGGGAAGACTCTAGCCCTGCCCCCAGCTCTGGGCACACAGGGTGCAGAGAGGGCTTCGCGTGGTTTGGGTGGAGGCCTTGCAGCAGCTGTTAAAGATGATGTCCTCCAGCTGGGTGTGGTGGCCACACCTGCAGCCCAGTGACTCAGGAGGCTGAGGCAGGCACATACCAAGTTCAAGGCCAGCTTGGGCAAATGAGCAAGCTCCCCAATAAAAATAAAATTGAAATTAAAATTTTTAAAAATGGTCTGGAGATGTAGCTCAGTGGTACTCGGGGTCCCTGGGTTCAATCCCCTGCACGGCAAAAAAAAAAAAAAAAAAAAAAAAAAAAAAAAAGCCCATCCATTATCTGCACAGCCTGCTTCACGTCTCCACTTCAAAGAGAAGCAGGTGTTCCAGTTTGGGGTCTGTTTATATCAGCCCAATGCCCTGCCTTCTCTTCAAAGCTCTGTTTACTAAACAGAAACAAATCCAGACCTGCAGGTGTTGGGGGGTGATATTAATAAGAGCCGCGTGCCTGGACTGTTCAGGGGTTCAATCCTGTTCCCTGAAGAAACTCCTCTGCTAGTCGTGCACCAAGAGAGACCAGGGGCAGGAGACGGGCAGGAAAGCTCACTGCCATCGTTGGTAATAGAGGAACACCTAAGTGAGCGTCAGCAGGAGTGGACGGCCGACTCGGTTCTGTTCATGCCGTGACCTAACAGTGGTTAGAGCGAATGACGGGCAGGGAGTGGGGCTAAATCGAAAAGCAGCGTTGGGCAGACGTACAGATATGTACAGTAGGATCCCAGGTACCTGAAACACGCACCTGTGTGAAAGCAGACTCACTGCGAGAACCCCAGGTCGAGGACCGACGTGCACGGGGCGTCGAGAGGCGAGTGCAGAACAGAAGTGCCCTCTGTGGCGGGCAGGGGTGTCCTGGTCCACGTGGGCTGCTGTGACGGAGTGCCCTGGACCGGGGCTTATAAACAGGGGAACCGTTTTTCTCAGTTCAGAGGTTGAGAAGTCTAAGAAAGTTCTGGGCCTGGCGAGGGTCGATTTCCTGGTTCACAGGCAATGGGATAGACGTCTTCTCGTAATATGGTCATGTGGCGGGAGCAGCGAGGGTCTCTCTGGGGGCTCGTTTGTAAGACCCTGCTGGCCTTCACCAGGGCTGCACCCTCATGACACGATCACCTCCCGAAGGTTTGACCTCCTGCTGCATCACCTCCGGGGCTGGGTTTCAACATGTGAATTTTGGGGACACAACACCAGACATAGCACAGGAGCAGCATTTGTACTTCTGACATTTTGTTCTTCAGCTGGAATATGAAGAGAGAGTTTATATTATTCTGCATTTTGCATGGCCAAAATATTTCACGAAACCTTACAGAGATGACTGGCTCCTGGCGCCAAGCTTGGTGAACGAGGGTCAGGGAGAACAGTCAGCACTGAGTTGGTACCTACTCTATACAGAACTCAGCTGGCTTTGGGGTGCACTGTTAAAGTCATGGCTACTGCAAGGTCAACCAAGGACAGACAAAATAGAGGAAATTACTATTACTAATTACTGTTACCAAGTCACCTTCATGCATCACTATGACCTTTTTCTTTCAGATGCTCTGCATGAAATAGAGAATACTATCTAAAAAATAGAGTGCATAGAGCATCTTCAGTAGGAACAAATACCGTTCCAAGAAACAGTACTCACATGTGTCTGTGTGTGTAAACGGGTGAGTGTGTGCCTGCATTGCAACATGTATGTGTGTGTGTGTGTGCACCTGGTTACCAAGAAAATGCATTTCTTTCTGTGCGCCATAGTTGGATAGCTGGAAGCTGTCTTATTAGGTATCTGTTGTTTGCATGAGAAATCCAGAGTTAGCTGTTTAAAACAATGAACATGAGTCATCTCACAGTTCCTCTTGGGTGAAGATTTCGGGAGCAGCTTACCTGGGTGGTGCTGGGTGGGTTGGGACTGCAACTGGAGCGGGGTCTACTCTGACCTTGGGGAGGGATCTGCGCTGAAGGACCTGCACAGCTGTTGGCAGCCTCAGCCTGGGTCTCTCCAGAGGACGGCCTGGGTCTTCAAGGTCTTTAAGCCTGAACAGCCAGCTCCCTCCAGAGCCAGCGATGGGCCCTGGTGGAAGCCACCCTCTTCACGGCCTACTTTGGGAAAGATCTTCTGTCACTCTGCTGCTGCTGGAGTCTCACCCTCTTAGAGTGTGGGAGGGGACTGCCAGGTGGGGAGAAGGGAGGCCATCCTGGAGGCCGGCTGCCCCCGCCTCTGACCTTGCCTGGACAACTTCAGAGGGAGTATCGCTGGCTAGATCTCAGAAATGTAGGAGTTTAGTAGAGGATCAAAGAGGAGCGTGAGTCCCAGGCTGCAGCTCTGAAGCCTGGTCCCCCAGGGCAGACACCAGGCTGCCGACAGATCCCTCTCTTCCCTCCTGGCCCCCGTTCTGCCTCTGGGTGCCCCTGGAGAGCCACACCACACATCTGTAGAGGAAGATAATGAAAGGGTTCAGAAAGAAGGGCCACCAGCAGAGATGAGAACGGCAGGACTGCACAGCTCAAAGGAGAGAGAGTGATGAACAGTTCAGTGCTTTCTGTCTCTTGGACTTCTGTCGTGTGGGGTGGTTTCCACCATGCTTCAAGCAAATCAGATGTGAGAAAACTGGAATTTCCTTGCTGGAGCTGGAAGGGACTCTAGAAGCTCTGTAGTTCATTCCTTTTATTTTAAGGGCATGAGGCTCCAGTGATTTCTTCGTTCCGTGTTTAAATTGGCCTGCTGCGCTTTCCAGGGGCTCCTCTTTGAAGCCCGCCTGTCCCCAGAACTTCTGCATGCTCTGTTGCTTCCCTTTGCTTTGGCTCGTGCAGACATGAATGAATGTCAGGAGGGCCTGTGGCCATTAGTGGCCATTAGTGGCATTCCACACCGGCTCATGTTTCAGGGCTCCAAGAGCTACCTTGTCACCTTGTTTCTTTGTAAATGCGACCTTTGTAAATGCAGGCTTTGGGCTTTGTCTCATGTCCTTATCTGTAACTAGGTTCTAAAACCAGGCTCTCTCCACTACTATAGTCACTCCCAGCCACCTCACCCAAACTGCTCCGGTAAAGGTCAGAGACAGCCTCCACTGTACTCGAGCTCAGGTCCACCCTGAGTGGCAGCACTGGGCACTTGGTCTCACTGTCCTTTCTGAAATACTTCCTGCATTTGGTATCCCCTGAGTTTTCTGCATCATGGGCTGGTTTGTCACTGCTGGTCCAAGCAGCCCATTGCCTGGGTAAGAATATGGGGGTTTGGGGAGGTTGGCTGATTGGCCCAAGGCCCCCAGCTAGCAAGCAGCATAGTTAAGTACCGCGCAAGCTTCTCCCGAGAGCCTGCTGTCAATCAGCACATGGACAGGAGTACCTCCACCCTGGAGGAGGGAACTGGCAGGAGAAGGGAGCCCTCGGAACCAGTGACTCTGTACGTGACACGAGGCTGGGAGCAGAAGGCAGCGGGGCTGGACATGCTGGGAAGCATGAGGACAGGGACTTGCACCCAGCTTGAGGGACGGGCAGGACCTGCAGAGGTGCGGAGGAGGAGGCGCGAGGGAAGGTCATGGAATCCCAACCAGGGCCTGCGGGGCCGCGGAACTTCCCCGGGCCAGATACTCTTGGCTTTGCCAGCACAGTCGCTCCTCAGAGCTCTCACGTGGCCTCATTTCCACACGGGCTCAGCAGTGTCATGGCTGAGCCTCGAGACTCCTCCGTTCTTCACCTTGAATCTCCTCTAACCAGCATCGAAACTGGAGTTTCGAAACGAAATTTGATTACCCACTTCCACTGGCAGGTAAGACTGAGTTTCTCTGTTTCTGCAGGCTGGTGGGTCTTCCAGCACAAGGTTGCAGGCCTCTGCAGCCAAGAAGCGTGATAGCTCTTAACGGGGGCTAGGTTCCCCAGGACCACAGCAGGCCTTAGCTTCTTGTCATCAACTTCTGTGCAGATTCTTGTCTTGTGAATGCAAAGAATAAAATCCACAGAGCAGGATGAGCGAGTGTAAGTGTAAGATTTGTTAAAGAATAAAATCAGAAACAAAATTCTTATGCCATTACAAGAGAACTCAGTAGCAGGTTTTCTCCCCCAGTGGGCCAGGCTAGGGTTTTGTATAGAACTTGGTTCAACTGTTGGTCCCCACTTATGCTCAGTAGGGCTTGGAAATGTGCTAATGTTATTGTGCACATCCGTTCAGGTCTGCCCCACCCCCGTTTTCTCCCCACAAGTCAGGAAGTGGGAGTTGAGGTGGTGGGATGGCCTATTCCTGCAGGTTCTGGGCTGCAGTGTGGCATGGAGCAGGCTACTGCAGCAGGTGTCTGTACCGTGCCCAGGCCTGGCCACCAAGGGTGACGGGTTGGTGCCCCTTGGCTCACGGTGCTTAGGACCCCCAGCCTCCATGGCAGGCTCCACTTGTGCACTGGTCGTGCTTGCACCTGCACTCCGACCCACCTGGGCCACCACTCCCTGGCTCTATGGCTCCACTGCCGCTTCTCGACTCGGACCAGTGGGCTGGCTGCTCGGCTTGGCACTTGGGGAGCTGTGTCACCATATGTCTACCAAGTTCACCACTGTCCTGGATTTCTTGGCTCCTGATTCTTTCTCCGCTTATGCCAGCCTTCTGCCAGTCAGCCACCACACCAGGCCTCATATGGGGGACACCACAGATTTGTCACCCCGAGGGTCAGATGAGCCCTTGGTGGAGGTGGATGAGCTTCTCCTGCTCTCTGTTCCCATGGCGGCCACTTCTCCCCTGTGCTCCCCTGACGAGGGTCCTGGTCTTACCTTCTGGCCTGTGAGCTCTGAAGCCGCCTATTGAGCCAAAGACCCTCTGCGGTGGGCCCTCTTGACTTCCGTGAGTGCTTTATCACAAATAAAGGAAGTGAGTGGGTCAAGGGTCTGAGGAGTTCAGTGGATGCAGTGATCTGAAAAGCTGACAGTGGTGAGGGTTTGGGGAGAGGACGAGGCAGGTTCTTTTTCTTTTTGGTACCAGGGATTGAACCCAGGTGTGCTTAACCACTGAGCCACACCCCCAACCCTTTTTATGTTTTATTTAGAGACAGGGTCTCACCGAGTTGCTTAGGGTTTCGCTAAGTTGCTGAGGCTGGTTTTGAACCCGTGACCCTCCTGCCTTAGCCTCCCGAGCTGTTGGGATTACAGGTGTGCCACTTTGCACCTGGCTTTTGATGGCCGCTTATTTGACAGAAAAACAAATAGAATCCCACAGAGGCATGAAATGCAAATCCAAAGGTCAAGAAGGGCTTTCTCCTTGCTTCTCTTTCTCCTTGGTCCTTGGCTCTCAATTTCCTGGTCCTCACCTCAAGAAGAGCCTCTAGGCATCCTGCCCTTCCTCAGGTAAGGATCAGCTCCTGAGTGGCTCAGCCCCAGCAGGAGGGTGAGAAAAAGCCGCCTGAGTTTCATTTTCCCTGCACGGGAGATGTGTCTTCCTGCCTCCCCACCTGCCCCACCCACCCACCCTTGATGGAAAGTTCCCAGGGGGCTTTGCCACAGCCCCTGGCAGGCTGAGGGACCATCCAGGAAACCCACCGAGGTCACAGTTTCTGATAAACGCACCTGAAATTCATTTTCTGAGTCAGAATTGGGGTCCCCCCTCCATGTAAGTTGAAGACGCAGCACCTCAGGGGTTTGCTGTCAGTTCCAGATCACTTGAGATCTTGTGTGTCAAACTCCGTTAACACAGAGCTCTGTCGGCTGTGTGAGATGGAGCGAACCTGACTCTCAAAAGTTTCTCCTGATTGACGACTTACAGAACACCCCTGCTGTTTCCCAGCATGGTGTGGAGATGCTGATGAGAGGCGAATCTGTCAGCCCTCAGGTAACCAGTGAGTGACTTGAGGCTGTGGGTGCATGTTGTGACCGTTGGTGCCTGTCAGTCATCCTGGGACATGGAGGCAGACATTCAAGGCTGGAAGGAACAGGGCCTGGACCAGGAGTTCAGAGATTCTGGTTTGAGCCCAGCCACTTACCATGCTGGGGCCTCTGGCAAGCCTGTAACCACTTGAGCTTCGGGTTTCTCCTTTGGTGACCTCAGCTGCGGCTGAGTGTGGTGGCGTGAGTCCACCATCCCAGCTACTCAGGAGGCTGTGGCAGGAGGATTGCAAGTTAGAAGCCAGTCCAGGTGATTTAGCCAGATCCTATCTCAAAATTAAAGGAACAAACCACAGCAAAGAAATAATAAAACAGAAAGAGCTGGGGATGCAGCTCCGTGGCTGCCTACGAAACACCAGCACTGCCTACGAAACAAAGCAAACCCACAGGGGCTGGAGCGCTTGCCTAGCGTGAGTGGGACCCTGGGTTTGATCCTCAGCACCGCATAAAAATAGAATAAAGGTGTTGTGTCCACCTACAACTAAAACAAAATATTAAAAAAAAAAAAAACAAACGCACAGTTGCCTATCACATAGGATCATAAGGGGAACTAAATAAAATGTTCGTGTGACTGGGGACTGCTAACGTGGAAACTGTAAGACCTTGTGGGAACGTAGGATTTTGAGAAAGTACACACGTTTGATGTCTGAGATCGGAGGAAAACCGACGTTCTTGTTCTAACCTGGTGGTTCATTCATGTCCTTGGCCCTTCTACAGCCAGTGTTTGATTCTGGTTTTTGTAGTTGCCTCTGGTAAAAAGAAAAGCAGACAGTTTTTTCTTGCCAGGTTCTACACGCTTCTGGCATGACTGCCTCTAATCAAGGGAGCCTCGCGCTGGCCCACCTGAAGATTGGCAACCTAGACAGAAGACGTGCTGAGCTTTGATTGGCAGCTCATTCACTTAACGTCACCACTGTGTGTGGGTTCAGTCACAGATGAACATTCGAAGGCAGAGCTTACAATCCCCTCCGTGTGTGTCCTCTTGTTGTCTTGGTCTGTTTCCTGCTGCTGTAGCTGGATGTGAGGTTGGGTAATTTATAGGAAAGGGAAATTTATTTGGTTCATGGTTCTGGAGGCTGGGAAGTCCAAGGTCCACTAACCAGGGCCCTCTTGCCACGTCATAACATGGCAGAATGCACCGCTTGGGTGAGAGATGGGGGGACAGAGCCGAACTCGTCCTGTAATCGGGAACCCACTCCCTGATGACAACATTAGCCCATTTGTGCAAACAGAGCCCTTGTGGCCTGGACACCGCCTGACAGTTGCATTGGGGATTCAGTTCCAACAGGTGAACCTTGGGGGACACATTCAAGCCACAGCCCTGTGTTTCATTTACTTCTCACAGTGGTCCCAAGACGTTAGTGCTAATGCCATCTCTGTTCTACAGCAGATGTCAGTCAGCACTGTTGGTGTGCCCGGGGTAACCCAGGAGTGGTGGACCTGAGAACCAAAACACTCTCAGGCACAAAGTCTGTGAATCCACAGCCTTTTAGCATGTTATTACAATATATGAATTGTAATATATTAATTCACACATACTGGTAATTCCCCCAACATAACAAGTAATGTCCTAGAGCAGAGGGTCTCAGCCACAGTCCTTATAAGCCAAATCTGTGGCCCCCAACTTTTCTATGAATAAAGTTTTATTGGAACACAGCCACTGCATTCATTTATGTATAAAACATAGCTGCTCTCATGCTGCAACCACAGTTGGGTGGTTGTGACAGGGAGCGTGTATCGTCCACAAAACTGAAAATATTTACTGGGCAGAGTCGCCCGCGCCCTGCCCCAGGGCTCTGTACCTGGCCTCTGTGCCCTCCTTTGCCCCCTGCCCTGGAGAAGTCTTCTGCATGTCCACCGTATGCTGGGCCCCTCATTCAGACCCTCGCTCCAGGGTTGTTAAAGGACGTCCCTGCGGGCTTCCCTCCAGCCAGGGCAGGGGTGGGTCTTTAGCATAGCCCAGCCCTGTAGGGGTTTCTCAGTGAAGGTGGAGGACAGCGGGCCTCAGCCCTCTCAGTCTGCTCAGGGAGACGGATAAGGACTAGCCCTGGAGCTGGTGCCAGGAGAGCTACAGAGTGAGGGAGCCGGAGGCCCCCGGAGCTCACCAGGGCCAAGAGGCCTCCTCCAGGATGCATGTGCCTAAGCGGGTCCTGAGGGGTTGCCAGATGGGTGGGAGGTCCTGCAGGGGAGGGGCAGCAGGACACGGGTGAAGGCAGCTCATGGTCAGCAGCGGTGTGAGGTGGGGGGCCTGTTTTGTGTGGTCAGTGCTGCTCAGGTGGCCTGGTCCTCGTGCGGCTGGATTCCAGCAAGTGTGGACCAGCTACAGTTCTGCGTGCTAGGGGGTTGTTTGTTCCAGGAAGTACTTACAGAGGTCTTTTTCCTTGCCTTGGGGTTTGAGTTGCGCAGTTCAGAGGCCAAGTGTCCAGCCAAACACAGGACACAGCTAGAGGAAAGCACCAAAGTTGGCGGACACTCGGGTGTTTGGTTTCTAGACTGTGCCTTTCAGTGTGAGTCAGCTAGAAGCCTGTGGGGGTCAAAAGGACACATTTAAGAAAAACTCAAAGTCCCTTAGAACCCAGCGATGTCCATCAGCGGACAGACAGACAAGTTGTGGCATGGCCAGAGCCACATCCAGCCATCGGGGAAGGCAGGACTGAAGGCTAGGATGGGCTGAACCTTGAAGACCTTCACCAAGAGAAGGGCCAGGACGCAGCTTGGTGGTGGCCAGGGGCGGGGAGGAGGGGACAGGAGCAGCTGCTTGCTGGGCCCTGGTGGTCGCAGGGTCCTGAGAAAGTACCAGCTGTTCCATGGCATTTGAAAATGGTTGATTTCGTTGTGTGAGTTTTGACCCAGTTTTAAACATTTTCTAAAAACTGCTTGAGAGAGAAAAGAAAATACAGATTCTTGACAGGTAAGTAAATTAAGTAAGTGTGATCTTTTATTTTAAAACACCTGACAGAATGAGTCCCACGGGGGGCGGCCAGCCTGGGTGCTGGCCGGTCACGCCCCAGCCTCGGCCCCCTTCTGCTGGTCTTCCCCACAGAGGCGGAGAAAACCCGGTGCCAGCAGGAGCAAGAGCACATTCTCGGAAGCGTGGGAGCGGCGGACGTGCAGCGGCCCAGGCCGCCCGGGCTGTTTGTCCCCGAGTGTGACGAACACGGGCACTACGCGCCCACCCAGTGCCACGGCAGCACCGGCTACTGCTGGTGCGTGGACCGGGACGGCCGCGAGTTGGAGGGCACCAGGACCAGACCCGGGATGAGGCCCCCGTGTAAGTGGACGCAGGCTGGCCCCAGCTAGCCACCAGAGTGGGAGCGCCTGGCGGGCTGCCTGTCACCCGCCGCGGCCTCTCCACCTCTGCTGTCACCCCGTCTTCCCGCCACTTCTCCTCCTTGGTGCACAGGCGTGTTCTCCACACATGCCCACCTTGGCGCTGGGTGTGCAGGAGGCCTGGCCTGGGACTGTGCGGGCAAGGGGATGGCAGGGAGGGCGGGAACGGGCCCTGGCCCCTCCCCAGAGCTCGGCTTGCTCTGCTGGCGGGGCCTGTTCCCAGCCTTCAACACCTGCCCGCTTCACAGTTGTGCCCAAGGGCCTTGAGATGCCCAGGCCCCCTGCAGCCCACAGGGCAGCAGCCACACAGGTCCCTGCAAGCTGACTCTGGACGTCCTCGCTGTGCCAAGGCTCCGGGGGCCTGCGGGGCTCTGGACAGGCACTGGCCCGGGCTCACTCCTCAGCCTCAGCATGAGGGATGAGCGAGGATGTTTCCCAGCTCTGAGGGTCTGCTTCTGTCACAATGTGGAAATGGGTCATTGTCACAAGCCACCAGAAGCCAAGATAACTTCTGAATCTCCACACTCTACGTAGCTCATGATCCTAGGTTGATCCCCTACCAGATCTTTCTCCAAAGCTGCTAAGAAACGCCAGAGCGAGTGTTCACAGACTCCGTGGTTCACTCAGCCAATGTGACGTGGGCAGTAGTGCAGGGGGTGCTGGGGAGAGTTGTGGTGCCACCCCAGGGTCCCAAGGATGGGGACCAGACGGGAACAGGGCAGAGAGGAGGGCTGGAGGGAGGGTGGATGGTGACCAGCGAGCCCACAGGCTTCCTGGATCGCGTGGGGTCTGATGGGGAGGCCTCTCAAAGCAACACCTCATGCCCCACCGTGTTGAGGAGAGCCAGGAGTGAGCAGTGCAGGGAGGTGGGTGGCTAAGGCTGAGGTCCAGGAAGCAGGGCGGGAGCTGCAGGGGCGGGGTGGGGTGAGGGGAGAGGACGGCGTCCAGGACCAGACCGAGCCCCCTGAGCCACAGGATGGAGCTCCTCTGATAGGCTCCCCAGGCATGAAAGGACTCAGCGGCACCCAGGGGAAGGTGACTCCCTCAGGGGCCAGGATGGGCGGCTGCTGTGCATCACCACTGCAGCCTGGTGTCCGGTTGGAGATGAACAGTGCGGGCGCTCCTGTCTGGGCTGAGCTACTTCCTCACCGCACCCTTGACACTCGGCTCCCGCGCTGCCTTACCTTCTTCACCAAGGCCTTGCGCTGACCGCGGGCTTTCTGCTCTGGAGCGTCCAGATAGAAAAGGGGCCTGTGTGACTGTACAGCTTGTGGTGCCATAAAGGTGATGCGACCTGGCACGTGGACGCCTGTATGGGTGTGTGTGTGTGTGTGTCTGTGTAGTGTGCATACATATGTGTCTGTGCATGTGTGTGCATGCATGTGTCTGTAGGTGTGCGCATGTGTGTGAGCGTGTCTGTGTAGGTGTGCACATGTGTGTGTGTCTATGCATGTGTGTGCACATGTGTGCATGAGTCTGTAGGTTTGTGTGTGTATGCATGTCTGTAGGTATGCACCCGTGTGTGTCTGCAGGTGTGTGCATGTGTCTGTAGGTGTGCGCATGTGTGTGCATGTCTGTGTAGGTGTGCACATGTGTGTGTGTGTCTGCAGGTGTGTGCATGCATCTGTAGGTGTGCACATGTTTGTGTAGGTGTGCACACATGTGTACATGGGTATTCACGTGTCTTTAGGTGTGCACATGTGTGTGCGTGTGTCTGTAGATGTGCACATGTGTGTCGGTGCAGATGTGTGCATATGTGTACTTGCATCTGTAGGTGTGTGCGTGTGTCTGTAGGTGTGCACATGTGCGTGTGTCTATGCAGGTGTGTGCATGTGTCTGTAGGGGTGTATGTGTGCATTTGTGTAAGTGTGAGCATGTGTGTGTACTTGTGAATTGCATATGCATGTGTGCACATGTGTGTGTGTCTGTAGTGTGCATGTGTGCACTTGTGAATTGTGCGTGTGTGCATCTGTGCATTTCCCATGTGCACAGCCCTTGCTCAGTGACTCTCCTGTCCCCTAGGTCTGAGTACGGTGGCTCCCCCAGTCCACCAGGGACCCTTAGTGCCTACGGCCGTCATCCCCCTGCCCCCGGGGACCCACTTGCTCTTTGCCCAGACTGGGAAGATCGAGCGCCTGCCCCTGGCGGGGAGCACCATGCAGAAGACCGAGGCCAAGGCGCTGCTCCACGTCCCGGTGAGTGCTGCCACCTCGGCCTGGCGGCAGCTGCTGCCCCCACACCCTGGAGAAACCACAGTGCACGGTCAGACCAGGACCCCAGGCTGACCCCCGGAACTGGGGTGCCCCTCCACAGGCCCTGAGTCCTCGTTTCTCACTGGGGCCACCATATTCCCGAGCTAGCTGTGAGACTCACGGGGACAGAGCCAGCGCTGGCAGGCCTTCTGGAGACGCCTTGCCTGGGGCTTCATGTGAGTGGTGTCTGGTCTGTGTGCCGCTGCTGGGTTGGACCTTTGCATTCCTCTGGAATCCGTGGTGACTCACCTCTCAAGGGCTTCTCAACTCAAGGTCCTCACATCTGCCTTGAGGCTGGAGCAAGCTCTGCTCAGAGGCTTTTGTGCATTTGGCAGGAGCTGCCCTCTCCCGCCCACTCTGCACTCACTGGCTCTGGCCCCCTGGCTAGTGCTCAGTCACGCCACACACAACCTCACCCCAGGGCCCTTGCACTGGCTGTTCCCTGCCTGGAGTTCCCTCATCCCCAGACCCTGATGCGGCTCCTGCCTCACCTTTCATGCAAACTTCTGCCCCGACATCTCCCAGAGGCCTGTGCTGCCCGACGTGCAGACAGCCTTTTCCTCTTTCAGTGCTACTGTAGGACATTGGATATTCCGTTGACCTCCTGTATCCGATGTCTGTCTTTCGACCCACGGTGTCTGTACCACAGGACAGGGCACTGTCCTCATGCAGAGATGGACTCTGCTTCATGGGCGGTGGGCTTCACAGTAGCATTTACACACCCATAACAGCGCGTGGGAAGCGCTCAGAATCATTTGCTGAACAACCGCCTGAGCGATCGTGTATTCCCAGTGGCCCTGGCGAAAACCTGTCCTCCAAGGATCAGCCTCAGGTTTCTCCAGCACAGGCTCCCAGGGAGCGGGAATGGGCTAAATTCCCTGTGGGGTCGTTTCCCCCAGGACCCAGGGAGAGAATGTCCTGAGCTCTTGCACAGTGTGTGGCCGCCACCTCCATCGCCTGGAGTGATCGCCATCTGCCCAAACCCCCTCCTCGTCCTCTCTCGCCCTGCCCCAGCCCGGGCGGCCACCATGGTACTTTTTGTCCCTAGCCATTTGACTCCTCCTGGTACTTTGGAATCATACCGTGCTTGTTTTTGTGTGTCTGACTCTTCGCTGGGCATGTCGTCCTCACGTTTGTCCACGCTGCAGCAGGCGTCGGAAGGCCCTTCCTCTGGGGCAGAGTCGCATTCCCTGTGTATACACACCACGTATGGATCAGCCACTCTTCTGTCAGTGGACAGTGGTTGCTTCCACCTCTGGCTGTTGTGAATTATGCTGCTGTGAGCACAAGTCCCTCCTTTCATGTCTTTGGACGCATACCCTCCAGTGGCTGCGGACCCTCAAGGCGCCCGTGGGAACCCTGTTTGATTTTTTGAGTAACCGCGCTGCTGTTCCCACAGGGGTTGTACCATTGTTTATTCCCATCAGCAGAGCACAAGCGTTCAAGCTTATCCACGTACTTACAGCACTTGCTGTCTTCTGCCTTCTTTCCCCATGATAATAGCTATCCTAATGGGTGTGAGGTGCTGTCCTGTTAGGGTTTCGATTTATGATTCCCTAATGATTAGTGGTATTGAGCATGTCATCAAGTGTGCATTGGCCATTCTTTTGTCCATTCAAGTCCTTTGCTCATTTTTAAAATCAGCTTTTTGTTGAGTTAGTTGTAAGAGGTTTTTTAGATATATATTCTGACAATTAACCCCTGATAAGATATATGTTTTGCTAATATTTTCTTTTTCTTTTTTTTTTTTCTTTTTTTGGGGGGGGATCGGGTACCAGGGATTGAACTCAGGGGCACTCAACCTCTGAGCCACATTCCACAGCCCTATTTTGTATTTCATTTAGAGACGGGGTCTCACTGAGTTGCTTAGCACCTCACTTTTGCTGAGGCTGACTTTGAACTCACGATCCTCCTGCCTCAGTCTCCCAAGCTGCTGGGAGTATAGGTGTGCACCACTGCGCCTGGCTTACTAATATTTTTTCCCATTCCAGGAGTTGCCCTTTCATTCTGTGGATTGTATCCTACAGTGCACAGAATTTTACATGTTGATTTTGTCTAATCAGCCAATTTTTTCTTCCATTGCCTGTACTTTTGGTGTCACATTCAACAAATTTTGCCTAGTCTAATGTCAAAAGTCTTTTCCCTTGTATATTCTTCTAAGTGTGTTATAGTTTTAGCTCTTAAGTTTAGGCCTTTGATCCAGTTTGAGTTTACTTTTGTATGTGGTGTGAGGTAGGGGTCACTGTCCCTTTGCCCTGACCTCTTGAGGGGAAGTATGTGATGATAACCTTGATTTTCCCAGTAAAGGGTGGTTCTAATCTTCAGAGCCTCCCTCCTGAGCCTTTGCCTGGCCTCATGATGCCTCGTACTGTGTCCACAACCAAGCACCCACCCCAGGGTTTCTTGTACCTGGACAATTCCATGTTCCCAGGCTGCTGACAGAGCCTGACCTCATTATGGGCTGAGATCGCACAGGCTGCCAACTTTCTCAGGCTTCTCAAGAGCAACGTCTAGAGATGAAGTTCTTTCTCTTTGATCAAGTTTGTGCCCTTGTTTTGTTTTTAACTTTTTGATTGAAAATTATTATAGAACCACAGGAAGATCAAAAGCTAGTGTAGAGAGATCCTGTGCACCTTTCACCCAGTTCTCCCAGTGGCTAAAATTTATCTAAAATACCTAGTTTTCAAATACTTTAATTTGCAAGAGAAGTGAACTAGGCTTTACCAAAACACCCTGTGGGGAAAGGGCTTGTTTGGAGACTTTGGACAATTTAAGTTACTCGATGTTTTTACTAGGATGGATTCTTGTCTAAATATCACCATAGTTCATTATACATGATGATGTTAAAGAAAAAATTATTAATGCTCATTAAAGCCTGATAAAGAGGCTTTTTCAGGACCATCTCAATAGGTATAGGGGCCACTCAACTGGGTCTTAAATGAGGAAGAGTTTGGGGCTCAACTCTAAACACAGCTTGGACAGGGGGGGATTTATAGTCTAGGAGCAGCATAAGGGTCAGTGAAGGGGGAATCACTAAGGAAGGTTGAGGGGGATTCTGGCTCAACCGGCCTAACAAGGTTCTTGCAGAAGACGGCCAGGGTGGTCAGACATCCCTGGACAGTGCTGGAGGATAAGGAAGCTGATCCGTAATCAAGGACGCAGGTTTCTTGCTCAGCTCCCTTAAAGAGGTCCACTTACTCCAGTAGCTGGCTCCCAGTGGCTCTTCAAACGTAAGAATGGCCCGGTAAATTATTTTGTTCAATTCCAATCACATGTACAAAAACTAGTCACCTGTTTCCTCTGATTCTTTTGTGCTTTTCTTTGGTAAGAATTGGTGTGTGGAAAGAGAGTCTCCGTGTGTTTACAACAGGAAATGTTCCTTCTTTCCTAAGGGGAGGGTCAGAGAAGCTGCTGAGCATGGACGCAGTGGGAGAGGGACCCAGAGGTGGGGCCTGAGTGCCTGGTCACGATGGTCACTCGGTCGTGTCTGCCCATGGGTGCACAGAACCGCCTTGTATTCAGAGGCTATCTAGTTAGTTGGTGGCTACTTATATAAGAAAGCGAATACAATATATAATATAAATGTCTAATTATAATGTAAACTTAATCTATAACCTGTATCTAAATATAGTATGGGCTTATGGCATTCGTATTTACAACCCACTGTAACAATTTTGAAGTGCAATCCTGTGACCTGGAGTGTCCTGCAGTCTGCCTGTCTGTACTGGACGCTTGGCCTAGGAGGTGAGCTCATGCGGAAGAGTGTGAGGACACTGTATGATTTTTTTCTCAGAGCTTTCTTGTTTCGGCTTTTACTTTTGCCCGTGAGGTCAGGTCAGGTTGGAAGTCGTTTACCCAAGCGTTTATCCAGCCCGTTACTCAGCTGCTGTAGTGGACTGTTCTCACCACTGGTCTTCACTTCCAGGCGAAAGTCATCATTGGACTGGCCTTCGACTGTGTGGACAAGATGATTTACTGGACGGATATCAGTGAACCTTCCATCGGGAGAGCCAGCCTGCACGGCGGGGAGCCAGCCACCATCATCCGACAAGGTGGGCCAGTAGACGCTGTCGCCTTTGGCTCTGCTCCTGGTGGTCCGAGCGGCTCTGGGTGGGAGGGGAGGGGGAGCGTGAGGATGCTCCCAGGGTCTGGTGGTGTGCAGTGGGCCGTGGGTGATCTGCTTCAAAGCACCACCCTCCCAGCTCCTCTGAAGAGGGGCTTCACCATTAAATCAGGGAGCCAGGGCTGAGATTCATTGCCAGATAGCCTCAGGAGAATAACCTCAAAACAGGACAGAGGCCTGAGCCTTTCTCTGAGCGCTCACGTGGTCAGCTTCAAACCATCAAGGCCAAACTCACCGTCTGTTTGTGACACAATCTCCCTTGGCTGCTGAGCCAGGTGCTCAGAGGGCACCGCAGTGTGCTCCAGGAGGAGCCCTAAGCCACAGGCCGGTGAATCACCAGGTCAGGAGAGTCGCCTGGCACTACCCAGCCTGAGAGTTGAGCCTGTGCCTGAGGCAGTCGTCAAGGGAAAGGGCTGTTGGGGCTGGGGTCGGGGCTCAGGGGTAGAGTGCTTGCCTAGCGTGTAGGAGGCACTGGGTTCAAGTCTTAGTACCACATGAAAAAATAAAGACATCATGTGCATCTAAACTAAAATTATCTAAATACAAGAAAAAAAGATAAAGGGCTGTCTCTTCAACCTGCAGCGTAGGGGTGGGGGTTGCTGCTCTTTTCTTTCTCACACTCCTGGTACTTACTTGGTCAGAGGAGTGCAGCACACCGGGCTGAATCTTCAGACAGTTCTGTGTGTGTTGGTCACTGAGCGTGAAGCGCACGCTGGCTTGGCACGTCCCACCTCCACAGTTCACCTCCGTCCCGTAGCTGAAGGCTGCTGAAGTAAGTCAGGGGCTCTGCATTATTTTAATGCCTCCATTTGTCAACTCTAGACCATCTTATTTGGGTATGCTTTATCTAGATGGAGACCATTATAATAAAAATCCCAGGATCTGTACAAATTCCCCTGTACCAAACTGTCCAGCAGTACGCGTTGCTTAAGTCAGGTCTCATCAGCTGACTCCAGAATGTTCTTACTCGAAAGATACTGCCTTGGCGATGTTATTTGGTGTGTAAAGCACTCTTGCCTCCTCTGTTAATATTCAAATCAAAGATGCATCTCTGCAAGATAGAGGCCGCACCTCGTGTTTCTTTTTACTTGGGACTGAGTGTGGCTTCATCAACTGCCAAGTTCACGTTGCTCTCACCGTTGATGTCCTGGAGTTGCCCCTGGGGCACGCTTTTCCTTCCTCGGTGATTTCCCTAGAGACGATGCGCAGGAATCAAACTGAGTCTGAGCTGAATCTGCCTGGCTTTGCCCTTGGACCCGAATCCCTTTCTGGAAACTGATGGGGTACTAAATGATGTCTGCGAGTGTTCTTGCTCTACTCTACTACTCTCCTGCTCTGGCTTAATAAGCAGAGCTTTGAAAATGCCCTTTTGCCCCTCATCTCTATTGAAAAGCTCTTCCTATTTTCACAATTCAAGTTCAAAACCCGGTGGAAGAGGCGAGTAGGTCATCTTCTGCTATTTCCTGTTGCCTTTGGAGTTGATAATCATCCAAGAAAGCTTTCAGCACAGCAAGAAACATTTCAAGCAAAAGCCTGCTTCCTGCAGAAACCCAGAATTAAACCAAAATGAGAAAGAAACTTCCAGCAAACTCCGTGGCATGACACAGGCGGGTTCTTCCCTGGGGAGTTCAGGTGGCACTGGGTATTTTCCCTTTTCACCCTGGTTTCCTACAGTCCGAATCCAGGGCTTGTCTTTCTTCCCATGCACTAAAGTCCTGACCATATGTCTTTAATGACTGTCCTCTTCTATTTCCTTTTGACGTAGCAGTGGGCGACACATCACCTTGCCGTCTGCCCTCTTTGTCTCCTGTGGGAAGGGGATGGGCTCTCCAGGCCTTCCCTTTGGAAGAGCAGCCCACAGAGCAGCGTCTTGCTGGGTGGGGGAGGGAGGCTTGGTGGCTCCCTGGGGGGCTCCTCTCATTGCCTGTGAAGACACTGTCCTAGGGCAGCCCACGCTTTTGCGGATGCCCTCATTCCTCCTGTGCACAGGATGGATTGTCCAGGTTCCTTCTGGAAACCAACGGGACCTCCTGCTCTCCTTTGGCCTCTAGGGGTCTGGGGAAGATCCAAGGCTCTCCTTTGGGTGTGGATAGTAATGAAGATAGAGTTCAAGTGTGGTGTCTGATCCTCACCTTCTGCTGGGGGCTCCTGTCCCAAGGCTCGGTGTTCACAGCACCCGGAGCCCACGGCTGTGCTGGGGTCCAGTGAAGGCTGATTCTAGTGGGCTGAGGGATCGTCACTCATGCACAGACCAGGGAACGTGGTATTGGGATGGTTCTCCTACCCCAGGGAGAGCAGCCTCTTCCCCTTCCTGCCTGCACCCCAGCCATGCTCAGGGACCCTCAATCCTCCATTCAGGGGAAGAACCCCAAGCACTACCAACAAATCCCACAATGTCAGTTTTTAACTTTTGAAAAATTTATAGTCAGGAAACCATAGGGATCTTGACCTTTGGATCAAGTGCCGAGGGCTCACCGTGAGGACTCTGCCATGTAGTGACAACAGTTGCTGGGGTTCAGAAACTGGCCCCCCTTTTTGTTACCCCTTATGCATGTATGAAAGTCCTGAGAGCTGCAGTTTCCTGAAAACATGGTTTCCCTGAAATGTCTTTGTCCCCATAATTTATGGGAAAGATCAGTTGTCCCATCACCACCCTGAGACCTTCCCATGCCTCCCTTTGCCTGGGAGTTATCTCTAAACTCACCACCCAAGCATCCTCTCTTTGTCTCTGGCCACTCTCCAGTCGTATGGTCCCCGGCCATATAAAATGACAGAGTTCACGTCAAGCCTTGCCCAGTCTTCCTTCCTGCCTGTGTGCTGGCCCACTACCCGAAAACCCTAATCTAGGATCTTTGCCTAACAAATTCCTATTGGTCTCCTAGAAGTGAACTTTGAAAGGTGTCCCCACCCACAGGGAACTTTTCCTGGTCCCCGCAGGCTGGGTCCAGTGTCCCTCCTCTAGGTCCCAGTAACTCAGTCTGAACGGAGATTGGCTATGGTCTCCTTGATGGCCAGGGCCACAACTTTGTAGTCTGTTCCTGTCCTGGTTCCCAGTGCAGTGCACAGGAACAGACAAGGAGCGAATGAGTGACATTCTTACATTTGTCACTTTACGTTGCTTATCTTAGAAACAATATGCATTTCACATTCCATGCGGTTTCTCAAAGTGCACGGATCGGTTGCCCTGTGAAGCAGCATGAGCCATCAGAAAAGACTGATCCCGTGATCCCAGTGGCTCGGGAGATGGAGGCAGGAGGATCGTGGAGGATCTCAAGTTCAGAGCCAGCCTTAGCAACTTAGTGAGGCCCTGAGCAACTTAGTGAGGCCCTATCTCAAAATACAACATAAATCACCTGGGGATGAAACTCAGTGGTAAATTACCCCTGAATTCAATCTCCAGCATCCCCCACCTCTCCCCCCAAAATGGTGATCTTAGGCTGGGGACGTAGCTCAGTGGTAGAGCGCTTGCCTAGCATGGGCGAGGCCCTGGGTTTGATCTTTAGTGCTGCAAAAGAAAAAGAAAAGCCTAATCTCACCTGCTTAGAGAAAGCAACCAGAGGAGCCCTGTCTTTGGTTCTAGACCTCGGAAGCCCGGAGGGTATTGCTGTTGACCATCTTGGCCGCAACATCTTCTGGACGGATTCCCACCTGGATCGAATAGAAGTGGCAAAGCTGGATGGCACGCAGCGTCGAGTGCTTTTTGAGACCGATTTGGTGAATCCAAGAGGCATCGTGACGGATTCCGTGAGAGGGTATTTCTGTGTAAATGTGTGTTGTGCCTCTACTCTATTTGCATCTGGCCCTTTGGATATTCCCAGACGTGAGGTTCTAGCTCCAGCATTGCTCTCCTAACATCAGCCCGGGATGCCTGTTGGCCTGCAGTGGGTGACCGACAGGTCTCCTTAGTGAAATGCCAGCACTCTGGTTACAACAGGGACTCCACACCATGCTCTTTTTCAAATATTCTACCAAGAGACTTTGTAAGGTGACAGCTCAGAAACTGGGCGTCTTCCATGTGGGCTGGATGTGGATCCACTCTCAGGTTGCATGAACCCTGTCAGGGTGGCACAGACGCACCCTGGGGCTCCATCCCGGGGCAGCCCATCCTGAGACCCCGGGAGACGCCTTCCGGTGTTTGTTCGGTGTGTTGCTGCTTTCTCTTTCCCCTCCCTGCAACTCTGAATCTCACACGCCAGGCCTCTGGCTCCTACGCACCTTGGTTCCTTCCCCAGTGCTGTGGGCGCTCAGCTACCTCCTGGACAGCAGGGACCTTGACCAACACCTCTTCTAGCCTCTGCTGCTTGCCTTAGTCAGTCCCCGGGGCCGGCCGTGCCCTCCTGTGCAATGGCAGCATGCTGGGTACTGTAGCGTGTTTATGCCAGTTACTGTGTTTTGTTTTGTTAACAGCTTGTTTGAGGTTTGTCAGGTTTGAGGTTAAAGGGAACTGGATTCATTAGTAACTGAATAACTAAATTTGAGGAGGAACAAGTCCAAAGGTCCTTGCACAAGGAAATGCTCCTTAGCACCTCCAGATCCTGTGTAGGCCTTGTTTTCCTGTCTGCCAGTCTTGTCTTCAGATTCCTTAAAAGTGATTTTTATTAGCATTTCTCTCAACATCTTCAACATTTCTCTTCCTCTTTCCCTTCGCTAGGAACCTTTATTGGACAGACTGGAACAGAGACCGCCCCAAAATTGAAACTTCCTACATGGATGGCACGAACCGGAGGGTCCTTGTGCAGGATGACCTGGGCCTGCCCAATGGCCTGACCTTTGATGCCTTCTCGTCCCAGTTGTGCTGGGTGGATGCAGGTGACGGGGAGCTTGATGCTGTCTGGGGGCATCCTTGATCTCAGGCAGGAGTTAACCAACTGTGATTCTACCTGTAGCCTGGCTTTGTATAACGGGCAGCTCTGAATGGTTTTTATATTGTAACACATTGCGTTTTAAGTGGTTATATGAACACCTGGGTACCACCCTGGATTTTACTTCTTGGCTTACAGAACCTAGTATAATCACTACTTGGCCCTTTAAGAGGTGGCCGACCCCTGTTCTGAGTGGCATTGTGCAGAGCCCCCGCCATCCTGGTACCTGTTAAGCAGTTCTGCTCATGTTCCCATGGCTCCCTTGTGTCCCTGTGGGCTTAGACAGGACTCTGAGCCCAGGAAGACACAAGAAAAGCAGCCCCCATGCAGTCCCTGCTGTGTGCCCTGCTTTGGCCAGTGTGGGTGTCCCTCAGGCTAGGAGTGTGGACAGGATGCCAGTTGGGGAGGATCATCCACCATCCCTCTCTGTAAGCATCTGTTGCGTTCCTTCTCCATTCCCGACCCGGTCAGGGGCACACAGGGTGCAGACCATGGGACTTGGCCCGTCTAGCTGGGGCAGGAGTGAGGTGAACTCTGAAATGAGAAATCAGCCTCCTGGTTGGCGTGGCGCAGGCCTCGCTGGCCGCCTGCGCATGGCTGCTAAGCATGCTCTCGAGCACTCTGAACCCAGGGAGGAGGGCTTGATCGAGAGCCAGAGGAGGAAGCCTAGGGTTGAGGTGCGGCTCCTCTGCCCCGGCTCTTGTCTCCCTGCAGGACCAGGTGTGGGCGCAGGACACAGGGGTGGGACAGACGAAAGGGGCAGGAAGGGAGGAAGAGCAGGCTCCGCGTGCCCCCGAGCAGCGCAGGGCTTCTCCCGCCCTCGCCCTCCTTGGTCTGGTCTCGTGACACAAGGGCCCATTTCCTGCGTGAACAGCGAGCGCCTTGTCTTTGCCGCACACAGGCACCCATCGGGCGGAATGCCTGAACCCGGGTCAGCCCAGCAGACGCAGGGTTCTAGAAGGCCTCCAGTACCCCTTTGCTGTGACGAGCTACGGGAAGAATCTGTATTACACAGACTGGAAGACGTACGTCCACCGCGGCCATGGGCACTGGGCGGGCCTGCCGTCCCACCCTGTCTCTGGGAGGCCAGGCCCTTCCCTTCTGGCCTCTTGTCTTGGTCTTTGAGTCTTGAGAGATGTCCCCTCACTGTCACCCTTCTGGCTGTGATAGAGGAGAGTGGAGGAGGGAGGGAAGGGCTCTGGGGAGAGCAGGAGGTGCCATTTATCTTCTGGATGCCCCTAGCTGGGTATTTCAAGTCTGTAAACTTGGGTTTCCTGAGTAAGTTTGTTCTTTCCCAGGAGCTGGCCAGGGTCACTTAGCTGGGGGACTCAATGCCTGCCTCACACCCTACTTTGTTATTGTCCTTAAACGGCAGTATCCTAGTCTCTTCTTGACCACCCTTTCCTGCAGATGGAGGGTTAGCCTGAGGGAAAGGCTGTCCAGGGCCTCTGGATACCGATCAGGTCTCTCTTGGAACTTGGAGTGTGAGGGAAGAGCAAGCTGATTTTTGCCTTTAAGAAGCCCAAGGGAGGCTGGAGTTATGGCTCAATGGTAGATGCTTGCCTGGCATGTGTGAGGCCCTGGGTTCAATAATCAGCACCACATATAAATAAATAAATAAAATTTTTAAAGATCCATTGACAACTAAAAAATAAAATAAAATAATACTAATGATAATAAAGGAAGCCCAAGAAATGCAGGCTTGACCCCCAGGAGGTGGGAGGGATGCCTAGGGCCCCCATGTCTATTTATGGCCTCTCCAATTTTTCCCCAAACTGGCAGAGGCTGCCCTGTGGAGGAAAGGTCAAGCCACCAAATGTGCTCTTAACCTCTGCCCTTCCACGCTTTATAGGAACTCCGTGGTCACTGTCGACCTAGCTATTTCCAGAGAGACGGATTCCTTCCACCCTCACAAGCAGACCCGGCTGTATGGCATCACCACTGCTTTGTCACAGTGTCCCCAAGGTACCTCACCCATGCTGAATCTCTCGGGGGCAGGGGGGTGCTCCTCAGTGCCCACATGCTGGCTGCCACCTATGCCTCTGCTAGTAGCCTGATCCCGCTGTGGGAGAGCTGCAGGTTCAGCCACCAAGGATCCCCGTCACTGAGTGGTGAGCCAGACAAACAAAAAATGTGAAGTGGATGTGGCGGGAAAAGTCTTGAGTCTCAGACTGGGCCTCCAGGTGTTTGGTCTTCAAGTTCCCAAAAGGTTAACATTAATGTTAGGCTCTCTGCAGCTTTAACTGTTCATCCCTTTGGCCTAGTGGCAGCAATAGTTAATAATAACACAAAGGGTTGCAAACCCAACATGGTGTGTGCTGTGAGCAAGGCACTTGATGAACAACTCGGAGTTCATTCAGTCCTTGCAGAAACCTCTGCAGCAGGCACTATTATTATGCCGTTTTATAAGCAGCCTGCTCAGAGTTACACTCACAGAGTCAGAGCTGCAGGGAGGTCCAGGTGCCTGGCTCCCCAAGCTGTGCTGCACTGCCTCTTGAAGGCCTTGCTCCTGACCTTCCCTCCTCTGCCCAGTCCCAGTGAAGGTGAGTGTGCAAGCGAGATGGTGAGTACTTTGTACTGGAAAATTCCAGCTCTGTGTTGGAGCTGGGAACCCTCCGTGAGGCCTGTTTAATAGCTTCAGTGATGAATCTATGTAGCTGCCAAATGAGGAATCTGCTTTTGCCCATCTAGTGTAGTGATGAGGGAAAGATAACTAGCTCAGCTTTAGCTGAGTGCTGTGCACAGTGTTCCCTCATCCTCTGGATCCCTAATGAGCTTGTCCTTTTAGAAAACCCAAAGAGTTAAAAGGGAGGCCACTCTCTTAAATGGCTGTCAAGTCAGTTCAGAGAGGGGCTGCAGAACTGATTTCTGCCTTTTCCAGGTCACAACTACTGCTCGGTGAACAATGGTGGCTGCACCCACCTCTGCTTGGCCACCCCAGGGAGCAGGAGCTGTCGTTGCCCTGACAACACCCTGGGAGTTGACTGTATCGAGCGGAAATGAGGACCGGAGTGTCTTATCCCCCTCCAAGTACTTCACAGCAACACCCTACTTGAAACTACTTGGTCCAGACTGAAAACTGTCCTCCAACTGAGTGACCACTGGGCCCAGGTCTAGCCCAGCCTGAGCAACAACTTTTCCCTCACTCTTCTCTAGAACATACACTCTGGACTTCTGCAGTGGGAAAAGCTCTACTCCTACATGAGGACAGGATCACCCACCCCGGCCCCAATCCTCAGATGAGCTTTTAGAGCCCTGAAAATTATGTTCCATCCAGTGCCCTAGGTCCTTTCCCCAGGGTGAGCAGACTCTTCACAGGCCTAAGTGGTCCACCGTTCTGTGGCCTTATGAGCTCAGCCTTGATTCTGAGCCAGCCACCATCCTGGTAGCTCCTCGTCACACCAGCCAGGGCCTGCCTAGGTGAAGTCGGGAGGAAGGAAGGGAAGGAGGGAGGAAGCCCTCACACTCCTCCCTTTACTCCCGTCTTTTTCACCACCTTCAACCTCCCTGAGCCGACAACTGTAGTGCGCATGCTCTGCCTTTTAATCATTCCATCCTAAGAACATATGGGCATTTAGTGGATGCTAATGAGCAGCACCCCCTGAGTAAAACATTGGCATTTCAGCAGTAGCCCTGGGTAGTCAAAGCCTTAAGTTGAGAGGTGTCCTGTGGTAGGATTTTTCAGATGTTTGAGGATAGGGGATTATTTTCATGTGCCTTAAATTATACCAAAGATTACCAAATTATTTCTCTCTGTCCAAAGTGCCTGCTTCTAAGTCTCTGATCTCTAATGCTGTGCTGGTCTTCAGCCCCACTGCTGGCACCTATGTTTCTGTCTCCTCGTGGAGACATATCTGAGGCACAAACTGGAACTGGTTCCAGGTGACCCATCATGGACCTTCACCTCTGTCCTCCATGCCTGAGAACCAATATATTCTCAACCATAAACTCACTTCTTTGTTTCTCCCTCTATCTATTGCCTCTCGCTGGCTGTATTCTCACTTAAAGACACAATCCAGGATGATCTAGTTGAGTGTTTATGGTAATAGTCTAGACCCTTAATTTCTCGTTGGTCTAATTCAAGGGACCATTGCTTCATTTCATGTTTATGTTTCTACAAAAAAATCTGACCATATGAGTAGCTAATGTTATCTTTTTTTTCCCAACTGCTTTCCAGATTCTTAAAACAATCTAGAACTTTTGGATTGAAAGTTGGGCATAAGGAGTTTGAGTCAGTAGAGTGTGGAGCAAGGGGATAGAGAAGACTCAGTGGGAAGCACCAGAGAGAGACTAATGGAGAGCAGGAAAGTCCGAGAGGAAGTGTTGGGGGGAATTCAAGAACAGCAGTAACTAAACCTTTAAATAATGCTGAAGAGACTGATGGAGTGCAGGAAAGGAGAACCCCAGAGGAAGGGGAAGGAAAGAGGACTAGGAACAACAATAACAAAAATCCTTAATTAGTACCAAAGAGAGAATGGTATGTTTTGCCAAAAATGCTTATCCCTGAGGATGTAGAAGATTCTGCCTGAAGTTCTCCTGTGGAAGAGACCCCCTCTTTTCATCAAGCCCTAGACACTCAGCACCCCCAGCCCCTCCTGCTTCTATCCTCGCCTGCTTCTGCAGTACCTGGGAACCTGAGTTGGGAGGGTGGCTTTCCCTAGATAATTGGAGTTTGAGAGGCAACTATGTCCCCAAGAATCACAAGATTTGGGGAACACATGGATCTTGTATGTAGCACAACTCAATAGTCTTTTTGTATTTATCATTCCATATCAAACCCTCTATATCAAGTGTTCAACATGATGTATAATTTTCATAACTTTTACTCATTTCAATAGAGTCATTCTAAAATGTCTTAAATGGTAAGTTCTTAAACTGTGGAAACATTGAAGGTGCTTATTAACTGTTCCCCCATATTTTACAAGTGTTGAATGATTCCTTGAGTTTACAGCTGTACAAATATTAGTGCAGGAAATTAAATTTTTGTTAAAAAGAAAGCCTCCATATTTTTTTGAATGAAGAGATATTCTGTTGGGAGGCAGATTCATGGTGGGAAAACCGACCAGTTGCTCGGGCTGGTAGCACAGGCCTGTAATCCCAGCAGCTTGGGAGGCTGAGACAGGAGGATTCCAAGTTCAAAGCCAGCTCAGCAACGGCAAGGTGCTAAGCAACTCAGCAAGATCCTGTCTCTAAATAAAATACAAAGTAGGGCTGGGGATGTGGCTCAGTGGTTGAGTGTCCCTGAGTTCAATCTCTGGTACCAAAAAAAGAATTAAGATGCAAAAATGTAAAGATCTACAACTCAACAACAACAAAAAATTTCAGAAAACAAATACAGTTGGCCAATAAGCTTGTGAAAAGATGCTTCTAGGACTGAGAACATAACTCAGTGTTAAAGTGCTTTCCTGGTACATGTGAGTAAGGCCTTGGGGTCAATGCCCAGTACTGCAGACAAAGGAAGGATTTCCTTATCATTAGTCATTACAGAAATGCAAATCAAAACCAAAATATGGTACTACTTCATACTTGTTAGGATAAAAAAAAAAGTGTTGAAAAGGATGTGCAAGAATTGGAACTTCTCTGCATTGCCAGTAGGAAGGTAATGGTACAGTCTCTGGAAAACAATTTGGTGGTTCCCCAAAAAGTGGACCACAGAATTACCCGTGATTCAGTAATTCCACTCTTAGGTACAGACCTGCAGGAATCAGAAGGGAGGGCTGGAATGGACACTCGTAAACCAATGTGCATTGCAGCATTGTTCGCTATAGTCCGAAGGTGGAAACAACCCAGTGTCTATCAGCAGGTGAACGGAGGTATGTTCCTTCCTCCTGAGGTGTACACACATACCGATTCAGCCCGAGAAGGAGGAAGTTCCAATACCTGCCAGAACATGGATGAACTCGGAGACATTACGTTCCATGAAATAAGCCCAGAACAAAGGAAGGAGTGCTGAATGAATCTACTCACATAAGGAATCTGGACTGGAGTGGAGAGTTACTACTCGATCGTTTCTGAGCTTTCCTTGGAGGCCATGAAAAGCTTTTGGAAGTGATAGTAGTAATGGTTGCACGACACTGTGAATGTTTTTTATGCCACTAAGTTGTCACTTAAGCATGGTTAAAGGACGAATTTCATGTCTTTTGTATACAGATTCTACCACAGTTCTTAAAAATTAATAATGCAATACTTCAAAAACCATTACCTGGGCTGGGGATATAGCTCAGTTGGTAGAGTGCTTGCCTCACAAGTATAAGACCCTGGGTTCAATCCCCAGCACCACAAAAAAAAAAAGGAAAAGAAAAAATCATTACCTGTACACTTTGAGTGAAATGTGCGTATGTGAATTGTACCTCAGTAAATCTGTGTTTTAAAAAAATCACTGCAAAACAAAAACTCCTAGTTACCTAAGATTCGCACAAAGCCGCTTGTGGTTGCAGCTGGCTGGATGCTGAAGATCCTGAGTTAGGTATGGCTGTGGACTGCAGACAGGGTCAAGGTTACGACCAGCTGACCCTGAGACAGGGAAAGGATCCTGGATTCCCGGGGGGGCTTTGCAGGCAGACGAAGAAGTCAGGGGTCCTCAAGGCGAGGCAGGGGAGGGCGAAGAGCAGGAGGGGACTTCTGTCCCACAAGTGCAGGAAATGGGGGCAGGGGTAAGTTGTAGACAGATTCTTCCCAGGGCTCCGGCCTGTGACACCGTTGGCAGAGGACATGGCTGAGCCACATGGGGCGGTGCTCCTGCTTTGGTTTAAGCTGCTGTGGGTTCAGGCGGCGTGGCGATTTGTTACACAGCGATAGAGAACTTTCTAATGCATTTGTTGCAGTTGGGTGTTGCCAAATGGGGTATACCTCGTCCCTTCCGTGTGTCCATCGGCCCACCCTGATCTGGGCCCCAAAAGGCTGATCCGAGCGGTCAACACCTGTGCCTCCCCTGCTCCCTGGCTTCCTCGCAGGAGGTGGAGGGTGGGTGGGTGGGTGGGGGGTGACTGGGTGTCTCCCCCACTCCCGCCCCATTGCCCAGGGCAGGCTGCATCCCCTGACTGAAGGTTACAGCCCCTCTTGGGGTGTCCCTCTCTCCACACTCTGCCTGGGCCCCAGGAGCCACTCCCTCCCTAGGTTCAGGAGGTGACAGGCCCCTGTTGCTCTCTCCTGGGACTGCTCCATTCCTCTTCGTTTCCCTACATCCCAGACAAAGCTTCCAACCTTTCTCAAGTGGTTTAATTTGAGTACATCTGTTTGTTGCTGCAACCCTAAAACAGCAATTCATAACTCCATGACCCTCACTTCTCTGAATGTTTGAAAATTTTTTATAGTTGGGTTTCTGAGAAATTAAAAAGCTATCTAATAAATTGCATCTCATTTGATCTGATACATGTTCATTACAGTATAACTAACAGGTGAAAATTACCCAAATATCCCAAAATGGTACAGAAATGTCCAATTTACTTAATGACTCATTTCCATTTTCAGAGCTGCTTAATGGCAGACCACTTGTCCTGCTCCCTCCTGGGGACCTCCAGCCCCACACAGTAACTCTTCAGTTCCTGTACTCGGGAGTGCCGTTGCCCTGTCCTTCCTGGGGTCTCTCCCCAGACCTCCTGCTAAACTCCACAGAGCCTGACCCATGAGGCTGGGCTTGCACCTATGTGCTCCCACCAGGTCCGCCCTCGGCCTCCTCATCCTGCCCACCTGACCTTGCAGGACCTCAGCTCCTCCGCACCCCTTCTGCACATAGGCAAGGTCCAACCGTCCTGCCTGCCCCAAGGGAGACGGGGCAGTCCGTGGGTAGTTCTTTAGGGCCCTCTGCTGGGAGCCACCATCCACGCACCCGCAGCTTCTGCTCCACAGCGAGCACACTGATCTGTGCGACCTCCGCCTTCCCTCCTCTCCTGCTGGGCTGAGCTCTCCCAGGGGCAGTGCAGTGCAGGGCCTGCAGGTCTCTTCCTTTTAAACCTTCGCTCCCTGCCGTTTCCACTGCAGTGCCCAAGGACAAATGGAGGCCCCAGAAGTCTCATCCCAAAGGCAGAGTCAAAGGTTGGGGTGTAGACAAGGGGTACCCACAGGCTGAGGTCTCAAGTGAATAAGCCCAGCACAGACAAGCAAGGGCGACCCCCACACACAAAGACGGACGGCAAGCTCTCACTGGGGCTTTGGGGCTCCCAAAGCCCAAAGCCAAAGCCGGTGAGTCTCCTCCCTCCCCAAAGCCGATTTACCTGACTACTTAGAGCAAGTAAGAGTTCTGACCTGAGGAACAGAGGTTTGGGGTCTGATTTTCAAGTCCCAGAAGGTCGTCTGTTTCTTTCCTCATCAACTCACAGACTGTTTTAAAAAAACTCAGCTGCTCAGAGGGATGAAATGACTAGTCTCCTCTTGGCCCTTCTAGGAAAGAGGGTCTGCGTGAAGCCAGGCTAAGTCCTGCACAACCCACTGTCAATCAAAAACTCCCTAAGTGCAAAATGCGCTCGGTACACTTCACCTACCCGATACCTGGTCTAGCGGCCCAGTGAGGGGCTGTCTGGGGCCTGCTGCTGCCCCACCTCTCTAGCCAGGAGAAGAGCAAAATTCAAAATTCAAAGTATGATTTCTACTTCATACACCATTGTGATGTCAAAAAAAAAAATCACAGTTCAAACCATCGTACATCAGGGATCCCTGAAGAATGGAAGCACAGAGTGACGTGAGGATGCAGAGCCACCGCACAGTGCAGGAGACGGAAGCCACTCACATCCCTCGGGAGCTGAGACCTGGGCTGCAGAGCACCTGCCCAGCAGCCAGTCCTTCCCTGGTGCTGGCACTCTGTGCAGGACAGGAGGTGTCCTATGCCTGCTGGGTCGCCCACTGGCTGCTGGTTCTGTGAGTCCTCGGGGGCTCCCCAGGGTGGACAGGGCACAGGGCAGCCCTCTCCATGGTGTCCTTGTGAAACTACAAACTGGAGTCCTTGTCACACAGCCAGCCAGAGAGAGCCCAGAGCCCTGAGGGGAACACAGGCCAAATGCCGGCTCCCGACTGTCTGGCAAACCCGTCCGACCCAGCAAGCTGCTGTGGCTTTAAGACCAGCTCCATCTGCAACTGCTCTCTTAAACCCACATATTCCCCAGACATCACGCACCCTCTTTCCCCCAATCTTTTCTTTGGTTCTCCAGACCTCCCGGAGGCCACCTGGCCTTATGTGTCCTAGGTTGCTATCCTAATTTTTATATCATTCCCAAATAAAGCTTTTATCCGTGGGGACTGGTCTCTGCGGCTTTACTAGAGTATCGCCTTTCATGTTCCTCCACAGCACCACGCCAGGTGTTGACGGGCTTTCCTGCAGGCTCACAGAAGCACGGGAACTGTTAACATTATTACTTTAATTGTACAAGTTTATGGGGTACTCTGATAATTCCATACAAGTAGACAAAGTATCATGATCAGATCAGGGTGGATAATATTTCCTCCTCAAACATTTAAGACTTTTATTAACACATAGTAATTGTATGTATTCAGGAGGCCCTCGCCACGAAGGACCCCTGTGAAAATTAAGACATGGAAGAGCCCCAAAGCCTTCCTCAGGTGGGCACCAGAGAGGCAGCAGGACCGCCAGGGTGCTCCAGTAGTCACCAGGTTGAAGTCCCCAGCCCGTTCCCAAGGCAGTTCCAGGACAGACCACATGAGGGCATCAGAGCCCCTCAGTGTCTGGGGAGGATTGGTGGGGTGGGCGCAGTTCTGATAAAGCCACCAGCCTTCCTTCAACCTTGGACTTCACCCTGACGACGGATCTAATCCTGATGACCTGCCAAGGTCCCACCTCCAAACACCCGGGGGGATCAAGTTTCCACCCTCAATACCTCACGATGCAGAGTAAACTCCAACTTGAGTTGCAGAAGAGACAAACCACAGCAGGTGCAGACAGGCCGGGATTTTCCCGAAGTGGGCACCACCGTGGAAAGTCACATTTAATGGTGAACGAGAACTTGGAAGTTGAGGTTTGTTAGCAACAGAGTGGCATCTGAATCTTCAGGGGCGTCTCCCCACCCTGTGACTCTGAACAAGTGGTGCTCTGGCCATGGTGCCGGCCAGCCCCACCTGCTGGCCCTCCTGCCCTTAGTGAAGCTGCCACTGAGCTACATGAAAGAGGTTCGGGGATGTGGCACCAGACACCGTGGATTTCTTAATATTCCATGGGGCAGGGAGGGAACTGTTTGGGATTTTAATACAGATTCCAAGCGTGATCAGCTCTTAGGAATCTAGAGCTGCGTTTTGTTGGTTGCTTTGGTCAAGCAAAATAAATGAGAATATGTATCTTGTTGGAACCATCTGGTCCCTCCTCATTCTCAGTGACCTCCCTTGTGAAGTACAGGTTATAGTAGCACCCAGCCCTGAGGACACCTCAAACTTCCCGTCAAAATGCTCTTCAGGACAGAAGAGGTGTCTTGCAGCCCCGGGGTGGGGGCTGGTGGTGAGGAGATGGAGGAGATGCCGGCAGAAGGCAGGGGCTGGCCAAAGTCAGTATTCCTAGGGCACGTGTCAGTTGGCCTTTAAAAATCATGTGACTCATTAAACTCCATAGTATAAAATTTAAAAATAAAGTACAATTTTAACTCTTTAACACCAGCTATGGGGGGAAATGGGGTCTTTCAAAAAGATATTTGAGGCTGGGCATGGTGATGCATGCCTGTAATCCCAGCAGCTCGGAGGCTGAGGTAGGAGGATTGTGAGTTCAAAGCCAGCCTCAGCTATGGCAAGGGGCTAAACAACTCAGTGAGACCCTGTCTCTAGATAAAATAAAAAAACAGGACTGAGGATGTGGCTCAGTGGTCGAGTGCCCCTGAGTTCAACCCCTGGTACCAAAAACTAACCAACAAATAAATAGATAGATATTTGAAGTCCTAATCCCAGTACCTCAGAATGAGATATTTGGAAATATGTGCTTTGCAGATGTAAGAAAATTAAGATGGGGTTATTAGGGTGGACCTTAATCCAATAGGATTGGTGTCCTTATTACTTATTGAATGGAGAAATTTGGACAGAGACTCAGGGAGAACACCACATGAAGATGAAGTTAGAGGCCAAGGTTCTCAGGGGCAAGTGAAGGGCACCAAGACAGTACCACGGCCCAGGAAGAAGCCAGGGGAGAGGGCTGGCACCAACTCCCGGACAGCCCTCGGGAGCAACCCTACCGACACCTCTGTCTCAGACTCCACTGAACAGTGAGATAAACTGCTGTTGTAAACAGCAGACTCATGAGCCATTGAACCACTTCAGCATTTGAGGGAGACCCTCCACTTTTCCCTACATCTCCCACCTCTCCCCAGCTGATGCCCCTCTTGGGAGACACAGTGGAGCTGTGTGGATCCTCCAGAGGACATGAACACACACAAAAGCCCTTCATGGATTCTTGAATGGTATGAGGAATCCAGCTATTGCCAGGAAGTGGCAGGAAAAGGCCAAGAGTCTTCTGGGAAATGGTGACGTCATTTGAATCAAGACAACTGAGTGACTTGGAAGTCTTCCAGGGTGCTCAGGAAGTTATTCAAGTCTCACCCAGCTTGTACGTGTAAAAAGCCCGGGTGATAGCCTCTTTAATTGTCCCACGTAAATTGGCTCAACGCACAGGGTATTCAAGTATAATTCACACAGCCGCAATGTAACAGAACGTCCAGCCTTCTACTTGAGGTCGGTGTCGATCTTTGGAGCTCATGCTACTTGGACAACGCGTCTCCAATGGAAAGGCAAGGAACACACATCCAGAGAAGGATGGTACTCACCATGCATTCGGGCAGTGTTTCAATGTAGACACATTCCCAAGGGAGAAGAGATTTGGGCCAATATTTTGTTCAAGGGAAAAAAGCCAGAATTAGGTTTATAGTACCAACACTGGAAGCCATTTAGGTATATCTATTTGGAATGCCAAGAATGGTTTATATTAGCATAACTTCAGGCACGTAGAAGGCATTAGACAGACTCCAGGCCAGCCTTATAACGGCTGCTGAAGACATTGGCTGATGAGGAACTTGGACACTACTCATGGACGTAAACAGAAGCACACCTCAGAATAAGGAAAGGGCCAGCATGGTGTGACACCAAAGTCCCTGCTTCATCCCCCCAATAATAAACTCCTCAATAAATTATAAGTCTCCCGATGTGACTCCTCAAGATACCAATTTTAAAGAAAGTGTGATGAGAGTGGAATACGTCAAGATCCCAACACTGGCAACCATAATAGGCCTGCGATAAGCAAAGCCTGCCTGTTAGGTAAAACCGTGAGGTTTGAGAGGCAAACAGAAGATATTCCATGAGTTTATAGATCTTTTTCTTTTCATCATTTCAGGTCTTTGGTCTTCACTGGATGTTATCAGTTCTGGGGAAGGTGGGTTCAGAGCTCTGCGCCTGGGGTGGCACATCTGTATTCTTTTTGTGGTTCCCCACAAGTGATTCCCATGTGACTGAGGTTGAGAGCCACAGAAAAAATTCTGGAAAACAGAAAGGCCTGTTGGGGTTTGAAGGGATCCTGCTGTGTCCACAGATCTCATGGGGTGTGAGGTGAGGTGGTCACCATCTTAATAACACTGAGGCTTCCAATCCATGAACATGGAATGTCTCCATTTATTTGGAGGGGCTAATGTTCTCGAGGACCTGTTACACTGACATTTTACCCTAAATCATGGATAATCTGCATTTGACTGATGCAGCATCTGAGCCCAGAGTCATCGAGAAACCTATGACGATGACACAGCTGGAGACTGTGATTCCAGCCTGGGCTGGCTAACACTTTCCGCTTCTGCTCTGCTCACTATGAAGCAGCTGATGGCACCCCAGTCAACTCTACTTTAGTGGATCGATGCGATGGAAAATAACAACTCTGCTTTGAGGAAATGGAAAACGGTTTATTCTGAGCCAAAAATGATGACCATGGTCCCCGAACATAAATTCAGGTTGCCTGGAGAAACCGAGTTCCTTCCTGGAAGGATTTACCTGAGCTTTTATAGTCACCAAAGAAAGGAGTGGGTCATCAATAGTGGACCAGAAAGAGGAGGGGCAATCTCTTCTGTGAGATTCAGGTGTTATCACAGTCTTAGCTTTTGGGTTTGTGGAGGCCAGAGATCTTCCAAGTTTACCATACACTCCAAGAGTTTTATCTAGTGGTCACAAGAATGCTGCATCAGACACGGGTTGGTATGAAATGGCCGTGAAAAGGGACTCGAGCTAGTGCACGATAACTCTGGCTCTTGGTTTGCACTAATTCCCCTCCGGTCACCAGTCCTGGAGCCTCAGTCTGCAGCCTCTTGAGTGCACGGGCATCTTATTTGGAGACCTTTAGTTCACAAGGGTGTTTCATTAGCACAATCACCTGCCTTCAGACAGAGATGAGAGCCTGAGACAAATGAAAAGGGGGTGAGTTCTCAGCAGTGACATGGAAACGTGTCCAAGATAGAGAGGTAAGTGAATAAGGAGGTTACAACCTAGACATTTGTGCATTTGCATGTAGGGAAGATCTGGAAGAAGAAGACCCAAGAAATTCTGAGTAGTGTTTCTCTCTGGGGAGGGAAATGGTAGTGGTGGTGGGATTAATGAAAAGGACTATAAGGTTTTTTTGCCTTTTAAAATTTTACTTATTTTTCTTTTCTTTTATGGATACCAAGGATTCAACTCAAGGGCACTCGACCACTGAGCCACATCCCCAGCCCTATTTTGTATTTTATTTGGAGACAGGCTTTCACCGGGTTGCTTAGGGCCTTGCTTTATTTATTTATTTTCTTTGCGGTGCTGGGGATCAAACTCAGGGCCTTGTGCTTATAAGGCAAGCACTCTACCGACTGAGCTATCTCCCCAGCCCAGAGCCTTGCTTTGCTGAGGCTGGCTTCGAACTTGAGATCCTCCTGCCTCAACCTCTGGAGCAGCTGGGATTATAGGCGTGCGCCACCAAGTCCGGTTTCTTTTTTTTGTTGTTGTGCTGGGGATTGAACCCAGGGCCTTGTGCGTGTGAGGCAAGTGCTCCACCAACTGAGCTATCTCCCCAGCACGGGTTCGTTTTTATTTATTTAAAAATGTTTTTTATTTGTTCTCATTAATTGACTTTTGATCTTCTCCCTTGTTCTGGAAGGCTCTGCTGTAAATGTGTTGTCCTTGCATTACAAGAATGTCTATCCGAGAGAGCGGTGGGGAAAGATCTCCCCCCGGGGAGTTCAAGTTATAGAACCTTGAAAATGGGAAGTTGTCAGCTTCCCCTCAGCTCTGGTGACCAAGGCGACGAGTCCATCCTCCTGCGGTGCACCTTGCAGGGGAGGACGAGGTGCGCAGAGCCACACAGACCTCACACACCTGCGGGCACCGGCAGCACCGGCCCTCCTCACCGTCCTCCAGCCACGCTGCTGCCCTGAGGCGAGGCTACCAGTTGTGCCCTGGGTGCTCAGGTCACTCACCCCTCCCTGGGCTGCTGTGGCCTTGCAGCAGTTCCTATGGGGGGATGAAGGTGCCGTGTGGAAGTGACAAAGAGGAAGCTGTGGCTGTGACAGTGGAGTGTGGTGCAGGGAGGCCTCTTGCCCTTTGCCCTCTGGGCGCCTATGCAAATGGTTCAGCAGGACAGGGACCACTCTCTAGTGCCCAGATGTGCGATGGGTCAATCTGGAGGCACTTGGGTGTCCCACCTCTGCTGTCCCGCTCCGGGTCTGCTCTCAGGCCTTGATTGCTGAGCCACGCGAGGCCAGTTCCAGTCTACAGGACTTGGAGCCCTTTGGCAAAACAGCAGGTTATCCACAGCAGTTCCTGCTTCCCTGAGAACAGGTCTCCCTCGCCTCCCTGGGGTTTCCCACTGTGCTCTAGTGAGAAACCCCTGAAAACGGAGCCTCAGCAAGGCTCTGCTTGCTCCGCGGGCCAGGCCTGAGCTCAGATGGGCCAGCCCCAGAGGACTCAGGGTTGGACCTATGGAAGCCCTTTGCCTACAGTCTGGGGGACCCGGCTGGAATGGCTGCCTTTTAATATAAACCTTTCTATACGAAGTAACTTTTAAAACTGTGCACATATCTATCCTTACAGGCCAAAATAGGGACTGGGGGCTTAGCTCAGGGGTGGAGCACTTGTCTTGTACTCATGAGGCCCCTGGTTCACCACACACACACACACACACACACACACACACAGCCTAAAACAAAATCAAAGTACTTGAGGGGGGTGGGCGAGGAGATAAAAATTCTGAATTGGTGGCTGAAATGTGGGATCATAATGGTCCAAAAGGCTGCTGGATCTAGCAGAGGACCACGCTGGGGGTATTAATCCCCTCTGGCTTTCATAACAAAGTATTACAAACTAGGAACTTAAATAGCAAAAATTTGTTCTCTCACAGTCCTGAAAGTTTAAAACCAAGGTGTTGGCAGGGCTGGTTCCTTCTGAGGGTATAAGGGTTCCAGGTTTCTGTCTCGACCTGTCAATCTTTACACAGCGTTCTCTCTGTATGCTATGTCCAAATATCACCCTACTTACTATGTATTTTGGTACTGGGGATTGAACCTAGGGTTGCTTTACTGCTGAGCTAAAACCCTGATCTTTTTTAAAATTTATTTTTATTTTGAGACAGGGTCTTGCTAAGTTGCTTAGGGTCTTGCTGAGTTGCTGAGGCTGGACTCCAACTCGTGACCCTCCTGCCTCAGCCTCCTGAGTCACTGGGATTATAGGCAGGTGCCATTGCACTTGGCTCACTCTTTTAAGTTAAGGACATATTGCAGTAGGGCCCACCCTAATGACCTCATTCCACCTTGATTTCCTCTGTAAAGATCCTCTCTCCTGACAAGGTCACATTCTGAGGTAACTGAGGATTAGGACTTCCACAGATGAATTCAGGGGACACAATTCAACCCATAACACCAGAGCATCCACTGGTCACTGGGAGATGTTCCTACAGTGAAGCCAAAGCCAAGTGGCCATGCTCCTGGGAGGTGCAAGTGACAGGGACTCCCCAGTCACCCCAGAAGAGGGTGACCCGTGTCCTGGAGCTCAAGCAGAGCTGAGGTTCAGAATTCAGTGCTGGCGCCAAGAGAGCCCTGACTCCGCTGGGCTTGCGCTGTCTCTCGTGGCTCAGTGCCCCTGGCCTCTCTCCCAGGTCCCTTGGGAGTACCCCCTGGATTCTGCCCTAAGACTCTGACTTGCTTCCTTGGTCAGCCACTCACCCTGCGCTGATCGGCAATGGCCTGGGTTGGAGATAAGTCAAGAGGAGAGGCACGTGCAGCTGTCTTGGGGTGGGGGCCGTGGTGGGCAGCACACAGCAGCTGGACAATGGCCAGAATGGTCAGTGTCCCCGACAGAATATTTTCTAAAGCTTCTCTTAGGGGTGCTGCCGAGAGGCGGGTAGTTGGTTTGCCATTGTAAATAAATTGTTTTGGAGAGATTAATGGATCTGTGCCTGGTGGGAGCGGCTGAGTTAATTGGTCATCTGAGTGGAGCAGGTGCAGGCTTACTCTCAAACAGTACCTGCCACCCACGGGCCCCAGGAGAGCCACGCTACCCCTGTACAGAGGTGTGGGTCTTGGAGAAGACCCCGTCCCTCCCTCAGGCTAATGTCAGAGCCCAGGCTGCTCCCACTCAGAGGGAGCAGGGTCAGCCGTCCCTCCAGGGGCTGGTTTGGGGACCCGGGGTGGTGGCAGCACAATTGGTCCCCATTCACAGGTCATCATGAAACATAAACCACGTGGGTCACCACCTGAGCTGAGCGTAGCCAGCAGCGGGGGTCCTCAGGCAGAGCCAGCAGACCCCTGACTCCTGGGACGATACAGAGGGTCTAAGAGACCCCCCGACCTTTGAGGCCTGAGGACTTTGTTCTGTTGCCTGGCGCTCGAGGGCAGAGCGTGGTCCTTGACTGTCTGCCCAGGGGTGTGATTGACTGGCAGCCGTGGCGGCGCTAAGTAGCAACAGACGGACGTGCCCACCTGCCAATGAGACGTGCCACCCAGAGGTCAACGACGGCCTGGATGAAGAATGGCTTGTTCAGTGAGCACAATGCGCGGGCCCTGCCTCTTTCCCAGAAGCGTTCCTGACTGCAGCCGGGTGTAAGGGGATGGGGTTCTGCATGGTGGCGCTCTGTGCTCTGAACGCGCCATCCCAGGCTCTGCCAACCCCGTCCCTTGCTCGGGCCCCCTTGGCTGGGCCGCGGCTGGAAGGGGAAGTGGGAGTTGAAAGGAAGCAGCCCTACCCATTGCAAGCTGCCCCAGAGAGGGCTTGGGTGCCGGCGGCGCTGGGGGTTAGCGTGTTCTTCCCGCCAGGCTCTGACCTGGGGTTCGTGATGCCCCTCCGCAGCTTGGTCTTCTGTGCTCTGACTTGGCTCCTGCACCATTGCTGCGCCAGGTGATGAGCTGCAGAACGAGTCCTCTGCTTTGAGACGCAAGTCATTTTTATAGAACTGACCTTGGCCCTGGGGGCTTCGGGGGAGAAGACGCTGACCCCCGCCCCCTGCCCCAGGGCCATGTGTCTTCAGCTCACAGTTAACAAGAGCCTCACAGGAGGAAGACCACCTTCCCAGCTTCAGCTTAGGCTCTCCTTCCTTACCACCCCAGGACCCCTGGGGTCGCTGTGGGAGGAGGAGCCCGCACGGCTGTTACATTCCCAGCGAAATGTGCTGTTGGCTTTGCAAGACACAGAAGCCCCCCCCCCCCCCCCGCAGGCCCACTGTGCTGAGCAGGAGGGGCCCCACACCTGTGGCTTCCTGGATGGTTTACAGGTGCCACCTGGAGGGGGCCTCAGCCAGCCTGCTGCGCCCTCTGCAATGAGCCAGCACCGCGGGAGGGTGGTGCGGGGCTCCTGCTGACCCCCAGCTCTGCCAACCCTGAAAAACCCATCACGGGACGCTTTCACTGGGCGACTGAATTCCTGTGAGAGGTTTGTGTGGCACTGCGCTGGCGTTGATGACAGGCCTTCCGGAGAGTGAGCATGCAGGGTCCAGCCTGGCTTTTGCTCTGAGCCCTTCTGAGTGCCGCTGGCCTCCTGCTCTCCTCTGTGCTCCCCGGCAGGGAGCACAGCTTGGCTCTTAACGGGGCACGTGCACACACGCCTGGGACTCATGGGGCCTCTGATGGTGGGATGGGGAGCTGGAAAAGGGGTGCTTTACAGAAAGCCAGCAGTTCTGGGGGACATAGAAAGGCCGCCTTCCCCGTGAGAGCCGAGCCCTGTAAGAAGTGTGGCTGCCTCCGTCCTCGCGCTGGCCTCGAGTCTGCAGAGGC
This sequence comes from Sciurus carolinensis, assembly GCF_902686445.1. Classification (NCBI taxonomy): domain Eukaryota; kingdom Metazoa; phylum Chordata; class Mammalia; order Rodentia; family Sciuridae; genus Sciurus; species Sciurus carolinensis. The sequence goes on along the minus strand of NC_062224.1, from coordinate 3,894,699 downwards.
CGACAGCCGCTTCATCCCACAGGTCACATCGGCCGCCTCTGGTTTCCAGGACTCGGGAGCATTCCTCCTGAACCCTGCAACGGGTGGCTCCCCACGTGAGCCGCCTTCCTCAAAGCCCCCGCACACGACCAACGGGTTGCACTCACCGCCCCACCTGACCCACATTCCCTGCAGCAGCGGAGACCGGGGACCCAGGCCGCCCTCCAGGCCACCCTCCGCTCCTGAGCCCTCTCCTCGGGCATCTCTGTGTGCCCCCAAGACCAGAGTCCTTATTTTTTCAAAGCTAAGGAAGGCATTTTGAGACGACTTCTAGTCGATTTGGCTCGTCTTTCCTCTTTCAGAGCGAGAGAACTGTTTGTGGGCTTGAGGGGGATGTGGCAATAGGTTATTTCGGGCCTTTCGAAAGCCTGTTTTCCATCTGGATGGGTGCGTTACCTAACAGGCTGTCCTTCGCGGGAAGGGAACAAAGTCTGACTGACACCAGCTCGACCGCTGGCTGCTCTTGGGACAGTAGACGATGCTTTGCTTCTGAGCAGCAGACACAAGAGGGGGCCGACTTGCACGCTGACTTTGAGCTGGAGAAGGTCCAAGGGACATGCTGCCAGCGAGGTGCCAGGGCCTGCCGAGGGCTCTGGGGCTGTCTAGTTTGCACCAGTGGTCACACCAGGCCCCCTGTAAATGCCACAGGACGGAAGCACAGGCCCAGGGCAGGGCCTAGTCCAGAACCTACTTTATAGTTTGTCTCAGTAAATGTTTGTTGACTGAATGACGGATTGAAGGAATGAAAAAGTACAACGTAAAGGAATGTAAACACGTGCCAGGCAGCAAAGGGGGGCTGGAAGTGATGGTGAGAGCCCACTGCAGTGGCCACAGGGCCTTTGAGAATAGTCTTTAAGCCAGTCTGCCTGAAATGACTTATTAAGCACCTCCTGGGATACAGAACCCTAGGAGGCAAATTAAAGATGTCTCATCAATAATTTCTATTTCTTTTCTTTCTTTAAAAAAGAAAACCATAATTGCAACTGTAGATATAAAGAAAATAAACTGGAAAAGAAACTAAAAATGACAATAATTATATGGGGTCATAGGCTGGTGGCTCAATTCATCTCCTCCCTCCTGACGCTCTCCCGACCCTCTTCTTCCCACCACCTTGCAGGGCACTGAACTCCTCTCTCTGCGGCTGCAGCCAGGCCCCTTCTAGCCTTTGTTCTCAGCGTTCCCTAGTGAGACACCCCCCACCCCCCGGGGGGCCAGGAATGGAAGCGAGGCTGCTGGGAGCCCCACCCCCACCCGGCGACCCACTGTGACCTAGAGAAACTGAACAGCCCCAGACTGGGGGTCCTTCCAAGGCAAACCCTCAGGTCCCACAGCTCTGTGTTCTGAGCGGCCAGGGTGGTGGTCCCGGGAGTGTGCACCGTACGTCCACGGGGGCTGCGCCCAGGCTCAGGGATCACAGAGAAGCAGTCGCTGTAACATTTCCCAAGGAAACAGAAGCGAGGGTTTGGCTTCAGCTTGGATTGAGCAATTTCCTCCGGGGTACTCAGCCCGGTTGGCCAAACGTGCTCTTTTAACACAGGCTGGACCCACAACACGAGGGACGTAACCATGTGCAGCAAAAATACACAAACGCGCCCGCGGGAGGAGGCTGCCTGAGCTGTTCACTCTGGTGAGGTCGTTCCTGAGAGTTTGCTCGTCCCTGTTAATAATGTAAGACTCTCTGATAGGCTGAGGTCACAGCCGATGGGCAGTGCAGGGTAAGGGACAGCTAAGGATGCCCCCTGGATTCAAACCAAGCAGTGCTACCTCAAGTCCCAGGGGACATGCTGTAGTTCACTGGGACCACCTGAAAGTACCTTAAACCCACACAAAGCTTTGACTCCTCCTTTCCAGAGCCCTGTCTCCTCTGCAGGCCTCTGGGCCCCGTCCTCCCCCGGCCATGGCCACATGCCCAGCTTTTCTGTGCCCAGCAGGAAGCTCAGCACTGAAGGCTAGCCAGTCTGCAGAGACCCAGGGGAACATCCCACTTCACTAACCTTCACCTGAGGGGCCCAGATGCCGGGTTGCTTCCCTCTGCCTGTTGCTGGTCACGTGTGCACTAGTGTGAGTGGGTGGGTGGGCGGCCAGAGCTGTTTTTAGACCCCTAGATTTAGGTCGTGAACATACAGACCAAATTTCCCACCCTTTGCCTGTGAGCAAATTCCAATTTCAGCTTTTTCTGCCCTTAAAAGAACAGCCATAGTCAAGGACAGTCTGCTGAAGCAGTCTGTCTTTAAACAGCAGGCTCCTGTTCCCTCCTCTGAGCTGGTTGTGAAAGGAATTTGTGGCAACTGGAGCTGTCCCCACAGAACAGCTTTTCCAGGTCCCTGGGGCCAGGCCAGCCCCGTTTGTTCTACACAGTGACGCTGAGGGCCATCAGACCAGAGGAACCTGGATGATGGGGAGACACAGGCTCGTACCACAGCAGCAGACAGGTATGGGCTATTTTGCTTTGGGATTTTATGTACATGGTCATTTTGGCAACAGAATTTTCTACACAATTCAGGAAAGAACCTAAAACTTGGAGGACTCCAGAATGTCCTGTGGTGGTTTCTATCTTCTCATGAAATGCCCACCCTGCTGTTCATCAGGTTTGCACAGAATTTCTCCCCTCTCTCAACCCCCACTTCACTTCTGTAGTCCTTCATTTCTGTATCATGGCTTTCATTCCCTTACACAGTGAGATTTAAGAGCTACCACATTTATGGGAATCCAGAAAATTCTGTATGATAATATGTTGATTTTACACAAAGCATCGCTTTGAGCCCTTAGCATGCTCTGCCTCATTTAACCCCAGAACAAGCCTGTAAGGTAAGTGCAGTTGTCAACCTCAGTCTTGGTCTGTTTTCTGTTGCTATAACAGAATACTTGAGAATGGATAACATACAAAGAGTAAAGGTTAATTTGGCTCATGGTTCTGAAGGCTGTGAAGTCCAAGATGGGGTGGCGGCTTCTGGTGAATACCATGTGCTGCTTCAATGAATGGCAGGAAGCAAAGGGCATGCTGGCTTATTAGGAAGAGAGAACAATGCTCTTTAGATAACTAACCCAGTCCCAGGAGGGCGTGGTAACTCAAGTGTCCAGAAGGCTCTATTCATGAGACTCCAACCTCAGCCAAACTGCCTCAGGCCCCTCTGCAGCACAGTGCCAGCAATCGGGTCTCAGCATGCATTTCAGAGGGACAACCAAGTTCAAACCACAGCAGCCTCGCTCACTGAAAAGACTCTGGGGAGGGGCTGAGGCTGCCAGCTTGCCAAGGTCAGGACCAGTATTTGCTTAGTGCAGTGGGGCCCTGGCATGGGCCCCTGCATCTGGAGTTGGTCTGGGAGCCAGCCTTCCTGGGTTGAACCCAGCCTGCACCTTCCACATCTGTACAATGGGCACCTGACGGGCTTCGAAAGTACGAAGGTCTGAAAATCACCTAACCTCAGGGAACCATTGCCAGAGTGATTCTGTAACTCCACATACTCTCCAGACTCATGAATGGTCAACATCTCCACATTTACTTCATCTCTATTTTTTCCTTTCTCACAATCATCATCATCATTGCTATTCTTGTGAAAGCATTTGAGTGTTAAGTTGCAGGTGTTTTGATCCTTGACCTCTAACGAGGACATCTTCTATTGTAACCACAATGTAAAACTATTCAGAAAATGTAACATGAATACCACACTGTAATCCAATATGCGATCCACATCCAGGTCTCAACGAGTAAGTCCAGCCGTAAAGACACTGCTTTCCCAGCTCCCGGATCCAATCCAGCTTTCCGTTGCAGGCTCCCACAAGGCTCCTTTAACCTGGATGGCTCTTCCGTCTGCTGTGCCTCACGTGGTGTTGCTTCTGAAGTCGCCGTTGTAGGCTGCCCCTCCCACAGGCCTGATCTGCCTCTCGTGATTAGGTTCAGATTATGCGCCTTGGGCACCAAAGTCACGGAAGTGCCGGTCTCAGTGGATCACGCAAGAGGCACATGATGCTCCTTCTAATCTCCGGGGAGAGTCTTTGAGACTATAAATATCCGTCCTCTCAGACTCACACCCAGGGGATTCTAGAACAGATCAGAAGGCCTCACGCACAGTGGCGCAGGTGGTGGGCTGCACCTGGAGGCTTCTCCCCGACCTTCTGGCTTCTCCTGCTGCCCTGTCCCTCCCCTGCCCTGCCCTGAGGACCCGTCCCTGCCCAGCTCAGAGGTTTACAGAGCAGGGATTCCACTAGAGCTGGTCAGACCAAATGAAATAAAAAACCCTGATCTGAGTCCTGTGCCTCTTCCTGGGGTGAGTGGGCAACAGCTGTGCTCTCACAAAGGTTTCCTCTCAGCCCGAGGGAGGCCCCAGTGCACAAAAGGGCTTTTCATCTGCCTGTGGGGACTGAGGCCCAAAGAGCACTAGTGGATGTGTACGTTAAAAAGAAGGAAGAGGGGGAAGGAAGACCACCAGGCAGTGGGAGGGAGGAGGGAGGAGGGGAGGGAGGGGAGGGCAGGGGGAGGAGGGGAGGGAGGGGGAGGAGGGGAGGGAGAGGAGGGGAGGGGAAGGCAGGGGGAGGGAGGAGGGGAGGGAGGGGGAGGAGGGAGGAGGGGAGGGGAAGGCAGGGGGAGGGAGGAGGGGAGGGAGGGGGAGGAGGGAGGAGGGGAGGGGAAGGCAGGGGGAGGGAGGAGGGGAGGGAGGGGGAGGAGGGAGGAGGGGAGGGGAGGCGGGGGAGGGGAAGGCAGGGGGAGGGAGGGGGAGGAGCACACCTGGGAAACCAGCTGCTCTCCTCCACATGGTGACACTGTGGCTTAAGTGTGCCCTCAAAGCCCCTGTGTTGGAAACTCCCCAGTACAACAGGCCTGAGAGGCGGAACCTCCTGGGGGTCATCAGGTCAGCAATGCTCTGCTCTGGTGGGTGGGTTCAGGTCCTCACCATGGAGCTGGTTCCTGGGAGAGTGAGTGGTCCCCCTTCCCCTCTGTTTCCATGTGTGCTTAGCCCTTCTGCTCGGCAGGAAGGCTCTTGTCAGGTGTGGCCCCTCCAGCCCAGACTCCCAGCCTCCAGAGCTGTGAGAAATTAACCTCTATTCTTTATAAATGACCAGGTGGCAGGTGTCCCCTTACAGCAGCAAAGGAGTGAAAGACCACGGAGGTGTTCCTCTTAGGGAGGCGAGCCACGCCCACTGGCTCATCCACTCGCTACCTACGAAGCGCCTACTGCAGGCTGGCGCGGCCTGAGAGCGGGTGAGGGCCGCCAGCGAAGGAAGGAGCGCGCCTAACGAAGGCCAGACGGTGGCATGCGCACACATCAGGCAGCCCGGCTTTTCTGAAGCTTGTCTGCTTCCATGAGGTTCCCCACGACTTCAAGAGCTCGTTCCCTCAAGAGATTCGAATCTCCTGCAGCTGGGGAAGCTGGGGCGTCCCCGCTCTCGCTCCCCAGTGCTTGCCTTGAAGCCAGATTTGGGGACAGGCAATTAGTGTAGAAATAGGGGATCCGGTCAAATAGAGGAAATGGAGGCCATGAAAGCATCTGCCCCTGGAAGTTGGAGGCTACCCCTGGGAGAATGGAAAGTCAAGGCTCTCTGGAGCCCATTGATGACCAAATTTACCTGTCCTTATCAAGGACAGCAGGTAAGGCCAGGTAAGGCGCTGCTAATCAATGCCCCCTGGGCCCTTGCCTGGCTGAATCACCTTGGCCCTCCCCCTGCCCCATCTGCTTCTCACTTTATGCATCTCACCTGCAAAACCAGGCCTAGTCAAGTAGGTAGGAAGGAGAGCTAAGGGGTGGGGAGAGAACTGGAGAACAAGAGACCTCAGCCTATAAAAGATGTAGGGTGCACTCACTTCTTGGGATTCTAGAACATCAGCCATGGCTCCCTTCTCCCCCTCGGGAGAGGTCTGTATTATTACCTTTAAATAAAACCTGCTTAATATGCTTGCCTTGGCGTGCTCCTCTAGTGTTCAAACTTCAACATTAGAGGGAGCAGGACTCGTCACCGGTAAATGGCGGTATCAGCCTCTTTTTCAGTAAGTTACCCTGTGGTTTCTGTTTTGACTTCTGGATTTTTCTTCATGCCCAGGCTTAACATCTGTCCTTTGTTGGCCTGGTCACACCCACCTGTTCCCAGTCAGCTAACTTGCCTCACAGGATGATCCCAACTCAACACACCCAAGGTTCAAAGAGAACGGGGACAGGAGATTTGTTTCTAGTAAGAAGAAACACTGATACTGCTCTTTACCGGTGACGAGTCCTGCTTCCTCAGGTGTTGAAGTATAACGCCGGAGAAGCACGCCGAGGCAAACGTAGAGTGGAAATGCAGCTTTATTAAAGAAAAGTAAAAGCAGACTTCTCCCAGGTGGAAAAAGGGGACCCAAAGGCGGAATCCATGGGATGAGCAAATCTTGTCCTTTTTATGGGTTTTATTCTCCCATTCTTTCTCCCTTATCTCTTCCCTTCCTGCCTATGGGATTAGGCCTGGTTTTGCAGGTGAGATGTAAAAAGTGAAAAGCGGATGGGGCAGGGGGAGGGTCAGGGTGACTCAGACAGGCAAGGGCCCAGGGGGCATTAATCAGCACCTCCCTGCCTGTTGTCTCTGACAAGGGCAGGTGAATTTGGTTATCAATGGGTTCTGCAGGTCCGTGACATTCCATTCTCCCATGGCAGTCTCCAACTTCCAGAGGCAGATGGCTTGATGGCCTCCATTTTCTTGATCTGACCCGATTTCCTATTTCTACACTAACTGCCTGTCCCCAATTCTGGCTTCAACACGTGTGCTTTTCCTTCCTCCCTACGTCCCAGGACGGGGCTTCTCCCGTTGTCAGGTAAGGGGCACAGCCTGAGGACCAGGCATGGCAGGACTGCAAGGTAGCTGGGGAGACAGGAGCCCCCTGCAGCCCACGGCCGCTTCCCTCTCATCACAGTCTGGTTCACGTTCCAGTTCCATCACCTGCAGATGCCCTGTGGGCGAGCTGCTGTGTGGCCCTAATATTCCGGTTTTCCATCTGTGAAGTGGGAATATTTACAGGAAGTCACAGGGTGGTCACGAGAAATCTGTGAGCCGATGCATACCAAGCCTTGTCACAGGACCAGGACCCCTGCAGTCCTGGACAACCTCAGGTATTAACATCCTCCTCCTTAGCCGCCCTCAGAGGATTGCCAAACTACCTTAGTCCCAGACCACTGTCTCTCGGTGGGCTCAGGACACTGAGGTTCAGCTGCCCGCACCCGCACCCGTGGCTTTCACTTTCTAAACACAGCACGCTGGCCATCCACAGCCAGCTTGGCTGGAATGTGCCAGTTCAGACTCCAACTGGGCCTATTCTTATGCAGAAACAGGAGGAAACTGGACTTTGCCCTGCTGATTTCTCCTCTGGGAAGCTCTTCAATTGCCTGTGTTTATTCTGCCGTGCACCCAGTTCAGGACAGCTTCCTTTTTCTAGAAATTTGGCATAAAGTCACGTAAGTGATTGAGTGGAAGCCCGAGGAGGAGGGTGTGTGTGCTCACCTGAGCACATTTGTTGGACACGTTTGCATTTGTCTGGGGGATGCCATTCTAGGGGGCTCTGAGTTCCATCTCTAACTTTCATCTTGGGCACCTTTACTCAACCCTCAGCCCAGACCGGATTTGTGCCTCTGAAGTTGGTGGATCATGTTGGCAGGAATTAAGAGCACAGTTTTGAAACCTATACTTATCAGATGGCACCGGGTTTCAGTGTGGCAATAATGACAGGACAGCCAGGGTTTCTCTGGGACAGAGGGCGGAGCAGCTCTCCGTGGCCGAGATTACAGGGTCACCAGAGCTGCTCCACCCTGTGTGGTGGGAACAAGGGAGAAGGGGCCTTGGGAGGAGCAGGGGCCCAGCCATGAGCACCACTCTCAAAAGCACCAGGGGCAAGGTTGACACCTGGGCCGTCCACACAGGTTGCCACATGGGGAGTCCCTTGCATTCTGTGACTGCCGGATTCCTCTTATCCTCCCAGCTGCTGGCCCAGGGTCTGCCCAGAGAAGTTGCTCAGCAAGTATTTGTAAAACAGAAACAAGAATTGAGACAATTTGAAGACAATTGAGAACAAAAAGTAGCTATCATGTGTTTTTGCAGCATGGTCAACTACAACAAACCACAGATTTTAGGCACAGGAGGGCATCTCCCTGCCACCTTGTTGGCTGATGCTCTTGGTGCCCTCTGGGAATGCCACCTGGGCCTCCCTGGATGTCACCACAGGACACTCACCAGCTCTGCACTCTTCCTGCTCCCAACAGAGCCCCTGCAAAGATACTGACGATTTGCTGTGCTCACTCCTCAGAGCAGCGTCACCAGGGTGTCTTCAGTCTCCACTGCAGGCTCCAGGACAGAAGCGTGATCTGTCCAAGAGCTGGGTCCATCTCTTGCCACCTGGGAGCCAGTCTGTCCTCAACCCCCTGAGTCAGACTCCCGACACAGGTTCCTGCCTGTGCTTGACTCCGCCTTTTGCATCTGGGATTCAAATCGTGGCCAGGTGCCTGTTCCCACGACAAGTAGTTGCATGGACCCTGAGTGCTAAGCCTCAGGTCCCTGGCAAACGTATCAAACTGAATCCGAGACTGACTCCTTCCTTCAGAATGTGCATGTGTCCTTACTGCCTCTCTATGCTCACACTGACGCAGTGCAAATCCTTCTGTGACTAGACTGGGATTTCCCCACACATTAACCCAGCAGGGGTCTGCAAGTTCAATTTAGCCCCAATGCCATCCACCTCCAGATAGTGTCTGATCCCACAGGTTGAGGGCTTAGTCTCACTGGACCTCAGCCACTTCAGGTGCCAGTCACAAGCAGTAGGTTAGCACCTGTCTTCTGACCAACTGACTTTACAGTTCCCAGGACCTCTCTCCTTGCCTTTATTAATTTGTAGGACAGCTCACAGAACCCAGGGAAACACCTGTGTTTACCAGTGCCATGGTTTGGATAGAAATGTCCCCCAAAGGCTTATGTGTTGAAGGCTTGGCCTCCAGCCTCTAGTGCTACTGGGAGGTGGTGGAACCTTTAAGAGGTGTGGGCCTTTCTCCTTGTTGGAGAAAGTAGGTCGCTGGGGGTGTGCCCTTGAGAAGGTATTGGAATCCGAGCCCCTTCCTCTGTCTCTTTGCTTCCTGGATTCCCCGGCAGGTACAGCTTCCTCTGCTTCACATTCCTGCCATGATGTGCTTCCTTGCCCCAGGCCCAAAGGCAACAGAGCCAAGCGACCATGGACTAAGCACTCTGAAACCATGAGCTGAAACAAACCTTCTGTCTTTTAAAGGCTTATCTCAGATTTTTGTAACAGTAACAGAAAGCTGACTGACGGATGGTTTATCATAAGAGATACAACAAGGGTCACAGATGAACAGCCAGTTGGAGGAGGGGTGAGGGACCACGGGGGACCAGTGCGGAGCTTCCTGCCTTCTGTGGGCACCACCCTCCCAGCACATTCATGTGTCCTGCAGCATGCAATCCATCAAGTGTTATCGCTCCAGAGCTTTTACAGTACAACCTTCAGTGCCCGCTCCCTTCCCAGAGGCCAGGAGGTGGACTAAAAGTTCCCATTTCTCAATCACTTGGTCTTTCTGGTGACCAGCCCCACCCCAAGGCTATCTAGGGTCCCCAACCTGCGTTATCTTGTCAGTAAGAGCTTGGTTGTGATCCAAAGGGCTCACTGAGCATAGCAAAAGGTACTCCTACCACTCAGGGGGACCAGGAACCAGGGGCAAAACCTGACAAATTCCAAATGGCGTTACCATTACCTGCACTGCGTATTATCACAAGTATATTGTCACACCTGGGACCTTTCTCAGAGCTCACCCAACTTTCTTATCTAGGTTAGAACCAGAGAAGTTCTCTGTCTAAATGAACCTATCTATTTATCTTCTTAGATACAGTCTTGCATACAGTGGTAGCTGTGCTAATACTCCTTCCTTTTCTCCTTTAGCAAATCCATCGCGGTTCCTCTCATTGAATATTCCAGCTCAGACTCAGAAGCACAGTGTCACCATGCGTGTGCATGTGTGCACATGTGCAGGTACACACACACACACACACACACACACACACACACACGGCAGGTCTCAGTGCTCGCTAGGAAGAATTTCTCTGGTATCAAAGAAGCCCAAAGGTCTCACTTTATTAGCAGTCAAGTCCTGCATAGAAAAGAGCAGACAACTGCCTCATTGCTAAGTATTGGAAGGTGAAATTGAATGAGAACCACTTATTGATCAGGTCTGTGTGCTGGATCCAGAGCTTTGAAGGATCATCAGTCAAGGAGCAATGGAACGAACATGAACTTGGAAGTAGGCCATGTTTCTAAGAAGTTCTCTCTGCTATACAGCTGCATGTCCCATAACAGCATTTGGGTCAATGGCAGACCACATGCACTCTGGGAGACCCCTAAGATTATAAAGGAGCTGAAAAGTTCTTCCTGCCTAACGGTGTATAGTCATCCGAGAGGAGTTGTACAATGTGCTTGTGTGATGTTGATGTGAACAAACCCACCATGCAGCAGTGGTATAAAACATACAGTTATGTAATCGATAAAGTGCTGGTTTATGGGTTTACCATACTTGACTTCTTGCATAATTTTGGAGGTAATATTTTCTTGTACTCATCAAAAAGCAAAGTTGACGCAAAACACATGCCAGGTTATGCTGGTGGCAGTTTCCGAAGTCTCGTGTTTACTGTGAATCTCGATCGACTGAGACCATGTTAGAGAGGGAACTGCTCCAGCTAGATCTGCGGGTGTGACCTCTGTAACGTTCACACAACGAAACCACCAAATCGTGCTTCTCACAGCGTGTCCCCTCAACAAGTGACACGTGGCTGTTTTTCTTAGCAAAATCTGGGGCTCTTTATACTCTCTGTAGGGGGAGGGGGTCTAGCTGAAAGCTTAAGGCTCTGGTTCCAGACCAAGGCACCTGGGTTCGAATCCTGGCCCTGAGTTTTCTATTTGAGTGACCCTGGGTGAACTTCTTAATACACCTTGGCCTCAATTACTTCACTTACAAAATGACACTAGTCGTTTTACCTACCTGTAGAATCGTGAGGCTCAAAACTAGTCATTTTACCTACCTGTGGCATCGTGAACTTCCTCTGCATGAAGTTCCTTGAATAAGGCCAGGCCACAGCCCTCACTGGCTGGGGAGATTTGGCTAATATCATTTGCAACACGGAGCGCTGACGCCCAGGTGATCGGGAAGTTGTGGGAAAGTTAAAAGTGCTAACATTTAAATGCCTGGTGGTACCAGGGACCCAGTGGCAGGGCTGCCACCCTCCTCTTCTTCCTCTGGCACACCGGGAACATTTACTTATCATGAGCAGCTACAGCTTTGAAAGGGAGAAGGCAGGAAGCAGATAGAGCCAGAGGAAGCGATGCCACCCGCAGCCCGCAGCCAGGAGGCCTCTGCCCTTGTCCGCTCTGCCTTCCCCGGTGGCCCGCCTTCGGGTCTCACAGTTGAGAAGCAGGTGCTTCTGGGGGCTGGAGCGGATTTGCCCCACTCTGTAGAGTGGCTTTATCAAGGACCTGGCCCTCGAGTGGACCCTACAGCCCTGGGATGGGCCACCTTCCCCTGGAAGTTCCTGCATCCTCCGAGCAGAGCTCAGCAGAGTTCTTCCTAGAGTCCCACAGTGGGAACTGGTGGCTTTGCTGGCAACATCTGGGGTGTTGCTCTCGGCCCTGCCAGCTGTGGTCTGGAGCAGCCACAGATGACACCTGAGTGAACGGGCGTGGGCGTGTTCCAGTAAAAGTACCGAAATTTCAAGAAACAGCATTCTTCTTTCTTTCTTTTTTTTTTTTTTCCAACCAATTGAGAGTGTGAAAACAGTCCTCAGCTCACAGGCCGTGTGAACAGGCATGGGGCTTGTTTTTGCCCCTGGTCTCCTGTCTGTGACCGCTGGCGGACTACAGTCCCCAAGATTTCCTTATGAAGACGTCTAGGCTTTGCTATTTGATTTTTGTCCCATTTGACATCAGATTTAACACTGGCCTCATAGGGAAGCCATGCTGCGTTCCTGGTTCCTCACATCTGGAGCAGAGGTGGTCTTTTACCCACTACCTACCCGTCTGTGAACCATGACCTTGACTTGGGCTAATGGGCTCTTCTCCTCTTTTCATTTCCATTTCCAAATCAGTGTCTGGTGACAGTCACTAATGTAGTGTTCTTCTTTTACTGTGGTAAAAGACACCTGAGATCAAAGTGACCCTTTTAGCCACATACAGTGTCCCTTTCAAAGGGCTCGAGCATGTCACGAAACCGTCACCACTTTTGGTTCCAGCACTCTCCACACCCCCTCCTGCAACTGCTTTTCTGCTCTTTGGTGGCTGTCTCTGTCACCGCAGGCTCTTGGAGGACAGGGCCCCTGCCTTCACATAGGTGCTGGGGTTCAGTGTCAGAGGGAGAAATCAAAACAGCCAGACTGCTTCTAGAAAAGAACACAGCTGTGTTTATCTTAGCATTCTTTCTTTTCTAGTTTTCTGTCACTTTATTGCCATTTTATTATGTAATTCCATTAATTATTTTCTTGTGGTAGTGGAGATTGAACCCAGTATCAAGCATGTGCCCGGCAAGGGCTCTACCGCTGAGCTACATACCAGCCCCTTTTTAAAATTTTGAGGTAGAGTCTCACTAAGTTGCCCAGGCTGGTCTTGAACTTGTGATCCTCCTGCCTAAGCCTTCTGAACAACTGGGATTACAGACCTGCACCACCAAACCCAACAATCCTGTTGTGTTTTAAACTTGCAGTCACACGCATCATGAGTTTGTAGGCCTTATTTTGTAAGACTAATCCAAAAACAAATCATTTCTCCTCAGATAGTCACAACTTCAGTTCCTCTTTCTAGGTGAAGAGGGCACCCTTAGGGTGTGACCGCAAGACAAATCAAAACATGTAGATTAAATGTGTGGAATGCCTAAATACAGTTTTCTCATTCTTTCTCTACACACATAGACATCTTTCACATATTGGTCAGTAACAGATGACCCTAAACATTATTAACACACATTTATGTAAATCATTAACATCGCGTGTGTGACATACCCCTTTATTTAATACAAGGCAAAGACCTAGCTAACTTTTCTCTGACTGTTTGTCCCAATACCTAATTTACCTCTCCTGGGCAGCATCAGACTCATGTAGAAAGTGAACTTTAAAGACACTCTGATCCTTATTTCAGAGTCGAAGTCCGACTGGATTGTGTGTTTAACTCCGGGTTGTAGTTCTGTGGATGCAGGGCTTCAGGACGCCTGGTCTTGGAAATCCTGTCAGGTGGCTTTGCACAGTGGAGACTTTCAGCTGCTGATTTAAACCTGACGGGACAAGGTGCTAGTCACCCAGATGGCGGACTTCTCCCTGACCTTCTAGCTCCTCTATGCATTTGCATGAAGGGGACACGAGGCATATGTCGGGGAAGGGGTGAGCTTCAGACAGGCGCACAGGGCCTTGGGTCTGGTCACAGGGGCAGGCCGGGGATCAACTCTCCCCACACAGGTCACCGCCACCTCAGAGGTGGGTTTGCAGCTTGCCTTTACTACATTGTCTCCCCCACCAAGTATTTACTAATTGAGGTTGTCGTCCTAGACAGGGCAACTCTGGTCAGTGTCCCTTGGTATCCATGGGGGTCTGGACCCCTGCACACTCCTCCCTCACCTCCCATCATCTCTAGATTGCTTATGATACCTAATAAAATGTGCATGCTATGTAAATAGTTGTAATGCTGCATTGTTTATGGAATAAGGACAGGAAAACATGTACAGTTTCCATTCAGATGCAATTTTTTTCTGACTATTTTCAATCCATGGTTGTCTGAACCAGCACATGCAGAACCCACAGAGGAGGAAGGCTGTTTGCTGATATGTACACACACATGCATACATACACATACATGTATGTAAAATACATAAACAAACACAAATACACATAGATTAAAGACTGATGTGTGGCCCCTAACCTGTACCTATGGGCGGTGAATTTCAACATTTCAAATAATCTTACTTTTTTTCTCCAGAAGGAAAAAGAATAGCAAACTTTTGCTCAGATTCTTGGGTGAAACTGAAGACCATATTTCCCACCGGCCATCTATTCTCAGGCAGAAGTGTCACCACATCAAGCGTAAATTCAATTCCCAGGCTGCCCCTCTTCTTGTTCTCACCTGTTGGCATTGCCGTATGTGACAGAAAGGAAATAGACTCCTGGAGACAGACGAGAGACTTGAAATTCTGGCACCCAGAATGTATTAGAAAAGTAATGAGCACAGAGAACCACATCTCCTGCACCTGTCCTCGGCTATTTGTGAAATTTGTTGTTATTATACTTGCTCCCCTGTTTAAATTACAGTAGAACGAGAGTCTGGGGTGGCTACGGAATGTGATGTGGGAGGGCAGGGGGAGGTGGGCGAGTCTCCATAACTGGGTTGTTGTTAGACTTGAGCCTTGGCAGACCTTTGCTCTGTCTTTTTTGTCCAGCTTGATCTAGACCATGTTATGCCATCTACAAAATTTTGGGATGTTTTTAGCTGTAAAATTAATGAATCTTAGCACTGAATGACTTTAGTGGGATACCCTAGGCTGTTTTGCCCAGGGGCTAATAGCCTCTGCTCCATTTTCCTTCTCCTGAAACCCAGTGCAAGGCCACCTCCTGGGTGGGTGAACTGTACCGTTGCACAGGATGCATGCTCAGAAGAGATCCACGCTTGATTTAATGTTCTGCTGTTGCTTCTTGAAATTCTGAATAATTCTTGAGCAAGGGAACCCACATTTCATTTTGTATTGGGCCCCACTAATTATGCAGTCAGTCTTGCCAGAACACGTAAGTTCCTCACCACGGAGAGCATATTTGTACAAATGTTCGACAATTATCTGTGCCTCAGATCCTGTACTTGCTCTCGCTTCCTGCTCTGCTCCAGGCGTTAACTGGCTTCCAACCCTGGGCTTTCCCACCAGCTTCCAGCCCCATTCGACTTCGCCTGCCTTGCCCCTGGGGATCTGACCTGACTCCCCTAGTTTCTGACCTGACCTAACCTGACTCCCCTAGTTTCCAATTCCCACAGGACTGACTAGTCGTGGCTCTTTATCAGACCCTCTTCTCTGTGCCTGTAACTCTTCCGTGCGGCCAGCAGGCCTGGTCTAACATTTCACAGTGACAGAATTCTTCCTGCACATCTGTCTCTGGGTTCTGCTTCATGCTTCTCCCACTGCCAGCATCCGTGTGCCCCGTGGCCTGGAGTTCTGTGGGCTCTGCCCATTGATGCTCGTTTTAAATCATGCTCTGACTGCAACCAGCAGGTACTGTCCCACCAGACAGAACTGTGGCCACCTCCAGCAACTCCCCAGTCTCCTGGATCCTGTTTCCTGGTCTTTGCTAATTACTAGACTCCTTGGTAGCATGGCTCTTTGACTGGTTGTGTGTGTGTGTGTGTGTATGTGCCCTTGTGTACCTGAGACAAAGGAGATAGGCACAATGCTCACCCAGTGCTACTTCTATTCTTCTATCTTTGCCAGCGATGGCTGCCCCACTATGCCTCCTGGTTGGCAATGACCACATCAGACACCCCAGGCAGAATCAGCTTCATGGTGAGTGCGTCCCAGATGATTCCTCCTGCAGCCTCTCTGGATGATCCACCTCTCTGCTGCTCTTCCACAGTCCTACCTGGGGTCAGGTCTGCAAGGATCCCTGCGCCCCATGACTAGGCAGAAAGCCTGTTAGCCTCAGGACACCATGCACGTGTGAGCTACCTTCCCCTTATCTGAACAGTGTGTGGGCTGTTTCCCTTTTGCTGCAGCAGAGCTGCCTTTAGGTGACTGTTATCTCACCGACTGGTGACATCTACCTTGGGTAGAGCAGGCTGAGTGAGTTGCATTTAGAGCTGTTGATACAAGGATGCCGGCACTTGCGGTGGCACAGTCAGCAGCCCGGGCTGGTGACACTGAGGGCAGCTAGCAGTCAGAGTTGTGGGGAGTGATGGCGAGCTGCCAGGAGCTGCTGGCTCAGCTTCTGAGAGTTCTGCTGTGCTGAGAGCTGCCAGCCACTAAAGCTCAGAGCTGCTGATGTGCAGGGAGCTGCATTTTGCTATTCATGGTTTCTAAACAGATGCAGCAAAAGGACCCTTGACTGGACCCCAGTCCAGTGATGGCACACACCTGTGAACCAGCAACTTGGGAGGCTGAGGCAGGAGGATCACAAGTTCAAGGCCAACCTGGGCAACTTAGTGAGACTCTGAATCAAAATTTAAAAATAAAATAAAAAAGGATGGGGATGGAGCTCAGTGATAGAGTACCTCTGAATTCAATCCCTCGAAGGACACTGTGCATGCAAAAAACAAAACCAACACACACTTATCTAGTCATAACACGTATGTGCATGCCTATGTGTGTATACACGTGTCTAACAAGAATCATTTTGCTCACACCAAGAGTGTTATGAGGTGCGAGCCTCGTGCATGACCACATGCCTAACATCTGCCCCTGATGTTGACACTAGCTCAGTACCTTGGGGTTTAGTGACAGCACCTCCAGATTGCTCTGGGCTGGTTTTGAACACAAGCCTTCGGCCAGCCGGTTTCACACAGGGGTGTGTGCTAACCTCGGCTCCCCAGCCTGGCAGCACTTCAGAAGCTGGGAGAGCATTTCCCCAGTCTGCTTTCCGGGCCAGCATACAGACCTCCTGTGCAGTCTCTGGGAGAGGGGCCTGAAATCTCCACAAGTCAAATGCTTCCTCCACTGAAACGAGTTTGAAACTGCCCAACATCAAGCCACCCCACCCTGGGGACATACGCCTGATAAGTGTACTCTGCCACATCCTGTGCACGGCCCTGCGTGGAGGTAAGAAGGTCCTTCCATCTTCATTCAAAGCTGAAGTAATTGAGGCCCTGGGAGACTGCATGGCCTATCCAGGAGACAGGAGGTGGCCAGGACTGTGTGGTGCCTGTGAGGGACAGCACGTGGCATGGTGGGATCCAGGAGCCCTCCTTGTGGTGGGCTTGACTGGAACACTCGGGGCACATCCAGACCGTACCTGCTCTATTCCGGCCCTACCATCTCTGGCCCCCCACACTCCCTCCTCTGGGCACTCCTACTGTTGCGGACCTGTGGGGTGGCCATTGCTCACGTGCTCACCGTCCCCTACACTGAGTTTCCTGGGTTGGTTGTGACGCTGCCGAATGCGCCCTGAACTTGGACGTGGACAGGCTGCTTTTGACTCTCCTGCTGGGCAGTGTTTTAGTTTGCCAGGGTGTTTTAAATTACAGAAAAGGAAGTCGAAGACCAAAGTGTTGGCAGGGCGGCTCTTTCTGAGCAGGGGAGAGGGGACGACCTGTCCCAGTCCTGTCCCCTTGGTCTGGTGGTTCTCTGGCCATCTTGGGTGTTGCTTGACTGTAAGTGCATCCCCCTCACTCCCGTCTCTGCCTTCTCCTTCCCTGCTCTTCCTGAGTACACATCTGTGCTCAAACTTCCCCTTGGTATAACGGTGCCCGTCTATTGGATTAGGACCCACTGGATGACTGGACTTTAATTAGATTACCTCTATGAAGACCCTTTCTCTGAATAAGGTCATGTTCTGAGGTCCTGGGGTTAGGACACCAACCTATCTTTTGGGAAACACAATTAAACCCATAACAGCAGGTACTAGTTCTGTGACCTTAAGCAAGTAAGCAAACCTTGCAGAATCTGAATTTCTTCAGCTGTGAAATAGGGATTAAAAAAATACCCACTGGGGCCGGGGTTGTGGCTCAGCAGAGAGCGCTCAACTAGTATGAGTCAGGCATGGGGTTCAATCCTCAGCACCACATAAAAATAAATCTAAAAAATAGAGGTATTGTGTTCCTCTACAATGAAAAAATATTAAAATAAAAAACACCTGTGTAGGTTTTTTCTTAGTAATTATTATCAGGTTAGATAAGGCACATAACAATGAGATTAGTTGTTACAAACTAGGTTAAAAGATGTGGGGCACTTTCCACCACCTTTGTGTAGGGGGGAGTTGTGTATATGGGGTGTGTGTGTGTGTGTGTGTGTGTGTGTGTGTGTGTAGCACAGACTGTGACTGTCCAGATCATCGGAGCCTAAGGCAGACTCTTAACAGAAACCGTGAATGGACGAATGTGGTTCTGCCTGAATGCTGCCTTCAAGTCTCCACTAAAATCAGGAACTGGATGCTTTGGCTGGTTGTCAGTCAGTCTTGACATTCCACCGCAGCTTGTGGCCTGTTTCCCCAACTTGCCTGATGAAAGTGTCCAAAGCACAGATTCTCACCACAGAGATTCAGGTTTGCTGGGTCCAAGTGGGCATGAGGGTCTACAGGTAACAAGCTCCTTGGTGAGTCAGCACAGTTCTGGTCGCAAGGGGACTGATTTCTCACCCTGGCTTCCCCTGTAGCTGACCAGATGGTGTAAACCTCTGAACCTGGGGGTGGCTCTTTCCCCAACTTAGACCTGTGCCTGACTTTGAGTCTTGAGATCTCCGGGTCTTTTGCAGTCCTCAAGGGCCACTCCTTTCTTGTGAGTCAGAATTTTCTGCATTATAAGGAGCTCCTTGAACTACCTTGACATCTTTTTCTGCATCTTCCCACTAGCTGGAGAGCTGCAGCCTCTGCACATGGTGAATGTCCAGTGCAAGGACTTGCTGACTTGCCAGATTAAGACATGGAGGAGACAGATGCCCAGGGAGCACCTTCTGTGCAGCTGGGAGGCATGATCTTGCCCCTGCCCTCCAAGGCAAGTTTGCAGGGTAGCTGGCCTGTTTGGTGTGGCTCCTCTTTTAACATGGCCACATTGTGAATCATGGCCATGAAACCAAGTTTGGCTATGTAAATGCCCTTGGCCAACTTAGCATTTTGGTATGAACAGATTGTTTTGTTAGATTTTGTTTTGCTTCATTGGATGAATAAGAAACTAACCCTGGTACATCACTGGTGTGGTGCATCTGATATGGAAAACAGTGTACACCTCCTCAAAATGTCAAAGGCAGAATTAGCACAGAACTCAGCACTTCTACTCCTGGGTACACAGTAAGAGAAAGGAACCGTATGTCTACACAGATGCTGGTGCACACTGTTTATGGCACTATTCACAAAGGTCAAAGGTGGAGACAAGCCACTGCCCATGGATGGGCGAACAGGCAAATGTGACCTATCTACAGGACAGACTGTCAGCCCAGCCTGCCATAAAAAGAAGCAAAGGGCCAATGCACGCTTCCATCTGGATGGACCTCGGAAACTTTGCAAGAGTGAAAGACACAAGGACCACAAGTTGTCCACGTGCTTGTGTATGAAATATCAGAATAGGCAAAGGTACAGAGGTGGAAAGCAGACTGGAGGCTGGGGAGGGGGGTGGGAGTCACTGCTCAATGTCACCAGGTCCCTTCTGGGTGATGACGCTGTGAAATGAGAGAGATGAGAGAGACGGTGTACAACCTCTGAATGTTTTAAGTGCCCCCGAGTGTGTACTTTAAAATGGCTAGCTCTATGTCGTGAATTTCGTGTCAATAAGAATGGAGAACACAGATGAGGGAGCGTCTGGTGGAGGAAGAGAGGGAGCATGGGAAAGGCAGGGAGGGAGCCATGTGCTGTGCTGACCTGTGGATCTCCTGGGTGTGAAGGAGAATGTGGCCTTTGCATCACCAAAACGGAGCAGGGTGTTAGTCTGATTACATGAGTGCTGACCTCCTCCGAGGGGTGGAAGCCCCATCATTTCCTTTTCAGCCCGTCTCTGATAAGGCAAGTCACAGGACATGGTCCCAGTGTCGACGTCCTGAGTGGGCAGGGCCCTCCAGCACCTCCCTGTTGCTCAGGCGCCTCCAGCTCCCTCTGAGTTTGAGCTGCACATCCCCACGTGGATGGACTCTCTTTTTGTAAGCTCTTAAATATGCAAATTGAGCTTTTCTTAGGGCTTAGCAGGGTAAACACACACACACACACACACACACACACACACACACACACCATGGATGGGGATTACAGGGACTGGTTGGTTACCCACTCCAGAGAATGCATTTGGAAGGGTTTCACAATGTTCTTTGCTACAGATGGGTGCTGTGTTCCTGTCGGGTCCCTTCTAGACAAGTCTAGATAAAGAGCTCAGGTAGAGCTGACCACCTAGTGAAACCGGATCAGGATTCGAATAGACCTGTGCAGGGAATGTCTGAGGTCAGACCCACACTGGCTGGGCTCGCTCCATGACTGCTCTAGGCCACTTGCCCAGACTCTCACCTCTGGGACCTCCTGCTATTTTTATTTTTAACTCCAGCCAGCAGCCACATCCTCACTCTTCAGCAAAAGGGCTCCTCTAATCTCTGGTTAAATCTCTGACCTGCTCATGAGCATGTGGCACTAATGCTGACCGTTCCTAGACTCAGGATCCAGATGATCAGTCGCTGAAGACTCTCAGAGGGGAATTACTGTAACCAAGGCAGTGGGAATCCTGAGCAGAGGCTTGCCGTGGTCAGAGTGACAGCCTCATGGTCACGTGTGGATACTCCTGGAGTCCTGCTGATGCCTCAGTGCTGTGCACTGGCCCTGGCAGACCTTGGGTGTGGCTGGTCACTACCTGGCTCTGGGACCCCTCTTCTGGGCAGCTGGTCTGCTCTCTCAGGCAGCTCAAGTGGTTCATGTTTCAGGGTAGACATTCAGTAGGTCACCTTTTCCATTTTACGGACACCTGTTGTCATCTCCTGGGATGGAGGGGAGTCCTTGAAGGGACTCTATCTATCGAGCCCACGTCAGAAGTCCCCACTGCGCTGAGCTGTGCCCAGACAACACTCACAATCCCCTTGAATTCCTGTTCCTGTTGCTGTTCTCTTCTTGTACGATTTGACAAAGAACCTCATTGTCCTGCAGCCTAAGACTTTCAGCAAAGCATGTGGTCCCCATCCAACCATTAAAATTAAACAGACATTTTAATTTTCACTAAAAGTCTAAATTTTATTTAAAATTAAATAAGACCCAATAGTATTTATTTGTTTATTTATTTACGTGCAGGCTGAGGTGCTCCCTGGCTGCCGGGAATGGCCGTTCTGTTGCAATCCGTGCCCACAGCGGCTTCTGAGTTGGAGCTGCCAGCCCCCATCATGTGGTGCCCAGCTCATGCCTCTTCGTCAGAGCATCAAGTGACTTGGTCAATGCAGCTGTGATTTTATTTTGCAGAGTGCCCCCCGGGGAGGCCTGCTCTGTGCTTGGGCCTTTCCTTGGCTCCTTTCCAAAAATGCGACTGATTTCCTGTACTGAGAGCCAAGGTTGCTTTTCATAAGAGCCGCTAGGTTGGCCCAGAACCTGTTTCTCAGTATATTATGAGGAAGGGGCTGCGAGAGAGGGGCCCAGAGTCCTGGCTTGAGCTGGCTTTGCCACCCGAGCAGCTGTGTGACTGTACAAGTTAATTAACATCTCTGGGCTTCCATCTGCAAAACAAGAACCACAGACAGGGTGCCAATAGAGGAATGAACTCAGGCCTCAGAGTCAGACAGAGTTGTGTTCAAGTCCTGGCTCTGCCACCTGCTGCCTTCAGGAGTTGGCTGTTCCCACCCTCCCAGAGACTGTGGCTGGGAGAGGTGATTGCCTTCCACGGTTCCTGTGAAAATTAAGAGATGATTTATGTACTGTGCCTGGCCCACAGGTAAGCACCGAAGAGGTGTTTTTGCTGACAATAAAATAAGAATAAAACATAGTATATCTCTACTCCCATGAATTTTTGAAAGGATCAAATATATATATATATATGAAAATACCATAAACTATAAAGTAATATAAAATATCTTTGTCATTATTGGAATCTTTTTTTTCCTCTCCAACAAATTCAGTCTATTTTCTTCCCTCAAGTTTTTATTTTAAAAATTTCCACCCTGGATAAAGTAGGAAATATTATTCAATTATGGCAACCATCTCAACATCCTTCCCCGAGATTCAGCAATTATTAACGTCGGCTTCGTGAGCTCCGTCTCTCTGTATGTTTCTCTTTATCTACCTCTTATCTCTTTCTGGAGCCATTTGAAAGTCAGTCGCAGACATCACGACTGTCCCTCTAAGTGCTTCCATGAGTGGAGAATGGCCCAAGAGTCATGGCAACCCTCCTGCCAGCTAAGTCCTGCACTGTTATTCCGGTAGCCTGTGCGGCACGCTACAAGGAATCGCTGTGGACTGGGGGTCGTAACAGATCTGGAAGTCCAACATCCAGGTGATAGGTGAGGTTGTTCTTGGTGAGACCTCTTCCTGGCGTGCAGGTGCAGGTGGCCCGTCCTGCTGTGTCCTCACATGGGGGAGAGGGCTGGTGAGAGGGGCTCCCGTGTCTTTTCCTCTTATAAGAACACAGTCAGGACCACCCTCATGACCTCCTGGGGACCTCTTCCTCCCAAGGGCCTCACCTCCAAATGCCATCACCCAGGGAGGCATGCGGCATAGCTGGGACACAAGCGTTTGATCCCTAAGCGTTACCAAGGACCCTAACGCTGATGCCACAATTTCTACAGGAGAACCTGTGTTCAGATCCCCATGTACCCCACAGCCTCCTGACAGCTACTTATTCCAACATGGGATCCCACGTTTTGTTTGGTTGTCAAGTCTCTGTAGTCCTCTTCAATCTGGAACTGTGTGGCCCAACTCCAAAGCCCCCATCCACACTCGGCTACTGAGCACGTGAAATGTGGCCAGTTCAAATTGATTGCAGTAAAGACGGAGAAAAAAATGCAAAAGAAAGTACATGATCTCATTTACCTGAATTCTTTATATTGGCTTCACATTGAAGAGATAATATGTTGAATGTATTGGGCTAAAGATGCATTATTAAAATTAATTTCACCTGGCAAAGCTTTGTGTTTTTTTTTTTTTTTTTCTTTTTTTTTTATTTCTCACATTTTATTTCTATTGGACAGTACTGTTCTAGAATATTCTTTCCTGCCTTTGTATATGTGTGTGTCTTTTGTGATACTGACATTTTTAAAAAGTCCAAGCCAATTATCTTGTAGAGTGCCCCACAATCTGGATTTGTATTTCTTTTTTACTATATCCTGGTTAAATCTCTGACAATAACACAATCTAAGTGATTGTTATGGTTTGGTTGTGAGGGGTCCCCCAAAGCTCAAGTGTGACACAATGCAAGAAGTTCAGAGGAGAAGTGATCGGGTTGTGAGTCTTAACCCAATCAGTGAATTAATCGCCTGATGAGATTAACTAAGTGATAACTGAAGGCAGGTGGGGTGTGGTTGGAAGAGGTGGGCTTTGGGGTGTGCGTTTGTATCTGGCGAATAGAGTCCCTCTTTCTGCTTCCTGATTGTCATATGAGCCGTGTCCCTATGTCACTCTCTTCAACCCTGTCGTTCTGCCTAACGTGGAGACCTGAGGAATAAAGCTGGCTGTCAATGGACTGAGAACTCTGAAACCATGAACCTCCAAATAAACTTTTCCTCCTCTAAAGTTGTTCTTGTCGGGTCTTTTAGTCACCGCAGTGGAAAAACCAACTAAAACAGTGAGGTGAACTCTTTGCATGAGGAGGCTTATTGTGTGTTTATCCCACTGTTGGGGATGCAAAGCATGATCTCTGTGTTAACGTGGCATCTGCTGGATTCCTCCTAAAGGCCCCTCCCCACCCTGTGGCATCCTGAGACCATGTGAACATCCTGCTCCTATGACCTTTCCCTGCATGGTCTAATCATCTAGAGATGATCCCTGCTTCTCTCAATTATATGTTAGTGGCTGCAAAAATCATAGGCATCTTAGCCTTCCATTTTAACTCAGCTGCATGACTCATTTCCTATTTGAACCTTTTGCACTGAAACTTGGCAAACAATTCACTACTTTCTAGGTCTCATTTTACTGGGTGGGCAGCATTCCGTATATGCAATGTAAAACAAGACATGGTTTACTTAATCCTTATTGGTTGTTATTTAGGTTGATCCTACATTTTTGCTATTGAACTATTGATTCCATGAATGTCTTTGTAGACCGTCCACCCAGTCATCTCTTGCTGAGACACATGCCTGAAAGTGGCATTTCATTTCCAAGTACGTTTGGTTCAATTTATGAAACACGAACTCGGATTGCTCTCCAGAAATATCACCCAGTTCACACTCCTCGTGAATCAGCCAGGATGCGCTCAGCTGCAAAGGAACAAAAATCCCAGCACAGCTGAGCTTAGATAACAAAGCCATTTTTTCCCACTCTATTGGAAAGTTCTACACTCTATTTTCTCTTAGATCTTATTTCACTTTTTTAGAAAAACACTGACAGAGACCTACTGAGTGGACTTCATGTCTTGACAGTGGATCATGACTACATTTTGAATGGCACCAGTTTGAAATATTCAAATTCCTCCCCGGATCTGGGATAGGGGAACCAATTCTGACTCCTGTTAGGAAGAGGGATGGATGTTACTGGCTTTCCTCCACGGAGTACAGTTTACCCCAGCCCTCCTTACTCCGGACGTCATGGGCCTTTCTAGTCTTTGCCAATCAATAAACCATCTCCCTTTTAAACTTCCCTCTGTATCCCAGTGAGATTTCACAGGAGAGCAACATGGTCCACTGCAGACTCGGGCTCCTAATCTGGAGCCTTCACTTAGCAGCCGAATGACTTAGGTCAAGCTCCTGCGCCTCTCCCAGCCACTGGCTTCTCTGGAATGAGCATAATCTCTATCTCATAGATTTGTTGTGAGAATTAAAAGAGATCATTTGTGTAAAGCATTTAGCGTACATTCTAAAAATGCATTTCAGAAAGATGTCTTTTTCATGGATGCTGCTTTAAAGTCTGCTGCTGATGCAGTCGAAGCCTGAATTTGAACATAGCACACCAGAGAACAGCAGTGGACAGGGATTAAGCTCTGCTTGAATAACTGTGTTTCCCAGGCCCCACGTAGCTCATGGTCCACAGAGAGCTAAAGGAAGAACGGGTCATGAGGCACAGCATGGGCAGAGCCCTGGGGCTCTGACAGATCAGGAGAGAGGCTGATGTGGATGTGAGAGAAGCTTCCAGAAGCTTAATTAAGGAAAAGAAGGCAAACAAACATTAAAAGAGGAAATGTACCCAGCAGGCACATTTTTACACCTGAGTACGGGATGGGAGCACACACACGTCCTTTCTCTGGGCTTGGACTGCTTGCTGGTGGCGTCCTGGCACCACCTCACCAAGTGTAGTTCCTGTCTCCCTTTGATGGGGACAGAGAGACATGAGTGGTGGGAACATGAGGTTAAGGGAATAAGTCTAAAAACTGGGTCTATTGTGCTGACCCCCACATGCTTTTTGTTTTAAAAAGCAATTTACCTGCAGCCCTGGCTGGTTTAAGTGAACAGAATACGTTGCCTTCCTCAGCAAACAACCTTCTATCTGCAGGAGAAACGCAAGCCTGAAATGATTCTGAAGCTACCCTGAAGGGCAGACTTCTGTGCCCCTCACACCGATCAGACCCCAGAACTCAGGGAGATAAGGCTAACTCCCCCGATCGTAAACACGATTAGAAGAGGTTTCAGTTAGAAGCAGTCAGCATGGGCCAAAGTGACCCAGAGTGGTCATGGCAGTGGAGACTTGAAAGTCTGATGTCAGCCTGTTGTCAGTCAAAAGCCAAGAGGTAGGCCTGGACAGGACTCTCTGGAAACTTCCCTGGAACCCCCAATAAAACTGGAGTGTAGGAGGGGCCCATTGTCCTCACCCTTGAGTGTCCCTTTCCCTGTTCCTAGTCTTTTTTTTTTTTTTTTTTTTTTTGTGGTACTGGGGGTCGAACTCAGGACCCTGTGCTTGCAAGGCAAGCACTCTACCAGCTGAGCTATCTCCCCAGCCCCTGCTTCCTAGTCCTTCTAACAAACTGATGCCTGTTACTCTGAGAGACATGTCTGAAATCCTTCTGACTTGATTGCCAAGTCGGGTTTGAAGGGGGCCCTTCGTGCTGCCTCAGTTTCCTAGAAGGTCCAGCCTTGTACCGTCTTAGGTCCTCGAGCCCAGGCCTCTGTCCTCCCATACTGGACAGCGGCCAGTGTCTTGCCTGACACCTTCCATGTGCTGAACGCATAGGGAGTGACTGACTGGCCCATGTATCTGCAGCTGTCGTGGACGAAGCTGGAGTCACTGGGATGTGGTTTCCCTGGGATTATCGGCTTTCCCTCTGCATCCTGTGGTTTGTGTACAAATCTCATGGCCAATGTGTCCTTTAGTGGAGGAGGGAAGCCTAAGTGTTTAGGGCGAATGGGAAGAGGTTGAAGAATGAAAAGGAAGAAGTGTTGCATCTTCTTACAGAAGAACAGACCCCACAGAGAGAAAGTCTGCAGACTGATGGGTGAACTTGAAGAGGCCTTGGGGTTTGCAGCCAGCACGGGGCGGCCAGGGTTTGCTGAACTCCAAACTTGGCCTGTGTTGTCTTGTGAATGTGGACAGACTGATTTCAGTTGACGGTAGCGAGCCCGAATTAAAGAGGACAAAAGGCAAGAGCAGGTCTATCCTAGAAGCGCAAATCTCCCCCAGAAGAGGTAAAATTAGGTGATGTCAGAACCAACACCATCTGTTTTGTGACAAGTAACAAGACTGAAATCGTGCATGGACTGGTAACAACAAGGCTAACACTTATAGTGTCACTTGTTCCTGTTGACTTCTTTCCCCTGACTTTATCCCAACAGAGCAACGAAATCTATAAATGAGAAAACAGTCACGTGAAATGTATTTACTGTGCTAAGCACCTTGCATGAAGTATTCCTTATAGACTTCATATTAAGTCTGTAAGATAGGTATTATCATCCCTACTTTAGATATGAGGAGCCAGATGCACAGAGAGGGTAAGTAATTTGCTCAAAGGCCCACAGCTAAGTAGTGGTTGCAATATGAATTCAGGCTCTCACAAGAGACCGCTCTATACAATATGGCTAGCCCATGAAATTTCACTATTATACAAATGAAATAAAAAGGCAGAGGATTTCTGAAATGCAGACACACTCTATGGTGTTAACTCAAAACCTGGAAACATCCCTGGGATTGGTAGCACCAGTTGTAGGGTAGTGGTGGTCTAAAACTTCCAGGGACCTTGGAAAGACTCAAGGACTCGGGGAGGGACCACTTCAGCCTCATCTTGGGGAATAATCACGTCTATGTGGACTTCATCCATGACTAAGGCTCACTTCCAGGCCTGGCCCATTAGGCCGCAGCAGCCACTGCAATGACTAGGCCATCGAGACAGGTTTCTCCCTAATGATACCTACTGCTAGGACTGGATTCAAGTAAGTCAGCCTTTGGGTCTGGACCTGGAGGGGAGACTGTATCGCTCTTTCAAAACTGGACTAAAAGGGGCAGCAGCTGTAAGAGGAGGCCTGCATTCCCCTTCTGCGTGGTACCTGAGCCTCCAGCCCCGTCCTCTCTCTTCAGGGAACCTACTGTAGACCCGGGGGGGAGCTCTCCAGACCTGCCCCCTCCCCCAGTGAGGCCCTGGCAGGGGTAGCCCAGGCCTCCTGTGCCCTCCAGGCCCCAAGCCTCACCCTGCTTATTACCAGTCTTGCCAGCTCAGCCTTGGGTCCTTTGCTTCCTTTAAGAGAGAAACCAGGGAGAGGCAAGCCAACAGTACACTTGAACTAGGCTTTGTTGGGGTTTGTGCTCTAGCGCACAGGCTGCTCCCCCAGGATTGAGGAGTAAAGCTACTGTGGGCGGAAAGAGCGGGTACACCCTACCCCAGGATTTCTGCACACGTATTATCAGATTTTTTTGCTTTGGGCACTGGGGTTTGAACTTGACCTGGAGATCTGCTGAGGCTAGATCCCTGCCACTGGGCTCAAAAGATGGCGGAGGTATCCCTGCCCCACCCCAGGAAGGTCACCTGCTGGTCAAGTCCAGGGTTGCAGGAAAGCTCGTGGGAGGAATCAGCAGCTCTGAGCCTGGTCCTGGGGGAAACACTTTAAAAGCAGCGTGTACTAGGCCCTCACTGCTCCGTCTCTGTTATTTCTCAGTTACTCAGAGACAGTGGACAGTGTCAGATTAAGACAGCAAACAGAAAAAGGCAAGGACCCCCCCATCAGCACACCAGCACTTTTCTTTTAAAGCAGACACAGAACGGAGGTCATTTCCAACTCTGGCATCCTGTAATCATGATCCTGAGGAACATTAATTCAGATACAGCACACAAATTAGTTGATGACTTCCCTTGTTCCTCTAAACCGCAAGGGCCAGAGACAGAGAGCCAAGAACAATGAAGTATCTTGCCACTTAAATGAAATTGCTCCAAGTCCTAGTCAAGGGGTACGGTAACCTCTTCCCAACCAGAAGTCCTGAGCTTTTTCTCAGCTTCTGGGAAGAAAGAAAATCTGATGAGCTCAATCCAGACTTAAAACTCCGAGGATGCCTCTCCCACCTCAGGCTAAACTCCAGCTCTCCCCTCGGGGTTGAGAGAGTCTTTGTAACCTGTCCCCTGCCTGCCTCTTGGGTCTCAGCTTTTATTATGAAGATTATTACTGTGAAATTGGCAGGTCAAATTGCAGGTATGGCTTCTGGACAGCAGGACACTCTGAGCGCTCTACACCTGTCAGTGCCTCTGCTCCCAAGCCGCATCTCAGCTAAGAGTCCTAATAGGCCAAGCCTGTGTCTCGGTGCCGGCCTCACCTCCCCTTGCCTCTCCACCCTGGCCTTCATGCTTCCTGTCAACTATGACATCACTTCCTGCTTTTCCTGCACAAGGGCTCCACAGTACCAGGCCCATCATGGCCCCTACAGTTACCTGCCTCCCCCCAGCTGCCTGTCCTCGAGAGCAAGTGCACTCTGTCCTCACTGCTGGAGTCCCAGAACCCCACCACGTTGTCTGGCACATCAGAGACACTTGACAAATATTTATGGTTGAATGTTCTTCATGCTTCTATGATTTTTGATATTTTTTGCTATTTAGAATATAGTTAACTGTTTTCTTTTAATACTCTCTGTTGTGTACTGAAAATAACCAAGTGACTCATAGTTTCTCCGGCTCCAAGCTGGCACCTACTGAAGCCATGCAGAGGGCAGAACTCCCCCGCCCCCCAGCACATGCTGAGCCGAGCCTCGATCATACTGTGTAGGAATTTAAATGCTACATTGAGAAACTGGCTTCTGTCCAACACCAGGGAGGGTAGTGGACATTTGCGTAGGACTCGGGAGTGTCCATTTACAGCTCTGTCCCAAGATGAATGTTTCTGGTGGGTGGAAAATGGATTGGCAGAAAGAAAACCTTGAATGTAACAGAGACTGGTTAGGAAACCATGGCAATAATCAATGGACTAGGCTGCTGGGGGTCCATGGAGAGGAGGGGCCAGATTTGAACTGAGAGGCAGGGCTTGGCAATCCAGCAGATGTAGCGGGGGAAGAAAGAGGCTCCGAGTAGATTGCAGACTCCCGGGTCTGGCAAATGGGAAGGCGGGCGACACCACCAACAGAAATAGGGGTCATTCATGGGAAGCGCCTTGCTGTGGTGAGGGAGGAGAAGTGTGTGTTGGATATGCTTGCAGAGAATCCAAGTTCTAAAGCTTAATTATTCAAGTAAAATTAGAGGTAACATTTATCGAGTCATTATTCCTTAGTAATCAAGAGTAATTCCTCCACAGTAATCAATCGCTTTACGAAATTTACTTCTCGAATGCCGATGACAACACTGCCAGGGAGGTTCTATCCTCTGCCCTTTTATAGATAAGTGACCAGAGCTCAAGCCACTTTTTCTCGCTAACCTAGCTGCTCTGAATGGCAGAGATGGAATTCGGCCCACGCTCTGTGACCGGGCGCCCTCAGTGTGTGAGACAGAGAGGTTGGAGAGAGGGTTCAGAGCTCTCTGCGGATATCAGAGGGGTCCACACAGGATGTTGGTGGCAGCTCTGAGCTCAGACAAGGTTGTCCAGGGAGGTGACGTGCAGAGGCAGGGAAGAGCCGGCAACCGAGTTCAGAAATGGGAGGCCGAGAGGGAGGCCGAGAGGGAAGGGAAAGGCAGAGTGGAAACCAAGCGGGGACAGCCATGGAGGGCAGAAGGTGGAGAAAAGAATCCTAGGAGGCAGAAAAGTCCCCGAAGAGAGGTGAGGTTCTGCGCAGAGGAGGTGGAGAAGGAAAGTCCTTTAAGGCCCTGCGATTGCCTATTATTTAGGCTTGTGTGCTGGTTGGGCTGATCATCAGTGTTCTCCTGAGTGCTCCCGGGAATCTGGTGCGGAAGGAAATGCCCAGGAAGCAAGCTGAGCAGCAGCAGCAGCATTTATATAATGACTCCAAGGACCAGCAGATAGGGCTGGAGGGAGGCTGGTGCCGCGGTCGCCAGGCCACAAAGATGCAAAGTGACAGGCCAAGTATGCTCCTGAAGGCTGCTCAAACCCCACAGTCACCATCAGCATCGCGAGACCTCAGTGGGGTTCCGTTTGGACACATGATCAGCAACAGCCTTGGCTCTGGGGCCCCTGGATCACTTGCCGATGATCCAGATCTGATAGTAAGCTCTCTTTTCCGCTTTAGCACCAGACGACTGGAGGTAGCCATTCTCAGAACAAGCTAGAACTCTTTTTCATCCAGCACCGTTCAAATAAGACTTCTCATGCAAGGGCAGAATTTGGAAGCAGATGGTTCTCTCCAGCTCGGCCAATGGTGAGGCAATCTTTTGGTCTGAGGTGCAGAGGTTCTGAGCCTTGGGGAATTTAAGGCCCTCTCTCCTCACACTGGCCCCTTCAGAAGAGGAGAGGTTCCTTTCCTTTTCCTCGATTCAATAATTGATGAACTGGCATCCAAGCTATTGAACTGGCATCCAAGCTGCTTTGAGTTCCTGCTCGAGTCTCAAATGGTCTCCAAGTGTCTGTGCTGGAGGAGGGGCAGAACCCAGGGCAGTCTGCAGGGACGGGAGAACACCATAACTGAAGGAACAGCAAGACATGTAGCTCCAGCCCTCTTGTGCTCGCTGGCAAACGCACGCACATTTTCTCAGACCTCGGATCTGGAAAGGACCAGTCCTAAGTCCCGGGAGCAGGATCCAGGTGTCTCAGCTTACAGCCCAACTCTCTTTTCCACTACAGTATTCAGAAAGCAATCGATCCATTCACCCTTGGATGTTCGTCCTCCATCAGCATTCCAGCATCTAATGCCACTTACTGTCCCCAAAAGCATATATTTGTGCATTAGGCATCACGGAAGGGAGATGGATGGACGAGCTTTTAAAAAGCTCTGAGCAGATGCCCAAGGAGTCTCTCCAGAAGGAAGTGAGCTCTGGGGAAAGGCCCCTTGGGCTTTGGGCCAGTTCACTCCTGGTTCTAACCCAGGCTCCTTCACTGTGGCATTGGGTAAGTTATTGCTTAAACTTAGTTTCCTGTCGCAGACCTCGCAGCTTACCACAGACTCACTCTCATACCGTTCTGGAAGGAGGACACAGCTTATCTCTAGGGCCGCACCAGGTGTGGGCAGGGCAGGTCCCGTTAGGGGCTTTCCAGCAGAATCTCCCTCCTTCCCGCACTCACACTCCTTGGCGCATGCCCCTCCTCTCGCCTCTCCAGCCTCTGGCTGTTGTCATCACCTCTTTCGCACTGACCCTGACCTTCTTAATCCCCTTACAGGGGTCACAATAGATGACATTAGGCCTGCCCAGACAACACAGGATAATCTCCCCATCTCAAGATTTTTAACTTAATCACACCAGCAAAGTCCCTTTGGCTATTATTTCGTCCTTCATGAGCTCTATGTGGCTCAGAGGTAATTCTTGGGATAAAAGTTTCCTTGTAACAGTGTTTAGATGTCATTTTTATGATTTCGTGGAGACCTCAAAACTAGCTTGGAGCTTCCTCCTCACTTGCTGCAGCAGCCACCTGCGCTCACTCCTGTGTGACTCCTTCTGCCTGCCTTATAGTTACTTGATCACAATTTTCTCTTGCACACTAGACTGTAAAACTCTGGGGGCAAGGACTGTGCTCTGTTTATCCTTGTGTCTCCTGACCCCAACCCAGAATCTGGCACTAGTTGCTTAATTAATATCTGCCATTATAAAGATTAAACGAAACCATATAAAATAGTCAGTGGTACCTGCCTGGAAGCGATGGTAGATCCTGTTGCTAACACCCAAGAAAGTGGGAGCCCAAGAAAGTGGGAGCTATCCATGAAGATAAGTGTCTTCATTCCTTAATGGGAAACTGTGAGACTGCACGTATTCCAATAGAAGCAAAAATCCTGCCGTTGGTCTAAGCTAATGTTGTGGCTCACCTTTTCTGTTTCTGTGATAACACTGTTTTGCCCAGAACTCACAACATATTTGCTGAAGAAAAGGGGCTGGATGCCTCTTGGAAGCAGGAGGGACAGGAGTAGGTGAGAAGAAAACAAAATCCATTACTTTATTTCTTTTTTCCCACGTGGACAGAACAGAGATGCAGCCCGAGTCTGCCTTACCTTTATAGGTAGGACCCAGCTCTTGGCTTGGTCACATTTCCTCTCGATGGGTCATCAAGGCTCTCTGCTACTAATGTTTACACCTGGTACGGTGGAGGGAGGAGGGACGACAGCAGGCCAGAAGGTTCTGGCAGCCTCAGGGTGCTGGATTCGTGGTATTCCTGAACTTGCCGTCTGGCCTCATGCAACTCACCCACCTTGCAATTTCTATAAAATGCATGACTATAAAATGCATGACTCATCTCACAGATGCCAAGAAATTCAAAGACTCTGTGTTCCTGTCATTAAAGGAGAAGAGTTAAATTTTAAAAGCTGCTGCAGACATACCTTTAAGACTATTATTAGACCAAAGGCAAAGCCAAGGCCTGAGCAAGCTTTGATTTCATTTCAGAACTTGAATGGTGCGCACTATTTAAAGTGAATCCGTCACCCTACAATTTGAATTGATTCAAACCCCTCTGTGGTGGGGACTTTGATTCTGCTACAGGTACACACAGTGGGACTTGCACTAGTAACCTTCCCTTCTTGCCAAGTACTAGCATATACTGACTAATTCACAGTCAGAACCTGACTGCTATATGTCTTAAGCCATTTTCTGTTGCTAATAACAAAATACCACAGACTGGGTAAGTTAAAAAGAAAAGAGGTTTATTTTGGCTCGTAGTGCTGGTCCAATGCTGAGGGTTGCATTTGTGGATGACCTTCTTGCTTGCAGAGTCTGAAGGTGGCACAGGGCATCAGATGGTCTGAGATAAAGTGTGTGTGTGTGTGTGTGTGTGTGTGTGTGTGTGTGTGTGTTTGTGCAGCCTGGGATCTCTCCCCCTCCCCTTTCTCCTTTGAAAGCCACCAATATTGGGCCCCTATCCCTGACCTCATCTAACCCTAATCGCCTCCCAATTGTCCCATCTCTGGACACCATAGTTGGATTGTTTCCACCCTCTTAGGACCTCACGATGGGCACTAAATCTGAACATGAATTTCAGAGGGGTCAGACCATGCTGAGCCACAGTTGGAGTATGGACACGATCCCTGCTGGAGGCTACTTCAGGCTGATTCCACAGGGCGCCCCACCCCTGCTGCACAGGGCTGAGCCTGCGCACCTCTGGGCCAGGCTGCGCTGCAGGTGCCCTGACCCTGGTGAGAGTGCTGAGTGCCGGGCTGAGTCCACAGGGCCGCATTAGGAGAGGCCGCCTCCCAGAGTCCAAGTGAGCTCAGTGGCGGGAGGTATAGCTGCCACAACCAGGCCCCTTGCTGTCATCTGTAGGCACACATCTCCACAAGCCCCACCTTGACATGTGGCATGGGGTGACGTCTTCGAAGGTGGGGGTGTGGCCAAAGTGTGGGTGTGAGGACAGGACGGGGAGGATGAGGCCAGCAGAAGCCAACTCAAGTGCCCATCAGGTTTCCAGCGGAGCTGTGAAGACAGACACCTGGCTTTGTGCTGGGTCCGGGGGAAATGCTGGGGCTGGGCTGGGCCCTGAGGATTTGCATCTTTGACAGAATCCCAGGTGATGCTGATGCTGAGGATTGGGGACCACATTTTGACAACAGATCTAGATTTCTAGGGTCAGGTCAGGGCCAGGTATAGAATTAGGAGGCAATGGTATTGCTGTAATTTGGATCTAAAATGTCCCACAAAAGCCCCTGTGGCAAAGGCTCACTCCCTAGCTTCATGTTATTAGGAAGTGGTGGAACCTTTAGGAGGTGCAGACTTGTGGGAGGCCTCCCTGGTCACTGGGGATGAGCCCTGGAAGGGCACACTGTGTCCTGTGCACAGTCACCTGTGTTTGTAAATGAAGTTGTAATTTCTATTTTCAAACAGGATACCTGGTTATACATTCATTCATACAATAATTCTGGAATATTCCATCCATCTATTAACACTACAATAAAACATTAGCATTGCATACTCACATTAGCATTGTTTGAAAGTTTTGCCACACTTCATCTTTATCTGACTTGGGGCATAACTTCAAAAAATGTAACATCATCCAAAATGTACAGAATGTAAAATACATAGCCAATAAAGAAAGTCTTGGATCCACCCCCAAAGCTACATTTGAAGCTACGTATAAAGTTACATAATAACATTTGAAGCTACGTATAAAGTTACATAATAACATTCTTTTATATGAAGTGTGTTGTAATGTACTATTCAAACTCAGAAATCATGAAGTCAGTATGCAGTTCTCTTAAGGCATCTGTGCCCATGTGAGAGCCTCCTTGCTATTCCCACAATTTGCTCTTCTCCTCACTAACACACATCCTAAAACAAAGCACACTTACAGGCCTTATGTGCACGTCGGAGGGATAACACCCCGCCGTCCTCAGCAGTAGGCATCCAGCTTTGAGCCCTTAAGAGGGAAACCAAAATCAATTCACAATAAAGCTAGAAATCTAGACTTGGTTAAGAAGTTGTTTCTGTGTTTAATAATTTGTCAGATCCAGCGAAGTTAATGAACAGTACTGTGGCTGCCTTTTAGTCCCAAGAGACAGACAAGATAGTTAAAGGAAGCGCTTAGCAACTGACTCATGAAGGACAAGCAGCTCCCCACCCCCACGGCTCCCTCGGCTTGCTTACGGCCTTGGGTGGTTACTCACCAGGGCCTCAAGCCACTATCTCAAAGACATGGAGGACTTCCTCCTGGGGCTCTCGTGAAGACCAAAGGATCCCACACAGGCAAGCAGCTTCGACTGCACTTAGTACACAGTGAGTGCTCAGTGGATGAGAGCTTTTATTGATTGTTGGCTCAGATGGACCACTGAGCTGAGGGAGGTCCGAGGGCAACGGGAACAACAGGAACAGGTAACCAGAAGGTCACTCTCTCTCTCTCACACTCCAGCCGAGGACCCCACCCCTGGCCAAGCTCATTGCACTCCATATATTCTCCCGGCAGGAACCTACTCTTGCATGGTTTCAACTACTGCTGCTAGGCCAATGATTCCCAAACGTAGAGTTCCAGTCCTGATCCCAAGGCCTGCTTCTCCTGGGCTCCCACAAGCAGGTCACATTCAACAAGCCCCAAGCCTAGAATCACCTCACCCTGCCAACCTCACCCAGCCTGCTGGCTCGGACACCCTCTGTGGACTGGATCCCGCCAGGATATGTCTCCAAGCCATTCTCTCCCTCTCCAACCTGCCCCATGCTCAATCAGTAACCAGGTTCTACCAGTTTCACCTCTTCAAGCGTCCCAAACCTGCCTCTCACCATCCCTGTCTACTAGCAGGGACCTGGGTTTCCGTCTGACCTCCTGCACCTCCCTGCTTAAACTTTCAGTGACATCAAGCTTCTGACCACCTCTTGGGTACCTTCCCTGGTCAGGCCCAGCCCCTCTCTCTGACTTATTTTTCAGCACTTTCTGACGTGCACTTTATTTTTTAGCAACACTAAAATGCTGACTGACCCCCTGCCCATGAAATGTTGCATTTTGATTACGTGTCTGGACAGAGACCGTCCCCTCTGCTTGTAATGCCTTTCTCCCCCTTATCTGGCTAACTCAGATGGAGGACATCTCCTCCAGGAAGCTTTCCCTGATCCTCCTCTTTCTCAAACTGGGTTCCATGTCCTTCCCCGGTGGTTGTCTTGCCTTCTGTGTCGCAGGCCATTGCTCTTGCTACACAAAATTACAATTATGTACCTCCCTCCCTAGACTGTGAGCCCCCGAAGGCAGGAAGTGCTGCTCTTATTTGCGTTTCTTTCCTGCGTGACTGATATGGTGCCTGGCATGTCTTAGGCACTTAATAAATGAAACAGAATGAATAGACAGCATGCCACCTGGAGAAACTAGATGAGCAGGCACTTTAGACACTGAAGAACATCCAAGGCAGCAGGTATTTCACTCCAGAGCTCGGGAGGTGAAGCAGCCCACGGGACTCAGGGGTGGGGGACAGGAAGAGAGCGGAAATGACCGGGGGAGCCCGGAGTCAGAAGGACAGGCCACAGGATTCCACAGCCCCAGCACCTCATCACTGGGCCATGGGTTTACACGTGTCCAAACCAGAGAGAAAATGAGATGGCTATTTGCTCACTCAACAAACCAGCATGAGCATCTGCTCATGAGGCAGGTACAGGGCCAGGTGCGGGAGGGCGTGGCGGTGAGCAACAAAGGCCTCGTCTCAGCACTTTCTGGGCTTACCAGCTGGTGGGGAGACAGGAAAAAAGAAAGCGAGCACAGAATTCTCTCCTGACATGTGGCAATAAGAACTGAGATGCAACCAGCAGGATGCAAGGAGACAAAACAGCAGGCAGGGAGGGAAGTTCTCTCTGAGGATGTGGTTTTGAGCTAAGTTGAGCAGGACAGGAAGGTGAGGGAGGAGGAGCAGCCCAGGACACAGCACAGAGGGACCAGCCCTTCCAGAAACTGAGGAGCCCACTTCAGCCTCCACCTGGAGCTGCAGTCAACATGAAACCCAATTTCAGAGGCTTAGCAACAAAGCCAGTGTGGTAAGGGCATCGAACCAGACATAGGCCACGGAATAGAAGACAGAGACACACACAGCTACAGGCACCTGATTCCGAGCACAGGTGCTGAAAACATACATTAGAGAAAGGCGGTCTCTTTAGCCAATGATGCTGGGAAAACTGGGTATCCAAATGTAGAAGGATGAAATGAGATCCCTCTCTCTCACCCTGCACAAAAACCAGTTCAAAAGGGAAAAAAGATCCAAGTATAAGACCCGAAACTTTGAAACCACTAGAAGAAAAACTAGGGGAAACACTTTAAGATACAAGCACAGGCAACGGCTTCCTGAATAGGACCCTAGGGCTCGGGGCTCAGCGAAGGAGACAATGAACAGGGTAAAGAGAGAACCTACAGAGTGGAGAGGAAATCTTTGCCAGTTATTCTTCCAACAGAAGATTAATACCCAGATTATAAAGAACACACACACACACACACACACACACATAACTTAACACCAAAAAACCACACACACACACACACACACACACACACACACACACCTTAACCCCCCCAAATCCCAGCCCTTTCCATAAATGGGTAAATGAAATGAAAAGACAAAGTACAAATGGCAAATAATTATATGAAAAAACGTTCAACATCTTTAGCCATCGGGGAAATGTGAATCGAAACTTAGTGGGATTCTGCCTCATCCCAATCAGAACAGAAAGCATCAAGAATACAATTAACAACCTGGGCATGGTGGTGCACATCTGTAATCCCAACAACTCAGGAGGCTGAGGCAGGAAGATCACGAGTTGGAAGCCAGCCTCAGCAACTTAGTGAGGCCCTAAGCAACTTAGAAAGACCCTGTCTCAAACTAAAAAATAAAAAGGGCCAGGGATGTGGCTCAGTGGTTAAGTGTCCCTGGGTTCAATCCTGGTACTGAAAAAACAAAACCAAAAGCAACAAAACCAATAAACGCTAGTGAGACTGTAGGCAGGAAAGAAACTCATAATCTTGATGGGAATGTAAATTAATACAACCACTATGGAAATCAGCATGGAGGCTTCTCAAAAGACTAGGAATGGAACCACCATACGATCCAGCTATACCACTCCTCAGTATTTATCCAAGAGAATTAGTGTACTTTAGAGATAACTGCATATATACATTTATCAGGGCATGGTTCACAGTAGGCAAGTTATGGAATCAGCTTTGGTACTCATCAATGGATGAATGAATAAAGAAAATGTGTCATTTATACACAATGGCATTTTATTCAGCCATAAAGAGGAAAGAAACTATGTCATTTGCAGGAAAATAGTTGGAACTAGAGATCTTCATATTAAGTAAGTCAGACTCAGACAGGTATCTCAAGTTTTCTCTCATAGGTGGAAGTTAGATGAAGAAAAAGACACCTTCAATGTAGAAGGGAGAATATAGTGTAGGGGAAGGGGAGGGGGAGGGGAGGGGAGGTAGGGGAGTAAAATCAGTGGGTTTATGTTGTATGCGTGTGTGGTGTGTGAATATGCCTCAAAGAAAGCCCTGATGCTGTGTAAGTACTACGTACCATAAAAAATAAAAATCACATATTTTTAAAAAAACAAGTGAAGGTCAGCAAGGCCTACAGCATCCTCGGTAAGGCAGGTCAACCCAGAGGGGCAGGCTTAGGGTTGAGGGAGAGGCTTAGATTCTGTTCCAAGTTCCACAGTCAGGGAGGGTTTGCCAAGGGGAGCCACATGGTGTGCTGCCCAGAGGCTGCCGGGGTCCGGGCAGGACAAGACTGGGAAGGAGTTGGGGAAGAAGGGGGAAGAGCCAGGGTTGGCCAGGGTAGTGGTACGCTGTTTAACCTTAGGAAATATTAACATTTACTCCATTTTACAGCAGAGGAAACAAAGCATCAGAGGTGGAGGACCCATGCTCCTTTCCTCAGTGGGAACTTAAACCTCTATCGCTACTTCCGAAGCTCCTTGCTCAGATGACAAAGATTAAAAAGTAAGATAACAGTCTTTCGTCTTTGGAGGGTGGGAATTCTCACTCACTGCAGATGGGGATGCAGATTGGTAGTCTTCCTAAGGGAAAACCCAAAGCCTTAAAGATCATCGCCTCCCAGAGTCCCCAGTTCTAGTTTCAGGAATTATGAGAAATAAATCATCTACCAAGCAAAGATGTTTGAACAGGTCTTGATACTGGCATTTGTAAAAGTGAAATAGGGCATTGGTAGAATAGAATACAGCCCTCAGCAGTTAATTCAGAGATGATACCTATCCATGTGGAACGATTCTGCACTATAATTTCCATAAAGTGTTTATACATATAGAAAAAATTCTAGAATCTCTGCCAAAATATCACGAGTGATTATCTATGAAAAATGGCACATCTGGACTTTTGGTTGTTGCTGCTATTGTTTTTTTTTTTTTTTTTAATCTACAGAATCTAATTTGTTAAATTCAAAACATGATTTTTTTTATTGGGGTATAACATACATACAAAATGGGCACACATCCGTTAATGACTTGATGAGCGATCACAAATTGAACACACCCAGGAAACTAACACATGATCAAGAACTGGAACATTACCAGACTCCTAGAAGCCCCCTTTGTAGAATCATCTAGAACCTACTGTGTTTTCTTACTTCCTTCACTAAAGACTACATTTGCATGATTTTTTAAAGTGGTTGCATTTAATTGTAGTGAATTGATCAATTGTTCTAAGAATGTTTATATCTTATCTTTGATAAATATGACACCACATCTAATCTGCGATGATCCTTAGCATTCTGGTCACTTTACAGAGCCCTCTAACCCTGAGCATTATACTGTCCTCCTTCCTGCCCATCCGGTGGGCTCAGGAGGAGCAA
Source organism: Sciurus carolinensis (assembly GCF_902686445.1). Lineage (NCBI taxonomy): Eukaryota > Metazoa > Chordata > Mammalia > Rodentia > Sciuridae > Sciurus > Sciurus carolinensis. The sequence continues at coordinate 3,855,138 of NC_062224.1, read as the reverse complement.
GGGTAGCAGAGCATTAAATGATGGAACAATCTTCTCACTGTGAGGCTCTTTAGACATTGACACAAGTTACCCAGAAAGTGTTCAAACTCCTTTTCCAAAAACCATTCAGGACCAGAACATAGAAACCCTTCTAATTGAAAAAGCATGCCCTATAAATATTCAACTGGCTTAATATTAACACTCTCCAGAATTTCTTCTGCTATTAATCTGTGACATCCACATTTCTCACTTAACACTGTTAATCATGACGCCTTCATTACTCCACCATGTTACACATGTGTGTGTACGTGAACCTCATCTTTGCGCAGGTCCACTTTCTTCTCCAGTGTTATGGGTATCATAAACTGGTGATCCTGACTTCTTAAAACTGGCAAAAAACTTCTATTTTTTTTTTCTCAGAAAATAAAACTGCATGACAGCTGTCTGTGTCACAGAGTCTTGATATTTCACTAAAAGATACAGAATGAGCCTTCTTTGAAACAGAGTCTAGGTGTCTGCATTATGAAATGAATTTCACAATCCAGGACACTTCTCAGAAATTTCAAAAGAAAGCAAGTGAGTTGGTAGAGAAAACAGACCACCTCAAACACTTCTTGAAGCACTCACACTAGTATCCTTGTCATACCGATGAGAGTCAAGAGAAGATGAGAGCCCAAGTGCAGGGTCCGGAACTTGGTCCCAACTCCCCTCCCCATGCCGGTTCCCCTCCAAGGCCAGTCCTTTTCTGTTAACTTTAATGAAAAAAATTCACAGTGGTTCATAAGATGAAGCTAGGTCCCATGGGTCTTAGCAGCCAGGAAGTGCCTGTTTTTTGTCTCATGAATTCGAAGGACAAAATCCACAGACCAGCCTGACCAAGACATGAGCATAAGATAAAACTTATTGAAAAACAGGAGCACAACTTTTGAACTGCCAAGTGAGAACAGGGAACTTTGCACCCTCAGAAATGCTAGTCCAGGGGTTTATACACACTCTGGTCGCTGCCGTGGGTCCAAACTCATGCTAAAGAGGGTTTGGAAACGAACCAACGCTGTTGGTCACCCTGGAGTCCCGACGCTGTTGGGCGCTGCCCTCTTCCATTTTCTTCGGGCAGGTCAGAAGCGGGAGGTCAGGGTCGTGGGGTGGGCGGCAGCGCTGCCTGGAGCTGCTTCTGCAGCAGGCGTGGGTCCCAGCCCAGGCCCGGCTGCCGCAGGGTGACAGATCAGTGCACGGTGGCTGGCTTGGGCACGGGCTCGCTGTGCCTGCATGGTCCTTGCGGCTGCAGGTCATGCTGGCCACTTACGCTCCGATACACCTGGGACGCCACCGCAGGCTCCACCGCTCCGCTGCCCTTTGCTTCCCAGCAGGGAGCAGGGGGCCAGCAGCTCAAGCCTGGCAGCTGGGGAGCCATGTCACTCTGACCTGTGAATCTGTCACTGCACTGAGAACATGTCCCTGGGGAGGTCGGGCTCTGCTTCCCCCCTCACCTTTCAGGAATGCCTCAACTGGAGAGTCTGTTTTGCTCTTCACAAGAACAGTATTTGCCCATCAAACATCAACAGATAGGCCTGTTTATTTTCCCAGAGACTTTGGGCAGACACTTCCTGTTCTTACCAGGCCCTGGGTACTGGGCCAGGCGCAGTAACAGGTCAGACTTTGTCCAGGTCCCAGGCCTTCCTTCCCTAAGGGGCTTCTAGGTCTCCTCTCTGAGAGCCTCTGTATCTTTATCCTTACAGTGACCTTTAAAAGACACCTTGCGGGGGCTAGGGTTTGTGGCTCAGTGGTAGAACACTTTCCTAGAATGTGTGAGGCACTGGGTTCGATTCTCAGCACCACATAAAAATAAATGAACAAAATAAAGGATTTTAAATAAAATATATTTTTAAATATATTTTTTAAAATATATTTTTTTAAATAATAAAAAAACGAAAGACACCTTGGGGGAAAACAAACCTTTAAGTAAACAGGTGAATGTGGTCTTAGAGTTTTTGCCCTTCTCATGACCTTTGGACCTTGAGAAGCACTTTGGCCGTGGAGCTCTGGACTGTCCTCTGTCTCTGAGCTGGTCCCACAGGGTGGGGCTGAGATCTGGGAACACAACTTGAGTGCTGAGTAAACAGAGAGCTTTCTGGGCTTCTAGTGGGAATTCCAGCTCTTAGGACATGTCAAATGGTGTGAATATGATCCTCCCTACACAAACTAGCTGAGCCCAGGAACTCCTGCTTCCTGCCCTCGACTGTGGCAGCCTGGCCACGGGCAGAGGTCTACATATGGCCTTAGGCTCAGAGAACTTTGGAGCCAGCTGCTCTTGGACAGGTGGGTGGTGCACAGTTCAGGGGGGATCCAGCGGAAGGGGCTGTATGGAGGGCTCCAAGCACGGGTCAGAGGACAGGGATGTGCGGGTCAGGAAGCTCTGTGTCCAGCTCTGTCTGGGAGCATGTGCACCACAGGGCTGACCTGAAAGTTCACTGCACTTACTATCTGGAACACAGCTGGGACCGTGGCTGGGGCCAGCCTTCATCCTTGGACATTCAATACCAAGCAGTCAGACCCCCTCCTTGCACACGCTCCTTTTGTAAAACCCACGTATTAAAAACATTCACAGTACTGTGGAACTATCACCACCATCTGACGCTGGAGTCTGTCGCCAGCAAACTACAACTCTTGGTTCCCCCTGCTCCACCCCTGGCTATGACCATTTTACTTTCTGTCTGTGAATTGACTGCCCTGGGTATCTCCCATAAGTGGGATCATACAGTATTTGACCTTTGTGACTGGCTTACTTCACTTGGTCTAATATCTTCAAAATGCAACCCGGTTGTAGCACAGGCCAGAATTTCTTTCCTATTAAAGCGAATATTCCATTTTGTGGTATATCACATTTTGTTTACCTATTCATACATCAGTGGACACTGGGATGCCTCCACCTTTCAACCATTGTGAATGATGCTGCTAGGAACATTAGCATACAAGTAGCTGTTGGAGACCCTGCTTCAACTCTCTGGGTTCTATACCCAGAAGTGTTAATTACTGGCATATATGGTAATTCTGTGTTTCACTTTAAGGAACCACCAGATGGGTCCCTCCTTTTTACAATAAGAAAGGATTCTGGGAGGTGAGGCTCAGTGGAGAAGAGAGATGGTAATTTCAAGAATCAAGGGTCCTTAACAGGAGAAGCACTTCAAGGACCCAGAACTGGTAGACTAGCTGGTGAAGGTGGACAGCAACGATGTAGATTTGGGGCAGACAACTTGAATAAGCTGAAGAACTTATGTAGCAAGATGATCTGAGAGAAAATGGAAAAAAAAAAAAAAAAGGACAGGGGAGACGGTGAGTCTGTTCCAGAGGACGTGTTGAATTTCAATGGACTCACTGCAGATGCTTTAGCTAACCTGAGAGTCTCGCAAGTCAAAAAAGTCTGACTCCTCATTGTCCTCATCGACGAAGCCACCAGAGAGATTGGGAGCCTGTGCACCCCTCTGTGCCCATCAGTAGTGACAAGGATGCAGACAACAAAGTAGAGAGGCTTTGGGGTGATTGTGCCGCCAGGAGGAAATATGTCCCCGTGGACCTGGGTGGTGGTAGGTGACTCTGAAGGCATAAAGGGGCCGTGGCGGCTGAGGGTCGAGGGTACTTCCCGAGGGTGCTGGTTTTCCGGACCAGGCGCTCATCCAGTATGCCCTCCGTACTCTGGGGCGTCGGGGCTATGCTCCTTTTTACACCTCCTTTCTGGTGAGCAAGGAAGTCATGCAGGAGGTGGCACAGCTCAGCCAGTCTGATGGAGGACTTTATAAGGTGATCGGAAAGGTACAGAGCAGTCTGGCGACAAGTCCTATGGTGAGAAACGCCTGATCACCACCTCAGAGGGGCCCCTGGCTCTCTCCACCAGGATGAGTGGCGGCGGCTGGAGGATCTGCCATCTAGAGTGCTGACCTGTCCACCTGCTTTCTCCAGGAGGTTGGTTCCCATGGTGCTGACACCTGCAGTATCTTTGAGTCCATCAGTATGAGAAGACTGGACAGCTTGTATACTCACCACTGCATCATGACAAGTCGTGGGGGACATTCGGAGAGATGATTGCCACTGCAGAGGAGGTCTACAGTCTCTGGGGATCCCTTACCACGGTGTGAATATTGTCTCAGGGTCTTGGAACCATGCTGCCAATAAGATGCTTGACCTGGAGGCCTGGTTTCCAGGCTCAGGAGCCTTCAAAGGGCTAATCTCAGGACTGAGGTTGTGGCTCAGTGGTAGTGCACTCGTCTAGTATGCGTGAGGCCCTGGGTTCGATCCTCAGCACCACATAAAAATAAAATAAAGGTATTGTGTCCACCTACAAAGGGCTAATCTCTCATTTTAATTGCATAGCTTATCAGGCTTGCCAGCTCCAAATCAGATACAGGCAGGCCAAGAAGATGATGAGTAAGGCGAAGTTTGTCCACACTGTGATGCACACTACCACCCGTGCTGTCGCCGCCATCCTGGAGAACTACCAGGAGGAGCAGGGCAGCGTCATGCCTAAGAAACTGAAGGAGTTCATGCCACCAGGACAGCCAAGAACTGATCCTCTTTGGGAAGCCTGTACCCATTGACCAGGAGCCTTTAAAGAAGCAGAAGAAGCAACACAAGGACAGCAAAAAGGAAGTGGCAGCAAGAGCTGCCACCCTGGAAAGCCAGCTGCAGAACCCGGAGGTCACCAATGCCTGAACATCTTTCCTCCTGGTTTGCTGGATTTCATTTCTGTCACCTGGGATGGCAGAGCCTGCCCAGGAGCAGGGAGGCCAAGCATCCACTCACGGCACAGTCCCATCTGACTGCACAGCTACAAGGTGAACCATGGGCTACGTGGAGCACAGGTACCCTGGCCCTCACCTGGGTATGGGGTCTACCACTACTCACTGTAAAACCCTGCAATAAAGCCTTGCTGCGGAGGGAAACAAAGGATTCCTTAGAAACTCTTTAGAACCTCAAGGTTGGTGGGCTGAAGAGCTCTGAAATCTATTCTAGCACAGTTACCCTCTGGCACCTGCAGCCCCCTCTCTGTGTTGGTACCATGTGACTTTCCTCCCAGAGCTGGAACACCCCACAGGGAAGTCTCCCTGTGCCATTGCTGTGGTCACACGGATAACCAGACTCCCTCTGCCAGGTGGCAGCCCTCTGATCTTTCTTGATCACTGCCATCTTTTTATCTTCTGGAGAAAGTTTTCTGCTTTTAAAAACTCTTTCCTTTTGTGGCACAGTCTGAAGACTCCTGGTCCTGAGCATTCCTTCCCTGAATGAATGCATTTCAGTACAGTTCTTGGATTGGGGCCCAAGCTGCGTGAAGTACCCATGAAGCCCAAGCAGCATGGCTGAGAGAGTCCTTCACCTCCTTTATTCTAGACAGTGCTAGTCACCATTTGGGCAGGGGAGGGCACAGACAGGTGTGAGTCAAGTCTGCGTGACAAGTTGGAATTTGTAATGCTGGATAAATGGACAATGAGCAGCTGCGAGTTCTCAGTAATAGCCTTTGTTGGCAGAGGTGGTGGGCAGTCCCACCAAATAGCGGGTTTGCCCCCAGGGCAGACCCGTCAGCCCACTTGGCTTTTATGTTTTGACAGACAGCAGAAGGAGGGATGAAAGGCTCCATATATGAACCATTCGTTCACATCAAGCTTACTTCCGACTAAAACCTCAACAGTTCTTCCCACAGGTGTTGGGCCTGTTCTGCACTCAGCTACTGATGTTCTGGACTCAGTTGGAAGGGCTGACATTTTTCTCTACTAAATGTCATGCTTTTAGAATTATTCCAAGGTTTTTCAGAGCCCAACTCTGACGATCAGTTCATCTCAGGCAATGGGTTATAGTCACCCCATTTATACAAGCCCCGCTGTATTTTTTTTTATCTTTAATTACCCTGTTTTTGGAATCTGGATTCACTTTTTGGGGCCACCTGTTATCACTCTGTGCATCAGAAGAATGTTTAAATGCTGGCCACCTGTAAAAGCTCTCCGACTTTGACATGAATCATTTGCATTGTATTTATTAACAAGGGCCCCTGAGTTCATAATAGGACCAAGATATATTGTCCTCCAAAAAGCCTTCAGGAAGAAAATATCAATTCAGTCCATTAGGCCGTGGCAGGTGACCTGACAGTGGTAGAATTAAGTGAGGTAGGAAGCACCACGAGAGATGCAAATAACACTTAGAGATGTGAAGTCACAGATACTCAAAGTACTTCAGGGCTGCATGTGTGTGTGTGTGCGCGCGCGTGTGTGCGTGTGTGTGTGTGATAATCTGAAACAGAGCTAACAAACCTCTCAAAGTAAAAACAGCTTCTTTCACTCTCTTTCCTAGAGGCTTACATTGATAGGGATTTTATTACCCACAACAGTTAGCCAGTTTTCATGTTAGAAAGATAAAGAATTCCCTTTAAGTCCCTTTGACTCCTAGATCCCTGAATTAAGCTGGAGCCGGTGCAAGGATGATAAATACAGTCAAACACACACTTGCTTCACTGAGAGCCCGTGATCCACAGGCCTGGCCCACGCAGTGCAATAACTATTTATTGAGAAGTTACCTACCGAGGGCCTGACACCTCCATGGCACAGGGTATGCTAGATTACATTTACAAGTATTTATTGAGGAACTAATTTAAAAGACTGCCAGGAGCTTTCGGCTTGAGCCGGGAGTGGAAGTGGAGAACTGTAAGTCATGTGGTCATATCTATTATAAGCATCCACTTGAATAGCTGTTGTTCTAGTCTCCAGTGTGATGTTATGATGCAAATCTTTAGCCACAATCTGTATCCATAAAATAATGTGATTAGTATCAATTTCTAGCAAAGTAGTATCCTGGACGTTCTGAGCAAATACAAATACTACATCATAGTCACTCAACAAATATTTACTGCACATCTATTATGTGGTCTTTATATGCATATGTGCAACACACCCCCACAGACATTGACCAAGTTAGCAGCCAAGAGGATGGACTTAGGAGTTAAAAGGCCAGGCGCCACAGTTCAAAAGCAGAGCAACATAGGGAAGATCTTGGATTCCTTACCTGTAAAATGGGAGTAAAAATATCCACCTGGCAGAATTGTGTGAGGATTAAATAGGAAAATGTTCATAAAGTACTAGCCCAGGATCTGACATAATTACTCAATAAAAAATAGAAATGTATTGTTTTATACGAATATGTACGTATATAAGAATTTATTAATAGATATTAATTCAGATGTTCATACCAGGCATGGGATTAAAAAGACAACAGTAATTTATAATTGACACTTTAAAAAGGAAACATTAGCTGGAGGGGAGGGTAGAGGAGCGACAGATGTCAGCGCAAAGGAAAGGCGAAGCCGCAACACCACAGGTGTGTTGAGTTTGCGAGCAGAAGGCAGGCGGCCACCGGGACTCGATTCGGGCCTCCTTCTGGCGTCAGTTCAGTTCTCCTTCCTCCAAGGACTGCAGACTTCTCAAGGAAGAGGAAGGATGATCCCCACGGGGAGACTCAGGACTGCCCCCTCTGCAGAAGTCAAGAAGCCACGAGTCACAGGAGCCACCAGGAAAGCACTAACTGGAACTCCTTGCTGCAGCCGCACTGCAAAGGAACTGGACTTGATTTGCCAAATTTCCCATGTGATACAAGCGTGGCCACCTGCCAAGGAACCAGAGAGAGAGGGCCATTTGCCTTCCTGGAAACAGATTTCCAAGCCCCATCACCTAATGAAAAAGCGGTGTAAGGGTTTACAGAACACTGTCCCAGGGACTCTTGGCTTTCAGGAGAGCAGGTGTCGTGCCAGAGTGTCTGGTGCATTGGGCTTTTGGCAGCTTGGCCCTCCTGAGGTGAGCGTTGTGCTCCTGAGTTGCATGGAGACACTGCCACACTGCTTCACCACTGCGTCTTCCTCGGGTGCCATCGGAGAGCACAGCAGCATTTGCCCATGCTACCTCAGGCTGCCTCAGTGTTTCATGTCCCTGTGATGCCAGGAGAATGATGCTACCCGAAGCCAGCTGAACAGAGGCCAGGATTTCACTGCAAACGAGAGACCCAGCTTGGCTACTGGCATGGAGGAGACCAGTCCCATTGCGGCTGAGTGGGTGGCTGCCGATGGGCCCACAGCAGAGATGCCTACAGAGTGACGACTGAAGGTCCTTGCTCGCCTGAGGAAAGTAATCCCTGTGCAGGTAGGCTGGCCTGTTTCTGAGACAGCCTAGTGCCCATGCCTAGCAGAGAGCATGGGCAGCTTAGGTGGCAGGCTGGGTGCTGGCTGAGAACTTGGGTATACTGGGAAAGGTGGTCCTGATGGGTTCCAGGTTGGTGCCCTCGGACACGGGCTCCCGCAGACTGCTTGCCCAAAGGGTGGCCAGCTCTGCAGAGAACCCGAAGGGAGGGTATCTGAGGAAGGTGATGAGGGTCCGAAGGGGGTGAGCTGGAGACCTTCACTGGAGAGATTCCAGTACCTATTCTGGGGCAAAGAAATTGAGTTTGTCTGAGGCTTGATGTTGTTATAAGAACTCACACAGTAAATGGATGCAGATGGGTCCACATGGGATATTATGAGACAAGGCCCATCACACTGAGCATATTCAAATGTGCTTTCTTTTTTACCTTTCCTCTCCTCACTACTAGCCCTCCCACAATCCTCTGAGCCCTGTGACATTCCTGACCTAATCTAAGGACATCTCAAATCCATCTCTACCCCCTGATTTTGGAAATTATAAGAGTTGGCACAGATTGGCATGGAGAATCATGAAGGGACAATGAGACTGTGAATGAGTTCGAGAGAGCCTGGACCATGCCCTATTGGGAGGAGTGACAGTCTGGAAGTCAGGAGGTGGGCCATTGGAGTAGAAGAACTGAGATTTAAGGGTTGTTTTTTTTTTTTTTTTTTTTTTTTTTTTTTTTTTTTTTTTTTTTTGTGGTGCCAGGGATTAGAACCCAGGGCCTTGTGCGTACAAGGCAAGCAGTTTACCAACTGAGCTACATCCCCAGCCCATTAAGGGGTTTTTGAGCAATCATTCTGCAAGCTGGGGCACCTGGAGATGTGGATCAGCTTAGCTGGAGGTAGACAGGGGCCAGGAGTGAATAGAAAGACAACTCCATTCGCTCAGAAGCCAAGCGAGCAGCCTGGGAGCATCTGCCCCTCCAGGAGCCTGCTCGCCCCTGCCTTGCAAGGGTTCTTTTGTCCTCCTCAACACCCCTCTCTATGTCCACATCCTCTTGGCTAAGGTCCTCGTCTCTCTCTCAGGCTGGTGCAGAGTCTTTCTGCCACCGTCTCTGCCTCTGGGCCCTTTTCCTCTGATCCACTCTTCACTCCTCACCAACCTGATCTTCCCAAAATGCAAGTGTGGTCCTCTCTCCAGTTTCAAGAACTGCAGTGGCTTCTCAGTGCCTACAGAATAAAGCCCAAACTTTCAGCTTTCCAGATCTGCCCCTCTGCCACTGCAGGGTCATCTGTAACCTACCTGCTAGGATCCAGTGCTGGAGTCAGCCAAGTATTAGTGGCTCCCTCATAGGCCCTTGGGATAGGCTTCTCACTGCCTGTGTCATTCCCTGAGACTGGAATACTCAGTCTTTCTCATCTTCCAAGATAAGGCCACCTCCTCTGTGAAGTCTTCCCATGTCTCATTGTCCTGCCTCCTAATCTTGTGTGTGGGTCTAATTATTCGTAACATAAAATTTACTCTTTTAACCATTTTCAAGTGTACAACTTAGCAATATCAACTACTTTCACATTGTTGTGCAACCATCCCCAACATTCCTTTCCAGAACTTTTTTTATCTTCCTCAACTGAAACTATCCACAGATGCTACCTGCTCACTCTCCTTTTCCCTCAGTCACTAGAATTGCCCTTCTACGTTCCATCTCTATGGATGTGACTTCATCTACGTGGACTATTCCAGTCCTTGTCCTTTGGTGACTGGCTCATGTCACTCTGCACAGTGTCTCCAAAGTTCATCTGTTTATAGCACATGTCAGGACTTCCTTCCTTCTTAAGGCTGAATAATAATCCATTTATGGATAGGCCACATCTTCTTTATCCACTCACTGATCAGCACACACCTGGGTAGCTTCCACCCCTGGCTATTATGAATAATGCTATTATGAACATGGGTACAGATGTCTCTTTGAATGCCTTCTTTCTTTTCTATCGGTATGTACCCAGAAATAGGTTTCCGGACCACCCTCTATTCTCCATCCTCAAAGGTAGTCGTGCCTGTTGCATGAGCATCCTCAGTGTGGGTCTGTGGTCCCACATGAATTCCCTCCAAGGAATCTTAGACAACTAGAGCACAACCAATGCCCAGCAGAGGATGTCTGATTTTTCCCTGCAGTGAAAGCAGTTTTCTGCAGGAGTTGCAAACTGGTTGAAACCTGAACAGCACTCGAAATCTAAAATTAGACTCTAAGAAGAAAATCTTGAGAAATACAGTTAGTAAGTTTCGTAGTCACCGCTCTGTTGTGATCTGCTTGGGAATGTGGAGCCAGGAAACTCGGTTGGGGCCCTGCCCTTACTTACAGTAAGTTACTTAATTCTCTAGGCTCATTTCATCATCAGTAAAATACCAAGTGTCCGTTTCCATTCATGATAACAAAGCAGTCCCAATGAAAGCATTCTGGTAACCTCAAGAAAGGGGACCATCTGAACTGGCAGAGCGACCTGCACCCCGTGAGGTGCTTGGGGGCACTCTCAGCAGAGCTGCATAGCAGCAGACTGGTCTCACATCCTCTCTCAAAGGAAGGTACGTAGAATTCCTCAAGGGGTGAATTGTAGCAATACTTGGTCATTACCGTCTAGAAAAGAAAAACCTTTGAGGAAGAAGAAGTTCAGGGACAAGTAAAGGCAAAGAGGAAGGTGCTGGTGGGATTTGAAAAGAGCAGTTGAGGGGGCAGTTTTCTAAAAATAAGGCACAGGCACAGAAAAGAAAAACAGTCATTGGTGAAAATGGACAGGGAGTCCTGCGTGGCATGTGTGCCTGGACAGCAGTTTGGGTTAGACTTTAAGAATAAGTACTCTAACTGCTTTTTGCATGGTTGCTTCTGACTCTGTGTATGCATTAGGTGTGGCAAAGATGTGGTTATAGTCACTATTATGATGTTGGTGACACTTTTACTGAGTAATAACTAAGCATGACTTTCTTGCCTTTGAAGAACTGACCAGTCAACTTATTTTTAGGTCTTCCAGCCTCCGTGGTTGTCTTTCACGTGTTAAGATGCACATGCTTGGGCTTGGGCTATAGCTCAGTTCCTAGACTGCTTGCCTCACAAGTTCAAGGTCCTGGGTTCAATCCCCAGTACCACAAAAAAAAAAAAAAAGAAAGAAAGATGTGTGTGCTAATCGGTGCTTCGCAGGTAGAAGGCTGTGGGTTGTAGGCAAGCCTACTGATTTTTTTCTTCACATAGATTGATAAAGCAATATCAAATGGGATATATTCTCCACCCTCCATTCCTCTGTCTTTATTCCCTAAACTTGAGAAAGCGGTCAGTAAAAAGGAAAACATGTTTGGAACAATGACAGAATTCAGGAGATGTCACTGATGGCCAGTATATATGAGACAGGGAGGGCTTAGTGCTATATGTGGGTGGTAGCAGTTGAGTCTGAGAAAAATGAGCCTGCAGTTTCTTCAGAAAAATCCAGATCCATTTTCAGGACTATCAGTTTAAGGATCTATATTCCTCCATTCTTGGGAGCTCAGAAACAGCCTGGAAAATAGAAAGCGATCAGAATGTAATAAAGGTGGCATTCCTAACAAGAGGGGGAAGGTGAGTGTAATGGTGTAAAAGGCTGAGTATGCACTTGGAGGGAAATGCTTTTTCCCTCTTCCGGTTCCCTTCAGACTGTGTCTTCCACACTATTCTCAGGCATCTGGTCAGTGAGCCAGTAAATGCAGGTGGTGCCTGGCGTGCCCCTGGGCTGCACTGGAGGTAAAAGTACTTGGTACTCAATCACTCTTGACATATCCTCCTCTTTTTGCAAGATCAGTTTCCAGTGTCCAAGCAATTTGACTTATTTTGGAGAGCTAGTATATGTTGGCCTTGATGTATTCAGATTTCAGGAAAATCCCTCAAACCTACAAAGGTGACCTCCCCAGTGCTGACTGTTCCCAGACCACTTCTTGGTATTAAGACACAGGCACAGGTGTGTCTTAATTGCTGCCTAGTTGCTGCCTGCAATTCATGAGGACCTCAGTTCTCTGGACTGCCTGAGTCTGGGGTGGTGGATGGCAAGCGCAGGGTTAAAAGTCAGGTTTCCAACAATGAGCAGAAGCACAGCTGCCAACAAATGCAGCTCTGTATCCCATCAGGAAACAATTGCTCTCCTATTAGACCTAATGACCAGTCACAGCTGCATTGCAGAAATGGTGCTATAGGTTCTGCAGGAAACAAACCAGGGGAGGTTATCCTGCCGGGTATGAGGTCCTGGGATGGTGCCTTACAGTGCATTTCCTGGTCATCTATTGCTTTGAGTTGGTGGCCTTAGATTCTGGGTTGATGCTTTCAATGTCTGGAGAAGGAGCTCATGCAGTCCGCCAGCACTGGCAGCAGGGTAGCATCACCATCGTTTTCAGTGTGATCAGGGAGAGCGGGTCTGCTGGGTCAATGGCCAGGGAGCGTGGAACTCAGGAGAAGCCAGGTCAAACAGCAGCTTGCCCATGGGCCACAAAGTCCTCCTCCAGGGCCAGAGCCACTCCCTGTCTGGAGAGGGAGTGGATTTTCCCAGACTGCCTCCTGGCCTGGAGTCTGCATCCTGCTGGAGGCTGAGTCCACTTGCTCCTGTGCCTGCTTCTGGGATACTGTCTTGGAGCTTGCTGCTTGAACTGCCCTACCTCACTAGTGTGGGAAATGACGGGATTGTTTTTAAATATGGATACAAATTCAGAAATTTATGTTATTAAATAGGCCTAGAAATTTTGAAGAGCCTTGCTTGCTTATTTAAAAAGCCCTTTGCAATCTGCAAGCATGATTTAATATATCTAAACAGAATCGACTGTTTCCCACAGTTAGATTTTTAGGATCTACTGACACCCTGCTATCCTGTCTTCTCTTTTTAACATTTTGGTGATTGGTTTTCCAACCTAATGTCTGCATTGGTTCCAGTATCACTGTGTGTTTCAAATCTCCTTTCTGTGTAGGATCATTGCACTTCCAGGATTATGCAGTTTGGTTTCAATAAGATGGCATATCTGGTGGTACCAAAATCAGAATTTAAATAAAATCTGCCAAAGTGTGAGAGGACACATAACCTCAGTTGACCCTGTTACTATAGGTCAGAGAAAATTCCGTCAGCTCTTTGTATATTTCCGTACTGCTATATTCCTCATTTATTAAAAAAAAAAATCTATTGAGCACTGTCTGGGGCACTTGGGAACACAAAAAGTCAAAGCATGGGTACTGACAACTTAATAAACTCAAGGTATATTTGAGAAGAGAAACAAATTTAAAAAAAAATAGCGATGCTATGGAAAGCAGCAGAGGGAGGGAGGACCCCAGCAGTTTGTCTGCCACAGTTATGTCAGATGTTCTTTCTCTTTTAATTGATAAAAGGGGAAAAGCACATTTTAATTTAAATCCTAACTTGTAACACCGAAAGGGAAAGACTGTGCCCTTTGAACATTCAGTGCAAGTCTTATGTAGGTAAGGGATGAGATGTGGAAGCAGTTCTCTGGAACAGGACTCCTGGCAGCGGAGACAGCACACTTGGTTTGGGGTACAATTTTATTCTTGGATGTCTGGTCCTAATTCAAACAGACTCTCCACCAGCCCTTCTGGAGAGTTAGTATGACTTGCTAGAGTTATGAAATGCTTAATCAGCTCCTACTAGTTGCTGCACAATAGGCCTAAGATCTCTGTCCTTATCAGTTTAACCTATGCTTTGAGGTTTTTCAGCAAGTGATTGACATTTTAAGTGAGATGGAACATAACTAGGTTAAAAATGACCAGGATGACATTGGGGGTGAGGGCAGACAGGGATCATCTTCGCCAGCCTCCTGCCTGCCTTTCAGCATCTCGCCCTTCTTAGAACCTGGTCTCTGCCCTTTCTCCATCACAAAGGGGACTTCTTGCCAGTCTTTACACTGGTGCTCCCTCTCTTAGAATAGTGCTTCTTAAACTTGAATGACATAAATTACACAAATATTGTGTAAACTTTATTGTTAAAACTTTAACCCAGTCTAATTTAGTGAGTCTGGGGCATGAACTCTCACAAACGCCCAGGTAATGTTGCTCCTGCTGACCAAGGAGTAGCTTGGGCCTAGAACACCCTTCCTGCCTGTCCTGGCCAAACTGCCAGTGTATTCTTTTTTTTTCTTTTTGTTCTAATTAGTTATACATGACAGTAGAATGCACTTTGACACATTAACATAAATGGACTATAACCTTCTGGTTGCATAGGATGTGGAATTAACTTGTCATGTAGTCATATATGCACATAAGGTAATAATGTCTAATTCATTCTTGACACATGGATTTTATACAACTACACATATGCACAGACACACAGCAACATAGCAACCATATCAACAACATCAACCAAGCAGCAAACCTTTTCAGGGAAGAAACTTTCTTAGCAATTGGTCAAAAAAGGACATTAAAGACATGCCCAACTGTATCATAAAAGGAAGGTTACTGAAATTCCACCAAAGTCAGAAGGGCAGAGTTCCAGAATAAAGGACAGCCTTTGGAATAAATTCAGTTTTGTGCAAAACTCACTATATTGATCTTATATTAAAAATGTTGTCCTAGACTAGAGGCACCAAAGCAGTTAGGAGAAGTTGACCTGTCCAAAGGCTTCTGAGTCTTCGTGGTGAGTCTGGAGTCAGTCCTTCAAAGAAGTCTTTTCTAACCTGGGATGAGCTTGGATGTCCTTCCATGCCACTCCAGAGAATCCTAAGCACGTCCCTGCCATTCCTCTCTCCGTTCCACCAGGATTGCTTATTTGCCTGTGTGGAGTCCCAGCAGACCTGGAGTATCTTTCAACTATCTGTGGATCCCAACGCCTCCAACACCACAAGTACACAGGAGGTGCTCAAATAATTAGAAGGCGGCTTAAAATAATGGCTCAATCTTGCAATCTTACTATGGATTCTGTGTATTAGGTAGAGTTAAAGACATTTTTTTAAATGGTCCAAAAGTGTGCCATACATAAAATGATAGAGAAAATGTAATTAAGACTCTCGTGTAACCGTTTTTGAAGTAGGCAGTGGGGCACATACATCACCTGTTCCTTACCCTGAACCTCCTGGTCCCATCTGATCTTTTCCAGCTGCCACTTTGAACTAGTCAAGAGAGTTGCTGTTGTGTAGATCTCTGCAACACCTGGACTACATTTTCCTGGTTTCCTTCAGAACGAGCTATGTGACCTTTAGAGAGTCCTTATGATCTTTGATCTGCTCTGATCACCTGGGCTTCAACTTTATACATAGAACTGGATAGGAAACCTGCTTTTCTAAGGAAAATGTTTCTTCATTTCCTTTGGCTTCTTAGCCTGACTATTGTGTAGGGCAGACTTTGTTTCCTCTTCCAAAATGAACAGTTCATGTAGGTCACAGCTGAAAGTTAATCAGAAACTTGTTGACCACAAGAATATATCAGGAATTAGGACAGACAAATATTTGCTATTTAAATAAGAAATGCCAAGTAAATCCCTTGACCAAGAATTAAGCTCAACAAAGGACCTACATCCTTTTTATTCATGACATTGATGGCAACAGTAATCATGACAAGAATAACAACAATCATGTTTGTGTGTGCTGAAACATCTGTGGTAATGTGGCTAAATTACTAGCGATTATCTTTGGAATAAGATCACAGGATACTTTTTCCCATTTTTTTTATTATATATTTTTTATTTGTTCTTAACAGAATACTTTTTATTTTCTACATGATATGTATTTCTAATTTCTAATGTTTAAAATTATTCCTATAGCACATATTTCCTATAAGCAGAAAAGCAAGTCAGATTTTTAAAAAGAAAGAAACACTCTTATGAGAATGAATGACACGTTGTCCACAGCAGGTCTTTCCTACACGTGAGAGAATACTGAGTCACGCTCTGCAGAGGTTTCCACAGCAAAGAAGGAAACTCGGGTTGTTTTTTAAACACTTCTAGCTGGTTGAAAAGGTCATCTCCTAAACTCTTTTTTTAAAATTTACAAATCTTCTTTTAATGCAATGACATGAGTTTTTGAGTAAAGTATAGATGTTTGGGGGGATTTAAAATGCTACCTGTGATTTAGTAGAGAAAATGACACAAAAGAAGCTTACTAAAATCTAATCTGATAATGTTTGCAAAATGTTGCTATCAACTAAATGAAGACAGTAACCATTAATTCATCACTTCAATAAAGTTTTGAGGTACCTATTAAAATAGACATTTTAAAAGATTTATATACATCCTAATAAAATAAAGTACTCTAAAACTAAATCTGTATAATTTTTAATGTAACAATTATTTGGTCTTCAGTTAAATTTATGATTTTAGCTATCTGTACAACTTCAACCATTTTATTGTTACAGAAATTGTAGTCCGGTATTCCTTCCACCAGTACCCAAATCTATTTTTTAGTACATTGCAGGAGGCATTGAAGCAGCAGAACTTTATCTTGAAATTATGATTAACTTATTCTTGGATATTTGTTTTGATTTTAAACAAAATTTTCTAAATTATTTAAAGCATTCATCCAAATATTTACTGATTGCCTACTAAGCGTCAGGCACTGTTCTGGTGCTTGGGGTACATAAATAGAACAAAGATTGCTGCCCTTGAGAATCACACAGACTAAATGGGGGTGACAATAAAAAGAAGCATAATGAATAGGTAAAGTATGGAATATGTCAGAAATAGGTAGGTGCTATAAGAGAGGTGATGTTTCGAGTTACAGGTTACAGGATGTCAACTCAGTGCCAGATCCCAAATGACAGGTAGTCTATGTTTCTTAATAAACTTATTTTAGGGGAACTTTTCTTCTAAGGGAAATTCAAGTCCCAAGACAGAGCCCCTTCTTGCCTCTGTTCAAGGGCAGTCCTGAGGGTGGGCCTCATTGGAGAGAGAGTCAGAACACAGAGAGGAAGGAGATAAGGGAGCTCTCTCTTGTCATCTGGAGAAAACACACCTCAAATGGAGGGACCAGGCAGTGCAAAGGCCTAAAAGTGGGAACCCGCCTGGGATGTTTGTTAATAGCAAAGAGCCCAGTGTATCTGCAGTGCTGGGAGAGCAGGAAGAGATGGGGGTGTGGGCGCCAAAAGCTTTTGAGCTCTTAAAGTCACTGTGAGGACTTTGGTTTTTACCTACGGGAAATGGGGAGCAACAGCAGGTTTCTGAGCAGAGGTGTGACGTGACTTGATTTACATATCCGTTCACAGAGAATTTTTAAGATATTATAGGAAATAACAAAATGTGAAACTGTGCACATTTACATTAACTATATATTTAAGCCTTGGTATTATAATATCATTTTAGAGTCAAATTATAGATAATTACCCCTTAAAAATTTTCCAACGCTGGGGTCGTGGCTCAGTGGTAGAGTGTTTGCCTAGCCCATGTGAGGTACTGGGTTCAATCCCCAGCACCACATAAAAAAATCTAAATAAACAAAATAAAGGTACTGTGTCCATCTACAACTAAAAATATTTTTTAAAAATTTCCAGTATGTTGTATGTACATAAGTGAACTTCCTTCTATATACTTACCACTTTTTCTTTAGTTTTTCTTCTTTTGTATATTCTCAATTACACCCTTTTTTGTGCTCATTTAAATCTTTTCATTAAGGGGGTTTCCTTTTTGTCTTCTCCTTCTTTTTGCAGCATGGGAGATTGAACTCAAAGTTTGTGCACGCTGGGCAAGTGATCTACCAGAGTTATATTCTCAGCCTTTTTTATTTTTTGTCTTGCTGAGTCACCTACGATAAATTCAAACTTGCAATCCTCCTTCCTTAGCCTCTCAAGTTGTTGGGATTACAAACGTGTACCACCATGGCCAGCCTACACTAAATTTTATCTGATGTGTATACTTAATGTCCTAAGGCGCTCCTGAACAAAACCAGGACTGTAGTCATTTGGTTAAAATGCTTTATGACTCAGCTTACAGAGGAATGAATCGTCACAAATGACTTTACTTTGTGCCTTTCACAAATTAAAATAGTTCAAGGACCAAATGTCATTTTCATATAAAATCTGTCTCATTTTCTTTTGCTTTAATAAAATCATGGTCATCTATTATCGTCCATTCAAGAGAAACAGAAAGTTTGCTACTTGACATTTCTGACTTCTATTTGTTAAAAAAAAAAAAAAAAAGTTTTTTAAGATTAGCTGATGAAAAGTTGATGTACAAATAAGAGTAGATTCAACCCTGGGTTAAATTGTGAAACAGGTCAAGTTTGGCTTCCTTTTCCTCTTTGAGTTTACAGACACCAAAGTATCTGTAGTGCTTGGCACAGTACCTAGCACACAGTAGGTTCTTATTATACATATACATTTATTAAATAAGCACCCACTTCCCTGAGGCATCCCTTTTATTAAATTGTTAAAGACTTTGTATGCTGCCCATTTTTGGAGTATTTGCATTTTCAAAGACTGTGGGCTGGGAAGTGGGTAACCTCTACCTAAAGATATAAACTGCTAATGGTTAAACATCAGTCATGGGGGAGATTTTTTTAAAGTGGGGAAATTTCTGGAGAGCCCCTCTAAACCACATGAATGGGCAACTACTTACTCTGCTTATCATTGGGCCAGCTGTGAGTTGAGGAATTTAGAGCTGCCTTTGGTTTATAGCCTTTGGACATAATGTCCTGAATTATTTCTACTTCTGTGCAAAAAAATTATCAGCATTGTTTATTCCACAGCAATTCCTACCAGTTTGTAGACTTTTTGCTTACATATTATATTACTCAGAACCTGAAAACTGTTGAATGATCCAAACTTATCTTTATAGTTCAAGCTCCTTCTCACCTCTGATGTTCTACATGATGGTCACAGTAGCTGCAAGGTGAGGAGGGGAGTCCCTGAAAAGGAGAACTGCCCCCAGCAGCAGTCTGTCAAGCTCATGTGGAACCCTGCAGTCTGCCGTGTAGCTGAAACATCCTGCATTTAACCTGTGGCTTTCATGCTCTGGAGGGATTGGACTAAGACATATTTCACTGATGGTTGTTAAAACAAAACACCAGAGCGGAACAAAAAGAAAAGTGATGAAGACAAATTCATTGCAATATGGGAAGAGAGACCCCAGTGTAGAACTGGGTTCCATTCTGAATACACCAAGAATAAGTGGGAATTTACAGTCAAGAAGCAAGGGGTCCGTGCTCAGAAAATTGCTAAGAGGAGAGATCAAGTTGGGTGAATTCTGGCGGAACCAACCTAACAGGATTCCAGCTGTAAGCAGGCCAGCATGAACAGATACCAAAGGTGGGAGTGAATAATTTTAATTAGATATCAAGGGTGGAGGATTCATGCTAAACTGCCTTGGCAGCGTTATATGCTACAGTTGGAGTTTACAAGGAAGAGCACACACGGACCAAAGAGAAGGTTCAAGAGCCTGACTAAAGTTTGGGAAGCAAAGAATCCGTATCACAGGGTCCGCCGTATGCACGCGTGCTCGAACACAGGGACTGAATTGGCGAATGCACTTCTGCACTGAATTAATGCTACAGGGCTTTGCGAGCCTCCCTGCAGTTCCTGAACGAAGCTTAAGGTAACTCCACCACACAGTTTTCCCGCTCAGGAGAGGCTAGAGATCCTCCTGGGTAACCCTGCCTTCTGTCCCGACCCCTTCCCCTGTTCCCTCTATTCTCAGCCTCTGGACCTCCACACGGGCCAGGACAGGAGTCCGCTAGACAGAAGAAGCGGACGCTGCGAAGGCACCCAAAGCTGCCCCAGCCTAGCGGGCTCTCCACGGTTCTGACGTAGCCACCACTCAAGTGCCAGAAAGCGCGGCGCGGCCGGGCGGACGGCCCAAGAGCCCGGGAGCCCCGACGGCCGGCCCCGCCCCGCGCCGCGCCGCCAGGCCCCGCCCCGCGCGGCCCGCTCTCCTCCCTCCTATTGGCTCGGAAGCTCCGCGCGTCACGCTGGCGACCCCAGCGTGCCCTCCCAGCGGGGGCGGGGCTCAGGGGCTCTAGAGGCGGGACTGAGCGCGCACGCGCAGACGAACAGGTCTGGTCCGGGCGTGGGGAGGAAGGGGTGGTGTGCCCGGTTTCCTGGGTTACCTGCGGGGCGGGGGCGGGGAGTTCGCGGCGGCTGGGCGGCGGCGGCGGCGGCGGCTACTGGGGATTCTCCGGGTGAGGGAGCGCGCGCGGCGGCCCTGGAGCAGGTAAAGGCGGCCGCCGGGCACGGGCCGTGCCTCGCAAGGCTGGGTCCGGACCCCAGCGTGGCCTGGAGGGAAGGCGGCGCTCAGCCCGGGCGGGGGTCGCGGCCGTCGCGCCGAGAACACTGGGGACTCGGCCCGGGCTCCTCAGACCCGGGCTGCTGTGTCCCGGACTGCTCCTGCTTGGGGCCCGGGACGTGCCTGCGGCGCGACAGCGGCTCGGCGCGGCCCCGGACACTAACTCAACTTCCCGCAGGCTGGCGGCGGCCGGCACCGCGCCGAGTGTCCTGCCCGTCCAGCGCACCCCTCGGCCGGCGCAGACGGGCAGGTGGCGCCCGGGGCTGACAGTTCCCGCGCCTCCGCCCCGCCGCACCCCGGTCCCGCGTTGCCGGCCCACCTGTCAGTCCACGGGGCGCCTCGGTCCTCGCTTGCCCTGCGTGCGACACCCCTCCCAGGCCATAGCCGGGTCCCCGAGACCTTGCCCTGGTCCGGGGCATCGCTGGAGCCTTGGCCGAGCTGTCCCTGCGCCCCGCCGGGCTGAGCTGTGAGGGAGATGACCCAGGAGGACCCCGGTGCCAGTGTGCAGGCCAGCGGTGGAGGGCATGAGCCGAGAGCTAGGAAACGCTGCCCTCGCCCTGGTCCTTACCGGGTTAAACCAAACAAAACATCCCCATATGCTCGGCAGACCGTGCACACACCCAATGACAGCGCTTGGTAGTTGATGGGGTTTGTTTTAAGCAGATAGAAAATTTTAAAGGTGTTAAATCTTGTGTTGAATATGCTAGTGTTGAATTTGGGCCAATGTTCCCTTGAAAATCGAATTCAGCTCGCATTTTCTTTGGGGTTTGTTTAACCGATTGATAGAACAAACAGAATTGAGTTTTTCTTCCTGAATATTCTTGGCTTTTCTGCTCTACTACTTTAAACTTCCACACCCTGAAGCCTTATGCTAATAAAGATGTTGACTTTAAGCTTTCATTTTATAGATGTAGTTGATTAATATGGGCAGTCTTAAAGAGCGTTCCAAGTAGCTAATAACTTGCTTTCTGCTAGCTCTTGCTATCATCCATATTGATATTGCAAAGATGGAGAAGAGAAGACATAAGGAGAAAACGAGTTATTGTAATTTAATTTGCATAAAATACTATACATATATATGTATATATAAAATGTATGTATTTAGTAAATATTTGTTGAACGCCTACAGTGTGCCAGACCCTTTTCTAAATGGAAAAATATCCCTTCTTCATGGAGCTTACATTCTAGCCAGGGACCTCAGATAATAAACAAAAAGTACTGTTGTCAGGTGGTGGTAGAAACTAGGGAGGAAAAGCAAGGAAGAGGAAGGACAGGAAATGGATGGGACTGCAATTAGAGTTATCAGGAAAAATCCCCTGGAGAAGATGACATTTGAACTGGAAGAAAGTGAGGGCTAATTCTTGGCCCCCTTTTGAGGGAAGCGTGTGAAAACAGGGAGAGGCACTTGCAAAAGCCCTGAGGCAGGAGTGTTTTGGGCGTGTTTGAGAACAGCAGACTGACTGATTTGTTTATGGTAGAGGGAGAAAAACTAGGAGTCTTAGGAATAATGCCATAGAGGTTAGGGGGCTGGGAGATCGCATTGCATAAGGCCCTATAGATTCTTTTTAAGGAGGGGAGTCATTCCTTGACTAAAAAAGGGTGCAATCATATTTACCCTTTAAAAGGGTCACTCTAGGGCAGGGTTGGGCAGTACAGGCTCAGGGACACCAGATCTGGAACTTGCCATAATCCAGGCCAGAGATGATATGGACCTTGGATCATAGGAGAACTAGTGGCAGTGGTGAGAGGTGGTTGATTTCTGCATAAATTGAGGATACAGATATAAAGGACACCAAAATTTTTGTCCCAAGCAGGGTAGATGCATTTTGAGGTCTACCAGAGGAGTAGGTCAGGTGTGGAGGAGGTTAATGAGTTAGTGGACAATACAATTAGACATCCAAGTGGAGATTATTAGTTGTATACTCTAGTGACTGTATTGCAGAAATTTTTATGTTACCTTGGCTATTCTAAGGGCATATTTTTTTCACCCACAAACTGCCAACTTTTATTTCATGCTCATTTTCTTTTTGGTTCTTTCGAACCAACCTAGTCATTCTTTCCCCTAGTGTAGTTTTGTTTTTGTTTGCTTGAACTCGGGCCTTGTGTTTGTTAGTTTTAGTAGTACAGAAAACTGTATAATCCAGAATATTAGAGTACCCTTTTTAATGTGTTGCTGTATTTAACTTGAACACCTTCATTGGATTAATCTTTTTCTAGATTATCCTTAGATGCCTAGTTTAAGTTAAAAAAATTTAAGCTCCAGAAATGTTATCAAATGTGGCTTCACTTTGCCATTTGTGAAATTACAGTGCAAATTACCTGGATTTTAATACTTTACTAATAAATCAATAATATACAGAGATTATCCTAATTCTTTTGTTTCATTAAAGATGTCTTGAAATAAATGGGCCATTACATGTTAAATAGAATTCTTTTTTTTTTTTTTTTAACATCAGATTACACAGTATTGGATCAATAGAATTTACCGGTAAAACTTGAATTAAATATGTATGACTCCTGGAATTTAAGGTCTGTCCCTTTCATAAAGAAGCAGGAAATAAGCTAATCTTTTTAAATGGATATTCAACCTAACTATATCCTGAAAATATATAAAAATGTGTCTGATTAGTAACTAGTTATAATTGATCTTGGAGTCAGTGGGAATCTATGTTTCTCTTTGATGCTGTTTCTTTTGCTACTGTTTCTCACCAGTATTTGTCCTTGTACCTCTTAGCTCCCCTGGTCTTGTTTAGAGTAATTGGAAGAGGTCTGATAAAGTTGGAAATTTGAATGCTTACCAAGTCTAACTGCTGGGGAAAAATAAAATACAACAAAGAAACCTAATATGGAAGAATAAGGCTTAGAATCAATAATATTAATCAAGAAAGGAATCAAATAATTTTCTATAATGCTAGTCATTGTTCAATTCAAAGGTGATTATTTGAAACTGAAACCCAAAATTGATGAGGAAATGAGAGCTTCTAGCTATTTTAAATAAGTGGAAGGTATAGATGAACAGTCGGGTAGAGTTCTACACATACTCAGCCACTAATCTTTAAAAAATACATAGGTTGTCATAAAATGGATTACTACTCAGCAATTAAGGAAGGCTCTACAGATCATAAAACAAGATGGATAAATCTCAAAATAATTACACTATATGGATAAAGCCATACCAGAAAGGAAATTACTACATACTCTGTGATTCCATCTGTAAAATGCTAGAAAATGCAAACTGGTCTTAAGTGGTAACTTGGATATGGGGTGAGGAGATGAGTGGCAGAAAGGAGGGGAACAGTGGTGCTCCAGGGGTCTTAATGGGGTGCTAGATATGCTCACTCTGATTATGATGATAGTTTCATGGGTATGCACATATGTTGAAAACTTATCAAATGATATACTCTGAACATGTTAATTTTGTTCTATGCCAATGACACCTTAATAAAGTGGTATTTAAAAGTAGCTCAACCATGAAAAGACACAGAGGAATCTTAATGTATACCACTAAGTGAAAGAAGCCAACCTGAAAAGACTGTGTGCTTTATGATTTCATCTGGGTGACGTTCTGGAAAAGCAAAACTCTGGAGACAGCAAAAGATCATTGGTTGCCAGGGTTTGAGGAGTGGGGGAGGGAGGAGTGAATGTGCAGAAGGAGCACAGAGGATTTTTGGGCAGTGATGCTGTTCCATGAGATGTGACAATAGTGGAAACATGCCACTGTACATTTGCCAACACTTGTTGCATGTACGCAGGAAGAGTGACTCAATGTAGACTGTGGACTTGGGATCAGAATGACCTGTCAGTGTAGGCTCATCGATTGTAACAAATCTACCTCTGTGGTGTGGGACTTCCAAAGCCAGGGAGGCCGTGTGCCGGGACAGGCATGTGGAAACTCTGCTTTCCACTCAGCTTAGCTATAGACCTAAAATGGTCTAAAAAATAGAGATTTTTGTCAGAAACCTGAAGAATGGCAGATTTTACATTTAAAAATTGAGGAAGATGGAGGTGAAACTGAGAAATTATACATTGAAAATTTTGACAGTGACTGATTCCTAGGAAGATAATGAACCAGATTGCCACATGCTTCATAATTAGAAAAGAAAGCTCTAAATTTCTAAGACCTAGAATTCATTTTTAAAGAACAAATCATATTAAACTAACCTCATGCTCACTTTGCCAAAGGTATAATATCTGATTATTTGATTCTAGACTGGGCAAATAGTGATGGTGATAGTAGTTAATTTTTGAAATACAGGTGGAAGAGTAGGATTGAAGATGTGAAGTTCATCAGTTTTCTTCAGTTGGTGGAATTAGCTATTGTCTTGCCTTTGTTGGAACCAAGTTGCGGGGGGGCTCCGAACCAAATAAAAACATCTTCATTTAGTAGATATTTTCTTCCATACTTTTGGTAATGGGGACAGTGGATGGAAGTTTGAGCAAGGAGATATTATCAGTGGAAAATTTTTCTCTAAGGATGGATAAGTCAGGGATCCTTTCGTGGGGTGAGGCAAGAGGATACAGAAGACGAAGAAAACGGAAGTCAAATGAGAAGGAAAATAATTGACCAAACATAATCCCACAGAAATGGGAGGGTTGGGACCCAGGGGAAAGGGTTGCTCTGGAGAGCAGTGATGCACCTTCCTATTTAAGAAGGAAAAGGAAATTGGGGCCTGGGGTTGTGGCTCAGTGGTGGAGTGCTCGCCTAGCATTCGTGGGGCCCTGCGTTCAATCCTCAGCACCACGTAAAAATAAAATAAAGGTATTGGGTCCACCTACAACCAAAACAAAATGTTTAAAAAAAAGGAAAAGGAAATCAGGAATGGATGTAGGTAGAGTCAAGTGTCCAGGATTTGGAATCTGTGAAACATGATTATCTCCTGAGATTGAGAAGGGGAAACATGGGCTCGGGTATGCTTGGGGGAAAAGAAGTTACAGTTGTGATTGGGAAGGAGACAGGTTTGAAATCCCTAATGTACAAAGAGGCCATTCGGAACGGTCAAGCAGTTTCCTCCACCACTTCCCTGTAATAGTGCAGAACCTGAACCTGGATGCAGGTAGGAAGGGAAGATGTGATGGGGAATGTGGGTGGAGAGGTGATAGGAAGTTAAGGAATCAAGGGTAGTCACAAGGTTGAACCCATGGGCATCCTACTTGATTGAGGAAGAAAAAACCAAACCAAGCTGGAGCTGATAAATGTGGCGAATGAAGAAGGTAAAGAGTCTCAGTGAGTAAGGAGCAGGATCAATGGCAGAAATGGAGTATTAGAGAGGGAAAAATAGGCACATGTGATGTGAGAATCCTAAACAACATTCTAGACTTGGAGATGATTCAGGCGGTAAGGGCCAAAGTACAACTTGATGATGGTGGGGAGCCAAATTAATGGTGCTAACTACAACAATAGTGCTATTTTAAAAGCCTACAATTTGTTGAACACTGTGTACTAGTCACTACTCTAAATGCTTTCCATATGTTAGTTTCATAATTCTGTAAGATGCATATTAGTGTCAATAGTTTACAGCTGAGGAAGCAGGGTCTTGGTGAGATTAAGTAACTTTCCCCAAAGCACACAACAAGGAAGTACCTGAGTTGTCTAACTCCAAAGCCCTTGTGGCCAGCTACAAAACCATGTAGGCTTTCTGCAAAGAAGGGATTATTGAGGAAGAGGAAGGCAAAGCACTTTGTCTACTGTGTTGGGATTAAATGTTCTTAAGGATCATGAAGCCCCTGGAATATCAGCTCTTGTGGGGAGAGGAAGACAGTTATGTGACAAAATTCATAATAAATGGAGATGATTGGCTCAAAGGTCAATAGGTGCTAATTATAAATATACTATAACATTAACATTGGGTAAAATGGAGTACTAATGATTCATGAGTCACCTGGGAGACCAAGAGAATACTAACCTGTCTTCCTGGCTTGGGATCTGGTGGTATAGTGGTTTATTAAGAAGCAGTAAGGTGATCTTCCTGTGTGAAGGTAGAGGATATAGGGAAACTTCTTATCAACAGGGTGAGGGTTTGGAGTAACAAAGTTGGAGGCAGGAGGACTCACCTAGTTGTATTGGAAAATCGGAAAGAATGGGTGGGTAAATAGGGCAATCACGTAATTTACTGGCCAAACAGGTGCTATTTTATGAATGAAAGAGTGTCAGTAATAGTTACTCTGGGAGAGCAGGCATAAATCAGAACTGCCTGGGCAAATAGAAATGTTTGGTGGTACCAATGGCCAGTATCCAGAGAGGGTGCATTGGAAAGGAGCTGTAGATGTTGAGAATGAATAATTGAACCCAAGCTAGAGGGGCATGTATGTGGCACACCAGCTTAAGGTGATCTTCTCTGGCCCCATAATAGTGCCCTGAAATGCTCTGGGTACAGCTTATATAAGTATCTGGGGATTTAGAAAAAGCTCCTGGGTTCATGTACAGTTGAACTTTTGAAAGTTCATCTTGAAACAATAGGAGCAGTTGAGATAAGTCAATGGAGAACACAAAGAAAGAGAATCTTAGCGAGGGAGAGAATTGGGAGCCAAGAGTCCAGCCAGGGAGACAGAGAAGTGGTCAGAGAAAAACCAAGAATGCGAATAAATGTGTATGTGCATGGGTTTTGTCATCTCACATGTCAGGAGAGGAGAGAGTTAAGAAATGGATGGTTAATTGCCTCACGCTTCATGGTCCTCAGAGAGGTCAAATCAGATAAGTACTGGAACATGTCTGTTGGAACGAATTTGGCAATCAGAAGGTTTTTGTTGATCTTGGCCTGAGTGTTTTTGGTAGAGTAGTGTGGGCAAAAGCCAGGCTGCAGTGCGTGGAGGGGTGAGGTGGACAGAGAAAACTGCTTCCTTTATGGACTGCCCTTGAATATTTTGAAAGAGGAGGTGTCAGCAAAATTTTTTTTCTTTTAAAAAGTTAGTAGTAAAGAAGTCAGTGGAGATGACAGGCTAGTCATGGTCCACCTACGAGATTATTGGTGCAATAGATTTGCAATTTTCTAGCTAAGTATATTTAAATATTTTGTTACAGCATTGATTCTTGGCTAAATTCAGTGTTTAGTAATTTCTGTTTATTTGACATTAATGAAATTAAATCTGTATGCTTTATAAGTATTATGAACTTTCTTTTGTTCCAGTGGTACTAGGGATTAAGTTCAGACTTTTATTTTGTTTTGAGATAGCCTCAAACTTGGAATCATCCTGCCTCAGTCCCTAAAGTAATTGAGATCATAGGCATGCTTCATGGTACCTGGCTAAGTACAGTAAAATTTTTTTAAAAATATTTTTTTCTAATTGTCTATGACCTTTATTTAATTAATTTATTTATATGAGGTGCTGAGAATTGAACCCAGTGCCTCACACATTCTAGGCAAGTGCTCTACTATTGAGCCACACAATCCCAGCCCAGTACTGTAAACTTTTAAAAGGCAATAATGGTATATTAATTTTTCCCTTTCTCTTCTCTCCTTAAAATTGATCTGACCAAAGCATGATTTGCTATAATTTTTATTATTTCTGTAGTTCACTTGTCTTAGTTCCTTGGACAAAAGAATAACAATTGCAATTTCATAAATGTTATTTGAACAGCATGATTATTACACTGAGCTTGGATGAGTGTGAAATTAAAAGTGATAAAAACGATTTCCTCATTTATCATAGAAAAGTGGCCTGTTTGAAAGGGCATCATAACATCTATCAGTTCACAAAATGAATTCATTGTTACTGCTTCTGGTTGTTCATTCATTGAAGTACAAAATTCAGTGTATTCCAGCCAGTGGCAAAAGGAAGTTTTACTGGTGTAACTTGAAGAACAGCTGCTTATCTCCACCAGCCCTTATCCTGCTTTTGATATTTGCTTGTCAAGACTTCATTAAACTTCACTGCATTTTTGACTTAGAGTTTGTTAAGGGTTAAAACCCTTCACCATTTTCTGAGTTTCCTCTTAGTGATGTGTCTATGGACAGTAATGCTGATAATTATTCTTGAAGTTTTTTCTCTTTAGACTTTTAGAGAATGTTTCTAATGTTTGTTCCTCATACTCATCTTATTTAAAAAAATAGAATTCCAGTTTTCACAAAACCTAGTTATGTACACCTTAAGGAAACATTTAAAGTGTGTGATCTTGATCTTAAATACATCTTCACACTTTCTACATTTTCTGAATGTTGTACTGTCATGAAAGTACAACCCAAAGAGACATTGGAAGATATCTAGTTTTTGTTTTTTAAAATTATATGTAAGAACAATTTGAAGGTGAAGCAACTGTGTTACATCCTGAAGAGTTTGAGGTAAAACAAAACCTGAAGATCTCTTGATTTTTTCCGTCTGGTACTTTTTCCACTATACTGCCAATTTCTTGAACATTTAATCATTTTAAGGAAGTAATTCCGTAGCCAGCTGATGCCTGTGCACAACAGCCACCTGGAGCGGCTGGTTGCCAGTGCAGGCTTCCCTTCTAACTTCAGCTGTGTTCCTCTGTGTGCCTCCAGCTAGAACTCGGCCGCAGCGGCCCCGTGATGATGCCCACCGTGGATCTGAGATGCCGATGCTCAGAAGGCGTCCTCCCTACCCCTTTCTTGGCTCTGATCTCCAGTGCCTGTGCTCTTCTTCCCTGTCCTTTCATCTTTGTGGACGAAGAGGTGGCAGTTGGTTCTGCAGCTGGATCTCAATTGCATCTTGCTGTTGCCTTTCTCCGTATGAAATGTTTTATAACAGTGAACATTTTCCATAATTGGCTACATCAGCTACTTTCTTCTTTTGTTAAAAGTAAACTCACGTATTGTTTCTGTGTGATCACAGAAGAATAAGAGAAAACTAGAGCTGTCTGTCCTGGCAAGTTGACCTGAAAGTTATGTGTCTGTGTTCAGTATTTCTAAAACTTACTTTGCAGAGTTTTTCTCTTTCTGTGAAATATATCTAAAAAACAATTCATCATTATAGTGTTGGTATATAAATGATTTTGATTGTTTTCATTTCATGTTTAGGATAAGACTCCAAACTGTTCTTTAGAGGGTATGAAAATGTATAATATCTATAATATAATATAATAAGTTTTAAAGAACTTTGAAACTACATTCTCTAATAATCTTTAACATAGTATAAATAAACATCCAAAATTTTATTACTGAATTTTTTTTATATAAACAATTGTGGTAAGGTGTTTAGATGTTTGTGTAGCACTTTGCTTCATTAGTACCTTCAGTGCTTGCTGTGGAATACAGAAAGACTTTTGTGAACATGCCTATTTATTTCTCAGAGCTTTAGCTGTGGGAAGATTTCCTAAAGATATTTGAACAGTAAAATGCTTCCTACTGAAGTTAGTATTAAATGAATTGTTCGTGGCACTGCATTATGCCCTAATGTTTGTTTGTTTGTTTGTTTTGAGCAAAATATGACCTGATTTCCCTCTTAAGGGAGGGAAAGTAACAATATAATCTTATAATATGGTGCTGAAATAAAGATGTGCAGAGAAGTAATTAATTGGGAATTAATGGGACTTTTCATAGCAACAGCAATATGATTAAAATAGTGGAATAGTGTTGCGAATACCCTGTAGGGAATTGTAGGGTAGTGCAGTGTGTTAGGATGTGGTAGAAGATTTGGAAAGGCTAAATGGTGGAGCATATTGTATACTCTGATTTTAAGGAGTTGAGATTTTATTCCCTACAAATTGGAGTGTTATGTACAATCCCTAGGAATCAGAATGACATTTTAGCAATTGTAGGATTTGATTGGATGGAAAATAGACCATAAGCAGGGTGACCAATTAGGAAGCTGTTGGTATTGCAAGTGGAAAGCATTGACGAGTGCCTGAGCATGCCTAGGCACAGGTGGAGGGAGGGGCCGGTTTCACGGTGATGATGATAGTAGCTAATCATGGCCGATTTCTCTCCAGTCTGCCAGGCACTGTGTTATACATTCTGTATAAGTTCTCTCATTTAATTTTTTTTTTAATATTTTTTTTAGTTGTCAGTGACCTTTATTTCTATTTATTTGTATGTGGTGCTGAGAATCGACCCCAGTGCCTCACACATGCTAGGCAAGTGCTCCACCACTGAGCCACAACCCCAGCCCTCATTTAATTTTAATATTCATGACAACTGTAGGTACTCTTGGGAACCCAGTTGTACAGATAAGAAACTGAGTCTCAGAAAGAGGAAGTCAAGTACCCAAGAACACATAGTTGATGAGTAGTTGATACAGACACGAACCGGCACAGTGTCAAGAGGGAGAATTGCTAGCCCAGATGAAGTGCTATTCCAGTTTCTTATCTGAGTGACTGGGTAGGGGCCATAACTGAAATAGAAGTGAGGAAGGAAGAGTCAGTATACAGAATACCAAGAGATTGCCCTACTCTGAATCCTGGCTCTGACAAGGCAGCTGGTTGGGACAGTGTTAACTAAGACTTCATGGGCTTGCAGACAGGAATGGATACAGGAGGTGGTGTTTGTTGACCCCCTTAAGTATGAAAAAAAAAAAAAATAGTGGTTACTGTTTTTGGGTAACTGCTTTCTTAGATTTCTACCCTCCTCTGAAATACTTTTAATACATTTATTTGTTAGTGTTTTTATGTGAACAGCCCACATAGTTCTCCACATAGTGAAAGTATTTCATTAAACACATTTTTCTACTTAGCCTGAATGTATCATGTACAATAAACATAGGAGCAGTACAGCCATTTGTTTCTGTGTTTACTGCTTAAGGATTATTTTATTTCTGTTTTTAATGTGAAACATCTAGGTCAGAGCAGCTTTTATCCCCGAGATACTGAAATTCAAGTTGGAGCTAAAGGCACTTATTTACATTCTTGTTAGAATGTAAGTATTTTTTTTTTCTAGGAGGAGCAGCATTGGTTTTTCCAGATCACTTACTCCTTGGTGTAAATGAAAAATGTAGAAACATATAGGGAAAAATGACATGAAGCTATAGAACAGGACGTTAGAAGTTTGGTAGCAGGAAGTTTGTGGTGCCTTAAGGGTAGAAACAGAATAGTTGTACTTGGTGCTAGAGCTAATCACTAGAATTCTCTGACAGGTAGCATTCTGAAAGGCATAGTTTGTACGTGAGAAGTCTTCCAGAAACTTTATGCAGCATCAGGAAAAACGTTGGGTAGAAAATCTGCAGACCTAGTTGCTAAGTTCTGTGACTTTTGGGAAATTTCTTACCTTCCATGTACCTTAACTTTCTTATCTATAAATGTTCTTATCTGTAACATAATCATTCAACTGTAGTTCTTTTAATTCTGATCGTAGAATAGATTCCTATTCTAAAATGTTTTATTAAATGCAAATTCTGGCATTTTTCCTTTTCTGGGAGTCAGCTTGTTACCTCAGTGTTAGTTGAAAATGTTTTGTGGGGTGTGGTGTCACATGCTCTAATCCCAGCAACTTGGGAGGCTGAGACAGGAGGATCACAAGTTCAAGGCCAGCCTCAGCAACTTAGAGAGGCCCTAAGCAACTTAGCGAGATGTTCTCTCAAAATAAAAAAAATAAAAAAGGACTGGGAATGTAGCTTAATGGCAAAGTGCCCCTGGGTTAAAGGTTTAATCCCCAGTATCAAAGAAAATGTTTTGAGTATGGTAGTTACTTCTTACAAATGATTGTATTCATGTTCATTTCTTAGATGGCTATTTAGAATGCAAAAGATTTGCCTTGATAGACAATGTCATGTTTATTTGAGATGTTTCTGTACACAGGACTCTAGCTCATTAGTTGCCACGGTGGCTGGGAGGTGCAGGAATCTCTCCCACAGGTATTTAGGGAAAATAGGGCAAAATAGGTTGCTGCAGTTCAAGTTGGAACTCCGAATTCTTTGTCCTGTGGAGGCACGGATTGTGACTCAGGTTCTGGAGGGTTTGTAGTTTAGATTTAACAGCATTTCCTTCCTGAGCTGTGTGTGAATTCCTGGAGCTTGAGGTCAGTCCTAACTTCATAAGAACATATTCTCTCCTGACTTCTGTCAGGTGCTCTTTAAGGCACAATTCAGAGAATTGAGTGCAGTATTTGTCAAGAAGGGTCTGAATGCTAAACAGCTGGTGTCATTTCTTTTGAAGTTAATTGATTCAATGCAAGTTCACCCCCACACCCCAAGTATGGTGAATTATCGGTAATTATGGGATTGTGGTTTGTCTTGTGGAAGATTTCAGTTTGTGAAATCATTGACTTTACTGCTAAAGGAATTTTTGTGAGTTTTATTGTTCATTTATCTAATTTAGAACTTTGTCAAGGTGTTGTAATCTTCCCTGATCTGCATTATAAATTCCCAAAATTTAATAAAACAAAGGCCTTTAAAATATGTTTTAATTTTTTAAGTTCAGTGACTTTTCAAATTTTGCTTCAGTTTTCTCAAGAGTATATTTATTGTCCACTATAAAATAGGTAGTAAAGGTTCTTATGTTAATGAAAATGTATGTAAATAATATTTCTAACAAGCTTTCTGATGGAAGTTTTTAGTTGGGAATCATTCTGATGGTTTTTGTTTAAACATCTATTATTTACCAAAAGTTCCACAGTATACCGTAGATAGCAGGCATCCTCTTGCCTAAGTATTATACGACTTAATCCAACTGACATGCTTTAGTTAGCTTCTTTTTAAAGAAAATTCTATTAATGTGAAGGTTAGTTGATAGTTCCCACTCGTCTCCCAAGTTTTATGCATTTCAAACATATAGCTGTACACTATAGTTACATAAGTTCGTAAGGAGAAATTTTAAAGCCTTGTTTCCAGGTGTACAGGTTGTAATATAATGGACTTGAGTGAAGGCTCTAGGTAACAGTTAGACATAGTATTCAGTGTTACAGAAACTTCTTTACCTATTTCCTAATTTTTAGTTGTCCCGACAGAGATGAAAGGCTGTGTCTTCTAAATGCGGTTATTTTGGTTTTAGATAATCAGCTTGAAAAAATAACTCTAAGACAAATGGCGTGGGAGTTCAGGACCTAACCAGTTCTGTGACCGTGGACCTGTGGGCCTTGGGTTTTTTCCCCTCACTGAGTGTGGGGTCAGAGACTATGATATCTAAAGTTTCTGTCTTTATGAAACTATATGATTTAAAATTACTCATGTTCATTCCTTTATTCTTGTCACTTGTGACTGGTATAAATGGTGTTAACTCTATTTTTTGTATTTTGATTGTTAGTGATGTGTTGTAAAGAATATATGAGATCTTTGGGAAGGTTGCTCATTAGTTTATTACCAATGTATTATTGAACTCCAGAGAAGAGAGATTTAGCATATTTCAGTCCATATCAACCAACTTTATTTTCAAGAAGATTGCTTCAATTGTGCCTTATTCTGATACAATTGAATTTATTGGGCACTTATTTTTCTATACATTATTTTGTTTAATTCTCCAAATAACCTTGTAATTTATAAGTCTCCATCTTTTTGGCACATAGTAGCATTCCTGAAAATATTTTATCCAGTGGTAATTTTTGAATACTACTGTAATTAAGAAACTTGGGCAAACATATGATCTTATTTTAAAAGGAAATTAAACAGAATTTTGTCATTTGGTGAGAAATTAAGACTTGAGTCTTTTTGGTGTTACCATTTGATGAGGAAAAATTATACTTTCTATGTTCATTATTATAACATTTTTCTTGTATTTTTCTTCTTTTCTGTGGAAACCCACGACAGGGTAAAACGAAAAATACAAGTATCCCTTGCTTTTCTTTTCACTGCTGCCTTGGAGACTGAATCTTAAAGCTCAAGGCTGAATCATGAATCCACTGTTCTGAGGGAAGGTTGCAGTGACCCTTTCCTTCCTCCAGGTGGCACAGTCTAACTCTTCAGCCGGACTGAGGTTCAAATATTGGTATCATAACCTCCTAGGATCCACACAGCAACCCAGTGCGCCAGACAGTTTATGGAAGAGGAAGCCAAACTTGACACAGCTCCGTGTGACTGGCTGGGAAGGGCCGGATTCCCATCTGCTGCCTCTGGTTCTTTGTTTTCACTGCTGTCCAAGGCTGGTTTCATGCCTATTGGACTGTTCAGAACAGATTCAGAAACTAGTGAAGATAGAATGAATAAACAGATTAATATATATTTGTCAAAATATTTAACAAATAATAAATATCGATTGAATTAATGAATTTGTGAAAAATGAAGCTGTAAAGCCCCTTTCCCTTGGCACTAGTATTTCTTCAGGGGGAAACTCAGTGACCTAGGGATCACTTATTGCCCTGTTGTTGAGCTCTGAGGTTTTCGTGTTTGATGTAGATGTAATGTCCTTGGCAGCACTGACTAGGACGCAGAAGTAACAAGGCATTAAAAATGCTTTCGTATGAGGGGAAGTCCCAAAGATGAAGACTATATGTGGGTCATGACTGATTTGGGGGCAGGTATAGGTGATCTATATATCAAGATGACAAATGTGTAGGAATCCGCAAAACTGTGTGTAGCTTAGTTCTGTGATCTTAGTTCTGTGGATAGTAGGCTGTGGAAATTAATCACAGAACGGGAACAGAGCTAAGACTTCAAAGTCAGCTGTCCAGATGTCTGCAGGAAATTTTACTGAAAAGCAAAGCCATTGGTGACTGACTTCATTGACCATTTACTTTCCAGAAACTAGAGGAAATGATCAGCGGACCTGATACGCTGAACCCAACTTTGACCTACAGTGAGGACTTAATCAGACAAGTGAACACACTGGGACTCCCGAGAGAAAGGCCATGCCACTCATTCAGTAACTACTTTGAACTGCATGCCTTCTGTGTGCCGGGTGCCGTTCTAGGTGCTGGGGA
Organism: Sciurus carolinensis; assembly: GCF_902686445.1. Lineage (NCBI taxonomy): Eukaryota > Metazoa > Chordata > Mammalia > Rodentia > Sciuridae > Sciurus > Sciurus carolinensis. The sequence continues at coordinate 3,820,068 of NC_062224.1, read as the reverse complement.
TCTGGCATAAAATACAACAGACAAAAACCCAGTCATTTTGGAGCTTTTATTTTAAGAGCTTATAATAATCTGGTCTCCAAAAAACTAGCCTCATGGTTACGTAACTTTCATTTCACCATAGACACCTATCTGGACAGTCATACTGAGGATGTTGTCTTCTGGAACTGCTTGTATCGGAAAAAATCCCAACATCCTTCACTTCCATAGCATCTATCCTTCAGTCTCGTATACTTTCTTGAGTACTTGTAACTTCTCCTGTCAACATTTGCCTGACCTCATGTTTGACCGTATGGTCTGTTCTGACACCCATTCCTTGGTTTCCCTTCACTCCTGTTTCTGCTGTCCCCCAGTCTGCCTTCTTTGTTGTTAGGCCCAAGCTGCTGAATCCTGCTAAAAACCCTCAAGTATCTGAGAAAAACTGATACCACCAGACACTCCTGGTTTCCAGCCTCTGATGAGCATTCAAGCTGTCAGGCAATCATAGTCTTTACTGAACAATTAGAAGGGCGAGGTCAGATGGCCAGATGAACTGATATTAAAATAGTATGTGCAGAAGGAAGAATGAGGAACATGAAACCAAAACACATATACGCACAAAACGTAAAAAAGGAACATGATCCTCGTCAAATAACAAGCTGAGATTTGGGGGAAAAAAAAGACTGGACTTTATATTTTATATATAGAGAAAGAAAATGACAAACAAACAAATCAGCCCTTTAATCAGATACAGTGTCTGAATGAAACTCTCAGCTTCTGTTTTCTTTGACGCAGAGAGTGATCCACACCCAGACTAATAAAGGCAGAAGTAAGAAAAACAGTGGGGTAGAGTGTGTGCCAGAACCTTTGGCTGCTCTGTATGAGTTCACATCTCAGGCTCAGATTCGGAGAGGATCTGCTAATGTCTTTGCTGAACTGGTAATCTTGGTGTCATGGTGCATGTGGAAACTGGTAGAAGTCTTTGGAGGGATAAAGTCCCCAAATTAAAAGGAATATAAATTCCGTAGATTCTAGTGTATTGATGATGCTTCCACAAAAGACTCTAGAGAGCATTTAAAAGATTTGTAAGTATTTACGGAAGGAAAAGATGCGCAGTACAGGTTACGTGGGTACTAGACGACAAACTCGCCTGGTAGTCCTGTTTCCAGTTTTGACCCAAGTGTGGCATGTGCAGGCAGCTATAGTAGATCTAGATTTCCATGGGGTGTTTGACCATCAGCTGTCGTTCTATCCTCAGGGACACACAGGCAAACTAGATCATAATGCAGGTACAGTTCCTGAACTGTGAAATCCAGTCTTAGCTTGAACTCATTGGTGGCTCAGTGGGAAATCTCTGAGGGGCTGCTGTTGTGGACCCCGTCATACCCCTCAGTTGAACACCTCCTCCCCACTTCTCACTTTCAGCTCATGACCTTCTGTTTATTTCATGAAGAAAACTAGAAGCACCTGCAAAGAACTTCCTGATCTTCCCATTGCCAAATATACTCATCTTCCTACATCTGTACTCATGGAAGACAGCCTTCTTATTCAGTTAGGAGTGCTGTCCCTCCACTTACATATTGGATCTTCTTAACTTTACCTTCATTGTCCTACAATTCTCTCTCTCATTCTAGTCTTTCATTTTTCCTTTCTCTGTTAGAGCAACAGGCTGTACCTCAGCTTATAAACATGCTCTAAGATCAGTTTTTAAGCAAAAATTCCCTTACCCTATGCCCCCCTCAAATTACCACCCACGTCTTTGCATACTTTACAGCAGACTTTCTCAAAAGGGCTGTCTAAATCACTTTGTTTCATTTCTTCATCTTTTTTTCCCACTCCCCAGAAACCATTTTTTGACAAGGTTGTCAGGAACTTCCATGTTGCGAGTTCTAGTGGTCAGTTTCCCATCTTCTTCTTCCTCAGTCTCTCAGCAATAGTTTTTCTCTTGCTCGCACCTTCCTGTTCCAAGCTTCTCCATCCGGGTTTCTGGGAGGTAGCACTCTCCTGACTTTCTTCCTGCCTCTCTTGCTGTTCCTTCTCTGTCTCCTGTGTTGGGTGGTCCTCTTCTCCCTGACTCAGTCTTGCTCAGCCCAGGCTGGACTCAGACCGAGAACCAACACTCATCCTTCAGGTCCCTGCCACTCATTACAGCAGCACTAGCCACAAAATTCTAGCACAATCCTGTTCGCCATTTGGATAGCAGAAATTATAGAACGATCCCATCATCTCTTTCTGGTCCCTTTTGGCTTCTATTTTGTCAGTGGCATTCAGTGTCCCATGCATCAAGCCTGCATTTATCTCAGGATCTGAGAACACGCGTTTTCCAGGTACTCATAGGACCTGTTTCCTTACCCCCCTCGCAGCTCTGCTCAGACTTCACCTCTTCAGGTCTTCTGAAGCAGCTTTCCTCCCACCGCTCTGTGCCTGCTTTGTTTCTTCTTCTCCATAGCACTCAGCACTGCTGACATTACACTGTGTGGTGGTGGAATCCATGAGGATAGGGCTTTTGTTTTCGCTCTGTACCCAGTGCCTGAAATAGTACCTGGCATATAGTACATAGTCATTAAACATTGATCAAATTAAATCATTATTTTTTTATTGTACTGAGTAGCAATCCCAGATCCTTTCCCTTGCTAGGCAAGCACTCCACCACTGAGCAGTATCTCCAGCCCTAAATGACACATTGAAGAATTATCTGATGACATAAAACTAGAAGTTGTAACTAATACATTAAGTCAGGGTTTTTATTGTTGTTTTATCTGTTCATATTTTACTAGTCATAGTATGAAAGAAAGTGAAACCTATCATTTTTCTGAGACCATTCATATAATTATAGGCATTTGTTACTATGTCCTTCATTTTTGGTAAATGTTAAGAATATAACCACCACAGGAATATTGTTGGGGCAAGTTTTATTTATAATGACAACAATAGTTGTTTTAGAAGTGGAAAATTATAGTAATAATATTGAATTTAAAATTTGGCATTGCAACTGTAAAAGGCAAAAAGTAATAAAACAGGGTCCTTGGCCTTAAGGAGCTTGTGACCTAGCTGTCAGAAAGTTATATAGATAAGTAACTACAGTGTATTTGTTTCGTTTGGAGACAGGCAAATATATTTAATTTCCTAAGGACAACTTTAGTCTATTAAAATATATGCTTCCATACTTCATTAGTATAATGTCAGGTGATAAAAACTAGAATACAGTTGCATATGAAGAGTGATGGCAGAGGACTGGGCCGTGGCTTAGTGATGGAGCACTTGCCTACCATGTGTGAGGCACTGGGTTCGATTCCCAGCATCACATGTAAACAAATAAAATAAAGGTCCATCGACAACTAAAAAAATGTTTAAAAACAAAAAAGAGTGGTGGCAGAGTCAAGGAGGCCATTACTGACTGCTGGCAGTTAGAATTATGATCTAGGAAAAAATGAAAACTCCACAGATGCCCACGCTGGGCTCCGTGAGGCGGAGGTAGAGGCCACGCCAGCTTAAGAGCATCAGCAAAGCCCTTCAGCGTGGTCTGGAATACGTCTCTCAGTAAGAGAAAGACAGTTCTAGTGACTGTCAGCGTTCCTTTCTCTTGGCCATACTGAGCTGGAATCCTTTTTGCCTTGCAAGACATATGGCTCTACCTGCAGTAGTCCAAGTTAGAGGGTGCTAGTAGTCAGAGCAATCAATGGAATGCCACTTTAGACTCATCATTTGATAATTTCCTCTTCCATGATTTTAGGATTTGTGCCTGATTTCAGTCAGCTCAGGAAGCAGTGGGAGCAGGCATGGAAAGGGTATGGACTCTGTTCCAGAGCTGTTCCATTTGGTGGAGAGTTAGGAATTGGCCACTGGAGTGAGTGAGGGACCTGTGCTTCGGTGTCTGTGTGCTGTGACCACCAGGAGAGGCTGTTTTCCCTAATTCACACGAAGCTCTGTGCATTCTAACATAGCTCTGGCCCATTTCCTGCCTGCTCCGTCCTCGTGCACCTGGAACAGTGTGTGGTACAGGAGCTCAAGACAGTGCTCCAGAGCTGAGCATTTTAAACAATTTACAGTCACTCTTACCAAAAAAACCTTGTGATCTAAGATAAACTGGCACAACTATAATAAGGAAACGTTTTCATATTCCTTCCTGGTAAAACTATAGAGAAGGGAAGAACAGGCAACTGAAGAGAAGCATTTTGTTGCTACCCCAGAAGTAGGAATTTTTCTTTAGTGTTCTAGAAGTAGCTTTTATTGTTCTATACATGGCAAATTAATTCATTTAAGGAATCCAAGGATATGAAATTTAGTGGCAATTGTATTTGTTTGGTTTTAGTTTTTGGAGTTCTCATATATCGTTCACCCTGACAAAGAATAACTTGGCTATCCATAGGAACCCTGAGATGAAGAGATGAAGACCTTTTTCTCAGTAGTGTGAAGGTGATGGTCCGCTGCCTTTTAGGTTGTATGTCAAGAAGGCTGCTACTGTTCTGGTCATCCTTTGTAGCTAACTTGTGACTTGCCTGGAGGCTGTAAGGAGTTGGAAGAGGAAGGGGTAGAGAGCTAAGGTTAAGTTCCCAGCCCTGTGTTCTAGGACTCTCTCAAGATTCCGTTCTTAAAGTTAGGCATTTCTTTTCTTTTCTTTTTCTTTTAGCACACTCTTGAAATTACTAAAATTTCATTGACTGTTTCATACAATACATATAAAGAGGGGCCATTGATATTTTTTTTATGTCAGAACTTTACTTGTTAAAATTATTAGTAATTTTCTATTGCCAGTAATATATTTGTCCTTGTTTGTTTGTTTGTTTTGTTTTTTGCAGGTGACTGTTTCACCTAGTTTGTGAACTCAAATTACATTGACTCTAAATGTTACCAAAGTGTTAAAAGACTGGTAAGTAGCATAATAAATATTAGCAGTTAGAAAGACTTGATTCAATCTAAATCTTTGAAATTATATAGCTATATGAATATTAATCAAACCCAAAGTTAAAGCAGCTAAACTTGCCCTTTGTAGAGATGGATGCATATTTGTAGTTTATTCATACTGTGGCATATTACAGAATGGTTTAAAGGAAGAACATAATGTTGAGAGGGAAATGCAAAGTATAGACACATATAGTACATATAGGACTTTTTGTATACACTGGTTAAATAGTAAAAGCAATACTGAATACTTTCATAGCTGTAAATGTGTAAAAAATATAAAAACATGTCATGCAGTAATAAACACTAACTAGGGAGGTACAAGGGTGGGTGCATTTTCCTGTACTAGATTTGACTTCTTTATACACACACACACACACACACACACACACACACGAACTGAGCTGAACAGGATATAATGCTTGATAGATGTGGGTGTTGCCTCTAGCCTCATGTACATATTCTTTGTAATTTTATGAGTATTTGAAATGTTAGAAAAAAGTTTAAAGAAATGCAGTGTTTAACTTTTCATTTGGTGTTCAGAATAGCTGACAGGCATTCTGTTAAATTTAGCATGCCTTTCAGGAAGAAATGAACACTTCCTGTGCAAAGCAGAAGTGCCCCTATCACCCTGTTAGCACTAGCTAACACACTCAGACTCAAGAATGGAAATTTTGTATGAATATTGCATAGAAGTATTCAGAATTTTGTAATTCGTAGGTAATAGGAATTTATTTTAACAATGTGGTGACTGTAGTTAGTGATGGTGTATAGTTTTGAACAATGTAAAGAGGGTAGAGATCAGTGTTCTCACAAAATAGCTACATGAAGTAATGAATTTGTTAATTAGCTTTCTTGTGTATATACTTCAAATATATGTTAAATACAATTTTATTTGTCAAATTAAAAAATAAAATAATAGGGAAAAGGGTAAAAAAAAGTCTTGTGAAAAACTTTTCAAAGTGTCTAAGAGGGAGAGAGAAGGTGGCAGGTTAGAAGAAGGACACGCTTCTCAGCACCAGACCTAGGACTGGGCGCACTGCACCTCAGAGAGGTGGTAACTGGGGAGCTCACTGAAACTTAATGCTGGACAGCCAAAGAAACCATAGAGACACAGAAAGTCAGAAACTTCAAACCTAATGGAAGAAATAATACATTAGAGATGTACCAGCTTGGATGCTGAGGGGCAGGAAGCACAGGCAGAGAGGGAAGCATGGCGGGGGAAGAAATGGACCTGGGGGACCTGTGGAATAGAGAGGGAGACCGATCTTAATGGACCCAGAGTCAGTGGGGGAAGTGGTTGAATGATAACCAACCAGAATCACTTCACCCACATGTGGATAGTCTGACAGGAACCAGGGTGATTGGCATGTAAACCATTTATAAGCGCTATGCAGCACTGAGCATAGATGGGAGATCAGGAACTCAAAAGAAGTTGCCAGCACCCCCAGCAGTTGCCTATTATGATCCCCAGAGTATGCCTGAACCAGAGTGACTGAAACAGCTGCAAAAAAAATTGTGCCTGGAGCATCCAGGCTTCAGATATCAAAGGAAGAGAGAGTTCCCTTTGTTGCTGGCACCCCACAAGAGCCTTTGGGAAGACACTGTGGCCACACAGGAGTGCCTGCACTCCAGGGCGGATGCCTGGTGATTCACATGCATCCCAGTGAAGGTGAAACCTGTGGAGGATTAGTCCCAATGCCCTGGAGGTGAATTTTACTAGAGGCCCCTAGAGATCCAGGCACCCAGCAGAGAGAGCAAATCTCAGATTCCCACCAACAGAGGCACGAAGTTTGGCCAAGACTAAACCCCAACTGTTGGAACTTCTGATTTAGAACAGCTGGTGAAGAACACAAAGACAATGGGCTTAACACCCCCAGCCTGTGACCCAAGGGCTGCAGGACCCAAAACAAATATAAAGTACGAAAATCATCTCTGCCAGCAGTTTTGACCACCTTAGCAGAAATAAGCTCTTTATTTATCATTAAGATCTTTCTTTTTTCCCCTTATGTCTTTTTTCCAAATTCCCACTTTTTAACTTTTTAAAAATCTTTCACTTTAAAGTTTTTTTCAAATATCATTTAATTATACTTTATTATTTTTTACTTTTTTCCATTCTGTGAGATTTCGTGTGTGTATGTGTGTGTGGGAGGTATGTGTGTTCTTACTGCACATAGGTTCAAAAGTATGCATATATATGTATATATATGAAATTTTACTTTCATTGCTTTCTTCTGCACTTGTTTATCATTAAACCTTGATTTGACCTAGGTGGGATACAATTATATGTGGGTTTGAGATATTTTGATTTTACATTTGCTTGTTTGTTTATAACTAGTTTTTTTGTCCCTTGTTGCCCCTTCCTTCTCTTCCCTCATAGCCAAATTTTCCTGTTCCTCTTCCTCTCTTTTATTTTTTATTCATTTAGTTAATAGTTCATTCCTTCTTTACTTTCAACATCTGCTATCTCCTGCCTCTCCTCTGTTCACGTTTTAAAATATTTCATACTTTTGCTTGCCTTCCTACCCTATTTTCACTTAAGAAGCTGTAATCCCACTATCTATTAGAATTATGTAATTTATGTAATTCCTCCTCCTTTCATGTTGTGGTTATTAATATAGTTGATAACATAGACACCTGCTATTTAATGCCTGATCTAGTTCACAGTTTTTTTAATTCTTGGTGCTGATGTTAAATTCTGACCCCACCATTCCTGAATAGGTGACAATTAGTGTTAATGGGTGTCAGTGTAGACACTGGACATTTATCTTAACGCTCTACACCTATTGCTAGCATTAGTGCTATTCTTGTTTCTCCCTTTTCTCTCAAAGGGGCTGAAAATGTTAGAGTAGAAGTCCTGCCAAGCATTACTCACAGCTCAGCCAAGTAACAGTGAATCTTACCCCACATACAATCTAGCCTCACCTTAACTTCACCAATACTTCAACATATAGAATTGGGGATACAAAAACCTCAAGCCAACAATCAGGCCCCAAAGAGAAACAACTAGAGAGGGACCTCAGGTCCTACTCATATATCAAAAACAGGCAGAAATCCCAAAACAAAAAAGATAACTACACACAAAAGGTCATGCACATAAAAGAGGGAGGGGAATCCATCCCAACTGATGTGGGATGAATAATGAGGAAACAGGCAAACAAATCTCCCTGCAAAATTCACAATCCCCCAACAGAGGATTCCACAGATATGGAAGTGGATGAAATTCCAGAAAAAAGATTATAAAAAATTGATTATTAAAATGTTCAATTAACTAAAAGAAGATCTAAAGAATGAATTAATAGAGCAAATACAGGCTATAAAAGACCATTTCAATAAAGCAACAGAGATATTGAAGAGAAACCAATTAGAACTCTCCTGGAAATGAAATACACAATGAATTCAATCTAAAATTCACTTGAATTTTAATCTAATCACCACACATTAGATTGTGTGGAAAATAGAACTTCAGGCCTTGAAGATAGGACATGTGAATTTGAATAATCAGTAACAATAAAGGAAACAAAAAGACCATGATCAAAATATGTAAGAACTCTGGGACATCATCAAGAGAACAAACCTGAGAGTCATTGGGATCAAAGAGAACTTGGAGATATAGGCTAAAGTTATTAAGTGTTTTTAATAGTAACAGAAACTTTCCCCATATCAAATGAGATAGACATCCATATGTAGGATGCATATAGGACTCCAAATAGACAAGATCAGAACAGAACCTCTCCAAGACACATCATAATCAAAATGCCTAACATAGAAAATAAGGAAAGAATACTAAAAGCTGAAAGAGAAAAATATCAGGTCACATTTAGAGGCAAGCCAGTGAGACTTACTTCTTACTCTCAACACAGCTTCTAAAATCAAGGAAGGTCTGGAATGAGATATTCCAAACTCTAAAAGAAAACAGTTGCAGCAAAGACTGCTATGTCCAACAAAGCTTTCTTTCACAATTAATGAGGAAATAAAAACTTTCTATGACAAGGATAAACTAAAAGAATTCATGACAGCAAGCCAGCATTACAAAGATTACTCAAAGATAAAATGCACACAAAGGAACCTAAAAACAAACACCAGAGCTTCCAAATAGATGAAGATCACTAGAAGAGCAACAACTAAATAAAAATCAAGACAGAATTAAATGTAGCAAACAAACAAAAATGGCAGGAAATCATAAATACATATTCACAATGACACGGGATATAAATGGTCTTAACTCCCCAATTAAAAGACAAAAATTAGAAGAATGGATTAAAAAACAAGATCCAACTATGTGCTGTTTGTATGAAATTTATTTCATAGACAAAGACACCCACAGTTTGAAGGTAAAAGATGGGGGGAAAAGTATTCCATGTAAGTGGAGTCTGAAAACAAGCAGGAGTAGCTATTCATATATCTGACAAAGCAGATTTCAAGCAAAAAAATCAATCAGAAGAGTCACAAAAGGCCACTATATGATGGTAAAGGGAACACTCTAACAAGATATAACAGTAAATATATCATGCTCCAAATGTCAATGCATCCAATTACATTTAAGAAAATACTATTTGATATTAAGTCCCAGATAGACCCCGAAACAATAATACTGGGTGATTTCAACACACTCTTTTCCCCAAGACAGGTTACCCAAACATTACATTAATAAAGATATTTCTAATGTAAATAATACTATAAATCAAGTGGACCTAATCGACATATACAGAATATTTCACCCCAAAACAACTGAATTTGCCTTCTCAGAAGTTCATGGAACCTTTTTCAAAATAGACCACATTCTAGGTCACAAAATAAGTGGTAGCAAATTAAAAAACTACAACAACAACAGAGAAAATCTTCTGCATCCTCTCAGATTATAAATCAACAGCAAGAAAAATAATAGAAACCACATAAACATGAATATTGAACAATACTCTTTTAAATGAACAATGGATGATAGAAGAAATGAGAAGAAATCAAGAAGTTTTTATAAACAAATGAGAACAGAGATGCCTATTAAAATCTCTGGGACAGTACGAAAGCAGTTCCAAGAGGAAATTTGTAGTATTGAAAGCCTACATTAAAAAAATGAGATACCCCTCCAAAAATATAAGCTTGTGTTTATTTCCTGGTTGCTTTTTGAAATTATGAGGATCAAGAAAGCACCAGCATCAAAACTTAGAGAATGAATGATGTTAGCAAGCTTTGGAAAAAAACCTCAGGAACAATAGTGCAGCACTCTTTTTTTTTAATTAATTAATTAATTTTTTTAGAATTTTTTACAGACTGCATTTTGATTCATTGTACACAAATGGGGTACATCATTTCCTTTCTATGGTTGTGCACGATGTAGTTTCATACCATTCGTGTAATCATACATGTACATAGGGTTATGATGTCTGTCTCATTCCACCATTTTTCAAACCCCTCCATTTTCCTCTATGTAATCTAAAGTTCCGCCATTCTTCTCTCACTCCCCACTCCCTGACCCCCATTATATATCATCATCCACTTATCAGGGAACACGTTTGACCTTTGGTTTTTAGCACTCTTTTTGTTGTTGTTCTTTTTAGATATACATGACAGTAGAGTGTATTTTGACATATTATACATACATGGAGTATAACTTATTTTAATTAGGATCCCATTCCTGTGGTTGTACTTGATGTAGAATTTCACTGGTTGCATATTCATATATGAACATAGGAAGGTTCTGTCTGATTTTTCTACTCCCATCTTTCTCCCTTTCCCCCATTCCCCTTTGTCTAATGCAATGAATTTCTATTCTTCCACCCTCCCACCCCACCCCATCACCTTATTGTGTGCCAGCATTCACATATCAGAGAACATTCAGCATTTGATTTTTGAGGATTGGCTTCTTTCACTTAGCATGATAGTCTCCAGTTCCATCCTAAAATCAGCACACGACAGTGATGCAGCCTCATCAGTGTTTTCAGCAGCTCAGTTCATAATAGTGCAGCACTCTAAGAAAAGCTCCATCATTGGTGTCTTGATGGCCCAGAAGGTGAGAAGAAATCATGTCATAGTTTAATTGGCAGTGTTTTTTCTTTTCTTTTAAAAGTGGTACAGTAAGTAGCTCTTATCCTAAAATCAGTGACCAATTAGGTAAAATATGTTAATAAAGTTGGAGACACTTAGACTAAGTAAATTAGATTATTTGATTTATTGAACAATTTTACTTTATGAAAGTATAAAGAATTAATGCCTTGTATATAATAGAGATTATTGCTGCATTTTGGAATAATGAGTGATCTACTTATTTTATACTTTTTCCTACAGTTCAGTAGGAAAAATAATTATTATTAAAAATAATAAGCTGGGCATGGTGGCACATGCCTATAATCTTAGCTACTTGGGAGGCTGAGGCAGGAGAATCACGAGTTTGAGGTTAGCCTCGGCAATTTAGTGAGGCCCTATCTCAAAATAGGCCCTGGGAATGTAGCTCAATGATGAAGTACACCTGGGTTCAATCCCTAGTAAAAAATAAAAATAAAAAATAATTAATATTTATTTTATACATATATACAAACTTTATTTGTTATTATAATAGTACTTAAAATTCAGATGGGAATCCAGGAATTAAACCATTAGGCCCTAGCACAAGCCAGAGTCAAGGTAGCGTAGGAATTTCTCTGGCCTCTCCCTTTTGTGTTTAGTCTGCTTCTCTTTGTACCTTGTTGGTTCATTGTCCCCATTTGGCTTTTTGTGAGCCTCAGCTACCACGGGTTCATTCATCTCTCTCTGACCTTTCAGCACATCAACTATGCCCTTTAATTCAAATTCCTAAGAGAGAGAGAGAACCCAATTTGCCCAATCACCCTTTGCAGGCAACACTATACAAATAGGTCTTGGCGCAAGCATCTGTGTTGACTGCCCCTGAGTCAGGAGTGCTTCAGTTGGTGAGGGCCAGGACTTGGCCCTGCCTCCTGACAGCTGGTGTGGTCACATGGTCTCTCAGCCTGGACTGTGGAATAGTCTTTCCCCCAAAGGCAGTGTGCATGTCCTATCCTTTAACATCTCTAGGTTCAGCAGTTTTAGAGGTTACCAGATGTCTTAAAATTACTTTTATCCTTAAGATAAAACTGTTTTATTTATTTTTGTTAACTAGGGATTGAACTCAGGGACACTATACTACTGAGCTACATCTCCAGCCCTTTTTATTTTTTTATTTTGAGACAGGGTCTCACTAAGTTGCTGAGTCTAGCTTGGAACTTGCAATCCTCCTGTCTTAGCCTCCAGAGTTGCCAGGATTACACATATGGACCACCAGGCCTGGCAAGATAAAAGTATCTTGAAATTCTTTAGATATTTTGTTGCTTGTAATTTTCCTTTCTGAATATTTGTACACATTCTCTATATGTTTTTCCCTTCTGCTGTCTGTTTTACCTTATTGTTTTTCTTCATCTTAAAATGTCAAATTTCCATGCATTTGATTTGAATACATACTAAGAAGTGAATTGGCATAATTTCAGTTACTGGAATTCTTTGACTTTTACTCATCTATGGGAAATCTCCCCCACCCCCTGCCCAGCATTAACTGAGCTCTAGAGTTTCAGGAGGGTGGGCCAGTGGTTGTGGACTCTATTGAATGAAAATCAGTTTATATTTTTAAAAGATCTGTTTATCTATTTTAAAACATGTAAAGCAAGAACAATTTTGCATAAATAATGGGTTTATTTTTATTCTGTTTAAGAGAGAAAGTTGGAATCTACCTTAAGTGCCACTCCTCACTAGCATTTTCTCTCTAACTGTTGTCACTTAACCCCTTCTTGGTTGTGCTCAGTCATTTTAAACCTGGGACTTTGCCATGCAGGAATTTTTTAAGGATTCCCTGAGATCAGAACAATGCCTACAAATATTATAGATTTAGGATCCAATGCCCAGCAATTTTAAGTAAAACTTCTGTTAAAAACAAAAAGACACATAGTTTTAAAAGTCAGTGTTAGTCATTTTTCTAACTCTTTTTGTAATGTTTATTTTTTAGCTTGGTCATGAGTACAGACAGTAACTCATTGGCACGTGAATTTCTAACCGACGTCAACCGGCTTTGCAATGCAGTGGTCCAGAGGGCAGAGGCCAGGGAGGAGGAGGAAGAGGAGACACACATGGCAACCCTTGGGCAGTATCTTGTCCATGGGCGAGGATTTCTGTTACTTACCAAGCTAAATTCTCTCATTGATCAGGTAACATTTTTCATCAGTATAACACAGTTGATTACCAATTGATATCTTCTGAGTTACATAGTTTCTGAGTGTCTCATGTCTCTAGTGGCCCTGTTTATGAACACATTACTTATTTGGATATTTTTCAAAATATCTGACATATCTTAAAACTTTCAAATGACCTTTCTTCTGACATGGTTTCATATATATGCTTTTTATCCTAATAGCAGTGAGATTACTATGATTATGGGTAGGCATAAAAGATTACAATTCAGAAACATACAAATTCACATTTTCAATAAGGATGAAATGTGTTTTTGAAAGGTTAAATGGGGATTGTATTTCAGGAACTTGCTAATTCTGGAGTGAAAGCAGAGAATCCTTTTGTGTAAACCAATAATTACTGAGTCCTTCAGTTTGTATTCCTCTAGTTTTTCATACATTGTTCTTTTTGCTTGAAGCAGGGCCATGTGTTTTTGCTGCTTCCTAGTTACAGAATTAACAGTTTCAAAGCTAGTTGGGGCTAGAAAGACGTCTTCATCTAACCTTTTGTAGATGAGAGAACAAATCCAAAAGCACTAAGCAGCTCACTCAAAGTTAACTTGAAGCCAAATATGACTTATTAAATATTTCATTTTAGTAGGAAAAAATGTTATTTTATGAAAGAAAAGCTCTGCAATCTGCTTTCAGGGACCAACTGGTGTGCTCAGATAATATTTCAGTTACCGTGGATTTAAAACAGTAAGGTTCTGTAGCATCAACGTGACATTGTTTAACATGTTGAATGTTACTGGCTTTACACATGCACTTAGCCATCACTAAAAATTTCTTTGCTGTGAATGCATTTTACTAATAAATACTTGTATTGAGTGAATGCAGAGATTTAAGATTGAGCAATGCCTGTTTTCACCGTAGGCTGAGCAGCCTACCAATGTGAACTCTGGAAGCATTTGTTCATTGGCATCCACCTGTCAAGGGGCTTTTCAGGACACTTGCAGTTTGAATGTATTTCTATTCTTCATGAATGTGATTTGTTAAGTGTGTGATTGGATGTAATTTTATATATTTGTATGACTTTTCTGTAAATAGGTTTTAAAATCAGAAAAAAATTAGACCATGTGTAATAATTTTTTTATTTTGAAGTTTTGATTAAATGCATAGCATGCTCTGTTTATCTTTTTACCCCATATTTTTAAATACAGTGCTTTCTCTGTCTTTTCAAGATACCATGTGAGTAACATCAGCAATAAAAAATATACTCAGGAATAAATTTAATAAAATGTATGCAATACTTCTCCTTGGAATTCAATAAAATACTCTTGAGAAAAAATAAAGGCGTCCCAAGTAAATGATGAACTATATAATTTTCATATGTTGAAAGAATCAATAGTATAAATGCCATTCTCTGGTAGTCAGTGATGTTGAGTGCTTTTTCACGGGCTGGTGAACCATTTGTATACTTTCTTTTGTTGAAGAATTGTGCCATTTTTAAGGCCAGGTTTTTTGTTCATTATCTGTCATAGAACTTCTTTATGTATTCTGGATACTAGTTTGTTGGGTTGCTAATAGTTTCCAGTTAAGAAAGTATTTTATGATAAAGAGACTACCTTTTATGTCATAATGTATCTTATGTATTATTAAGTGATTAAAATTTTTCAAGTTGTAACTGCAATAATATTTTTTCCTATGGTAATTTTTTTTTATCCCTTTCTTTTATCTGAGTTACTTTTTGGAATATCTAATAGCAATGATAGCAGGAATAGTAGATGTTTTCTTTGGATTGAAAATATATATAGGGTTTACTGGGTTGGGGATGAAGCTCAGTGGTAGAGTATCTGCCTAGTGTTTCCGAGAAGGCTGTAGTTTAACTTCCTGTGCCGCAAAAAATAAATAAATAAATAAATAGAAAAAGAAAAAGGAAAAAGGGCTTATTAACATTTGAGTGTTCTGATTAAGAAATAAGAGAACGATCCTTGAATCTATAAGATGTCATCATTTAAGATAAAATCTAAACACAAAGCATGCATTTCCAGAGAAACTTGTGCTTTTGAATTTGCTTCTCAACAGGGAGAGCACTTCTGGGACACTATGGGGAGGAGGCAAGGTAAGCCCTTGCCCACCCCCTCTAGTCCTTTTGCCTTATTAGTAGATATTTAATAGAAAGTCTAGACAGACTTGATTGAAATATAATCAATATACATCAAATATAGTAAATACACAGATATTAAGCGTAGAGTTGCATGAATTTTGACAAATGCTTATTCCTATGTAAATCAATGTTTAAACATTTCCATCACACTAGAAAGTTTAGACATGCCCTTTTTTTAGACATCATCTTCCCTTCACCTTCTGCAAGACAACCACTTGCTGATTTCTAGCATCTAAGTGTAGTTTTGCTTGTTCTAAAACTTGGCATCAGTGAAATCATGTGATGTGTACTCTTTCTTGTTTCTCTGAGATTCTTGTGTCCATGTTGCTGCATGAATCACTAGTTCACTACTTTTCATATGTGATTAGTATTTGTTATATGGATATACCTCTATTTAGTTTGCCATTCTCCTGTTTAACCACTTGGGTTGTGTGCATTTGGTTATTATGAATACATCTGCTGTGAATATTCTTGTAAAAATCTCTGTGTGGTGTGTTTTCATTTCTCATGGACAACTATCTAGTCATGCAATTGCTAGGTCAAAGGTTAGGTGTTTGCTTAATCTTATAAGAAACTGTCAAACTATTTTCAGAGTAGTTGTACCATTTTTTATTCTCACCAGCAATACATGAGAATTCCAGTTGTTCTATAGCCTGTCTAATATTTGATATTGCCAGTTTTCTTAGTGTTTGTTATTCTTAAATGAATATGAGATAGTAATCTCATTGTGGTTTTAATCTGCATTTCTCTGACAACTAACGATATTGAGCACTTTTTTATGTGCTTATTAGACAGGTATATACAAAGCGTCACTCCTTACCCATGGGTGATACATCGCAAGACCCTCTGTGGATACCTGAAACATGAATAGTACCAAACTTTCCCTACATTGCTTTTTCCTATATTTAAATATTTGTGTTAAGGTGTAATTTATAAATTACACACAAGAGATTAACAGCAATAATAATGAAGTAGAGCAATTGTGATAATATACTATGTTATTAAAATTGGTGAGTTATTTCTGGAATTAAGCATTAATATTTTCAAACTGTGGTTGCCTGTAACAAAAGTACAGGAAGTGAAACCACAGATAAGGGCAGACTGTTGTATCTTCTTTTATGAATATCCAAGCTTTGTGCCATTTTTAAGGTCTGATCATTTGATTATCATCCAGTCACAGTTCTTTTTGTATTCTAGATACATGTCTTTGTTGGGTTCCAAATGGTTTTTATGGCTTTTTTATTTATTAACAGTGTCTTTAGAAAAGCAGATTTTTCTCCTTTATAGTTACTTTGTTGTGTGTCCTAAGAAATTTTTGTCTTGCAACTCCAAAGTTGCAAGATATTCTTCTAGTTTTCTTTTTTTTCCTAAAAGCTTTCTAGTTATTGCTTTTACCTTTAAGTTTGTGATCCAGGTTGAGTTAATATTTGTGTGTAGTGTGAGACAGGAGTTGTGGTTCCTTCCCACTCCTTCCCATGTAGTTGCCCACTTGTTCTGGCACCCTTTCTTCTTATCAGCCTGCATTTCACAATGGATATCTTTGGTGCCTTTGTTGAAAATCAGTTGACCATATCTGTATGATCTCCTTCTGGACTTTCCTCTCTGTCTTATTGATCTTTCATCTCTTCTTTCCCCAATACCATACTATCTTGATTACTGTAACTTGTATAAAAGAGGTCTGGAAACTAGGTAGTGAAGCTCTCCAATTTTATTCTTGTTTTTCAAGAATGTTTTCTGTTCTATGTTCTTTACAGTTCCATACAAATTTTGGCCAGCTTTTCATTTCTACAAAGGTGCACATTCTTATTTCACTCAGGGTGATGTTGAGTCCATAAATCACTTTGGAAAGAATTGACGACAATGTTCAGTTCCATGAACTTGGTATAAATCTTGTTTATTTGTGTCTTCTCTAACTTCTCTGCAATATTTTATGGTTTTTGGTGTATAGAGTTCTTACACATTCCTTGGTTAAATCTACTCAAAATATTTTATTCTTTTTTGATGCTGTCATAAATGACATTTAAATTTTTTATTTTCCTATTTTTTGCTTATAGAAATATGACTACTTTTTGTATATTGACCTTGTGTCCTGTCCCTTTGCTAAATTCACTTACTAAATCATGAAATTTTTCTGTAGGTTCCTTAGAATTTTCTGTGTAAATAGTCATATCATCTGTGATTTAATGATAGTTTCACTTCTTTTTCAACTTTATTTTCTTGCCTTTTGGGCTGAATTTTAGTTCAAAGGCAGGTGGAAGAGGTGAAAGTGAACATCGTGGCCTTGGGTCTGACCTGGGGGAAAGCATGCAATTTCATCATTGAGTGTGATGTGGGTTCTTGGTGTTTCTTAGATACCTTTGATCAGAATGGGGAATCTCTTCCACCTTAAAGTGGTTTCCATGTAATATTTGGTAGCAATGGTTTCTAATTTTTTCTATACCCTGATTGTAAATTTATAACTGCATTCCTACACAATAGATAGAAAATAACAATGATCTAATGCCAACAGTATATCAAAATTGGACTAGTATATATAACCATGTGATATAAATAATAGTTTTTAAAATTTCAGGGTTATATAATCTTCATTCCTATTCAAACTCTATGGATATGTGATAAAATTGGTTACTTTGCTGAGTAAAGTATGAAGTTTTACTGAAGGATGTTATACATTGTTGAATAAAATTTAATTTAGACATTTTAATAGATTTATCTTCAGCTATTTTCTGTGTAAGATACTTAAATCTTCTTATATGTTTGTACTGTTATCTATAGTAATGCATAATTGACCCATCTGTAGTGATACAGAAAATAAATATAATAGAAAAATACAAGACTTTTAAGAGTGTGGCTACACAATTCACTCAGCAGACCATTAAGTACCCACTGTGGGCCAGCAGAGATGAAAACAGAGGCTGTCTTTACCCAGAGTGCTTAGCTTTTGAGGAGACAGACCGATGGAGTGATAACAAAAGGGGGGAAGTGTTCGGGAAGTGCAGAGGACCGTCTTCAGGAAGTGCTTCTCGGAGATCAGGCCTCCCAGTGTAAAGCAGGAGGAAGCCTAAGGACAAGGAACCACAAGTGCAGAGACATCAGAGCTGGAGAGAGAACAGTACATTCAGTGAACTGCAGGGGACTCCAAGTTGACAGCTCAGGCAGGGCTCAGCTAGAGTGGCTACCTTGGCTCCTTGTGATGTCAGCTGGGCCCACATCTGGATTCGAAGTCAGCAGATTGACTGAGGGCTGTTGGATGGGGCTCTTGGCTAGGCTGCTTCTGTTCTCACCCATATGACTTCTCATCTCTCAGTAGACTCTTTACATGGTGGTGGAAGCATTCCAAGAGGGCGAGGGAGAAGCTGCAAGAAGTCACATAACGTTACTTTGGTTTCTTTCTATGGGTCAAAGCAAATCATGAGGCCAGTTCTGATTTAAGGGATGGAGAAATAGACTCCATCCCTTGACAGAAGGAACTTCAGTTAGTTAATAGCCATGTTTCATGTACATAGTGTCTTCTCTGGCCAATATTGGTAGGTCATATTTCTGTAGGTTGGACAACCTAGAGATAACCAGAGAGTGGATCAGTGTGTGGCATGTGGGAAATTTCCACTTAACTGGAATGAGGATGCATCCTTTTCCCCTAGATACCATCCATGCCTTTTGCGTATCCAAAGGATGTTGAGAGATAAAACTAGAGGTATTCTGAAACAGAGGACTGCAATTTCTAGTCTTCCAGGGTGCCCACAAACAATAGAAAAAGATTTGATAATTTCCTAAAGGACAGAATTAAATGTGGGGTTTCTTTGGGATCAGAAAGGATAAATAAACCTGGGAATATACAATACCTAAAAAAAGGAATAGGTCCAGTGGATTAGGGAGCACTGCCTTGGTGATGAATAGAATGGTGTTAGAAATGATGGTAATTGAGTGTAAAATGAGATTTGTTTCCTCACTATTGCATTAGTCTGTCCGATGGTCTTGGGATCCTCTTCAGAACTACAATTTCAGCAGAGGGCACGAAAACCAAAAATCTGCTCTTGCTACAGTATCATCCTTTTGAAAGGCTCTTAGTTTCTAACAACTATCCACTTGGTGAAGTGGGACCAATAGGCATGCAGATTTGAGGAGGGGAGCGGTTGTCTTGGTTTGGGGGGGAAGGAGAAGCTTCTCAGAATAGGTACTGCCAGGGCTGGACTTAGCTGCATGTGGGGGGAGCCAGGGGTGTTCCAGACCTCTTGTGGCAGGAATGTCTGTTCCCACAGTCATGGTGATTTTGCCACTGTGCTGTTATGGAGCAAGAGCTAAATTCCTAGGGCAACATGTCCTGCAGAGCTGCTTCACATGCATTTGAGGTTTGCGAGCTCCTTAGACTGCTACTGGTCCATCTGTTGAAGATAAAGAGCAGGTTAGGAGGACTTTCAGAAATGATGGACTAAATAGTGGTTTACTCTTTCCAAAGTTTACATTACCTCCCCTCCTTTGACTCTTTAGCCTGCTGTGATGGGTCTTGCCCCCTAGTCACGCCATTAAAGCTGCATTTGGGGCTGGGGATGTAGTTCAGTTGGTAGAGTGCTTGCCTTGCAAGCACAAGGCCCTGGGTTCAATCCCTAGCACCTAAAAAACAAAACAAAACAAAACAAAAAACCCCCTGCATTTGTTAAGGTCACCAGGGACCCTGCTCTTGCCTTTCAAGCCTTTTAAATGCCTTTCAACCATCATCTGACACAGTTCAAGAATAACAGCTTCGACCCTGCTGACTCTCCTTTCTTTTCCTGAATTGCTTTCTTCATTGATTCCTCAGGTTCCACTTCTCTTTTGCCAGGCTGTTTCTTAATCTCTTCTGCTTCCTAATCTCTTAGGTTCTGCTCACCCTGAAGTCTTTAAAAACCTCCAGAGGACTGGGAGATAGCTCAGTCGGTAGAGTGCTTGCCTTGCAAGCACAAGGCCCTGGGTTCAATCCCCAGCACTGCAAAAAAAAAAAAATAATAATAATAATAAAAATAAAAAACAACCTCCAGAGCTCAAGCCACATCAGGCTTCTTGCCATTGTGCACATTCTCTCTGGGAGACCTCACATACGTCCTTGACTTCCACCCCATGATTCCCAGGTGTTTTTGTGCATATGGATTTCTTAAGTTCTAGATATATATAGTTTTTGTCTACTAAAATGCATTTGGATATTCCACAGGCATCTAAGACTCAAAAATTCTAAAAAGTGAATCCATTGTCTCTACCCGGACCCAATATCACTCGTAAATTTCCTGTCTTGGTGAATTCATTATCAGCCACCTGGTTGCCTACCAAAAACCTATGAGAAGTCTTTAGACCTTTTCTCTTCCCACCCTTATGCTTCATAGTAAATCAACTGTGAGCAATTTTAGTCCTACCTTACACTTTCTCAAATATCTCTCTACCGTTTCTGTTGTCAGAATACTTTACAGTCACCATCTGTCTTGTTGGACATTGTGTCTGTGCCTCTAACATTAACTGCTCCCCTTAACAAATCTGATAGGCTGGTGTAAGGAATAACTTCCAACTTGATTGGCCATTAAATCAGTCATTAAGTCTTTGACCACCTGCAGCCCAGGGGGCCCAGGTGTCACTCTCAAGTTCCAGTCCTACTTCCATACTTGTAATAATGATTGCTCCTTTTTCTGAACTCCTAAACTGATCACCTGTACCACACCTGGGGACTTACTTATACTCCATGCCTTCTGTTGTTCTTGTTTGTATGTATTTTATGGACCAAATGAGGGGACCTTCTCCAGGGCTTGGATCATTTACTCCAGAAAGGGTAAGACAGCAAGTCCTGTGGATATAAGTGTGCAGTCAATAAATATTTATTAGATTACCTTCACTAATAAATCTTTTTCTCTTTTATATATTATTTATTAATAGCATTAGTTTCTTTTTAAATTTATTTTTTTCTGAGTTTCCCATTTAACTGCATGAAGACTTAAAAATTTCCAGTAACTTCTTGTTATTATTTTGCTAATTAATAGGGCTTAACTTTTCATTTTCACCTAACAAATCTGTTTTTTCATAGGTAGGTGAGGAATTCTTGCAAGGTGCATGGTAGTAATAAGAGCTGTTTTTGGAAATAACAGCAAGAATGTGCTAAATACCAGCAAATACTCTCACATTCTTCTGTCATTGGAAGGGCCTATAAATGGAAAAGAATCACAGTTTTATTTAGACTTAAGATAGGTTAATTTGATTCCTTGCTTCTCAAATGGAACTCTTCAGCAAAAAGGATTTTTTGGTTCAATTTAAGACAAGGTATTAGGAAGGAAAGTATCTCTTGCCCTTAGAACACGAGGACTCTTGTTTCTGACAGGCATTGACGTGCCGAGAAGAACTCCTGACTCTGCTTCTGTCGCTGCTTCCCCTGGTGTGGAAGATCCCTGTTCAGGAGCAGCAGGCAGCAGGTATGAGTCCCCTCAGCCTGTCACGGCATCATCGACATTCCACTGGGAAAAAACTCCACAGAAAAGCTACTTCTGCCTGCAGAGTTGGTGCAGCTTCAGATTCTGCATATTTCAACCATGATTTCTTGTATACTTAATATGAAAAATTCTTGGGCTGGGGTTGTGGCTCAGTGATAGAGCGCTTGCCTAGCATGTGTGAGGCACTGGGTTCGATTCTCAGTACCACATATAAATGAATGAGTAAAATAAAGGTCTATCAACATCTAAAAAAGTATTTAGAAAAAGAAACAGAAAAATTCTTTAGCAAGCACATTTTTATTCCTTCTAGTAATATAAAAACCCCGGTGTTTCTTAGGGGATTACTCAGTATAATGATGATTAGAAAATACATGAAGAAGCAGAGCACTTTTCAGAGAGAGTAAACCTAGGTACAACACTTCAGAAAAATGGACAGTGGAAAGTTTGAAGAAAGAAATTAAAGTTTCTTTGCTTAAAGATTGCTGTCTGCTACCAGTTCTCCAGAAATGACTTGCAGTGTTTGCTTTAGTTTATCTAATGTTGTTTCTAAAGGATAAGTTTGAAATAATATTTTTTTTCAAAACTGTATAGAGTTATTATACTTAAAGCCAATAGATATTTTTATCTTCTGATTTAAAAAATATATATATATATAAATACATGAAACTTTAAATGTTTCACTGGAAGAATTAGCAGTTTTCCCCTTTGACCGTTTCTGGGAAATGTGAATTGTGAAATGCTTGAGAATCTCTCAGGTTAAAAGAAAAAAGTCCGTCTGTGTTATATTTTAATGCCTTGTATTTTTAGTAAATTTCTCATATGGGCTCTTTTTAGGGAGTTATCTAAGGTCTTGTAATATTATTGTTTTACTCTCTGCTCTTATTTTCTTCTGAATTTTTAGAATTCAGAAATTGTTAGTCATGTAAGAAATTTGATTAGTGTCTTTTTAGGGACATTTTCTTCATCGCCTATATTTTTTGCTTCAATGGAATTGGTCAGACTCCTTTTAATTTTTCCTCTCATTTGTTTGTTTCCCTCTCCTAAGTAAAGCACAGTTCTTTAATTTACACATTTTTATTCACTCTAAATTGCAACTACATTTGTCACATAGATCTTGTTACATATTGCAAAGGGAAAGATCAATTTAATTATCTTTTTAGTAGAGAGGATTCATTCATTTTTCCAAGAAGTTGCCATTGAGTGCTGACCACAGGACAAACCCTAGGCTGGTAGGGACTGAGGATGAAACAGTAATGTTCACATCTTGTGCCTAGTTCAGTGTATGAGGCTCTTGAGAAATATTTTGAATTAAGAACTCAACCTCAGTCTTGATGAACATTTGATATATACTATATGATTTTGAACTAATTTTGGAAAAATATTAAAGTTCTTAAAGGCTATAAACTAACTTCTCAAACTTCTCAAACTTCTTTTGAGAACATAATCTATCCCTGTGTCTTTAATTGTGACACTGCTGGAAGTTTGTAAAGTGGTGTGGACAGCAGCACTAACTACCAGATAGAGTCTCTTATGTTGCAGTTAAAGCACAATATATGGTTTTACATCCTAGTCTCCTTTTAGTTTCCAAATCAGTTGGTATCCTTTGAGCTAATGCCACCTGGTGTTTAGAATGAGAAGGATAAGTATGTGAAGAAGTAACTCAGAGATGGCATAAGTGAACAGCCCATAGCAAAATCATGCTGAGGCTAGACTCCTGCGGTGAACAGTGGGTAAGTGGGAGGGTCACTGTCTGAACAAATAGAGTCTAACAAACATGCTGAAGTGTTCTGAATCTTCTTTCTTCGTTTCATTAGATTTTAATTTGCCATCATCATCTGATATAATCCTGACCAAAGAAAAGAACTCAAGTTCGCATAGATCTACTCAGGAAAAATTATGTTTAGAAGGAAGTGCCCCTCCTGGTCAGGTTTCTACAAAAGTAAATTCTTTTCGAAAAAGCAAACGACATCGTAAAAGTACTCATCGCTATTCTATAAGAGAGGCTCGAAAGACACAGCTCTCCACCTCCGACTCAGAGGGCAACTCAGATGAGAAAAGCATAGCAGTGAGCAAGCACAGAAGGCTCCATGTGCTGCAGCGTTTCATAACCCAGTCTCCTGAAGACCACCTTTCAGCTAAACTCAACTCCTCTGCAACCAAAGAGCAGGTGTCTCCTGACACCATGGCTTTGAAAACCTCCACAGAGACTATTCCGAGGCAGGAGTCAAACGCAGACATTTTAAGTGAGCCAGCTGCCTTGTCTATTCTCAGTAACATGAATAACTCCCCATTTGACCTATGTCATGTTCTGTTGTCTTTACTGGAAAAAGTTTGTAAATTTGACATTACTTTGAATCATACTTCTGCCCTTGCCTCCAGTGTAGTGCCCACACTGACTGAATTCCTAGCAGGCTTTGGGGACTGCTGTAATCTAAGTGACAAGTTGGAGAGTCAAGTGGTTTCTGCAAGTTGGACCGAAGAACCTGTGGCTTTGGTTCAGCGAATGCTCTTTCGAACAGTGTTGCATCTCATGTCAGTAGATATTAGTGCTGCAGAGGTGATGCCAGAAAGTCTTAGAAAAAACTTAACTGAATTGCTTAGGGCAGCTTTAAAAATTAGAACTTGCTTAGAAAAGCAGCCTGACCCTTTTGCACCAAGACAAAAGAAAACACTACAGGAGATCCAGGAGGGCTTTCTGTTTTCACAGTTTCGTCACAGAGCCCTTCTGTTACCTGAGCTTCTGGAGGGAGTTCTGCAGATCCTGATCTGTTGTCTTCAGAGTGCAGCTTCAAATCCCTTCTACTTCAGTCAAGCCATGGACTTGGTTCAAGAATTCATTCAGCATCAAGGATTTAGTCTGTTTGAAACAGCCGTTCTTCAAATGGAATGGCTAGTTTCAAGGGATGGTGTTCCTCCTGAGGCCTCAGAACATCTGACAGCCCTAATAAATAGTGTGATGAAAATCATGAACACTGTGAAAAAAGTAAAATCAGAGCAACTTCATCACTCAGTGTGTACAAGAAAAAGACACAGACGCTGTGAGTATTCTCACTTTATGCATCATCACCGAGATCTCTCTGGACTTCTGGTTTCGGCTTTTAAAAACCAGCTCTCCAGAAACCCCTTTGAAGAGACTGCAGATGGAGATGTCCATTACCCCGAGCGCTGCTGTTGTATTGCAGTGTGTGCACATCAGTGCCTGCGCTTACTGCAGCAGGCTTCTCTGGGCAGCACCTGTGTCCAGATTCTGTCAGGCATTCACAGCGTTGGAATATGCTGTTGTATGGAT
Organism: Sciurus carolinensis; assembly: GCF_902686445.1. Classification (NCBI taxonomy): domain Eukaryota; kingdom Metazoa; phylum Chordata; class Mammalia; order Rodentia; family Sciuridae; genus Sciurus; species Sciurus carolinensis. Next base: position 3,795,141 of record NC_062224.1, on the reverse strand, counting down.
CCCAAATCTGTAATCACCCCTTTGCTGCATGCTTTTAAATTGCCAGCCCTGAAAAATTTTCAGCAACATATATTGAATATCCTTAACAAACTTATTTTGGATCAGTTAGGAGGTGCAGAGATATCACAGAAAATTAAAAAAGCATCTTGCAACATTTGTACTGTTGACTCTGACCAGCTGGTCAAGTTAGAAGAGACCCTGCAGGGCAGCTTGTGTGATGCCCAGCCTTCCTCAGGTTCACTCAGTCCATCTTACAGATTTCAAGGGATCCTGCCCAGCACTGGATCTGAAGACTTGCTGTGGAAATGGGATGCGTTAGAGGCTTATCAGAACTTTGTTTTTGAAGAAGACAGATTGCATAATATACAGATTGCAAATCACATTTGTAACTTAATCCAGAAAGGCAATGTAGTTATTCAGTGGAAATTGTATAATTACCTATTTAACCCTGTGCTCCAGAGAGGAGTTGAACTGGCACATCATTGTCAACACCTCGACATTACTTCGGCTCGAACTCCTATGTGTAGCCACCTGAAACAGTGTCTGCCACAGGAAGTGCTTCAGGTTTATTTAAAAACTCTGCCTGTCCTGCTTAAATCCAGGTTTGTGTGTGTATACATGTGCTGACATGTTTTCTTATGGATGCTTTTGAATGTGTGATAAAACGTATGCATTTGAACTTCTAACCCTCATATCTCCAGGGCCTTATCAGTAGCCTAAACCATATTTACTGTTGTCTTTTCTGATTTGATTTTAGTTTCAACAAAAAAAACTCCCACCTCTTGCCATATTTGAAACAGCTTATTTATTTATTTTGACTGGAGGTAGTGATAAAGGAGAGGATAGTCATTGAATTTAGTTTCTCAATGGAAAAAAAGTAAAGTTTAGATATATTTCTGGGGAGAGGGGAGATGTAACACAGATATCCAAGGGCAAGGGCCAAGTTTAATTGTGTTTATTGATGAAATATTATTAGCCATTAAAAATGCTTACAAATTTTATGCTGGGACAAGGGAAAATGCTTATAATATTTTGTGGGTAAAATATACAAAATTTCAAATAGTACTCACTCATTTACAACCATATAAATATGTACATACATAAGATGATAATTATATATTAAAGAAGTGATATTAAGGGAATTGTTATTTTTAAATATCATATTTGCATTTATTACCTAAGCAATGCATGTAGAGAAATAAGAAAATACAGAAAAACAAATAAGAAATTAAAATTACTTGTAAACCCACCAGTGATTTTCTAGATTTTGTGATTGCCAAGTCTGATATGTTTAAAAAATAATTTTATAAATAAAGCTTGCTTCTGGTAGGTAGAGTAGCCTTTCAAATTAATGCTTCTACCACTCTTAAAAACTTGTAGCAAAATAAATAAAAACTATCTTTACTATTTTCATGTGTGGCATTTTGGGGTTCATCTTAACAGAACCACTTTAAAACTGATACTGATACTAAATCATTTTTTAAATTTTGAACCTTTTGACATTGTTTGAATAGAACTGACTTTGAAAGTTTTATGACTCTTAGGTATGTTTGTGGGCAACCTGGAACTTTGCAAAGTAAGGACTGAGCATCACTGAGCCAATTTATATTCTGTGACTAGAGTAGTTCCAGTGACCTAGACACAGGTCTCACTGAGGCAGAGCTGGACTCTCCTCTCTCCACCCACTTTGTATATTTTTTGCTGGGCTGGAGATGGAACACAGGTCCCTGCCTGTGGTGGGCAAGTCCCTACAGGTGAGCTGTATCCTGGTCCCCTGGAATCCTTGTCTAGTAGTCAGGGTCTGTCTATTCTGATCAACTGGCCACATTAAAAACAGCTGCAGAGAAACTCATGCAATACTGAATCTCCACCTGCGAGTAAAATCTTCTGAGGAGAATTTCAACTCTGTGGTGTGATTCTTTACCTTTTTGACATATAGATGTAAAACAAATGAAAAGTGATGAATGAACCGTTAGGCAGAGGAACAAATGAACAAACGCCAAATGCTTGCCTGCTAGTGGGGCATCTGCCGCTGGTGTGATGGGGGTTGGAGTAGAATTTACATAGAATTTGGAGAAAAATAGTCTTCCCTGATTTGCTTCTCTTAATTTGGGTTGCATGTAATCCTTTCTTTTTAAGTAGTTTCAGAGCCGTACATGCAGTGTTTGAAGATGGATTTGAGAGTAATTCTAAAGTAGCTTGAGGTTCTGGCCAATATATAAGAACTTTACCAGATGATTAATAAATCAAATTAGGTAGTATTAAGTATATACCACATGCAGCAATGCCATATTTAAGTAACTTATGTACCTATTTATAAATGATGTTTATATATGTATATATATATAAACCTTTTTTTTTTTCATTTCTCTCACAGGGTAATTAGAGATTTGTTTTTAAGTTGTAATGGAATAAATCAAATAATTGAATTAAATTACTTAGATGGTATTCGAAGTCATTCCTTAAGAGCATTTGAAACTCTGATACTCAGCCTAGGGGAACAACAGAGAGATGCCTCCACTCCGGGTGTCGATGGATCACGTGCTGAAGAGCAGGAGCCCTCATCCTCAAATGCAGGGGCCCCCTCCCATAGCCAGCAGGCTTATTCAGATTCTCCTCAGAGTCTCAGCAAATTTTATGCTGTTCTCAAAGAAGCTTATCCAAAGAAGCGGAAGACTGTTCCCCAAGATGTTCACATCAATACCATAAACCTCTTCCTCTGTGTGGCATTTTTATGTGTAAGTAAAGAAGCAGAGTCTGATAGGGAGTCCGCCAATGAGTCAGAAGATACTTCTGGCTACGACAGTACAGCCAGCGAGCCTTTAAGTCATGCACTACCATGTTTGTCTCTTGAGAGCCTTGTCTTGCCTTCTCCCGATCGTATGCACCAAGCAGCAGACGTGTGGTCCATGTGTCGTTGGATTTACATGTTGAGCTCAGTCTTCCAGAAACAGTTTCATAGGCTTGGTGGTTTCCAAGTATGCCATAAGTTGATATTTATGATAATACAGAAAATATTCAGAAGTCATGAAGATGACCAAGGGAAAAGACAGGGAAATATAAATGTGAATGAAAACCAAGACTTCATCAGAACTTCTCAGCAGGTGAAAGCAATGAAGGAAGATTTATCATCTTTGACTACAACACAGGACCACACACCATCTGATCTGCAGGGGTTAAGAATCAGGGCTGACAGTTTAGGTGCATCAGAATCACAACATATTTCTTCCATAAACATGAACCCCATTTCACCTACTGAAGCTGCTCCTGAGGAAGCAAAGGTGTTGAGGAGTCGAGAAAGTGAAACCGCACTTCAGAGCATACGACTTTTGGAAGCTGTTCTGGCCATTTGTCTTCATAGTGCTAGAACCAGTCAACAAAAGATAGAATTGGAGTTACCTCATCAGGTAATACTTGGTTCTTAGTCCAGTTCTTTGTGTGTGTGTGTGTATGTGTGTTTAAAAGTCTTGATTTACTATTTTATACTTAAAAAACTTTTACATTTTGAGAAGTTCCTGTGTGCCTAGCACAGTTCCAGCTATCGTGGAAGGCACAAAGAACCACATGCCCCAGCTTGCGCCCTAAAGACCCTTACAGTTTAGTTTGTAATGCAAAAGCCCATGTGAAGCAGTTCATGTATTTAGCGTCAGGTGAGTGATCATGCACATTGTGTTTCAGAGTTCACAGTCTTGGTGTGACACTGTTGGGTGCCCTGCCTGGATGCCCCCACCTTGATGTATGTGCCAGTGTCCTCGTCCTCACGTCTTGTCTGTACACGTTTCTTGTGTTGGGCACCCGTCCGCTGTGGACTGCTTCTCTCTTCTGAGGATTGCCTTGGCTGATAGGATGCTTTGTCCAAGCAGAGTGCTTACCACCAGGGGCTGTCGGATGTGACTCTGGGGGTGAGGACAGTCTCTGTGGTACACTCGAGGCTCCAGAACTTTCCATGGAATGAGCTAGATTTTTCCTGAAACCACATCTTTGTTTGTATTCTCCTGACCTCTTCTGCATCTGGCACATCCTGATGAATTTCTTCTGAGAGCACCTCGTACCTAAAAGACATTCATAATCTCAGGCCCTGCTACTAAGGAGCTCTGGAATATGGCAGATCTGATCTCTTACAAATGTGTCCCTTAATGTTATTTCAGCCAGTGAGCTCTTACTCTCATGTCAGCCTCCATGTAGCCTCCTGTCTAAAACATCTTCATATTTCCATATTGTTCTTAGTTGAAATCCACACTACTTAGCCTGGATACACAACCTTCACAATCTGCTCAGCTTCCTTGTGCAGTCTCCCACTCTGCTGCAGTCAGCCGTACGGAGCTGCTCTTCTTTGCCATTGCTTCTGGGGAAGTGTGTGTGTTCTTGTCCTGGCATAGTCTCTCTCTCCTTCTGTCCCAGTGCCTGATGTTTCCTGCTTATTCTCCATCATCCTATGTAGCTCCTCTGGGGCACTTGGTCTCTCAGGCACCTACTGTTTTCTCTTCTCAGAGAATTTTGCTCACAGCTCTAATACAGTTGTCGTCCTCCCTTGTTGGTACCTGTTTCTCAAGGCAGACAATAACTCCTTAGACAGGTTGGTTTCTTCTTCATCTTCATGGTCTCACAACCTATTTTTTAGAAATAGGTGAGATAATCCTCTTAGTCCTGCTTCTGAGTTCTGATTAGAACTTCTTAGAATCTTAAGGACCCCCTAAGAATAAGCAATAAGTGTTTTAGGCAGCTTTTTCACTGCTGTTACCAAAAGCCCTGACAAGAACAATTGGAGAAGGAAAAGTTTATTTTGGGCTCACTTCCTCCAGCCACACCCTGCCTGCCTGTGGGTACCACCCAGTTAATCCCTGTCAGGTTAAGGTTAGGCCAAGGCTCTCATAACCCAGTCTTTTCACTCTGAACTTCTTGCATTGTCTCACACTTGAGTTTGTGGAGGTGGGGACACCTCATATCTAAACGGCAACAGTAAGGAATTTGTAAACTCTAAAGATGGTTAATTGAAAGTATGAAGTTTCAAGGAATAATCTTTGTGACAATCCGTTTATGGTAATTGAACCTTAAAAACAAGTAATGTATTTGATAAATAAAAATGTTATTAACTTGAACATAGAATGTTTGGATAAGAAAGCTCAAAATTTATAGTCACTTTACCTTGATATCTGTGAATAAATGGGTTTTCTGAAATTATTTTGTCACTATTCTGTTAAAAGCATGTTACTAATATTCCTAGTCTCTTTTATTTTACCTTAGAACTTGTCTGTGGAAAATATATTGTTTGAAATGAGGGACCATCTTTCCCAGTCAAAGGTGACTGAGACAGAATTGGCAAAACCTTTATTTGATGCCCTGCTTCGAGTTGCCCTGGGGAACCACTTAGCAGATTTTGAACATAACGAAGCTGTGACTGAGAAGGTATGAATCTGTATGGTTGTGTTACTGGGGTATGGCTAGCAGAGGCAGGCCTGTGAGATGGGACTGGGAGGTTGGTGAACGTGGTTCTTAGAACAGAGGGACCCAGATTTAGTCACATGAGTTCCATGGGGTAGTGTTTCATCTTACCTTACCACAAAACAGGAGAACAATATGACCTGCTTTCCTTAATCTAATCTGGAAATTCATTGAGTATTACTCCTAGTAAAACAAATATATGATTTGATTTGATAAGTCTTACATATAACTGAGTTTATTAAGTGGTAATTTAGAGATGGTAAGATTCAGTTATCTAATCTGGTCCTATATTGATGCAGCTGACATTTACAGAACTCTACTCATTATTAATTTTAAATCACTCAACATGAAAATGACTAGTACTTGCACAGAAAATGGCAATCATAGTATTTTAGCGTTTGGTGTTAACATTATTTTTCTAAAGTAACTTAAAATTTTTTTTTCCTGTAACTTTGTGATGAAGTTATTTCATTTCTTCTTTCATGTTTATTTTATATTTATTTAATTATCACTAATCTTCATATAACTTCTCTTTGGCCTAGTGCTAGTCAGTAGATAGATGAGATGTTTAATAATCTTTTCCCAAAATACGTTACTGTTTGCCATAACTTTTAAAACCTAATGAAATAGATATTAATGCCTTCATCTTATCATTGAATCAATTGGTTAACTATAAAATGTTAAAGTAAACACATGTTCTAAAGTGAAGATATCTATAGCATTTTCATAAGAAAATGTCTTGTCACTTTCTGTGTTACAACAGAAAGTTATTACTGGGACTCTTAATTTTTGAGATTCTTGTATGTGGACAATAGCATTCAGAAATCCTCACTTCCTTTGAAAAATTGCCTTATCTTCTATGGTTAACTAATTTATGAAGTATTATTTGTAATAAACTTTGAAAAAAATTTCCACTAGCAAATAAATAATTTATATTAACATTAGTGTGAAGTATAAGTCCACCTCCTAGTGGTCTTCTTTGTTGTATAACTAGAATAAAATTTCTCACGTAGGTGTATTTTTCATGGAAACTAAGATGACCTATCTGTTAGAAACCCATTTAAATGAGTGTGAAATTGTCTGAAAGGTACTAGAAAGTTTGACTGAGTGAATTTCATAATTTATAATAGCTACTAGTTATTAAGATTTTTTTAAAAAAATATAGACACTGTCCTTAAAATGACTTTTGAGTAATAAATACTCTGTTGCTAGGAGTGAGTGAATATTACAGCTGTTGCCTTTGAATTATACTGATCTTCTAGAGCCATCAGTCTGAGGAAGAGTTATCTTCCCAGCCTGGAGATTTTTCAGAAGACGCTGAGGATTCTCAGTGTTGTAGTTTTAAACTTCTGGTTGAAGAAGAAGGTTATGAAGCAGACAGTGAAAGCAATCCTGAGGATGGCGAGACCCGGGATGACGGTAAAAATGTTGTGGATGTGCTTGTGACTGGATCTGCAAAGCGGTTCAGAATGAGACCACTTTAGAACTCTGTATTGTCTTACAATTTAAACAGTGTATCACAGTAACATTTTATTTGATCTTCACAACAAATCTGGCATTTGTATATGCAATTTAAAACATTGAAATGAATCTCATTATCACAAACATTGAGCACCTAAGAACATGGGTTTATTTCCCTGCCTTCATATCATTCCACTAGGAAATATAGACAGTAATTATCAGAAATAAGCAGGCATGACAGTGTAAAACCAGGTGATGCAGTAGTGATGGGGTGATGAGGGATGCCCTTTCTGAAGAGGTGATGTTTACACAGAGTTCTCACTAAAGACGAACTAGCCAGTTACTGGCAGTTTATTATAAAGATTAAATAATAAAAGGAATGCAGACATCATTCTGTGACATCCAGGAATTCTGCCGCATAGATTTCTTCTTAAGTTTTCCACAGCCCAACTTTGCTCTAGGGTTGAACTGCATTGCAGATGATCCTTTGTCTCTAAGCGTTTTTGAGTGGAATGGAAAAGAGGGGTTGAGGAGAACCAAGAGGTTTCAGGGAAGGCTCTGTCTGCTGGCCTTGAGTGTCTCAGTACTGTTCATCTTCCCTAACTCTAGAGTTGTATATCTTCCTCAGAGTTGAATTTCGTTTTCACAGAAAGTGAATGAGAATAATTGTAGATGTTTTAGTTAAAGGATGTAAGGAAGCCATAGATGGTGCTTTTTGAAAATATATCAGTTTAATGGTGATTTTGTCATAATACAGGTATGATTTTGTAATGATAGAGGTCCTCCCTTTTATGTTTGCTAACTAAAATTCAACTTAAAGAATTCTGGTCCAGGTAGAAATTTATAAATTTCTTCACTATGTAAATATTTTTTGAAGCTCATAGCAGTCTCTTTTTAATATCAGTTTTCCAAAATGTCATGTTCAGTAAGACAGCCTCTTTTTCTCACATATGAAGAAGGCAAAGTTTGACATTCATACGCCCAAGCCAGGCACGGTGTGCATGCCTGTAATTCCAGCTATTTGGGAGGCTGAGGCAAGAGTACTGCAAGTTTGAGCCCAGAAATCGAGAGCCAAATCTACTATTTTCTTAGTAATATGGGCAAGTGATTTAAACTACCCTGTGATTAGATATTTTGGGGGCAAAAAGTTTGGAATGATAATTTTTCTCCAGTTGTGTTAGAGGGATGTGTTTAATCTTTATCACGTGTATAAAAATTGCTGTTGGTAATATTGTAGTTTTATTGAATATCAAAATTACTTTTAAGACTACTCATTGAACTTCAAACTATCCACAAGACGCGATTCAATGATGGAATCAAAAGTAATATTTAGGAAAAGATTTTATGAGCCTCTTCTTATAAATAAAACTTTTGCCACTAGGTCTTCTAAATGAAGAATAAGGTTTGAAATAACTTATTCCATGTTTTAGAGTATGAACTTATTCTTTCCTATTTCCCTTTGCAGTGGTAGACTTGCAGCCTGAAGCAGAAGGTTTCAGTGCATCAGTCAGTACAAATAACTCAATTGAAAAACTCACTCAAGGGGAAATAATATATCCTGAGATTTGCATGCTGGAATTAAATTTGCTTTCTGCTAGCAAAGCTAAACTTGATGTGCTTGCCCATGTATTTGAGAGTTTTTTGAAAATTATCCAGCAGAAAGAAAAGAATGTTTTTCTACTCATGCAACAGGTAAAAGTTATTTAAGTTTGATTAATACCTATCACTCATACCCCAATCCCCCATATCCTTATTTATAACCCAATTCATTTGAAAATTAGTTGAACTGATTACTTCTTTTATAACACCTATGTTTCGACCTTGAAGTAACATTCTAAAAATCTTCTAATTCTGTATTTTTGAAAGTAGCATAGAAAGTTAATATTGTCATTGGCTGACCAGTAATGAATCCTTATCTTTCTGAAAATGGGTAATTTTTTGAAAAATTGAATTTAATTGTAATGTATGTTCATTGTTTTAAATATCAAAAATTCAAGATAGTATGGAAAAGAAATGCATAATTAATCCTATACATACCATTTTTCCAGTCATTTAAATGCATACACACACACACATACACACACAAGATTCCTATTAAATTATTTATTATGATGTTGAAGTTTCTCTGTTTCCATTAGGTAAAACATTTAATTTTTTATGTTTCCTTTTCTAATCTTCAGGGAACTGTGAAAAGTCTTTTAGGAGGCTTCTTGAGTATTTTAACACAAGCTGATTCTGATTTTCAAGGTAAGTTAAAACTGTTAGTTTTAAACAAATAGCTTTGAAATTATTTTGTTCTTGTGTGAAGAGTTGCTCATCATGGTGTCCATTGGCATAGTGTTCTGATTTCACAAGTACCTTTATATGCATCATCCCATTCATCCCTCTGTCCTCCTCAAATAAATAGACATACTTATTGCGCAGAGATGAAAATCGAAATTTGAAAGGAGTAAGTAAGTTGTTGGGTAGTGTTGTGGGGACAGCAACCTGGCACAAAAATGCTCTACTGCTGCCTTATCTCATATTGTCTGTTCTCTAATTAGTGCTTTCTCAGACATTTGAGAAACTAATAATGAATATATAATATGATGCTTAGCCACAATAAACCTAAATTTTAGTTGGAGTATGAAAGCTAACATAAAACAGTAATTTGAGTTTGTGTAATGTTTCCTTCTGATTAAATTCAAAATATGCATTTTTGGCAGAAATACTTAACAGTACTGTTGGGTCCTTCTGAGGGCCTTATTATTCAGGGATTCATGATGTCTATATCTTATTACTAGTGATGTTAACTTCAATCACTTGATTAAGATGCTGTTTGCCAGGTTTCTCTGTTGTATAGTTACTATTTTCCCCTTAAAATTAATAAGTATCTTTTGGGTTTGTAGCTTAAAGTATGTAAATATCCTATTTTCCCTCATACCTTAACCCATGAATTTTAGCATCTGTTACTGATCCTTCATGGAAGCAGCTAAGACTGGAGTTGGCCGAATAGTGATTTTCTATTCCTATCATTCTTTCTACATTTATTATTTGGGATTGTACTGTAAGGAAAAGCTTTTCTTTCTCCTCTATTTACTTATGTATCGTATGGGTGTATTGCACTCCTCCCTGTCAGAGTCCCCTGTTACCATCTAACAGTAGTGTGGTGTCTATTACAGTTAATGAAGCTATATTGATATGTTGTTTTTTAAATTTTTTGATAGGTTATTAACTAACAGTCTATTCAGATTTCCTAAGTTTTTGCCTGATATGCTTTTCCTGTTCAAGGGTCCTACCCAGGATGCCATATTACAATTACTTGTCAAATCTAGGAAGATCCAATCTGAGATCATACAGATTTATTACTTATTAAAATAATTTTTTTCTTTCTATAGTCTCTGTTTTTTGTTTTCTTGCATGCTAATTGTGATTTTGGGTCTTTTGGATTGATTCTGCATGTGTCTTCTTATCTTTTCTCTCATATTATCCACCTCTCTCTTTTTGTGCTATATTCTGAAAGATATTTTTCAATTCTATTTCAACCTCTTATTCAGTTTTTAATTTGGGCAACTATCTACTTAATATTTAAAAGCTCTTTGTTTTATTGTTTTCTGGCTATTACTTTTTCATATGATGATAGACTATCTTTGTTTATATATCTGGATATTGTAATTAACATTTTAAGAAGATTTCCTCCAACCCCTAAATTACTTTTATATCCTCTAGGATCAGTTTATCAATCATTCACTTTTTACATCTTGGGATTATTCTTTTAGAGTTCTGATTCCCAAATATTTTAAGAGCCTTTTTTGCTCTTTATGTTTAAGAAATGGTTGGGGGTTTCCTCTAGTGTTGTAAAATTAAATTTGTCTTCCTGTGTGCCTTTTCTCTGACTGGATACTCTGCTGAAGAGCCCTGGGTGAATGTATCAGTGGGTGCTAGAGGCTCCCTAGTGCCCTGACGAAGAGAGCTTTACTTTGGGGAGCCTTTAGGGCCACCGTTACCCCACAGGGAGCTTGGCGTACATCATGAAAAGGTGCCCTCTGCATGCAGAGTGAGGCCTGGGAGGAGCATCTGCCTTCATCCAGGCAGGACAGCTTCACTGAATGCTCTGTTTCTGTGTCAGCTTTTGGCTTTGGTTAGGCCTCGTGACCAGTATGCTCAGTAGCCGTGGTGTTAACATTCCACTGCACTTCTGGGCTCTCGCTTGGTAATCCATTCCATTTCTTTAGAGAAGACTCATCAGGCTTTTAGCTTAAAAGTGAAAACTGAGCTCTCTGTGCTCTGAAATCCGAAACAGGAAGAGAGGTGAATGGTTACCAACAGACTTTTCATTCATTTCTGTGTTTTCAGCAGCATTCTCATTCCCTCTCCTGACTTTAGACCAACAGATGAGCCCCCCGCTGCTCTGAGCCCCTTTATAATTGGAAGGAAGTATGCTGCAGCTTTCTCTTTTATCCATCTACTTCTTCTGGGCGTGGTGGTGCACTCCTGTAATCCCAGTGACTTGGGAGGCTGAGGCAGGGGGATCACAAGTTTAAGGCCAGCCTCCGCAACTTAGTGAGGCCCTAAGCAACTTATTGAGACTCTGTCTCAAACTAAAAAATTAAAAGGACTGGGGATATGTATGGCTCAGTGGTTTAGCACCCCTGGGTTCAATCCCAAGTACCAAAAAAAAAAGAAAAAGTTTTCAGACTTTCACCAGGTGTACCCCCAGTGCTTACAGCCTCCCCACTGCTTTTATTTTTATTTTTGTTACTATAGATTTTTTCCTTTTGATAATTTTATACTTTAGTGCTTTGAGTTTTCAGTGGTTTTACAGAAGCAATCCTCATTTGGAACTGAAAAAAAAAAATCTAACACACTATTCATAGTCCTTTCCTACTCTAAAACCCTTAAAGTGTTCGTGTTACTTAGAGCACAAAGTCCACGCTAACTTGTGGTGTCACTGTAAGCTGTCTTCCCAGATGTGCCCTCGGTGGCACTACTGCATCAGCTCACTGCCTCTTAAACTGGGTGACTGCAGCCTAGCTTCAAAACTACCAGTCTTTCAAGAGGCACCTCAGGTTTTACATAAGTCTTATTTTTGTTACTTCTCAGATGGTAATAATAATAATTGATTCATAGGTTTTTGGTTTTGGTAAGAATCAACTGAGATAATACTTGTAAAAATAACCTAGGAACACTAAAGTGTGCTCTTAAAGACTAAGAAAATATCTTACTCTAAAGAATTCTTTGAGTTTATGCGCCACTGTTTATATTTTATGCTAAAACCCTTCATAAAATAAGTTATTCAAACTAAATAGTCTGTGATATTTAAGTATTTGAATAATCTTTAATGTTTATATTTATTTCTGTCATTTAATTTCCCATGTAAGTAATATCTATAATTGAAACATTTCAAAATGAAAAGGTAACAGACCATTTTATGGTATGGGGAATGTCAGCATATCTAACAGGTACTCTGTTGATTTATGCTTCTTTAAAGACTGCCTTTAGTTTACTTATGGCCAGCCAATCTTTAAAAGAAAATCGTTCTGTCCGTCAGGATGCATTTAGTAACCTTGCTATTTGTTCAGTGAATTTTGAGATGACTAAAGTGTCCATAATCCATGCAAGATGTTTGTTTTCTTTAATTAAATGTGTACTAGCTTCCTTTTCCTCTGCTGTCTTACTTTCAGCTTGCCAGAAAGTACTTGTGGATCTCCTGGTGTCTTTGATGAGCAGAAGAACATGTTCAGAAGAGCTAACCCTTCTTTTGAGGATATTTCTGGAGAAATCTCCTTGTACAGTAAATATGCTATGATTTTTACATTTTCACTAATACTTTAATAGAATGTGTTTTAATTGGAAGCTGTCTGTTGTGATGTAGCAGTTGTTACACAGTTTCATGGCGTCTTGTATGAAGTACCCAATTATTTTACTGCTTGTATATATTTTAACCAGTTCACTTTGAATTTGACTAACCAAATTATAGTCCCTTTAACTTACTCTGCCTCTAACCTTTGTGCTTGAGAAATGCTAAGTGATTTTTATTACTAAAGAGAATTTAATTGTAATTACAACTGTCTTTGAGATCATTCTTTTCTAAAAATGAGATTATCCACTTCTCAGTTATATTCCTTATTTTCTTTTACAGTAGGATAGGCTAATGACTTTTAGTTGCTTAGAAACCCGTGTGTGTGTGTGTGTGTGTGTGTGTGTGTGTGTGTGTTGCTGGGGATAAAACCCAGGGCCTCTCACATGCTAGGCAAGTGCTGGACTACTGACCACACCCTGAGCCATGGAGAACCCATTTTTACTATGAAATCTCAACTAGAAACATTTGCAAATAAAACAGAAAACACTGAGGCTGCTTTGTGTAAAGCAAGTTGGGTCTTGTAGCCTTGCCCACCCACCCCACTTTACCATCTGCTCCAGCTCCACGGCCCCCAGGACCTCTGGGAACACAGGTTCGAACAACCTGTTTCGACCTCGGAGAGCTGACTGTATGTGGAAGGCTCCTAGTACTCACAGGCTCACTCCCCTGATGGTGATCAGCATCAGCTGACCCGCGATGCATGCTACTAGGTCAATCTTTTCAATACTTATCTCTCCTTAATTATTGTTTGTCCCTATAATTAAGTGTTCATTTCCTCTCTTTTAATGTTTCGGATCAACCAAAAACATGTCATTCGTTATGAATAAATCTTAAGACCTTATTTCAGTTTGCCAAACACACATGACAGTAAATTTACTTGACAGGGGAAAAAGCATGTGCAATAAGTTGAAGAGTGATTCAGCACTTGATTTTATGAAGTCGTCATGTTATAGTATCATTCAGAAATCTGGAGAATTTGTAAGGTCTCTGGTTATATCATTCACTTTAAAGTAATTGAGAAGAACCATAGTGTACATGGAAATGAACACTTCTGTAGAATAAAGTATGTTTCATATTTCATTTTAACTATACAAAAATAAATTTTTTAAGATATATAAGGTAAGAAGGTATTTAAATAGGAATACTGATACATGCAGGTATGTTTATGTTTTCACTAATAACCTGAATTTCAAGATAATTATGTACCTGATTATATGATGGCAAAGTTTCATTTGTTTTTACGTCTAGGAAATTCTTCTTCTGGGACTTCTGAAAATTGTGGAAAACGATGTAGCCATGAGCCCGTCACAGTATCTGACCTTCCCGTTGCTGCATACCCCAAGCTTAAGCAATGGTGTCCCACAGCCAAAGAGTCCTGGGATTCTGAACAGCAAGGCCATAGGCTTACTGCGAAGAGCCCGAGCTTCACGGGGCAAGGCGGAGGCCGACAGAGGAGACGTCCCCCATCGGCTGCTTTCCTCTTGGCACATAGCCCCAGTCCACTTGCCATTGCTGGGACAGAACTGCTGGCCACATCTGTCGGAAGGTTTCAGTGTTTCACTGTGGTTTAATGTGGAGTGTACCCAAGAATCTGAGCGTGCCACAGAGGAAGTAAAGAAAATGAAGAAAAGAAGCAAATCATTAATTGTACAAGACAGCAGTTTTGACGGAACAGGTACGATGGCAGGAGTATCTGATTTGTACACTAAGGGCAATTTTGGTTGAGAGTTAAGATATGTAGCAGTGTTCTAACTTGTTCTAAACGTGTTCTTCACCTCAGAAGACCTGAATTTACCAAAGCCTGAGTTCCAGATAGCCTTGAAATTTGTTTCCTCCCGTACGCTTTGTCTTGGGGCTGAGGGGCACAGGTGCTGGGTCATCAGCCCCTTCTCTGCTTCTTCTCTGGTCCTACACTGGATAAGCTGGCTCCCCATGTTAGAATAGGAAAGGAGACAGCCCTGGAGCCCCTTTGTCTGGCACCTGTGTCCTCCCCCTATCCGGCAGCCCTAGTCCGACTTCTTTCTCTTTGCTTCAAGTTTTCTTTCTGGTGTCGTGCCTTACCTTAGTGGTCCTCTCTTAGTTCCTTCCTGTCACAGGACATTTACATGAAGCATTCATTCTCCGAGGTAAGGACACAGCTCATTCCAGCCCTTTCTGTAACTCAGGATTTGCTGTTATGCTGCCTTTAACTGCATCTCCTTCCTCCTATAATCAGAGCAAAGAGAAACAGTTAAAAAGCAGTTTGTGGTGGAGAGAAATAAAGTTTAAGTAGGATAATTAATTCTTAGGGCCCATGGAATTAATAAATAATTGGATGAGACAGATGTTGAGGATTTTGTATGTACATGGAAATGTAGGCATCACTAACTCTTCATCCCAGAAATCTAACCCACACCCTGAACACTGTTTTAGGACACAAGCCCTCACCCAGTGTCTGGTCTCCACTGACCTGTACGTGGAAAGGAAAATTCTTAATGGTATCATCAAGGTTGAAGCAGTGGGAAGTACCGTCTGATCTCTACTTTCCATAAACGCTTTCCACCTTATGAACATAGCATAATAGTTGTGTACTTTTACCAGTTTGCCTTGGAGGCTAAATGTTAAAAAAAAAAAATCTCGTCAAATAATCTGTTTCAGGTAGTTGTGGTGTCTTCTGTGGATAGAAGTTCGCCCGCTGAGAGTGATAGCGCTGAAGCATCCTGCCCTTGACGGCCCTGCCGCTGCCACTGCTATGGCCGCTGCTGTTCAGCACGCCTTGTGCCCTTTTGGTTTGCGTGCAGCTTTGCTCAGCTCTCCCTGTGTTCATCCTTAATCCTGCCTGCAAGTCAGCAAGGCGTGCGCTCACACTGCATACCTGTGGCTGAGGCTAAGCAGCAGGATCGAGGCCCATAGCGGGCAAGCAAAAAGCAGTTGAATGGGCTCGGCCCTTCTGTTTGATTCCCAAGCTTAACCATCACTGCAGTGCTGAAAGCTGTGCGGATTCCTTTCTCATGTTTTAGTGGGGCATTCCCAGTGTGAGCAGCTTCTTAATAAAATGAATAAATGTACACAACGACTGAGAAAAGTAAAGACCGGAAAGATGGTCGAGTTTTAAATTTAAAGATGTATTAGAAAACATTTTAGAAAGGTTATTGTGCATGAATACTAAAAAATAACATTTAAAAATAGCAGATATATATAAAAAATTTTGAAGAGAAGTGAAGAAAATAGTGCAGGGATATCGCCTGTTCTGATATTGAACTATGTGCCTTTAAGGTGGTTATTTAACCTCTCAGCCCCCCAATAATCACCCCTGAAGTAGGGATAATAATATTTACCTCATAAGATTGTTATGAGCTTTAGGTCAAGAAATATTTGCTATATTCCTGCCCTCTGAATCCTAGGTACACATTGGCATTTGTTCTATTCTTTTATTTGTATAGGTTCCGATCTGTATAGAAACACTTTTTAAATGTTACAGCAGTTATGAGTTCTCTATATATCTTTTATCTTGGGCACTGGTCCTCAAAATAATCAGTGCCTAACTCTTCTCTTTAGGACTGTTGTCATTATGTTCAAGAGAGTATTCTTAAAAATTAGTAGTGATCATACCTGTTGATAACTAATATTTATGCAATCTAACAATAATTAGCAATGTTCACCTTCTCTAGAAGTCTATCCTTTGGACTTGCGTTTTGGTATGTCTTCACATAGCTTTACATGAAGTCACATGCATCATAGTAATAAGTAGCTCATCATACATATTCAGTAGTGCAGGGTTCAAGTGGTGAGAGACAGAAGTCAGAATCAATAGCCAGATCGTGCATAGCTCTAAGCACATACCTTCTTTGACTTAATGAAACTATAAGTAGAGTTTCAGAATCTCTTAGCAGTTATATTCTAAGATCACTCACCAGGGAATCTTAATACTATTTTCAAACAATTTAATTTTTCTAAAAGGAGTTTTAAAGTGATCAATTTTTACGATAATTATGGAGTGAATTTCGTAGTGTGAGGTACGTGACAGTGATGTGCGCTCCTGGGATCAGAGTCAGTGATGTTATAGGACCAGTCCAGTTGATAACGGCAACGTGGTAGGTGGTAGTAGGGCATCGTGGCTGCACAGCAGGCGTGCTCATGACTGCTCTCAGCCATTACATACGCCAAAACACTGGGTAACTGTGAAGCACTCACTGATTTTACCCATTGCACTCTTTTGGAGTTAACTTCCAAACTTTGGAAATATTGTTGTTTGGAACAGGTAAAGTTCAGACATTTCAGGAAAATAACCTGCTACAAATGAACCACCACGCATCATATTCTTTTAAGTTTATTCTCTGCTCAATTTCTGTGAACTGTTTTACTGACCATTCTAACATTTTTTTCTCATAGAGAGCGAAAGACCAGAAGGTGCAGAGTATACAAATCCTGGTGCGAGACTCATAGAAGAAGGCTGCATTCATTTAATTTCCCTGGGATCCAAAGCATTGATGATCCAAGTGTGGGCTGATCCACACAATGGCACTTTGATCTTTCGGTATTGATTTTCCTCAACCCCTAATGAATAGATATGTATTTAAATAATTTATGTGAGAGACATTAATGTGAAATTTGCTAATAAAAATCTTTATAGTAAAAGAAAAATATATTTAAAACAGAAGGTACATTCTAACAATTATTAATACCTATTTAAAAATCTATAAATTTTAATGTACATTATACTAATTTCTATTAGACTTTAGGTCAAATGCTTACTGAAGTCTTCTACCAAGATAGTCTTTTAGATTGCAGTGGCTGTAGAGGTTGTTATTAATAGATATTTAATGTAATATTTAATAAATATTAATATATTTAATAGATATTTCCCATGTAGATTATATACTTACTAGCCATTATTTAAAATAAGCTTGACTTTTCCTTGCTATCTTGTCATTTTTTTCCTGGTGCCTTTATTAAAACAAGAAAACTAGGGTATAAGTCTTTTATCTGCATTGAGTATGAATAGTATGATATTATTTCTGTAAAACCCCAAACTAAACAAACCAATGTGTTACTTAGGAATATGTATTTTATAATGTTAGAAATGTTTCTAGGTGTCTTGTATGCATTAGCTCTTCACTCTTGCAGTGATCTCTCAAAGTAGATTGGACTTCCAAAATGTTCAGGCATTTAGACATTTATTAAAATAAATGTGAATCAAATATTACATTGTAATTTCTAAAAAAGACAATGACTATGTACATAGAAATGATATTTTTTTACAAACTGATTTCTGGAAATTATTATCCCAAATTTAACACCAGCCAAAGAGCCTAACCTATCTTAACTCATGAATTAAGGTAATAATATAATAAAATAACTGATATTTTTGGTGTAAGACAAAGACCTACTGACTTTTCAAGTTAGTTTATTTTAAAAAAGAACTTTTTTTTAACCTCACTTAAATATTTAGAATTGTAGGTCCTGCATGTGTATTAAATACTTAAGTCAATTTTCACGTTTTTAGCCAATGTTTTCTTCCCTTTTTCTGTAGTGTATGCATGGATTCAAATGATGATATGAAAGCTGTTTTACTAGCACAGGTTGAATCGCAGGAAAATATTTTCCTCCCAAGCAAATGGCAACATTTAGTACTCACCTACCTCCAGCAATCTCAAGGGAAAAAGAACGTACGTGGGAAAATCTCCACGTGGGTCTCTGGACAGAGGTATGAAGTATTTTTTTAAGAATACATATTATTAATCTGTTATAATTTTAATTAATCTTTTAAAACTCCAGAAAGAGATTACAGAAAACTAGAGGTTAAATTTACTATGTATTAGCTTAAGAATTCGTAGTGAAGTTGGATTTTTCTGTTTATGTCTTTCATAGAAAATAAATCTTCCATAGAAGTAACTATTAAAACTTAACACAGTGGGTCTCCTGTATGTGTGGGTTCTGCATCTATAGATTCAACCAATCTTAGACTGAAAATATTCAAGAAAAAGTTCTGTCTATAGTGAATATGTACGAAGTTATTTTCTTAGTATTTTCTGTACAATTCAGTATAACAGCTATTTACAAAGCATCTATGTTGTTTTAGCTATTGACTGCCAAGCTGCCAAGTCTAGAGCTGAGACCACAGACCACTTTATAGTGTGTCCTTACCAAGTTACAGGCCTTAAACTGGGTGCTTATACACATCTTCTGATGCCCACAGCAGGTTGGACCACAGAAATAGCACGCATCCTTAGCACAGATCAGCCTGTTCATTCATCTGTTCATCACATTCGTTAAGGAATTGCTGGGTGCCTGCTGTTGCTATAGGAGGCCGCAGGCACTGATTGCTTTCAGCTCTCAGGCCTCAATGATGGAGGAAGGCAGGGAGAAGGGGCTTATGAATGGCTCTCGGGTAGCCAGTCCACGCTGCCTGCCACAGGGAAGAATAGGTTTGGAAGTTAAATCAAGATTCAGCTTTGTTTTATTCCATTAAGAAAATACATAATTAAAACCTAATGTCCATATTCTAAATTAATGCTGTCTAGAAAGTTCTCAGTCTTCACACATGCCTAAGCCTGAAATGGCACTGCAGCAGTCAGTGAACCTGTCTGCAGAGCACTGAGTCAGAGCAGTTGGAGTTGGAGGTGGGGCTGAGTGGACGCTGCCCTACTGTCTTGGACTCTCTCATTTCTGGAGCTCTTGACAAGGGCCAGCCATCGTATCAAGCACTTTGCGCAGAGTACCATCCTCCCCAGACACTGTGAAGTTGGCATACTTATTCCGTTTTCCATGAGTCAGCTGAAACCCAGAGCAGGATAAGGTAGCTTGCCCAAAGTCATGGCATGGCTAAGGAGCGGTGCCGAAATCTGAACCCAAGCTCTGACCCTAACTGGAGCCCATGCTTTCAAGTCCAGTGCTGTAAGGCTGTGGAGCCGTTTTCTGAATCAGTCCACCTTCCGGATACCAAAACTAGGTATTAGACACATCTACAGTGAGAGATTAGGTCGTCATCACAGACAGTCCTGATTCTAGTGTATCACTTGATTCACATTTTCTTTGTCCTCCTACCTATTTCTGCATTCCTTTGAAGAAAAATTTTGTCATTTGGTACAAGTTAATGATTTAATTAGTTAGTAGAGCAGTGAGCAGGTGAACAAGGAGGAAAATACTCTCAAACTCAGTGTTTTTATCACTTTTGAGCTATAGATTAATTTCTACAAAGAATAACCTCTGAATATACAATAACACTGAAAATTACTTATTAATGTCTTTTATAAGTTGTATTTGGTGAACAACACAAATATGGTAGGAACACATGGCACATAGTAGGTTCTTTTTGAATTTTTTGCATTCATCTTGTAATAGGTTTTCTTTTATCCTTAAAAATTATATTATCCAAAAAAATTATATTATCATACTGTCACCAGGTGGCAGTAGTGTTCTAGTCACAGTCATTTATTTGCACCAAGGATTGTCTAGACTCTCATACTATTAAAATAGTCAAATTTGTGAAATATGAAACAAAACCATAAAGGAAATTTTCAAAATAAATATATAGAAGGTTGAATTTCTTAAAAGGACCTAACCATGTTTGTTTATTCTACATCTTCATCTCATTCACAAATTTTATCTAGACTTTGTCTTAATAGGTTACCTTCATTATCTTAATACGAATTTAAGGCAAGCCTGAAATAGGAGTGGAGCTTGACCCTCATGAGTTTCACTAGACGATGAAGTACTCCCAGCTTTCGTGTGTCTGTGAGGAAAGCCTTGCTTTTCCTGTCCTCCGTAAGCATTCCTGTAATCTTTATCTGTGGAGAAAAAAGACTAATCAAAAGCTCTGTAATCCTAAGCATTAAAAAAAACATGGACAGCCTCGGCATTTCAGTGATGAGACAGAGCACAGCTTGGCGAAGTGATGTTCTATTTCCGGCTAGTCTTCAGAGTCCTTTTAGAGGATGTGAAATTTTAGGAATTGTTTGCCAAAATAAACTTTGTGGTAAAATTAGGGGAGGGATGGTTGGATTGTTTCTGTAAACTAGGAAGGCACATGTGCAGAAGTCCAGCAGCGACAGAAACTTGGAGTGAATGTCTGGTCACACTCCCATGAACTAGTTTGTAGACTCTTCAGTAATCTTTTCTTTATCCCACTTTCTGTGGCTTTTGGATCACCAGCACCTCTGACCAAAAGGTAGCAGAATCAGCATCTTCTCTTGTCATCACCAACTATCTAATACTGAGCCAAGAAAAATTATTCAAGAGTGTCCCATCATTAAACATTCGTACTTTAAAAATACTTAGTTCTAGTACTCCCTGAAATCATTGGCTTGACTTTGTTTTCAATGTAGGAAGCCTGATGTCACTTTGGATTTTATGCTTCCAAGAAAAACAAGTTTGTCATCCGATAGCAATAGAACATTTTGCATGATAGGCCATATCTTATCATCTCAAGAAGAGCTTTTGCAGTTGTCTGGAAAATGGGACCTGGGAAATTTGCTACTCTTCAATGGTATGCTTTCCCCTTTAAAGCATTTCCAAATTTTCCTTTCATTTAACAAATGTTAAACTAAGTACATTAACCCAACTAAAATGTAGATCTCTGTTTCTTCACCTGTGTTCAATAGTAGTATATTTCCAAGATCCTCTGATGCACTTTTAAAGGACTTAAACCTTTTCTAATGTGGATGTGTCTTACAATTGAAATACACATTAAATGCATTTTCCCCTCCCCCGCTCCATACATCAAATCAGCATTATTTTACAGTCCTGAAAATTGAAGTATCAGGACTAGTAAATATAGAATGGTTGTCTCTTTATTTATAATTTTAGTGTGTCCTGTCAATACTAAATTTGGGGAGAATGCAATTGAAAAATATTTCATTAAACCTGGCACATAGTAATATTCAGATAGTGCTTATTGAAATATGGGAAGGAATAAAGATAACAATTCAAAATTTCATTTAAAAATGGAATTTACCCAGATATAGTTCCTATTTTTTAAAAAACAAAGCAAAACCAAACAAAAGCTTGTTATCTGACTGAAGGAGCAAATCAACGTATCCAATAGTTGACAGAATCTGTCAAAAAAGAAAGCAGAACTCTGGTTCTCTTGCCCTCATGAAAGAGTCTGCTTGAGTTTTTAAGTGACCGACTATTTTTCTGCTACTCAGGAGCGAAGATTGGTTCACAAGAAGCCTTTTATCTGTATGCCTGTGGACCCAACCACACATCCATAATGCCATGTAAATATGGCAAGCCAGTGAATGACTGCTCCAAGTATATTAATAAAGAAATTTTGCGATGTGAACAAATCAGAGAACTTTTCATGACTAAGAAGGATGTGGACATTGGTCTCTTAATTGTAAGTTTTAATTTTAGAAATTTTAACTTTGTAGTGAACTTTATGTAGGTATTTTTATTTAAATGTATAATTACCATGAATTAGATTTCTAGTTTTTCATTCTGTTCTTTAGTATTTTATTTTCTTACAGTGTTTTTTCTGAAAAAATATTCAAAACACCTTGTCACTCTTTAATAATTTCAGGTTTTAAATTTACATTTACTCTTCCTTAGAATTGTATTTCTGTAGTAATTTTATCAGTTTACTTTATACCTGGTAATAATTCAGGGATATTTGTGGCACAGTGAGGATATAACACTTGCTAGCCTGATGTATTTTTAAAAACATCGCTCATTATATTTCTTTTCCATTCTTAACAAATAAATACTAATGTTGATTTATAATATTAATTTTAATTACGTGTATCAGGTTACAGATAACTAATTCTGTGGATGTATCTTACAATTGAAATACACATTAAATGCATCTCTTATTTCTTATGAGAAGTATAATTATAGACAGAAATATTTCTTACTTGAAGCAGGCTACTTTTTGGGAATGAACTTGTTATTGTTGAGATGTGTGTTTCAAATAAAAAATTATATGTAGCTCAGTGACAGAGTGATTGCCTAGTATGTGTTAGGCTCTGGGTTCATTCCACAGCCCAGCCCAGCACCCCACCCCCCCCCGTTATATTTTAAAGCTATAATATTTGACTAAAGGAACACACGTATACATCTTAAATGCTGTTAAATATATATCTGTGGCAAAATAGACACAAATGAGATAACTGTGGAATCTATGTAAAGTTCTGACATGAGACATACTCCCTTATCTCTAAGGAATACTTTTAAATGGTATGGGCAAAGTAGGACTGGGTAGGTGTTGGCTGTCAAATTTTATTAGGTGAGAAAACTCCCTGAGTGTTCAGCAGAATCACCTGGAGGGCCCTTTAAGACTTAGACTGCCACATAGGAGCTTCTGATTCAGTAGGTCTGTGGTATGGCCAGGAGCTTACCTTTTTTGTAAACTCCTGGGTGATGCTACTGCTCCTGCTGGTTGGGGTCACACTTTGAGATCCTCTGCCTTAGGGAAACAGGTGCTCCACAAGTATTTGTTCAAGTAATAATTTTAGCTCAATCATACAACAGATTGTGTAGATGCTTTAGTTGGTACACCAATATACTAGTAGTATATCTGAAGAGAGGTACTTAAATTGCCACAGTCATATATGACCGAAGCCCAAGGTTCCCTCCACTTACGTGAGAAGACCCCAAATGTACTTGATTTCCCTGAGCCTGGGCTCTGCAGCTGCTGTCACTGGGACCACCTCAGAGTTCATTTTGCACTTAAAACTTACTTTAAGTTTTAAAGTAGTTCACAAAAGCTTGGCAGGAAGCTAGAAACTATTTGAAACTACCCTATGCATGGGAGAAATATCGAAAATTCTACTTTATTTTACTTAGTTGTGCTGACAGACTGGAATTCTATTCTAACACAAAAATTTAGTTTAGAGCCACTTTAAATTAATTATAGGCCCATGAGGAAATCCACAGCAAAAATTTCAAAAAAATTTGTCCCAGGGTCCCCATGTTTCTGAGCGCTTAGGACAGTGCTTGGTTTATCTGAGTGTGGCCTGAGACATGGCTGTTGTCAGTAGTGATGGTAAGTGATTTCATGTTTATTCTGAACTGACCAAAACAAGAATCCTTCTTGGACTTGATGTGTTTATATTATCAGTCACAGCTAAGTGACACTGATTTCCCTTGTGGGAAACAGCCTTGCTTCTCATGTTCATCTTTTTTCAGTACAGTAGCCATTAAAAAAATAATAAAAAAAAATTAAAAAGACAAAGACTAGCTGGGTGTCTTTCCATTTTAAAATACTTATTTCCTAGTTGTTGGCTTAACTTTTTAAACTTTGTTTTATGACTAACGAAAAAATATTCGTGTTTCAGGAAAGTCTTTCTGTTGTTTATACAACTTATTGTCCTGCTCAGTATACCATTTATGAGCCAGTGATCAGACTCAAAGGTCAGGTGAAAACCCAGCTCTCCCAAAGACCCTTCAGTTCGAAAGAAGTCCATAGCATCTTGCTGGACCCTCCTCAGCTGAAGAACCTCCAGCCTACTGACCTGAAAACTATTCAAGGCGTTCTGCACGAGATTGGCGGAGCTGGTATATTTGTTTTTCTCTTTGCTAGGGTAAGAATCACTGATTATGGTTATGTCTAAAAAGAATTGACTTCTTTATTATTGATGAAGGGTTCCTTGAGAATTACAAAAAGCTACACCCAACTATATTAAGATTTTAAAAAATCACATATTAAGGATGACATAAAGCTTTCTGCAACAGATAATTAAGGTTTCTTCTAATTTATGAAGATTTTAGAAGTTTTCTATACTCCACAAATGTAATTAGAACAATCAAATGTTATATTATGATATTTTAAATTGCCTTTGCATACTATAGTAATGATATAAAAGAAATAAAATTTTAGAAAGTAGATTTGTGAAGAGTTATCCCTTAAATCTTTTTTTAAGAAAAGAAATACAAAAAGTTTGATATGAAACATTGCAGGTAATCACATATGTTAAATTTTTAGTCTCAACAGATTAGGAGAAAAATATATTCACCTTTTGTTTTTAGGTTGTTGAACTGAGTGACCGTGAAGAAACTCAGGCATTGGCTCTGCGCGTCCTGCTCTCCTTAGTTAAATTCAACCAACAGAGGGCTCATGAATTAGAAAACTGTAATGGGCTTTCTATGATTCATCAGGTGTTAATCAAACAGAAATGCATTGTTGGCTTTCACATTTTGAAGGTATGACTTCTTAAAGCTGATTTCCATAGTTTCTAGAGTCTTCCAATAAGAGTTTGGGGTTTCGGTGATTCCTGAAGAAAATCAAGGAAATTCAGTATTATATATTTAAGCAAACTAAGGTAACTTCTTGGTTCTTTCCATCATTTAAATAATTATATTTTTCATTTTAAAAAGCACTTTAGACAAGTAAGAAAAAATAACTCAAAGATTTTAGACTTGGATGGACTGTAGATGTCCTCCCGACTGGTGCCTCATGCTGAGGACTGATGAAGTGGTCTTGTCCCACAGTTCTGGAAGAGATCACAATTCATCAGGTACTGGAGGCATACAGTTGCATCAGGCAGTGCTGCTGCAAGTTAGTTTTAAAGTTACAAATGCCTGTGTCATTGTATATTTAAATACCCATTTAGCTAAAAGCTGGATGGTGACATTGGTGGAAGTATTTTTCTGTGGGTAGTGATATTCTCAAAAAAAAAAAGAAGAAGAAGTTGATTCCTCTATCCTTACTCCCACCCCACCTCTTTAAACTGTCAAGATCTATACATCTCTGACATGAATCCTTATTGCTAATAGCAGATTATTTCCTTTTAAAAAATAAAAATAAGATATGGGTGGTTTTCGTGTTTGAAACTGAATAATTGCTTACAAATAGTTGAAAGTTCAGAATTGTGAATTGCTTCACAAACAAAGGCATTTTGTCAAATGTTGAATTAGTTGCTAGTTTTCCTTTTAATTTAATGTTAAGACTGCAGATTGAAACCTTGATGTTTCTGTTGAATCGTTTGTCTGGGCACTCATTAATCATCTTATGTGGGAACTGGTTTTCCACAGGCCCTTCTTGAAGGTTGCTGCGGGGAGGACATTATCCACATCGGCGAGAACGGAGAGTTCAGGTTGGATGTAGAGTCCAATGCTATAATCCAAGATGTGAAACTGTTGGAGGAGCTCCTGCTTGACTGGAAGATATGGAATAAAGCAGAGGCATGTCCTGTGTCTTCTTTTTCGTTTTTTGTGGTAAAATATACATAACATGTAATTTACTTTTTAAGCCTTTTTTAAGTGTACAGTTCAGTGGCATTAACCATCTTTCTCCATGATCCTTTCCGTCTTGTAAAGCCACAACTCTGTGCCTGTTGACAGTAACCCCCGCTCCCCTCCCACAGCCCTGCAGCCACCGTTGGTTGTACTTGTTGCCTCTGTGGACTCTAAATCGCTCATCTCAGTGGGATCGAATAGTGTTTGTCTTTTCTAATTAGCTCACTTCACTTAGCATAATGTCCTCAAAGGTTCATCCAGATGTAGTAAGTGTAAGAATTTCCTTCATTTTCAAAGTAGAATAATATCCTATTTATGTGCCTACCACATTTTGCTTTTATCCATTTATCATCAAGGGATATTTGTCTGTGATTAATTAGAATATAACAATATTATCAGCAAATATAATTATTTGAAGAGCAATTCCAAGTATATCACCTTCAGAATTTTTTAAAAACTCATTATTTCCACTGGGTATGGTGGTGCATGACTGTAGCCCCAGTTACTTGGGAGACCAAGGCAGGAGGATTGCAGTTTGGAGGTCAACCTTGACAACTTAGCAAGACCCTGTCAAAATAAAAAATAAAAAGGTCTCAGAGTGTACCTCAGTGACGGAGCACTCCTGGGTTCAATGTCCAGTACTGCAAAGAGAGAAAAAGAGGAAGAAGAAAAATTGATTATTCCCAAATTTGAGTATAGTCTTCAAAAATTTACATATTACCAATAATGAGTTGTGAAGAAAAAAAATCTTTTCTAATCTATCATTACTAATAATACATTAGTTCAAAAATGCTAGAAAAGGGGCTGGGGTTGTGGCTCAGTGGTAGAGCACTTGCCTAGCATGTGTGAGGTACTGGGTTAAATCCTTAGCACCACATAAAAATAAATAATTAAAATAAAGGTCTGTCATCATCTAAAAAATACTTTAAAGAATGCTGGAAAAGAATTATTTTCTACTCATCCTTTGGAAAATTATAAAATTGTTATATGAAGAGGAATTAGCTACAAACTTAAAAGAATTCAAAAGTGGCGTCAAGCAGCTAACTAAACTACTGCTGTTTTTCTGTGTGTTGTGGTATTGATATCTGTCAGTTTTTGTTTACTTTGTAATTTGTCATGATTTCTCATCCTGAATAAAGATTCACTTTCAGATCTAAAAAATAGAAGATATTTGTGTTTAATGTTGCACAGAGAGTAAATATATAACAGGGATAGCATTAAAAAATTAGTGAAAGATTAGATCAAAGGCTTTATAAATATAAAGAATATGCTCATTTGGAGATTAGAAGATCTAACTAAATATTGGACAATTTTATTTAGTATTTCAGAAGAGCATGGAAATTCAAGGTTGTTTGATTTAAAAATTTTTTATCAAATTCAGAAGTGATAAAATACACATACACTTTGATGATGGATTTGAAATAAGGGTTTCCTTACCTAATTAGTTGTTTTTTAACTAAATGTGGTTTGCATTCTTGGTCATTTGTTTTCAGTGGCACTGTTTTATTTTGGTGCTCTATGTCGGACCTGAACCAGGTGTTCATGCTTGCACTGCCTTGTCTCCTCGTTGCCTTGGGCATCTCAGTTCTATCTCCTGAAGAGAGCAGCCTTGCTTAGAGTGGTACAATTAAGTCTGTCAGTTCTTGGCTTTTTTATTGTTCATTACTGTCAGATAATGAGAGGAGAAATAATAAGACCTGCAGCCCAAGCCAGTTAGTCTTACATTTTGTTGATACCTTATTGAAAGATCAATTAGAGGAATAAGATGAGTTGAAGATAATCTTTCCATATTTATTATCAATGAGATTCTTTTTTCTTGGTATTATGGATAATTTTATTGATTCAATATAAGGGGAGCATTTTAAGGCACCTCCAAGGGATGCTAACTACTCTTTGAATATGCACAATTTGTAGTAGCTCAGAGAATTCTATTATTTGGACTTTAAGTGAGTTAATCCAAAAATGCTTCATGTTGTACAAGATTCTAATCACTTGAAATTTCTGTGTTTTTAATAACACCACTCTTTGAACAAGCTATCTGAAAACATTTGTATTGGCAATATATGTTTCTTTAACTTGAATAAATCCTTCAAGATAACTCACCTTTTGAAAATATTTATTAATGCCATGAAAAGGGTATTGTACTAAAGCACTTAATGCAATATTGCATTCAACATAGGAATTTAGAAATGACCTATGTACAACAAAAAATAATAGTTGGGGAATATATTTTTAAGATAAATTTTTTTCAGGCGAATTTAATCTTTGGTGTTAAATATATATGCACAGTGTTGAATTGTTATTTTGGTAGTCTTCTGAAAAGCCTGCCTCCGTTTCTGAGCATCTGTGTGCTGACTCGTGTGTGTTTGCTTTCTCAGCCCGGCGTGTGGGAGACTCTGCTCGCAGCTCTGGAAGCCCTCATCCGTGCCGAGCACCAGCAGCAGTGGTTCAACACTCAGCAGCTGCTGAAAGCCAGGGCCGTGCACCGCTTCCTGCTGACCTGTCAGGTTCTGCAGGTACCCTTCCCCTGCCTTTGCTCGGCACCTTTCTGCTCGTTTCTCTCTGATAACTCAATTCCGTGAGCATCAAATCTTTGTGGCATTTTTTTCTCCTTCCTTCTTGTCTATTTCCAGGCTCTTTCTTTCTTTTTGCCTCTTGATCTCACACTGTCGTCTTTCCCAACTCAGATTACAAAAGAACAGCAACTACTGAGCTTCTGAGGTGTTTCTTCGTGTGGTGGGATGTGATGGTGATTCCACAGTCTCTTGACCTGTAACAGTGGCTGACACGTAACTTGTTGCGTATTCCTTAAATAGCAACTTACAAGTATATGTTGTTGTAATAAGCTTTGTTTGCTGAAGATCTGCCAGAATTAGCCTTGTGTCTAATATTGCAGAGAAAGTAAACCAACAATGGGGTTAGCATTTGTAAATAATAAATAAATAAATCAAAGGCTGTATAAATATACAATAAAGAATATGCTCCATTGGAGACTGGAAGAGCTGTACTAACTAAATATTGGACATATATATTGAGCTAACATTTAGTCAACTAAATGTTCAACATTTTTCAACTAAATGTTCAAAAGTCATTCTAACTTCATGAGTTACATTGTAGTGTCTGTGCTAGGGCCTGGTTTCCAGTCAAATTTTTGTCTTTGCTTTTACAGATGCCCTTTTACCTTGTTAGTTGGTATGTTGGGCTATTTTCTAATTTTTTAAAATGTCTGAAGCCTCTGTTAAAAGTTAGATGAGTACATTTGTTCATGGGATTAGTGATTTTCCATGTTTGTATTGTCTTGGCTTCAGTGGCACTAGGGGCTTCTTATTGTGGATGAGCTGAGGTTCTCCCTCTGTGATATCCTTACAAAGGCATATACCATCTGATGGCCACACGGCCTCCTCTTATGCCTCTGTTCCCCTGGCTTCCGTTCCCTTCTTTACACAAGTGAGGCTTTTTCCCACTCTAGGCACAAGATGTTCTCTTGGCCTTCTGAGGTATTGATCCCATTATTGTCATCTGGCCAACTCTTGCTTATCCTTCATGCTTCAACTTCAACCTTGCTTCCTGAGAGAAACCTGCCCTGCTCTTTCCATCTAAACCAGTCCCTTCCCCTGTGTACACTGACTGCACACAGATGAGTAGGCTTTTGTTGTTTACAGGATTACAGTTGACTTCCCTCTGTAAACCTCCTGAGGGCAGGGATGTGTTTTTTGTTGATCACTCCATAACCCTGGTACCTGGCATTCAGAGCACCTAATAACTATTTGTTAAATGGACAAATTCTGAAAAAGAGGCAAGAGCACTTTATTGCCTTTCTTGGTCCCTGTGGAAATTAGATTATTGTCTTCAGAAATACAAGACCGTGGGATGGAGGTGTGTTTCAATGGTAGTGCACTTGCCTAGCATGCACTAGGCTCTGGGTCACTTCCCTAACACTAAAAACAAAAACAATACAGTGTGATGATCTGTCAGGACCCTTGCTTACTGAATGTTTTATGCACCCTTTATATATCAGTTTTCTTCTAAATCTTTGTTTATATCCATTTTGAAATTTATTGACCAATTTGAAATTAATTTATATGACAATGTGAGGTTCTTATTCATGTTTTAACTTTGAGACTTCAACCTGTATATTTTTA
This sequence comes from Sciurus carolinensis, assembly GCF_902686445.1. Classification (NCBI taxonomy): domain Eukaryota; kingdom Metazoa; phylum Chordata; class Mammalia; order Rodentia; family Sciuridae; genus Sciurus; species Sciurus carolinensis. The sequence goes on along the minus strand of NC_062224.1, from coordinate 3,765,099 downwards.
TTTCCATGTTATTTATAAAAATGATAGAAAAATCAAGGAACCAATTCCTTTTCCTGAGAAATATATTTTGCTTTACCCCTCTTCATTCAAAGAGCCCATTTATCAAATTAACAGCTGTTTATTAAGCATGGCTTTACCTTGGGTATTGTGGGAAGTATATAAAGAAATGCAGTCAGTCTTTGCTTTAAGGAGTCTGAGTCTCTGTGGTATTTCAGGAAGATTAGCAAATGGGCAGTGCATTGGCTGGGAGGAGTTCATCAGTCTGAGAACAGTGGAGAGAACCTGATGTGAGGCACTAAGGGTCGTGTGTAAAAGGAGGGAGCAATCATGAAAGGGATCTCTGTTTAGATGGGAGCTACAGTGTCACATGTGACATAAAATTTCAACCTGGGATACTAAAAGACAGTATCAAAAAAATGGTGGTAACTGAAGCAGTGAGGACAGATGGGGCCCCATGGGATGGACAGATAAGGTGAAGGATGGTAGGAGCTGATGGGTGATGGGCCCTGTGGGATGGATGGCCGAGGTGGGGGAAGGTGGAAGCTGAGGTGATGGGCCTCCTGGGGTGGAGGGCTGAGGTGAGGGACAGTAGGAGCTGAGGTGATGGGTCCCCTGGGGTGGAGGGCTGAGGTGAGGGACAGTAGGAGCTGAGGTGATGGGCCTCCTGGGGTGGAGGGCTGAGGTGAGGGACAGTAGGAGCTGAGGTGATGGGCCTCCTGGGGTGGAGGGTTGAGGTGAGGGACAGTAGGAGCTGAGGTGATGGGCCTCCTGGGGTGGAGGGCTGAGGTGAGGGACAGTAGGAGCTGAGGTGATGGGCCTCCTGGGGTGGAGGGCTGAGGTGAGGGACAGTAGGAGCTGAGGTGATGGGTCCCCTGGGGTGGAGGGCTGAGGTGAGGGACAGCGGAAGGCTAAGGTGTGCTTCTTAGAAAGCTTCCAACCTCAGGGTTGGAAAAATCAGCAATGGGAAGAGGTTAGAAAGGGTAACTGAAGAGGAAGAGAAGAACCAGGAAATTCAGAAATGCAACAGCCACAGGCGAGAGGAGGGAAGAATATGCTCAGAAGGAGATGGTACCTGGAGCCCAGTGATGTAGGAAGTTCAGAGAAAATGCTGGCTGAAATGGGCTATGAACTTGGACACTCTTAATGCCTTTAAAACATCAGTACTGTGGAGGAGACGAGGATCAGATTTCAGGGCCTTCGGGCAGGGGCAGTATGTGAGGTGGCTCATGAGAGGTGGTAAGAACAAGCTACTATTAAAGTCTAGCGGCAAGAGCAAAGAGAAGTACACTGTTACCAAAGATCAATGTGAGGGATTTTTTTAAAAAATGAAATAGAATACCAGACTGTTTCCAACGAGTCAGTGGAGCTGGCAAGGGCGAAGAAACTTGGGCTGGAATGGCTTAGGAAAGAAGAGTTGCGACTACAACCAGGAGAGCTGGGGAGGTCAGGAAGTGCTGTTCAGAAGAAAAGCAGATGGTGTGGCAGAAATGGCTTTGAACTGAAAGTCGGTAGATGTATGTTCTTGACTTCGTCTAGCCACTCGACAGTTGGGAGACATTGGCACAGGGGTTTGTGTTTGCTTCTGTAGACTCAGTGTTCTCTTGCATCTCAAGTAGCCAGACTGAATTGTGTCAAAATTAAAGTCTGACTTTTAAATACTCTGATTCAGCAGGACTTGAGAGTCAAAGAGGAATAGATGTAGAAACATGTATCTGGACATAGGGAGAAGGAAGATGAGGAAGTTTGCCTCCCAAATCCTTGACCTGGAGGCCTACTGCTACGCACTGGGAAAGGGGAATTGGAGGGCTCTAGTAATCACCTGGCGTTCTATCAAGTCTCCTTATTCCAAGCAGTAGACGATGCGGTGGAAGGAGGTCAGAAACCTGAGTTTAAGTTATAGTTGCGCTACTTATGTATTTTCTGTGTGACTTAAGCTAATCACATAACTTCTTTGAGTTTCATATCCTAGAAATATGAAAGAAAATCCCTTTAGAGCCATTGTGAGAAAGAGCTGTGTAAACCTGAGTACAGTATATAGTGTAACTAGTTTTATCTACCAGAGGTTTTCCCTGTGGATTCCCTAGAAGAGGAAGTCGTAGTCATAGCAGTCATCATAGTAGGAATGGTAGTACTAATAGTAGTTGACATTATAGTATTGTGAGCTCAAAAATTTCAGATTTTGGAGCATTTTGAATTTTCAGATTATGGGTGTTCAACCATAAAGTGTATGCAAGATTCCAAAATCAAAAAACTCTGAGATTTGAAGCATTTCTGATCTCACAGACTTTGGATATGTGAGCTTACTAGGTGTGAGGCATCGTTCTAAGACCTCCTGTGTTTGTTCCTTTTAACAGCCCTACAACGTAGCATCAGTGCTTTTTCCATGTTACAGACAGGGAAATAGGAGCAGGAGGTGTTGGATAACACACCTGGGATCACGCCGCTAGTGAGCAGAGGTGCTGGGGTGAAAACCTAGGCAGTTTGACTTTTGAGTTCATGCTCAGGAGTGCTGTAACATGACTGTCCTCAGTCTTGTAAGACGCATGCGCTAGAGTTAAACTGCCATCGGCTTTAATGAACTTTTTTTTTTTTTTTGGGTGCTGGGGATCGAACCCAGGGCCTTGTGCTTACAAGGCAAGCACTCTACCAACTGAGCTATCTCCCCAGCCCTTTAATGAACTTTTAATAACAAGATTACTGGTCTTGAAAACTAGCAAGTCAACTTAATGGTAAATATGTCTGATTAGAGTAGTATACCAACCAAATCCTATCTTTAAAAAAGTATCTTATTTAAATGAAAAATGTTGTTTAACTGTTCTCCTGAAATCTAAAGAGAGTTTGATTTTTATTTTTTTCAGGAACACAAAGAGGGGCAGCTTACATCCATGCCCCGAGAGGTTTGTAGATCATTTGTGAAAATTATTGCAGAAGTCCTTGGATCTCCTCCAGATTTGGAATTATTGACGATTATCTTCAATTTCCTTTTAGCAGTTCACCCTCCTACTAATACTTACGTTTGTCACAACCCCACAAACTTCTACTTCTCTTTGCACATAGGTAGGTATGGCGTTTCTGTTCGCTCTTTTGTCTTGTTCAGCCCACTTGATCCACGTTGATATTGTTTGATATTTGTTGAATGGCCTGTCTGAGCTAGAAACTGCCCTAATTACACACGTACTGGGGTAGGAACAGAACACAGGGTTTTGGAATGAACTGAATATGGTCTCTGCCTTCGGGGAACTTAGGTACCTAGAGGAGAAAGGGGATACACACTCCAATGACTAATAAAAAACAATATTTGGTAAGTGTGTATTAGAAACAAAAGTAAAACTAATGAGATTTCAGAGGAGAAAGGGTTTCTCAGGCCATGATAGAGAGGGAGTATTTAACAGATTACATGATTATCTGTTGTAGGCACTGAGGAATTTAGGTAGAATTTCACAGGTAGATTGGAGAATGAGCATTTCAGGCAAAGAGAATGACTTGAAGAAAGGAAAATAGAGAGTATTGAATTTTTCCTAAGTTATTTTTGTATAGGACCTATGATGGAGAAATGAGAAATAATAACCATATTAAAGCATTTATTTATTTATTTATTTTCCCTAAGGTCATGTTAAATGAGTTCTTTAATGAAAGGCTAGAGATTTTGAACTTATATTCTAGTTAGAGGTCATTGAAAGAGATTTGTTTTGTTTTATTTTGCTTTGCTTGTTTACTTGTTTGTTTTTGATCAAAAACATTGATATAAACAAATTATTGTAGGATTCAGGAACAGGAAATTAGGAGCAGTAAGATCAATTATGTGCTCTATTGAAGAATGAAATAATAGAGGTAGGCATAGTAGCAGGGGAACTGGAAAAGAGGGATGAAAGGAGAAATGAGAAGTCAGGATGGGACGACTGGGGGTTAGGGTGGAAGATGAAAGCTTTGGTTTGATAAAGCATGCTGTTCTCAAGGTGCTCTGAAAAAATTGTGTAGCAGGCAAGTAGAAAGGAGGGTTATAACATGGAGGTGGTTACAAGGAGCCACCTGTACAGAAGTGAGTTTCAACCCAGAATAGATGAGATCACTGAAAAGCAGTGTAGAGAGAAAAGAAAAGAGGGAGCCAAGGATAGGACACTGGAAATATCACTACTTAGAGGTCACAACAGGAAAGAGAAATCAGTATAAGAGAAGATAGAATAATAAAGAGTTTTTAAAGAACTAGGGCAGAGCAGTGCTGTAAGAAAGCAGGCAAGAGTGAACCTATGAAAAACCTACGTGGTAATTTGAATGGAAAACCAGCTATAGAGCAGTCTTTTTAAGAAGTCTAATAGATGAATAAAATAAGCAACACTAAAAGTCCAAATGAAATTAGATAGCATGACGTTGTATTAGGTAAAGTACCCTGCAGAATCCTAGGAGCAGGGTAGTTGCAAAGTCGAGTAAAATGTTTCCCTCCCTCCCAACCTTGCAGCCTAGTTGAGTAGAGAGAGGTCTAAGCAGGTAATTGTACCACACCTTTTGGAAAGCACAGTGATGTGGAAGTCAGCATTTTGTTTCCTGGTAGCAAAGAACCTGCTGAGGGCCTAGGGGACAGAGGTTTCCTAGAGGAGGTGATGCCTGCTCTGAGTCTTAAAGGGTAAGCGGGCGTCAGAGGGAAGGGTGTCCAGGCAGAGGAAATGGCTGCAGAGGGAGCTGAGAGAGTTGGTGCTGCTGAATGGAAGAAACCAGACTGGAGAGGCCTGGGGACAGACACACATGGAGATGCTTGTGAAGGAGGCATTGGAAAGCCGATGGAAAGTTTTAAGCAGAAATTGACATTTGAGATAGAAAATTCTGATGGCTGTGAAAATTGAGAGTGACAAGATGTCATCAGGATGCCACTTAGAAATCCATGACAGCAATCCAGATGAGAGTTGATGCAGCACCCTAGTAGGGAGGGAGAGAGTTGAGGGAACCAGAAATAAAGTCAGAATCGCCTGGTGACTGACTTGACACAGATGAAGGAAAGCTGGTGGCCCAAGTGGCTTCAGGCTCCCCATGGGAAATGAACAGGTCCTGTTGTCAAACTAGCCAGAGCACAAAACTGGAAGAGTGGATGCAGAGCAGAAGGACGTTCAGTTCAGATTTGCTGCATTGCTGGTACATTGAAGAAATCAAGCACTTGAACTTATAAGGATGAAGCTCAGAAGGCAGATTGGGGCTGAAAGCATTAATCTCAGAGCTATGTTAAACACTGAAGAGGGTGTATAAAAATATAAGGCACCATCTTTTCCTCAAGGAGTGAACAGATGAATGTCTCTGGAAAGATCATAATAACATTTTAAAAAGGAAACAGTTAGAGGTAAAGCCATGGAAATAGTCCCCAGTGCTGTGGAATTGAAGGAAAGCAGAAGTTAATGTGTCCAGTGACAATAACAACAACTCTGTAATGATAAGTCATTACGGAGCAGAGTATGAGTACTCACAGCTCAAGAATACACTAAAATAAAGTATACCACATGTTTTCTCTTTGAACATGTTTTTGAAATTTGTATTTAATGATTTGCTTTTAAGGTTATATTTTTGTCTTATCCCTTTTTAATATTTTGCTGTCTCAATTTTTTTTTTTTTTTTTTTAATTGTAGATGGCAAGATCTTTCAGGAGAAAGTGCAGTCAATCATGTACCTGCGGCATTCCAGCAGTGGAGGGAGATCCCTTGCTAGCCCTGGATTTGTGGTAATAAGCCCGTCTGGTTTTACTGCTTCACCACCTGAAGGTAAAAATAGCAATAATGAAAGTATACCCCATCCTGTTTTAGTTCTAGACTAAAATAAATGGAAAGTTAAACTTAAACATTATGGAATATATTTAAAGAACACATTTTTACTACTTTCTGGTATCTACAACTCATACGTATTCTAGCAAGAGCTATCTAACACAAGTCCCCTGGAGAACAGAGAGTGGCCGAGACTCACACTTTCTTGCTCTGACAGTCTCTGTCCTCTCTTATCATAGTCCTTTATCTTTCATTAAGCCTCTGATTTATTTCCCATTTTCCTCAAAATCCTGCTTTCTTTGTCTTACTCTCTCCTTCCCACTTGAGCATGTCCTCTAGACAACTTCACTGGTAGATGGATGGACATCCAGTTCTCCAACCTCACATTCTTGTCCCATCTGTCATGGACATGATCATCAGGAAGGCCTCCAAGCACCAAGCACCCCTGAGACCCCAGGGTTGTGCTCTTTATTCTACCTTTATGATCAATTTTTAAATCATGTTCATCACTCTGCAACATTTTCGAATATATCCATGCCTCTGTCTTTTCAGGTCTTTTGAGCAGACTCTTTTGGCAGCTTTAGCCCCCAACCAATAAAGAAACAGAGTCCTCTGGGGATGCACAGGAAAAAGGCAAAGAGGAAGCATTCATCCTTTCTTATCCACTCTCTGATCATAACCTCCTGTCTTTCTGATTTTTTTTTTAAGGTTAATTTATCAGACTTTGAGATGTGGTCTCACTGCAGTGCTCAGCCTGATGTTGAACTTCAGATCCTCCAGCTTCAGCCTCCCTGATAGCTGAGATTATAGACATGTACCACCATGCCCAACTTTTCTGGTTTCTTTATCAAAATCCCAAGGTTTTTCTGCCTCTGCTTTCCCTATCCAGCCAAGATTCCATTAGTCTGTAACTTTGACAGTTTTCTCTACACCATCTTTAGTTTCCTTGTCCCTTGGCCTGTTGGTTTTCTTGACCTGAAAAATCCTCACTTGGCCTCAGTCTGACCAACGTCACATTGCTGAAAACTGTAGCAGAGCTTTTAATACTGCCCTGTCACTTCTGTTTGTTCAGAATCGCTTCCTTCTTCTGTTTCTATAGGAAATATATTCAAGTCTTTATACTGACAGTACTTTTCTGTGTTCCCAATTACTCGTAACAAATATGGGTCTCTGCTTTCCTAGAAAAATAACTGGCGAAGTTTCCTAGTGTGAACTGGCCACGTGTCTTTCCCTTTTTGACTGCTGTCTTCTTCCCTGCTGGAACATTGCTTTTGTTGTTGGTTCAGCCTGGCCTTGTCTCCAGCTCCTGTGCTAATTATTAAATAGTGTGGGGAAAATATAAGTATGGGAAGATAGAACCAGATGTATGAGTATTGATCTCCAATTTTGTTTACCTCTCAAAGTGTTTCTGTTATTCTCTAGCACATTTTATGGTCTTTCATTATAGTGTCTTTTTGGGGGGTGAGGGAGATACTAGGAATTGAACTCAGGGGCACTCAACCACTGAACCACATCCAAAGTCCTTTTTTGTATTTTATTTAGAGACAGGGTCTCACTGAGTTGTTTAGCGCCTCACCAATGTTGAGTCTGATTTTGAACTCGAGATCCTCCTGCCTCAGCCTCCCAACCTGCTGGGATTACAGGCGTGCACCACCACACCTGGCTCATTATAATATCTTAAGGCTATATTTTAATTAGTTTTATAGAAAATGTCTATTTTTTTAAAAATTATATGCATCACTGTGAAGCATTTTCAAATATGATCATTCCCCATTTTTTGATTAGGTTCTTTTGACATCTTTAATCCTCCAGCCACAATTCAGAAATAAGAAAAAAACACTGGGCTCTGGATCTATATTATAGCCACAAACCTGTGTACTAGAGCAATTCATTCAGGGCCTGTTTATTCTGTATCAGTGCTTTTCAATCTTCAGTGTCCCCAAGAAGCTCCTATAGAGCTTGTTAGAACACCAACCAGTTCCTGGGACCCTCCCTCCCACATTCTGTCTCAGTAGATGTAGGTGAGAGCCTGAGAATGTGAGTGCCTAGCTGCCCCAGAGGTGATGCTGGTGCCCATGCTGACGGTCAGTAGAGCACGCCTTGACTGATGTGTACCTCTACCCTAGGCACTTGCAGTGAGAGGGTTTCTGGTCTCCTGCATAGATAGAGAAGCAGTAAATTGAAAAATCATAGCAAGAAGATTATTGTTCCTCCTGAGAGCAGCAAGAACTAGAAATGGAAGACACTCACACATAGAATGGTCTACAGCTGTTTAGTAATAATAAGAACTGCCTTTTATTGAGTACTTATGTGCCAGGCACTATGCTAGGGATATCTCAAATATGATCTCTCTTCGTTCTTACAGCAACCTGCAGAGTGGACATTCTGAACCCTCATTTTATGTTTGCAAAACACTGCTCATTTGGTACAGTTGAGTGATCTAACTGAGGCCACTGAACTGAGAGAACTGCCATTCGAATCCAGTTAGCTCTAGTTGTAAAGCCTGGGCTCTCCTCACTGTATCAAACCGTATCCATGTGTCTGCTGGCCTGAATACGTTGTTTCACTCCATGCATTTAATTTCAGCAGAACCACTAATCCTAATGACTTTAAATCATGTGGTCCATATTGCATTTTGTTAAGGAGGAAGTAAAAGGCATATATTCTTGAAAGATTTTAATAAAAAGTGGCAAAAAGAAAAATGATTCTATGAGGCTAGGGTTGTGGCTCAGTGGTAGAGTGCTTGCCTAGCACATGTGAGGCACTGAGTTCGATTCTCAGCACCACATATAAATAAATAAATAAAATAAAAACTATCAACAACTAAAAAAATTTTAAAAAAAGAAAAATAGTTCTAGCATTTAAGCCTTTTAAGCATTAGTTGCTGGGGAAATTAACCTAAATAGATTCTTTAACAGTAAATAGGCAGGCCATCCCCATGACTGAGACTTACAGTGCACAAGAGAAGTGAGCCCTTTAAGTAGATTTTTTTTTTTTTTTAACGTTTACATAGGGTAATGATGTTTATTTTTTTCCCTTCCCCCCCACCCCTCCCACCCCTCTTTTCCCTCTATACAGTCCTTCTTTCCTTCATTCTTACCGCTCTCCTTAGCCTAACTCTATACCTAACCCTAAACCTAATGCTAACCCCTCCCACCCCCCATTATATGTCCTCATCCGCTTATCAGCGAGATCATTCGTCCTTTAGTTTTTTGAGATTGGCTTATCTCACTTAGCATGATATTCTCCAATTTCGACCATTTGCCTGCAAATGCCATAATTTTATCATTCTTCATTGCGGAGTAATATTCCATTGTATAAATATGCCACAGTTTCTTTATCCATTCATCAACTGAAGGGCATCTAGGTTGGTTCCACAATCTGGCTATGGTGAATTGAGCAGCAATGAACATTGATGTGGCTGTATCTCTGTAGTTGCTGAAAAGTAAGTAGATTTTTAAGTAGTATTTTTCTATTGTTCTTCCTAGGATATAGTTCCTCCACGGTTATTCCACAACCGATGGCTGCCCACTTGCCGCGGTCCAGAAGCCTGCCAGCTTTTCCTACTTGTCCACAAATGCAGCCATTAAAACGAACTGGAAGTTTGGGTTGTCATATTGACAAGTTACAAAACATAGATACTTATGTTGCTCCCCAGCCAGAGACACAGAATCCTTTGGGGGAGTTTGATATGCTGAAAATAGGCAAAGAGGATCCTTTCATCAGTAGCTGTGAGTCTGCCAAAACTGTCTGTGAAGTGGAAGCTACTCTTGCAGCCCAAAACTATGCCAGTGTTGTCCCAAAAGGAACTCTGGGATCTCCTGTGGTCAGAGTAGATCCCAAAGACCTAGGAGCAGAACCCCGGTCAGAGGATGATAGCCCTGGGGATGAGTCCTGCCCACGCCGACCAGACAACCTGAAGGGACTAGCCTCGTTCCAGCGAAGCCACAGCACTATTGCAAGCCTTGGGTTGGCTTTCCCTTCCCAGAATGGATCTGCAGCTGTGGGCCGTTGGCCAAGTCTCATTGACAGGAGCACTGACGACTGGGAACACTTGGCCTTTTCTCTTGGCTATGAGTCAAACTACAGCCGTGCTATAAGTACTCACAGGTACTCACATGTTTTGGTGCATCCTCCCTTTTTAAATGTTCTTTGAAGAATTTCTGCACTTCTAGAAATGTCTTCATTATGCCACTTCTGATATTACATTATGTTAATACCAAACAGAAAGTGCCTTTCTCTTCATTTTAATAGATAGTTTTGAGTTCCCCCTGCAGCCAAAGGTTTAAATAGCTCTCAAAGAAACTATCTCTTGTGGCTGATTTAATTTCTTGTAATTATTAGAGGAAAATCCCTTAGTTCAGGGAAACAATCAGATTGATTCTTGTTCCCACTGGAATCTCAAGTGGTACTGCCCAGTGGGATCTTCCATGGTGCCGTGAATGTCTTCTCTGTGCTGGAGAGTACTGTAGACGCCAGCCCTGTGCCTGTTGAAACGTGGCCGGTGCCACTGAGAACTGAATTTTCAATTTAATTTAAAATAGTTTAAATAGCACAAAAGTCAGTAATATTGTAAACACAGAATAGAATAATGTTTAGTATATTATATGCCTAAAAATGCCAGTGATAAAAAGTGATAAGTTTGTTGATCACAGTTCAATTAGAAAACATTTCCTGATCCTATGAGATTTGTTTTACAAGTTAAAATAACCACTCAGCATGGTTCTTAGGGTAAGCATCCTGTCATTTTCCCCTTGATACTGTCAGTGAGACTTTCTGGTCTCTGTTGTAGTGTGACTGAAGACTGTTTGGTACCCATATGCTGCGGACTCTATGAACTCTTAAGTGGGGTTCTCCTCATCCTGCCTGATGTCATGCTGGAAGATGTGATGGACAGTCTTATTCAAGCAGACACGCTCCTAGTCCTCGTTAACCACCCGTCGCCAGCTATACAACAAGGAGTTATTAAAGTAAGGGCAGATACCACGGGAGTGTTGTTTTAATTCAGAAAATAGACATATACATAATTTGAAAATTTGAATACTTATGTAGACTTGAAGCTTTATTTTATATTTAGGAATAATGAACTAATTTTTTTATTTATTACTTATATTTTGTGTGTATTATCCAGTTTTAAGTTCTCCATATATTTATTCATTTCAGTGTTTTTAAATCTACCAATAAATTCATATATGTAAACATTTAGTCAATCTATGTCACAAAAATTTACAAGGTATGTGTGGTTCATTGGAAATCTCTCCTGCAACAGAGTATCAAATTTTAGTTTAGGTGTTAGTTCAGATGTCATCTTTCTGAAAGAACTTCCCTGATCACCTGATCAAAAATTACTTCCTCTAGTCCTACTCTTTATTTTTCCTATCAAAGCATCCTATTTATGTCTTTTACTTAAATTTCACTTATTCTGTGGACTTCTTTTAACCTCTCAAATGGAAATAAACTCAGTGTGCATATCTTGTATCTGGCATGTAAGAATTATACAAAGTAGATGGTTGAATCAATAAAAAAAGCAATCAAGCCCTAAAATGATCTTTTAAAGATTCTCATTCTCTTTAGTTTGTCTGAATGCAGACATTGTATAACCACTTGCAGTTCAACCTAGTTCTTATTGTGTGCTTCCATTTCATATGCAGAACACTGGGCTACTTGCTCTGTGGGGTGAAGAGGGGAGTCATAGGAGCCCCTGCATTGGAGGGTCCAGTGAGGAGGAGGGTCACATACCCAGCCATGTAAAAGGCAAGGGACTCTGATGATTGCTACAGAGTAGTAGTGATAAAGAAGAATGGGGGCAGAGGGGGAAAAAAGTGGATAGTATGCTGTCAACTTAGGAAGCTTTTTAAATAAGACAGTAAAAATAGATGTGTTTGGGGAATGGTAGTCTGTCAGCACTGTGAGGGAGTGACTACAGATAGGAGAGGGAGAGGTGGGCTTGCTCTCTTAGCCAGCTAACATAGTCAGGGGAGAGAGGAGTTGACTGTGTCACACAAGCTCACCTGGAAGTCCAGGGGGAAATTACCAAGTCCCCAACCTGGAGTAAGGAAGTCAAAGTACAACAGATGTGAGAGACTTTTGCTGGGATGGAAGAGAGATATCTTCATAATTACAGGTGGGGATCTCAGGAATAGAAAAGCCCAAAGTGAGTTTCACCTTGAAGTCTACGGGGATGAGGCCAAGATCCCTCTAAGTTCAGATCCATGGGAGAAGTGGGTTTGGAAGGAAAGTAATTAATTGAGTTTTATACATGTTGTCCTTTTAAGAAGTTAGGAAGGGTGGAAAATCAGGCCTGGGTTCAGGATAAATAATCTGTCAAGAAGTCTGGAAATAGAACTGTAGGCTAAATATACGTAGATTTGCAGGGAAAACCTAGTGCACTGGTTTTATTTCCTTCAGAATGAAGCACCTATATTTGTTCCACTTAAACTCCACCAAGGCTGCCAGTCTGCTCACTGTCCACACTGCTGACAAGGCCAGTTTTCCCATCACAGCAGTGTTAAAATCTCCAAGATAAGAGTCACCACTAGCATTCCACAGTAGTCAGAGACAAAGTTCCTTTTACCACCGAGGGGGCCTTTCATTGAGCTCTCTATGTTCTTCTATATTTATGAATAAATTAGACAATAACTTATAAATACAAGTGTGATATACTGACACATATGTATTATGTCAAATTTAACATATGATCTAAATTGACATAAATTTTTTCTTTAGCTGTTACATGCATATTTTAATAGAGCATCTAAGGAACAAAAAGATAAATTTCTGAAGAATCGTGGCTTTTCCTTGTTAGCCAACCAATTGTATCTTCATCGGGGGACTCAGGAATTGTTAGAATGCTTCATTGAGATGTTCTTTGGTCGACGTATTGGCCTTGATGAAGAGTAAGTGGTTCTTCTTTTTTTTTTTTTTTTTAAATTTTAAATACCTTTATTTAAAGTTTCTGGAAAATGAGTTATTTGTAAACTGGTAAACAGGCTATTTAAAAAAAAAAATCCATTGTTGGACAAGTAAATTGATTACTAGGAATGAGCTTGTTCTAGTAATAGAGTGGGCTCCATGCATCTTTGCAGATCATCACATGCCCTTCCCCACTGCCATCTAACATTTATATATTTTAGTCATCTAGTACCATCGTGTCCTTTAAAACCCCCTTTTATATACCTCATCACGGTACATACATCAGAAACACCTAACATGCTGACATATGCTCCCTTTGTGGGAAACTAGGTTTAATGTAATTAAATACTGTTAAAGAGTGTATATTTTTAACAGCTCTTTTGTAGCCCTTTCCCCCACAAACTGGCACGATCTCTTTAGATGTTTTTACTGTTATACAGGAACACCACATCTCAAGGGATCTCACTAGTTACACAGTCACAAGTTACAAATGTGAAGTTCTTTGTTCAGAGTTACTCAGGTGACAAGTCCCCACCTAACCCATTTTTTCATCTGTAAAATGGGAGAATAGTACCTACCTCAGTTGAGAAAATTAAGTGAAAGGGGTACATGAAGCACATGCCACATTGTCCTGTCACAGTCCTACTGCTCTTAACTCCTGTGGCAGGGCACAGATACAGTTATTACATGTAAAAATATTTTACTTCCTTAGAGGCATTTTCCTAACTGTAGAGTAATCTGTGTTGCCAGTTAATTCATTGAAATACCAGCATTAGAGCATCCCAGCTTCAATGGCTTGACTTGTTTTTGACCTGCGCTTATAACCGAGGTCGCTGCATCTTTGAGACGTCAGGGACAACGTCCCACGGCCCAAGGTCAGCCCGGGTCGGGGTTCTTTCTGCAGCGGTAAAGGCCCTGCCCCGTGACCCGCTACAAAGTAGCGGCGGATCAGCCGATCAACTCCTTGGGACAGAAAAGCTGGTTCTTCTATCATAATTGTTTTGGCTTTTTTTTTTTTTTTTTTTTTGTCTTAAATGTAAAATTTAATAAATATACTCCTAAAATTACTTGTCAACTTTATAAAAAATCTGCTGGACTGGGGATATAGCCCAGTTGGTAGAGTGCTTGCCTCGCATGCCAAAGGCTCTGGGTTCCATCCCCAATAAAAATTAAAAAAATAAAAAAAATCTGCTAAAGGTCATTTTCCAGGTAGATAAATTTATTATTTTTCATATAATATTCTATCCAATTACTTCTTCCTTTGCATTTCACTTACTAGCTAGAAACTAGAAACAAGTAAATGTTATATCCAATGAAGAAAAGTGATAAATTAAGATTTGGCCCATGGTGTGAACATGAGAAAGGTTCCTAAAAGGAGAGGTGGCTCGTGTGCCCTCCACCACAGCTCACGGGAGTGGTCAGAGCAGGACCTCTTCCCTCCCCACAGAGCCCCAGGTCTTCTGGAAGAAGAGGGAGACCTTCACCTGAAATTCCTTCGTGTCCTAATTCCTGAGATTTGGCCCTGGAATGGTGCTGTAGGATTAGCAAATAAGTGCAAAAAGTCAAGGAATATTTTTCACCCCAAAGTTTCACAGAAAAATAATTTTTGTTTTTTCCATTTATGATAAAGAGAAATGTGTGTCTCCTTATTGCAGTAGACAGATTCAGATCCTGAGGAATTTACTTATTTATTGTGATGTCAATAGCACTTTTCATTTTGCACACACCTTTTAGTTTTTTTTAAAGCAATTCTGCATTCTCGCATCTGATTCTTATAACAGCCTTGAGAAGAAAGTAGGGCAGATATCACCACACATATTTGACAGGTGAGGTGTTTAAATAATTTTGCTGCATCACAGAGGTAAATAGTTTTGGGACAAGAACTCAAGATTGATTCCTTTGTCTCTTTTTACTAACTCGCTATCTTTCGAATCCTATGTAAAATAACAGTAATAATCCTATATACTTATTATGTTAGCAAGAGTGCCTTGGACATGAATTAAAGTCAGTTAAATATATAAAATGGTATGCATATTTCATTTGAATGTTTGCATATTTATCTTGGGATGGACTTCTGGCAACAGCTTTTATCTTATTATTAGAGAGAGTCTATAATCTTAAAAAAGGTTAAGAATCCTTAGTTCCCGAATTTATTTTTTATAGCTTCAAAATCAGGTTAACAAAATGGCTCATAGTTCCATTTTTTTCTTATTTCATCACTATTGCTTCTAATGTGTTCTTAATTTTATTTTTTATTTTAGATTTGATCTGGAAGATATAAAGAACATGGGACTTTTTCAGAAGTGGACTGTCATTCCTATTCTGGGACTAATAGAGACCTCTCTGTATGACAACATACTCTTGCATAATGGTCTTTTACTACTTCTCCAAATTTTAAATTCTTGTTCTAAGGTAGCAGACATGTTGTTGGATAATGGTCTGCTCTATGTGTTATGTAACACAGTAGCAGCCTTGAATGGATTAGAAAAAAAGTAAGTTTTAAATTATTACTTAAATTTACATCTGCTAAGTCCTTTAGAAAAAGAAAAAGTTAGTAAGAGCTAACTTTAAAATGTAACTTTCATAATACTTTCTCAAAGTTCTTTCCCACAAAAATTTTGAAATTTGCTTGGAGTGGGCATACTTTCCATAATTTCCAACAGAGTTTAGTTATGAAGAGAGTATTTGTGTGACCTATTTTTAGATATTTAGAATTTAAAGACAGGTAAGTTTACCCCCAAATAGATGTGCTGTGCTTCCGCCATAGGATTATAAAAATTACTATTCTCATCATGAATAGGAAATTGAGGATTAGATACAGTAGCTCATTGACTATCACACAACTGGTAAACAAGAGAGACTTGAGGGCTGAATCCGTCTTCCTGCAGAAGTCTGTGTTTTGAACTCACCATGCTATCCTATTATTAGTATAGTCTATCACTGTTCCTGTAATAAATTAATTTATGATAGTCATATTCTATCACTTTTACCATAAATAAATTTCTAATAGTCAAAAGTACCTTGGCAAAGGGCTGCCACCACTGATTAACAACTTTAAAAATATGTTGAGATTAGATTTTTATTCAGATTTTATATCTTTGATGTCTCCATTTATGGTGCACAGCATACCATTTTACTAGCAGAATTATAAAATATAAATCTTTAGAAGCACCATTTTGTTGCATATTAAAGCATTAAATGTTATCTGTATTCTTTCAGAGAGAAAAGAGTGTATCTTTAGTGATTCTCTAGGCCAGAGACTTCTTGTACTCCACCCAGTTCAACTTTGATTGGACACTCACTACAAATATTATATTTCCTCAAAATGCTTAGTCTTGATTGCAGTACAATTTATGAAATTGGTAAATTAGAAAAGGTACCTGCAGCTTGTTCTGAAAGTAGTTTTTGCTTCTATTTTATAAAAAAATGAATTGTGCTTGTTGATAGTCCCTATGTGCTACTTTATATGCAGTTACCATGTCTAACCCTTGCTTGATTCGAAAAAAAAAAAAAGGAGGGGCTGGGGATATAGCTCACTTGGTAGAGTGTTTGCCTCGCAAGCACAAGGCCCTGGGTTCAATCCCCAATACCGCCAAAAAAAAAAAAAAAAAAGGAGGGAAGTCCATAGGCCTAATGGGACACACTGAAGTGTTATCAAGGCTAAAATTGAAGGACAGAAGTAACTGATTCATACTTAGTATATATTTAGAAATGAATAATACACATTAAAACCTGTTCTCTTTTAATCCTTAAAATAATTATAGTTTACATAATTACATAATGAGGTTCAGAGGGCTAAGTAGTTCCCTCAGGTTCACCTTCCTTGGGGAGCCTCTCTTACTGTTTGGCTCTCACCTCACGCTCTTCATCTTTAGTGTAGGCTGGAACCTGCTTCCACGTTCCCATAGTACCTGTGTTAAACTCTGTTGTCGTGCTTACCACCATTTACTATTGATAACAATCTCTTTCCCTGTCAGCCCTCTACAAGATTATATTTTTGACAGGAGTCCAATGTATCTTCTCATTTTTGTTCCCAGTATGCAATGTGCTACCTGCCATAGAGTGAGCATGAATAAATATTGGATGAATGTACGCAGGTAGAATGGGAATTTAAACCAGTTCTCGTGGTTTAAGTTTCAAAAATCTGGCATTGTGTTTTGATCATCTTCAGCCTTCCTGTGAATGAATACAGATTGCTTGCCTGTGACATACAGCAACTTTTCATAGCAGTGACGATTCACGCGTGCAGTTCCTCGGGCCCACAGTATTTTAGAGTTATTGAAGACCTTATTGTGCTCCTTGGATATCTTCAAAATAGCAAAAACAAGAGGACACAGAGTAAGATTTAATTTTCATGAATCTGGGAAGTAGCCAAACATTTTATTTGGGGCTAATTTCTTTCCTCTTGGTAACTCTTTTTTCTGAAGGCTTAACCTTAACTTTGTGATGACATTGATGGGCTTTAAAAGGCAGCATTTTGGAGTGGCAGAAATAGCGATGCCTTGGCATAGTTAGTAGCTGGCAGCACATCATCGGGATCTGCCAAAAGCCCCTGGCTTCTCTTGCCAAGTAGGATTGAAAGTCTGTGTGGAATAGTCATGCCCTTTAGTTTTCTTTAATAGATCTTAAAGTGAAGGTGAAACTGGAAATGTGAGAACTGGGGGTTGAACCTTTGCTATAGGTACCAAACAAAGAATGTTCTTTGAAACAATTATGTAAAATGATATAAATTCATGAGTTAATTTTTTCCATTAAATTTTTGTAGAGACCATTTGAAAATTTGCTTTAAAATTGCTTTTAAACATGGTTTTAAAATACTGACTAGCACTGAGAACCCACATTGATCAAACATTTTAACTTAAAATTTTTTTGAATTAATATTTAATAAAACATTGTTTAAATATGGACATTGTATATTATTTGGGATATTATTCAGATATTAGATACCTAAACAATATTGGATATATGAACTATGTAAAAATTTTAAAAGTTCAACTAAAAGATTAGAAACCTCTTCACTGGATAACAGTCAGTCTCTTCTCTTTTTAGATATGGCTGTTGCACTGCAGCTTAGAGTCCTCCAGGCTGCCATGGAATTTATAAGGAGCACTGCGAATCATGATTCTGAAAACCTTATAGATCCATGCCAGTCACCTTCTGCTCCCCATCATATAGTGTTTCAAAAGCGGAAGAGCATTGCTGGTGAGTATTAAAAGGACATTTTAATAATGATAAATTTAAAGTGACTCGACTTTCCTATATTCTGATCTCCATTCACATAATCTTAAATATTTCCAAGCTTAAAAAGTTAAGCTATAAAATTTGAGAAAATTTTCCTCCCAAAGGAAACTATTCCACTTTATTTTCAGTTCTGTTCTCGATCAGTTATTTCTTGAGCCATCTACTATGTCAAACACTAGGTTAAATTTTGGAGTTACAATGATTAAAAAACAGATTCTGCCCTTGAAGAGATTATCAAATAATAGGGAAGTATAGAGGGTTGGAATAGAGTGTAGCAGGGCGACTAGATTTAGGTCAGGGGTGAGGGAGGTCTCTGTGGAAGTGAAATTCCAGTATATCATAACAGATGAGAAAGGAGTCAGCAGGTAGAGCCAGAGGAAGAGTGTCATAGGCAGAGTGAGGGGCATATGTAACAGGTCCAAGGTGGGAGAAGAGTGAGGCTTGTTCAGAGAACTGAAAGAAAGCCCTCCAGCTAAATGTGGCCCTGGAGGAGAGACCAGATGAGGATGGCGTGGGCCATTTTGTGGATGATCATACAGAGCACATCAGGGAGTTTAGAGTTTTTCCCAATGGGAGGTTGTCAAGGTTTTAGTCAGTGACATGATCTAATCCGATGTTCATTTTGTAAGGGTGACTCTGAGCCTAGCATGGTGGCATACACTTGTAATCTCAGCTGCTTGGGAGGCTGAGGCAGGAGGATTACAAGTTTAAAGGCAACCTGAGTCATTTAGTTACTCTCTCAAAATAAAAAACAAAACGGTCTGGGGTATAGCTCAGTGGTACAGCCCCCTGCATTCAATTTCTAGTACTGTAGGGGAAGAAAATGCCTCTGGCTTCTAGATAGAGTGTGAACTAGAAGATAGAAGAGGTAGTGGGAGTGAAGGTGGGAGGTTGCTGCAGTACAGGCAGCCGAGGGCCTCTTGCTGCACCCAGGTGGAATGCACCTGGCCTCAGACGTGCTGTAAATTAGCATTTGTTATCAAATAATCCGCATTGATGTTAACAGGCCTCCTTAGGTTTTCCACAAAACCTGCTATTTCCTTTATACAAACGATCCAGAAAGATAACACCACAAATAGGATACATGTACACACACATGCATGCGCGCGCGCACACACACGTGTACATCTGCGCATAGTAGACTTGCATATGTTTCTACACATGTGTTCACACATCACTTAAGTATCTCCAAACAGAGTACTGGTGTTTTTCTTAATTACCCTTATAGACTTAAAACTTTTAAGGCCAAATCTTTCTTCTATTCGCACTGATCCACTTATTTGTATTCAATGCTGTGCAAAATTTTAAAGTCATAAAAAACTCATCCATATAGAAAAATTTATGAACATATATTTTGCAGTAATACAAGTTTAACTTTTGCTAAATAAAACTTCTGAAACGTTCACGTACTAAACTTTCTGCCCCGATGTTTCCTTATTTACTATCTAAGCTGTCTCTCCTCCTGAGCTGCCCTACCTTTGTATCTCTCTCTTGTCTCAGGTAGAGTTGTTTCCTGTCCCAAGTCAAGTCTGCACAGCTTCCTACATGCCAGCAGATGCCTTGTGAACACCTGCCTTTGCAGGACCCCTTCCTGCAAACAGCACTGAGTTCCCTTCTCTTCAATGAATAGAGTCCCATTCCGTAGCCTCTGTGTCTCTTCTTGGCATCGATATATTTATTTACACACACACACACACACACACACACACACACACACACACACAGAGGTGTAATTTTGCCTAAGTGGTATCATGTTCTACCTACTACTTACAAACTGATTTCTATTTCTAATTAACATATGAAAGGCATCTTTCCATATTAATAAACATTTTTATTTTAATGAATTCATGACAGTCTGTTGTGTTGATGTGTCACGATCTTCCCTCTTATCAATAAGCAAAGTTTTGTAACTTGTTTGTTTTTGCCATTATAAACAGGACAGTGTAGTACTTTCTTTTAAATGTGTTTTTTTTGCTTCCTTGCTTATAAATATCAAAAAACTTTACATGTCATCTGAATGAAGGTAGAAGAATTTAGCATTGGGATATTATTTATGTATTGATTATATGTATTATACATATATTTCTAAATTGTCATTCATATAAATGGTAGATAGTTGCATTATTAATATAATTCACATACAAATGAATTTCCTTTTTGTTTTAACCAATAAAAATACCAACCATTAACAATTTTTTATTCTTTATAAAGAATGAGGGAGGTATCCTTTATTTAATTTAATCCAGAAAATAACACTCTTGATCCATTCATTCAGCCATAAAATAATTATTGCCGGGCGCGGTAGCACACACCTGAAATCCCAGTGGCTCTGGAGGCTAAGGCAGGAGGATGGTGACTTCAAAGCCAGCCTCAGCAAAAGTGAGGCACTAAGCAACTCAGTGAGACCCCATCTCTAAATAAAATACAAAATAGGGCTGGGGGTGTGGCTCAGTGGTCAAGTGCCCCTGAGTTCAATCCCCAGTATCCCCCCAAAGGTAATAATAATCATAATTATTGAGTACTAACCATGAACTGGTTACCATTTTACCTGTCCTTTGGGAACTTGGACTAGAAATGAGCAATAAGCATATAAACAAATATTTTGAATATAGCGTGAGATAGTGATAAATATCTACCTGTGAGGTAAGTTCTATTTTATTTCTAATCTACAACTTACATATGAGGAAACTGAAGCTTAGAAAGAAATGCACTTAAGGCCACACTAGCTCCATGTGGCTTGACAGCATGAGTGCTGACAGCCCCCCATTTCCCAGCATGCAGTGCTGGAGAGGACAGCATTGCTTGATTCAGTGCCCTGCCCTCACTCTGGATGACGACGCTTGCTCCCCAGCAGGAAAGGATAGAGACATGGACATCAGAAAGAATCTGCCTGAACTGAGGACACTGACTGGCAGTATCATTCTTGAATGTAACCAGGATACAAACTTTTCTTTTTGCTTGTTTCTTGTCTTTTTGTTGTTTTATTTTGTTTGCCTCAAAAGTGCCTCTACCCACCAAAATGTATTAACTCATTAAGAATTCTGATTACTAAAATACTAGGCAATCTAAAATATTATTAAAATTTTTAAATGTCTTGCAGGACAAGTCATTAAAACCTATTATAGTTTACTCATACATAAGCCTTTTTTATGGAAGTTATTTATGGAAATTGACATGCTTTCATGATTTAAACAAGGTTCAATTCCAATGAAGGGTTCCATTATTCCTCATCCGCCAAGACGTCATTTTGGTTCCTATGGCCAGCTTCCGATGCCCTTCTCCTTCAACCCATTAAATCAAGAGTCCCCCGCCACGTTTCCTCCTGGATGCGCTACCTGTGTGCTACCCCCCCGAGCAGGTGCAGTAATGGTGCACGAGCGCCACTCCAGTCTGTGCGATCTGACCACGTTTCTCAGGAATACTTGTGTAGCACTGAGTTCCAGATGATGCTTATGTCCCAAATCACTGTAACAGCAAATCACTGGGCATACGTTCCCTTTCTGATCTCTTCACTTTACTGGCTAATTTCTGCTTTGTCATCATATACAATTTTCGAAACTACTTTATGAAATTCAACATTAATTATCCAGAAATAGTAACATTCCTACTAAAGCGTGACAACTCTGTTGATGATTTTGAAACATGGGGAAGTGAAACAGTATTTGAAAATATTTTATCAAAACATTCTGAACCACTTATGCCCATCTAATTCTTGGAGTATTTCAGAAGACTCAAGCCTTCAGAAATGATGTTCTTCCTTCTAAACTATATCATGGGCTTTGACATGGTTATTTTGAACTTCAAGACCAGAAGTACTGTTGCACTTCTTGGAAAAGGGGAAAAGATCACTTTCTTTTAATCATTTTCTTTCCTTTGTATAAATCCATTTTATAATAAATAAGTTTGTGTTTTCGTGGTCTAATAACCAAAAACTTATAGTAAAAATAGTCTTTTTGATTGTTGTTACTACATTTTAATTTATGTACTTGAAGGTCCTAGAAAATATTCCCTGGCTCAAACGGAATCTCTTCTGACAAAAATGCGCTCAGTGGCCAGTGACGAGCTCCACACCATGATGCAAAGGAGAATGAGCCAGGAGAACCCGAGCCAGGCCACTGAGGCCGAGCTCGCCCAGAGGCTGCAGAGGCTCACTGTCCTGGCAGTCAACAGGATTGTGTACCAAGGTAGGACCCCAGAATCACGTTCTTCCTCAGACGGCAAACAAAAAGAGAAGACTTCAGAGGGAACTGTTCAGGTTTCACATTTCTAAACAGCATTCTTTTTCTGTTCTTAACATCTGTATTCTTAAAGGAATTTCTTATCTGGAATGAATAGTCTAGAATAAAAGTATAATTTTTAATGTGTTAAATGGAATCCTAGATTGACCATTGATTTTGGAATAATTTGGCATTTCTAATATTCTATTTCTAATATTCTAGTGAATCTTGCAAAACTATAGTGTCACTATCAGGATAGCGACAGGAGTTTGAGTCCAGCCTCAGCAACATAGCAAGACCACAACTCAAAAGTAGGAATGTTATATAGAAAGAAGGGTATGGTAGGCAGCAGATTCATTGAGGTATTGTTGACAGTGCATAAGTAAACCAGAACATCAAGCCATACACTTTCAATCCACACAATACCCTATTTTTGTTTCTCCATCATGCCCCAATATAGCTGAAAAAAAAATTTAGGTAACCTCAGAAAGGCAGGGGGAAAAAAAGAATGATGGTTAATCACTAGAAAAGCGTAAAACCCAAGGGGAATGTTTTGTCTTAACTATTGTAATTTACATTTGGGGAACAGGCTCCCAGGCTAAACTCCAAAACTGAACCAGGGTTATCACATTACTGCATTTAATTGGATTGTACACAGAGTGAAACAGTTCTGCAGATGTAGCTAATGCAAAGATTTCGAGTCCTTTATGTTTGATTTGTACAAGAATTTTAAAGTTTTAATAATTTTGCAGTTTAACTCATCTTTACTAGCAACTTAAATCTTTCATTTATAATTTCTTGACAATGTATTTTTAAATCTTGGCATTGTTGCAGGTGAAGTCTTCCTCTGCTGTATTATATGTACTGTGTCTAGTACACCCTCCACATTTATATTGTGATAACTGAATTAGTAATTGCATAGAATATTTTTAAAGGATGATTATCACTTACAATGGTAGGTATCAGTGATTTGACTAATAATTTTTGTCCTTTTGTAATTCAAAGAGCTTAATTCAGACATTATTGACATCTTAAGAACTCCAGAAAATGCAACTCAAAGCAAGACCTCAATTTCTCAGATTGAAATTTCTGAGGAAAATATACATCATGAACAGCCTTCTGTTTTCAATCCATTTCAAAGAGAGATGTTCACCTACCTGGTTGAGGGATTCAAAGTGTCTATTGTAAGTAAATTACTTGGAAAATGTTCATTCACCCAAAAGTAATAGAGGTTTTATGTGAATGTACATTTCCAAAATCTATTTCTTTGTGCTTTTTCAGAGAGCTTTCTGAAACTCAGACAACTTAAAGTTTTAATAATCAAGTAATATACATTGGTGATTCACCCATTCCAAAAATGACTCACCTCATGTAACCTTGGTTTCTAGGTCTGCACCCTGAAAGCCCTTTTCTAATATTGTAGTCTAGGAAGATCATCATCAGAAAAGAGGAACGCTTTGATTTTTTTTTTTTTAATTATTATTGTATACAAATGGGATACATGTTGTTTCTCTATTTGTACATGGAGTCAAGGCATACCATTTGTGTAATCATACATTTACATAGGGCAATGATGTTTGATTCATTATTTTTTTTCCCTTCCCCCCCACCCCTCCCACCCCTCTTTTCCCTCTATACAGTCCTTCTTTCCTTCATTCTTACCACACTCCTTATCCCTAACCCTAAACTAACCCTAAACCTAATGCTAACCCTTCCCACCCCCCAATATATGTCCTCATCCGCTTATCAGCGAGATCATTCGTCCTTTAGTTTTTTGAGATTGGCTTATCTCACTTAGCATGATATTCTCCAAATGCTTTGATTTTGTTTTTGTTTTTAGATGAACTCAATACTGTATTTGTTTACTTTTAATGTGGTGATGAGGATCAAACCCATGCCTCACCACCCATGCTAGGCAAGTGCTCTACCACTGCACTACAACCCTAGCCGGTAACAGCCTGTTTTTAAAGAACTTTACTTCTAGCCACACTCTTTTGAGTTTCTGAATTTTAAAGTTTAGATCATGGAGTAAGCATATCCAACACCTTAAAAATTACCTAGCGGATTCTGGGAGCGTCAGACTTCATTTATTTTTATCACACTTGGTCTTCCATGGGTTACTTACCGATGACCATGGGAAATAAATCAGTCAGTTCATGCCATAGATACCAAAGATCAATCCAGTTCTAGTAGAACTCATAAACGATGATTCTGGCAATCTCTAAATCTAAATTAGGTTTTAGTGTCTGGCTCCAGACAGCAAAACAAACAGCAGGTTCACCTAGACACACAATTGAAACAACCTAGTTGGTCATTTGTTAGGGAAAATTGATAGTCAGTGTCTATACATTCTTAACTTGTGAATGTTATGCTCAATATTGCAGTACTAATTCCTTATTATGAATTCTTTCCCTTTTCTATCGCAGTGTGAAAGTGGGCGTGTCTGCCATTGCTCTCTGATAATTTTGTTTTGATTTAATTTTTAATTTACAGTGCTAAACCCTTGGTAATTTTTAAAATGGTATAGGACGTTAGCTTTTTCATCCATCTTTCTCTTTTTTATTGACAAAATATGTATAACAAAAATTAACATTTTAACCACTTTAAAGAGCACAAGCTCATGTCATTAAGTGTTCATGTTTTATGTACCATCTCTAGAACTTTTTCATTATCTCAAACTGAAATTCTGTTCCTATTAAACAATAACTCCCATTACCCAATCCCACCCACCCCCAATAACCACTAGTCCACTTTTAGTTTCTGTGAATTTGACTATTGTAGATGCCTCATAAAAGTGAAATCACATGACATTTGTCCATTTGTATGTGGCTTATTTCATTTAGTATACGGTTTTCAAAGACTGAGGATATAGCTCAGTTGGTAGAGTGCTTGGCTTGCAAGCACAAGGCCCTGCGGTCAATCCCTAGCACTGCAAATAAAAAGCATATTGTTTTCAGGGTTCACCCATGTTGAAGAATGTGTAGGCACTAGACTGCTGTTTAAGACTGAATAATATTCCATTGTGTGTATAAACTACATTTTCATACATATATTCATTAATGGACATTTGAATTGTTTCCACTTCCTGGCAATTTTGAATAATGCTGCTATAAATGTCATTGCATGTCCATCTCAAACTCTTTCTAACTTTGAATATTGTCTTTCTAACTTTGAATATTGTTTTAATTCTAGAATTTTTAAAAATCTGGACTGAAACATGCTCTATTACCTTTAGGGCTGTATGAGGTTTGTGTATTATTACTTAAGAAGTCTGATCCTAACTCACTCCTATCTTGATTTAAGGGTTCAAGTAAAGTCAGTGGTTCTAAGCAGCAGTGGACTAAAATTTTGTCATCTTGTAAGGACACCTTCCGAATGCAGCTTGGAAGACTACTTGTGCATATTTTATCACCAGCCCACACTGCACAAGAGAGAAAGCAAATATTTGAAATAGTTCATGAACCAAATCATCAGGAAATACTTCGAGACTGTCTCAGCCCAGCCCTACAAGTAAGTAGTAAGTAGCTACAAGTAAGTAGCTCAGCATTTGATAAAAGTAAAAGTTTTTAGTGAAATGTAAAGTTTTTCAAAACAAAAACTGAAATTAAACTGTACTTTTATGACTAATGTCATGAATATAATATTCTTACCAAACTATTAACCTAAGGTCTTTCTTCAGATTCTTTTATGCAAGCTTGGTTTGGTTTCTCTATGTTTATTTTCCAATCTTTTTTCAGTGTTTAAATTAGGAAGTTCTGTGTCTGAGTTCTTATAAGATCCTTTGTAATTTATTATCATATCTTGAAGTGTTTTTTTTATATACCTTTTTGGAGGCCTTTTTTAAAGTGTTTTATTATCTATGAAACACCTATACCGAGTATCTCAAGCAAGTACCTACAACATATTTTTTATAATGTTGTCAGTTACGATAGAAAAAATTTTTTGATCATTTTCATTGGTCAGAAGCAGTTAAAAGAACTTTTAGAACCTAAACCTAAATTCTAATATCTTAAGAGTGATCAATGGAACCAGGCATGGTGGTGCATGCGTGTACTCCCAGTGACTTCAGGAGGCTGAGGCAGGAGGATCACAAGTTCAAAGCCAGCCTCAGCAATTTATCAAGACCCTAAGCAACTTAACAAGACCCTAAATCATAAAACAAATAAAAAGGGCTGGGATGTGACTCAGTGGTTATGTGCCCCTGGGTTAAATTCCTAGTATAAGAAAAAGCAATTAATGGAGAGTTTAAATGGCATATTAAACCATTTTGGAGGTCTGCTAAATAGTTTCTTATGAAATTAAACATATGTGTAAGTTGTGACCCTGTTATGCAATTTTCTGATACTAACCCAAAAGAAATTAAAATGTTTGTCCATAAAAAGACTTGTACAATACTATCCACATCAGCCTTTTTCATAATAGCCAAATCCTGGCAATAACCTAAATATCTACCAGTAGGCAAATGTATAAACAATGTGTGATGTGTTTATACAATAGACTATTGTGCAACAATAAAAAGGAGCAGACTACGAATAGCCCTGCCATTATGGATGAGTCTCAAAAACAGCCGAGTAGGTGAGGGGCAGCCAGGCACAAACGACTGCACAGCCTGTGATTCCATTCGTATCAAGTCCAAGAGCAAGAGAAGCTGAGATATGGTGATAGGGTTCAGGAGAGCAGTTGTCTCTGTGGAAGTGATGGTGAGAAGAGGAACTGCCTGGAAAGGGTCATGAGGGAAGTTTCTAGGCGATAAAAGTACAATTCAAATACCCTGTTTTAGGTAGTGGTTAGAGTAGAGGAAGGAGCATGGGGGAGGGGAGGAAGATAGGAGGGAAGGGGGATCATGAACTGAAATCAGATTCCTGCATGTGTGCGATTGTCAGGATGAACCCAACTACTATGTATGACTGTAAAACTCTAATTAAAAAAAAAAAAAAAACCCTAGAAATAAGCACTTAGTGTCTGTAGATTATGTTGTATGTAACTTGTTCCTCAATAAAGAAGTTAATAGATGACATATTTAAAAAGAACAGGCATCCCTTTTAATACCCAGAAAACCCAAATACTTCATATTAGGGTCAAGTCTGTCGTGGAGAGTACTCTGGTGCAGTCTTTCCAGCATGGAGACTCTCTCAAGTGCACTGAGGACCCTGACTGTCTTCCTTTACCCCAGACAGAGCATATTGTTTCCTGTGACCCCACAGTTAGTTCCCTTCTATGGAAATTTTGAGGTGGTGTTTTTTCTTCCTGTTATTCAGCAATGTTTCCATCCACCAAAAATCAGCGCTGGTGTTAACAGTCCTCTTTCCCCCATCACTCGCCTCCTCCTCTAGTCCTGTGTCAGTGACATCATGTTGAACTCCGCTTGAAACACTGACCTGTTGTTGACTTCCTTCTAAATCCATTTCATTGCCAGGAGGTCACCTACTCACTCTGTCTCTCAGATGCAGCCCTTCTCTGTAGTCTGCCTTCCCAGTCTAGTTCAGTCTTTTGGCTCACTGTAATAACCTCCTGGCCACCTCCACACCAGCTTACTGCCCTTGATTTTTTTAAAAGCTTCTTAGGGGAACTTTCAAACATATCTAAAACTTGAGAGAATCAAAAAGGGCCCCATATGACATTACCAAGCTGTGGTTTTTCTTGGTAGTATTTTGAAGCAGGTCTCAGGCATACAATCATTTTACCTATAAATAGTTTGTATTTATAACTGGTAAAGACTTTTTTACCTGCCACTCTCAGCAATATTAATAGTGGTTCTTCATTACCATATAATACCCAATTAGTATTGAAATTTTCCCAATTTTTTAATAATTAATTTGCTTGATTCTGGATCCAAGCAGTGCCCACATATTACATTTGTTTGATGTCTTGAATATTTTTAATCTTTATCAATTATCTTCCATCATTATTTTTTTCAGGGTCATTTGTTCTGTAGAGTTTCTTACATTGCAGATTTCCCATATGGACAATATCCTGTGGCTCTAGATCTACAGGCTGAACTGGATTCCGATATTCTTATATTTTCTCTTACATCATTTCAGGAAACACAGACTGTCTGGTTGCTCTGCTTTGCAGGATGGTATCAGTCTGATCCATCCATTCTGAAGCTTCCCTCAATTCTTGAATCTTGAGCATTACCAGTCATTAATGATAATTGCCGAATTCTGCTTTTCCACTAGGAGTGAGAAAATAGTCATTTCCCTGAGTTTCTCATTCCATTACCATCAATTTGTTCTAATTCTTCATAAATAAAAACTTTCCCTTATCAATTATTTGGCTACCTTAAAATAGAATCAGTGAAGGAAAGGCAGGATAAATGCTTGTTTCTACATTTTTTAATAGTACTGGGGGTGGAACCCAGAGCATGGGGCAAGCCAGGGAAGCATTCTACCATTGAGTTACACCCCTAACCTGTGTTTCTTTTCCTATTTATTAAATTTTAAAGTAATGAGTTGATTCCCTTGTAGCCTCTAACTTTTGTATTGTTTTAATTTGGGGGAATCTTTATGGATTCAAGTATTTTAAAATAAGTTTTATGTGTTTTAAACCATCAAAGTTATTATTATTTGATATTCAAACTAAATTGAAACTTTTGTGTCCCTTTAACATGGCCTTTTCCACTTTTTGCAAGTTAGTAAGATGAAACTCCTTGTTTTCTGGCACAGAATAATGTCCAGGCCTCCTATGTATTTCCTTTCCCATGACTGGAACCACATTCCTCAGAAACCCCCATTCTTCCTCACAAGATCTTAGAATTAAGAGACTACAATTCTAGGGACTAAGTGCATTCATTTCCACTAGCTTTTCATTTCTTCTCAGTCAGTTTAGTGGACAAAGCTACGAAATAGGTATTTTTTAGAAAGAAAAGGAAATCATGAATTCATCTGATACTTTTTGTGGATTTTGTATTTGTATTTCTTTTTATTAATGTTGACAATTTTAGTTCGTATGACATTAACATAATTACTTGCTTTATTTTTCTACATATGTAACATTTTCAAAATAAGATTGTCACTAACATTAGTTATAATTAGTGATGATAACTAATATTACCGCTAATAACAATCCCATTAGATGTAACTTAAGATTTGTTTGTGGTTCTCTGTTCTTAGGTTATTAGGAGTGTACTTTCAAAAGGAAGTATTAAAAAATCACTTAAAATAGTTTATTTGGTTATGCCATCAACTTTAACCAACCAGTTAGGTTCTTTTTATTTTCTATTTTTACAGATTCCTTTGGGGTTTTGTTTGATTTTTAATCATATAACATGTCTACATGGCTCCAAAAGCAGAATTGTGCTCCAAAAGCAGCACATTCAGAGAGGTTCTGGCTTTTACCTCTGCCCTCCCCTCCTTTCTTTCTCCCTGTAGGTAGTGTGTTCATTTGTCTTACTTCTGTTAAGGTATAACCAAGTCTGTCCACAAACACACCCATACACCTCTGTCAGTATCACCTCTTCCACTCAGCCTGTGGAAGATAGTGAACTGGAACCTCTTCTTCTGCCCTTGCTTGCTTCACTTAAGAGTGTGCTTGGAGGTTATTACCTGGTGGTGTGCAGAGATCTTTCTGCCTGCATACCAGATATGCTCCATCTATAGTCTGCTTGGGTCTTAGTGCCCCACACTGTCTGCTATTACAGATCAGTTTGTAGCCTCCAGTCTTTTCTAGATAGTTCTGTCACTCCTCGTGTGACTTCTTCACATCCTGGATATGCCTACTGCCATGCTGCTTTATGCACAGTACCCTCTCCTTTGTCCACGAACACCTTCCACCTATTCATCCTTATACCTAGCTCACTCTGTAGCTCCTTCAAAACTATCCTCTCTTTGTATAGTCCACCCAGAACTCTTCCTTCTGAGAACTTCATTGATTTTTTTTTATTTTATGCACTTTAGCATTTTATTATTTTCTAAGGATACATGTTTAACAGATTCAGTTCCTTTTAAGCTAGTCTTGCTACCATTGCCAAGGCTGATCTCAAGCTCCTAGTCTCAAGACATTCTCCTGCCTCAAGCCTCCCAAGAAATCTGGTTTTTGAGGGCTGATTAAAAAAAAAAAAAAAAGTTTGCATCTGTTCCCAGTAACACCTTTTATAGTCCCAGAAACTATAATCAATAAACAATTGATCAGAAGATGTTAAAATGAGATATTAGAAGCAACTTTAAGAAAATTGTGTTTCTTTGCATAGTCAGAATGAATAAAAACATTTCTGATTAGTCTTTCAAGATAATTTTAGAATCCTAAATACTAAACTGAAATATTTTACAAGTTATATCAAGAACGTTACTTTTAAGACACACATGAAAATATTCCAGTCATTTACCATTTTTCTTTATTTGCCAACTCTTCAAGCTTTTACTCACATAGCATCTGTTCCTTTTCCTCTTTCGGTCAGGTGGCAGCTGTCTAGTGACTAATGCAACTAGGCATTGCTTTAAAATGAGCTTTGCTGTTTTCACCATTGCATGCGTTCATCTTACACTTTGGGGAAATTACATGATGCGATTCTCTGTGTTAATTTGAATATTACCCAAAATGTAATAATTTCCAGATCCATCTGTTGACATTTAATACTGTTCACAGTTTAAAATGTCATAAAACCAAATACAGTGGTATTTGTATCAATGCAGAATTTTAAAGTAAAATGTATATGTTTAAATTGTTGACAAAATTAATATTTTGTATACATATTACCATCTGATAAGATACCCATAGCATGGAAGGGCAGCTTTAAAAAGCATGCTCCAGGGCTGGGGATATAGCTCAGTTCGTAGAGTGCTTGCCTTGCATGCACAAGGCCCTGGGTTCAATCCCCAGGACCGCAAAAAAAAAAAAAAAAAAAAAGCATGCTCCAAGTTGGGTTTCAGTTTCCACTGCAAAGGACAAGTGTCATTACCTTACGAAATGCTCTAATTCTGGTTGAGAGTCTGCACATAGACGACTGACCCAAACCATTCCCCTAGACATGCATGTGCAACTCAGTGCTCAGATCTCACTGGCTCCGGAGCTTTCCACCTCTTGCACTCCCTGAGAGCAGTAAATAAATGAGCCAAGATAGACTTTTGTTCTGGAAATTTCACCAACTTCTCTTCTACTAAGCAAAAATCAAAAGGAAAGGAATGGATAAGCATATTTCTTTCACTTTATGGTTTAAAGGAGTTTCCCTTCTTTCTGTGAGAAAAACTAAGAAGTCTTTTCCTCTATCCCCAGCTGTGTTCCCGTATCTTGTATTCCTTTAACAAATCCTCTCCAAAATTCTGTCCCATAAGTTAGCTAACTAGTGGGCTTTTTTTCAACCTCTTAAAATGGAAAATGTCAAATATACAGAGAGAGAATAGTATAATGAATGCCATGTCACATCACCTGGATTTAACATTCATTAATGTTTTTATCATCTTGGAGTCATGTCTTCTTTTTCTGAGTTATTTTAAAGTAAAATATAGAAATCGTGGCATTTTCTACATTCTTTGTTTAAAAGGTGTTTTGTTCTGTAATAACGTTATTACACCTAACAAAATTAGCAGTAATTCTCTAATGTTATCAAACATCCAGTGCATAATTAAATTTTTTCATTTGTCCCTGGAAATATCTTTTATATCTGATGTATTCAGATCAGATTCAACTGAATGAATCTAGCAATTTAATTTAATTTACTATCAAAATAATTTAAATGGAATAAAAATTCTTTATTACTAAAAAAAATATTATTTTTTTAAAGCATGGAGCCAAGTTAGTTTTGTATTTGTCAGAGTTGATACATAATCACCAAGATGAGTTGACTGAAGAAGAACTAGACACAGCAGAACTGCTTATGAATGCTTTAAAATTATGTGGTCACAAGTGCATCCCTCCCAGTGCATCATCAAAACCAGACCTTATTAAAATGATCAAAGAGGTGAGTCGGTGGAACCATGATTATTTTCATTACCATTGAATAATTTTTGCTGTTGTATAATTTTTAGAAGATTGAAAAATGTTTTAATTATAGAGTGTCACTGATGGTTAACTTGAAATGCTTTTTTGTTTGTTTTTTACTATATGGTACTTTTTCACTTTGAGAGAAAAAAGTAGGTATTTTAAGGAGCTGTTTATTCTCTGTAGTCTTCCTCATCCATTGTCAGTAACCTTCAGTGAAGGGAAGATTTTTATGGTGACAAGCAAGTTGATCCCTACCTTGAGTTATGGGATCTTTAGTGAAAAAAGCAAAATAAAGGAGTAAGTGGCATAGTTATTTCATCAGATCTAGAAGCCTGGTGAACTTTTGTACCTTACTTTCTGTAACTCAAATCACGCAGTAACAAAGGAGAATTCTAGCATTACTTAGGGGGCTTATATATTTTAATATTCTGGTCTCCTAAGGATATTTTTTTCTTGGGTTAACTTGGTTTTAAAATTAGTTTCTTGCCTCCATGCCATAACATTGGCACATGATGAAAAATAAATTTTATATAATATATTATACAAATCTTTTAGGAACAAAAGAAATATGAAACTGAAGAAGGTGTGAACAAAGCTTCCTGGCAGAAAACAGTTAATAATAATCAGCAAAGGTAAGATTTTATGTGTTCCAAAGTCACATCCTGTACAAATCATTAGTTCTCATGTATACTTTTAGCTTTTCTGGTTTGGTTTGGCTTTTGGTTTTCTGAGGTTTTGGGGGCCGGGTGAGGAGTGTTTTGTGGTGCTGGGATCAAACCCAGGGCCATGTGCATACCAGGCAGGAATTCTACCACTGAGCCTCACCCACAACCCTCCTGTGAACTTTCAGTGTAAAAATACTATGTTTTGATAAATATTTAATATTCCATATGCACTTACAGACGATCTTGTTTTTAGTCTCTTTCAGCGTCTTGATTCAAAATCAAAGGATATATCTAAAATAGCTGCAGATATCACACAGGCAGTGTCTCTTTCCCAGGGAATTGAGAGAAAAAAGGTGATCCAGCACATCAGAGGAATGTACAAAGTTGACCTAAGTGCCAGCAGACACTGGCAGGAGCTCATTCAGCAGCTGACCCATGACAGGTGAGCAGGGGAGGAGGGCCAGGCTGTCGCCTGCGGGTTTGTCAGTAGGTGCTAAGCACTGATTGCATGCAAATTTACATTCACAGGATTGGTCCCTAGTTTAAACGTTTTTTGATTTTGGGGGACAAATGTAATGGAGGAGCATTAGTTCTTTCAGATGGCAAATTGGCTTTAATTTTAAAATTGGTCTTTGTAAAAGAATAGAAAATCACTGAAATAGGATAATTGAAAAAATGGTCTTTTTCTAGCTAAGACTTGATTAATGTGATTTAAAAGATGCATTATGAGTACTAAAAAGAGGGGAATATAGTATTATTTTCTAAATTGATAAAGATAACTGATTTGTATGACTTGGGATACTAAAATATAATAACCATCATATACTGAGATAAATTATAGGTAGATGAAGAATTTTTAAAAGTTCATAATGTGGAAGAAAATAGTATATCAACTCTGAAGAGTAGGTAACTTTCTAAGCTCTAATGCAGCAGAAGAAACTGGAAAGAAATCATTGGTTTTGAACTTTAATTTTTTGCTAGTGGAGTTAAAGATGAAAAAGCATTGAAGTTTATTTTCAGCAAATGTATCAAAGAGTTTTTTTTTATTGTTTGGAAACCTTATGTATATTTGAAAGTAAAATATCACAGTTCCTTAAGCTTGAAAGAGCAAAAGACATGAACAGCACATATACTAAAATTGGAATGATACAGAGAAGGCTGGCATGGCCTCCACTCAAGGATGACACATGAACATTGCATGTTAAAAAAAAGAAATGGACATATTCTTCATGTAAAACAACTAGAGTTAATAAACAAATGGGAAAAGTATTCAGTATTGCTGGAGGCTAATTAGATTTTTTTTTAAAACCTTTTAGATACCCCATTTTACTTTTCACATTAAAATTTTTTTTCAGTGGGCTAGGTTTTAGCTCAGTGGTAGAGCACACGCCTAGCATGCATTAGGCACTGGGTTTGATTCTCAGCACCACATATAAATAAATAAAATAAAGGTATTGTGTCCATCTACAACTAAAATTTTTTAAAAATTTTTTCTCAGGTACTAATATCCATAGCAAGATATTAGCTGAGAATATTAACTGTCCTTGGATCACGGGTCTGTTGGCATTGTACAGTGTGACAATTTATGTCAGAACCCAACAAACATTCTTTTTTTTTTTTTTTTGGTTTTGTTTTGTTTTGTTTTTCTTTTTGTACTGGGGATTGAACTCAGAGGCTCTTAATCGCTGAACCTTACCCCAAGTCCTTTCTATTTTTTTTGTTTTGAGACAGGGTCTCGCTGAGTTGCTGAGGCTGGCTTTGAACTAACAATCCTTTCTCAACCTCCTGAGCCCCTGGGATTACAGGCGTGTACTACCACGCCCGGCTTCCCTACAAACATTTCTATCTCTAGAAATGTTTTAGTGATTCTGTCCTAAGGAAAATATTAAAAGTATATATATATATATATAAACCTAAAGGTCTCCATCTCTGTATCATTCATGTTAGTGAATTGATTGGAAAGAATCTAAATGAAGAGTACTAGAAACATGGTTAAATACATCATGATGCATCCACTCAGCATGATATTCAGCAGACACTTGAAAGATGATAATAAAGGTTATATTGTATTCAGTAAAAGAAGGCAGGACATAGAAATATATATGTAATAACTATAACTACAAATTAAAAGCAGGTGCATGTTTAAAAATGAAAGAAACTAAAGTTTAGGGTTAAGGGTAATTTTTTTCTCTTATTTCTAAAAATATATTTAATATTTAAAATTTTGTCAACTAAAATATATTTATTTTAAAACATTTTGTATGTGACATATATATCAAAAAGAAGCTAATTTTTTACATTGGATAGTAGATACAATAGGAAATGTAAAAGTTAATTTGTAAAAAATTTTTTCATTAGTTAACTATATAAAATCTAATGTGTTATGTTGCTAAAGTTTCATAGTTGAAGTGATATGTGCTTTTTAAAAACTGAATAGACACAAGAAACAAGCAGAGGTTGTGTCAGAGGGGGAGGTCAGAAATGGGGACTCAGGAGCAGAAGGACACACATTTTTTATATTATTCTTTTGTTCTTTGTATATACAGTCTCTGGCCTAAATATCTAAATACTAGTTTTTTAAATTTAATAGATCCATTGCGATTTATTTGCTCAGTTTCTATAGTGATTTTTTAAGACTGTAAGTCGTTGGGTAGCCAATTAAAATGTTCTTATTTGTTTTTTTATTTGCAGAGCTGTCTGGTATGACCCCATCTACTATCCAACCTCATGGCAGTTGGATCCCACAGAAGGGCCAAACCGAGAGAGGAGACGTTTGCAGAGATGTTACTTAACTATTCCAAATAAGTATCTCCTGAGAGATAGACAAAAATCAGAAGGTAATAGTGGCTTCTTCCTCAGGATGTGAATATGGCAGTAACAGGTCATTAGATAATATGTACGTTTTCCTCAACAGATGTGGCCAAACCGCCACTCTCTTACCTATTTGAAGACAAAACTCATTCTTCTTTCTCTTCTACTGTCAAAGACAAAGCTGCAAGTGAATCTATAAGGTAAATATGAATCCATAGACATTACTTTCTTGTGACTGTATAGTAGTTTTTTGTAGGATTGCTGTTAATATTAATTTTATATAATGCAGTGATTTTAAGAAAAATCCTAAACAAGAGAGGCTTGAAACAGGACAAGGTTGGATAGCCATATTCCAAGTGGCATTACTGATAGCAGTCTGTTGCATCTAAGTTATACTCTGTCTGGCCTTTGTTCACGTACTTATATTTTGTAGTTGAATTTTTTAATAGCTTTGTAGAGTAGGTAGAGCTGTTGGAGGTCTCTATAGGCAATATATTGTAGCAATTAAAGGTTCAAATTCCAGAACCTACTCTTCCTAGTTTTCTGATCTTGGTCAAGTTACTTAACCTCTCTCCCTCAAGTTTCCTTACCTATTAAATGAGGAAAATAAAAATACCCAAGTTTTCATAACATCAGGTGTTATGTGTGTCAGTATACATTAACTATTAAGAGTATTATCACTGCGGTTGCTGTGGTTGCTATTATTATCATGCCTATTTTATATATTTAAAAAAACTAAGCTTCAAAAAAGATAAGGGACTTGACAAAAGAATAGAGAACATAGTTCTGATTCCAAAATCTCCTAGAATATCTTTATGTATGACAGTGGCCTCAAACAATATCTGCTTTTTTTACTGAAAATCTGACACATTGAAATCTCTTTTACATAACCAAATCCTTATAATCCTCATACAGGTTATAGGAATTATAAGCATTTCTAAAGGGTTCAGTCTTTTTCTCTTCTACTGGTAGGTTAAGAAATGGTGTTTATTGTCCTGTGGGCTTTGACAAGATAACTCATGCTGTTGAAACACTAATCTACTTTGCTGAAATCTTTCACTAGATAAAACTTACACTCTAAAAGTAGTCAAAACATTTCATCATAACAATTTTAAATATGTTTTACCAGAGTAAATCGAAGGTGTATCAGCGTTGCACCCTCTAGAGAGACAGCTGGTGAATTGTTGTTAGGTAAGTCAATTTTGAAGAATTTTATGCAGTGCATTCTTAGATAATTTGAAGTGTTTTGACACATTTCCACTATATCAGATAATACCACATTGGATATGACATTACATAGACAATAGTTTCCTATTATCTGCAGGAGATACATCATAGACCCCGTGCGTATGCCTGAAACCATAAATTGTGCTGAACCCACTGTATACTTTTTTTCCCTAAGTATGCTTACCTATGATAAAACTTTGTAAATTAGACACAGTAAAAGATTAACAACAGTAACATGATAAAATACAGTAATGATAATATTTTATAATAAAAGTTATTTGAATAACTCAAAATAACTCAAAATATTTTATCATACTTTCATTTTTTTCACTTGGATGGAAACACAGCTTCTCTTTGGCACATCTGAATTTCTAGCATCACCATTCTTTTGCTTTGGGGCCACCATGAAGTTAAATAAGTGTTATTTGAGCATAAACACTATAGTACCACAAGAGTTGATCTGACAGTTGATGTGGCTAATAAGTGATTCGCGGCCAGATAGCACATAAAGCGTGGATACACTGGACATGGGAATGATCCGTGTTCTAGGCAAAATGGAGCAGGACAGTACAAGGTTTTATCATGCTTCATGCTGCTCAGAATCACGTGTAATTTAAAACTTATAAATACGTCTTATTTCTGGAATTTTCCATTTGATATTTTTGGACCATGGTTTACTGCAGGTAACTGTAGCCACAGAAAGCACAACCACTGATAAAGGGAGACTACTATAATGCATATGACTTATATATTATAAGGAATTGCATCTTGCCCAGGCACAGTGGCGCACACCTGTAATCCCAGGTACTCAGAAAACTGGGCAGGAAGATCACAAGTATAAGACCAGGTTGGGTATTAGTGAGACTCTGTCTAAAATAAAAAATTTAAAGGGCTGAGGTGTAGCTCAGTGTTAGAACACCCATGAGTTCAACACCCAGAACTAGAAAGAAAGAGGGAAGGAAGGAAAAGAGGGTGGAGGGACAGAGATGACATTTGGTTTCTAAAAAACACATAAAGATTGTAATTTTAATGAAGTTGCTTTCTTCATATGTGTATATTTTTATATCTAATCATTCCTTTTATAATATATCAATTTAGACTTAAAATAAAAATATATTGATATACTTACATTTCTACTATTTTAACAGATGTACATATATGTACACCTTGATAGTTTTCATAATTTTTATTCCTTCTTGTGCTTCTGAGAGAAAGACCAAGATTGTCAGTTCATAAATACTTGTACAGTTGCATTTGCTGGGGAATTTTTTTCTCAAAAAATGAAGAAGTAGTTATTACTACTTTGTTCCTTTGAAGAGCCAGCTGTGTGCTGTCAGCCAGCTGTCCTCAGAGGTGGTCCTAAGTCAGCAGCAGCAGCAGTGCATGGGCACTTAGTAGAAATGCACTCCTGAATCTGACACTCTGCGGGGTAGAGCCTGTGTTCTGATGAGCTCTCTGGGGTTTTAATGCACTCTCACGTTTGAGAGGCACTATTCTAGGCCAAGCTGTGGAGCCCTGAACCTGCTGGGCCTGAACCCCACCATCCCAAGGATGGAGGGACCATCCTTCTCTGAGCCAGCTATGCCACTGCTTCATGCCACCCAGCACTCAAGGGTGACCAGCTTGCAGGCAGCTTCCTAACATTTGGAAACATGACATAGACGTGTGTTAGCAGCAGGCAGCCTAGGATGCAGGAAAAGTTGGGGGCTATTTTGCTCTGTTGAATGTTTTAATCATCAAAACAATTAAGAATTATTATTAATCCTCTTTTGCTGGAAAATTTGGTTTACCCCTTGATTTCAATTAGTGTATGACAAAATAAAGCAAATCTGTTTGCTTGTAATATAAGAATAATAATGGAAATAATAAATAACCAGTATTTATGTAGCACTAAGTGCCAGACAATACTGATAAGTATTTTTTATATACTTTAATTTAATTTTCACAGTAGCTGTGAACTACAGCCCCCTGCCCCCACATACACTTTTTTTTAACAGGGAAACAAGACATATGGAGGTTCAGCAACTTGCCCACTATCTTATGGTTACTATTTAAAAGATATTTATTGAGTGCTGGGAACTGTCAAAGTCAAGCCAAAGGACCCCAGAAGTACTACTTTTAATCATTCATGATAACAGTGCATGTACATTTTTAAACTCTTACTCTGCAGGTAAATGTGGAATGTATTTTGTGGAAGATAATGCTTCTGATACAGTCGAAAGTTCGGTGAGTAGAGGCTTAAGTTTGCGCTTGAACTAAACCTAAACAGATTTCAAAATGTATAATCCATTAATAGAGAGCAGACAGAACTCTTAGGGCTTCTCCATTGTCACTCTGTTTGTAGGTTGGTCTGAATGCAAACATTTTTAAAAGATCATTTTAAAATGAAGATTTTGCTAGCACCTCTGGCTTGTGCAGGCCTGA
Source organism: Sciurus carolinensis (assembly GCF_902686445.1). NCBI lineage: Eukaryota > Metazoa > Chordata > Mammalia > Rodentia > Sciuridae > Sciurus > Sciurus carolinensis. The sequence continues at coordinate 3,725,943 of NC_062224.1, read as the reverse complement.
GTCTCTTGGCAGTTACTAATTTGTGTCCTATTCTGAGGTGCTCCTGTTACTTCAGTTACGTCCATTCTGTCTCAGCAGTATCCTCGGTAGCCAAAGTAACTACTCCCTGCCACTCCCAGTTTACTATCTATTACCTTCAAAAAGAATAACTTAAGTCATCCTGATATTCACATAGCTTTTTCTTCTGGAAATACTGATATTAATTAGAATATAATAAAAAGATCTCTTAATTCACATTTTTGTATTGTAAATCTTTTTATCTATTTGAATTACTTCACAGATCATTAAAATATTTAAGAGAAATAAGGTTTTTATTAAATAAGATTATGTATGGTTTAATGATGACTATATCTTTGATTTTGATGAAATTAATTAATGAAAAATCAAATTTGATTATAAAATCAATAATGTGAAAAAGTCAAGAAAATGTTTAATATAGTCCCCAAAATTGAAAAGCATTCTTTTCTGGTTTATATAGAAATTACCACAGGATTTGTCCCACTTAGTAAGAATACAGGTAGTCATTTTTCAAGATGTATCTTTTTATCAACCAAGGAATTTAATAGTTGATAAATAATTTCTTCCTGTGTCCATAGATGACATTTTCTCTCTTTTAAGTTCTTTGAAAAATGCCTTTGCCTCTTGATAACTTGAAGGATCTTTCCTTCTGTGCTTTTATAGTATTATTTCATCCCATATGACATTTACTATCTTGCATTTTAAACATTTATACAGTCTTATTTCATGCAAAACTCCTGACAAGTACCTTGCACATAGATGTTTTGTTACATATGTTGAACCGAATTAATGAAGCTAAACAAAGAGGAATTTGGTTTAAATTTGAGAATTTTATACTTTCACTAAAATTTTTTGTTTTATATAATATATTCCCTGGACCTATTCTAAAAATTACTTGGGACCCAGGGAAAAACACAGAGTACAGCAATTCAAATTTTAAAAATTTAAATAAGACTGCAAATAAAGATCTTGGTGCAAAATAGTAATTGCAGTTTAGTTCTAAATTTTGCTCTGAGTTTCCTGTTAGCCAACACAAAAGGAGTAGACAAACATAGCTTTCTAAAAGTGAAAATTAATGGGGGAAAACTAGGAGGCAGTTTGAGGACATAAAGTCTTAAACTTCAATTACAAACATTTTTTCATGATTTCTTCATTATAAACATTGAATAACAATTCATGCATTCAGTTTCAATTTGTAAACTGTTATAGACTCATCTTGTTTCAGCTTTTCTTGATTTTATACTTTGGGAGGAGACAGTAATGGTATGAGGTGTAGCACCTATGGCCCCACCTCTCATTCTAGAACCTGGGAGTTGTCTGAGCAGGCTAGGATTTGGGCTTCCAGTGGTCACTTTTCCAGTCTCCTTTCCTTCTGCTGGGCAGGGTCTCTGGCTCCAATGGGTATTGCTCTGTGAGAGTACATTCAGATTTACTGCAGGGGTGCTACACTGGTTGCAGCAGTGTTCCTCAGAGACCTTGTGTGCCTCTGCAGGACAACTCTGAGCATGGGAACTGAGTTTCACAGCTCGGAGGTTTCCAGGCTGCACAGATGGGTTATTGGACTCAAATCCATGTGAGGGCATGGAGTCTGTGAATTCTCAGAGAGAGGCCTTTTGTCTGTTTTCCACACAGAGCTCAGACCAAGGACGGAAGCTTCCTGGTATTCTCCTGTATCGATAGGCACACTTGTTTATCTGTACTTTAACTGGGAACATATCCCATCATGAATTTTAGCCTTCTGAAAGAATCTCAGCCCAACACACTGATTCCAGGAAACACAGGCCTCATCTTTTTCTATGCTATAGATGTTAATTCACTTCATTTATGGAACCGGGATTTGTGCATAGATGCATACACATGCAAACACACACATAACCAGGCAGCTGAAGTATGGCTTTTCCTTCCTGCTTTTTTTCAAATTTCTCTTCATTTTTGACCCTTGGGATTTCATTCACCTTATTTTCTTATAAGCTCAACCATGCATTTAAAAGATTTGCTTAGCAAAAGAAGTTAACCTGAAAAGACTGCATGTGGTATGTTCTAACTGTATGACATTCTCCAAAAAGTGAAACAGGGAAGACAGCAATGGTTGCCAGGGTTAGGAGGGACAAATAGGTGAAGCCCACAGGGGTTTTAGGGCAGTGAAACTATTCTGTATGTTTCTGTAATGGTGAATGCACGTCACTCTACATTTGCCAAAACTCACAGAATGTACACCAAGAGTGAAGGCTCACATAAACTGAAGACTTCAGGTACAAATAATGAATCAATATTAGTTCATTAATTGTAATGAATATTCCACATGGAATGTAAGATATTAACAGTGGGGAAACTGAGTGCAAGCAGCCGTGGGGCTGGGAAAAGGGGCACATGGGAACTTGGCTGCTCAGTTTTCTCTAAGTCTAAAATTGACCTAAAAAGAAGCCTTAAATTATTTTTTATTCATAAGTTTTATCTAGCATTTGAAGTGCTTTAGAATGGGAGAGTATTCATCTTATCTTTCATTTTGCCACAAAAGAAAGATTTTTCATTTCATGTTGATATTTTTAAAATTTTTAAGTTAAAATAGTAATTTATGTTTCATGTAAAGCAAATACTTCTATTTCCTTTGTCTTAGAACCTTCAGGGAGAGTTAGAACCAGCATCATTTTCCTGGACATATGAGGAAATTAAAGAAGTTCACAAGCGTTGGTGGCAACTGAGAGATAATGCTGTAGAAATCTTTTTAACAAATGGCAGGACACTTCTGTTAGCATTTGATAACACCAAGGTAAATTCAGCTTTATTAATAGATTTATACTGTTTAAGTGATCACATGACCAATATCTCTATTCATAATGATTATGTGGAAGTTTATTGTATTTGAACTTCAGTTCACTGTTCTGAAAGCCAAAAAAAGTTTTTATCTTATTTCTTGATCCTAATTGAAGTAAACCCTTGGATGTATGACGATTCTTTTTGACCTCAAAAATTGCATTAATTTGGATTCCCCAAAATGATGAAAAGGAGTAGTTCAGCTTTCTCGGCGCTGCTAGTTGTCCGTTTGTGACAAGCCTCTCTTGACCCACATCCTTCACCTACTGTTTCTCTGCTTTCCTTGTAGAGAATCCCGTGGGGCACTTGCATCTGCCTGCGGTCTCCGGTCCTCCCCTGCAGAAATGCTGCAGTCACTTCCGTCTCACCACTGTGGTCAGGGTCACCAGGGCCTCCATGGTGCTAAACCCTATGCTTGTTTTTTCTGGTCCTCATCTTACTGGGCCTGTCAGCAGCAGTTGATGAAGCTGATTGATCCGTTCTTCTTCTTTTTTTTTTCTTTTTTTTTAAGTTGTAGATGGACACATACCTTTATTTTATTTATTTATTTTGATATGGTGTTGAAGATCAAACCCAGGGCTTCACACGTGCTAGGCAAGTGCTCTACCACTGAGCCCCAGCCCCAGCCCTGCTCTGTTCTTAATAAAAACCTTTGCTGGACCTCTGGGCCACTACTTTCTCTTGGTCCTCCTTTTACTTTGCCAGCCATTTCTACTCGGTCTTAATTTGAAGACTCTTCCTGGAGGCTCACAGGGCTTATTCCTCAGGCCTCTTCTCTTTTCATCCAGTCTATGGCTTTAAAATGCCCTCTGCATCCTGACAGTTTACAACTTGATATCAGCACCTCGGTACCTTACATCTTAAATTCAGCACGTAAATGACACACTCACATGTTAACCCCCAATGTGGCCTCTCCATTCGGAAGTTAATGATTGGCATCTCAGATGTAACCCGTAGCAAAATGAACTCCTAATCTCCCTGCTCCACCAAGAGCTTCTAGCTTTCCCCGTCTGAATACATGGCAACTGTCTTTGTGATGTCCAGGCCAAAACCCTTGAGATTCTCTTAGACTTTCCGAACATGCAGAATTTGCTTCCTCTGCTGCCACCCTAGTTTGAGCCTCCATCCTCTCCTGCCTCAGTCATCTATAAGAGCCTCTTAACTGGCCTCCCTGCTTCCACGCACACTCCACCCAGATTGCTCTTGACACAACAGCTGGAGTATGTGGGGTCATGCTGTTCTTCTGCTCAAAACACTCCAGTCCCTTCCCAGTCACTTAGCCCTTACAGTAGCCTAAGGAAGCGCTGAATAATTGGGCACCTTGTTACCTCTCTGACCTCATCATCCACTGTTCTCTCCTCACCTATCTATTCCATCCATGGTGACTTGGCAATCTTCGGACTGAAGCTACAAGTTTGGGTTGTTAAACCCTGTGGTTCTGCCTGTTCCAAAACTGCAACCACAGTTTCTCATTGTTGTCACTTTCTTTCAGTCCCATCTCTCACTCTGGCCACTTGTGGCTCTTCTTCCTGCTCTGAGCGTTTACAATAAGTATTTCAAGTGTTGTCAGCAAAAGCTTGACTTGTCTGGGTTTTCCCCCCATGTGTTACCAACTGTCATTTAAATGGTTTAGAAGAATCAGAATACCATTTTACTGTGACAGAAATTTTGTGAATCTCTAAAAATAAGAAGAGTTCATATTTGTTTTCAATCAGTACTGGGAATCCCATTTACATAAGCTATTTCACTTCCTTCTTAAGAGATAGGTGTTTTCACTCCGTATTACAGATAACTCAGCACCAAGTCTAAGCAGGTGCACAAACCACATCTGTTTTAGCAGGTTGCAGACTCCAGTGCAGAGCCCCCTCCTCTTCCTAATGCACCACATTGTATTTATCCAAAAGGAAACTCTTTTTTCTTCATTTACGTTTCAGCATCTTTTTGCAGGGGTCTTTTCTGCACAGGTTTTCTTAGAAGTTATGAACAGATAATTATTGGGACATCTCTCTGGCAGCAAAGCACAGTGGCCAACAGCCCTGCCTCTGGAGGGAGGCTTGATCTGAACCTCAGTGCTCCACCAGTTAATTTTATTGGGGCAAATTTTTTTCTTGGAGGACTTGGGACTGATAGCAGCATGTTTTTAAAGCCACGGTTCTTTGGGAGAAAAGGGTGTCAAGAGCCTAAATAATATCTAGGTCTTTTATTTTTTTCTCCTTCCCTTTTAGGTTCGTGATGACGTGTACCACAGTATACTCACAAATAACCTACCAAACCTTCTGGAATATGGCAACATTACTGCTCTGACAAACCTGTGGTATACTGGACAGATTACCAATTTTGAATATTTGACTCACTTAAACAAACATGCTGGCCGATCCTTCAATGATCTCATGCAGTATCCAGTGTTCCCATTTATCCTTGCTGACTACATCAGTGAGACCCTTGACCTCAGTGATCCCTCTATCTATAGGTGAGTAGAAGCATCACCCCCTTTTGGTTTCACCTATGTTATATTTATGTCACTTAAGATTTTTATTATTAAAAAAATTCAAAGAGGCATAAAAATAAAATGACTGTGTAATAAACCCCCATATTCAACAATTATGAATTATAAAATCTTTATAATCTAGGGATTGCAAAATGGTAATGTCCTCTTCTCTCATTTGTTCTAAATTAGAAGAAATGTACAAGATAAACCTAGGATATTTTGTTGTGCCAGAGAATAAGGAAACTAATATGCTATTGTCAAAAGGACAGGGAAGCAAACTTGAGTGACTCTCACTACCAAAGATAGGACAATCTGAGAATCAGAGAACAACTGCAAGTAATTAAAATGCACTGAAGTGGAAAGATAGGTTAAGTTCCTAACTACCCAGGTTGAGATCTTTATCTTAAATGCTTGGGTGTGGAAGTGTTTACAACCTTTAGGATTTGGAACTATTCACATAGCCTTTACCAGTTGAGCATCCCTAATCCAAAAATCTGAAATCTGAAATGCTCCAAATCTAAGTTTTTGAGTATAGCACTTAAAATGTTTTGAATTTTGGAGCATTTCAGATTCCAGATCTTCAGATTAGGAAAACTCACCTATACTTTATTAAAGGAAAGCAAAACAAGCAAAACAAACAAAGCAAAATAAACTTCATTGGTCCACTGGTGATAACTAGAGCATCAATTTCTTATTTGGAAGTTTGAGAATTAAAGGACAAGAATTCATCATTTTTCTGTCTTTCCTGAATGAGTGGTACTTTAGAATAACCAAACAGATCTGTTTATAAGACAATACTTTGTTTATTTAGCTTGAAAATTTTTTCTCTTATGTACTTTAAGGAAAACTTCATTCTACATATTCCACTTGGTATATTAGCTATCTTAATTATAACTGCCAAAAAAAAGGGGGGCCTGATTCAGGCATTTCTCAAGAAATCAGGTTCATTTAATGCATTGTCAATTTTTAAAAGATCAGATGTCATTTTTATGCACTGCTGATGACGTTTAAGCATTTTGTACATTGCTGGTATAAAGAGAAATCTTCTCTTTTAGAAGGCAGTTTAACAGCGTATATCCAGAGAACTCTTAAAATGTGCACAGTCTGTATAGGAATTTAACTTCCAAGAATTTTTTCTTAGAAAATACTGAAGGATGTGTGCTCTACCAGAAAGACTCCCACTAACCTTGGGTGTCATGAGATAGGAACCACATCTGCCTGGTTCATTGCTTTTGTTGGAGTCTGGTTCTGCTTGCAAAGATTTAGCCATGAGCATAGTCCTCAAATCATTTTTCAAAGTAGCTAAAATTCAGAAAATATAAATGCCCAACACTAGATTTAATTAGATTTTTACATGTTATAGCTGTTAAAACCATATCATAACCTGACACAGTGGCACACTTCTGTAATCCCAGTGACCCAAGAGGCTGAGGCAGGATGATTGCAAGTTGGAGGTCAGACTCAGCAACTTAGCAAGGCCCTAAGCAACTTAGTGAGACCCTGTCTCAAAAAAGGACTGGGGATGTAGCTCAGTGGTAAAGTGCCCCTGGGTTCAATCCCAGTACAAAAAAAAAAAAAAAAATATATATATATATATATATATACACACACACACACACACACACGTGTATGGCAGGAGTGTATATTATTAGCATTGAATGTTCTTTTTACTTAAAAAAGTGGTAAATATGTGTGCATAGATCAAAAAAACATCTGGACAGGTGTATATGAAAATAATTACTTGTAAGTTATAGTATTACAGCAGATTTTTGGTTTATTCTGTTTGCTCAATTGTCATTTCTGATTTGTCAGCCACAACAATTAATATAATTTGTGCCCCAAATTGCCTATTTACAGATTTTTTTAAAAATTACATGCCAGGATCTTAAATAAGATTTCCTCTGATTTTGAGATATGAATTCATATCTATCCTATAAAACTGTTCTTACTTTGGACAAAGCTTTTAGAATTAGAAAAGTCTTACCAACAGAATTAGCATTTAATATTTCCAAGTTCCATGCCCCTAGGAAATAATAACTTATCAAAAAAAATAGCTGTTTCTGTACCTTGTAAACAGAACTGGTTTGACCTACTGCTCTAGTTATAGTACCAGATGTTGAAACTCTAGGTGTCCCAGCCCTGGACCAGAGCAGATGGCCCCAGGCAGAGCAGCCTGTCCCTCCTCATCAGAACCCTTCCTCTATTTCCAGGGCTGCACAGGGGTGCCTCTTGATTCCGTAGCATGGAAAAGTGAGGCCATGGTCCTTGCATTCTCTCAGCTCCAAGAATGTCGGCACGTGGTATCTGCATGGTGGGAACACCAGTGCTGACACAGTCACCCGTGTGCACGTGTGCCCAGGCTGTGCTCAGTGCAACCCTCAACACCCAGTCTTTACTGCAGTACTCGTTCCAAATCCCAACTTGATCATTTTCAGCATGATTGTATATTCAGTTTTTACTAACTGGGCTGATAATTACATAGCCTCTCCTCATGTTCATATTTCTGTCCAAGCATTCCTTTATTCTGCCTGACTCATCTAGAGTCTATAAAATGGGACAAGAACTTTCAGAGCTTCATAAAACCAGCTGCCATGGGCAGCATCAGTTATGACTTGGGGGAGGCTATGGAAGAAGGGGAGCAACTCTTCTTTAAGGTTACACATGAGTTAGGAATTCCAATACTGATAAAGATCTGTTGAAAAATTCTACCTTGATAGTTTAAACAGCCATGGTTTTAAGTGGTGACTGTTAATTGCAAAGCAACATGTATAAGCATAAAGTAAGGGCCGAGCATTTCACTGATCCCTTATTTACTCCCGGGATGGAGCAGCTTAGTCCTGGCATATCAAGTTGTTTCATATCTTTCCCATTATCCCATCCTTTGCAGAAATCTCTCTAAGCCTATAGCTGTGCAGTACAAAGAAAAAGAAGACCGCTATGTGGACACATACAAGGTAGCTTTGGCTTCTGTTCATACTTTGATAAGTGAAAAATGGAGTTTTGTTTTATAGTATTGATTTTTCTTGTTTTCATTTTCTTATGCCTTGACTGACAACTAGAAATCATATGAAATTAATTTTCTAAAAACTCTCTCAGAGAATTAAGAAAAAGAATACCTTTATTTTGGCATAAATTGAAAGCTAATATTCTCTTGTTTATTCAAATACATAATAATTGTATTTCTTATAAAAATCATAAAGATTTCCAGGGACCTGCTATTCATATCCCCCAATATAATTCACATAGCAAGATTAATATATTGATTATGTATCATAACCCTTATTAGTCATTGAAAAATTATTCATTAACTTACTAAAACAGAAATTTACCAAATTTCCTATTTTAAAAGTAGAAATGAGGGCTGGGGTTATGGTTCAGTGATAGAGTGCTTGCCTAGCATGCATGAGGCACTGCATTTGATTCTCATCACCACATAAAAATAAAATAAAGATATTATGTCCACCTAAAACTAAAAAATAGTTTTAAAAAAAATAGAATTTAATTACCTTTTACTGTGATATTAGTATTTTTGGAATTCTGTTGGAAATTGAAAAAGCTCACTTGCCACAATTACATTCTTCACAGGAGTGTCAAGATAAGAGCAACTGAATCAGTTTTCTCATATTTACACATTATTTTACATCATAGTTCCTCTAAGTGCCTGTGACTGTCACAGTTTGATTCTTCTACAGTTGAAAGTGGGGCTATCTGTGGGAATCCGAAAGGGACTCAAAGAGTCACTACACCCGACTTTGTTATGGAGCCAGAGGGAACCCAGGGGAGATGCACACAGTGATAGATTTCGAGTATTTGATTGACTTTCCTACTTTATGAGAGGAATATAGGAGTCATTAAAGATCACCACATTATTTCTTATCTCTGTGTAACTACACTGCAAAGCAGCCATAAAGTACTGTAGTAATACTGAAATGTGTGATGTCTGCATTGCTACTGCGTTTCCACTTCTGGAGAAGCATTCCCTCAGTACACGGTGAAACTTTTAAAACGCAGGCCTTTCTAGGGAGGGGAGCAGCTCTCGCTCTCTGAGTGCTTGATCGGCTTAGATGTTGGGAGCTGGTGTGCTGGGAATGAGGATGCAGGGCAGGTGGGTTTTCTGAGGAAGTAAGAGCATGGGGGTGCAGGTGCTGGGGAGCTCAGGGGGTCAGGCTCAGCAGGGCGTGGGCAAGACTCCTAGATCCTCTAGGTGGTTGTGCTCTCTGGACAGGGGCGGGTGGACAGCCATGGAGAATAGCATGAAAGGGTAACAGGGAAGGACGGAAAAGAAAGCCAGCACTTTCCCAGTATTGCCTGGAGCACATGATCATTGGTCCTCTGGGGCTTTGTTGCCTTCAGTATCTGGAGGAGGAGTACCGCAAAGGAGCCAGGGAGGATGACCCCATGCCCCCCGTGCAGCCCTATCACTACGGCTCCCACTACTCCAACAGTGGCACTGTGCTCCACTTCCTGGTCAGGATGCCTCCTTTCACCAAGATGTTCTTGGCCTACCAAGGTAAGGCTGCTTTTCATAACTGCACGCAAAGTCTGTTAGGTCATCAGAACAAAGAAATCTTTTGTTTGTTTCTGACTTCTTGAGAACTTACTGAAACCAATGAAACCACAGGAATTCTATTCATTCCTTCACCAAAGTCTTCCTCAAAGTACATGAAAGCACTTCCTCAAAGTCTTCAGCTCTAGTACATGAAATCATCTTGCTGTTATCTCAGTTTTTAACTTCAGTTTAAAATTGTCTGCTTATAAAAATGCAGTTCACTTTTTAAAAATTGAGATATATTTTATAAACCATAAAATTTGACCTGATTTTAAAGTGTATGTACTTCACTTTTTAAAGATTTTTAACCTTGTGATTATTTTAAAACACCAGCAAATACCATAATTTCATTTTTCTTTGTAGCTGAGTAAAACTCCACTGTGTATATACACCACATTTTCTTTATCCATTCATCTGGGCACCTGGTTACACTGCTATAAACATTGATGTCCCATATCACCATAGTATGCTGACTTTAGTTCTTTAGGATAAATACCAAGAAGTGGCGTAGCTGAGTCATTCCAAATCTTTTGAGGAAACTCCATACTACTTTCAGAGTGGTTGTACTAATTTGCAGTCCCACCAACAATGTATGTGTACCTTCTCTCCCACATCCTTGCCAGTGTTCATTATTATTTGTGTTCTTGATGATCGCTGTTCTAACTGGAGTGAAATGAAATCTCAGTGAATTTTGGTTTTCATTTCTCTCATTTCTAGGAATGTTGAACATTTTTTCATGTATTTTTTGGCCATCCAAAAGCTTTATACAGATTCAATGCAACCCCCATAAAAATAACAATGCTATTCTTCAAGAACAAGAAAAATAAAAGTCCCAAAATTCATTTGGAAGAATAAAAGACCCAGAATAGCCAGAGCAATCTTGAGCAACAAGAATGATGCAGAGGCATCACAGTACGGGACCTCACCTTTTCTCCAGAGCTCTAGTAACAGGAAAAGCATAGTGTTGGCATCAGAACAGCCCAGAACACCAGTGGAATAGAATTGAAGACACAGAGACAAATCCATGTAGACACAGGCATCTGATACTTGACAAAGGTGCCAGAAATATATGTCAGAGGAAGAATAGCCTTTTTAACAAATGGTACTGGGAAAACTGAATATCCATATATAGAAGAATAAAACTAGATCCCTATCTTTCATCCTGCACAAAAGTCAACTCAAAGTGGATCAAAGCCAGGTGTGACGGCGAATGCCTGTAATCCCAATGACTTGGGAGGCAGAGACAGGAGGATCGTGAGTTCAAAGCCAACCTCAGCAACCTTAGCAAGGTGCTAAGCAACTCAGTGAGACCCTGTCTCTAAATAAAATACAAAATAGGGCTGGGGATGTGGCTCAGTGGTCGAGTGCCCCCAAGTTCAATCCCCAGTAACCACCCCCCTGAAAAAAGTGGATCAAAGACCTAAGAATTAGTCCGGAAACTCTCTTACTGCTAGAGGAAAACATAAGTTCAACACTCCAACATATCAGTGCAGGCATAAAACACAAGAATTAAAACCTAGAATCAGTAATCAGAGTGACATCAATTTAAAAAGCTGCTCAGCAAAGAAATGAGAGCCAGCTTCTCCTCCAACAGGGGATTAATATCCATAAAATACAAAGAACTCAAAAGACTTAACACCAAAAAACAAAATAACTCAATAAAGGAGCAAAAGAACTAAACACTTCTCAAAAGAGAAATACAAATGGCCAACAAATATATGGGAAAATCTTCAAAATCTGTAGTTTTCCATCTTTATAACTCATTCACTCAGTAAAGAAATTACTATTGTGTGTCAATTATGTGTTAGTGTGGGTGACGCCAGGCTCCTGCTTTTATGGAACTTTTATTCTACTTGGGTAAATGATAGTAATCAATTAAATGATATAAATGATATAAATTTACCTAGTTATGTATATTATAAAAGCATGATGTAGATGAAAAATAATGGAAAATTATTTATGGAAATGTTTATTTTCCAGGATATAGATTATCTCTTAAACTGAACAAACAAAAATGAGCATTATTTTAATCTTTTTGAAGTAACAAAAGTTATGACAGGCTTCAAATGAAATTAAGTCTCTGTGTCTTAACTGTGTTATTTGTATTTCTTTGTAGATCAAAGTTTTGACATTCCAGACAGAACTTTTCATTCTACAAATACAACTTGGCGCCTCTCGTCTTTTGAATCCATGACAGACGTGAAGGAGCTTATCCCAGAGTTTTTCTATCTTCCCGAGTTCTTAGTTAACCGTGAAGGTACAGAGCATATCATTATAACTTGTGCTTCTGTGTGTGATAATGTTTTCATTTTCCAGAAATTAAAATATCCACACCCTGAGCTCCTGGAGCGCTGCAGGTGCTACGGCCAGGACCTCCAAGACTGGCCCTGGCTGCTTTCTAGAGCAACTGGGAGCTCACAGACAGCCCCCGCCCACCCTATGTGTACTTTATGTAAGCCCTCAATTTACAATGCACATTGTATCATTTCAAGACGCTTTTAGAATTGGTGAAAAAAGATCCTTCTCACTGTATTCGTGCACAATCAAGAAGTAAACAGCAATTCAGTTGTGTAGGGATCTTACTCAGCTTTCAAAAGGTTCTTTTTAATTTTTGTTCTGTTGTTCAGTTTTTCTGTTCATAAAAATGTAGCACAAAAACATTTCTATTCAAAGGTGTTTATTTTAGGACCTTTTTTTTTAATAAACATTTATAAGGATTTTTTTATTGTGCTAACAGACTAAGGGGACAGTCAGATATCAGCCCATTCATGTCCTAGAAGAATCCTGGTATTCCACGTGCTGGTATTACTTCATTGGCACAGCAGTGCATAGTAGTAATGAAATCAGAACAGATATACCATGAAATTAGTAGACTCTGACCGTTTATTTCTAGAATTGTGTGTACTTTTGTATTGGTTGGGTTTTTCAAAGTACAGAATACTAATATTTACTAAGTATTCTTAAATAATCTTAACTTATTAAATAAATTTATTTAAATGTTAATACCAAAAACCCAGAAATGCTTATTTGAAACTTTAGTTTGATTTTGATCAAGTTTACAGTTGACCAGATATTCCAGCACTTTTCACATCTGAAGATTTGATGAATGAGAACTTAATATTTGCAGTTAGTGTTTTTTTTACTTTTTCTTTATCCAAGTGGTACGTGGATCAAGTTGTCCTAAGTTTACCGAGGACAGCATCTATGCACATAGCCCTCTCCATAAACGAGAAAGTGAGTGAGCAGTGGTGTTTGTTACTGAGAAGGTCAGCGCTCCTTGCTGGTTGGAGCACACGCCCACTGATGCCAAGAACTCCTGAGGCCTGCTCTGTGTGCTGAAGAAGCATGCTTCGGCAAGTTGAACACTGCTCTTAACCTTCTCGTTTAGGTTTTGATTTTGGTGTGCGCCAGAATGGTGAACGGGTTAATCATGTCAACCTTCCCCCGTGGGCTCGAAACGATCCTCGCCTTTTCATCCTCATCCACCGGCAGGCTCTGGAGTCTGACCACGTGTCCCAGAACATCTGTCACTGGATTGACTTGGTGTTCGGGTACAAGCAGAAGGGGAAGGCTTCTGTCCAAGCCATCAATGTTTTCCATCCTGCTGTAAGTGACTCTTGAAATAATCTGCACATATAAAAACCTGAGTATTTTAGTTAGCTGGTAGGCTATTTCTTTAAAATACCCAAGTTATCAAACAGAATTGGCAATTACACTAATTTGTTATTATTGTTACCCAAGATCTTTGAGCTTTTAATATTTCATCTTTTAAAAAACATGTCTTAGGTGCCTGTTAAGGGTTCCTCAGGACCACCCCCAGGTTCAATGATTTACTAGGTTGACTTAAGGACTTATCATGCAAATCAGGTTTGTTATGGGGAAGGGTACAATGCCAAGTCAGCAAAGAGAAGAGGAACACAGGGCACAGTCTGGGGGAAACCAGCATGAACCTCCACCAGTCTCCTCCTGGAGAAGCACAAGAACACACTCGCTTCTCCAGCAGCAAATTGTGATGCACGCAAAGCATCGTCTGCCAGGAGGCTCACCAGAGACTGAGCACCAGGGTCTTTAGGGGGCTGCTCACAGAGGCTCCATCTGCCTGCACATGCTGGAGCTCCAGACTCCCAGAGAAGAGCAAGCGTTCAGCACACATAGCATTGTACAATTTAGGCACTGTGGGCCATGCTCATCGCTTCGGGAGTGGTGGAGGGATCTGACTGCCAAGTTCCCAGACGCCAGCCATGGGCCACCTGGCGAGCAGATCTTTCCAAGGAGAACAGTCAGCTTGCCATGTTAACTCTTTTCTGCACACTCTCCTACGTACATGCTCTGTTTGAAAACATTATTTTTCCTCATTCCAGAAACAGTGCATGTGCCTTGTTAGGAAAATTGCAAAATACAGACTAGCAAAAGGAAGAAGTTTAAAAATAAAACTTGATGTCACCATCCCAAGATAAATATGAAAACCACCTTCCAGACTTTTTCCTATACCTGCGTATCATTCCAGTAGTATAATAATATTAGTGCAGTTGGGGTACAGTACAGTTTTAAATTAGTCACATGGTATCATTCCATGTGATTTTTTTTTTCTTTTTGTTTTTTTGGGGTGCTGGGGATCGAACCCAGGGCCTTGTGTCCATGTGATTTTTAATGGCTACTTACTATTCCAAAGTATGACCGTATAGTAATTTATTTTTTCCAGTATGCTGCTGGATATTTAGTGAGAATCTGTTTAATATACCTGAGGTTATTTCTTTAATTTCCTAGAAGTATAATTGTAACACTTTTTACATGTACTTTTTTATGTTGTTGAATAGACTAGCCTTTTATTTTGAAAATCTTATCTACTCAAGAAACATTTCTCTTGCTAGGCTTTGAGGTGCAGGAGGTATCGAGAGTAGGTGGGGTTAGGAGGAAAGGTGGGGTAGATGGGTCTACCCTGCTGTGGAAGAGGGATTCCTCTGATGCCTGTTTAAGGAAATGTCTCCAGAAGCAGAAAGTTAAAAAAGCAAATGATGATAACAATATTTCCTGATGCTGCCTAGGGGTCCCTCAATACAAGTCCAGAGATTAACTATTAGTTCACTGAATATGATATTTAACCTCATGACTTCCCTAACTTTAAAATCAGCAGGTGGAAGTAGACTGATCTTGGACTTCATATCCAACTGTAATGTTCTCCATGGGTTGTGACAAATCTACAAGTGTTTTATAACAAATACAGCTAAAATGCGCAAACACCTCTACACCTATGCTTGTTTATTAAGCCAGAGACTCATTCCAAAAAGTAGTCTAAAAATAAAATTCTCTTTAGTCCGTTTGCTCTGTATTATTATTTTGGGTACCTCCAAGGTAATATAAAATGAAATTCCTTCAGAGATTTATAGTCTGGAAGAGAGAATAAGACAGACTTATGGACTATTCCAATAGAAGATATACACTTTGGGAAAGTTTATTTTGAAAAAGGAGAATAATAATTTTATACAGAACAGTAACAGAGGGGGAAGAATACCTTTTCCTTCTACTCATCCTGGGCGCATTGACCGAGACCTTTGGAATAAAAAGTTAACAAGAGAAAGGCATACAGATTTCTCTCATATGAAGTTTATGTGACATGAGAACATTAAGCAAATGAAGACCCCAAAAGTGGTTAAACCTGAGTGTTTTTATGCTGGGTTTGATAAAGAGGGAAGCATCATGGAGAAATAGGATAAAAGAAGTCTGAGCCAAGTGCAAGGAACTGGGGGAAATCATGAGGCCCTTTGACTCCATCCTCTCTGTGTGCCCTCTACCCTGATTGTGGAGCCAAGGATGCTCCCCTCCTCCAGGGGAGGAAGGGCACCTCTCACGAGAGGGTCTTCTGACCCTTCAAGGGAAGGCCAGAAAACCCTTTCTGGGTTTTATGATCAGCTTCAGGGGAAGATCAGAGAGTCCTTCCTCCAGCTTGAAACATTCAGTGTGCCTAGGTGCTGTGTTTTGGGGTAACATGTCCTGAATCCCATTGAGCACCAAATGAAAGGTTCAGATATAATTTTTGAGCTTCATTCATATTTGATCCTAAAATGCAACTTTTAGAGCAGTTGGGAATTTTGACATTAATCTCAGTATACTCTGTGCCTATAATCTTGCACCCACTTTTCAGTTATTCTTAAATAAAATTCACATTAAAAGTATGTGGGAAAAAACTATCTGAAGACTGAAACATACAAGGAAGTTTTCATCTGACTGGGAGGTTTTTCACTAATTCATTGGGTCTTTAGTATTTGAAAAAGGATAGAGTTTATACTATTGTTCTAAGAACTTAATAAAATTCAGTTCATGGGGCAGTGTGGTGATTAAGTGCATAACTTTGAATTCAGAATTGAGTTCAGATCCCCACTCTGTGACTCCGCCACTCATGGGACCGTGGGCAGATAGCTTAACCTCTCTGCCTAAATGTACACTTTTGTAAAGTGTGAATAACAACACCAGTCTCTTATGTGAGGAATCAAATTCCTAATAGAATAATGACTACCATACAATTAAGTACAAATGTTGACTTTTTTCCAAAAGGCATAGAGAAATGCCTTTTACCTTCCTTAATTCATCATTCACTATTACTCCGGGCTCTCTTAGAAACTGATAGCACAGAATGTAAAGAAGCACAATTTTAAAGTAAATTTTAAAAGCACTCATTTGATTTTATTGAGTACCTGCAGGCAAGCAGCCCTGTGAATGGCCCTGGTTGGACAGGCATTTGCAGTAACTATTTGATCCCTGGTGCTGGGGGTAGAGAGTGAAGGCAGTAACAATGAAGATTCTTTGACGTGAAGTGTCTTTGGCATTTTATTTTGGTGCTTATGGAAATGTTATTACCCAGATGTTGTTGAAGTTTCTGTGACTGATTTAATGCCAAAAGCTAGACTGTCCACTTGGGTATGCACAGCATATGGCAGGTCTGGTGCCAGCCACTAGCTTCCGTGGCAAGGAGTGAATGCATAACATCTCCACATGACCCTGAAGTGCAGCCACACCAAGAAATAAATGCAAAATAGCACCCCTTTCATCAACAGGCCTGGGGCTCTCACTGCTGCTCACTAGGTCCACTTGTAATTTTCATTGTTTTAACTTCAGTTTTTCCTTTTCTTATATGTTACTTTGGACAGCAACTTCTTTAGCAATTTCATATTACATATGAAATCTTGTATGATATGCTCAAGCATTAAATTAAAATGGTTTTATAAACACACCTAATTAGCATCAATCAGACAAGAGACATTGTTTTTGTTCACCCATTTAGAAACATTAATTATTCTTACTTTTATCTTAGACCATTAATAGATAGCTAACCTGACCAAAAATGTCTTTAAATCATTTGCATTTGAAATAGGAGTAAGCCATTGCCTAAAGAATAAAACTGATTGTGGTTTCCCTTTGGCATCATGCCAAGTCTTGCTTATACGATGTCTTGTGTTCTTTTGCTCTTTCACTCTGCAGACATATTTTGGAATGGATGTCTCTGCAGTTGAAGATCCAGTTCAGAGACGAGCCCTAGAGACCATGATAAAAACCTATGGGCAGACCCCTCGTCAGCTGTTCCACACGGCCCACGCCAGCAGACCTGGAGCCAAACTCAACATTGAAGGAGAGCTCCCAGCTGCCGTGGGGCTGTTAGTGCAGTTTGCTTTCAGGGAGACCCGGGAGCAGGTCAAAGAAATTACTTGTCCGGTATGTCACTCATATTTCAGTATTATTCAGCAAAACCTGATTGGACTGCTATGGTTCCAGGCAGTCTGGAGTGGGCTCTGGAGTCACAGAAATAAATAGCATGGTCCTGGCTGTGAACAGCCCTGCAGGACAGACTCGGGCAGCTAAAGCAGTAGCAGCGTGTGGTGAGTGCTGTGCCAGTGACAGGAAGGAGTGACGGAGAGCTCAGTGGGAGGGACTGGTAATGTCAGACTGCGGCCTCCCTCGGGGGAGACAGGGAAGGGTTTCATTCTGAGAGGGAAAGCTTTAGCCGGGCACAGGGGCATACTCCTGTAATCCGAGCAGCGCGGGAGGCTAAGGCAGGATCATGAGTCAAGTCAGCCTCAGCAACTTAGTGAAGCCCTGGCTCTAAATAAAATACAAAAAAGGCCGGGGATGTGGACTCAGTGCTTAAGTGCCACTGAGTTCAATCCCTGGTACCAAAAAAACAACGAGGGACAGCTTTGCAGAGTGTGACATAATAGGAGGAGAGGAGCCCTGGAGACTGGTGCTCAGCCAGCACGTGAGGATGCCCATGGAGACACATAGGCTGGTCCTGTTGTTCTCGTCTCAAGCCACAGCTTAAGGGCTGGCATATGGCTTCGTGGTAGAACCCCTGCCTAGCTTGCCCATGGTCTTGAGTTCAATCCCCAGCACCACCACTATCAAAAGAGCCCTGGCCAGAGGTGTGGCTGTTTTGGTTCACACTTGCTGGGGAACTTTACACAGTCCTTGGGCCTCCCCAAACTGTAATGATAAAAAACATAGCCTCTAACAATAGGAAGTAGGTATAATTTTTTTTTTAAATAGAAAAATAAAGAAACAAGCCTTAGAAGTAAAATGGATTTTAATCTTCAATTAAGTTCTTCATATCAAAGCAGTGTGAGGTGGTGGAACTTGGATTGTGGAGTACTGAAGTTTGCAGGAGGCCAGTGAAAATGCAACAGGAAGAAGGGAGACCCTTAAAGAGGAGGCCAGCAGGGGTCTGCAGCTGCAGGAAGCCACGGCCCATCTTCAGAGGAGACTCCACAAACCTTGTTTTGACAAAGTTTTATATAATATTATGGCTTAAATATGTCAGATAGAACACTAGGTATAGATTCTTTATGCTTGCACACGTCAGATTTGCATGTTAAATACAGAACTCATTCAACTAGTAAAATTCAATTAAAAAAACATTAATATGATAGACACTATTGTTTTGGCACAACCAGATCACAATGTTGTTTTTTGTGTTAGAAAGATGTGTTTTTATTGGTGTTTTTGAAGACTTACAAATCATTTTAGCTGCTATAATTATCTTAATTGCTTTTTTTTAACAATAATCCATTACTTTTTCTGGTCAAAATAATTTAACAGTATGAGTCTTAAAATTATAAGTGCCACCTGATTTACTATTGTACTTATTGCTAACAAGCCATCCTAAGTTGGCCTATGTATGGGGTTTGGCGGTGTGTCTGCTGGCGGTGGGACGTGGTACCAGCTTGCCTTGTTGCCGCCTCAGGACCCTCACCCTGTCCGCCGCCTCCTGGAATGGCCCATCCCAGGAGGACCCGGTTGGCCTCACTGCCTCCAGGTCTCTGCCCAGAGTCTCCCCGGAGAGTCATCTAACCCCATAGGAAGCCGCAGCTGTCACTGCTCCCCGAGGCTCTGCTTCCCAGCACGTACCATCTACGTGTTTGTTTACTCGCTGTCCCCCATCCCTACTCGACTGCAGCTCCCTGGGAAAGGACTCTGTCTTGCTCATCACAGTGTCCCCAGCCCGTAGGATGGTGTCTGGCTGGCTATGGACACTTACTATTTCTTAAAATAACAACTTCTCAGTTGCAAGTTCTTTAGTGTTTGACTTGTCTTTACTTCTGGCTGACATGTAATAGCATTTATGCCAATGCTGCTCTGTATTTGAAGCACTTTGAGAGCTTCCACAGGGACTCTCCGTGGCCTTCAATTGGTTTCTGCACTGAGTTTAGACCCAGGCCACAAGCTCTGAAACCCAGTGGCTTAAGGGATCAGCAGAATGATCTGTCACTTCTGTGAATTTCAGTTAATTGTGGTAGTTAAAAACAATCAGAGCTATATGAGAAGCATTTCTTCCTTCCTGCTAACTGTAATATAAAGTGGTTGCCATGGGTCTTTGTATGTAATTGAAAAACAAAAGTTTAACTCTGCAATTCACATGAAAGGATTTTTGGGGCAAGGACTTACGAGTGATAAGTTGCTAGAACTTAGTACCACTTTTTCTCAATTTCAGCATTCATAGGCTAAAGACTCACAAAAGAGAGCTTGATTGGGTGCAGTGACACACGTTTATAATCCCAGCGACCTGGGAGACTGAGATAGGAGGATTGCAAGTTCAAGGCCAGCCTCAACAACTTAGCAAAACTGTCTCAAAATAAAAAATATGAAGGACTGGGGATGTAGCTTAGTTTAGAGGACTTGCCTAGTATGCTTGAGGCTGAGTTTGATCACCTACACCAAAAAAAGAAAGATTCTCAGAAAACCCGATGCTGACCGCTCAGTCCCCATGTGAGTGTTCCTGAAGCTTCTCAGCTTTCCCAGAGGTGCTCACTGTTCAGATCACTGGATGCCACTTATATGAAGTGGCATATATATGAAGCTATATATGAAGCTGGGTGTGATAGCCTGTGTCTTTTGTCCCAGTTACCCTGGAGACTGAGAAGGGAAGAATCTCTTGAGCCCAGGAGTTAGAGAGACCAGCCTGGGCAACATAGTGAGACCCCATCGCAAAACAAAACACTGCCCCATTAATGGTCTAACAGAAACAGTACAGCCCCTAACTGGTATGCATTTTTAAAAAGATAATCAGTGATGCCAGGTTTTTTTTTTTTTTTTCATTCATTTGGAAAATTACATAAGCAAATTGCACTGAAAATATTTACAGGTTTTTGTGTGTGTGTGTGTGTGGAAATGACTGAAATTTGCTTAGTGTTATTTTTATTAGATTTACATAGCACGTCCTTTGAAAAGTTGAAAGTAAAATAACTAGTAAATGTCTACAACAGATAAAAGCCATTGAAGAATAAAAGATTAGTAGAGTCTAAAACAATAAAAAAAAAAAAAAAAAGAGCATGGAACGAGCAGAGATGGTGGGAGAGATGCTTCAAGGACCTGGTTCTTCCCTCCTTACCTTTCCTCTCCACACAGGTTTCCACTGGGAACAGAGGAAAGGTCTGGTCACCATTCATGGGCAGGCACGGGTGTCCCTATCTACCTCTTCCCCATCTGTCTGTGTCCCTATCCTGCTTTTCTTTGAGCCCACCACTTCTGCTCTGGGATGGTGCTTTTGTTCTCCAAAACTTTCTGGAGGACTGAGCACTCTGGTCCTCTCCATGGGCCCCACTGATAAGCCCTTTCCATTCGCTCCCCAAGCATCCACGGAGAAGCTTCCGATCCCAGGCACATGGACCAGTCAGTGGTGGCCCTGTCTTCCAGGAGCTCATGGTCAAGTGTGCTTGTCTGTGCCACACGTGGTCTGAATTTCTAGCTGTCATGTGTACATTCAGCTTATCTTCCAGTTACAGTCCCCTACAGGCATCAGCTTTAGCTTAGGTATTTCAGCTAGCCTGAAAGAACTATGCCATAGTAAACTTTGTTTTCAAGGAATTTTTAATTATTAGCCAGAAATTTTCATGCAGGCTAGGCCAGAGCCACAGAATAAAAATCAAATAAGGAACACGTTCCTACCTGCTAAGCCTAGGGAAGTAAAAATATGAAAAATACTTCTTGCCCTCAAAGAACTTAGGATCAGATTGTTTTCTCTTGCTTTGTTTAGAATCAAAGTAGAAATAATTCTGTACTCACCGCCTTTTTAAAAGTCACAATTTTCCCTTTCCTTGGTTGTAGAGCCCTTTGTCGTGGATCAGAGGCTTAAAGTGGGGGGAGTACGTGGGCTCCCCGAGTGCTCCTGTGCCTGTGGTCTGCTTCAGCCAGCCCCACGGAGAACGATTTGGTTCTCTCCAGGCGCTGCCTACCAGGGCAATCTGCGGTTTGTCCCGAAATTTCTGTCTTCTGATGACTTACAGCAAGGAACAAGGTAAAATAAAACAGTAAAAACCATTCTGGGGACATCTTTCATTAGAATATTTTCTGCTCAACTGTGCTGCTGTTTTGGGTGACTTCTAAAGTTTTCTCAGTCCTTGGTGAAAAACTCTACTTGCATGTGCAGTTACTTAATGCAACATATGTGAAAAAAGATAGAATTAAATGCAGTACCATTTAAAATGAAAGGAGGAATTGGAAAGAGACAAGGATAAATGTCCATGCTCACAGGGTGAAAGCCCCTTGAGCCCTGCAGTAGACATGTATCTAGAAGACAGGTCTCAACCTCAGCAGATGGAGCCACAGGTTTAAACCACAAGGAGAATAGACCAAAGGAAGTAGGAGAGCTGTGGAAGGCGGCTTTGAAACATGAATGGATGCAAAGTGGGGCTTTTCTGATCCTCAGTGCCAGTCGGTGACAGGGGCATATGAAGAGTGCTGTGCAGCAGGACGTGCGTGCCTGAGTCCCCTAGACCGGGAAAGTAGCGACATTCTCTGCTGAAGCAGTCCCTCGGTCCTTCCATATTAGGATTTCCCCACCCAGGAGGCCCAGGTGTGGGCGCTGAGAAGACTGCCTGAGAGCCAGCTGTGACCTGATGCCCAAGGGCAGGTCACACTGTTGCCATTTAAGTTTACCTTCCAGGCACGCTGCTCCTCAGGAGAGGTCTGCCGGCAGCCTTCTCTAGCACCACGGTACACGGCGCCAGCACCCAAACCAAACAGGTCACCTAAAGGAGTTACATGTGCTGCGTGGCCCCTGGTTTTCTCAGGCTCACTCTTATTCTGCCATAAAATGAAGGATAGTTCTTATAGCTGGTAGGAATGGGGCGGGTGCGTGCCATTTCTTCTCGGGTTGGCATGTCAGGCCCAGCTCAGACTGCTTGATCTTAATGATGGGGATGTCAGTGGTTTATTCTCACTAGGGTGTTGCACTAATTATGAAGTGTTACAATTAATTTGCTGCTAATAAGGCTTCAAATACTAAAATGTGTAAATGATTTACCTTTAAAGAAATTAGAGTAGACCAGGGTTTATCTCTGTTTGTCTTATCACTTAGCATTCCTGGATATAAATGTGTTCGATGTAATTCTCAGCCTCCTATTTGTGCCACTGCAGACCCAAGCCCTGACTGTGTTTCCTCATTAGCTATTTATTCTCCTTGCCCCAGGCTTCCCCACACGCTGTGCTTGGCATCATCAGAGCCTCGGTGTGTGCAGAGGAGTGTGTGCAGGTGTGAGCTCTGGAAGCACAGTGCCCAGAGTCCGTGCCCCCGCTCTGCTAACCACTAGCCGTGTGGCCTGGGGAAAGTTACTCCATGCTTTTTGCATCCTGACTTTTTTTCACATCTTGGCTTTTGTCCTAAAAATGGGGGAAACAAAATTTCTTCTGTCCCAGGGTAATTTACTGTGAGGATTCAAAGAAATGATGTACAGGAATGATTAGCAGAGGGCTCGTCCTGAGTGTTTAGTAAGTGGTCATTGGATGCTAGATAGCCTGGGCCAGGGACTCTCAGTGTTCACCGCATGAACCTGGCATGCAGCAGTCCACATAGACGTTCCAGAGGCCATTGGCTGAAGGAGACTGCAGCTTGCAGGTGGGTTAGGGGCTTCGGCACAGCTGGACACACTCGGCACTGACACGGAAGAGCTGTTTGGTTATACACGCGTAACACACTCTGACAGCTAACAGGTGATTTTAAGGCTGATACAGGCAAGTTTCTTGAAAACCATGTCTTAGAATTGCCTGAAGTGATTTTTCCAAAGCACTGGCTCGGGTCCCCCATGAGACACGCTGCATCAGCATCAGAATTCCTGGGTCTAGGCCTACATGTGCTGAAAAAGGAATTTTCTTGCAAACTCCTTTTAAGAGCCATTGCTGTGTTAGATGAAGTTGTTGGGGTTTTGTTTTGTTTTTCTGCAAAGAAAACTTGCCAGTGAGAAACCTGGTTTCTTGAGCACCTGCCACAGGCTGGGTGTTCTGATGGACAATGAGAAGACACAAGACTTACGATAGCAGGCTCCTTTTTCTAGCAACTTGTATTTAGAGGAGCTTGTACCTTGTGAGTATATCCCAGTTCCTTTGTTGTGAAATGGATGCCTATATTTGGTTATTACAGTCACAAAACAAAAAGAAATCTGTGAATTATATTTCCAGTGTATTGTTGATTCATTTGAGAAATATCTGTCCTATATGTCTGTATGCTGGGTGTCCTGCTAAGTACTAGGAGGCAGGCAGCACTTCTCTCTTCTTAAAATTCCTTAAACTAGTTTTAAAGCATTGCAGTTTTCAAGGACAGTCCCATTTACACTGCATTTACCATTATAGCAACAAACCATGAATTACAAACAGTACTGAGAAAGGAGGTCAAAATTTCTAAATCTTTATGCCAAAAGGGCTCAATACTGTGTTGTTAAAATAAAAAACAGTGAAGCCCCTAGAATGAAGGTCTGCCTTGCTGCATCCTACAGCTGACAGGGTCGCATCCTCTCACCAGGTGGATGTGTCTTCTCTCCTAGCAGAGTTCTCTTGCTAACGTTAAAAGTTGTTATACTGACCTTTCAGCACTGGGTATCTAGAAAGTTATTTAAATAGTTTTGCTGTTGCTGTTTAAGGTATGGTGTCTCAGAAGAGGAATCAAGTGCATTTGACTGTCATTGTGTTTTATATAAACTTCTTTAGGCTTTAACCTGCCTTTTTCGGGGGGCTGCCACGTAACCACTGAGAAGTGACCTTTTGGTATTTTCTTTCTCCTCCTCCTCCTTGAGGTGTGAGAAGCATGAACAGTACTGACATTCAGTGGTCGGCCATCCTGAGTTGGGGATATGCTGATAATGTCTTAAGGTTGAAGAGTAAGCAAAGCGAGCCGCCAGTGAACTTCATACAGAGCTCACAGCAGTACCAGGTAACTATCCTGTGCAGCACTTCAGAGTGATTAAATACCATGCTTTCCAAAGGAGCCAGGCTGGCTCCAGGCAGTGTCTGGAAGAATTGGTGTCCGCCCCGTTCTTTGAATTGTGCCCTCCATTGTTCTCCACCTGCTTCCTTGTCGAGAGAGGGTGGTCGCCGTGGCCCTCTCAGCACCAGCTTTGATCAGAACTGGCTCTGCTTTCATCCCTGTCCACTTGCCCTGTCACTAGGTCGTTTTCTGTAACCATAGCACCATCTTGGTTACCTGACTTTTCTAAGTGGACTGGGCGGTTGGCACGGCGAGGTAGCAGAATACTGGCCACAGCCCTGTGGTCTGCGGGGGCGCCTGGCTTTCTCACTTATTGACCACATGGTCTTTGGCATATAACTCGGCCTTTCCAAGCTGGGGTTTCTTTCTTTCTCTTAAAACTGGGAGAGTAGTACTCACAGTACTCCTCAAAGAGTGGGTATAAAAATGTTTCCGACATTTCCAATTTTACACCCTGACCGCCATGGAGATGCACAGCACTGCCACAGCTGCACAGGCTGAGGTGAACACAGCCTCCTTTCTGTCTGTCTTTCCATGGGAAGTTCTGCCATTCTCCAATCCATCGCTGGGCAGCCCCAGCCTGTTCCTGTGCTCAGAATGTTTTACATTCCCTGAGCTCTTGGGAACCAGGTAAACTACTCGGGGGCAGTGGTATGGTAGATACCTGAGAGAGGTCATTGCCCTTTGCTTCCTGGCTTACCAGTAAGCTGACAGAGCAGAGAAGAAAGGGACTGTGAAAAACAACCTTACTTCAGTTTTTATAAGTATTCTTTTTAGTTTTGAAACATCAGTCTACATCGTGAAAGCATTTTATGCAGATAGAGGTGTAAGTCCAAATACAAGCAAGTTCTAACCATAACCAGCAAAGCTGGCAGTGAAAACGAGCCAGCCTTGGAACTGCGTCTACAAAACAAAGGAAAACAGAGACTACTGTAGAGTGAGCCTGTGTCCCACAGACTCCTTCCTGGAATTGCTGTGTTGGGAGTTGGATGTGATTATGCCGACATAACCATTGCGACCAGGTGGAGATCACTGCTGCGGTCCGTGATCCGGTTTCACAGTCTAGGCTTGCGGACGAGAAGGTGAAGAAGAACAAATGAAATCTAATCTTTATCACCGTTCATGGAGCGCTACAGCAACATCAGCGATACACTTTCATGATTCTTCATTCAGTCTTTATGCCTTCATTGCCAGGATTCCTTCTACTTAAGGAGTTGGCTATTACTAATTAATTGATTAGATGGACTTGATATGAAGAGAGGACAAAGAAATAATGACCTTAAGCTTTTCAATTCATAAATAAATCTTATCCAGTATGAAGACAAGCATTTGTCAAATTGTTTTTGCCAAGTAAAAAGGTTGTTTTAAATATAGTTCTTGTTTTTCTATGGTATGATTTTATTTTTTTTTCAGCTTTATTGAAGTGAAATTGATAAATAAAACATATATGTTTAAGGTGTGCAATGTGATGTTTTGCTATACATTATGAAACGATTGCTACAATCAATTCATGTGTATGGCAAGAACATTTTAAGATGCACTGAACGAATTCCTAGTACATAAAGTATTGTTAACCACAGACACCATGCCACCCATTGGGCCTCCAGAACTCGGTCATCCTGTGCAACCAAGCCTCTGTCCCCTTTAGCCAGGACCACCCATTTTCCCACCCAGCCTGGTGACCACACTTTTGCTCTCTGCTGCCACAAGCTCGACTCTTTTAGAACCCATGTCTTGCAGTATTTGTCTTTCTGTGTTTGTGTGTGTGTGTGTGTGTGTGTGTGTGAGATATTATATAACATACATATTATGTATAACATAATAATATACAGTATTATATATGATATATTGTGTCATATAAAATTTGGTATATGAGCATCATAAAAGATGAGAGAATACTCTCCTCAGTCTTTAACAACAAGGGGTGGTCTAGATTCTTGTAGTAAAATATTGTGTGATAAAGTACTTCAGTGAACTGGCTCACGGGGTCAGAAGACCGTATTTCAGTTTTGTCCTTGGATATATGTGGTTTGCTCATTTGATGAGTCTGAGGACTTTGTCTGGAAGGCCACCACATGGAGACTCACTCTGAGCTCTTACACGTGTGGTCATCAGCGGCAGCATCGAGGCCACTGCTGGCTCCCTGCCATCATCTTCTGATTAGTCCCCTAATTGTGAGAGACTTCTTTCTCTCACTTTCTTTGTTATTACTGGTAGAAAATGAAAAATTCTGATTTCTTAACTGTTCGGTGAAAGCAGAAGGCAGACTCCAGGAATGGCATGTCAGCCTTCCTTTGTGCTTTCTTGAAAGACGACGCCATACTCTAGACACTGCAGTAAGGAAAGCAAAAGACAGCAGTCCACTTCACTCACTGTCCTGTCCTTCTAGGAGACAGTCTACCATTTCTGATTTTGTTCAGGTGTTTTAGCATAGTTAGGAATAACTGATGAGTAGTTGAAATGATTCCTAGAACAATGAAATAGCAAAATGTTTCACAATTTAGGAAAAATAAGATCACAGTCCTTTTAGGTTTAGAAAAGGCTTGAGTGGATCAGTATGGTAATTGCAAGACAGAATGAGTTTTATTATATGCATTTATAATACATGTTTATTCTCTATGTATGTGTGCTTATACAATTTGTTTAAGGATTGAACCCAGGGATTTACAGCACTGGGCTGTATTTCCAACTCTTTTTATTTTTATTTTGAAATAGGGTGCCAGTAAGTTGCCTAGACTGGCCTCTAACTTGTGACCCTCCTGCCTCAGCCTCCTAAGTATCTGGGATTAGAAGCTTGCACCACCACGCCCAGCTATTCTATATATTTTTTAAAGTAAATCTCTTTGAAAGAATAAAAGTTATGACATATCAGTACTTACAAATAGTTACAAATAGTGAAGAAAAAAAAAAAGTAAAACTGGATCCAGTAGACCTTCATGATTTATCATGAGTAAAGAAGAATCATCATCAAAGAAAGTCATTTTCTAATGTACGGGAGACTTGAACATTTTTGCAGGTCCAGGAATAGATGGTTTGAAGATGTAAGGACAGGTGTTCTGAGGAGTCATGGGGATAGGCAGGGATTGGCTTGAAATCAGAGGCCGTTCCTCCTGTGAATCAGGAGGAGACTCGAAATTGCACAAAGGTGCAGAGGGCAGAAGAGGAAGTGGCCGGTGGCTGATGACCTCCACCTTCTTAGTGAAGTGGGGAGGGACTGTGGACTGAAGCAAAGGTGCCATGGGAGCGGAGCAGTTGTGGGCAAATGCTGTGGACAGACACTGGGTGTCAGCGGGGCCCACAGGAGGCTTGTCAGGTCACATGGAGAGTGGAGCTGGGCTTGAATGGTACCCTCCCACCTAGGACCAAAGAATTTTGCACCAAAAGAGTAATCCCAGCTTCTCTCTTCACGCTTATGTTTACTTCTACGCTACGACCTGTAGAACTGGTAGAAGCAATGCCTCTGGTTAGATGCACTCTGGTTCTCCACCAGGAAAAAAAAAGGAGAGAAATGTGTGAAAGTAAAAAATCAGGCACATGTGAGACACACACATTTCCCTTCAAGCTTGGATCTCACCTGCCCTGGACCATGGAGTTGAGCTTCTGGGGAACAGATGACCACAGGGGCATTAGTATACCTTTTGATCTGAAAAGAAGTTTTATTTTTTTTTATTTTATTTTTTTTTAAAGAAGTTTTAAATGTTTGATTTAAAGTTACAGAAAGTGCCATTATATCTGATACAAGTCCAGTCTTCTCAAGTAAAACATTTACCTGAAATTTTGTGATTGTATAATTTTTTAAATAGTTGTCAGAAAAGTGGAAGCACTTCTCACAATCTTAAGAAGTGATGTTCTTTGATTTGTCCCTTTCAAAGGTGACTAGTTGTGCGTGGGTGCCCGACGGTTGCCAGCTCTTCACCGGGAGCAAGTGCGGTGTGATCACGGCTTACACGAACAGGTTCACCAGCAGCACGGTAGGCCCCCCGGCGCCCTTGTGAAGGGGCATTCGTTCTGTGTCAGTCTTTGATCTTTTCCCCACGCTAGCTCTTAAAATGTGAAAGGTCACAAATCTAACTCTTTAAATTTAGGTTTATTAGGATCATGAAAAAAAATTGGAAATAATTGTAAAGGCTCCTGCTCTTTGATCTCAGAGACAGATAGCATTTTGGGTTGTGACCTGTCTAGGTTTGTTGTGATGTCGGAATGCTTGCCTTCTCTCTCAGTGTCCACCTGAATGCTTAGGAAGAGTGATCCATTTGCAAGCTTAGAAACCCTAGTGTTAAGCATTCCCATTCTCTCTGGGTAAATTAAATGACAACAAAATCTAAATAGCCCATCTTAATTTCTATTACTTAATGGAAGAAACATGTTTTAAACCTTTCACTGAACTTCCAAGATACAGGAGTTAAATCATGAAATTGCCTATAAAGAAAAGAAGATGCATTCTACAATCTTCTTTTAATTTACCGCCTCCTTTCTTGAGTCAACTGTCCGTGGTGCAATTAAGTGGCAAATTAGAGTGATAATCATCTAATCTAGAACCTTCTCTGGGCTATTTTTTTTTAATTACAATTTTCTCAGTTATATTATAAAACATTTTGCTGGGTGAAACCTATAACCTAGTATAGAGTGACTTCCAGGGTCTTCTTACTTTATCTCTGCTTGTTCCATTTTAATCCCTTATTAAAGTTCTTTGCTATGATCCCTGGGATATAAATGTGATTATAATATTGCTTTCGTCTCTTAACTAAGGAGCCATCAAAATGTTTAAAACAGGAGTAATAAGACCCAGTTGGCATATTAGGGAGACCTGGGTGAAGTCTGAAGGAGAAACCCTTCCAGGGTGAGAGACTGGAGACCAGGACCTAGTGATGCAGGCAGCACATGAGGAAGGACAGGACAAGGAGGGGGCAGACAGTGGAGCTTCTGCTCCAAGGCGGAGAGGAGCCATCCTGAGGCAGGGAGCCTGGCTTGGGCTGGATCTTAAAGGATGGTTTCCTGCGTGGAGAAAAGAGGGGAGAACATTTCTGCAGAGGAACCAGCTCCCACATGACGTGGAGTCAAGGCCTGGTAAGGTGGGGTTGGCCAGTTGTTTTCTATAAGGAAGGAATGGCAGGAACAGGGCAGAAGCGGGCTGACCATGACGTGGACAGATGCTGAGGAACCTAAGCAGAGGAGGGCCATAACTTGTGGAATGTCTGCCTTGTCTCCCTTTACTCCCAAAGGCCTAGAACAATGCCATCTGTGGGTCTCCGAGCACGGCAGCCAGCACCGTTAACTTCTGTGCTCCCCTCCTATTGGCTTTGCCTGCAGATCTGTCCCAAGCCTACCCTGGGACAGAGGTCTGCTGACACTCCAGCCGTGCGCACCTGGAGCCTTCTTACACCCGGCTCCATCCTTGCTCTCTGTCTCCGCCTGCTTTTCTCCACACTTTGAACAGCCCTGTTCTTAGCTTTCCTTGTTTCTGCATTTGTAATTGTGTACCAACAAGGTGTGTAGTACACGTTTGAAAAGAAAAGATTAAGATGTCAGTGGAGGGGTAATTGTGCACAGAACAACTTTGAATATCGCCGATCAAGGGCATAATTATTATAATTCAAACACAACAAGACATGTGCTTCTTTTGGTTTTGAAGCCATGGTGCTTGTGAAGGCTTGTTTGCCTACCTTTCTCCAGTTGTGTATTTGCCTGAAGGCAGATTTTTCAGCTCATTAGTAAGGATTTTCTTTTACTCCTAAGTATCAGGTAATCAAGTTGCTCGCTCAGGAACAGTATTTAAAAGGAGGCAGCACAGATCAGCACCTCTGCGTTATGTCAGAGTGGAAAGTGGAAGGCAGGTCAGTACATCTGTACTGCGAGGTCCCTTCTGACATGTTTAACAAACCTAAATGAGAACAATAGTGTTATAAGACTTTAGGAAAATACTGGCCCTAGAGGCCAAACTTGTAACTTGTCAAGTAGAGCACTGACCCGGTTTAGCTTTGAATTTGAGGTAGCTAATTAATCTGCGTTCAGAGGTAGTCATTCTGTTTAAAAATGAGATATTGAGGAAAAACAAAGTAGTTATAAGAAAAAACAAAGCTTATAGAAATTAAATAATAAAATAACAGCTCGTATTTATTTAATACATCCTTTGTGTCAGCTCTTTACATATTCCAACATGCTGAATCTTCGCTCCAGTCCTTGGATAAGGCTTCATTATCACCCCATTTTCTGATGAGGTTCCTGAAACAGAGTTAGTCTCTTGTGACTTACCTAGGTGTCCGTCACAGCGAGTTCATTGTAATAATGAGCTGGAAGACAGATCTGGAAAAATCACACAGAATGTAACACAGATGAAGAGACATGAGGAGAGAAGAAGGGGTCTGGAGTAAGGACAGCAGGTCCAAACATGGCAGGTGGTTACAGGAAGGTAATGGAGAAAGGCAGAATGAGAAAGTATGACTGAAAATTTGTTTCTAGAATTGAAACTTGAATTTTGATTAGTGAATCACAGTGGTTCCCTCTGGATAAATAAAAAATGAGTCAAATCTGTCTTCTCCAGAGGTAATGCATATATGCATGTATGTATATTAATGTACATATACTTAAATATATATTTTATATATATACATGTATAATTGCTCAGGCTGGCCTTGAACTTGTGATACTCCTGCCTCAGCCTCCCATATATAACATATATGTATATACATTATATGAAAGACTAATACATATATACATATATTAACATATACTTAATATGTCTATATTAGCTATAATATGCATATGTATACATATGTATATTAATATATTCATAATATTTGTAGTAGCCCTTAAAGTATCAAAGAGTGGGCATGTTGGCACACACCTGTAATCCCAGCTGCTTGGGAGGCTGAGGCAAGAGGATCTCGAGTTCAAAGCCCAGCCTCAGCAACTTAGCGAAGACCTAAGCAACTCAGTGAGATCCTGTCTCTAAATAAAATATAAAGGTCTGGAGATGTGGCTCAATGGTTAGGCACCCCTGGGTTCAATCCCAGTACCCAAAAAAAAGAGAAAAGGGAGAAAATTTAAGATAGTAGTAACTTCTGATAAAGGAGAGGAAGAGGATAAAAATAGGACACAAAATATATGCATAATGTTTAATACTTTATTTAAAAATAAATGAATAATGTAAAATGTTAAGTCAGTTTAAATGGATGGTCAGTACGTATCTTTATTATACTTACTCTTCTTACGTTTCTATTTTCTCTGATGGAGAAATACTGAAATGTTTGTGATAATAAACAGCCCAGTAAGGAAAACAAGAGTCCAAGCCCGTGTGGACTCTGGCCTAGGACGTCAGTCCTAACTGTTGACGAGGAGCGAGGAGTGAGTGCTTAATGACCACAGAAGCCTCACAAAATTGGTGCTGCACCTTCAACAACTGCACTGTCAAGAATCATAAATTTATGCACTAGTAAAATTCTTGAATTTTCCCTAGAGAAAAAGTTCAGAGGTGGAATAAAGCTTTTAAACATGAAGAATTTTATGGTACTATCTATAATTTGAAAAATTGGAAACAATTTTAAGTCTATTTGTGAAGGACACTCAAGTAAACTGAGTTATACTAACCGTATAGAATAACACTTAAAAATTATTACGAAGACAATATCAAAACTAGAAAATACTTAAATGTGTAAAACGTAAAATAGATAATTAATTAAATAGCAGTATTACAACTATAAAAATACGTGTTCCTGTGAAGAACACTGGGCAAGAATTGACAAAAACAAAAAGCATACAAGTTGATAAAGTCTAGAAATTCAAAAATTTAAAATATTAGTTTTACTCTTAAAAATGTGGAACTGAATAGAATTGAAAAATTGGTCGCATAGAAGAATGTTTGAGTCTCTTGGCTTCCTTATTTTTGAGACACTATACTAGGATATTTTCTGTGCTGATTCTTATCTTTCTTCCTGATTTCAGCCATCAGAGATAGAAATGGAGACTCAGATACACCTCTATGGGCACACGGAAGAGGTCACCAGCTTGTTTGTCTGCAAACCGTACAGCATAATGATAAGCGTGAGCAAAGATGGGACCTGCATCCTGTGGGACTTAAACAGGTGTGGCTCAAATGTCGGACTTGCACACGGCTGGGTTTGTTTTCCCTTGCTGTGTTGGGCTCAAATCCAGGGCCACACACATGCTAGGCAAGCACTCTACTACTGAGCTACAGTCCCAGCCCCAAAGACTATTTTTAATATTGCAGTTCTTACTAAATGAATAAAATCATATCATTATATTATAATTTTAAGCCTGAAATATATGCCTAAAGAAAAGATTACCTTTATAATCATATTAAAATCAAAAGATCAGATAAGAAAAGATGTATGTCTTAATAACAGATATATAGACTGAGGAAAAGAATTATACAAATAAGAGATTAATTCTATTTATTGATTGTATGCAAATCACATCTCTTGTTTTTCAGGCTGTGCTATGTACAAAGTCTGGCAGGACACAAAAGCCCTGTCACGGCCGTCTCTGCCAGTGAAACCTCGGGGGACATTGCTACTGTGTGTGACTCAGGTGAGCTTGTCCCAAACTGCAGCACAAGGCCGCCGCTCCTGCAGGGCGTTCCACCAGCTGGTTGCGGTCCAGGATGAACTTCTCTCAGTCCCTGCCTGCCTGGCCTGAGCACTGTGGTCCTCGCATGTACGAGTGTTAAAACAGTCAGGTCTAAGACCGAGCTGCTTGATACACGCATCAATTTGTGCGGAAATGAATGTTGTCATAATTTAACTGTTTCCCCAATATATGAAAAATTGCTTCTGAGCACACATAACCAAATTATTGGTACATAATTATCTGAATTTTCTTGGTTTTTGTTTTTCTTTCCTTTTTTGCTTCTGCTTTTTAACTTTAACTTTGGTTACCTTTCTCCTATTAGAAAACAAATTTTAAGTAAATTGAGTTTGAAGACTTAATTGGCTTTTATGAGTACTTCATGAATTGGCAGCACCCCCCCCCCCCCCGGGAAATAGAAAGACACCACAGTGCAGCAGGAGGTGGCTGTGCTGGCAGAAAAGTCTAGTGGAGGCAGAGAGGACTTCCTGACTATGCCAGCTCCTGTGGCCCAACCCCTTATGATTGGTTGCTGAAAATCGTGTTTTTAGAAAACTGACCCGCTTCCAAGTTGAGTTTGTTTGTGTGGCACCTAGCACCAGTGACTCCGCTCTGGTTTGTTCTGGTCTGTTGGGGCCCAGTGGCCTCCCATGCATTTACTCCTGTTACATGAAGAGCATCAGCAGATGACCAGCCTTGAGGGAACGTCTTCGAATTCCCGAGAAAGAGCAGTAGTGAGTGGAGACAGGATCTGCCTTAAAGCTTACTTGGCAAAAATACATCCCCTGGTCAAAAGTCAGGATTTTTCATGTGTGTATGTTTTTAAAACAGTGCATCCAGCAACAAAGAACAATTGGAAAATCTATGATTTCCTGCTCGCATTTCTGCTTTTAAGGAATTTTTAAATTAAAAGGATCCTTTGAAAAATCATTTCTTCTTTCTGTCTACTCAGCATAGAATATCTGACATGTCTATAGTGAGTGGTCCTCTATCTTTATCTAATATCTCTTATCTAACAATATTGTTTTTATATTGTTTGATTTTTTTATGACACCAAATATATGGTGTCTTTCCAAACACCAACTGTTTCTTCAGTTCTTTAACACTAACCAGGTAAACAACAATGCAGTTCATTCTCTCACTACTTGAAGTGAGCAAATTTAGGACTTGCCATGACCACCTGCTCCCAGGCTTAACAACTCCCTGGAGCAACTCACAGAACTCAGTGAAAGCCTGTTCAGGTCGCGCATCCTGGGTCCTGGGTGTTTCAGATAGCAGACATTTCTTATGATGGAATATTTACATAGATATGATGAGATATCTCGAGTGAGAGACTCACTTTTAAACGTTAATTTGATTTTATCTGCCTTGTACGCACAGCCTGAAGATGATTTTATACGTATTTTTCACTTGGTTCGGTCTGACCCACCTCATGAGACAGGGTGTGGACTTCCCGCCTGTGGTGTCATGTCCGCACTCACTCCAGAGCTCTCCGGCTTCAGATGCTTCTGATGCGTGCTGCTCAGCCTGTACTTGCTATTGTAGTTTATCAAGAAGGGTGGACATGAGCAGCCAGATGGAGTCTTGTAACTCGGGGTCCACTGAGCACAGGAGTCCTGTCTTTGTGGACACAGGGCTGTGGAGCTGGCCTGCACCACTGCCTGGCACGGGATGTGTTCTCCAACCAGAAGCACTCCTGACCCTGTCACTAGGGTTTGATGGGGACTTCACCAGTAGACGTGTTGGTGACTGAACAGTCTCCAGCCCTCCTCCTTCCCATTCGTGTGGGGTAGGGTCTGAAAGTTCCTGCCCCTAATCCTGGTGACCAGCCCCTGAGTCCTCTCCTTTATGCATCAAAGGACAGTACGTCTGGAGGGGTTCTGGAGTTCTGTGCCAGGAACCAGGGACAGACACCAAATATTTATTTTTTATTATGCCATAGATATCTCTTAGGGTTTTGATGATGTTACTGTTGTTTTTACGAAACATTCGTACATTTTTATATTCAAGGAAAATGATGTCTTCGGTCGTGATTAAAGATTTCAGTTGCACAAGTATTTTTTGCCATTCTTGGCTCCATCATAAAATCATGTCACGAAAACATGTTCATTTTGAAATGATCACAGCTAAGGGGAAAAATCTTACTTTGTCAACTCAGGTAATGCCAGTGTGAGCAGAAGATTCTTAGATTGGCTAATTGATCCTCCTGGATTTGTACATTAGCAGCTTTTACTGCCACACCCAGAGGCATGCTGGGCGAGTAAACGGTGATTATTTATATAAGGTTCTCTACTCTCTTCCTTTAGCAACATTCGAAAGTTAGAACTTATCCTGAGGGAGCTGGATTTTTCAAAGTTGATTACTTCCCTGCTGCCAGCAGTGATTCGTATCTGTGGTATCGTATCAGCTGGTCAGATGGAAGCTAGAAACAAAACACTTTTGCTGCTCACAGTAGGGTATCCCAGAGCCCCTGGATGGCGAACAGGGTACAGTGATAGGCAGAACTTTTTTCCAATTAGAATAAAAAAGACTCTCACCTTCTCTAAGTCCTCTTGAAACACGTAGAAAGAAGTCATCAAGAGCAGCTGTGCTGGGCGCGGGGCCCACACCTGTACTCCCAGTGCAGCCAGAATTTTATTTTTACGTCAAATCCAATGACTCTTTTAAGCCTTCTAAACCAATACTCACCTGTTTACTTCATCTTAAAAAAAAAAACAACTTCTAGCAGATCTTAACTCCTAAGGAGAGAGTGAACGCGGTCTACATGTGGGACCTGTGACTGAATAGTCCTGTTCTCTAACACTGAGTCCATGCGTCTCGATGCTGTTCAGACAGCATCCCCTAATCAGTGTTGTTAAGAGGGACACCTGAGTGACCCTGGGGACTGTGGAGGCAAAATGGTCAGCAGTGCCGCAAAGCCTCCCAGCCCACCAGGAACCCTCACGGGAAGCGGTCGCCGCGTCCCTTCCCCCCAGCCCCTCTGCTTTCTGTCTTGAATTTGCCTGTTCTAGACACTTGGCATATTTTGTGCAAGTGGAATCCCACAGGTTGACCTTTGCCCTCACTCCACTTAGCTGAATGCTTTCAGGGTTCTTCCATGTTGAATCACCTGTCAGAACTTCCTTTTTATAGTGAATGACATTCCCCACAGTAGTGTACACACACACACGCACACCACTTATTTATCTACTAGTTTTAGAGGGCATTTGAGTTGTTTCTACCTGTAGCTATTTCGAATAATACTGTATCACACTGGGCATTTCAACCTGGGATACTTGAAGGTCTTTGACAGATCTGCAAATAAATAAGCATTTCTAATATTTGTTTCTTTGATTAAATATGAAGTATTTCCACTGCATTAATGAAGGAGAGAAATTCGATGTCTGCCTCCATCTTAGTCCTAATAAAAAGGTGACATGAAGGGCACAAGACAGCGCCTCGGAATGCCACGCCCGACCGCTCTTCATCAGCGTGGGACACTTCCCCAGAGGAAGCTGCTCACAGCCCGAGGCCCCGGCGCCACTTATCCTACAGCGTGGCTGTGATCATGGCCTCTCCCAGCCCCGGGAACACTGGAAAATAGCTGGGTACTCTGTGGTCTTTATAAAGAAGGATTTGTCCTGTGGGACATGGATATATAAGATTCTGTCTGAAACATTCTAAAGATTTTTCTATTTGTAAGAATCTTAGCTCAGGTGATTTTTACTGCGACTTTTTCCTTTTTGAAAGTCACATAAGTCACTTCTGATAGATGGTGTCAACAGAGTGTTTTCCTGTTTGGGGAGATTGCCTGGCATCCACAGGACCGCGAGCGAGCAAAGTGGGCGGTTTGTGGTGAAATGCTGCCCTTGCACAGGGATCCGTCATTTGCTCACAGTGCAGCTCTGCACTGCAGGCTCCTGTCCGCCTGTCCACAGCCCTCCTCTCTAGGTGGCATGTGGGCCCACGTGCCGCCTCGGGCTGCCGAGGAGCACGGCCATGGGGCACTTAGTGGGTCTGGGCTATGATTCCACCTTCTGGTGACTGGGACAATTTGGTGTTGTAGCTGGCGGAGGTAGTGACCTCAGGCTCTGGACAGTGAATGGGGACCTCGTGGGACACGTGCACTGCAGGGAGATCATTTGCTCGGTGGCCTTCTCCAATCAACCTGAGGGGATATCCATCAATGTCATTGCTGGGGGACTAGAAAACGGAATTGTGAGGTAAGAGGTATTTGGATTCTGACTTGTCTGTTTTAGTTCATAGGGACACAGCAGCTTTAGAAATTAGTTTCCAATAATATCTAGGCCTGTTACAATTAAATATTAGATTTAGAATCACCTTTGGGTATAGGTTCTTTGGTTCCCCTTTCTAAATAATAAAGGTAGCTTTAGTGCAATTTTGATTCTTTGTGTTAATTGTTAAAAGATTGACAGCATGAGAATACGAAAGGTTCCGAGTTTTTATTCCCACACCTACGCACTGGAAACCTCTGGAATTCATGCTGGTAGTTGATAGTTCTGTTTCCGTCCAGGTGACTTTAGCAGATAGCAGTGGTGCAGGTGTTGTGCAGGTGCTTAGTGGGCTTTACTGGATGGTGGCTTTTCCC
Source organism: Sciurus carolinensis (assembly GCF_902686445.1). NCBI lineage: Eukaryota > Metazoa > Chordata > Mammalia > Rodentia > Sciuridae > Sciurus > Sciurus carolinensis. The sequence goes on along the minus strand of NC_062224.1, from coordinate 3,688,163 downwards.
TCTAGGCTGTGGAGCACGTGGGACCTGAAGCCCGTGAGAGAAATCACATTTCCCAAATCAAATAAGCCTATTGTGAGGTAAGACCTCCCCCTTCGTTCTTGGTGGTTTGTGATTGTGTTGTTAAACCTTAGAGCACACCAGCGTAAAGAAAGATGAGCTTGACGGCATCGCGAGGGCCAGCATTCCTCACGGGTTGTCAGGAACCCACAGCGAGAACACTCTCCCTGCCCTGGGGCTTTGGACCTGAGAGTTCACTGGGACGTCAGGCCTGCCAATTGCCCACGGCAGCCTGGGGAGGAGAGAAACTGTGCTTTCTCCCTTGTTTGCAAAGACCACCTGCTGCAGGGGTGCACTTAACAAGGTTGATACAACCAGTTACCCTTCGTTGAGCTGACAAACGTGACTTTAAAAACGCATTTGGAAGCGAAGCCATTCAAATTCGACTTTATTAAGTTAGATTTATTTTCTCTGTACTAAATCTAAAGTTTAATGAACTTAAATTACTTATTAATGTGAGATTTTTTTGCCCTTTTATTTTTCAGGGAGATAAAATACATTTTTAAAACAATCACTTAATTTTTAAGGGGAAACTAGTTTCCCACACCCAGGTTTGTGCTGTGTAGGTGGTAGAGCACGAACAGGCAGCAAGAGAAGCCAGCAGAGCAGGGCCTGGCTGTGCTGTGCTCCTGGCCTCGCTCACGGGAGCCTCAGCCTTGTGCACAAAGCGACTGTTAGATCTCGGCACAGCCCCTGAGTTGTGGCACACACTGACCTGTCCCTGCTCTAGTGAAGGGACCTAACTCCTGTATCGCGGCCAGCCCACCTCAGCAATTTTAAGACACATAACGTCCCAATGGGTTTGCTTTCACAGCCTCACGTTTTCTTGTGACGGCCACCACTTGTACACTGCAAACAGCGACGGGACGGTGATCGCCTGGTGTCGCAAGGACCAGCAGCGCATGAAGCAGCCCATGTTCTACTCCTTCCTCAGCAGCTATGCCGCAGGGTGAGCGAGGAAGCTGTGCGTTCTCCAGAGCACCTGACTCCAGGGGGATGGTCAGCTTCGCCAGGGCAGGAAGGAGGCCGAGCCCGTAGAAATGGATGACCAGACAGGTCCTTTGAATCACCACAGCATCTGTCCGTCTGCACAGAATTCCAAAGCCTCCCCAGGCCCTGAGAGGCAAGCCCTGTCCTCCTCTAGTGATGCTGTGGAGTTGTGTGGTGCGCACCAGCCAACCAGCCAAGGCCCGCGTGGTCTACTGAATCATGTTCCTAAAGTGTTTTCCCACAGAGGTATTCTGAAGAAAAGATCAGGGTCACTGGGATTTCAATTGACTAGCTAATTATTTACACAACATACTCTAAAAATTAGATTTGAAAAGCTTTCTGCCTTGAGATACCACCTCCCCACACACACTCCAAAACATGGAGAGAGAAAAAGATAAGGTTTTTCAGGACTAAGAATTGCTTTCTTGGAGAAGCAGATGATTCAGTAGGTGCCTCTGCACCAAGCGTTCTGTGGACTAACTGAATACTAAAAGTAAACTACTAATGAATCTCAACTTCTGACCATTTTTGCTGGTTGCCACCTTAGGTCAAGGGAGAAACAGAATTTTTCAAAAGCCATGAACAAGAATATGTTCATCTTCAATTTCAGACACATTCTGTTTCTTCATGAAATTCTTACTTAAAATCCATAACACTAGATATTGAACATCCTTAGCTGAGTCACTAAGGATCACACACAGTGGTGACTTTTTTAATGTCTGCCATTAGCAAAGCCATTTACAGAGCTTGGAACACCCACCCAGCTTGTGGTGGAAAGCCTCTGCGATGCACGTGCGCACAGGCCTCCGTCCAGCTGGGGCAGAGCACTCAACCAGTGCACGTGGACCATCTTCCTCGGAACACAACTTCAGAAGAAAAGGAGACAGGTTATGTCCTTGAGACAAGCAAAGTGACTCTAGGAAGCCATTTTCACTGTGTTCTGAATAACCTCTGCCATCTGAAAATTCTAGGAGCAGGATAAAGCTGTTCCACAGCAGACTTACATACCATGGAGATGCAGTCCTAAACATTTTGGAGTAGTTCATCTCCGCCACGCAGTGACAGCTATGTTTTACTTGGGGTGCTGCTTTAGTGGCTTCAAAAACTGCAAAAATAGGCTCAAAATATGTTACCATGGGTTAAAAATCTATATTCCTGCCTGAGAATTACTTGCACATTTGTTCATATGATGTTTACAGAACTGCTTTTGTAACTTCCAGACTTTCTAAAACATTCTGCTTAAAAACTATAAAACACAATTCCAGAGTCTCTGCTGTGGAACTGGGCACAAGGGGAGGCTCGTGGCCATGCGCACCTTCAGCCTTGAACTTAGCGGGGTACACTGCAGTCATGGTGTGCACGGGCCCAGTATCTGTCCTGCGGTCCACGTGAGTGCAGAGATGAGACTATTCCTATTCACATTGAAGTGATCTGCTTTGTTTAAAGAAATTTGCAGCTATTGTCTAGCTTCCATTTTTTTACTGAGAACTTTAAATTACTCTCCTATTAGAACAGGGTTGCTACTCAGTCTTTTTTTTTTTTAGTGCTGGATTTCATCATTTATCTAAAGAGGAAATATGCAAAATAACTGGTCTTGTTAAGAGTGCAATATTCTATTTTTATGTAAAAATAAAAATTAATTGGGGGGGATTATTTATTCAGCATGAAACCTAATATGTATATGTTGAACACACTTCACAATGTGCATGTTGTAGCAAACATTCCTGTACATTACCACAAGCTCTGCTACCTTTGTATACACTGCCACTTCATTTCGGGAATAAATTTCATAAAAATGGATTTAAATACCTATCCTTTGTACAACTTGGATATTATGACCAGATCTCAAATCAGTGGCTTTTCAGGTTCTCTCTTCAGCTCCCCTATGAATTTCTCTCAGTAGAAGATAAAGACAACTCCAGGCCTGTGGTTGCAGGTGAGTGGTAGAGTGCTTGCCTACCGAGCTCGCGGCCCAAAGTTCAGTCCCCAGTACCACAGACGCCTGGGCAGAGACGGGGAGGAGAGGGCCGGCTCTCATTCTTAACTGTGAGTTAACTAAATGTTACCTTCCAACCTTTCCTACCCTTAAATGCAGTTTAGACATCAGTCCCAAGAGAGGGAGTTCATCTTAATGGGAAGAACATCTGCGCTCCCCCCATGATCGATCTCCCCCAGCCCCTGTCACATGCCAGGCACTGTTCTACGTGCAGATGATTTGATGCTGCAGCTTCACCAAATCCAGGTGCTCCTGCCATCTTGGGCGTTACAGGCTGGTGGAGCAGCCCGGGGCGGTGTAAGCAGCACACAGTGTGTGCACGGGTCACACACTGTGGTGGGTGCTGGGGATGTCGAGTCAAGGGAGCTCTGAATGCAACAGGAAGAACTCTAGACGCCTCTCGAAAGATTGAAAGTTCTGTTGCCACCTGATGGATAAATAGAACTGTAGGTGAGGATGGGGCAGACGGGTCCAGGGTAGTACATGCACGAAGACCAACACCGGCAGGTCCCAGCCCACGGAGGGAGGAGCATCCGCCCGGAGTCCAGCCTTTGTGGGCGGGGAGGGGCTCTCGCAACGGCGAGGCCGGCCTTTCCCAACGCGAAGACAGGCCCTCCCCTGCACTCCACTGCACTGGCCAGGCTGGTAGCTGCGGTGCCTGGTGGACACGGGCTGGACACTATGCTCACTCGGGAGCCACCCCCCCACACAGAGGTGCTCAGCGGGTGGCCTCCACCCCTGCGTCCTGCACGGAGGGATCTCTTTCAGTTACACCAGTTCTTCTGGATATCTGGCTTGGGGAAATCGTACTCCTATGAATACAAATGAGCCGAATACAACCACAAATCATCAGAGCTACATCTGATAAATATTTGATGACTGTTGGTCAAAAAGCATGTTTACAAGACGGATTTTTAAAAATCGTGTGGCTCTGCATGTAATTCCAAAAGAGAGACTTTTAAAATGTTTTGAGCGATTGACAGCATCACTGGAAGAGGGTTGAACAGGTCGCACGAACCTGAGCAAGGAATGGAGGGCTGGCAGGTGGCGGGCGTGCGTTTTCTCTTACAGTGTTTAAGAGAACTCGCCCAAAACGAACTGCCAAGTCCCAGGTGGCCCTTCATCTCCAGGTGACATCTTTACAGAACAGGAAGCCCAGTGCCATCTCCCCTGCACGCCCCCCTCACTTCTTTGCTGAGACACTCGTGGCCTTGTAGGGAACCCCTCTGACTTCCCCAGAGCCTCTGGCCTCCTTTCTTGTTGTCTGCTTTAGCAGATTACTGCTCTTGCATGTCGGTGAGTGCGCCTTTAGATCCAGTGGAACAGTCCGCCTTAGGCCAAGACTTCAGGGCCACCAACAGTGCCAGAAAGAACCAGCTTCTCCTCCAGCTGCTGATCCTCGCGCTCTCAGCAGTGAATCACTCCGTGTGTTATATAAAGGCTCGGGGTGGAGCCTTGCTACTGGCAGGTGCTCTGGCTCTTTTAAGAGGTGGGGCTGGTAGGCGGTCCTTAGGCCTTTGGGGGTGTGGCCTTGAAGGGAACCCTGAGTCCCTAGCCTCTTCCTCCTTCCCTCTGGCTTCCTGGCCCTTAGACAGTTCCCTCTGCCATTCGCTCTCTGCCTTTGCCATCTGGCACCCCCACCAGAGGCCCAGGCAACAGGTCTGCCCAGCCTTGGACTGGCACTTCCAAAACTGTAAGCCAAAGTCACCTTTCTCAGATTGACGATGACAGAGTAGAGGGAGGCAGCATTTCAAGTTCTCCAGGGCCCAGGGTTCGAGCAGTGGGAATACGGCTTCTTGGACATTCAGGGGGAGAGGGATTTCACTGGACTCAGTACTGGCCAGGGTGCCTTAGAGACTGAGGAATCCAGGTATGCTGAACAAAGAACAAGAGTACGTGGCGGCAGCGGCAGCTAGTGGCGCTGGCCCACCACAGAGGGGAGGGGAGACAGAAACAGATCTGGCGCGGAAAAACCCGTAGGTCAGGAAAGCAGCCTGAACCTGGCTGATCCAGGGGTCGCGGCCGAGCTGGCGTTTGAAGTGCTTCGTGTTTCTAGACTGGCTGCGGAGAGCTGAGGTGGAGCCATCCTGGGGAGGACACGCTTCCGCGGCTGCTGTGGGGACCCAGGCAATCGTGCAAGACATTGCCACCTGTTGTTACCAAGCTGGAGCCTTCTGAGAAACTGAGGCAACTGAAGACTCCCCTTCAAACCCTGATTCTTGCAAACAAATCAGGAAGATTTCAGACATGCCACTCAGAGTAACAGGCAAAGGGATAGGATAGTTTATCAAAGGGATAGGAAAAGGGAACTCTCAAGAGAGAGGGTGGGTCTTCTCAGAGAGGAGAGAGAGTGCCTCTCCTGCACTCCAGTTTTATCAGGGATCCCAGAAAAGCTTCCAGAAAGTCGCACCTAGGTCCATTTTTTGTTTTGTTTTGTTTTGTGTTTTCAGTGCTGGGGATTGAACCCAGGACCTTGTGCTTGGCAAGCACTCCACCAACTGAGCTACATCCCCAGCCCCCCAAGTCCACCTCTTGACTTTTACCTGACAGCAGGATGACATCAGACATTCAGGTCCCAACTGCCATGGCAACTTCTAGGTCACCTTGGCCCATGCTGACTGATTCTAGTTGGACCTGTCCTGCAGTTTCTTAACCATTCATTCTTACAGAGTTTATGGTTAGGAGGAACTATCCTTATCTTCCAGAATCTGGTCTATGAAAAGGGTCACAAAATTCTCTCCCTTCAAAGTAACTTGGGTTCCTCTTACCAACCTTATTTCCTGCCTGCATTTCCTCGCAGATGACAGGTAGTTTGCTGAGGAATGTGACATATCCTGTCCACTAAGGCCAGACAGGGCTGCAGGCAAATGCTCTTTGGCAAAGAAAGCACGTGGGGTCAGCCCAGTGGGCCCATGTTCCCTAATATGTCCCGGCAGGCGCCTGCCTTCCCTTGGCCTAGGGTGTACCGAGCAGAACAGGAGTGAAACAGGCACAGAGAAGACTGTGCCCAAGAGCACTCAAGTCAGAAACGCCCCGGGGAGCCCTACTCAGTTCTTCCAGGCTAGTGGCTCATGTGATTAGTGGAAGTGGGTCAGGACTCTGAAGAAGCCTGTGTGAACACACTCTGGGACTAAGCCTAGGAAGGCTGGGTTGGTGGGCAGCAGGGGGCTGGAGGTTTGGAGAAGAATCCCTGGAGGATCCTGAGATCCAGACTCCAGCAGGGATGAGGAACTGCCAGGCCCCAGGGGTGTGCTGGTCTAATCTCCTTAGAGCAGACACCACCCAGCAAAGACCCCGAGGCCTGATTAGACCTAAGCCCCACCACGGAACTCCCCTCCCAGAATTCTGCACAGGCCCACGCTAGGGGTGCACGGAGATGCTCTGTGCAGACAGTACTCAGAGGACAGTGCTTCCTGTCCTTCCCAGCTCCCACTGGAGAGAGGGAGGCTGAGGCCATCTCACCAGCTCCAGGCCTAGGCTGCTCCGCTGGCAGCTTCGGGAGCATCACAAGAGGAGAAAGGAGTGAACAACCCCAGACACACACACGCCTCTCCCTCTCCCTCCTGTCTCTCCTACCTCCCCCACCCCATGGGGAGAGATATGACTCAAGAAGAAATGGAAAGAAAGACAGCTGGGTACACATAGCCTGTGACCACCCTCACCGACTGTTTTGACCCCCTCGGTGGACACAATTCTTTCATTTCTCATTAAGAGTCTTTTATTCTGTGTCTGTGTGTGTTTGTTCTTGCTGTGCTGATTCATTTGTAGACATGTATACATAGACACATTTCTTTTTTCTCACTGTTAGCATTTTTATGACAGCTTTTTTCCTTGTCTTATGAGGGTGAGGACTTTGGGTTTTTAAATTTAAGTTTTTAAATTTTGGTTTCTCTTTCTCTCCTTCCTTTTTTAGCTGACAGCCCAATTCTCCTGCTCTTCCTCTCTCCCTTTACGTTGTTTTCCTGCTCCTTGCTACCCATCTCTGGCTACATCTCTTCTGCGTTCTCTGGGTTCACATTACGAACGTCAACTCTCTTCTACCTCCTATCATGTTTTCTTTTCCCTTAATGAACTGTATTTTTACTATCCTTCAAAACCATATGGTTTATATAACTGCTGCCCCACCATTCACGCTGTTATGAATTGTTGTGCAATTATTAATGCTATGGATGGTATAGTTGACACCTGCTGTTTACTTTAATGCCAGACCCAGTACACAGTTATTCGTCATTTCAGCTGCTGGCAATCACTGTCCCCACCATTCCCGTCTTGTGGGGACCAGTGCTGTCACGCTCACGGTAGACACAAGGTATTGATTTTAGTGCTGTATGCAGTTTGCTTTCGTTGCTGTCATTGTTGGTTTCTCTCTTTTCTCTAAGGTGCTGGGAAAATACAGGACCACACAACTTCAGAGAGACTCTGCTGCGGAACTAAACCCTGCTCTGCCCACCCATCAGCCACACCCACCTTCAGCTACACTTTCATGCAAAGAACAGGCCCCAGGTTGCAACTGCAAGGGGTGGGCCCTCGGGTCCCCCTGGCAGACACCCGCTTCCACAGTAAAAGCAGAGTGAATTGACACAAAAGCCGTGAATACCACACCTACCAGGGGCTCAGTCTAGTCACTCTAGGACACTCTGGGGAGAATAGACCAGGCTCTAAAAAGGCCCACACTGAAGAATGGAAGAGAAATTCCTCCCCACCGATGCATAAAATCCAACACAGGAACACAAGAAATATGAGAAAACAAGTTGACACGACACCCCCCAAAGTTCATCATTCACCAGCAGCTGACTCCAAGGATATTGAGGTGGGTGCAATATTAGATAAAGAATTCAAAAAACGGTCTGTTTGGAAACATGGGGAAGCTTCTCCGTGCTCTATAGATAAACAACAGACACCCAGAAGGATGTTTGACCCCCAAAGCAGCAGCTAATGATATACATCTTGGAGAATGTCACACAGAAAATGAAATAAAATCCAGGGATCCAATCAGATGCAGAGAATGTGGATACAGAAAAATGTACAAGAAAAGGACCAAAAGACTGGTGAGTTTTTTATTTAATTTTTTATTTGTTCTAATTTCTTATACATGAAAGTAGAATGCATTTATGCATTTTAGTAAATCATACATCAATGGAGTGTAATTTCTCATTTTTCTGATTGTACATATTGCAGGTACATATTACGCGTTGGTCATGCAGTCATGTATTTACATGAGGTGATAATGTCTCTTTCACTCTACTATCCTTCCTACCCTATGCCCCTTCCCTCCCTTCACTCCCCTCTACCTAATCTAAAGTAACTCTATTCTTCCCTAGTGCTGAGTTTTGATGCTCAATAAAACATGGGAATTCAGAGGAGTGCCTTCATTTGTACTTGGATTTGACCCATTAATGTTTCTCATTGGTGTATAGCTTTTGATTTAGCATACTTATGAATACAACCACATACATATTATTTCATTCTATTTCATTTTCCAAGCCAGATTGCATTTAATTATCTATTAATACTTTGCATAAAGAATTTTATTTAGTTGTAAGGCTTTTAATTTAATTTTATTGTATTAAGGAATCTTAACAAAATTAAGGTTAAAATTGCTTCCCCAAACCACACTTTTAATCAAAAACTTGTTATAAATGCAGGTTCCTAGAGCCCTGTAAAGGTGTAGTTAAATAAATAATAATAATAAGCCATGATTCTGGGTCACACAAAAGAAAAAAGAATTTTTGAAAGAATGATTATAAAAATAATCAATGAGCCAGATGCAGTGGCACACACCTGTAATTCCAGTGACTTGGAAAGCTGAGGCAGGAGGATCGCAACATCAAAACCAGCCTTAGCAACTTAGCAAGGCCCTAAGCAACTCAGTGAGATGATGTCTCAAAATAAAACATAAAAAGGGCTGGGACTATGGCTCAGTGGTTAAGCACCCCTGGGTTCAATTCCTCTTACAACAAAATGATCCGTGAATTTCAAGAGAACACAGAAAAACAACTGAATAAATTAAGAAAGTCTGTACAAGATATGAATGAGAAATTCAATAAAGAGAAATATTGAAAAAAACAAAACACATATTGGAAATTAAAGACACAATAAATCAAATGTTCAGTTGAAAGTCTCTCTAAAAGAGTGGATCATGCTGAAGACAAAAATCTCAGAGTTGGAAGACAAAATTGCCTGACCTTGAACATTCAGACAGTATTAAAGAAAAAAGTAACCATGATCAGAATATACAAGAACTCTGGGATAACTTTAAGACACCAAATTTAAGAATCAGAGTGGGCGTGAGATGCAAGTTAAGGGAATGGATAATCTCTTCAGGGAAATAATAACGGGAAAACTTTCCAAACTTTGAAAGTGAGATGGACATCCAAATATAGGAATATCAGAACATCAAGTAGACAAGATTAAAAAAAAATCTCCACAATATATTATAATTAAAATGCCTAACATAGAGAACAAGGAGAGAATTTTTAAAATCTCAAGAGAAAAACATCAAGTCACATTTAAAAGCCAATCCAAATTACTTCTGATTTCTTAACACAAACTCTAAAATCCAGGAAGGCTTATAATGATGTGTTCCAAGTCCTGAAAGAAAATAACTGTCCCTCAGTATTTATCCTAAAGAATTAAAGTCATCATACTATAGCAATACATGCATACTCATGTATATATCAGCACAATTCACAATAGTCAAACTATAGAACCAACCTAAGTGTCCATCATTGGATCAATGGATAAATAAAATGTGGCATATATACACAATGGAATTTTATTTAGCCATAAAGAAAAATGGATGCTTTTCTGAATCACTTTGTTTCTCCTCCTTGTTTTCCACTCTCTCTAGCACTCGCCCTTTCTCTTTCCTTTCTCTTTTCCTCTCATTTTCTCTCTTACCCTGTAGGGAGACACTGTTTGCTTAATAAACTCCCTTATGTAAAAAAAAAAAAAGAAAGAAAGAAAAAAAAATGGATGAACTTGAGAACATTACATTAAGCAAAATAAGCCAAACTCAGAAAGTCAAGAGTCATATTTTCTTGAGAAGAAAAAGAAAGAGAAAGTTAGGGTAGAAAGGGTCTAATGAAAATCAAAGGGAGATTAGTAGAGTAGAGGAAAGGGATTGGAGGAAGGAGGAGGGGAGGAAAAAGGAAATACTGGGGAATGAAATTAGCCAAATTATATTGTTATATTTGTGCATGTATGAATGTGTAACAACAAATCTCACCATTATGTACACCTATAATGCACCAATAAAAAATTGGAGAAAAAAAGAAAATAACTGTCAATTAAAATTGCTATATCTGTCAAAGCTATTCTTTAAAATCAAAAAATAAATAAAAGCCTTCCAAAATAATCAGAAACTAAAAGAATTCATGACTACAAAGCTGACACTACATAAATACTTAAATACTTCACACAGAAGACAACAAAAACAAACCCCAGAACTCACAAATGAACAAATATCCTTTGAGGAGTAGCTAAGCAAGTAAGAAACAGGACCAAATTAACATTAGAAATAAATCAATGACAGGAATTAATAAACATCTCTCTATTGTAACATTGTAAGTAAATGGTCTCAACTTTCCAATTCAAAGACATAGTCTAGCAGAATGGATTAAAAAACAAACCCAACTATATGTTGTTTGCAAAAGACTCGCCTTACAGGCAAAGACAGTCACAGGCTGAAAATAAAAGGATGAAAATTGATATACCATGCAAATGGCACTGAAAAACAAGCAGAAGTAGCTACTCTCATAACCAACAAAGCAGACTTCAAAAGAAAATTAATCAGGTCACTTCATACCAGTAAGGGGGGAAAAACCAACAAGAAGATATAATGCTAGAAATATTTGTGCTCCAAACATTGGTGCATCTAACAACATTAATGAGACACTACTTGAATAAAAGTTTCAAGTAGACCCTGGTGCAATAATACTGGGTTATTTCTTTTTTAAAAAATATTTTTTAGTTGTAAATGGACACAATATCTTTTTTTTAATGTGTTTATTTTTATGTGATGCTGAGGAATGAACCCACACATGCAAGACAAACACTGAACTACAGCCTCAGCCCAACACTGGATTATTTCAACACACCTCTATCACCAATAGACAGATTATGCAGACATAAATTCTGTAAAGACTCTTTGGACCTGAAAAGTTTTATAAACTAAATGAACTTAACAGAAATCTATAGAATATTTCATCTAACAACAGCAGAATACACTTTGTTCTCAGAGACTCATGGAGCCTTTTCCAAAACAGACCATATGTTAGGTCACAAAGCAACTCTTAACAAATACAAAAAAAAATTGTTATAATTTCTTGCATTTTATCAGACCATAATGGAATGAAATTAGAAATCAACACCAAAAAATCCTACAGAAACTAAATAAACACATGGAGATTGAACAATACACTTTTGAATGATGAATGAACAATAGAAGAAATCAGGGGAGAAATTTTAAAATTCTTAGAATCAAGCAAGAATAGCGATACAACATTCCAGAATGTCTGGGACAATACGAAGGCAGTTCTAAGAGGAAAGTTAATAGATATGAGCACCTACATAAGAAAATCAGAAAGATTCCAAATAAACAACCTAATGATGCATCTGAAGACCCTTAAAAAATAAGAACAAACCAATCCCAAAACCACTAAAAAGAAGTAAATAATTAATATCAGAGCTGAATTCAATGAAATTGAGAATTTAAAAAAGAAAACAACACAAAGGATCAATGAAATGAAGAGTTGATTCTTAAAAAGATAAATGACATGGGCTGGTTTTGTGGCCTTGTGGCAGAATGCTTACCTAGCATATGCAAGGCACTGGGTTCAATTCTCAGCACCACATATAAATAAATAAAGGCCCATTGCCAACTAAAAAATATTTTTAAAAAAGATAAATGACATTGACAAACCGTTAGTCAAACTCAACAATAGAAAAAAGAGAGAAGACCCAAATTAATAAAATTAGACATGAAAAGGAGAAATCACCACCGACATACCAGAAATCCAGTCATTAGGGACTATTTTGAAAAGGTTTACTCCACTAAACTGGAAAACCTAGAAGAAATGGGTACATTTCTAAACACATAAGACCTGCCAAAATTGAATCAAGAGGATAAAAGAAAACCTAAACATAAAACAACCAATGAGATAGAAGCAGTTTAAAAAAAAAAAAAAACCTCCTAACAAAGAAAAACCCAGCACCTGATGAATTCTCAGCTGAATTTTACCAACATTTAAATAAGAACTAATGCCAATGATCCTCAAATTATTCTACAAAATAGAAAGGAATGAAACACTTCCAAACACATTCTCTGAAGTCAGTATCACACTCATACCAAGATCAGATAAAAGACACATCGAGGAAAGAAAACTACAGACCAATGTCCCTGGTGAACTTAGAAGCAAAAATCCTTAATAAATATTAGTAAATCATATTCAACAACATATCAAGATTGCACATCATGACCAAGTTTGTTTTATCCCAGGGTAAAACAATGGTTAAACATACACATATCAATAAATGTTATTCATCACATAAATAGAATTAAGGGCAAAATCACTTAGTCATCTCAATAGATGCAGAGAAAACCTTTGGCAAAATTTAGCATCAATTCATTATAAAAACACTGAGGAAACTAGGGGATTCTAGCCAGGGCAATTAGGCAAGAAAAGGAAATAAAGGGGACAAAAATAGGAAAGGAAGAAGTCAAATTACCATTGTTTGCAGATGATATGATCCTATACTTCAGAGACAGAAAAAGCTCTCCCAGAAAAGGGTTAGAGCTAATAAACAAATTCAGCAAAGTAGCAGGTTACAAAATCAACATACAAAAATCAATAGCTTTCCCATATACTAAAAATGAATCTGTTAAGAAAGAAATCAGGAAAACAATCCCATTCACAAATAGCCTCAAAATACATAAGTAAATAAATAATCTAATCAAGGGGGTGAGAGTCTACAAATAAAACTACAGAACATTGAAGAAGATACAGATGGAAAACCTTCCATGTTCATGAATACACAAAATTAATATTGTTACAATGGCCATACCACCAAAAGCAATATACAAATTCAAAGTAATCCCTATCAAAATACAAATGACATTCTTTACAAGACTAGAAAAAAACAGCCCTACAATTCATTTGGAAGAATAAAGACCCAGAATAGCCAAACCAATTCTAAGCCAAAAAAGCAATGATGGAGACATCACAATACCTGTCTTCAAATTATACTACAGAGTTATAGTAACAAAAACTGCATGGTATGGCATAAAAACAGACACATGGGGGAAGGGAAGAGGGATGGGAATGGGAAAGACAATAGAATGAATCACATAACTTTCCTATGTTCACATATTAATATATTACTGGTGAAACTCCACATCATGCACAACCATAAAAATGGAAAGTTATACTCCATGTGTGTATGATATGTCAAAATACATTTTCCTGTCATGTATAACTAAAAAAAAAAAAAAAACAAACAAATAAAAAATTTAGGAGCTGGAGAATATCATGCTAAGTGAAATAAACCAAACCCAAAAAATCAAAGGCCAGATGTTTTCTCTGATAAGTGGATGCTGATCCATAATGGGTGAGGGGCCAGTAAAGGAAGAATGAAAGAACTTCAGATCGTGCAGAGGGGAGTGAGAAGAGGGGAGGGAGTGTGGGGATGGGAAGGACAGTGGAATGAGACGGACATTATTACCCTGCACCACATACAGCCAGAGGAAGGGGAAACTGCTCCATTTGTATACAACATGTCAAAATGCATTCTACTCTCATGTGTAACTAATTAGAACAAATTTTTTTAAAAAAAAATTTTTTTTTAATTTAAAAACCAGACACATGGTACAGAATAGAAGACACAGAGACAAACACACACAGATACAGTCATCTAATCCTGGACAAACATCCAAAAACACATTGGAGAAAAGGCAGCCTTTTAAACAAATGGTGCTGGGACGCCTGGTATCCATATGAAGAATGAGAATAGACCCTTCCCTCTCTTCCCACACAAAAGTCAAATCAAAAGGGATCAAAGACCTAGGAATTAGACCAGAAACTATGCACCTCCCAGAGGAAATGAAGGTCAACACTCTAGTTCTTAGGCACAGGCAATGACTTTCTCCACAGGACCCCTGCAGCTCAGAGAGCTGGCCAAGAGTTAATAAATGGGATGGCATCAAATTACAAAGCTTTTGCACAGTAAAGGAAACAAGAAAGTGAAGAGAGAGCCTACAGAATGGGACAAAATCTTTGCTAGCTACTGTCTGACAGAGGATTAATATCTAGAACATATAAAGAACTCAAAAACTTAACACCAAAAAAAAAAAAATTAATAAATGGGCAAATGAACCAAACAGACTCTTCTCAAGAAAAGAAATACAAATGACCAACAAATATATGAAAAATATTCAATATCGTGGGCTGGGTTTGTGGCTCAGTGGTAGAGCGCTTGCCTGGCATGTGTGAGACCCTGGGTTCAATCCTCAGCACCACATATAAATAAATAAATTAAATAAAGGTCCATTGACAACTAAAAAAATATTTTTAAGACAATATTCAACATCATCAGCAATTAGGGAAATACAAATCAAAACTGCACTGAGATTTCACCTCACTCCAGTCAGAAGATGTCATGAAGAGTGCAGTGATTAATGCTGGAGAGCAGGTGAAGAAAAGGAGCACTTTTCTCTGTCAGTGGGACTGTGAATTAGTACAATGGAAATCAGTGTGGAGGTCCCCCAAAAGACTAAGCCTGGAACCACCATATGACCCAGCTGTACCACTCCTTGGTGTTTATCCTAAGGAATCAGTCATCTTACTACAGTGATAGACGCAGATCCATGTTTACAGCAGCACAAGTCACAATAGCCAAACTATAGAACCAGCCTAGGTGTCCATCATGGATGAGTGGATAAATAAGATGTGGCATATCTACACAATGGAGTTTTATTCAGTCACAAAGAAGAATGAAATTATGTCATTTGCTGAAAAATGGGTGAACTTGAGAACATTACGTTCAGCCAAATAAGCCAAACTCAGAAAGTCGAGGGTCATATGTTTTCTCTCCTATGTAGAAGCTTGAGAGGAAAAAGGAAAAAAGGTGGGGGGCGGGGTAGGGAGATCAGTGGAGAAGAGGAAAGGGACCAGGACAGTGAGGAGGGAAGGGAAACAAGAAATGCTGGGGAATGACATTAGCCAGATCATATCATCATGTTGTGTACTCGTCCTACCATGTAACACATCCCACCATTATGTGCAACTAGTGCACCAAAGATACCGGAAAGTAAACACACGGTGAATGAATTAATAAAGTGCGTAGCACAGCTTGGCAAAAACAAAACAAACTTTTTACCCCCAAAAAAGGTCTTAAAGATGAAAGCAACATATTTATTCAAACAAAAACTGAGCCAATTCATTAACAGCAGTAGAAAACAAATAGTGAAACAGTAGATTTAAACTCAACCATAGGATAACTACTTAAGAAGTAAATGACCTTACACTCTGATTAAAAGGCTCAGATGTCAGGCTGACTTTTTAAAGCAATTTCCAACTGTACGATATCTTCAAAACAGAAAACCTTACTTTAAGCAGAGAGATGTTTTTTGAGTTGCCATTGGATCTTTATTTATTTATTATTTATTTATTTATATGCTGTGCTGAGAATCAAACCCTGTGCCTCACACATGCCAGGCAACCGCTCTACCACTGAGCTACAGCCCCAGCCCAAGGTTCAGATAGATTTTTTAAAATAAATGGATAAAAACACGTATCGTGCAAACGCTAGGGTAAGAAATTGCAGTGACTTTATTGATACAAAGATACCTGCGGAACAAGGAAGGTGAGGAGGGAGGAGACGAGGCCCAGGGTGGGGAGCCTGGCATCAGCTTTCACAGCACTCTGGAGGGGTGCCCAGAGATGGGCAGAATGCCCCAGAGGGCCTCTAAAGCAGCCTGCTTGGCCACCCGGAGTCTGATTCCCGCGGTCTGGGTGGGACCAGAGAGTCTGCATTTCTAACGGGTGCGGGGAGATGTCCTCCCGTTGGGGTCCACTGTGGAAACACCGGCTCCACGGACCATTCAATTTCTTCCTCTTCAAGAGTCATCATTCCACCTGGAATGGTAAGGCTGCACCACTGACATAGGAATTGCAGGACATATTTTGGAGTGACAATAGTGAGCACCCCAAAATAATAATGAGCCCAATTTTGGATTTGTTGGATTTTCAATACAGTACCTATAATCTTTCTAAAAAGGAAAAAAAACTAAGTCTGTGCTGCAGGCATGTACTGCCGTAGTCACCGGACAGCAGTTTAATTCTGTGCCGTGACCGGTGTGCGATGCTGGCTGGCCCAAGGACCTTTCTGGCTTCTGCATTCGCATCAGCTCCCACTCTCTGAGCAGGTGCGCATCTGTCCCGAGTATATGTGAAATCGACGGGACCCGAGGGGCAGAGAGCGGTGTCCTGCGCGGTTTATAGCAAGGTATGGTTGCAGATGGCGACTGGAGAGGAGGAATTCAGCTTTTCAAGAAATTTCCTGACCGTCAGTCCTGACTGCTTTCACAGAGGGAATGTGCCTTGGCTCCTTCTCTACAAATCTTGCCGACGCTGCTGAAATGTTCTGCGGCTCCCCATTCCGAGGCTGTTTTTGTAATAGGAGGTGGAAAACCGGCTGCGAGGCAGTCGTTCTTCCCTCACAGAAGAGGTCCGTGGTAATTAAGCGCTTCTCAATGTCTGTCACAAAACAGCCAAAGAGTGAGGCCTGGCGACCGCTGCCGGCTGCGCCCTGGGGTCGCGAGGACCCCCCGCCAGCGCGTGGGGCTCTGCGCGGGCGTGGGAACCGGCCTCGCGCTCCGGACGCGGCCGCCGGTCCTCCCGGTTACCTGGCGACGCCGGTGTCCCCTGCCCGGGTGGCGCGGGCCGGGCCGTGCGCACTTGGCAGCTGTTCGGACCGTGCGCGCTGCCCACCTAGGGGTGCGGCTCCCTGCGCGCTCCAGGTGACGCGAGGGCCGGCCGCGCCCGGACTCGCCCCGGCTCCGCGGCCCCCGCTGCGCGCGCTCCAGGCGGCGGGCTGCGGTCGGGGTCGCGGACCCGGGCGCGCGGAGCCCGGTGCGGGAGCCCCGGTGACGCACCAGTGACGTCGGCGGCGGCAGGCGGGATTTCCCGGCCCCTCCCGGGCGCTGGGCGAGACCCCGCCAGGAGTGGGCGCGGCCAGCGCGAGGCGCAGGAGGCGAGGCCGGGGTCGCCCGTCCCGCACCCGTGGCCTGGCGCGGACGCGCGCAGCGCACAACGAGGAGGCTGCGCCCGCGACTCCCGCGCCCCACCCCAGCCGCGGTCTCTCCCCGGGCCCGCGCCGCGATGCCCCTCGGCCTGGCCGCCCCCCGCGAGCGCCGCGCCGGAGCCCCCGCCCGCGCGTGAGCGGCGCCCTCGGCCTGCGCCCGCTGCGGTAAGTGGCGCCCGCGGCCGGCTGACCCCCGGCAGCCGGGGAGGGCGCGGCGCCGGCCGCGTCGGGGCAGCCTCAGCCCTCGGCCGGCGAGCTCGGGGTGAGCCGGGAACCGGAGGGAAACTCGGGCGGGAAAGTGTCCGAACTGGAGAAACGGTCCGGCGCCTGTGTCGCCCTGGGCTGCCAACGGCGGCACGCGACACAAAGACCTGTGGTTCTCGGCCGCTCGCCCGGGCCCAACGGGCGCGTCTGTGCCGCCGGGCTCCCCGCAGCGCGACCCTCCCGCCGAGCCCTGGGCAGGGACACTCAGCGCGCCCCGAGCGCCGGGCTTTCAGAGGTCTGGCGCTGGCGGGGGCTCCCGGGACCCCGTCTCCATACGTGGGTCGTGGAGCGTCTGCTGTTCCCCCGACAGGGACGTCCTCGGGCAGAGGACCTTAGAAGGAGGAGGCGGAGTGGCCCCCGGGTCATTTTGTCGGGGGCATTGGCGAGTGCCTGTGGAAGCCCTCTTGTTTCCCCCGCGCAGGCACCGGCCTCGGGAGCGGCCCGCCGAGGCTCGGACCCGCGAGCGTGTGTTCTTCCTCCTCCATGGCGTCTGTCCCCGAGGCTGGTGCTGAAATGCGCTGCGCTCCTAGCGCGCACACCCAGCAGTGTTGGGGAAGCTTTGGTTTAATTTTTTAATAGCTTCGAAAATAAAGGGTAGGAAACCGAGATATGATCGGGAAAGAATCCTTAATTTAGACGCATCTGCTGCTTTTCGTGTATTTTAAGAGAAGGTGTTAGGAAACCCCAAAATGTTAAACTTTGATCGAGTGGTAACATGCATCTTGGTCACCGGGTCTGATACCCTCTTGGCCAGCTCCCACAGCTGCAGGGTTCTCTTCGTTTTCCGTCGCTTCCCAAATCTGTAAAAGGTTGGCACAGAGCTGGCAGCTTCCGCCAGAGCCAAGCCTGAAGGCTCCTGGGTGGCTCCTGTTCCCGTTGTAACACGCCAGTCCTGTTTGCTCAAGAGCAAGGTGTGATGGTTCCCACAGTGGCACTGGAAGATTCAGCGACAAATGCCTCACAGCTGCAGAGAGGGCCCCTGGGCGCTGTGGCTGGTTTTTTCATTCCTGCTGCAAGAACACCTTTTCCTGATGTGTGCCTGCAGCAGGGAAAGGGGACCTGCCACCATCAGCTCTGACCCTGTTCCCTGCTAGAAGGTTGCGGTGCAAGCAGCTGGGTGATAAAGACTTTTCAGTCCTAAGAATCAAGAGAAGGCACCTGTAAGCTGTGGGCTCTTTTTGTGAGGTTGGCTTAGTTCTCAGTCATGGTAAGAGATGGCCATGCACTGGACAGACAGGAGGGGTTGATGTAAACCAAGGTCTGTTTCAGTGCTATCCTGGTCAGTGAGTGCACTGGTGGTGGGGCTATTTGGCTCAAATACTGGCAGGGGGCTTCCCGTTTGCCCCTCCACCATCCTCTGCTCCAGTCCTTATTCTCCTTAAAATCGCCCAGAGGAAGGCTGTGGAAGATGTGTGGCTGGGAAACAGCATAGCAGACCCATCTACCAAGCAGCCCTGTGATTGGCCAGGCAGCTGCTTTTCACACGTCTATGCCATCCTGTGAAGGAACCAGAAAAGAGCTTTCCCATAGTCAACGTACAGGTTTACAAGTTAAAAGGGACAGTCCCTGAAGCCCCAAATCTCAGTGCATCCTTCAAAGTGGTGGAACAGCAGGTGGGAATAGGGACTTAGGTCCCTGGGGAAGCACATGCCCATGACTGACTCAGGAGGACAGGACTCTTGGGACTGATGAGTGACTGTGTACCACCCACCACACAATTGGCACCTGGGCAGGAGGCCACAAAATAACCTAGAGAGTTCCAAGGTCTACACCAACAATCTAGGTTTTATTTATTGCCACGTTTCACATCACTGTTTTCTTAGTCTGAAGAGTGAAGAATGCCTGATAACATGTATCAGAAGAGTGTCCTTTTCTTCGTGGAATTTTGTAACATTGTCTTTCAAAATGTTACCTGCTTTTTGCTTTCAGAACACCTTTATGAGCTGATTTCCCTTTTTAATTTGGCATTTGTATTCAAGAAAAACTCAGGCACAGTAACTTTTATTATTCCTGCACAAAGGTTATTTGTTCAGTATTTTAACTTCATAAATACTATAAAAATTTGCCATCAGCAGTGGCTAGAATGGGATATTTTAACTGAGTTAGAAACAAAATGGGTATCAGAAAAGGTGAAGGAGGAGGTGAAGCACAGGACACTGCCCCTTGAAGGGTTCAAGTAGCTAATTAGAACCATAAAGAATAAGCCAGGGACCTTAAATAGCTGACCAGAGTGCATGCACAAGTGACATTCCCACTTAGGGAAGGAAATGGAGGCAGGGACTTACTGCAGAGAAAATGGCACCAGAGAGTTCCGTGCACTAAGGCAGGGAGAGCCTCCTGGGTCTCTAGCTGCCAGGAGCCTCAGCTGGGTCAGAGGCCGGCTAGAGTGCCAGTGGGTCTCCTGCAGGTAGGAAGCGGTGTCGAAGCCAGGGCACTCAGCATGAATGGGCGCCGGGTGCCCAGAAGTGAGAACACACAAGTACCGGTGGAGAAGCTGTTCATCCCACGCCTGCAGGCAGATCCACGAAGGCCCAAGCTAGGCGAGCAGGCAGAGTGGGAGCCAGGTTAGCTGGCAGCAGGAGGAAGAAGGGCCTGTCGTTGCCTTGGGCTGGGTGTACCTGACAGGTGATCTCACTTGATTCTCACGTGGTACCTGCAAGGTTTCAGTTTTGCAAAACAGCAACAGTGACTTGAGGTGTCCTCTCTGTGCAAGAATGTTGGCAGGGTATCTGGTGGGCCACAGGGGTTTTGATCAACAAAGGAAAGCATGATGTAAAATGACGAGTGAAAGTGATTGAGACCGAGGGCGAGGGCGAGGTGACTGAGTGGGTAGAGATCCGCCAGGCAGGGGACCTGGGCTCCTCTCCACAGGTGAGGATTTGTCCCTCTGGATCCTTAAGTTTCTCAGGTCTTTTCTCTTTTGAGAGACTCGGTTGGCTGTCTGTAGTGGGACAGGTATTTCTGGGGCTGTGCAAGGTCCCCTGGAGATGGAAGAAATGCCCTAAGTACCTCTGGACCCGAGGGCTGTACCCTGTCCAGCACGTTTGTGAAGTGCTGACCGGCAGCCGCGGCCTGCGAGCTGGCCCTGGCTTCAGGGCCACCCGTCTCCTCGTCCTGTGGCTCCTCCTGCTGAAGGCACTCCTGTCTGATTCGAAGCTGTGGTCTTGTCTTCCACCCCTCCCCGTGGTCATCAGGGGAAATTCTTATTCAAGCTCCTCTACAGCTACATCAAAAGGGGCTAACTGTGGGGAAACACCGGTGTCCCCCACAACGCTGCTACCCAGGTCAACCCCGTTTACTTCTGGTGTTGAATATGTGATATTGAGAAGTTTCTTCCCAAACCCTGCCAGGTGTGGAGGTCCAAGTAGGAGAATCAGCCTTCTAAGATGGGCAGGGAATAGCGTGGGGGGACTCAGAGCGGCCCAGCAGCTGAGGGAGTACCTCCGGCTGGCCCACCGCTGAACAGGTCTTCCCAAGCTGCCCTGGTAGAAAGCCCAGCAGCGCAGCATGCCTGGGCTTTGGGGTCAGGAAGTTCAGGGAAGAGAGCAGGAAGGCCCATGGGAGCCAAGAGATGGAGGCTGTTGAATGACATGGGAAGAGCCTTCTATGAGACTGGGAATCCAGAGTCGTCAGAAGTGGGACCAGCCTTGCCCTCCAGCTGTGTCTGTGTGGTCAGGGAGGCTGTGGGGGTAGTATCCCCAGGAGGCTCTGGCCCGGCTCTGTCAGCCCTCTATCTGATCAGAAGTGAAGGGCCAAGTGATCATTGGTGCCTGGGGACCCCAGGGTCTCCAGTTTGGGCTGAGGGATAACGTGATCTGGTTTCCTGAACGGAGTTGGGCAGGTGGAGAAGAGGTAGATGGCTGGCCAGGCAAGGACGTGACTTCCGGGGGGTCGCAGGTCTGTTGCTGAGCAGAGGTCTGGCTGCAGAATGGAGTCAGGGGGACCAGGTGAAGCTGCGCGGTGCACAGGACTGCCCAGGGAGCCCCAAGGCCTGGCAAACCACGTAGGAGCCCCACATGCCAAAGGACTGATGTGAAGTCTGGAGAGACCAAAACCCTCTGTGAGATGCATGCCCCTTCTGAGACAGGTGCTCTCGGGGTGGCTGCCCTCAGCAGGGGCCCCTGGGCGCTGTCCGCAGCTGCTCATCCCATCAGCCTCCGTGAGGCAGCCGCAATCTGCCGGCGCCACTTTCCTGGATGACTCATTCTGCTTGTGGTCAAGCAGAGGCAGCTCGGCCTCTCCGTCCTGATTCCTTGGTCCTGTTGCTGCTGGATTTGGTCTGATGCCAGGGCCACCAGCCTCTCACTCTGTGTCCACACAGGAAGTTCATTTGTTAGCCTGTGGAGCGTGTGCGTGTTTCATGGAGGAAGGGTTTTCAGTTTCTGTTTCACTCAAACCTCCTCATCACCTTTTTCCCACCCACACATTCTGGGGACCCCAAGGAGAATGGCTAAGCCCTGCTTCCAAGTAACCATGGCAACTCGCCTGGGCCACCTGCCGAGCGGCCCAGGACCCAGGCCTGAGCTCGGCCTCCCTGGGCCTCATCCTGCCTGGTTCTCGTGGAGGGGCCTCCGTGGGCAGCGATGATGGCTCTGGGCTGGCTGTACTCTCTAAGCCCAAGGGTGCAGCAGTGGACAAAGGCAGGCCAGGGGTGGGGGCGCACAGTCCCACCCTCGGGTTTACCTTCAGTGAGGACTCACCAGTAAGGAGTCAGGAGAGCAGACGTAACTTACCCAGCGAGCGTCTCGGGACCTCTGCGTGTGTGTGAGGAAGGTGAGGTGCCAGGGACAGGCCTGGTGCAGGTGAACGGGGGCTGTGGCAGGACCTGTGATGGAGCCTGGGCGACCCCCCTAGCCAGCCAGGGAAATGCAATGTGATGCTCCCGCAGGCAGCCGTGTGTCCCCGGGCCCACCCTAATGAGGAGGCCGCCTTAGTCCAGAGGAGCATTGGGCAGTGTGACAGGCTGGAGAAAGAGACAGAGGTTCTTGGAGCAACACAGCAAAATGGGAGATAGATCTTTCTGGCTCTGCAGTGGCCCTCTTGGCAGCTGATAGTGCGCTGGAAGCCCCACCAGCCCACACCATGGCTGAGAGGCCCAGTGACTCCTGACCAGCTGGAAACCAAGTGGAGGCAAACGGGAGAGAGGCCAGGTCGGCAGGAGAGTTTGACCTGCCCTTGAGCCTCCAGAGGGTGTCCTGGATCCAAGCGGCTCAGGCCTGAAGCCTGGAGGGCTGCGTGGCATAAGAGGCACCTCCACTCCATCCTGCCAGGCTCTGCTGGGGCGCGGGATGCAGCGGGGTGAGAGCCGTCCCACGCGTTCCCCTGGCTGGTGCACCTGAGCTGGTGGAGGGTCCGGTCACTCGTTGGTGTTTGCTCACCAGGCTTTACCGCCTGCCTGTGCAATCCCGCTGGTCCTAAGCCTGGTTCTAAGCTCTGGGCAGTGTTTTAAAACACAGCTTCCGGGCCTCCCCGCGGGCTTTCTGGCTCACGGGTCTGGGCTAGTGCCAAGGACCCCCTTTGAGTTTTACAGCCACCAGGGTTGGGAAGCACTGAAGCAGAAGAGTTCCGTGGACCCTGCTCCCTGGCCTCTGACTGCCACCGTCCTGCCCTCACGCAGCGGTGGGCAATGATGGCCAGCGAGCACAGGGCAGCTGCCGCCCTGCAGGAGCCAGGTCTCCATCAAAGCACGGCTCTGCCTTCCCTGCTTGGCGGAGAGAGCCTCCTCTTCAGGCCCCTGGCTGTCCTGTCCTCTTGAGCCCTCTCCCCAGTCAGGTGCCCAGGGACAGGCCCCCCACCTTCCTCTGCTGTCCTTCTGGTGCCTCCGGGGTCCTCCCTTCCCTAGAAGGAAAGCTGTCCTGGACTAAACCCAAGACTTCTGTGTCCACGACCTGTTCCCAAGGAGCCTCGGGCCCGTGGTGGAGGAAGAAAACACCGTTTGTTCCTCCCTGTCCTCCTCGTTCCCCTTGAGAGGACTGTGTGTCTGGCTGACCTCGGGGACCAGGGACCAGGAACAAGGGGAGAAGGCCTCAGAGTGCTCCCTGTCCGTAGCCAGCTGATCAGTGAAACCAGAGCCCTCAGAGTCCCCAGGGTGGAGGAGAGAGGAGCCTCGGGCCTGTCACCAGGGTGCCTCCTGGCAGTGTGGTGACACCGGATGCCCAACCACTAACTGGCCGGTGAAGGGAGGGTAAGTCACCCCCATCCTCCCGCCTTCAGCTTCCTCTGCGTTTGCGAGACCTCTGAACCCAGGTGGCTCCAGGAACCCCGTGAGGGGACCCCAGACTGCTGGTCAGCAGGTGCACATAGCCTGGGGTTGATTAGGAAACGGATTCCAGCCTGTTACTGAACCAGCTGTTTATCACTTTCATCACTGTTCGCCGGTGTTAAAGGGAGGCTCCATTTTTAAAAATCAGTTTTAGGAGGGACACAACTTCTGTTCAGAACCTCGTGTCCCAAGACCCCTGGAAGCAGGTCCGCAGGGTCTTCCACCTCTGGTTCTGTCTTGCCAAGTTTTCGCCACTGTCCTGCCACGTCAGAGCCAGGGGCCTCCCAGCTCTCCTTCCCCGAGGCCGGGAGCACCTCCAAGGAGGCTCTTCTCAGTGGGGGGCAGGTGGTGCTGAGGCCGCCAACCCTCCCCGGAGGAGTGGGGATGCTGGGTGACCACCGGGATCAGCCTCACGGCGCTGCCCACCCAAGCCCTCCCCTGGCCCCGGCCTCAGTCTGTCTGCCTCTCAGGTTTGAGGCTGGGCTTTCTCTCATGCCCTGCGGGACCCTGTGGGCCCTCTGCTGACTTTGAGTGGCCTTGTCCTGTTAAACTTCCATCCCAGGTGCCCCTTCGCTGGCATAGTTGACCATGGTCTCAGAGGAGGAGTAGCCCCTGGCAGGCTACCTGGCTCCTGTGCCCACTGCTGGTCAGGAGGTGTCTGTCACTCAGGCACTGTGCACGAGTACAGAGGTGGGATCCAGCCGTCTGTGGCTTTGGCTGCTGGGAGGAGGTAGGATCATCCCGGCCTCCAGCCCTGCCTGCCGTTCGCCACTGCCACCACTACTCAGGGACAAGACACTGTCAACAGCTGCGTTGCAGGATCTGCAGCACACTCTCAACACAGGGAAGAAAATCTTGTGAGGCTTCACATCTTTCCTGGAAAACATCCAGATTATTTTCAGGCTTACTTAATGTGTTCCTTTTTTTCCCCACTGTTGGTAAAATAGTCCCTTCCCTGCGTGACATACTTGAGCAACGCAGATGAGTCTACTTGCAAGGCATGAGTAATCACCTCCGCCAGCTCTCTGTAACCTGAGCATCACGTGATCCCTGGTGTCAGCGGGTGACACCCTTCCACATCGGGGCTCCCCGACTCTTTGAAAGCAGTTGTCTTTGAGTAGTCAGTTTGTCTTGCCAATTCTTTGAATCCAGAGTGAAAGTGACATTACTGGCTTCCTTTCAGGATCAAGCCATTAAGTTGCTACCTAATCTCAAAAAAGGCAGGTGACAACATCTAGTAGCCCCCGAACTTGCCAGCTTGTGTCCCCATGGCTAAGAAGGGACCACAGGATGTGAGCAGAGAGCAAGTCCTGGATGGGGTGATGGCAGCTCAGCCTGCTGAGGGTGTGAGGAGGAGCCTGCCAGGCACGCTGTGGTTGTGGGGAGGGGAATTCCCTAGTTAAGTTTGGCTCATGGCTTCCGATTGGTTGAGCTTAAGTTTCCTCCTGCTATTGACAGGGACCTGGGTTTGCTTAGGCACCCGAGGTGCAGGAGCTGGCTTTGGCCTGCCAGGTCATCTCTAACACTGTGACATCTTTTGTGCCCCTCTTCCCTAGCACATGTCCCTTGAGGTGCTTGTGGGTCACTCTGAGCTGAGCACACTCTCACCCCTCTGGTGATGGCTGTGGTGGGCTGGGCCATCACAGGGCCCTGTTAGGACAGAAGACCCCACTCCACCACCCTCCAGCTGCCATCCCAGGCTGTGCTGACTGACACTCTGCAACAGGTGCTGTCATTACTAACACCTGGCTTTAGCTGCTGGGTCCGGGAGCGGGCATCTGAGTGCTGAATAGCAGGCGGGCTGTTGGGCTGGGTCATTCAGAGCAGAGCCTGGGCTGCCGTTCCCAACAGCGAAGGTTTCGAGCTCGTGCATCCTGGACGTGTGTCTGATGGCAGGTGGCACGGATGATTTCAGGACCTTCCTGAACAGTCTCACGAGGGAATTCTTAAGAGTCTTGAATAAAGGTCACCAGCCTCCTTCATGAGTGTGCCTCTGGTTTTGGGGAGGCCAAAATACACGGTGGAGCACCATTGGCAGCGGCGGATAATCTCAGAGCACCTGGGGGCACGCAGGTGTGAAGGCAAATGTTTCCAACTAGGAAAGACTACTCTGCATTAGAGACATTGCAAATGCTCGAAAGGAAGAACGGCCAGGCGCACAGTTAGCGGGGTGCCCAGGGAACCCCAGTGTTTCATTCTGTTTCATCAGCTGGGAGGTGGATAAATCAGTGTGTCGGTGTTTCTCTAAAGTGTACTGTGTCCCCGACATTCCATAAGAAGAGGAAGGTTGGAAATTACCTAATTTGCTTGCTCAGGGGAATATGGGAAAAATAACAGTCAAGATGCTGGATCACAGGGAAGTTTGTGAAAGCAGGGTGCACACAGCTGGGCTGCTGTCCTGTGCAGAGGAGACCCTGATTCCCAGGAGTCGTCTTCTGACTCACAGCTGCCCAGACAGCAGATCACAGCTCTGCCAGGAGCCCTCGGAAAAGCGCCCAGTGACCAGTGGCCAGGCAGGTCCACCCAGGGAAGAGGACATGTGGAAGGGCCAGGTCCTACTGCAGCTGTCAACTGCCGGGTCCTAGTTAAGAAAGCTTTGTGTCTGATCCCAGCAGCAGAGACCAGCCGCAGCCTGCAGTGGAGGGGGTTCCTCTCAAGGTCACAGGGAAGTTCACAGGCCCGGCATGGGCTGGAAGAGCCCTGAGTGAAGGCCGGCTCAGGATTCTGGAGATGGGACCAGAGACCACGGGGCAAGGTCTCCATCACCTCTGAACCCAGCCCCCAGGGCCAGCAAACGCCACCACCTCGGACATCATCTCACTGCCCCGTATGCACAGGCCTTTCAAGGAGCACACTGGGGAGAGGGTCACACTGGTGGTCATGTGGCCACGCTCTGTGGGGAGGCTCCACTAAGCCGCTGGCCTGGCCAGTCTTGGGGTTTATTCCAGCTTATGATTCCATGGGCGTTTTAATAGTTAGCTTATTTAACATTCCTACACACGGGAGTCAGTTCAGTATCCGTTCAGTATTACCTCCTTGGATTCCAAGGACTTTGCAGATGGGGTTGCTACTACCTACTACTTCTACTCTAGTTAGAAAACAACCTAAAATTCTTTCAACAAGTGTTGCTTTTTGAAGGAATCATAATATTAAGGCTACTATGAATATTTCTTCATAGAATAAAGTCAGAATATAAACAAAAATGATTAACTGAAATAACTTAAAACTCAGAGGTAATTTTAACTTTGTATTTTCCCATAGAGTTTGAATAGTTTTATAATGAGCACTTATTTAGGGGAAAAAAGCTGAGTCCATTTGGAAATAAGCATCCCCCGCCCCACTTTGTGTTAGTCTATTTGTGCTCCTATAACAAAGTACCTGAGCCTTGGGTAATTTATAAACAATGGAAAGTTATTTCTCATGGTTCTGGAGCCTGGGAAGTCCAGAGTCAAGTGTCTGGCAAGTTCAGTGTCTGGTGAAGACCTGAACTTGTTCCCCTTAAATGGTGCCATCTAGACGTCCTCACCCGGCAGGAGTCATAGCTGCATCCTCTCGCGCCTCCAGGGGACAGGCCCAGTTACTCCTCTCGGCCCTTCGTGGGTCACTGATCCCCTGGGGGAGGTGACGTCCTCAGGACTCACCAGTTTCCCAGGCCTCACTCCTCACACCACCACTTTGCAACTTGAATTTTGGGGGAGACACACATTTAAACCTTAGCACCTGCAGAAGAACCACTGGGACCCGGAACACTCAGGCTAGCACTGTGTGAACCTCTGGGTCGAGGCCACCGTCATGCCTGCCCCACGTATGGCTTTGCAGAGAAGGGAGTCCAGGCTGGATTCTTCCGTTCCCTTCAATTCATCAAGCACCTGTTGAATGGAAAGGCTCTGGGGGCACAAAGGTGAACCTGACAAGCCCCCCCTTCTAAGAAGAGCCATCTAGAAAGGAGGAAGAGATGCAGCTGTTTGCCTAGCAGGTGACAAGGTCAAATGTGGTGGGGACACTAAAAAGCCCAGACGTGTCCTAGAAACCAAGGGGAGTGGGCGGGTCCAGGGCCCGCGTCCAGGTGCAGGGCTCAAGAAAGCTTTGGGGGTGGCAGCCCCGGGACCCCACGAAGGTGAACGGGGAGGCTCTTACCCTGAGTGAAGAAGGGGAGCAGAAGCCGAAGGTGAGGCGCTGTCCCTGGGGGCAGACCCTGGGGGCAGGCCCAGGCAGCGACTCCCACTGGGCTGGACTGTCGTGGTTAATA
This sequence comes from Sciurus carolinensis, assembly GCF_902686445.1. Lineage (NCBI taxonomy): Eukaryota > Metazoa > Chordata > Mammalia > Rodentia > Sciuridae > Sciurus > Sciurus carolinensis. The sequence continues at coordinate 3,660,044 of NC_062224.1, read as the reverse complement.
GCGTGTGGGAAAGTTCATTACCGGTTTTTAAAAGCCTCTGCAATTGGTATTTGGCGTTGTAGAAGAATTATCCCAGCCATCACATTTTAACCACTTATAAGTTTTTTTGAAACAACGATGTCCCTCGTGACTCTCTACGGCCTCTCAGGCCTCTGCCTTTGCCTCAGGGAAACCTGTCAGCCTCCCCTGCTTACTAACTGAATCCCTGCGTGCAGAGTCAGCTGGTGTCTGACTTCACTTCCAAAGAGAGCGGCCCTGATTTTGTCCAGAGAGGAGTCGTGCGTCCGTCCCCAGGCCCTGCAGGGCTCAGGCAGGTCCCTACAGAGGGTGCTGCCGTGGTCGAGGACTGGGGACACGTGTCCAAGGAGATGAGCCAAGTAAGAGGCGGCTGGTAATGACCACTAGCGAGGTACAGGGCTGGGTGGTCGCGGAGGTTGGGCGTCCTTGACCTGGGAGTTGTGCGGAGCCCCAGAACCAAAGGCAGCCCAGGGCTCTGATGCCAAAGCCGAGGGGTTGGCCAGCAGCCAGGGGCGGCCCAGAGGCGAAGCTGCACCAGCTGTGAGGAGGCTGTCCTCGAAAGGGACCGTGGTCCCGCGTCTGCCATCAAGCCAGCAGACTGAGCGCACACTCAGGCGCAGGGAGAAGATGACACTGGATTTTCCTACCTCTAACGAGGCATGCGTCCACCTGACTGGCAGCCTGGGGTTGCCTCTGGTCCCTAGAACGTAAACGGGACCAGGTGTTGAAGGTGGCCTGTCATCCTTGAGGCATCTGTCCACTGGGTGACCCATGGGACACCATTGGCTGATACGGGCTTTGGAGGCTGGTGGCTGCTGGTGGTTGTGGGCCCCGCATGAGGACACAGAACCCTCCCCAAGACTGCCCGTTGCCTGCTGCCTGGGGCACCAGGTGGCCCTTGTCCTGGGATCTCATCAGAGCCCCACCCGTTCCTGACAGGGCTTTGTCGTCCCCAGCCACCCTGGTCCTGGGGCGTCTCACTGCTCTGTCCAAGGCATGTTCCCCTCTGGACCCCGAGTTCTTCCCTGTCTTAGGCTTTTGGAAACAACTTCCAGAAGACTCTTGGGTGGTGTCTGTTTCTGACCCACCTTGCCCAGCCCCTCCTCGGATGGGGAATTTGGGTTGGACTCAAAATACCATTTAGACTCATGTGTCTGCAGATAAGGCACTGGTTGTGGTTGTTTATAAGACATCACTAGCTCAAGGCGCTAGCGTCGTGGCAGGTTTGCCGTCCTGGGAGGAGGCGGTCGTGAGGTCCGGATCACGGGTGAAGTATGTGTACGCTCCATTGCTGGGTGCCGCCTGCCCCTGTGGTGTAGGGACCGCCACTTCCTGAGGCCACTGTGCCGGGCGGTTTCCTAGATCCTTCACTCCCGTCTCATCTAGCCTTCACAGCCACGCTGTGTTGGGGGTGCAGCTATACCTGTCCGACAGGTGTAAAACCTCAGCTTTTGGGAAGATGAAGCGACTTCTCCAGAGTCACACTGCACGGTGCCAAAACTTTCCTTGGGGTCAGCCCGTGTCCATGGTGCCTCGTCTTGTTGACAGTCTTGGCTCTGGGTTCTAAATTGCTTCTCTTTATGAAAATACTGTCTGCAGCAACGGCCAGGGGAAGTCCTGTCCAGGTGGTACGTTTGCTCATAGACCTTGTGCTCTGGCCAGGCAGCGGGGATCGTGGGCAACAGACGGCTCAAGGGAGCAGGGAGGAGGTGGGCACACGGGAAGGACGAGAATTAGGTGAGAATTGCAAGAGGCTGCCAATCACGCAGCGTCAGGCCTGCACAGCTCTGGGACGGGTTGCCTCTGAGTTCTGAGCTCAGTGGGCCTCACAGCCTCCACTCCGTCCAGACTCCACCATGAGCTCTGAAAAGGCTGGGAAGATCAAAGAGTGAGAAGACAAGTCACAGACAGGGGGAAAATATCTGTAGGACATGTATGACATGTAAGACCCTGAATAGGCAAGGAACTCTTAAAACTCAGCAGTAAGAAAACAAACAGCCCTGTTATAAAACAAGCAGACGTTCTGAACCAGCAGCCGACTAAAGAAGAGCAGCAGATGGCACATCAGCGTGCAAGGATGTGCCACATCATGTGTCGTTAGGGAAATGCAGATGAGAACGGTAACGAGGTAGCGCTGTGCACCTACTACAGTGACCCAGATCCAGAACGCAGGGAACACCAGGATAGGAGAAGCAGGAGCTCTTGTTATCGCTGGCTGGAATGCAAAACAGAGCCACCACTTTGGAAGACGGCTTGGCAGGATCTCACAGAACTACACACCCTTTACCATGTGATCTAGCAAGTGCAAGCCTTGGTATTTCCCCAACTGAGTTGAGAAATTACTTCCACAAAAATCCTGCACATGTATGTGCGTGACAGCCTTATTCATAATTGCCAAAATGTGGAAGCAACTGAGATGTCCTTCAGTAAGCGGGTAGATCAATAAAATGTGCATCCAGACAATGGAACATTAGTGAGCACTAAAAACAAGGGTACTACCGGATGCACTGGCAGATGCCTGGAATCCCAGCAACTCAGGAGGCTGAGGTAGGAGGATTGCAAGTTTGAGGCCAGCCTCAGCAATTTAGTAAAACCCTGTCTTAAAAAGGTCCGGGGACATAGTTCACTGGTAAAGTGCCAGTGGGTTTAGTTCCCCCACACCAAATAAACAAAACAGAAAACAAGATAATCCAGGGCGCTATCAAGCCACAAAGACACATAGGAACCTCAACTGCATGTGACCAAGTGAAAGAAGCCAGTCTGAAAAGGCTGCAGCCCAGCACGTGACATTCTGGAAAGGGTCGAACTGTGGACATGGTAAAAAGATAAGTAAGTGCCAGGGACTGAGGGGGAGAATGGAGGGATGGGTGGAGTGCCGGAACTCGGACAGGGGCGGCACCGTGCGGCACTGTAAGGGCCCCCACCCGCTTACACACCGCGCAGACCCAGAGGATGGGCAGCGCCGGGTTGAGTCCCAGCGTCAGCCGGGGACTCTGGGACTGAGGCTGTGTAGACGCTGGCCCACTGGCCCACATACACCACCCTCGTTCCGGAGGCCGGGCGGGGAGGCTGTGTGTCTGTCGGGGCAGGTAGTGTGTGGGACTCACTGTGCTCTCTGCTCAGTTTTTCTGTGACTCTAAACTGCCCTTAAAAAATAAAGTCTTTGAAGGGTCAGGAAGGTAGGTAGCAAGCGAAGGTTGGGGAGACGAGGAGAAAGCAGTGCCCCGGGGCACTGAGGGAGCCGGGAAGGGCTGCGCTGGTGGCTCTGTGAAGGCCACAGGGTCTGCCTGCGATGGCGGCATGAACTGCACACGTCAGCTGTGAACTTCACCAGTAAAAGTTCTGCTTTAAACGTTCACAGGGTTTGTTTTGGGGGCGGGGTAACGGGATTGAGCCCCGAGGGGCTCTACCCCTGCCAGGTCTCCGTCTCCAGGCTTTTCTTTCTTTTGGTACCAGGGATTGAACCCAGGGTGCTTGACCCCTGAGCCACACCCCAGCCCTGTGTACGTTTTGTTTCGAGACAGGGTCTCACTGAGTTGCTTAGGGCCTTGCTGCGTTGCGGAGGCTAGCTTTGAACTTGTGATCCTCGAAGTTTGATCCCTCTTCAAGGCCCCGGAGTGCCTTTGCCACCTGAGGGCCTCGCATGCTCTGGCCACCCCTCCCTTCAGCCTGGCAGCACCTGCCTCAGCCAGACCCTCCCAGGCTGCGGACGGCCTCCACGGCCTCCTTTGGGGTGAGCTGCTGCCCAGGCTGGAGTCTCCACAGGGGCTGAGGCTCCAGGCTGTCCCCTGGTTCTTCAGGAGCTGTTTGAAAACAACACTCCTGACCAAGACACATACCCAGGTGGCAAAGGAACCTGGACAGGAAGCAGTGGCGGAGCCAGAGAGGACGGAGGACCCTCCTTGGTCCGTCCCAGTGCGGCCCTGAGAAGCCTGACGTGAGCGTGCGCAGCGGGAAGTCACACGCACGCCACCGCACGCCAAGCACAGCCCTCGCGCTTTGGAACAGAGTCATTGGGGTTTTTGAGAAAGATTGATTCTCTAGAAATGTGAAAATTGATGGTTTGCCCTAAAAACGTTTATGGAAAATTCGTTCTTGCTGGATAATGCTCGGAGCTGGAATTTGACAGCCTTTGTCCTTTCAATTACAATGACATGGAAGACTCAAAACTATCATTTCTCTCTGTCAGTCACTTCCCCGTCTGTAAAAATAGCTTTTCTGTTGAGACAGTGTCATGTGGGATGGAACTTGACATGATCTGGCGTTGCAGACTGCCTTTCAGGGACGGCAGAAGCGACGGCCTTCGGGTGTGCTTGTTCCGGCTGTCCTCTGGCGGAGGCCCAGGGGACCCTCCAGCTCCTTCCTTCCGCCTTTAAAAACTGTGGCGTCCTTGCAGTTTGGAGATTGCCATTTTCAGATGTCCGTTCTGCCTCTTTAGTGTAGATTCAGGTATTTAAGAGATAATCATTCCACTCCTCCCTCAGCCCTTTGCAAGCCAGGAATACAGTGACGATCCGGGAAGGTGGGGGCCTTCTCCCTGCCCAGCCGCTGCTGGGTAGGGAGACAGACTGATGGACAGCGCGGTGAGGGCGTCTCGTGGCTGATGGGCTGAACTCACAGGGTGGGAGCAGCCAGGGAGGACCTGGAGGCCAGTTCAGCCCACCACGTTGTGAGAACTGAATTGGCACCAGGCAGGAAAGGAAGGACATTCTTGGCGGAGGGGATGGTGCACAGAAAGACCCGGATGGAGCTGTCCCCCTGCAGCCTGCCCCTCCTGCTGATTGCGGCCATCACTGGAAAAACATGAAACAACCCGAGGACTCCAAAAAAGTACACGAAGCACGTGGATTGTGGAAGAGAAGCAGCCTGGAGGAGTGGCCCGAGTGGAGAAGAGCTTCTTTCTGTCCTCTTCCTGCTGGTGCTGAGGGTGGGCCTGAGCAGAACTGCAGGGTAGACGGAAACCCCGGTGCTGCTCAGGGGACCTGGGAAGGGAGTGCGCTGGTCTTTCTCCCTTCCCTCCTCTCTCTCGTAACTTTGCCCCAAGGGCAGCCTCCAGTCACAGAACTGCACAGTGGTGGCAGCGCTACTGGCTACTCTCCAAGAGAAACCCCGTCTTTCGCGCAAAGGACACCAGGAAAGGGGCTCCCGCAAACTGGAGAGTGCAGAGAAATCCCTGAGGAGAGAGAGTGGGAGAAGCGGGTCATCTGATTTTTTGTATGAGCCCACAAAAGCCCCAGCCTCACCCAGAGAGATGCACCTGCACTGGCCGGATCTAAAGCAGCTTAGCGCGACTTCGGGAATGGATCCAGGATTCTCATCCGCACGTAAAGCTTTGAGTAGTATGTGCGTGGAATTGTACAGGCTTTAAAAACTTAAGCGAGGTCAGAATGTAACCTCAGCAAATATAAAAACAAGCTCCTAAACACCCCATGTGTCAAAGGGGAAGTCACAAAGGAAATTAGAAATATTTTGAATTGATATCAAAATGTGTGAATTTCAGTGCTTACAGAGACATTTTTACCATTAAATGCTATTTTAGAAAAGAAGAAAGATCTCAAATCAATGACTTCATCTTCTACCTTAAAAAATCAAAAGTGAGACAGAGAGAAAATTAAACTCACAGCAAGCAGAGAGAGGAGCTAATAAAGATAAGAACAGAAGTCAGTGAAATTAAGGACAGAAAAATAATACCAAAAAAAAAAATCAGTGAAACCTACAACAATTTCTTTGACCTGTAGCCAGATTGACCAAGAAAGAGAGAAGACAAGATTATCAATGTCAGGAATGAAAGAGGAACCATCACCACAGAACCTACATGCATAAAAAAAGGAGACTATTTTCAAGAACTTTATGCTCATAAATTCGATAGCTTGAATGAAATGGGCAAACTCCATGTAAGACACAGCAATCAAAGCTCATGCAGGGGCTGGGGTTGTGGCTCAGTGGCACAGCGCCTGCCTGGCATGCGTGAGGCACTGGGTTCGATTCTCAGCACCATGTGATAATGAACAAATAAGGGTATTATGTCCACCTACAACTAAAAAAATTTTTGTAAAAAAAGCTTACACAAGAAGAATTAGAAAAATTGAATAGTCCTAATTCTACTAACAAAAGTGAACTTGTAGGGGTTGGGGAGATACCTCAGTTGGTAGAGTGCTTGCCTTGCAAGCACAAGGCCCTGGGTTCGATCCCCAGCGAGCGCGCGCACACACACACACACACACACACACAAAATAGTGAATTTGTAGGTAAAAAACATTTTACAAAGAAAACTCTAGTCCTAGGTGACTTCACTAGGGAATTTTACCAAACATTTAAGGAAGAAATTAGACTAATTCTAATGCCAAATTTTTCAAATAATTGGAAGATGAAGGGACACATTCCAAATGATTTTCCGAGGTCAGGATTATCCTAATACCAAACCACAACAAAAACATTGTAAGAAAACTGCAGACTAATATTCCTCATGAACATACAAACATACAAGTCCTCAACAAAATACTAATGCTGGTACAGGACAACATCTTACGGTGGTCGGCTGATGTTAGTCCACCTGCTACCTTAGTTGCTCCTTGTCATTCATGAATTTTAGCTGGTTCAACCCAAGCTTGGGGCCCGGACACGGGAGAATCCTGTCCCACCCCAGGAACCAGGTGAGATGTCATATTGCTAGGCCACATTTCTCATGGTGAAGTGTGTCCCATTGGTAAGTTACCTGTGAACTGGGAGTAGCTATGTAGAAGCTCTAAATACCGTAGAAACCACTCTGGATTCCCCGAGTTTGGGCAGTTGCCATCATCTGAGTGTTAAAGCCGACCCTCGGTGCCTGGCATTCAAAGCCTGCAGCATTAGAGGCGATGGTCACAGGGGTTCATCCCTGGCAAGTGGGTTGCGCCTTGTTCAAGAGGCCTGGGGAAGCTGCCCTTTGCACCATATGAGCGCCGAGCAAGGAGCTGGCAGCCTGTGCGCCCAGACAGGGTCCCCTGCTGGAACCCTGCCATGCTGGCCTTCCAGTCTTGGATTTCCCAGCCTCCACAACTGTGAGAAAGACATTTCTGTTGTTTAGAAGCTACCCTGTCTGTGGCTTCTTGTTGCAGCAGCCTGAACGGACTAAGGCAGACTTCTTGTGGTGGCCCCGTGGCCTGTCACTGAGCTGCTGCTCCTGTGGGAAGCACCTCCTACTAGATCTCATCCCTCTCAGCACACCCATCGTGTGGGGCTGGGGAAACTCCTGGCTGGAGCACAAAGGCAGTGAGAATTTCCCGCTGGAGGAACACCTGGTGCTCCCGGGGCCTCCATGCTGGGCCTCCATGCTGGGCCTCCATTTCTAAGACCAACCCCACTTGGTGATGACCTGTCACACCTCTTATGCGGAACTGGGCACAGTGTGCTAGCGTTTTGTCGGGGGACTTCTGTGTGCGTATGTTCATGAGCAATATAGCTTGGCGTGATCCTGCCGTTGTCTCGTGAGCGCCTGCCAGCCTTGGATGTGGAAGGACTGGGCTAAAGGGGTTGCTTTCGTCTTACACCCAGCGAGGGGCCCCCACGCACGTCTGTGGGCGCCTCACATTTTTAACTCCTTTCCACATGGACATGTCAACCCCGTTGACATTTCAGACTGAGACCGAGTGGTTAGAGCCTTGCCCAAGGTTGCCCGGCAAGCTCCTGGTAGATCAGGGCTCTTTCCCTCCTCCCAAAAGTGCTAAGAAAAAGCCACATCCTTCGGGTCTCCGTGAACCTGAAGTTACAAACATCCAGCCAACCAACGCCCACTGACCCCCGGGGGCTGGCACACTCGCCCCCCTGTAGCACCTGACTCGGGCAGAGACTCCTCGGCCAGAATGACACAAAGAGAAAAATCAGAGTTTGGAGGAAATGTAAAACAGGAGGCTGCCCCAACGCCGGAAACGGCCGTGGCAAGAAAGCAAGGAAGTCAAAAATAACAGAGAAGGAAAATCAGAGCCGTGTGAAGTAGCGCCCTCTAGCCGAACCTGGGACCATTTCAGCATCAAAATGACAGTAAGAGTCAAGAATCAGGACCTACCCGGAGCCCCCGGTGGCAGCCGATGAGTGGGGAGGGCTTCAGAGAAACAGTTCAATGTTCCAAGTCTCTTCCCTCAAATTCTATCTGACTGCAAGAGGAAGCGGTACCTCTGCAGGATCCCTGGGCAGACGCCCCTGGATGGACCGTGGGTGCGGGCAGGTGGGCGGCCTCCGCCCTGCGGGCTCAGTGAGAAGCAGAGCCCCCGCCAGGCTCCTGCCAGAGAGCGGCTGGACCAGGAGGAAGCAAGGCCAGCGGAAGGACCTCCACAAAGGCGCGGCCTGGCCTTGGGGAGTGGCAGTGCCGGGTTGTGAGAGCCGAGGAAGCTGGAGAGGCGAGGGTGGGAGAGGGTCCCCTGAAGGTCCCGGGCTGGAAGGCCGCCCGCTGCAGCAGAGTGGGGGTGGGCACGGGCGCTGGACTGTCTCCTCGCCCCGGCGGCTGGCTCCGTGGGAGTTCCACGGTCCTGGGCGAAGCTCGCCCTCTGCCTGGCCGCCCGCCCTCTTGCCCCTCTGCACTGGGACTTCCCGGATCCGTTGGAGTCCTGCCCCGTCACCTACTGTCGCCGCTCTCTTCTGTGTCCTGCTCCTGTGCTCCTGGAGGGCCCCAGTCCCTGCACCTTGCCCAGGACGCTCTTGGAAACCGTCCCGCCGTCTGTTTTCAGATGGCGAGTTCCAGGCGCAGGCTGCACGGAGCAGGGTCCAGAGTGGCTCTTAGGAACAAGCCCATCAGCTTAGGCCCAGCCACCCTGGAGTGGCTCTGTCCAAGGACGAGGCGGACAAGGCCGTTTGTCCCTTTGGAGTCACCTGACCTCGCCCCGTCTCTGCTAAGTGCACGTCGCACGTTGGCTGAGATCAAGTCGTTCCCAGTGTGTAAGAATGATCCGCACGGAGGCCACGGGTGGGGCATCTCTAGGAAACAGACGATCGTCTTTATTTTCTTCGTTGCCATTTCACCTTCTACGCTGGACGTGTGCTTGTACAGTGAGACTGCTTCCACCCGGCAGCAGGACTGGGGCTGGACCTGGGAGTGCGGGCAGAGGAACAGGGCGGGCAGGCGGGCCAGGGCCTTCAGGGGAGGCCCAGGCGGCCTTGATCTGCAGAGGGTCCCAGGCTGCCACGTCCTCTCGGGGTCTCTCCTGGAGGGTGGATCTGAGGGTCCTGAGACTCAGAGGGAAGCTGCTGAGCTTGGGACTGGGCCACCGTGGGAGCAGGACAGTGGGGACCCAGGGACCCAGCAAGGAGACGTTCCCTGCCTCCACACACCTGTCTGGTTGTGCTTCCAGGTGAGCCCCAAAGCCGGAGCCCCGATCAGCCTCCAGCTGACACCTGACTGCTGCCACCACCGCCTGTGTCCCCTGCCCGTGCCTGACACTGTGCCACCTCTCAGCAGGTAAGGCAGTGACCTGTCCTGTCCAGGGTTTTCTAGGGAGCAGGGTGGGGATGATGCCCACAGCAAGCAGCAGACACAGGCCACTGCTAAGCCTGAGCTTGAGGAGGCGTGTTGGCCTCCACTCTTCCAGAATCCCCCAGCGTGGGGCTTGGGAGTCAGACCAGCAGCCCTGGGGACAGAAGCACCATGTCCTGCCCCACCCCAACTCTGTGCTTCCTGAGTTGTGCAGTGCACTCCCTGGGCACCCAGTCTGTACAGTGTGCTCCCATTGCCCCAGAGGGAAGAGCTGTCTGACCACATGGCACCGGGTGGCCCCAGTCCATTGACTCATGGTCCCTTTTGCCTCGTCTTCTAGAAGGCCAAGCACCAAGTCAGGGCCTGCCAGTAGCCAAGGAGCATGTTTGGCTCTGTTGTGTCCCCACGTTGTCCCATCTGTCCCTTCCCAGGCCCAGGTGGGATGTACATAAGGGTGCACAGAGACACATTGGGTCACGGGGAAGTAAGGCTGGACGAGGCAGAGGTGCTATTCAGGTAGACCCTGAAAGGCACCTGGTGGGGCAGGGACTCTGGGTCTGTATGTCCTCGTCCCCTCCACCCCACCATGGGGGGCCCTCTCCCTCCTGGGTTAGGGTTAGGGTCCCTCGGGGCTGAGTGGGTCCTGGAGAGCAAGGTGGGCCTGTGTGAGGGATGGAGCCCTGTTCCTGTCCTGGGTGGCGGGGGCTGTCTGGACGCCTCCCGGACTCCACAGCCCACCACTGTGGCTGTCCTTGGGTTGCTGGGGGCGTCCCTGACGGGGCAGGAGCACAGCCTGCCCAGCTCGGTCTGGGTGCAGGCCTGGCCTGTGCCAGGAAAGCTTTACTTTGCAAATGTTGCACATGAACTAAAGAGATCGCTGTCACGACTCTGGGCCGGGCAGTCGGTTCACCGTGAAGACCCCACACCCAGGTCCTGCGCAGGGGCAGGGTCTCTGTGTGCCTGCTGGCCGTGGCCGCCTCCTTGCTCAGACCTGGGTCATCCCCTCTCACGGGCGGAGGAACTGAGCTACGGCAGGGGGATGCTTGCAGTGGGACCGTTGGCCTTAGTGTCCCGTCCTGGTCAAGTGGCCTCGGAGGCGACTGGCCAGAGAGGACGTCTCTCCCCTGCTAGAGAAGCAGAGCTATGCTTGGGGTGCAGGGCGTGCGGTGTTGTTTAGAAACAGACTCCCAGCACCAAGCCCGCGAGCCCCTTGGAGTGACGGCACATGAAATTGATAACAGGCGGTTTCCCATCGGAAGCGTCTGAGGGCCTCCTGAGGCCCGAGACTCCTCTGCCCGGCTGTAAGCCTGGAGTCTGGGTCCTGGTCACACATGTGGGCTCTCGACTTTTGGCCGTTGGCTCCATTTCTCTGATGTTAGCACTTTGTTTACAAAACAAGCAGGAAGGCTGTCCTGCCAACCGTGGGTGCTGGAGGCTTGGATGAGCCAACAGGCGTGGCGAGTGTCATGGCCACACCTTCCGTCTTCCTGGTGGCCTGTGGGGTGAAGGCCGGGCCCTTCTCCTTCCCCTCACCCTCCCAGGGCTGAAAAGCCTGCACACGGCAGCACAGGGTCCCTCTGCCCTCGCTCTGTCCCCAGAGGGTTTGTCCAGAGACCTCCCAGGCTGGGACCGGGGCCTGGGGAGCAGCCCCTCCAGACCTCCGCTGTGCTTGCAGGGCAGCAGGATGAGGGAGGCCGTGTCCACGGCCAACAGCAGCACCACCAGCATCTCCCAGGCCCGGAGAGCCGTGGAGCAGCTGAAGATGGAGGCCTGCATGGACCGGGTGAAGGTGAGCGCAGCGGGTGCTGGACATGGGCCTGGGGGTGGGGCACAGCCTCCACGGGTGCCGGACACAGGCCTGGGTGGGACGCAGGCCTGGGTGGGACGCAGGCCTGGAGGGGACACAGACCTCAGTGGGACGCAGGCCTCGGTGGGACGCAGGCCTCGGTGGGACACAGGCCTCGGTGGGACGCAGGCCTGGGTGGGACGCAGGCCTCAGTGGGACGCAGGCCTGGAGGGGACGCAGGCCTGGGTGGGACGCAGGCCTGGAGGGGACGCAGGCCTGGAGGGGACGCAGGCCTGGGTGGGACGCAGGCCTGGAGGGGACGCAGGCCTCGGTGGGACGCAGGCCTGGGTGGGACGCAGGCCTGGGTGGGACGCAGGCCTGGAGGGGACGCAGGCCTGGGTGGGACGCAGGCCTGGAGGGGACGCAGGCCTCGGTGGGACGCAGGCCTGGGTGGGACGCAGGCCTGGGTGGGACGCAGGCCTGGAGGGGACGCAGGCCTGGGTGGGACGCAGGCCTCGGTGGGACGCAGGCCTGGGTGGGACGCAGGCCTGGAGGGGACGCAGGCCTCGGTGGGACGCAGGCCTCGGTGGGACGCAGGCCTTGGTGGGACGCAGGCCTCGGTGGGACGCAGGCCTGGGTGGGACGCAGGCCTGGAGGGGACGCAGGCCTCGGTGGGACAGGCCTCGGTGGGACGCTGGCCTGGAGGGGACGCAGCCTCGGGGGGCGGGTTTGCTGGCTGCGGAGTTCAGGGCCTGCCCAAGGCTGCGTGATTCTATGAGAGACCCCAAACCCAGGCTCCTGCTGGCTGCAGTCGCCTACCTCACCGTCCTGCCAACAAATGAGCGAGGGAGGGGAAGGACGCGGTCAGCCCAGTGATGCTGCCCCTGCGGTGACCTCCAGGTCAGGCAAGGTCACGGGTCTGGACAGGGGCATTGCCGGGGTGAAGCTCGGAGCCACGCCCGTGTGCTGGGTGCTCCTGGGAGGGAGGACGGTGCCCGCGTGCCCACCGCGTGCTGCGCTCCTCAGCATGGGGCAGCTGCAGCAAGGCGGAGCCCCCGGCCCAGGAGGCCACTGGGAAGCTGGCCAGAGACCAGCAGAGCACAGCGCTGATGGCGGCTGAGGCTGGGGGCTGTCACAGCGTCGGAACAACCACAGGAAGGTCACCGCTCTGTGGGGACAAAGCTCCAAGGCTCGCGCTCAGGCATCTGGGTATGGAAACGGGAATCCGCGGCGCGGGCCACTCCCGCAGCCTGTGTGGCAGAGCCAGCGCCCTCGGCTCCAGCATCGAGCCCTGCTCACTGAGCACACTGGCCGCGCCAGCCCTCGCCTCTGTGAGGTGGTCCCCCTTCTCCCCAGGGCTTTGGGTACAAGCCATGGGAGGGGGTGGAAAGCCCGCTCAGGAGACCTGAGGTGTGCGCGGCAGGGGAGGTCACCAGGGGCAGTGGTTCAAGTCACCCTCCTCCCCGGACGCACCTGTGCATCTACACACCCCAGCACCAGCCGCGACAGTGTGGATCTGGAAGGTCTGCAAGGCCCCTGTGTGGAAGGCCTGGTCCTCAGCCTGGTGCTGTCGGGAGGTGGGGCTGTCCAGGTCACTGGGCAGGGGAGCATGCCTTCCAAGGGGCCTGTGGGTTCTGGTGTCTTCCCCGTCTTTTGTGTCTTGGCCACAAAGTGAACGGCTGCTCTGCCGCGTGCTCCCGCCATGAGGTGCTGTGTCCCCCATGCACACCAGAGCCTGAAAGCAAGGGGCCTGCCCAGGCACAGACCTCCCGAAGCCAAAGTGAACCTTTTCTCTTTTTAAGTTTATCCCAGGTAGTTGTTACAGTACCAGAAAGCTGACCCAGACTATGAATCAGACACAGTCCGTGGTCTCTAGGTGAGAGGAGAGAGCGAGGTTAGCGCCAGGTAGTTGGGGAGGCTTAATGCCTGCTGAGGACCAGCGCTCTGGAGCCCAGACGGGCAGCGCCTCTGCTGCAAGGATGGAGACTCTGGTGAGACTCCCGAGCTCGGCCCTGCAGAGCAGGGCCTGGGAAGCCAGTGTTAGCAGGTCGTCTCCACCAGGTGACCAGAGCTGTGGGCCGTGACGGCTCAGGGCCAACACTGGACAAGGAAAGTCAGAGCTCATGTGCAGAGAGCCACCCCCTGGACTGGGAGATGGCACTGGGCAGCGTCGGAGCAGGCACTGTGCACAAAGGCGCAGAGCCGAGGCACGTGGGGACCCAGGTGTGAGGAGAAACTACCCGTGGGCGGCAGATGCACGGGTCAGCCATCCGTGTTAGCGTGCTCACAGCTGGTGCGGCCATCGACACGCTCTGACTTTAATCTTCCCAAACAGAAACTTGTTACCATCAGATACCCACTCCCCTTTCTTCCCTCCCGAGCCCTGCAGCTGCATTCCACTTTCTGTCCCTATGAATCTGACCATTCAAGGGACTTCCTGCTATTGGAATCATACAGCACCGTCCTTTTGTTATGGCTCATTTCACTTAGCACACAGTCCTTGAGGTTCACCATGCTGTGGGCCTGTTAGCATTTCATTCCTTTTCAAAGCTGAGTAGTATTCCATTGCATGGATATGCACTTCCTGTATCCATTCGTCTGAGGACAGACACCTCCACCCATCTGAACCTCAGCTGTTGGGACACAGTCGGCAGTGCTGGAACATTTCAGCAGTGTGAGTGGAAGGGCAGGGGTCTCTTCAGCACTCCAAGCTCACTTCTTTTGAGTATGTTTCCAAAGATCATTCTCTGGGAATGTGAGAACGTTGGTATCTTTATTTGGGGGCTTTTTTTTTTTGGTATGGTGGATTGAACCCAGGGGTACTCAACCACTGAGCCACATCCCCAGTCCTTTTCTTTTTTTATATTTTATTTAGAGACAGGGTCTCACTCAGTTGCTAAATTGCTGAGACTGGCTTTGAACTCATGATCCTCCTGCCTCAGCCTCCCCAGTAACTGGGATCACAAGCATGTGCCACCATGCCCAGATTATTTGGGGGCATTAATTCTTGTTTTGAAAATGATACACTGTTTCTCTGGTCATAAAAATGGTACTTGCTTATTTTGGAAAATCATTGGAAAATGCGGACAAGTAGAAAGAAGAGAATTGAATGATCTATGACCATCACAGGCTGTTGTTTTCCAATTGAACAGGTCTTACATATTATAAAATTGAGGTTGTCATTACCTCTCTTTTGCTTTTCTCCTCCTGAGTTTTCACTGAACAATGTATTGTGATTTTCTCTTCAGGTCTGTAAATTCTCTCCTAAAATGTCATAATTAATATCTGTTTTCTGCATCATCTGAAGTACAATAGTTGATCTAAGTGCTCTCCTATTCTTAGACCCTTGTTTCCACTTGTGAGTTTTCCGTTTTAAGAAGCACTCAGTGAGCCCACAGGCAGGTGAAATTTGCATGTCTGATTATTTCTGTAGGATGAATTCCCGGGACTGAGGAATACAGCCCACAGAGCGTCTGAACCAGTGTCAGACCTGTTCTGACCTGTGTGGAGTCCGCACGCAGCCCACAGGTTTCCACTGCAGACACGGTCACAAGTCCCCGGTCCCCAGACTCCCTGAACCTTCAGTCTTGCCTGCAAACTCAGGTCCTCCCGAGTACACCGCCCCTGCCCGCCAGGTTCATCATTCACGAGGGGGACTCACAGGACTCAGGAAGCTGTTGTGCTTCCATTAACTGGTTTATTACAAAGATCCCAACCCAGGAGCAGCCAGATGGATGAGCTGCACGGGACAGAGCATTGTGAGCGTGTGGCACCTGCCAGGGCGGCCGTGGATCTCATTACATAGACGCGACTGATCACTCACGGGCCCCCGGCGATTTCACTCAGTCTCCAGCCTCTTCTGTGTCTGGAGGTCAGAGGTCAGGGCTCAGAGTTCCAACTCTAATCCTGGCTTGGTCTTTTTGGTGATCTGCCCCCATCCTGAAGCTATCCAGGGGCTGCCTAATCTCATTTGCATACAGAAGACACTCTTATTACTCCGGAGACTCCAAGGGCTTCCAGAGCTCTGTGCCAGAAACTGGAGAGGCCAAATACTTAATGTGCACCGCAATCTAATATAAAAATCTGCCTGCGCATTTCTCTACGTAAAACTCTGCAGTGGATGAAATACTAGTGCCTTAGCATTGTGCAGAAGACTCCCGATCCAGTCCATCCTCACAGTTAGGAATCATGAATTCTGCCCTGGTTCAGCTCCCGGCCCTCCTGTCCCTCCGTCTTGCAGATCTTGTGAGTCCTGCAGGGTGGGGTCGCCTGTGCAGACCCCTGCCAGCAGAAGCCCTCCATCTCTGTTTCACCAGCAGAGAGAAAAGACAGAAAAGATCCTAAAGGAGAGAGCAGCAAAAGCTTTCAGTAAACAGAGGAAGATCTGCAGATTTAGTTATACCCGGGAAATAATTCACAGAAAATGATCCACAATGAGACACACATACCGATGAGCTTCCTTCAGCTCAGAAGTGAAAAGAAATAGCCCCAACACCACCAAAAAATAAGTAAATAACAAAAAAGAGCAATTTTTATTTTTGAAATGATAAAGTCCACTGGGTAGACAGGAGGAGCTGCCACATGGACGCTGCACCCAACTTTTATTAAGGTCTTCACGTGGGTCCTCAGGGCTGGAGTGTCCACAGCAGCCCGAGAGCTTGGTGCTGCCAGGGCCCAGGGCAGGAAGACCGAGTCTCAGCAGCCGTGTGAGGATGTGCAGGCGCGGACGGCTGAGTCTCCATGGACACTCGGCCACAGATGTGTTCTCAACTACGCAGAAATCTAAACCTAATACGAATATGTGCTCTTTTTCTTTTCTTTTTTTTTTTGGTATCAGGGACTGAACCCAGGGGTGCTTAATCACTGAGCCACATCCCCAGCCCTTTTTCATATTTTATTTGAAGACAGGGTCTCACTGAGTTGCTTAGGGCCTCATTAGGTTGCTGAGGCTGGCTTTGAACTTGTGACCCTCCTGCCTCAGCCTCCGGAGCCTTTGGGATTATAGGCCTGCACCACCATGCCTTGTTGTGCTGCTTTTCTTTAGCAAAATCATTCTGATTTATGCTATAGAACTTTACAAAAGGAAATACAATATGCATTAAAATTATAGGATGACCTCTGGGGAAACTCCCAGTCACCAGTTCCTCCCACGCTGGGCTGAGGGGCTCATTCTCCACTGGACCCACATGCTGTCCGGGTCTCAGGAATCCCTGGTCAAACTGAAGGAAGCACTTGATCTACTTCAAACAGCTCAGTTTTGATTCAGGGTCTGAATGAACGTCATGGAAACAGAATCAGGTGGGGCAGTCAGGGCAAAGTCTAGAGGACTTCAGCAGGAAGGGTTTCTGGGACCTGTGCCCCCAGCGGTCGCTACCAAGCATGCGTGCTCCAGCTTGAGCTGCCACTGAGTCAGGGACCTAGCCGTCCAGCCAGGGCCACCAACACTTCGCTAGAACAGGGCTGACTCTTCCCTCTTGGGTCATCAGTTGAAGTCTGGCATGTTTGACAGACAGGACCAGGACCGCATGCTTGTGCCCAAGTCGCAAGGGATTCTGGGAAAATGAGTACTCAGCATTCTCAGATCCTATTCAGAGAAGCCCTCTGATCCCCTCAGAGAAGACAGTCCCTCCAACCAGAGGAGAGGTCCAGATGCGGGGGACAAAACGCCTGACAACCGTCCACTGCGCAGCCCGTTTCCGCTTATTTTATAGGTGCGAATCAGTAAATGCAAGTTGATTTCTGAAATTGGTTAACGTATTTTGAGCATATTAAAGCTGCAAAGATAAACACTTCTAAGTACTGGAGAACAAGAAATCAAGAACATAGAATGTGAATTAGAAAACAAGAACATGCAAAAGTTCAAAGTGAAAGACACCAACGCAATTCCAGAGGTATCTGTCTTAGCGTGTTAAATGGAAAAACTGATTTAGATTTTCTGATTTAATGTTAAAAACGATGTATTTTGCATTAGGCAGACACCTAAAATAAAGCCACTCAGGCTGATAGAAAAAGAATGGGCAGAAATATACCAGTTATAGTCAATATGTGCAAGATCTAAATGAGTAAAAAGGGTAAAACTCTGAAGAAATAAATCAAAGAACATCTGCATAAATGGAGACGTCGAAGACGCAATAGTGTCAAGACGTTTTTTCCAGTTCCATCCCTAGATTCAATGTAACCCCAATCTAAATCCCAGCAAGTTATCTTGTGCCTATTGACAAACTGATTCTGAAGTCTATGGAAAGGCCCAGAATAGCCAGTAAAATACTAAAGAGAAAGGACGGTGGCAACAGTAGGAGGCTGCCTGGGTCTGACTCGGCTCACTGAGCTGCAGCGACCAGCGGCTGGCGGTGGGCTGGTGGCTCAGGGGAGCAGACGGAGGGCCAGACACCGACCCTCACGGGTGCCCTCTGCTGATCCTCAGAGGAGCAGAGGCGGTCTCTCAAACAAGCTGCTAGACAGTCATTGCAAAAAGATGAATCCGACTTGGCCTTTCCCATCTCACAAAAATTAACTCAAGGGCTGGGCCGGGGGCTCAGGGCTAGAGCGCTTGCCCGGCATGTGTGAGGCCCTGGGTTCGATTCTCGGCACCACATATAAATAAATAGATAAAATCGAGGTCCATTGACAACTAAATATATATATATTTAAAGAAATACCTCAAAGTGAGCCATAGACAGAAACATAAAAGACAAAACTCCGAACTTCCAGAGGACAACAAATCTGGATGGCCTTGGGTTTGGCAGTGAGATTTTAGGTTCAAGAGCAAAAGCAGAACCCATGAAGGAAAATAGGAACAAGCCACACTTGATTGACATGAATGAGTTCTGTGGAGAGGCTAGTAAGGAAATGAAGAGCCGCAGAGCGGAAGTCTGCAAGGACAGGCCTGATAGAAGCCGTGTTCCAAATAGACAGACCTCTTAAAATTAAACAGAGAGAAAACAACCGCACTTAAAATGGACCAAGCAGCCGAACGGCTCATGGATCTCGCCACAGATGATAGGCGATGGCAAACAAGCACCACGAGGCTTGGCTCCAATGGGTCGGTGTGGCGTGTCCCCAGAGCAAACCCAGGCGGTGAAGTTCAGCCATCACCTGTGAGAATGGTGGAATCCAGAAAGCCAGCAGGCTCGTGGGGGCGAGCTGACAGAATCACGTCCGTGCACCTACGAACACATGAGAATGGACCCCGCTAATGTCAGCACCGCGAGGTTGAAAAATAAAGGCACACACACTGATGAAGAAGCCACGTCAGATGCTGGTGAAGGCGTGCTAACGGGGCCTCTGGTTTGTTGTGAGAGGGACTCCAAAGTGACACAGCCATTTAGGTGGTTTCTCACAAAGCCAAACGGTCTCGCCATAGGGTCGGATCACATAAAAAGTGCACAAAGCGAAATACAAGGACGTGTCCAGAAGCAGCGTAGTAAGCCAACTTTCCCTTGCTCTTACTAGTACCTACTCACCCCCTTTTTAGATTTTTTTTTTTTTTTTTTGGTCCCAGGGATTGAACTCAGGGGCCCTTGACCACTGAGCCACATCCCCAGCCCTATTTTGTATTTTATTTGAAGACAGGGTCTCACTGAGTTGCTTAACGCCTCACTATTGCCAAGGCTGGCTTTGAACTTGTGATCCTCCTGTTTCAGCCTCCCGAGCCCCTGGGATTACAGGCGTGTGCCCCTGCGGCCGGCTGCTCACCCTCTCTTGCCTGTCTGATGAGGATGAGCTGGACTCTGACCAGCTGTGCTGCTTTCTTGGCTCTTCCTCGTCTTTTGCTTATAAAATAAGAGTATATAGATTTTTTTCACTCAGAAAATGGTAAGGAGGCCTCCCAGTAAGCACCACTCACAGGGCACCTTGGCACATCCTGGAAGCCCACAGCTCAACCCGGAAGCTGCCTGGGAGGCAGGCTCACAGAAGCAGGTGTAGGAATGTGTATCTGCATCAGGAACACTTTGAAACCACTTCCCAGCCTCTATCGACCTTGAGAAGGCCCTGCTTGAATGTGTAAGACACTCAGCACAAAAGGGCAAAGAAGATCTAACCACAGAACACCTTGCTTTGGAATCAGCAGAGTCATTACTGAAAAATAAATCAATGTACAGGTTCTCTCCAAATTAATGTACAGGTTCAATGTAAGGATAACCCAAATTCTACTTTGGATTTTGAGGAAGCAAACTTTAAATTATTCTGAAGTTCGGTTGGATGGAAATGTGTGGGAGTATCTGGGAGGTTTGTTTTAGTCTTTATCTTTGCAGCACTGTGGGTAAAATCCAGGGCAGCTCACTTGCTAGGCAAGTGCTGTACCACTGAGCTGCACCCCAGGCCAAGAGAGTTTTCCTAAGTATTTGTGTCTTAGGAGGAAGATATTAAACCATATCATAAAATCACAATATTTAAACATTTCTAATACTCTTTCAGGAACAGACAGATCATTGGAACAGAATAAGAAGTCTCAAAATAGACCCCAGTATATTGAGAATTTAGAATATGATTCCAGATGGTATCTCAAGTCAGTGGGGAATATATTATTAATAAATGTTGTTAGATGTTGCTAGCACTTTGAAAAATAAATAAAGCTACATGCTTCACTAATTTTATCTAAATAAATGAATTATATTCATCTGCTCAGGCTGACAGACTATCAGGCTGGGTGGCTTAAGCAACAGATTTATTTTTTCTCAGTTCTACAGGGTATCCATGCAAGATCAAGGTGCCAGTGAGGGTCTGTGTGTGGCGAGGCCACCTTTTCACTGTCCTGACGTGGCCTTTCTTTTGTGCTTGCAGGTAGAAAGAGAGATAGGCACACCTGGGGGGAGAGTGGCCTTCCATCATGTCTCTTCCTCTTCTTGTAAGGACTCGGCCCCAGCAGGTTAGGACCCACCCTTTTGACCACGTTCAACCTAAATTACCTCCGGAAAGGCCCTGTCCCCTAACGCAGGCACATTGGGTTTACGGCTTCCGTGTTTGAATTGGCAGGGGTGTAGTTCAGTTTATAGCATGAACCAAAGATTTAATATAACAATCGAGGGGCTGGGGCTGGGGCTCAGTGGCAGAGCGCTTGCCTGGCACAGATGAGGCACTGGGTTTGATCCTCAGCACCACATAAAATAAACAAACGAAGACATGCTGTCCATCCACAACCACAAAAAAAAAAATTTTAAACATAGTGAATAAATGGAACCACAGAACTAGGAAGTAGGAGTGAGGTTTCTACGACACGACTTTGAGAACGCCTTCGTAGTCATGCCGTGAAATCCACAGTTCACATAGTGATCCGCTGTCCTCCAGCAGTGTGGACCGTCCACACTGCGTTTGCTGAAGCACCAGGGAGCACGGGGGTCTTGCTCCTGGATCCAGAGCTCCGGCCCCCTCTGCTCTCAGGCGCGCCTTTCTTCTCCTCTGGCTCTTCTCTAGGAGTGGCTGGCAGAGCCACTGTGCCGTGCATTCCTCTGAGACAGCAGGTCTGTTTTCTGTGGCTTGTTTCCCCCAGATGATAAAACTCACAGGGTTGAGCCGATGAAGCCAAACCAGAAGCTTCTAAAGTAAAGACTGTCGTTAAAACGGAAGAGGGAGGCTCGAGCGTCATGTGCCGGGTGGAAAGCTGAGAGCAGCCAGAGCAGCTGCTCCCGCTCCCGGGCCGCTCCGGCCGGCTGAGGTGTGGAGGTCCAGGGTGAGAGGCGATTAAGAGACGGGAGATGGAGAGCTGCCTTCTGAAAGGAGAGGCCGACCACCACAAGCCCCTGACCGGCGGGCTCTCATCCTGGCAGTGGCCGCGGCGTCCCTGGGTCTCGCCTGGGCCCCGCAGGGAGGGACCCAGTGGAGGCTTTGCCGGTTCTTCACCCCATCGCCTCCCCAGGAGCCTTCCTCCTCTCGGCTGACCTGCAGAAGGTAGCTGTGCTTTCTTACAGTCAGATTTAGAAAGAAGCCCAGGCAGAGGTGTCAGGGGAGGTGCTAGGGGCGGGGACAGATCAGAGGAGCACGGCCTTTGGATCAAGCCAAAGTGGAGGGCAGGACGGGCCCAGGAGGGAGGAAGGCGCCCCAGGGAGGAACAGGCCCTTCCAGACACAGGCCTGCTTCGCAGGGGGGCTGTGGCGTGGCGTGGCCCCAGGAGCGGAGAGAAACCGCCTCACTCCTGGACATCCTGTCCATCCTTCCAGGAAGCAGCCAGACACGAGGGAATTGGAGCCCCCGCCCACACGGCACCCTCCACCACCTCACTTGGCTGCACACCAGTGTGTCCTGCCCAGGTGTGCATCCTGGGCAGGTGTGTGTCCTGCCCAGGTGTGTGTCCTACCCAGGTGTATGTCCTAGACAGGTGTGTATCCTGCCCAGGTATACATCCTAGACAGGTGTGCGTCCTGGACAGGTATACATCCTAGACAGGTGTGCGTCCTGGACAGGTATGTGTCCTACCCAGGTATACGTCCTGGACAGGTGTGTGTCCTGCCCAGGTATGTATCCTACCCAGGTATACATCCTAGACAGGTGTGTGTCCTGCCCAGGTGTGCATCCTAGACAGGTGTGCATCCTGCCCAGGTGTGCATCCTAGACAGGTGTGTGTCCTGCCCAGGTATGTGTCCTAGACAGGTGTGCATCCTGCCCAGGAGGACAGGGCCAGTTAACGCCTGGTGCTGCCTAGCCAGGACCTTGCTGCTGAACTCATATCACTGCTCCTCCCTCACTGCCTTCCTGGAACCCCTCTGCACTGAGGGCCGTACGAGGGGGGTCTTGCTGTGTTCCTTGGTCACCTCCATAGTTCCCATCCCCATACAGATTGCTCTTTTGGTAAACTTACAAAATGACTGATTTGTCACCTTCTTTGTAGAGAGTTGGAAAATACCAAAACTGAGATGATCAGTCAGATGAGACCTCTACCAAACTGTTAGAAGGATTTGGCTAAGTCAAGGTCCAGCGAGGATGTGGCATCACACACAGACGGCTTGGTGAGGGCTCGGCTGCCCTGGGCTGGGTCGGCGTGGGGACACCTCTGACAGGCCAGCTTGGAGATGCTAGCCATCTCCTGTGCCTTAAATCCACCTCCCAGTGTGCAGTCACCTAGGATATGGGGGAGCCTTTATGGCAATGGTTGTGACTGACCCACTGTCAACTACACAACCCTACGATTCAGAGGGGCTCCCTGTTGTGTTGTTCTTTTATTCACGCACGAATCCCACCATCCTGCAGGCATAAGCTCACCCCTTCAGCCAAATGCTGTGTGTGGCGTAGGCCTGGCTGGGTGGGCAGAAGCCCCTCCTCATAAGGCTTCTAACAGTGACTGGGAATCACCAACAGGGTGGATCCACTGGAAGCCATAATCCGGTAGTATCTGGAGACTGCCCTTAGGGGTCTGCAGGAGGACTTACGAATACCAGTTCTCTTTTAAAAAGAGAGAGATTCCTTAGGAACCGGCATTCGTCTCAAATACTTCCCAGTGTGAGAAGAGGAAGAGAAGGGGCTGGGGCTCCGTGGGGGAGCACGTGCCCGGCACGTGAGAGGCACTGGGTTCCATCCTCAGCACCACAGATAGATAAAATAAAGGTCCACTGACAACTATATATATTTTAAAAAGGAAGAAGAGGGCTGGGGATATAGCTCAGTTGGTAGAGTGCTTGCCTTGCAAGCACAAGGCCCTGGGTTCAATCCCCAGCACCGTTAAAAAAAAAGGAAGAAGAAAAGTCTCAAACTCACCCTGCGGGGTTTGCTCAGAGTCAGGCGAGGCCCACACTCTACTCTCCTGAGAATCCCGTGGGGCTGCAGGATTCTGATGGAGAGGCACCAACTTTTACCTTGTAGAAGACACCAGTGCTCAGAGCTGGCTGCAACTCAGCTGTGCCCTTAATGAGGGTCCCGCTTTGTTTTCTGGGAGTAGAGGGAGGAACAGGCAAAGCCAACACAGATGCTTCTAGTTGATTCCAAGTACTATTGTTCAGTAGACCCAGCCTGCTGAGAAATAGGTGTGGGTCTCTCTACTTTAGATGCAAAGTGCAGAGGTCGTCACAGTAAGAGTAGTAATTATGTCATCTGTCCTGTCAGGGGATGTGACTATAGTAATTGCAACATTCTCTCCCATCCCTGAAGCTTGTAATTATAGTGCAACTAACAGGATTATGTGCTAAACTTGGGCTGTTTAATCACCTCCTTTACTCTGAAATGGATGGTAAATTCCACAGTTGTTCCCAGACTGCTGATTCTGTTCAACGCCTGCTGTCCTGTGGCTTTGTGTGTGCGTGTGCTAGGGCTGGAACCCGGGGCCTCACGCTCCCTAGTCAGGTGCGCCGCCCCAGAGCAGAGCCCGACCCTCGCTGTGGCTCTAACAGGCGGGAGGCAGAGATGCTGGGCGCCTCACCACGCCGAGCTGAGACGCTGACTGGGGCTGGGGAGTGAACAGGGAGCTGTAATTTTCTACCAGAATGAAATTCTGCCTTCAAAAGCAAATTGTCTCTTTTACGTTTCAAAGACGGCAGGTGTTTTATGGAATCAGGCGAGGTCCCTCACGCTTATTTATAAGAAGGAACCTACAGCCAGAGAAATCACTCGGGCCTAAGGAGAGGCGTAGGCTGATGAATGCCCGGGTGTTCCGCTGAGGGTCAGGATGCCACCTTCCGCGTGTGAGGCATGATGACAGTCACTGCCAGTCACCGTTCAGTAAACGCCCGGGGTTATCTGAGATCCTGTGGGTATAGGGGAATAAAGGACTTTGGACACCGAGCACCTAGTTAAGGGAAGCTCCCTGGGGTATTTCTTGTAAGATGACTTAACACTCCGTTGGACGCAGCTGCGCCTGAGAAGAATGTCCTTAGTGGCATAATTGTTGTAGTCCATTTTCTGTAGCCGTGGCAGAACCCCACAGGCTGGGTAATTTATAAGAAAAGAAATGGGATTCTCACAGTCCTGGAGGCTGGGAGGTCCAAGAACACAACACCAGCATCTGGCAAGGACCTCAAAGCTGTGACATAACCAGGCGGGAGGGCAGGCGGTCATGGAGAGAAAACTCGGCCACATTCCCTCTTATCAGGAGCCCGAGACAACGGAGGGTTCCTGCAGTCGGCCTCGCTCTGCTTACGAGGGTGGAGCCCGGCAGCCTCCGCTCAGAGGTCCCACTGGCCAGCACCTTACGAGGCAGTCCCCTCTCCTGAGTGTGCAGGGACGTGCAGACCGTGGCAGTGGGGGTCCAGAGACTCAGGGCGCGCCCGAGAACCCACCCGGGCCACGGAGTGTGGAGCCGAGCGCTCTGACCTGGCTGTACCCCAGCTCCGGTAGCATCCGTGCCTGCCGTTCCTGCGGTTCCTGCGGTTCAGGCTCAGGCAGGGCTTGGCATCCAGAGGCTGCGGTGATCTGGAAGCAGCAGGAGGCAGGCAATCCAAGAACAGCCCGTCTTCTTGGACGGCATCAAGCACAGCATCACCTTTGGGAGGTGGCAGGAAACCCCCGGGGTGACCTGCTTAGGACTGGCACGACAGCCACTGCGGGGTTGTTGGGCTGTGAGGGAAGAAGGCTCACTGGAGTGGGAGGGACCGAGCGCCCAGCTGGAGCGGCCCCCATGCCCCAGGCTCCTTGGAGGCCCCTCCGCCACAGCGTGGCCTGATGTGATGTGGAGCTTCCCGCACAGCAGCCCGGAGGCGACCCCCCCGGTCACCCTCAGAGACCTAGACTAGGCTAATCCACTGCATCTGACCAGTAGACTGACCAAGGACAGATGGCTGTGCAGGCGGCTATCACACGGTCAGGCCTCGGTCCCTCCACAGCCGGGACAGTCCACTCCTCCTGATGGTTATGGCGACGTCATTATTTCTGAGTCTTCTCACTGAGGCCCGGAATCTCACTTTGTTCTTTCCCTACATCCTCCCCATTAGTTACGAGGTGGAGACTCAGCAAATGCTTCCTCCATGACATAATGAGGTTTACAGAGAATTCAGAATCAACTGGAGTGCAGCCAAAGAATGAAATAGGTGGAAACTGAAAACGGAGAGCCAGAGGAGGTTCTTAAAGGAAGCACCTGAGACCCAGCCATTCCCAGGAGCCACAGGGCGGCTCCCACCGCACAGCCCTGCCTGTGCCGGTGCAGGGGCGGTGGGGTGGGATCCATGGCATGAACCCAGCAGTGTCTGCACCTGCAGCCTGGCATGGGAGGAGGGAGTCATGCCCGGAGCAACCGGGTCCCGCGGGCTGGGCTCAGCCTTAGGTACCCACCCCCACACTCACGGGTCCCCTGCAGGCTTGGCCCTCCCCAGGCCTCTACGCCCTTGGGAAATTCCTACAAGGCTGTCCTGTCATCCACTGCAAATTTCAAACACTCCTATCGAACTCGACATGCATTTATTTAGGATCTAAAATACTGGCCGTGGTGCTACTACAGGTAGAATCAGACACCATCCACGTAAAAGCAGGCTTAGAGATTCCTAACACTCCCAGTTGTTACTGAGAAAAGCAAAGCTCAGAGAGTTTGAGTTCTTTGCCCAAGGTCACACAGCTAGCTTAGGGGTGGGGATGCAATGAGAAGCCCAGTGTTCATTGGTGCCCCTTCTCTCTTCCACACTCCTAACAAATGTAGGCTCTGTCAGGAGTTAGGTTGACTCTTATATTCTACTCTTACCTGATTGATCTGGGGGGGGGGGGGGCTTTCTGGAACTAGCAGGATTCCAGCCACTGCTTCGGTGCTGTGTCTGGCTGGACGCGAGACGTTGGAGGATGAGCCAGCTCCGGTGGGGACGCAGGCGGCTTTCCTGGCCGGAGGCTCTGGAGCCCTTTCTCACTCATCTGTCGTGTGCCCATCATTTGGGCTTGTTTGTTTGTTTGTAATTTCCATAATCTAACAGTGCTGGGGTCTCGAACCCTGGTCTCCAGCATGGGAGGCAGGCTCTCTACGTGATGGGCTATATCGCCAACACATGTGCCCATCATTCTAGAGAAGACTAGGGTGGACTGAAAGGCGGGCGCGAGGGTGAAGTGGCTGCTGCACACCCTGAGCCTTTCGTGGGCACTGTCAAGAAGCCTGGTGGGCAGCTGAGTTAATGCACAGGCCATCCACCTGCCGAGCACCTGAGGGGCGGTGAGCGGAAGGAACGGGAACGGGTCACTCGGCTCCCGCCAGCCAGCGCTCCTCTCTGCACTCCCGCGATGACCGCGGGTGGATTAAGATAAGTCTGGAAGGGCAAGGGCTGCGGCTCAGGGGGGCTCACTCTGCAGGGGAGTGGCCTCCCTAGGTAAAAAGGCACATTCTTGTAAAACAGCAGGACAGGAGGCCTGTCTTGGGAGCAGCGTCTCCTGGTCTGGTCCTGAGAGCAGACTGCAGGAGAACAGCTGGCCAGGCAGCCTTCCGTCTTACTCTTCCAGGGAGGGAGTGGCAGAGTCATTGCTGGCCACTGGCTGGACCCTGGACTCCTCCTCCAACTAGGAGTGCCAGCACTTCAGCCCTCTCCAGACGCATCCCACGTAGCATCTCCAGGGCAACATCTTCCCAACCTGTCCTGGGTTTGTACCATCCCCCTGCAGCCTGTCCCGGGGCTGTCCACCCCCAACACAGGCCTCCGCCCCGGACCACCCGGAGCAGGCCTTTAACCAAGCTCCTGTGCTGTGTCCCCGCAGGTCTCCCAGGCAGCCGCGGACCTCCTGGCCTACTGTGAAGCCCACGTGCGGGAAGACCCCCTCATCATCCCGGTGCCCGCGTCGGAGAACCCCTTCCGGGAGAAGAAGTTCTTCTGCACCATCCTTTAGCCCTAGTGATGAGCGTCCCTCCTCTGTCCTCAGAGCCCGTGGAGACCACGCATGCTCAGCCCCGGGGAGCGCCTGCCCCCACCCCCGCCCAGCCCTCCGAGGCCGGCTCGCCTCGGTTTTTCATGTTTTCTTCCTGACATTCCATTTCTTTTTATTTGTTTTCTTTCATTTTTACGTTATTTTCATTAGTGGCAAAGAGAAATAGACATTTTTATAGCCAATAACAAATGTGCCGTGTAAACGTAAGATGGATTTAAGGGTTTACGGTTTTTAAACATCAATTCCCAAGTTTAAATACACGTAGTAATGAATTTATCGGACAATTTATTGAAATGAAGAAGGGAGCCCAAGTAGTCCCCACTTCCGGTAACTCAGCATCAGCCGAGGACATTTCCACCCACGCAATGCTCCCCGATGCCCGGGCACAGCAGCGCTGGGGTCCCCGCGCCTGTGCCCGCGGGCCCTGCAACTTCCCGGCCCTGCGTCTCAGGCGGCGCAGCCCAGCCCCTGCTGGATGGCCCTTGCCTCCCGTCGCTTCTCAGCGACCTCTGTGCGGTGGTCCTCTTCCAAAGGTAGCCGTGGGGTAGCCACTGGCCGCCTGAACACTGTCGGTGCTCCAGGCAGACCCGCGGGCCTCCACCGCACCTCTCCCTGCTGCCTCCTGCTCTGGCTCCAGCCATCCACAGGGCCCTGGCGGGGTACAGCACGGCTCCAAAGCGGGCTCAGCAGGGCGACCCAGCCCCCAGGCAGCAGAGTGGCACCCTCATGGTGGGCTGCCCGCTGATCTAATCTTGGCTCTTGAATCCTCCAACCTTGAGGACCGCGAGTGTAGGTCTGCCTTGGAGGGAGGAGGGCAGGCGTGGGAGACATGCGCTCTGCCCGGGCCAGAGTGACACACCATGACGGGAAAACTGGACTCGGTGCAGGCGTTCAGCCGGGCCCTCCCGGCCGCCCTGAGCTGCGACACCTTCCAGGTTCACCTGTTGCAGGTGGGCAGCTCCGTCAGCAGCACACTTCTCCTCCTCTCTGCAGCCTGCCCAGCCTGGATGGGGGCAGCTCATGGACGATGAGGCCTGACCGAAAGAGCCAGAGACAGCCCGAGTTAGCCGGGGCTCTCTGAGCAGGCTGCTGGCCCCTGATGGAGCGGGAGGAGGAGCCATGGGAGCCAGCGCTGTGGGTCTAGAATCCTGTCCTCCCTGCCTGGCTGCGGCAGGGCCTCCCTGTGTGCTGTGGGCAAGCCTGGGGTGCCCAGCTGTTTCAACCTGCAAGTGGGGGGCGGTGGATTTCCTGCCTGTCTGGAAGGAAATTGAGGAAAGCTTGGATTATGCTTAAAACACATACACATACTAAACGCCAAGGCGCAATGTAGAGACCAATGTGGGACTTCCAAGATCCCCCAGCTCAGATGGATGAAGAGTATAAAATTGCCTGCAAAGAGGCAAATATAATTTTCAGATCAACTAATGACTTGCTCCCCTGGTGTATGGTTTTAGCACACTGTCATCCCTTAGTTTCCATAGGCTCACTGATGGCACCAGGGTTGTCAGGAGGCCATCTGCTCAGACTGCAGAATTGTACACTGAAGGCGGTGATGAACCTTCCGTCCTTCTGCAGTTGGGGCTGTGACCAGGACCTCTTTATTCTGTGGTCCATGTCAGCGTCATTAGCCTGATAAAGCAAAACACAATCCATAAAAGCACAACAGAGAAGCCAAGAAAGTGGGTCGGCACAGATAATGGCAAAACCAGGTCAAGAGTAAAATGTGCTTTGCATCTTCCACCAGACTCTCCCCCCATTTGTTTTGCTGTCCGTCCCTCTGCGCTCCATCTTCCTTTTCTCTCTCCTCTGCCCTTTTCCAGTTCTCTGACAGTCCCCTGCCAGAGGCCTTTCTGTTCTTTCACACCCCACTTCCAGACCTCCGGCAGTTTCTGCAGGCCACCCCTGCAGGTGTTCCTGCGCTCCCCTCACCTGGGGACTGTGAGCTGCCCATCTCCATCATCAGTGAAGATGAATGACAGAAGCTGCCGCCATGTGGACTGCAGCTGTGTCGGGCGGTTGCCATGTCATATTTTCAGCTTCCTGTAGGGGGTGTCGCCCCTTTCATATGAATTTAGTGGGATGTGGTACCCAGTTCCCACGACGGAAGCTGGAGTGGGTGGGTGTTCCCTGTCTCTCAGGTGCCCCCTCTCCTACTCTGTACTAGTCAGGGGATGGTCAGTGACCCAGGCAGTTTACCTGGACCCCACAGCTTGGTGCTGTGACCCTGGAGCAGATGACACAGAAATGGAGCCATGCCAAGAATCATCTCATGGAAGCTGCAGTGGTCCTGGGATGGCAAAAGCCCAGCAAGAGAAGGGTGTAGGGTTGCCAGACTGCAGGGTGCATGTCCACTGGGACAGCAGGGTCCTGGGCCTCACTGATCTGCCTTGTCCGTCTTCTATGTCCCTTCTAGCTCCTGTTAATTCTTTGAGCCTCCAAGCTCCATTCAGTAAATTCTTCATTCTTCCATGAAATAGCCCGAGTTGGATGGAAATACCATGTTACCTAATAATTCCTAGGTATAGTCCCACAAGAAATGTGTACATAAATTCATTAAAAGAAACCTAGAATGTTCCTGGAAGCACTGTTCATAAAAACCCCAAATGGGAAAGCACCCAAATGCCATGTTGATTGGATAAACATGGTCTGCTGCTCCAACCCAAAGCCTAGAGGTGAGCCAGGTAAGATGATTACCCACCATCGATCCCATTTTTATGAAGCATGAAACCTGGCAATCCAAGTTGCAAGGAGAGATAGGAGGCCCTGCTACTCCAGAGTCACTACCAAGGGAAGAGTCACCAAGGGAACAGAAACCAGGGGCAGGAGGGAGCTTCCAGGATGCTCTGATTCTGGATCCGGCTGCCGTTCACCTGCGTGTGTTCTGTTTGTGAAAATTCTTCCAGCTGTAGACTTTGGATTTGGGTGCTTTTCTGTACGTATGTTACACTTCAATAAAAAGTTGGGTTTTGTGGCTACCAGTCATGACTCCTACGTTCTTTATTTTTTCTATTTTGGCAATTTTCTTGACTTCGGGCTCCTCCTCAGACATCATCAACATGACACTAGTAATAACTAACACCAATAGTGGGGCATTTTAAGAGCACGTTTGATAACACTTTGAATTGCAATCCACAGTCGCCTGGATGAAGAACAGGCTGTCAGCAACATGCAGGTGGCTCCCTGGCACAGATATGCCAACACCACGCTGTGGGCTTTGTGGGGACACTGAGGAACTCTTCGGGGACACCGGGGGATGGCCAAGATGACATCCTGTCAGCCTTCCTGCCTCTGACGTGAGTGAAGGGAGAGGATGGCCTACCAGGAGAGCTGTCCTTAGACATCTCCTCTGGGACAAGAGCTCAGGGGCGCCACGGGGATCCACAGCAACACGTCCAGGTGGGTACGGGGGGCGGGAACACTGCCTGACACGGTGTCCTTCTGACACGGCTCCCTGGCTGCCGAGCCATGCAGCCAGCCTGGAGGGGTGGCCAGGTGGGTTGGACCCCACCATGCAGGGTGGAGGTCCTGAGGCACTAGAAGCCTGGACGCTCACCTGTCACCCTTCAGGAACCAGACCTGGCACAATGCGGTCACCTGAGCAGAAGCCCACTCCATGCAGCGCTGCAGGCCGGGAGCCGAGAGCCCTTGCCAGGGGAGCCCTGCC
Source organism: Sciurus carolinensis (assembly GCF_902686445.1). Classification (NCBI taxonomy): domain Eukaryota; kingdom Metazoa; phylum Chordata; class Mammalia; order Rodentia; family Sciuridae; genus Sciurus; species Sciurus carolinensis. The sequence continues at coordinate 3,629,378 of NC_062224.1, read as the reverse complement.
ATCCCCTTGGCGGCTCTGCTGTATTGAACCCCAGGGTGATCACCAGAGCGTCATGCTGCCCCCACCACAAGTCCAAGGGCTGCCTTTGATCCTGAGCTCCAGCCCCCGCAGAGCTCAACAAGGAGTCAGGAATTGTCAGCAGGCCCCCGAGGGAGCCGCGGAGGACAGCAAACCAAAGGTCAGAAGGGATGCTGTTCTGGTGGCTGGCCGGCTTGAGACGAAACAGTAATGACATGGGCTGGGGTGTGGCTCAGTGGTGAGCGCTTGCCTGGCATGTGTGAGGCCCTGGGTTCCATCCTCAGCACCGCATGCAAATAAATAAATAAGTAAAATAAAGGTTCATCGACCACTAAAAAAATATTTTTAAAAAGATAATGATGACAACAACTCGGGTTTTGGCCTGAGAACCTGGGCTTCGGCAGCAGGCCCACGGGACTTCCGCTTCCTCAGCTCTCCCGTGGAGAGAAGACTCCTGTCGTGGGGGTGGTTATGTGGCACCAGGATGGTGCCCCTACCCACCCCGACCCCCAGGTGCCAGCCCCAGACGGCCCTCGTGCTGGAGATGAGCTGGGAACTCTGTGGGCTTTCAGCTTCTGCAGATGAACCCGGACACCTCCCGCTGGTCGTCCCCTGAGGTCCCACGTGGGGTCTCATCTCCGCCCACCCTCAGTTCTGCTTCGGCCGTGCAGCTCTGCCGGTCTGTGGAGCTCTGCGCTGCAGTGTGGATGGATCCTGCGGCACAGGTGTGCTCTGCCTCTGCTTTCTCCCCGTGTCACTGTCCCGTCCCCACGAAGCCCTGTGTTCCTCACAGTGCCACCACAAGAGCGCCTCCCTCGCCACGTTCCCTGGGCAGCACCTCGGCCTCGGCTGCAGCCACGGCCTCTCCTGGCCAGGTCTCCCTATTTCATAGATCTCAACCCAAGTGTCACGGAGGCGCCAGCCTTCCATGGCCTCTCTGACCGGCCGATCTGTTTCTAGGCTCTTCTAGAGCCGGCACCTGAGATTCTCCTGTATGGTCCTCGACCCGAGGCGTGTGAGGAATCACCCAGCTGACACCTACCTGTCTCTCCCCGATGCTGGGATGCCAGGAGGGCAGGGGCCCTGGTGTCACCACGGCACCCCAGCACCCAGCCTGTCACCTGACCCGCGAAAGGTGCTTGCTGCTTGTTATCTGAAAAGGCGCGTGGAAGACGCTGCCTGTCCAGGGGCGCAGTCCAGGCGAAGTCGCTTGCCCAACATCAGAGCGCCCCTGAAGCCTGGACTTGAGTTTAGATGGGTCCACCTGACACCACGCCGCCCTGCCCTGTCACGCTGAGGGGCCTGTGACCCGGGAGGCCCTCAGCTGCCGGGGTGTGAGAGCATGGCGGCTCTGCAAGCTCCTTACGCGTTCCTGCCACCTGAAAGCCCGCGCGCTCCAGGGGCGCCTGCAGGCAGCCGAGCACGGGCGGGCTTGTGGTAACGAGGCCGGGCAGCCTGAAGAGGAGGGAGCGTCGCGTGCAGCACAAAGGCCACGTTGCTCAGCTAGCTCACGCCCGACGCCCAACGCCATCACCTGGAGTGGGGGGCACTGGGGCGCTCCTGAGGCCAGGTGAGTGCACGGTGCTCACTCTCTGACTTCTCTCCAGCTCTTTCGGTAAAAAGCTTCTCTTGCACTTGGAGCCGTTTACACGTTTTATTGTTTGTTCTTTTTTCCCCTTAAGTTAAATGAGACTTGACTCAGCTCAGTTTTGAGTACACGCCAATGCGCGGGGCAGAAGAGAGGATCCAGTGCCCTCTTCAGCACCTGCCTCCTCAGGGCTGGGTGGTCGCTCTGTCTCAGCCCTTGCTGGTGTCCCACATCTGGAGTGCAGGTCCACACGTGCGCCCTGCTTTGGTTAAGATTCCACGGGAGAAGGAAACATGAGGGACAGGAGTGCAGGAGCCCGACTGCTCGAGCGAGGCTCAGGCTGGGGAACCGGCTCTGTCGCTGCTTCGTGTCCTCGTGTGGTCACCGGAGGACAACAGCTCTGTCACAGGGCTCCTGAGGATTCAGCAAGATAACCCAGGCAGGGAGCACTGGCTCAGCAGAAGGGCACTCACTAGATTCACTGTGGACACAAGACCTCACAGGCAAAGAATTTGAAAGAAGACTGCGGCGAACCAAAGATGGCCCGGAGGGAGGCCAGAAGCAAAGCCCGCCAGCCAGCACAGGCCCCCATCCCCCGCTGGCACCGGGACGCACCACGGTTCCCGGCTTTTTAATGCATGGATATAGCCTAGCGTGCCCACGCTCCAGGGACTGCCCTGTGGAGACGGGACCTCGAGACCTACAGGGAAGACAGGACCTCAGCACAGTCAGCTGCAGGAGGACGGCCAGGCCCGTAGGGAAAAGTGCGTGAACTTCAGATTTGCTATTTGAAGGGGTGCTGATCACAGGTGTTTGAGAGTCAGTGTTTGTCTGAGCCTATGAGGGGACCGGGGCATTCACCCAAGGAGCGACCCCTGCGATCTCTGGTGCCTGGCACGTTTTTTTTTTCACAATGCTGGGGATTGAACCCAGGGCCTCCTGTATGCTAGGGAAACCCTCTACCACTAAGCTATACCCCCCACCCTTCTTTACCTTTTTGGTTTTTGGGGACAGGATCGATCTCATAAGTTTTCTAAGTTGACCTCGAGCTTGTGATCCTCCTGCCTCAGCCTCCCGAGTTGCTGGGATTACAGGTGTGTGCCACTGTGCTGGGCTCTGGTGGCTGGAACTTTGCTGTTTCCAGTATGAGCCAGGAGTGCCGTCCTGCTGTGGCGAGCTGGCTTTTCCATCTGTTATGGTATGGGTTTTATTCTGACAACTTTTCAATGAATACACACCACATCCAGAAGCCAAAGGCTGTGGCTCGGTGGTAGCGCACTGGCCTAGCACGTGTGAGGCGCTGGGTTGGATTCTCAGCACGGCATAAAAATAAGTCAAATAAAGGTATTGTGTCCATCTACAACTAAAAAAATAAAAAATACATTTAGAAAAGAAGTCAAAGACTGAGCCCCGTCTCTGCAGGGTCAGACCACGTGGGGACTAGAAGAGCAGGCCAAGGAGGCATGGCCACTGTGGCCTGGGCTGAGCTGAGGGATGTCCAGCAGCTGCCCAGCGCCGGGCTGGGGAGGGCGGCTTTGGGCAGCCCTCAGGGGTCAGCCAGGGCCGGCTTCTCAAACGCGTTACCAGAGAGGCACTGACTTCCCCCAGACAGACGTGGGAGCGGGGCTGCAGCCCAGGGGTTCTGGGGTCTTCTTGCTGTGTGGACAGAGAAGCAGGCCCTCGCAGGGCCTCCCGGGCATTGACCCCATGACCCTGAGCACCTCCCACAGGCCCCGCCCCTCAGCACCAGCACAGGAGGGTCGGGTGGCAGTGGGAATCTGGGGACTCAGGTCAGTCCCTCACCAGCAGCCGTCACGCTCTAAGCCGGCCGCGGTCCCTCACAGCGTCCCTCTGGACACAGCCTTGCGCTGGGGGCAGCACAGTGGCCAGGTGTGCACTCAGCACGCAGGAAGCCCTGGGGTTGGACAAAACAAGGAGAGGAAAACATGGCCTTCGAAGACATGGCCGGCTCAAAATGAGGCCGATGGTGAGTCAGCACAGGATCTGACTTGCGTCCTCATGTGAAGGGAGCCTCCGGGCACAGACCACAGAGGCCAGGGAGAGGCCTCAGATAACCTGCCCTGCTGGCGCCTTGGTGGCGGACGCCCAGCCTCCAGGACTGTCAGGAAATAACTTGTTTCAGCCGCACTGTGGAGAGCAGGGTGGTATCTGTGCTGCTAACTGTCTCAAGGACAAACAGGACTGCTGGGCCCCTGTGCTCACCAAGGTTGTTAAGAGATATTTGTCCGAGGAATGTGCAGTTGCCTGGAGACCTTATCCGTCAAGGACGGGAGCGGGGCTTAGCCCCGACTCATCTCCTGCATAGTTCACCCCTTCCCTCCTCCCTTCTTCCACCAGGACCGTTCAGTTCTGGCGGGACCCAATGAGAATCAAATAGGTTGGCAGGACCCAACCAGAGGAGGACTAATGTTTAGTTGTTCAAATGTTAACCAATTAAAAGAACACTGTAAAACTGCTTGCCTTTCATTACAAAAACCCTGCTAACGAGGGCTCGGGGCCTCTCTTAGCGTCACTGGTTAAGGACGCAGAGGACCAGGCTCGAGCTTGCTAATAAATGACTCTTTGCTGCTTGCATTGATCGTGGTCTCTGGTGGTCCTCGTGGGGTCTCGAGCCTTTGGGCACAACAGCACCGCCTGCGGGATCCTCATGGCCGCCCCTGCACATCGGCACAGCCCTGGCGTCCTCACCAGGACTTCCCGCTGCTTCACAGGCAGCAGCTTACAAATCCTGGTGGCCGCCCCACACGAGGAGTAGAGGGTGGCAAGACCAGGCCCAAGGCAACCCCGGGAGTCTCCCAAGCACTCGAGGAGCCCAGGCAGGGTGGGCGCCCAGGAGGCCCCGGCCAGAGCGCAAACTCCTAACCACCTTGCTGGGCTGCCCCCGGGAGAAGGCAGGGAAGTGGTCGGTGTCAGGTTCAAAAGGTGATGGGGGCAACCGAACAGGAGGCAGAGGCGTCAGGGCACCTGGCAGACGGGCTGCCATCCCAGGGCAGGAGACACGGAAATGGGGAGCACAGATGCAGGCCTGGGACTGTCCCTCTGCGTGTTCTGAAGAGGAGGGCCCGGCTTCCCGTCTCCAGGATCCAGTCACCCCCACCTCAGAGTCGGTGACGCCTTTGTGACCAACTGTGTATTAATGGCATCTTCAGTGCAGGCAAGGGGGTGCACATCTGCAATCCCAGCCACCCGGGAGGCTGAGGCAGGAGGATCTCCAGTTTGAAGCCAGCCTCAGCAACTTGGTGAGGCCCTGTATCAAAATAAATAAATAAAGGACTGACGATGTAGCTCAGTGGTAGAGCACCCCTGAGTTCAATCCCAACCCCCCAAATACCTTTACCCCCTAATGTTCATATGCTGATAAAGTTACTTGAAGCTATGTCTAATTCACTAATTGCGCGTGTGTTTTGGTAGAAAATAAAGTCCCCACATCTATGGATAGTAAGTGGACCCATTTAAGAGTATAATCAAATAGGAGGATCTCAAGTTCAAGGTCAGCTTAGGCAGCTTAACAAGACCCTGTCCCAGATATTAAAAAAAAATAAAAAATAAAAAGAACTGCAGATGTAACTCAGTGGTAGAGTGTCCCAGGGTTCAATCCTGGTACTGATAAATAAATAGGTCTGGGCATGCAATTCAGTGGTAAAGCATACTGGGTTCAATCTCTAGTACTGAAAAAAGAAGCCTATTAATCTTAAGCTTTCCCAGCATATTTATATTTAGATATAAGTGATTAATTCATTTGTGATCACACTGAGTCAGATATTTATAATGTATATTATATTTTTAGCATCCAGATAACAGCAATATATTACCAAGAATTTATTTGCTCACCAAAGTCTTTATTGGCTTGCATATAATTAAAGCTATTTTTTGGCACATGTATTACGTCAATACAACTATTTACATTTTTTAGAACATATTTGTTTACTGAACCAGCAAAGGGTGTAATAAACTATCTTTATAGTCTTAGCCTTAATTGGAAGAAGAAAAATAGAAATTTCAACAAAGAAATTCTCTCTAAACACCCAGCCAAATGAAACATGTACAACCAAGGTAATCAGTAAACCAAGCACTATGGGGCACAGCTTAGTGGTAGAGGGTTTCCCTAGCATGAAGGAGGCCCCGGGTTCAATCCCCAGCCTCAGCAACTTAGCAAGACACTGTCTCAAAATAAAAAAGAAAGAATGGAACGTGGCTCAGAGGTAGAGCACCTCTGGCTTCAACCGGCAGTGTTCCACGTAGACACAGAAAGGTAATTCGTGCGAGATTTAGGAGAACTCTGACTTTATAACACACATGTCCTCAGTGACTGTCTCATAAACACCACGAGGCCACTCGTTTCCTATCAATCACAAACTGGTTGTTTTAAGATCCTAGTCTTAAGTGATCTTTTAAGATCTGATGAGCAGCACGTGAAGCAAGAAGCCACTGGACCCCACAAGAGGGAGAGACGTGCCAAGGGTGGCACAGGCTCCCTGGTCCTCACCACGCGTGTGACACCCACACGGTTCATGTGGCTCTCTCAGGCTCCACCGGCAGGTGTGCACGACTCTTGCTCCCAGCTGACGGATGAGGATACCACACCGCAATGCTCTGGTCCATAGTGGTGGGCAGTGTGGAGGAGGGGCCGGCGCCGACCCACAGCATCTCACGGTTGGCTTGGTGCAGAGACTCCCTCCAGGGCCAATCTCAAGCTACCCAGGAGCACCGGCAGGCTTGGCAGTTCCTGCAAAGTCAACAGCCCACTGCGACTGGCCGATCACGTACCTGCTCCTGTTCCTAGGACCAGGATCAGTCGAGGCAGGAGTTAGGGTTTGAACTCAGGAACTCAGACCTCAGAACCACTGTTTACGGGAAGGATAATCTTCGCGGGGAAAAGAAGAAGAGGGGACACACACGGGCCCCCAGGGCTGCCCCTGAGTAACAGCAGCTGGCGCAGTTTGCTCTAGCGTTCAGCCGCCCTGCCTGCAGATTTCAGCACAAAGAAGGAAGACAGCGCCAGTCTGTGTTGTCTCAGAGGAAGAAACACTGACAAATTTGGCAGTTCTTAAATTCAAAACGATGTGATATCTCTTGTTTTTGTTTTTTAATAAAAACACTGTGTTCCAGAGATTCCTATGTGGTGGGGCAGGCAGCTGAGTATTTGGTGGAGTCCGATTCAAATTCCTTTAACCTCTGAGACATGGGGCTTAATCAGGGGCAGTGGTGCTGTGTGGACCACGCCAGGGAGGTCAGCCTTCTTCACTGGGCTTCATTCCTCTTCATTTCTGTCAGAAGCTGTATGGGCTTCATTTCCGGGAGTCAGAGGGCAGGATTGTCTAAACAGAGACCCGGGGTAGATTCAAGTCTCCTGAGACCTAAGGCTCAGCAACTTTAAGAAAAGGATCACCCCAATCAGAATGGCGATTATCAAGAATACAACCAACAACAGGTGTTGGCGAGGATGTGGGGGAAAAGGTACACTCATACATTGCTGGTGGGGCTGCAAATTAGTGTAGCCACTCTGGAAAGCAGTGTGGAGACTCCTTAGAAAACTTGGAATGGAATCACCATTTGACCCAGCTATCCCACTCCTCGGCCTATACCCAAAGGACTTAAAATCAGCATATTACAGAGATACAGCCCCATCAGTGTTCATAGCTGCTCAATTCACCATAGCCAGATTGTGGAACCAACCTAGATGTCCTTCAATTGATGAATGGATAAAGAAAATGTGGTATATATATACAATGGAATATTACTCAGCCATAAGGAATGATAAAATTATGGCATTTGCAGGCAAATGGATGAAACTGGAGAATATCATGCTAAGTGAGATAAGCCAATCTCAAAAAACCAAAGGAAGAATGATATCGCTAATAAGTGGATGATGACACATAATGGGGGGTGGGAGGGGTTAGTATTGGGGTTGGAGTTGGGTTTAGGGAGCAGGGCAAGAATGGAGGAAGGAAGGACTGTATAGAGGGAAAAGAGGGGTGGGAGGGGTGGGGGGAAGGGAAAAAATGGCAGAATGAATCAAACAACATCACCCTATGTAAATTTATGATTACACAAATGGTATGCCTTTACGCCATGTACAAACAGAGAAACAACATGTATCCCATTTGTTTACAATAAAAAAAAGCACAAAAAAAATAAAAAAAAAAAAAGAAAAGGAAAACCAGATTACCAAATCAGGTGCAAGGGCTTGGCATCGCCTCTGAGGCTTCAGCTTCCTTAACTTTGTGGGAAATGTGCCATTTCTGCTAAGACTTGGAAAATAAGTAGGAACGAGTCCAGCCACAGAGCTGGAGGGATGGAGGGCAGGCAGAAAGTCTGACTCGTGTAGGGACAGGAGAGTGATGGTTCCCAGCCTCCCAGGGGTCCGGGAGATGGTGCGGTCAGATGGAAGAGGGCAACACCTGAGCAGGTGAGCAGGTAGTGTGAGCAGGGGAGCAGGGCTCAGCAGAGACACAAAAGGAAGAGCCACAGGACTTTGAAACAGGGGAAGACAGGTGGTCAGAGCCGGTCCCCTGGGCACTGCAGCAAGCTGTCAAGGTTGCTGCATGCTGCTGCCAGCCTCTCCCTACTTGACCATGGGCCACAAAGAGAAATGCATTGTATATCACAACTCGGAACCTGCAGAGAGGTTCAGAATGCTCTCTGACCCTTACCACGCACAGGATCCCGTATTTTCTCTTCTGTTCTCTCGTTTGTTAAATGCTGGGCACAATGCACTACATTGCTTTCACATACACCAGTGGGTCCTGACCCGATGTTTAGAAGCTGCCTTTGCACAACATATGGTTATGGTGTCTTAATGCCTTTGAATTCTCCAGAAAAATAGGATGCACATAGGATGCACTAGTGGTCATTGGAGAGTTTGCCGGGGTGAGGGACAGGTCTCCACATCACCACAGCCTTATCAAGTTCCTCTGGATGTGTCTGCCCCTCCAACTGAGGTCCCCAGCCTCCGCCCTGGCAGGACCAGGCCCCTCTCCTCCTTGTCCGTCCCTCCCGGAGACAGATGCATCCCTTTCCATGTTCCCACTGACCAGCACAGCTGATGCCTTTCAGTACAACGTCCTGTCCACCTCTTACAACCTGCTGAGAACTAATGAATTTTTCCTGTTGTTCCAGTCGTCCGTGTCCCCTGCTCCACTGTGAGGGAGAACAGGGACTTCGGGTGCTCAACAAAGAACCAGTCAGTCCATGGATTCACTAACCAGTGAAGCGGACGATTCACCCATTTTCTACGTTAAGGAGAAAGGCTCACAGGGATCCAGCAGCAGGCAGGTTCCACTGGTGAGCAGAGAGCCCCCTGTCCCGTGCCAGCCTAGGTAGGCAGGACTCGCAGGTCAGTTCTTTCAGCACCCTGACGTGGCCCCAGGAGTCAGCGACGGGAAGAGCCGGCCTATCTCACCACTGCTGAGGGGCACACCATGGCGTTGTGGGTTCACTAGTTCAAACTGAGCCGAGCAAAAGGGCTTTCAGAGAGGACTAACCAAAGGGCCCAGGCCCAGTTCCACTTGACCCTTAAGGGCATCGGTGGCATCTCCTGGGTAAGATCATTTTCCTCGTTTGACTTAATCAACGCCTTGGGCCACTCCAAGCATGTTGGTCCTTTGTAAATGACATGCCGTATCTTGTGCCCGAATGGGAACAAGACAGCGAGAAGATTGTGAGGGGCCTTGTGGATGACTTCCACAAACGTTCTCAAAGACTCGACGATTACACAGGATGCTTAGCAATCCAAGCGCTAGAAATACGCAAAATTGTTCTAAGTGGTTGGTGTAGGCCAACACATGGAATCCATCTTAGACTTTTTGTAACGCGAGGTGTTTTAGCAGACTTGAGTTACATTTATGGGCTGAAATTATAAAGAGGAAATGCCCAGTTCCTGCAGAACACATAGCATCATACAGCTGTATGAAGGTGGGTTTGCGAGGAGAGAGAAAGACAACTCAGAAGAGTTACTCCTTTGCCATTGGCTGGGCTGGGGATAGAGCTCAGTGGTGTTTGCCCAGCACGTGTGAGGTCCTGGGTTCAATCCCAACACCGCAAAAAAATAAATAAATAAATAAAATCACTGGACATGGGTCACTCTGTCTTCTCTCAAAGTATTTCCATGTTGTGAAGCTCATCTCAGATGATTGCAGTGACCGAAAGGGGCTCGGTGAGCTGGAAGTAGCGACCTAACTGCTCTGAATTCGCGAAAGCCTCAGAACTGTTCCTGCGATGCTTTGTTCCCGCTCCAGCTCGCACTGTGGAAATTCATCACAGTGGAGATACCAGACCCAGGGATGTCACCTCCAGGCATGACTGGAAAGAAACCTGTGTGCACCGGCGGGGCCGTGCGGGTGAGTACTGAGAGACTGCTAGCAGGAGCTGAGACTCTTCAAAGGGGCAGCAGGCCCAGGGCCAGGACACAGACCCTGATGTGACAGGGGACCTGGGTTTGAATCCTGATTCCCCACGTGCCAGCGGTGTGACCTCACCTGGGTTAGTTAGCCTCTCCGTGTCAGCTTTCTCATTTATAAGATAAGGAGAGCAAGAATATCACCTGTCCCAGGTGTTCAACCCCAGCATTGCAAAGACCCAGCATTCTCCTCTCCTGTCCCCAAGAAAGAACTCGGAGGACTGGACAGAGACGTTTGGGGGCATCTTGCTGCACACTACTCGTTGGCAGCAGACGGGGAACCAATGGAGGGCCACACCGGGCCCACAGGCACGGGGACGTCGGGTGGGCTGCGAGTCCGCTGCCCGGGTGGAGTTTTCCAGAGGTTTCATGAGTATATTCTCTTACTTTACAACGAGGGTTGTGCTGCTCTGATCCTCACCTAAAGTTTGGAGACCGGGGAAGTGACCAGTGGCCCTCTCCATTTCCCTGGTTATCACATTCTTTAGAGTCCTTCTTGCCTGACTGCCGGGCAAGCTCTGCTAGGCCAGGGCCTAGGAAACTAGTGTTTACACCAACACAAGAATACGCGAAGGAGCATTTGTGAATCGCGTGGAACTGTGCCCAGCAGAAAGTACGGTGCTGCCCCCTTGGCCATCAGCGGGGAAGGTCTCACGTCAACTGCGGCACGTTCATCCAGTGGCACAGTCGCAGACTAAGGAGCAGCTGAAACAGACAAATCAGGTCTACGTATGTCAACCAAGTCTTGAAAATACACTGTTGAGTAAGAAGAAAAAGTTGTGAAACATGTTTGAGTGAATGGAAGATCTTTATTTTGATAGTTACACACTTTAACACACACACACACACACACACACAGGTTATAAGGTATAACAACAGACCAGAAAGTCTACCCCCAATTCCCTAAGGTGGACTTTCAGAGGCAGGGAAAGAAGGGAACGGAATTTGAAGGGGAACAGAAATGACTTCAGATGGATCCGCAGGGTTTTATTGAATTCGTCTTGACAACAGCGAAGTCCGCGTCTCCAGGAACGAGCTCCTCCGCCCCGTGAGGCCTGGGCCCGGGGAGCCCCACCCCAGTACAGCCGTGCACATCAGGCACCAGGTGCGGCTTTTGCTCCATTAGAGCCCAGGACCTGCCTGGGCGTCTGGCCCCAGAGGCACTTCATAACCATTGAAAAACAGGACATTTTAGTGAAATGTTTAACCGAACAGAATGTCAAGATGATAGAGTCCTAATGACTCAGAAAGGTAGGATGATCGGGCCGGGGAGGGAGCGTTGGATGAGCAAGTCACCAGGTGGGGTTCAAAGCGAGGGAGCCCAGCCTGCTGAGTGCGGGAGGGCAGAGGGAAGCCAGCCCACCTCAGCCCTGAGCCGAGTGCACACTCACCTCAAGGCTGTGTGAACAATGGAGGCGCGGGTACCCATCCCTCCTGAAGTCACCAGTTCAGCCTGACTCTCTCCGCCCTCTCTTCTCCCCTCCTTCCTCTGAAGGCCCAGCACCCAGACCCCTCATTTCTCTCCCTGATCAGGTGGCCACGCCCCTGCTCCTCTGGGGCTTCCTTCACACCACTTCCTAGTTTCCAGAGCCAGTCGGTGACCTGGGCTTGAAACCTGGTAAGCAGGTGACCTTTTCCTCCTGGGACCCGCAACGGTGGCTCCAGCTGCCTGGCGGGCCACACCTCCCCCTGAGGCCTTGCTTGGCGTGTGCTGCGTGGGGGCTAGTAGGGTGTCCTTGGACCACAGTGCTGCCTGCCACCTGGTGTGGCTTGTGGGTCACCTGCCACCAGCCTCTGCTGTGAGCCTCCAGCCCAGCACCCGCTGCCCCCCAGATGGTCCAGGCAGGTTTGTTCTGGGGATTCCCCTGACCTGCCTTTCTTTCCTCCTCTCTCCCTCCCTCCCTCCCCGCCCTCCCTCCCAGGCGCCCTTTGCAGGCACTGCCATGAGCAGAGGCCGGCCTAGGCGCACACCTCGTCCTAAGCCTGGCGCTGTGGTCCCTCTGCCTTTGGAGAACAAACCCTCTTGAGCAGAAGACCCCCAGCCCAGCCTCATCCTCCGCTGCAGTCACACAGCCTTTTTCCCCATGTGGGACACAGTGCCTGGCCTGTGCCTCCAGAAGCTGCCCCCTCCCTGGAATCCCATGGCAGCTTCGAGGAACGCGGGAGACCTCAACACCCTCCCCGAGACCAGACCTGAAGGAAGGACACCTGTGCGCGTCCATTCACGGGTAGGCCATGGAGCTTCAGGAAGCAGGTGTGCACCCACTACCCGTTTGTGAACACCAGGCAAGGACTGTGGACAGCAGAAGTCGTTTCGCCAGCATCATTCATTTTGTCGTCTGACTTTGCAGAGGACACTCCACTGTGTCCACCCAGGCTTCCTGTGACATTTCACTGCTACCCGTCCACTGTGGCCACTCCTCTTCCTGCTCCCCCAGTTCATAGGCTGCCAGCTCCTTTCTTTTCCTTTTTTCCTCCAGTGCTGGGAGTTGAACCCAGGGCCTCACACATGCCAGGCAAGTGCTCCACCAGCTGCACCGGCAGGAGCCGGCTCCTTGCATCTTCTTAGCCTGACCCGGACCCGGCCCAGTTCCCTCCACTGAGGTCGGGCACTGCTTCTCTGCAGCCCGGAGGTTGCTCCTGACCTCATCCCTGCCGCTGCCCTGGCCCTTAGCCTGTGGCTCTGCAGCTCTTCCCTCTGGAGGTGGCTTTTATCTCACTGCCCCACCCAAGGTTGTGCAGGGCCTGGGGGTGGAAGTGACACCAAGCAACTCAGCCTGGGCCTGCATGGCCTCCTGTGCTTCTGCCTCTGCCAGGAGGACACATCCCGCAGCCACTTCCTGCTGCATCAGAACATGTGCAGGAATGACACTGAGTTTTGAGTTCAGGGACGGTTTCTCGGGCTGAGTAGCTAATACAGCCATACCCTCCTTCCTCTAGCCTCACGGCTCATCTTGATTTATTTATTTAGCTGCTGGGATTGGATCCAGGTGCGCTTCCCCACTGAGCTACTTCCCTCTTTTTAATTTTTTTTTTTTTTTTTTTTTTCATTTTGAGCTGGGGTCTTGCTAAGTTGCTGGCCTTGAACTTGTGATCCTCCCGCCACAGTCTCCCAAGGTGCTAGGATTACCCGTGTGTGCCACCATACCCAGCTCAGAACTCATTTCTTAAGCAGCTGCTAGTGCTGCATACTTTCACCAATAGTATAAAGTTTTTTTTAAAGTCTTGTAGTCATTAGTTTTCACATTCTACATACAAGGAATCTGCGGCTTAGAGGAGTTGAATAGCTCCTTTGACATCATAGTTAGGATTCCCTGCCGGGTCTTCTGATGTCACGAGAACCCTGTTTCCACTGCCTATGACCTTATGAAGAAGGTGAGCTCGCGGGTGTTCCACCGCATCTCTCCAGAATATTATTATAGGTTTCATTTCCAGTGTTTGTTATCTGGAGAAAGAGGTACTCGCCTCATTGTGTATAAACCAGAAGGAAAACTGTTTGGTAGTGAATAAGAGCAGAATCTAGCCATGACATCATACAGGAAATTTACCTAATACTTATACCAACACTAATAGCGAAGCCTGTGCATAATAAACTACTTGGAATTGCCCTTTTATCTTTCAAGATCAAAATATCATCCTGTCCTCTGACTCAGAATGGCTCTAAGATATCCTTGCTGAATTCATGTAACATAATTTTGAAACCAACCCCTCTGCTAGCATTTGAAATTAATTTGCTCTGCAATTCGGTGCAAGACTTCTTTGCACACATTTTGGTCTAAAAGCTTTGAAGTAATTTTAATGAAGTGTCTTGGGCAAATATACAAATAATGTTGATTTTTAACCTAAGCAAAAGACAAAAATATGGGAGAAACTGGGTTTTCTTTCTCTTTGATCTCCTAAAAGCAAGATTTCGAACACATCTCAAGGCACAGAAGGAGCAAGAAAGAACAAGATGAAGAAATCAGAAGAGAAGGGTCTGGAGCTGCAGAACCCTGCGATCTGGGAAAGGCACGTGGTGACAGAGGCTTAGGAGAAAGACGTCCTGCTGTAGAGGAGACTGTTGGAGGGACGTTGGGGGGACTTCTCAGATGGGCGAAAGTGGGAAAGTCAAGTCTCCCCAGAACAGGGCTCCTGTGTTCTCCATGGTGACTGAGGACGGCAGGCGAGATGAAGAGATCAGATGCTTCTCGGGTCTCCAGACTTGCTCAGTAGGGCAGTCTATTTCGTTTCCAGGGTTTTTACTTATTATTGTTATTATACCTTGTGGAGCCCTGCTGCCCGCCCACCACGACCCCGACGGCTCCTTCCGTCCACGTCACAAAGCAGATCACTCCTGCATGTTGGGTGTTGACCCCCGGGGCCATGGCTGCCCTCTTCCTTGACACCTCTGGGATTATTTCTGTTCCTCCTGATGACCCTCTTTGCTTTCAGCACGTTTTACTTGATTCCTTTTGTCCCCTGCCACTGGTAATCCTCAGGTTTCACAGTCACCTCCGTCTGTCCTCCGTGAGGTGGAGAGGTGCAGTGGCAGCCTTCGCTGAGATTGGCCCTGTGGGCACGGCCCGGGACATCGGCCCTCATCCTTCCTGCCCACTGCGACTGGCCACAGGCACAGGACTGTGTGGCTTCCAGACTCAGGCGGGTATCATGAGAAGGCCCGGGGTGTCCCCTGAAGGCAGGACGCGTGGCTGGAGCCCTCGGGCAGGGCAGGGGTAGCGTGGTTTAGTTCATGCAGCAATCATTGCCATGGCTTCTGGGCACACTGAGGGCCAGCTCGCCATTCATGTGTTTAACTATAATCATGAACCTTTCTTTGTAGAAAGAAATTGAACAGTCGTGCCTGCAAACCTGCCAGTTGTTCATTTCAGTGGGAAACCTGGTTGTGCAGACGACAGGGCCACGGAGCCGTGAAGGTGTCACTGTCCTGTGGCAATGGGTCCTAAATTCAATCGAGTCCAAAGAACACTAACAGCTACCCCACCCGCCTGCCTGCTCTTGGTGTGCCTTCCCACCAGCAGGGACGTGCTTGCCGTGAAGACCCTCAGTGGGGCCAGGCGCCCCGAGATGCACCATAACGTTGAAGAGCGAGTGAAGGAATGGATGCCATTCAGCTGGACACGTTCTGAGGACAGGTCAGCTGGCCTTCCTGGGGCAGTCGGGCGCCAGGTCGGGTCTTCACCTTTCAGCCCCTCACCTCCCTCTAGCCCTCCTCCCCATACTTTCCTACCCTCCTTCCCCAACTCACTGCCAACTCTAGCCAGTGGAATGCCCAGGAACGAGGGCTCCTCCAGCTGATGAACGAGCTTGTCTAGGTTACTGGCAGAAAGCCAGGAGAACGTCCCAGGAACCGGGCATTTTAGAGAACGCTACAGAGACCGACGGGCGCTTCTCATTTGTCATCGGATCCAGTAGTGATTCCAGCTTTGCCAGTTCCGGGCTGGGCAGAGCCTCCTCTGGTCACCAGGACCACTGTAACGCAGCAAGGCACTGTGGGGAAGTCTCCAGAGCAAGACACCTCGCGTGGCTTTTAGTGTTTCCTTTATGCCAATGAAGAGGGAAAGAGAGTGTGGAGAGAGTAACAGTTCTCTAAGCAGGAAAAGGCAGGGGACTCTCAGCAGAAGGAGTTTGAATTCTGGCACAAATTCAAATATCGCAAAGAACCCTCCCCCCTTGTCCCCAAATTTCTTTACAGGGACACTTCTCCCTGGGTCAAGAAGTGCCTGGACAATTGGAATCTGAGGTGCAAAACTGAAGAATTGCCCAATTAAGATTATGTTCAAGCCTTTTCTGGCTGTTTCCCTTGTTTTAAAAGCAATCGTTAGAACTGATTTCTTCTTCTAAGTCTTTGTGGTATATTTTCCAGGGGTTAAGGTGGTGTGTACCTAGTTGCCGTCTGAAAGCCTTCGCACTTGTGTTCAGGGAAGAGAAGGAGTGATCGCATGCAGACGTCACCTTCATCTTCTCTCCTTTAATATTCAAAACCACCCACAGAAGGACGTCCCATGAGTCTCCTTCCACAGATTAGATACCCAAGACCGACAGACACAAGGAAATAAAGGCAGCCTAGGTTTTGAACTCAGAGTGGTCTAATGGAGCTGCAGAGAGTACTTTGATTCTGTTTTTCCTCTCACAGAGTTTTCTAAATTTTAAACTTTGTAACATTAGACTGGGTCACGCAGGTGCCTTGATAACACACGGTCTTTCATGCTACATTTGGGAACCTCTAAAATGTTCTCTCTTTGGACGTCTCTAGTCCTAGCTTTGATAATAAGAAATTTCCTGCCTTGTATAATTGTTTTTAAAATATCTGTGATTGGCCAGGTGTGGTGGCTCACACCTGTAATCCCAGAGTCTCAGGAGGCTGAGGTAAGCTTCCTGCAAGTCAGCCTCAGCAGCTGAGCAAGAATGTAAGCAACCTAGTGAGACCCTGTCTCAAAATAAAAATTAAAAAGTCTGGGAATGTCGCTCAGGGGTTAAGTCCCCTTGAGTTCAATCCCTGGCGCAAAAAAAAAAAAAAAAAAAGAACCAGTAACAAGGAATTCCAAAGTCCACTGAACCTGAACTTGACTGAAAATATGTCCATATGAATAAGAAATGCCTGCACAGGGCAGTGCATGTGCTGAAGGGCAAAATCAATAGAAATCATCCTGTACGAGAAGGAAGACAGAATTTCATCTTTTTAAAGGCAAAATGACTGAAGTACAATGCAACCAACCTATTTTATAATGACTAAAACATTATTTTCTCTTTGAGGACCAATAGGTGCTCTCCTTTTTGTAAAAATGTACAATATGGATTGCTCAAAGGAGAACCTAAGATGGAATCTATTCTGCGCTCACCACTGAGGCTGACTATCCCGTGCCAACCCTGTTTGCCATCTAATTCCGCCAAACCAGTAACTGACAGGCAAAAAGAGGCAAGTTTTTTACTGCCACCTACTGTCGAGAAAAAACAGCCCACCAGAGTGCAAATAGGAATGACTTCATAGAGGCAGGTGCGGGGAGGTTGGCCTGTCTCATGGAGGCAGGGGCAGGGAGGCTGGTCATCGTCTGCAGGAAATCCCTGCTGTCTTGAGGCTGTCTAGCCTCACATGTGTCCAGCTCCCTTCTCCTCAAAGCCCTGATTTAGATGATGGCAGAGCTGCTACTGGCTCTTTCCATGTCATTGCAAATGCCCCCTGGGCTCGGCCTCAGACCCCCTTCCACCTCCCATTCCTCCCCTTCCCTGACTAACAATAGCCAGGCACACACCATTTCTGGGTCACCACTTCCTTTTCCTGCCTCACCTCCACGTACTGTCCCTCTGCCCGCAGGCTCCTCCAGCGGATCAGCTCCTCTGAATCGCCCCGTCTCCCTGCACACAGCTGCAGCTCTCCGCCCCCCTCTGCTCTCCAGCACACTCCCCAGCTCTCCTCCTGCATTCTGGGTTGTTCTCGCTGCCCCTTTTCACACCTAAGTGTTGGTGTGTCATTCATCTTTGCTCTACAGACCGTACCTGGTCAACGTCACCCCGTGGGTCTACTACGACCAGCCAGCTGAGGATTCCCCAGTTCATCACCTGCTCACTCCTTCAACAGGTTTAGGGAGCACCTCCCTCCGAGGTGCCAGCCGCCAGTCAGGTCCTGGACACGTCAGTGAGCGAAACGGAGGGGGCGGTCTCTGCCCTGCGTAGACAGAAACCAACTTGCCAAGCAAAACCCCAGGTGAAGGGGACAGTATGTTCAGGAGTAGAAGTGGTCTAGGATAGAAGGGGCTGGGGGAGATGGGGAGCCTCAGGGGCCTCAGTGAGAAGGGAACACCGAACGGACTTCAAGGAGGAGGAGCAGAAAGGCCAAAGGTGAAGGTCCCAAGGCGACAGTGTACCTGTGTGCAAGGGCCAGCGGAGAGTGAATGGGGACCAGTAGACGGTAAAACCAGCTAGGAGCTAGGGGGCGAGGCACCGTAGGCTGGTGGGCTAGTGGAATGGCAGATGAGGGAGAAGATCCGACCTTTGAGGGGGAAAATGAAGAGACTGGAGGAGTTGCAGAAGGTGGGCGGGGTAAAAGAAAGAGACTTTTTTCTAAAGAATTTCAGTGTATGATGTATGGGTTTGGGGATGGCCAGAACCTTACACTGAGTAGTGGACATTCACGAAGACCTTGTCATAGCGTTCATCACTGAAATGACTCACAAGGCAATGCCAATTGGAAGACAATGCCAATTGGAAGATGTCGTCTTCTTGATTCGAAAGGACCCAAGGAAGTTTGCTAGGGTTAAAGACTTGCTTACTATGAACGAAGAGCTGGAACGCGCTAGAAAAGCATTTGATGAAGCAAACTATGGAGCTTGATATTTTTTGTACTTTATGAAATTTCATTATCTTCTGTGGAAATCATATAAAATAATTGTGTCTTTTCTACAGTAATGTCCTAATACCTAGGCATGTAAACGAAAGATGGAGAAGCAAAGTTTTCAGCCTTTATTTTCATGTCTTTGATTTTCTTTTTTTTTTTTTTAATATTTTTTAAATTGTAGATGGACGTAACACCTTTATTTATTTTTATATGGTGCCAAGGATGGAACCCAGTGCCTCACACATGGTAGGCAAGCACTCTACCAACTGAGCCATATCCCTAGCCCATGTCTTTGATTTTCGATTGATACTTGAGCCTTCAATTGCCTGCCTTTACACAACCATACTTGAATTAATTACTGAGTTTTAATGACTACACATACGTTAAAGTATCTTGAAAATTATGCAGTTCCTTCTGACTTTTGACTATCTAAAGGATGAAGTAGTATTTATGTATTAGGTATATTTGTGCCATTATAAGTTATACTATAGCTATTTAATATGTGAAATCTAAATGTCATTTTGACTATGACAACTGAGACACATGCCTTACATATTCTGAAGTTTTTAGACAACTGTGGTCTGAGAGGTTAGTAAAGATAGTGAACTGGTTTGTGTTTCTTTTAAGGAAATGATATTTGAAACTACAAGTTTTTCTAAGAATGTTTATGTGTCTTAAAAGATAATTTGTTTTAATATTCTTTTCTAAAGAGTGATTTATTTTATTTTATTTTTTTAGAAACTTAAAGTTTCATGTTGATGCTTCTATGTTGAGAGGCCTTTTTGATTGAAAACCTTTTGGGACTTATATTACTTTTTAAGTTTTAAAACTCATTTTTCCTGATCATCTCTTTTCAGTAGCAGGAATGACAATGTTCAATGTGTTAATGGCAGGATAAGCATTTGGGGTAGCGTTTTTTTAACATATTTGTAAGTACTCATGAAAATGTGTAGTTGACTAAAACCATATGTAACTACAGAAAACACTGTTGTAGTTCAGAATATACAGGTTTTGTGTG
This sequence comes from Sciurus carolinensis, assembly GCF_902686445.1. Classification (NCBI taxonomy): domain Eukaryota; kingdom Metazoa; phylum Chordata; class Mammalia; order Rodentia; family Sciuridae; genus Sciurus; species Sciurus carolinensis. The sequence goes on along the minus strand of NC_062224.1, from coordinate 3,610,003 downwards.
TAGTTAGCTTATTGCATTAAATTATTTACCTTGGCTTAAAATAAGGATTAAAATTCATTTAAAGAGATCTCTGAATGTTACTGTTTGTGAAACTGAACTTTTTGGTTCCACTTATAAACTGTATCTATAAATCAGTACCTGGGAAAATTTCACTTTCTTAACCTATTGATACAAGGAATAAAGTATGAAAAATTAAACAAAACAAAACAAAAAAAAAACGGGGACCAGTAGCCCCTGGAGCAGAGTGGATGGGAACCACAGTGGGGATGAGGTTAGAGGTACAGGGCTGCAGGGGGGCCTTGTAAGGACTCACGTGTCTGGGAGTTTTCAGTTGAGAAGCATCACAGCCTAATGTGTGTGTGTGTGTGTGTTTTAGGGGGGTTACCAGGGATTGAACTCAGGGGCACTCCACCACTGAGCCACACCCCTAGCCTTATTTTGTATTTTATTTCAAGACAAGGTCTCACTGAGTTGCTTAGGGCCTCATTTTTGCTGAGGTTGCCTTTGAACTCGCCATCCTCCTGCCTCAGCCTCCCAGGCCGCTGGGATTACAGGCGTGCGCCACCACACCCAGCCTGATTTGTGTTTTATCAGATTCACTGAAGTCAGGTTTCCTGGAGAACAGACCTAAAACAGGGTTTCTGGGGGGCTGCTCTTGGGACCCCTGTAAGGGAGTGAAGCAGGCAGAATCGGGCAGGGAAAGTGAAGCTGGGCTGTCAGCAGTAGCAACAGAGGCCACGGATGTCTTCTCAGCCGTCCCTCTTCTGTTTACCCCTGCTTAAGTCGTCACTGGACGGTGGTGGCTCAGGAGACGCCTGCGCCTGGGCAGGAGAGGTGCTGCTGCGTCCTCAGCGGCCGCACTCTCCCTGCAGGAGGAGATGCACACACACCTCCTGGGCCGCCTCTCAACCAGCCTGGGCTCCAGGAGCAGTGGGGTGGGGCTCCTGCTACTGCGGCCCATCTCAGGGCACAGCTGGCACCAAGCTCCCTCCTCTGCCCGCCCGGGTAGTTTTCCTCACCCTCAGCCAGCCCATGTGCAGCGCCCAGGGTGAGTGACCCTGCTAAGCCACAGGTCAGACCACAGAGCTCCTCCTCGCACACGTGATCAGTCACTTCCGCTGCTCATTCCAGAGGAAAAGCCAAGGTCCTTACCAAGACCCATGTCCTGTCTTGCTGGAGGCCACTCTCTACCCTCCTCCCCACTGTTCTCTCTGCTCACTCTGTTACCGTTAGGCCGCCTCCTTCTCTTCCTGGAACGCATTTTTGTGGGCAACTGAGCAGAGTCTTCTGGGGAAAGCCTTGGCCCACCAGCAGCATGGGAACCCAGCGTCAAGGTGCTTCAGGCTGAGGTGTGAGCAACTCCGTCAGCCAGGGCAGAAGGGTCCTCCACAGACACTGCCTGGTGGTCCCTCCCAGGCCCTCAAAAAGGATTCAGGGGCTGGGCTGGGCTCAGTGGGGAGCACTTGCCTGGCACGTGTGAGGCGCTGGGTTCGATTCTCAGTACCACACAGAAATAGATAAATAAAATAAAGGTATTGTGTCCACCTACAAATAAAAAAAAAAAATTCTAAAAAAGGATTCAGCAGTTGGCCGAAAGAGAAGGCGTCATTAAATAGTGCACATTGTCAGGGTGTGTACCTGAGGCAAAGACTGCCTTGAAAGGATGGCTGAATGGGTTTGAGGGTTTTGGTAACAACAACAAGGGTGAGCCTGCTTGTTGACGTGACCAGGTAAGACGCTTTCCTCAAGGAAGAACGTGGATGGTCGGGGACTGCAGAGAAACAGGATGGTGGGGCCTCAGAGCGGCTGGGTGCGGCTCACAGGCGGCGAGCTCCGGCCAGGAGCCTGGTGCCCAGCATCGCGAAGGAGGAGACGATAGGATTAAAAAAGCTTCCCCAGAATTACACACACAAAGCCATGTACAGGATTTGGGGGGACAATTTTGATTTCGTGGCTTGATGATAGAATTGGGCTCTGTTGAAGAAAAGATGGTCAGCAAGAAGGACCCTCTCGTGGAGGAAAGGGACAGGCTTTTGCAAGTGGCAGCACAGGGATGGGGACCTGTGGCAAGAGAGGGGCAGCCGGGAAAAGGCTCCTGGGCGCCAGGAGCAGTTTCCTCTCACACCTGGTTCTAAAGTTCCCCGTCTGTAGCTTGTTAAGCTAGTTCCTGCAGAAAGTGTTGGACATGCCCCTTGTGCCTTAGCTGTGATCTGGGGGACAAAGGGAGGCACTGTGTCCGTGTGTGCGTTCCAGAGAAGTGGCATGAGTGCAGGTGGTGGTGGGGAAGAAGGGGCAGTGGTTGGGACCAAACAGGCAGGCAAGGATCCAGATGAAAGGGGGAGCCATGGCTCCTGGGCACACGAGAGTGAGCAGGGAGGAGAGGCACCTGTGGAGTCGCAGGCGAAGGACGGGCTGCATTCAGCACCGGAGAAGTAAAGACCATACGTGGAGAAGAAATAACCAGGTTAGAGTTAACCTGGTTAAGTTAACCCTGGAGAGAGGCAGGTGGGCTGAGAAGGACTGCAGCCTCACATTTTGATGGACCGTTTATTACTTGGGCTGTTCTGACGAGCAGGCAAGCCCTCCACACTGCGCGTGAGGCTGGGAGAGGCAGGGTAACCACGAGCAGCAAGCAGGAAAGCATCGGCGCTGACACATGTGAGAACTCATCATCATGTGAGACACGTGTGACACGTGTGAGAACTCAACATCATGTGTGACATGTGTGACACGTGTGAAAACTCAACATCATGTGTGACACATGTGAGAACTCATCATGTGAGACACGTGTGACACGTGTGAGAACTCATCATGTGAGACACGTGACATGTGTGAGAACTCATCATCATGTGTGACATGTGTGACACGTGTGAGAACTCATCATGTGTGACATGTGTGACACGTGTGAGAACTCAACATAATGTGTGACACGTGTGAGAACTCATCATCATGTGAGACATGTGTGGCATGTGTGAGAACTCATCATGTGTGACATGTATGACACATGTGAGAACTCAACATAATGTATGACACATGTGAGAACTCAACATCATGTGTGACATGTGTGACACGTGTGAAAACTCAACATCATGTGTGACACATGTGAGAACTCATCATCATGTGAGACATGTGTGACACGTGTGAGAACTCATCATCATGTGAGACACGTGTGACACGTGTGAGAACTCAACATCATGTGTGACACGTGTGAGAACTCATCATCATGTGAGACATGTGTGACACGTGTGAGAACTCATCATCATGTGAGACACGTGTGACACGTGTGAGAACTCAACATCATGTGTGACACGTGTGAGAACTCATCATCATGTGAGACATGTGTGACACGTGTGAGAACTCATCATGTGAGACATGTGTGACACGTGTGAGAACTCAACATCATGTGTGACACGTGTGAGAACTCATCATGTGAGACACGTGTGACATGTGTGAGAACTCATCATCATGTGTGACATGTGTGACACGTGTGAGAACTCATCATGTGACATGTGTGACACGTGTGAGAACTCATCATGTGTGACGTGTGACACGTGTGAGAACTCATCATGTGTGACTGTGTGATACGTGTGAGAACTCATCATCGTGTGAGACATGTGTGACATGTGTGACACATGTGAGAACTCATCATCATGTGTGACATGTGTGACACGTGTGAAAACTCATCAGCACGTGGAGGTGGCGTTGCCCTCTGGATTACAAACATTAAACAACCCCCATGACTAGAGGGCTGTGGTGCCGAGGTAAGGCCAGAGGATCGCAAAAAGTAGTTCAGAAACAAGAGCCAGTGCGTTTAAATGCCAATCAAGTTAGGTGACATCATAAAGCAGGGGGCTGGTCCAATGGCCGATGCCTGTCATCCCAGGTACTCAGGAGGCTGGAGAAGGAAGGTCACAGGTTTGAAACCAGCCTGGGCAATTTAGGGAGACCCTGTCTCAAAAAATAAAAGGACTGAAGGTGGAGCTCAGGGTAGAGCGTTCCCAGGTTTACTCTCTAGTAGAGCAAAGTAAAAGACTTAAATAAAGTAAAGATGTAATGTGCCCAGGGTAAGAGTTAGCTGTATGGAAAAAAATAAATCTATCTAACAAATTTAAAAAATTTCAAAAAGTAAATATATTTGGAAGATTCTTGCATTATACCATATTTCAAAATAAATTTCAAATAGATTAAAACATTTAAAAAATAAGGATATTGATCAGGGCTGGGGTTGTAGCTTAGTGGCAGAGCGCTTGCCTAGCATGTGTGAGGCACTGGGTTTGGTCCTCAGCCCCACATATAAATAATCAAATAAAATAAAGGCATTCTGTCCATACACAAATACAAAAAAAAAAAAAAAGAATATTGATCAGATGCCCTGATCAGTAACTTCCTAATTATGAAAAAATAAAATCTTAATAATTTGGATTCATAAAAATGGTACACATATTTGTGTCCTAAAAGTCATAAAATCAAAAGAAAAATATTTTCAATAAAAGTAAAATATGAAAAGTTAATTTATAGAGGCTGAGGCTGTAGCTTAGTGGTAGAGCGCTTGCCTAGCATGTGTGAGGCACTGGGTTCGATCCTCAGAACTGCATAAAAATAAATAAAGGCATTGTGTCCATATACAACTAAAAATATATATATTAAAAAAGTTAATATATAAAAAGCTCATCCAAATGGGTAAAAAGCAAATACATGGGTAAGCCACAAAAGAAGAAATAGAAACAAACTGAAAACCATAAAAATATTCCATACCAAATGTTTTGCTTTTTGAATTAGGAATTCTTTTTAGTTCTGGGGATGGAACCCAGGGTCTCAGATATAGTAGGAAAGCCCTATACTACTGCGTCACATCCCAGCCCTGGAAGGAAACATTTTCAATGTCAGGGGAGGTAGGATAAGAGATTCTTGTTCAAGGCAGCCATATGCACTGGTGATAGGGCAGCATGAACAGACACCCCGAAAATAGTATTTAAAAAGAAGATTCTATGAAATGTGGGTAGTTTGCGAGCAGAAGAGCCCATGTTACTTACTCTAGTAGAATGATGGTGACAATCTGTATGTCCGATGATAGGCCTACCAAATGTCACAGTGTGGATAAATGATTACTGATTGAAAATCAGAGTTGCTACACTTATAGGATAGGAGAAAATAAGTGAATATAAACTTTTATTCATAACACTCACATAAATATTTTAAGTGGGAAAAAAAACTAAAGAAAACACGTGATTTGTATTTGGTGTAACTTAGTAATTCACATATTATTCTACGTTGTCCAAATTTCTTTTCATAGTCACATATTGATTTTGTAACAGAACAAAAATTTTTAAAAAACCCTCCTCTGGAGCCCTCAAACCGAACGCCAGGCCCTGGGCACAGCCTGTGATGTGGGCTGACTTCCTCCCTCTCCTCCACTTTGTCACTGAGGTCCCGCCAGGACAGTCCGCAGCGCCCTCCTGGCAGCTCTCACCCCTCCTTGATTCCTAGGCACCACTTCTTGCCCAGGGTGTCCTTGAACGTCCTTCCCCACCCTTGGCGTCAGGCCCCAGTCCTGGGCTCTCCCGGGACAGCCCGCTCTGCTTTGTGCTATCACAGTGCCCGTGCATTCCTTCCTCAGGGCACTGGTAGCACTGGATGGTGGTGCAGGTGACCAGCCCTCTGAGCTCACCTCTCTCCAGCCCTAACGCTGGCGACTGGTCCGTGTGAACTAGGAGCACCCGACCGCCGACGGCTGACCTCTGCACTAGGTTTCCAGACTCCATCCCTTCCAGGGCAGGAACTTTCTCCTGCAGTCTCCACCCACCTTGGTCTGGAGTATACCAGACACAGGAGACTACAGGTAAGTGGGAGGGTCGCTGGTCCCACCCAGAGGTGCAGGGATTTGAAGGATGCTAACAAGTTACTCCAAACTGTTTCAGCCACAGGGCTGTCAGAGAGCCAGTGAAGGCCTGCCCCGCTAGGTTGCTGGCTGGAGGGGATGCCACCTTGATCAGTGAGACTTCATGGTGGTTTTGCTTATTTCTACCTTTAGCACTCACTCAAGTTGTTTAGATACTGCCATTTAATACTGCATTCTAGCTGGGTGTGGCGGTGCACACCTGTCATCCCAGTGACTCAGGAGGCTAAGGCAGGATCACGAGTTCAAGACCAGCCTCAGAAACTTAGCTGAGACCTTGTCTCCAAAAAAAGAAATAAAAAGGGCTCAGCGATATGGGTTCAATCCCCAGTGTGTGTATGTATGCTTGTGTACACACACACACACACACACACACACACACAAACTGTACTCTGCCCACTTCAGGCTTACACTCAAAATTTCCCCACCCTGCTGTTATGGTTTGGATCTGGAATGTCCCCACCAAATGCACTGGCCTCCCAGCTGAATGGACTGCTGGGAGATGGTGGAAACTGTGGGAGGGATAGGCGAAGGGCCCTGGGGGTGTGCCCTTGGGACTGTGTCTTGTCCCCAGCCCTTCCTTTCTCCTGACTGGCTTGCCAGTCTCCTCCCTAGGCTGAGTGGCTTTCCTCTGCCACACCCTTCTGCCTTCTGCCATGATGCTCCACCTCACCTCAGACCCAAGGCAATGGAACTGGCTGAACATGGAATCACACCTCTGAAACTCTGAGCAGAAGTAAACCTTTCCTCGTTTTTCTCAGGTATTTTGTCACAGCAATGAAAAGTTAACACACCTGCTCTTTTAATATTTTACATAGCACTTATCATCTTCCAACATTTACATATGCATATATGCCGCCTAAGGTCTGCAGCTCTCCTCTGTCACCACAGGCAGATGTCACTTAATCACATAAATCAAGTGCCCAGCACGTACATAATAGATATTCAATGTTTACTGAATGAATGGATCTGACAAAATAGTTGACAATTCCTCTTTTGGGGCTATCTCATTATTCACAAAATTTAAATTATTGATTATTAAGAGGCCATTGCTACCTTTAAGGATAAAAATAGATCCTTTGTGATAACCAATTATTACTTTTTTTTCCCCCCTGGTACTGGGACTTGAACTCAGAGTGATTTTACCACTAAGCTACATCCTCAGCACTTTTTATTTTTAATTTTGAGACAGGGTCTTGCTAAGTTGCTTAGAACCAAAGTTGATGAGGCTGGCCTTGAATTTGCTATCCTCCTGCCTCAACCTCCTGAGTTGTATGCCACTAGGCCAGCTCTTGACCACTATTAATTGAAATGTAGAAAGCATATCAACAGAGCTTCTAAAAGAGAAAATCCTTTCTTTCTCTTTGTGCCGTACTAGAGACTGAACTCAGGGCCTTGGGCTTGCTAGGCAAGCACTTTAACACTGAACCACATCCCCAGCCCTAAAAGAGAGATTTCTACTGGGGTATTTGAAGACATTACATGTTCTCCCCTTCCTCAATATCTACAGGATGCCTGAGAGGGGACGGCAGATCTTGGTGACATTTCACCAGTCACAATTGTCAGTGTTTTAATTCCATCTGTTTCCCACAGGAGGGAAAATGTTCCTTTCTGTCTTCAGGAAAACTGTCCAGAAACAGCAGTCCTGCTCAAATTGCATCCCATACCCGAGCAGCCAGCCTCTGAGATGGCGCCCAGTAATCCTGGCCCCTTGGTATTCGCTCCTCAGTGAATCAGGGATGCTGTGTGCGATCAACAGGCTGAGGCAGGCGCCACCTCTTCCACGGGTTCGCACCGCAGGCGCCCGCCGCGAGTCAGTCACCCAGGACGCGGCTCTGCGGCCACTGCCCGTCCTTCGGTGACCGGCGCCCGCTGACATCTGCCTAGGACTTCATGAGACCCTGAACCGGGACTTAGCTCCCAATTCCTGACCTACGGAAACTGAGACAGCAAAGGACGACGGCTGTCCTAGGAGGTTTGGGTTTGTAAGAGACGACTAAAAAGTACACAAATCCCGTTCAAAAGAAAAAAAATGTTTCTGGCCTCACGAGTTAAGTACAAGCAGTAGACAAACGCCCTAGACTGACCGCTTTGCTACGACCATTACATCAAATAGCCGTTAAAGTAAAGCACAGTGCGACGGTGTTGAAGAAGGATCCACTACGAAGTGGCTGCAAGAGGCCTGCTCTGCAGAAACTACAAGGCCGCGCAGCGAGACTCCCGTTGGTCCGCGCGGAGGCCTGCTGGGGAGGCCGCCGGACTCCGCGCGGTGCGGGCGCCCCCAGCCCCCCGGCTCTCCTGCGCGGGGCTCGGCCGGCCAGGGGTCCCCGCCCTGCGATCCCTGAGGCAGAGCCCGCAGCCTCGCGGCCCCCGCGCCCCGCGCCCCCCGAGCCCCCCGCGCCCCGGCCCGCGGCGGCGTGCGCATGCGCCGGGCGCGCGGGGCCCTGGGAGCGGCGGTTTCCGGGGCGCGGGGCCCCGGGCGCGCCCCCTGCCTGCGGCCCGCGCGGGACTCCAGCCCGGGGCCGGCGCGCGGGGCGGGGCGGGGCGGGGCCTGGGCGCCGAGGCCGCCGCCCGCTCGGAGGCAGACGCGGCGCGGGCCGAGTCGGCCGCGGGGCCGGGCGCTGGCGGGGCCTCGCCGCGGGCCGGGGCGCGCGGAGCCGGCGCGGGCGGCCAATGCGCAACTGGCTGGTGCTGCTGTGCCCGTGCGTGCTCGGGGCCGCGCTGCACCTCTGGCTGCGGCTGCGCTCCGCGCCGCCCGCCCGCGCCCCCGGGGCCGGCGCGGCAGGTGAGGCGCGGGGCCGGGCGGGCCGGGCGGACCTGCGGCGGAGCCGGGCCCCGGGGCCGGGCCTGCAGGCGCGCAGGCCGGACGGGAGCCCGCGGGGTGGGCGCGCTGCGCGGGGCGGCGGCGGGGCGGCGGCGGGGCGCGGGGACGGGGCGCGGCTCGCGGCTCGCGGTCCAGCCCGCGGGGCTCGGCCTCCCCGCCTTGGGTCCTCTAAGGGCTTGCCCGAGGGCGGGTGAGGAGAGCCAGAAAGACGCTATTTTAAAGACTCAACACGTTGGGATTGTTTTCTTACCTCCTCTCCTCCAGCAGCTGGTTCTTTTTTTTTTTTTCAATCAGAAAGTTTTAAAAACTGAAATATTTGCCGTTTTGGCAGATGGCTCCGAGCCTTGACTTATTTCCTATTTGACAGACCACCGACTTTAGAAAAGGCTCCTTATGTGACCTGAATAGAATGAAATATTACTTAAATGGTTTGACGGAGGTGCAGTTTCACAGTGCTGTTGACCTGCTCACAAGTTGGGTTTTGTTGTTTTCTAGACCGAGCTAAGAAAGTGCCATACCTTTGAAAGGCTTGGTAACATCTGTTGGGTTTGTGTTTTATGGGCTTCCTTTTTAATCAGTGAGTCCTACTGAAATCTACTTGCAGAGCACCCTTAAGAGATTTATGACCTTAACAGTCTTGGGGGTTCAGTAAAACAAACACCTTCCTTCCAGTTCAGTCTCAGTGGGCCTGCAGTTTCTTAGTTTGAGACAGGTGTTTCCTGTTTGCTTGGTGTGTGGCAGGTGTCTGTCACCCTGTTAGGCCAGGCTAGATTAAGAAAACTGTGGAAAGGGACAGGGCAATGAGTGAGAAGACCAATACTGGTTATAGAAATTAACTCCGAGGGGCTGAATTTGTGGCTCAGTAGTGGAACGCTTGCCTAGCATTCGTGAGGCACTGGGTTCAGTCCTCAGCCCCACACATAAATAAATAAAGGTATTGTGTCCATCTACAACTAAAAAGATATTTTTAAAAAAAGAAATTAACTCTGACTTTGAGTGGATATTTAATAGGCTGTTTTAATCTAAAACCTGACAGACTCTCACCTTTTTTCCCCCGTAAGCACTTTCAAAACTGAAAACAGTATAGGGACTGTGATTGCCAAGATTTCCCAGAACTGCCTTCCCTGTTGTGCAGTCACCATGTTTGAACTAAAACATGTGGGCATTTTTGCATTTTGATCCTACTCTTTAAACAGAGAGAGAAAACCCCAAGGTTTTGCTAAATATTCTTCCCATGAGTTAGCATATTAAGATTTACTTCTTTCTCTCTTCTGCCTCTTTGTCCACCTTCGATCCCACTAAGTCAAGACAGTATTTTCTGGAAGGGTGATTTACCTCCCCTGAATATTAAGGAAGTCCCTCTAGCTGGCAGTTGGCTTAGCACACATTGCCAGCTCCTCTTGTAGGTGTGGAATTCAGCGGTAATCAAGATAAAGGGCCTGCCCTTGTGCATTTACTAATTAGACAGGAAGACAGAGCATAAGAAAATAGTTATAAGTGTCAGGGGACAGTGACAAGTATGTTTCAGCAGGAAGTCACTGAAGGCCACTCTGAAGAGGGGCGGTTGAGCAGGGACCCAAGTGAAGTGAGTTGTGTCGCGGCAGGATCTGTGCTCTGGGGCCTTGCCTTGAAAGCGGGACCTGCTGGGAAGCAGGCCTCCTTGTGCAGTCAGGGCTCCTGGAGGGGCCAGCGGGCTCATGGAGAGGCCGTCAGACCAGGCCTGTAGGGGAAGGTGCTCCTGGTCGCAGCGTACTGGTTTTGGGTAATGCCTTAGTAGGAATTAACAATTAATTTAGAAAAATGATGTGATTTAAAAGGGGGGGGGGCGGGAAAGTGCTTCCCTGTGTAGGCTGTTTGGAAAGGAGGAAACCCAAGGAAAGGAAAGGAACACTTTCCCCGAGGGTGCACTTGGGGTGCCAGGTGTTATGCTGAGCTGTGGTGTGCTCAGAAGTCTGGGGAGACCTAGGGCAAGTAGGTCAGAAACCAGTTGAGCTTGCTCTGCAGGTTTGCCCTGGCCTAGTTCTTCTACAGTTATCCCTGTATGCTGTGTGCCAGTTTTATCTCTGGGCTTCAGTTTGTTTCTAAAGTGGTTGACTTTGAGAGGGAGTGGTAGGGTGCATGTGGTGGCAGAAGTCCGTGCCTGCACGCTGTCTGGGAAGGTAACTTGGAGGTTGGCAAGAGCACGCTGTGGTCGCGTACGTGGTAACTGTCCTTCTCAGTAGGCCTGGGAGAAGCCTGTGTGTATTCCTCATTTTCAGGATTTCCACGTTTGGTGGTTGATGTCGTCCCGGAACATGCATGTGAGAGTGGAATTTTGGTTTTTTGGGTTCCTTGAGCTTATGTTGAACAATCGCTTTGAGGTCAACCTGGCTTAGACGCTGCTGGGTTTTTGGATGTGCACTTGGTGCAGAGCCTAGCAGGTAGCTAGGCTTTCATAATATATTACAGAAATGGTCAGTACCCCTGGGGAGCGTCCCTGGGGCTGCGCATTATTCCTGATGTTGCGAAGAACTTGCTTGCTGCTGTCTGCGCATTTAAACACAGGAAACACAGGAGAAGCTCAGTAATCTGAATGAATGAATCAAGGGAATAAAACGGGGAGGGGATGAATGACTTTTGCATTTTAGGTCATCTGCTTGCATGCCACAGTGACTTTATGATTTAAAATTGTTTCTTATAAAAGTGAAACAAGTTCTTTGTAGAAAAAATTAATTTTTATACAGAAAGAAAAATAATCTAGACCATTTTTGAAAGCACTTACATCTGAGACATGTTTGGGGGAAATTATTTAATATACTTAAATGTCATTGATATAGAATATGCATTCTTTTCATGGCGTGTATCTGTGCAGCTTAATTTATTTGCACAAGTTCAAAATCCCCAGCTAATTGCTCAGATTTTAAGGAGACACGCTGAAGCTCCCTTGCTGCTCTCCTCCGTCCCTGCCGGGAGCAAGCCACCACCCTGGCCTGAGGGCAGAACTTTGACTGCTTTTGTGCTGTACACAAGTGGAACCACACAGTGTGTGCCTAGTCTTCGCAGCCTGCTTCTTTTAACAGGATGTAGGACAGTGTCTGTTGCCGCCGATGATTTCACTGTCTGTGGTATTGCCCTCGCTACACCATGGTTTGTTTGACGGGTTCCTTGCTTGTGCCCTCGTGGGCTACCGAGTGGCCGTGGTGAGTGGGTTTTTGCCCAGTGGCTGTGTCTGGCGTGTTCAGGCTGGAGTTGCTGGACAAAGGTCATTATCCATTCCACGGTGTCCACCTGTTGCCAGAGTGTCCAGCAGGAGCAGCACCAGATGACGCTGCCACAGCAATGAAGGAGAGCGTCCGTCTCCTGGAAGTCCCTGCCCTCCTTTAGTTCTTGTCACTGAAGACGATCGTCAGTTGGTAGAGGAAAAGTGCTGTTTCAGACTTGATGCCTAGTGGAGCTGAAGATGTTTTCCATGGCTGGATGTTTGCCTTCTTTTGTGAATGATCCTTATGTCCTCTCGTCTTGTATTTCTTTCTTAGTTTTCATTTTCTTCCTCCGTTTCAGGCACCAGAGTCAGACTTGGTGCGCAGAACAGGTTGGAGGGAGCGTGGTGAGGGATTGGCAGAGGGCACCGCGGCCGCCCAGTCCTGCCGCGTGCTCCTGAAGCACCCACTTGGGGCGTAGACCTTGTAACACTCGAGTCTGTCCCGCTGTTGATGGCCTGGGGTCGGAGAGGCCCACTCTTCTGAAGTCTGACTTCCGTAAATCTCTAAAAGACCAGAATGTGCCCTCATTCGTCCTCTGCGGGAGTGGGAAAGGCGCGGAGCAGAGCTCTTGAGGAGAAGCAGGCGGACTGAGGATGGCAGAGGTGGAGTGGGAGCAAAAAGTAGTTTACAGCCATAGTCCCATGGGGTTTTCACATGCCACGTGTTTCTCTTGGAATGTGTTTATTTACTTATTTTTAGAAAAAGCTTGTCTGGAAGTAATATGGAGAAATCAGGGAGAAAAGTTCGTGTACCTTCGTACTTGCTAAGTGAAAACTACCACCGAGGCAGCGGCTGGAATTAATGCTGAGACTGTGATGAATGTGAGGCATTTTTCATGAAGACTTTGAGTCGTTAAGAACAGGTTAGCTGGGTATGGTGGCACACGCCTGTAATCCTAGCGACTCGTAGGCTGAGGCAGCAGAATCACAAGATGGAGGCTAGCCTCAGTAACTTAGAACCTCAGCAATTTAACAAGACACTGTCTTGAAAGACTACATTTTTTTGATTACCATCAAAACTAAGGTCATAGCTGTTTGGCATTCAGAAGGCTATTTCAGTTATTTGAGATTTTGCTTTTGTGAAGCACCCTTATTGTCTGATGGCATCAGATTAAATGGGACATTTAGGCTAAGTGTAATTTTTACCCTTCTACAGCTTTAAATCTTTTGAGAAGATGTTTTGAAAGACTGAACTAGAGCATCTAAATACTTTTTTGTTCAAGTGTTCTCTTAACAAGAGACCAAGGCACAGCTGAGCCTGGTGGCACATACCTACTATCTCAGGAACAAGGGAGGCTGAGGCAGGAGGATCACAAGTTCAAGGCCAGCTTGGGCATCTTACTGAGATTGTCTTAAAATAAAAAGTGTTGGGGGTGTAGCTCAGTGGTAGAATGCCCTGGATTTCTCCAGTACTGGAAGGAAAATGGAAACTGAGGCAGGGATTTAAATAGCTTCTTGCTGAGGTCAGACAGCATGTCGGCTGTGGAATCCATGTCTGACTTGGCTGGTGATGGCATTTGCCTCCCTCCTGTCACTAGAAGGTCCTTCCTGTTATTGCCTCTCTGTGAAGGGGTGGTACTCCTCTCCTCATTTTTACCTATGCATTTCAGTCCTCCAAGCTCAGATTTATTTACTTCCAGCAGTAGGTGCATTCTGTGGTGGTGTTATACATCTGAGAAAAAAGTGTTTCTGGGCCACGAACTAAAAAAAAAAATAATAATGTGTCAACCAGCATGCTCAGTGTTCTGCTCATCACTGACTCCCCTTTTTCTCTAGTGTTGTGCATAAGAAGATCAAATAAATTGCGTGGGACTGTGTAGCCACAGAACAGAACAGAAACGAGGCCTGGAGTCGGGTCGCCTCGGAGCAAGTGTCAGCCTGGCCTGACTGGCTAGTGACTTAGGGCACTTTCTGAATTCTCTAAACCTGCTTCCTCACTTCCTCATTTTGTCAGCATGAGCCTACCAACTGGGTTGAGCATTAAGTGACATTCTGTATATAATCATTGTCACATATCAGGTGTTCAGTGAATATGAATGCTAGTAAACTTGATCCATGAAAGTTTGGGTTTGTTTTAAAGATAATTTCTGTATTTATAAAAAAAATCAATTTTGGTACAAGTGTAATAACTATCTGTTCCTTTTAGAATTGAAGTCTTTTTAAAATATATGTTATGTATGATCTTATGTGGATAATTAGATATGTACATGACAATTCCTGTATTCCTATTGTAATAATGTAGCAGCCTTAACATTTTTAGTTGAGCCTTTGAAAAAGCATCAGCATGGTTTTTTGTTGTGTTTTAGACTGAGAACCTGAATCTGTGGCATATAAAAGCACTGCACTTAGTGTAGTGAAGATCCCTGGCTCATAATTTATTTTTGCAGATATTCTGGGTCAGTTCCAGCACTGGAGAAAGGTGAAGTAGATCGCCATCAGAGCTGTGTAAACTAGTAGCTCTCGTCGACCTTAAAGCTCGCAGTGAAAAACAAGGTCAGGGCGTGCTTCCCTCTTTCTAAGGACAAGTTTTAGCGATTGCAGTGAACTGCCCCGTAGAACTGACAGTGAAAAATGAACCGTTTATGACTTGTTTCATGATCTTTATTTTTTAGCTAAAAATGTTGCTCGCCCTCCTTTTTGCTTTTCTCGAAGTGCAGAGGCTCCAGCCTGGGGTCTTGCACATGCTGGGCAAGCGCTCTGCCTCTGGGCCACACCCCAGCTCCTTCTTTCTTTAGAATAACGTATATGTGATGGAAGTTTTGCCAGCTGGATTCCATCGACGTCAGTAAGGGTCTGGACCCGTTCCAGCATGGCAGTCCCTCGACTTCACCCGGTGAACTTAATAACCGCGTGTAGGACCATGCCTGCCGGAGCACCTTCCTTCTGGTGTTGCTGTTGGGGGCCTTTTCTGTGCCTGGAACAAGCCAGGACCTTGGGAAGTATTGTTATACCCATTTTGTAGTCTAGGAAACTGAGACTCAAGAAGTTAAATAACTTTCAGCTAGTTTGTGGCAGAACCAGGATTCTGTGGCATAATGGACTTGTTGCCTAGTGTTTGTAACCCATTGCCTTTTTTTTTTGGTATTGGGGATTGAACTCAGGGACACTTGACCACTGAGCCACATCCCCAGCCCGTTTTTGTATTTTATTTAGAGAAGAGTCTCACTGAGTTGCTTAGTGCCTCGCCATTGCTGAGGCTGACTTTGAACTCGAGATCCTCCTGCCTGAGCCACCACGCCCAGTGACACATTGCCTTTTAAAACTGATTCTTACCATAAACATTTTACCCATTTTGAGAAACTCACATGCTTGCATGAGCGTGGATACACACATGTGGAAGTCAAGAACTAGAAGTAGTCCTTATCTCTGGATGAGGGTTTGTGGGTGATTAAAGACATTTTTTTCTTTGTATTTACCGCATACCCAAAGATACTTCATTTATAATAAACTTCTCGTGACATACATTGAGCTAACAGTGATTGAGACGTGACTTATTTCTGGTTTCTTGTTGCTTATTTGTAGATCACTCAGCCTTCTTTCCTCAGTGGAAATCGAGTCACTACGATGTGGTGGTGGGCGTGTTGTCAGCTCGCGGTAACCGTGAGCTTCGGGATGTGATCAGAAACACCTGGCTGAAGCACTCGCTGCAGCACCCAGCCCTGAGCGCGCGGTAAGTGTTCTGCAGCTCCTCACCTGCTCCGACAGCGCTCAGCGCCCTGTTCTGAAGCACCAGAGGTGCTGATTCAGAAATGAGGCCTCTCTTCCTGGGAGAAGCAGCTTTTCTTACCCATTGTTGGGCCCCCGAAGTAGATTTGACCAGTTCGAAGCCAGTGGCTCTTTGGTTCCAGGCTGAATATTTGTAGGCATGGAGTGTGATTTCTTTTTTGCTTTGACCTAGTCTAGCAATCCCTAAACGTTTCCACCCCAGAGTCCTTTCACCAACTTCCCAGAGGTGTCGACTGGGGTGTAGTGTGCGCTGTGCTCGTGCCTCCTGCTGCCGGGGGTGGCTCAGCCTTTGGTTAGGAGCTCAGGGCCTCTGTCTGTTCTCCACCTAGTGAGGGGCTGGTGAAGGGAAGCTTAGACGCTGGGCTCCCAGTGATGCGCAGACACTCGGGCCATGAGCAGAGAGGGCCTCTGGGGAGGGCTGAGCTGGCGCTTTTGAGTAGCAGCGCAGGTGAGTTGCAGCTGTGAGTTTCTTGTCACTGGCAGTGAACATTTGGAGATTCCCTGTCCTCACGGCAGCATTCACTGTTTTCAAGCCAGGTTTTTTTAGCGCATGATCACAGTGACAGTGGAACTGTTACCCAGCCACCAGAGGCCTCAGCCTTGTCACCGCTTTCAGGTCCACCTCCAGGGCATGCACTTCCTGCAGGCTTCCCATCTCGGAAAACAGGGACTCCTACCAGCTGCTCAGACCAAAACCCAGGGTCACTGTGGCCTCGCTTCCATGTGCCACATCCAGTCCCTCAGGGTCCCTTGGTGCTGCGTTAGGTCAGATCTGGAATTGGGCTCCTCTGCCTTCGCCCGCCCTCCTCATCTGGGTCTTGATCACCCTCACCTGCATCATGCAGGAGCCTGAGGGGAATTTCTTGCTTTTACCTTTGGCCCTGTACTTTTTATTTTCCGAACAGCAGCCAGAGTGATCCTTTTAAAATCAGTCAGATGATGGCTGTTCATTCCCCTCCCTGCCTTCTGTGTCTGCAGAGGCCTGACCTTACCTGCCTCTCTTCCCCTGTGCTGCTACTGAGGTGCACTCTGCTCCTCTCAGGCTGTACCCCTGCGTCCCTGCCGAGACCACGGTTCCACTAACTGTCCTCCCGTGCACAGGGGCGGCGCCCGTTCCTGCCCCGCCGCCTCTGCCCTCCTTGGGCTGTGCTGCCCGCTCCACTTGCTGGCACGCTTTGTGTTTAGATGTCCACTTAGGCATCCTTGGTCTCCCCACTTCCATGAGGACAGCCTCTGTGTCTTCACTGCGTGGCCTGGAGTGAGATGCGCGACCCTCAGAGCTACATGTGATAAATGGAATCGCCATTCAGACGTTCACCAGCAATTTATCTACCTTCACAGCAGTTCTTGCTCTAGATTTAGTAAGCTTGGTTTGTTTTATGAAAGCGATGGGCTGTCTGTATACAAATAGGTACCAGCTAAAGGCACCTTGCTGGGAATGATCACATGAGTTTAGTAAGAGCATTTAAGACAGCTGGAAGAGAAGACCTGGTCGATACACGCAGTGACTCAGGGTGTCTGTGGGCGTCAGGCTCTGTTCCAGTGCTGGCCAGCTGTGTGCGGGGTCTGCCCGCGTGGCCTTCGTGGAGGGAGTGTTTCCGGGGTCATGGCGCGCTTTCCTGCCTTGCCTTTCCCTGGGAGCCAGACACAGCACTAGACACTGTGAGGCCCTTCCCCAGTTCTGGGCCTTTACACCATTTGTCGATCTCACCTGTTTGTAGGTGTCCTTCGTACGCAGGTCATGCTCTGTCGCAGAACACAAATGCAGACACAGGATAGCCCTGGCTTTTGGAGGGTTCGCAGCTTGGAGGGAACTGGATGAGGTAGTTTCGCCAGGAACTATAAATAGGTTTAAGACAGCCTGGGGTGTTTGGGGGCCAAGGGACTGATGAGGGCCAGTGTTAGAAAGGCAGGGGAGGAAGGAGGGACTGAGGTCGCATGAGGCAAAGCGGGGAGGGGCTGTGCCTGGGGGAGCGGGCAGCAACCAGAGCAAGCTGCCGGCGTGTGGAGGTCGAGGGAGCTGGGCCTGTTCAGCCAGGGCTGCTGCGGGCCCACTTAAGTGGTGACCTGGTTGGGGAAGGAGGGACTAAGGTGACTGTGAGCTCTTGTCGAGGTGCCAAGTGAGAAGAGCAGCTCGCAGGGGCAGGAGGCTCGGTGGTGTGCTGAGAAGGCACACTGCCTGGCTGTCTGGAAGGAAGGGCTTCTGTGCACATGTGGGTTCATGATAAACGTAACGGCGAGGAGGTACGACACTTCATCCGTGACAGAAGGCACAGTACGCCGAGTGAATTCCACGTAGTCAGTCGGTTTGTTGTTTGCCTGACTCTTGTATCTTAGCCAACTTTTGGTTTCAACTGACAAAGGAATGTTAAAGGGTAAGACTGAAAGATATGTCAGACTTTGCTGGGTGCTGTGGCACACATCTGTAATCCCAGCAGATGGGAGGCAGAGGCAGGAGGATTGCAAGTTCAAGCCCAGCCTCAGCAACTTAGCGAGGCCCTAGGCAGCTTAGTGAGACCCTGTCTCAAAGTAAAAAAATAAAAAGGACTGCAGTTGTGGCTTAATCGTTAAGCACACCTGGGTTCAATCCCTAGTGTCAAAAAAAAATATGTCAGAACTTGACTGTCAGACAATGAAGTCAGCGATGATTTGGCTAAATTGGATCGTACTCTTGAACACTGGAGGATGTTTCCTTAATTTGGGGAACCATCGCAGTAACGGCTATGGGTGCATCACATTACATGTAATTGCATTATTAACATTTTTCCATACTTTGTTGAATGGAGACAGTCAAGACAGCAATGTGTCCAGCCCTTCTTTGTGCTTCTGCCAGATTCCAGGGTGTAAGTATTCCCACCAAGGAAATTGCACACCACTAATGTGACATTGCTGAATGCAGAATGGGAGAAAGATGCTAGTAAACCTTGCCTCATCTCTCTATCATACAGCTGCAGAGACAAATAACCTCAAGCACACAGAGAATAGTAAAATAGAGTAAAATCAGAGAACGGTGAATCTGCGCATTTCCTTGTTTGTGATGTATTTAGTGGTAGGTGTAGTTCTGATTTTTAATAAAGGCCGTGCTTCATAGTCATCTCACAGCGTTCCTGTGAGAGTGGCCCTGGCAGGGTAGGACACACCTGCCAGGGGGTGTGCAGGCGAAGGTGGCTGGCAAATTGTTAGAGGCCATGTCTGAACTAGAGACCAGCTTCAGAGTCGTCCCTGGGGTGAACGACACTGTCAGGGAGAGGGAGTGGAAGGAGGGCAGAGTGCGAAGAGATCCGAGGGCACCGCGCCATTCTTTGTCGTCTGAGTGGTGTTCCTGGCGGAGGAGGTCGCAGAGAGGTGGGAGCCTCCCTTGGGGTAGACTGATCTGGAGCAACGGGAGTGCCTGCGGGAACAGAAGAAAGCAGAGGAGGACTCTGCGGCCTCAGTGGTTTCTGAGAAACTGCCTCTAGGGTGCTTTGCTCTCGCAGCGCTTGTGCATTTGCTGCAGCGGGCCAGACACTCCTGCCTGCTGCTGGTGCGGCCTTGCAGCAGAGGCCCGCTCGGCCCGCGCGGCGGTGGGCGACATGCAGATTGCCTGTTCCCCGTTTTGCTGACTGGAAGACCGCCGGCAGGCATTGGTCCTCGTGAACACTGCATCTCAGAGTGAAAGCCTTGAGTGGTGAGGAGGTGGGTGCGGGTGTGGCGAAGGTCAATGACGTGTCCATGCCCACGTGTCCCTCAGCGTGCTTGTGAAGTTCATCATAGGCGCCCGGGGCTGTGCCGTGCCTGTGGAGGACCGAGAGGACCCCTACTCCTGCAGACTGCTCAACATCTCCAACCCAGGTGGGCTGCCCCCCAGCTGCACTGACAGCTCTGACGCCGAGTCCAGTCGTCTCCCAGTTGAGAGGCATGAAGTCTGTTTTTAACAGACTACATGTTTGTCATCAGAATTTGTGTTTTTGGGGGCCAGGGTTGTGGCTCAGTGATAGGGTGCTTGCCTAGCATGTGTGAGGCACTGGGTTCCATTCTCAGCACCACATATAAATAAATAAATAAAATAAAGGTTCATCAACAACTTAAATGCTTTTTTAAAAAATTGTGTTTCTTCCTTCTTGACACAGCGACTAATTACTCAAGGCATCTGTAGAGCTTCTTGACAGATACAGAATTTTAGGATCCTAAAATTCTGTGATATTCAGATGCATATAGAAATTCTTTATGCTTAGATAAATCATGAATTACTGAATTTTGAACTTTGGAAACTGCTGATTTCACCAGTTGATTTATAACAGTCTTGATACAAATATTGTAAATCAACTTTCTCTTAGAATCATTGCCTAAGCTTCTACAAAAGGAATCATAAATTTTTAAAATGCAAGTAGTGTTTTTTATTTCTCAGAATTAAAAATGTGTGGGCGCCCAGTATGGTGGCACATGCCTGTAATCCCAGGTGTTTGGGAGGCTGAGACAGGAGGATCACAGTTTGAAGCCAATCACAGCAACTTAGTAAGACCCTGTCTCAAAATAAAAAGGGTTGGGATGGAGTAGCCCAGTAGTAGAGCACTTGCCTAGAGGGTCAGAGGCACTGGGTTTGACCCCCAGTAACCCGCCCCCCCACCCCCACACACACAATTTGCCGGGTTTCTGGTGAGGATGAGGAAAGCTGATGTTAGTTAGGTTTTCTGTGTCACCAAAGAACCAATTTTAGGACATTGCTAACCCTTTTCAGCACTTCCTATTATGTTTGTTTGTTTATTAGCACTTCCTGTTATGTTGGGCTGTGACTCCAAGGGAGGTTGAACTTTACCCAGTATTCAGTGTGCTGAGTACCACTTCTGGTATTTGAAGTTTGTCCGGCCTTTGTAGTTACCTGAACCTCGCTTTGAGAGGCAGTGCTAGTGTACTGGTAAGGTGTGCCCTGCAGCCGGACCTGCCCTGCTCTGGCTCTGTGGCCTTCCATGCCTTCCTTTCACCCCTGTAAACAGGGACAAGAAGAGCTGCCTCATGGGGGCCGAGAGGTGGACAGGCCGCTGAAGTGTCTGGAAGGGATCCTGGGAGGTGGAAGCAGGACTCGCCAACCCCATGGGGGGGTTTGTGCCTGGGACAGTCACAACATAGGTGGCTCTCTGTATTGTTTTATTTTAAAGAGCCTGCCTTTTTATGAGGTTGGGTTTTAGCTTTTTAAATAAATTGGGCTGTGTATTTGGGTCTGTTATAAAGCGGAGTTTCTTACTTAGGATGTCTAATGAATTAACATTAATTAATATTACTGTTGTAAGCAGAATGTTGTAATTGCGTTCTTCTGGGGAGGAGTCCTTTAGCTTTCACTGGAAGCCCAAAGGGTCTTGAACTCCATAAAATGTTGCATTGTCCTATGGCAAGTTACCACTGAAAACCAAAAGCAAACACAACCAGAGAAAACCCTTACCTTAAACTAACTGGAACTTCCATTCTTAAGAGCTGTTACCAACAGCAAAGGAGTGGACCTTGGCATTAGTAGAAAATTTCAATGCATATGATACATGGGTCACAAATTTTTTTAACTATATAAAATCTAAATTAATACAAATCTAATTTTATCTTTTTGACTACCCTGGAAGCATTTACGGTTATTTCAGTGCCTAAAAGGACGTGAGGGATTAATGATGATACTATGATGTGATTAATAAAAGCAACAGAATTTCCTGTGTCCACGTAGCTTGAGTGCAAGACATGCTAAGATAGAAAATTCCTAAGACTGTTTGACCTGTTCTACTTTTTGTATGCTTCTACTTTTTGTATCCTTTGTTTCTTGCATGTAGGAAAGAGAAAATTCTGATTGCTGGCTGTATTTGGAGTCTAGACTCTGACGGTGCTTGCCCGGCCCATGACGGACTGCCGTCTTCCTTCCTTCCTGCACATGTCTGTCATTGAGTAGGATCCATCATTTCCCTTTAGTCACATTTTATTGAAGATCCAAGTGTAAAATAGCTCCTAGGAACTCTGAGGTTGGGATCTAAATGGTCTCCAGGTGTGTGGAAAGAAATTATAAGGCTTTAAAATTTTTAAATTTATTTTACCTTTTTTTGTGTGGTGCTAAGGATCAAACCCAGGGCCTTGTGCATGCTCGGCAAGAGCTCTACCACTGACCTACACCCAGCCAAATATGGTTTTCATTTATCTGAAAATAAGAAAATAATAATCTGTTAATACCAAACATAAAGAGTGACCAAAATGTACGTTCTTACTTTGTAAGTAAGTATATGGGTTTGCAGGTAGATTTTTTTAAATTGATGAAGTGGTGTAATCAAAATTTGAACGGTGTACATCTCTAAAAGAGCTTAATATAGTAACTTAAAAATACGTTTTATATCATTTCTCAAAGTAGCTCTGATATTCTTGTCCATATCAAGTTTCACATGACCCCTGATGATTCATTTCTGGTAACTAGAGAGAGGAATCCAGCAGGCCTGGGTGCGGTCGGCGCCCGGGGGGAGTGGAAGCAGCACTGGCCTTGGAGTCCTTGCATCTGGGTTTGGTGCCTGCTCCTCCACTTTCTCCAACTTTGGGTGACCTGCTTTGGTTTCTTAACCTGCAGGTTGGAAACAGGCCCCACCCAGGAATCTGTGAAGACAGTGCTGGGGAAGGTGACCAGAGACGCCAACTGTCAGTGTTGTGTGGCATTTTGGGGATTTGCCTATCAAGACCAGATTTCATGACTGCAGTCAGTACTGCTTGTATGACTTCTGTTCATCCAGCTCTCCTGATGACTTGAATTTGGTATTCTTCTGTGGTTTTTCACATGCATATGCACACATGTGTGCAAACCCCATTAAAGCTGTCCTGATAATTGAATGGCTTATTTAGATTTGGCTGAAAATTTCATTCTTAAATTTCAAAATAGGTTTTGTTGTTCTGGGCGCACCCTTGATTTTCAAGCATTAGAAAAAAATCTGCCATTTCTGAAAGAATCATAGTAAATAGTTACCTAGATTTTGCTGTTAAGTCCACTTCACTACTTTTTTTTTTTTTTTTTTTCCCCTGATACTGGGACTTGAACCCAGGGGCACTTTACCACTGAGCTATATCGTTACCCCTTGATTTTTTGAGACAGGGTCTTGCTAAGTTGCTTAGGGCCTTGCTGTGTTCCTGAGGCTGACCTCGAACTTGCCAGTCTCTTGCCTCAGCCTCCAGAGTTGCTGGTATTACAGACTCCACTACTTCTTGTTAGTAAAGTAAAAGGTCATGTATGTTTGTGTAAAACCCCTATTCTCGTAACTTTTGTAGTTTTGAATCAGGAGATTGAGGCATTTAGCCTTTCTGATGAAGGCTCATCAGGGCTCTCTGAGGACCGAGTCGTCAGCGTGAGCTTCCGAGTGCTCCACCCAATTGTCATTACCAGCCTCGGAGTGTTCTACGATGCCAGCGACGAGGGTTTCCAGAGAAACATCACGGTCAAGCTTTACCAGGCAGAACAGGAGGTACGTGCCGCCTCGACCCAAAGCCCAGCTCTTCCTCCTGGGGTGCACTAGGCTGGGAGACCAGGCAGTTCTCTCTGGCTGGAGAGCCCCCTTTCTTGCCTCACTGATTGAGTACTTTGTAGTGTGATACATTATAATGCTGGTTTGGGAGAGATTGCCTGTGAATAAATGTGTTCGATCTAGAAGACATATAACTAACTAGGCTAGATTAGAAGTTCCCAGCCTAAACTCCCCTAAAGCCTCAAGAATTTCAGCAGCTAGTAATGGATATAAAAGTTTGGAATTCTTGGGATAAGAGTATTGCATCTCTTCCAGCCCTTAAAATCTGTAATACAAGGTTAATAGCTGCTTCAGATCTTTTTTGTAATGAGATATATGGGAAATAAAAGTTTACAACAACTGAGGTGACCTGAATTTGGGGACATCTGATCTGAAGAAGCAGAGGACAACACTGTATCTGAGAAGACCCGTTTGGGAGTCCCCATGCATGGAGCCTTGCTGAGGTACTCTGGTGCAAGGTTCCTTTGCTTCCTGTTTTCAGACTCCCTTGTCCCGTGGTATCCTTCATCCTTGTGGTTAGTAAGCGGTGTGGTGGCATTGTGCCCGCCTGCCCACTCTCCCCTGATGGGCACCCAGGCCGTGTCCAGGAGTTTCTCCGCTTTATCCCTGTGATGAGCCACATTGCTCGGCCTTAGCCTCCTGTTCCCAGGATGAATTCCTCTTGGTCAGTGCAGTGTGCTTCCCAGCCAGTGCTGGAAGTGGTGTTTCTTAATGAACGTTGAAAAGTCTGGTCTCTTTTCATCCAGTCCTAGAATCTGTTTTTATGGCAAGTGTTTATTCCATTTACATTTAACATGATCATTGGGGTTTTTTTTCATTTTGCCATTGGTCTTTTGTTCTACCTTTTTTCAGGTTCTCGTTTTTCCTCTTCTGCCTTCTTGTGGTTGATTGAATATTTTTTAGAATGCTCTTTTTAATTTCTGTTCTCCCTTTAGCTTTAGCTCTTTGTACCATTCTCTTCTGTGTGCACGGTTGCCATAAGAATCACAGTATATGTTCCAAACTTAATTTCTGCTTCTGTGGTTCCTTCACACATAGCACGGGAGTATCTCCTCCACGCCCTCCGCTGTTTCCTGTGGTTGCCTGTGGGTTTCCTCTGTGTGCACGTCTATCCCGCGGTCCTGATCACGATGTTTGCTTTAAACAGCTGAATGCATGTTAAGGGAATATACAGGAAAATACTCTGATGTTTGCCCACATATTTACCATTTCTGATGTTCTTTATTCCTCCCTGAATATCTAGTTTCCATCTGATTTCATTGTCTTCAACCCAAAAATAACCTTTAGTGTTTCTTACACACAGGTTTACTAATGATAGTGATTTAGTTTTCATTTTTTTGAAAATATTTTTGTTTTACTTTTATTCTTTTTTCCCCTTTACTATTATGGGATATTTTCTGGATATGGAATTTTGCAGTTTTTTTTTTTCCTCTAGTATTTCAAAAAGGCATCCCAGTGTTTTGTTTTTTTTTTTAATATTTTTTAGATCTTTATTTTCATTCATTTGTTTATGTGGTGCTGAGAATTGAACCCAGTGCCTCACACATGCTAGGCAAACGCTCTACTACTGAGCTACAACCCCAGCCCAATCCCAGTGTTTTGGTGACAGTTGTGCTAGGGAGAACACAACCATCGGTTGTGTTGTTTATGTGTGATGCGTGTGCAGGGTGGTGTGTTTGTGTGCGGCTGCCTTTAAGATTCTTTCTGTTTCATTGTAAACAGTCTGGATGTCATGTACCTTGGAGTGCTTTCTCCTTGTCTGTCACGTTCAGGGTTCGCCAAGTTTCTTTAACCTCAAATGCATCTCTCTTCTAAAATGTGGGGGATTTGGAGGACCTTCTCCATTGCCACTTCTCCTCTCCACTTCTCCTGGGGTTCCCATTCTGTGTGTGTTACTGGGTTCTGGGTTGGTTTGTTTGTTTTTTGAACTGGGGATTGAACTCAGGGATGTTTCACCACTGAGGCACATCTCCAGCCCTTTTTATTTTGAGACAGGGTTTTAGGGCCTCCTGAGTTGCTAGAATTGCGGGTGGGTCCCCAGATCTGGCTGTATGTGCGTGGTACTTCTTTTGGTATCATCCTGTTTGTGAACCAGTGTTCATTTTTCCATTGATTTTCCTGTTTTTCAGATTTAGATAATTTCTGTTACTCTAAAGTTCCTTTACTCCTTTGTCATTTCAATTCTGCAATTAAGCCTATCCAAGGAATTTTTTATTTGATTTGTTTTGTACTTCTCTTCGATTTCATTAGCTCACTTCTGCAGTTTCTGTTTCTCCAGACTTTCCTGTGTGTTCATTATTTTGAGTGTGCTTCTCCCTGGCAGACCCTCGGCTGCCGTTAGAGAGACTGTCTTAAAACCCTTGTCCGCTTGTCCGAACACCTGGAGGCTGCATCATCTTCTCTCTTGAGAATGGGCGACATTTTCTGGTTCATCCTCTGTCACATACTTCAGCCTGTGTCCAGATGCTGGCATGAGTCACCGAGGGAGCTCTGGTCCCGCTGTCTTCCTAGGAGAGTGCTGGTTTTCTTGTTCTGTCTCAGCAGTTGTACTGGCCAGACTCAGGCTCTACGTGCTTCCCTTGCCAAGGACAGCGACTGAAATCTCTGTTCAGTTCTTTGGGCCTCAGGTGGGCTGCTCTGTTCCCCTCACACGGTGCTTCCTGAGCCAGCCGCAGGTTTGGGCAGAGTTCACAGGAAGATGTGTGGCCCTCCCTCTGTGGCCCTTTCCTGCAGGGGTTTCCTCTGCAGTTTTAGCTGATGTGTTTGTGAAACTCTGTCCTCTTCATTCTTCAGCTGGAAAAACTGCAGGTCTGCACTCACTCTCAGTCACCCTAGAGTTGTGCCTTCAGACAGAGATGGAGTGTGCACCCAGTGTCCCTTCTGGTTTTGATTCTCCTCCACGTTGGGTGGAATTCCAGTGCTTTCAGGTCAACTTTTTTGTTTTGTTACCTATAGCATAATCAGTCTGATAGTGCTGGAAACAGAACTCTGTTTTCTCAAATATTTTTGTATTGTTACTGTTACTGTTGATTGTTAGCAACAGATACAGTGTTGGAGTCACAGATAGTGTACAAATCTACTTAAGATTAAGGGTCTATTTTGCACTTTCTCCTATTCTTTCTTCTTCTGGGCACCTGTAGTTACTGTGTTAATGAACATAGATACAAGAGAGGAAACAAATGATTCCAGCCGTTGTGATCATGGTGTGAAGAGCTTTTTCAGGTTACTCAACTCTAGTAGTCTGTGCTGCTGTGGTCAGAGATCTCGTGGAAGGGCTGGACTTGTACCTCAGTGGTCAGGGCTTGCCTAGCATGCCCTGGGTTTGATCTCCAGTGCTGCCAACAAAACAAAAAGCCAGGTGTCGTGACACATGTCTGTAATCTCAACCACTCCAGAGCCTGAGACAGGAGGATTGCAAGCTCAAGGCCAGCCTGGGCCTCTTAGCAAGACTCTGTCTCAAAAAGAAATTTAGAAAGCCTGGGGATGCAGCTCGTTGGTAGAGTGTCCCTGGGTTCAGTCCCCAGTACTGCTCACCCACAAAAGATTGAATTGATACTGGAGTTCAGAGGGGTGATAAATAACTCTGAATTCCGCTGTTGTCCTTCTAGAGGTTGGGGTTACTCTTGAATTTTTGCAGTACTTGTCTTAGTGCACGTAGTCTTTTTAAAAACTCTCCGTAATGCTTATGTTATCTATCAGGTAGTTTAGTTCAGATACAATAAATACTTTGATCATGTTGAATTAACCTTGTGCTTTTTAACCGGAGAAGTCTGTACTCTCTGCTTTGAGGATGGACAGGTCTAAGGTGGATACTGAAGGGTCCATGGGTAGACACAGTGCCAGAAGTGTCCTCCCTTCATGAAAGAGGTGGTGATAACCCCCTGAGGCACTCATGGTTGTGACCCGCGTGGTCTTGACCACTGTGTTGGACGCCTCCCCATGGTGACCTGGTGCATACACGTAGTCCCACCGTGAGGTCCTGAGCATCATCCTGTCAAGGTCTCTGTTTTGTTTAAGATTAAATTTCTTTTTGCCGTCTCTCTGTTCTTCCTTCTCTGAAGAGTCTGGAGGCTCTCTTGAAGGGGCTTTCGAGTGCTCCTGCTCTCTGGCGTCTGTAGTCTTTCTTCCGTCTGTTCCTCACCCTCTGGAGCCCTGGGAGTCTGCGGTGCCAACTTGTCACCACCGCTCTTGCCTGAGGGCTGCGTTTCGAGTTTCTTCTTAAGGTTATGTGGATTAGTTGCATCTGAGAACTCCATGACAGGGTGGCTTTTTTGTTTTGTTTTGTTTTGTTGTTGTTGTAGGTGTGTGTGTTTTATGCAGTGCTGGGGATCCAACCCAGAGCCTCACACATGTGCCACAGAGCTCCACCCCGAGCCACAATCCAGCCCTCATGACAGCTTTGATTATCTTACATTTATTTAATAGCCACAACGGTACTAGAAAACCCCAAAGTTGCTGAAACCGTGGTGGCACGGCCTTGGCGACCATGGTGTGGATTTTGCAAGTGTGTGTCCTCACGTCTCTCTCCTGTGTGCAGGAGGCCCTCCTCACGGCGCGCTTCAGTCCTCCGAGCTGTGGCGTGCAGGTGAACAGGCTGTGGTACAAGCCCGTGGAACAGTTCATCTTACCAGAGGTAAAGCCCAGGACCACTGTGGTCCCCCACAGGACGGGTGTGCTGCCGGCGGGTGGCTCTGCCGGACGCCGGCCATGGGTGAGGAGTGATGTGCTGGGCGGAAGCGCTCGCATCTGTCCTCCAGAGGACTTGGGAGGCTGGGGAAAGTCTCGCGCGTTGCCGTGTTTGCTCATTCAGCAGACGACCACGCGACTGTCCCCCTGAAAGCCTAGTGGGAGGTGCTGATGGACAGATGAGACACAGACATTTGGATAATTCAGATTGTTTGCTTATCCAAAAAAGGAAGGAGAAATGCAGTCCGTGCAGGCAGGATAATGGCAGAGAGGCAGGCCACGTTTCCAAGTCGAAGGCAGCTTTCTGAAGGGTGGCGCCCTGGGCCGGGGTCCAGTCGAGCAGACGTGTGCTGGAGCCTCCCACCCTGCCTGTGGGCCTCAGCAGTCCCGCCCGAGCTGGCCAGCATGTGCCACTAAGTTATCCTTTGTTTTGGATTAAGGTGGTGGCTCAGCTAGGCAGTGCTGCCAAGCTTTGGATCTCAGTTTTTGAGGAAAACTATTTATTGGTTAGTTTATACACACGTTGACCCAGAAAGCATTTCTGTGTGCCGCGCATGGGCCGCATCCACGCTCAGGCGAAGTGCTGCCTGCTGGGCCGCTCACGTGCTGTGGGCGCCTTCCTGTGCGCAGCGCTGCCCGAGGTGTCTTCCTGTCCCTGGCTGGCTTAGCTCCGTTGGACTGAAGCAGGTCAGGAGAACCCTTCCTGTCCGTTCGCACCAGGATGGGCAGAACCTCACTTAAACTGGTTCCCACACAGAGGGTCACTTTGTCCCAAGGGACAGGAGCACTGGTGTGATGTTAGGTGCCTGCTTCTCACAAAGATGTGAAAGGACTGGTCTGGGAGTGGAGCGGGTGGACGCGAGGGTGTGGCAGGCGCGGTGGGTTCCATGCGACTGAGTTGGAGCCCCTGCTCTGCCGCTTGGGGCTTGCGACACTGCGAGGAGCTTGCCCTCGCTGCGTGTTTCCTCTGGGCCGCAGAGCTGTACCGCTCAGATCGGAGGGCCATTCCAGGGAGCCGGTGGGTCCAGGAAGGAGGCTGCTCAGAAGGCCGAAGTCGGTGTTCGCACTCACTCCCGGGCCGCTGCTCCCTCTCTGGATTGGGTCTCGTTCCTTAGGAGCAGCTTTTCATTCGGGGCATTCTGCCCGCGGGGGCCGTTTAGCGATGCTTGGAGACATGCCCAAGCTGGAATCTGGTGGCTGAGGGTCAGGGACGATGCTGCACGTCCTTGCTGCACAGGGAAGTGACCTGGCCAGTGTCAGTGGTGCTGAGGTTGAGGAAGAGAAGATTTCTTGGGATTTCTTGGGAAATCCATGCTGACGTGTTTAAGGTGAGCTCTTGCGATGTCCTTATTTTACTTTCAAGTAATTTGGCAACAGAACAGCGGGGAAGCGATAGGAGGACGGTTTCTGAGCCAGGCCTGGTGGCACATGCCTGTGGTCCCAGAGCTTGGGGTGCCGAGGGGTCTCCTTTGGGCCAGTGAACTCCTCTGGCACTGCCCGGTCAGGGTGTGTCACAGGCGCAGTGGCACTGGGTGTGCTGAGGGAGCAGAGGGAAGAGGGTCAGGTGAGCAGGCGGGAGAGAGCTGCGTCTCGGGCCGTGGTCTCGAGTCGAGGAGGGGCTTTCCCTTGGCGCGCCAGCGTCTGCTGTGCGTGGCCATTACCTCCCCTTCGCTCTTCAGTTCTAGCCTCCTGTTTTGCCTGCTCTTCTGGGCCATTTCATCTGTGACCCTGTGGGCCGGTGGCCCGTCACCACAGCCCAGACTGCTCTCCTTCTGGCTGCTTAGTACTTTGCCGGCACATCCCAGGGGCTCCTGACGGGCACATCCTCTCCCTCCCGCTGCTTCTCGCCTCCTGTGTCTCCAGCCGTGGGTCTGGTGTCTCCTCCTGAATCAGAATCGTGGGGCACACGGCTCTCAGGTCCCCGCGTCAGCCAGTCCTGCCACACCTTGATTCCAGTTAGACCGTGATCAGTGCTTCCAGACCGCACCCTGCTGAGGTTCTAGAAGAAAGCGCAGATACCAAGGGCAAGGGGCTGCCGTGATGGGGCCCACCTTGCCCCAGCAGCCTCCCGTGGCCGGGACCTGGCCCTCCGCTCGCGTTCCCGCAGTTCAGTCAGAGGTGAGGCTCACCAGGTGACGCCACCTGAACTCCGGAACTCAGTGTGCATGCCAGAGCGCCAGCTCATTCCTTTGAGTGGTGCTGGCTGGTTGGTGCTCGGAGAGCCCATGGCCGCTGTGGGGCAGCCTCCTCCCAGACGTGGAAAGGCCAGTCTGCACGTGACCCCGATGGCAGCAGGGGAGAGGGTGTGCTCCTTGATCCAGGAGGGTGAGCAGAAGGCTTCATGTCCTCCAGGGTTGCCTTCCTCCCCCTCAACATCACCTTCCTGTAGAGGCCAGTGGGCGTGCTGCTCTCAGGTTCCCTGTAGAGGCCAGCGGGCACACTGTTTTGAGGTCCTTCTGTAGAGATCAGAGGGTACAGCTTTGAGGTCCTCCGTAGGGGCCAGTGGAGGCATTGGTTCTGCCTCCTCAGCCCTGCTCCCATAGCTCTTCCGGTTCTGGAGACACTGCCTCCTCACAGGCAGCTGGTCTTGACCCGCCGAGGCAGCCCCTGGGCCCTCCCCACTCCCCAGATGGCCCTAGAGGTGCTTGCCCTTTCCCCAGCCTTCCTGCCCACCCCTGCCCGTGGCCGCTCTTCGGAGGCCCCTCCTGACGCAGATGTGATTGTGCCCCCATCGCCACGGGCTTCCTGTCACCGTGGGCAGCTCCCGCCCCGCCCTTGGCTGGTGCCAGCCTTCGTGTGGTTTTCTGCGTGTGCCGTGCAATGGCCTCCCACTTCTGACCGAGTCCCTGGGAGCAGGGCTTAGGTCAGCCGAACTTGCCCCAGCGGTGACTCTCCTCATCGCGGAGCCTCGTGGCGGCGTTTGTAGATGATTTCATCTTAGAACTGTAAGATGCAGGCTCTTCCATTTTTGTTTCTCAACTTCCAACACATAGCCCAAGGCTTGGTAAATCGTAGACACTGAGACATTTAGATAATGGCTCGTGTCTGGAAGAAGATTGACCCTGAATTTATTCGTTGGTCATGTGTACCTGGTTTACCTTTTTTTCCTAATTATCAAAGTATGGAAATGTATGAAAGTAAAATGTGATCACTGTTGAAAATTTGGCAAAATACAGAAAAGTTCAAGGCCACGACCTGCCCCATCTGTTGCTCAGTATGTTGGTGTAGGTCTCGCTGATCTGTCTTTTTTTCCCCTTCTGTACATGTGTCTATTTGTGAGACGGTTTTGTTTCTATAAAGCTCAGATTCGACCTCGAGTTTAACAGAGGGTTCAGGACACCTAGGAAGGAGTAGAGAAGAAAGTCGTCTCTCTCAGGGACAGCCGACCTTCTCATGCGTGCCAAGGGGGGCGCTCTGCCTTGCCACTCACCTCAGGACAGCCCTTTGAGGTGGCCATTGCCGCTTTCCGCTTCATCAAGGACTAAGCGGGGAGGACTCAGCCTGAGTGTGTCTGCAGGACCATGTCCAGGGAACCAAGGGCCCCGCCTAGCACCTCGCAGGTTGGCAGATGGTAAAGGTCAAGGGCACATGAGCAGGATAATGGCTGCAGAACCCAGGTTCTCCCAGTTCTGGTCTGTTTTAGCAAAGAAGTTTTACTGCTTTAAAAACGGTGTGTAAACCTCTGACCTGGCTCATCAGACAGATTCACCTTTGCCTCGTTTCCTGTGCTGCTGGCCGGATGAGACACTCCGAGTCCTGACCTCTTCATTTCATACGTGAAACTGTGCTTCATGTGCTGCACGGAGGTCATTCCACTTGGCTTTTAGTTCCACGCTGTGTTTGGCGAGTGGTTTGCATTTTTAGTTAGGTCAGGACATTCTGCTGCTGGGGGATGTGGTCGTTGAAAAGATGGCGGCTTCTTGTATCCATTGGGAACCATAAGTCGGTGGAAAAACAAGACGTAGCAGAGCGGCAAGTGGCATTAAGGAAATAAAACAGGTGGATGTGGTGGGCAGATTGGGCCTTGGTGGCTTATGTTTCTGGAGAAAGCGGAAGAGATGGCAGAGGAGCTGAGAGCTGCGTGGTGTCAGGAGCCAGCTGGGGAGTTGCCCGCGGCCTCCAAGTTAGAAGGTGCGAGGGCCCAAGTCCACATCAGACCTCGGGTGCGGGCGAGCTTGCTCCAAGTTAGAAGGTGCAAGGGCCCAAGTCCACGTCAGACCTCGGGTGCGGGCGAGCTTGCCCAGCTCAGCGTTCAGTAGTGGTGAGCAGAGAGACGCTTGTCAGGGTCAGTGAGGAAACACTTGTGGACTTGAATTTCAAAAAAATAATGTATGATGTGGCAAACAAACAACTCTGAAAAATGCTCCCAGTGTACACAGTATGCACAGGATTGAGACAAACGCTCTGTAGAATTGCACAGAGAGTAACAGGAACAGGAAACGCAGGCACCAGATGGCACAGAAGAGGACAAGGCCGTCCCTAGAAGAGAACAGCCCTGGGGTCAGAAGTGACTGCACTCCACACCGGGCATGCTCAGAACTGGTCATCGGGTAGTGGCAAGGACTTTTGAAAAGCACATATACAAACCTCACCCTAAGAATTTTTCCTCTGGGAATCTAGTTTTTTAGAAAAACAAGTTATTCAGGGAAAGCAGACGTTTACACCAGAACACTCCCACGCTGAGGCGGCAGCTGCTGGTAGCCCGGATGTCTGCCAGCAGGGAGTGTTCGGGTACGTGGGTGCCTCCACTCAGAGCATGCTGTGCCCGTCAGACAGAGCCACGGGGCCTGGCCAGGGGAACCGAGGCGTCTGCCAGGCCGCTGTGTGCTCTGGCTGGGTCTCAGATCTGACGGTCCTGGTGTTAGAGCTGAAGACTAAACTGATGTGTTTTGAAAAAAAGAAGCTGCTCTTGAGTCTTAACCTAAACACTTAGCGTAACCTGACTGTCAACAGTAGGGAAACTGGCTCACTCTTTTTTATCTCTTCCCCAAAGAGCTTTGAGGGGACGGTTGTGTGGGAGAGCCAAGACCTCCACGGGCTCCTGTCGGGGAACCTGCACAGGGTGACGGTGCGCGACGGCGGCGGCGTCCTCAGGGTCCTCACCGTAAGCCAGCCTTCTGTTGGGCTCTTCTTACACCTAAGCGTGTTCTAGAATCTACCCCATCCCAGGCAGTATCAAGTAAAGATTGCCATGTGCTGTTAAGTCGCCATTGTGAAGACGAAAAGCTCAAGTGTTCTGTGTGGTCCTGCAGTTCCCACACTGGTGACGTGTAGCCTTAAGACTGGTGCACATTTTGGGGACTGGGGATGTAGCTCAGAGGTAGACCACTGGCCGATGTGAAAGACCCTGAGTTTGATCCTATCACTGCCCCCAAAAAGTGCATCATTAAAGTGTAATATTTCTCAGTGATTTTAAAATCAGCGTTACTTAAGAAGATTGGTTCAGCAGTACTTAGAATATTCACTATCTCCCCTTAATAATAAAATGTCAGGTAAAATGCTATAGATAGCTGGCACACGCCTGTCATCTCAGCTACTTGGGAGGCTGAGGCAGGAGGATCACAAGTTGGAGGCCAGCCTCAGCAACTTAATGTGACCCTATTTCAAAATAAAAATGTGTAAAAAGGACTGGGGATGTAGCTTAGTGGTAAAGTACCCCTTGATTCAATCCCCAGTGCCAAAAAAAAAAAAAAAAAAAAATCTGAAAAATAAAGAGAAAGAAGTTTTGAGCCAGGTGCAATGATATATACCTGTGGTTCCCACTACTTGGGAGGCTGAAGCAGGAGGATCACTTGAGCCCAGAAGTCTGAGACCAGCCTGGACAACATAGTGAAGACCCCATCTTAAAAAAAAGGGGGAGCAGGGAATGGAAAATAAGGTGGAGTACTTGCTTTTATTTATATTGCTGAAGCAAATCTGGGGTTTCTGATTCTCCTGTTTCTCATTTATTCTGATTTACTTCAAATTTAAAACATGCAAATCAGGTAGGTAAATGTCTCAAATGTAGGATAACCAGGAAGGTGGCAGTGGGCCTGGGTGGTCCTGTCAGGGACCCTCTTTCATTCCTGGGCCAACAGGAATGGACGTGGGGCATTCAGTCACACGCCCAGTGATTTCTTTGAATATTAATCCTGTTGGCAGGAATTAATTCCCGGATTGAAGAGAGCGTTCTGTGACATGCTGCTGCTGCTTGTTCTGAAACACTTGCTGCACCTGCTCTGTGGCAGGCATGTGACAGGCCCTCACGTCCCCAGGGGAACACAGCCCAGGGAGAGGAAAGGCACTGAGCAGACAGACTGATTGACATCACGTCCACGGTTCCGATTCCACCCTTTCTGAAAAGCCCTTTAAGTAGGAAGTTCTGTGGAGTTTATAGGTCGCTTTTAATTTCCTTATTCTTTAAATTTTTTATAAAATATTTCTTTTAGATGTTGATAGACCTTTATTTTATTCATTTATTTCTATGTGGGGCTGAGGATCGAGCCCAGTGTCTCAGACATGCTAGGCAAGCACTCCACGTCCACTGTCACTGCGCCTTCTCCTTCCTTTCAGGCTGGGGAGGGCGCGCTGCCTCGAGAATTCATGGAAGGCGTGGAAGGAGTTGCAGGTGGCTTTATTTACACCATTCAGGGTAAGCTGGCCGGTTGAAGAGCATACTGAACTTGTTTTACTAATCTTTTTGTATACTTTGATGTAAAAAGTGATCTTTTTAGTCCCTGAAAAAAATCAGCTTTATTGAGATAAACTTCACACACCATACAGTTCACCCTTTTAAGGTGTCAGGTCATGATCTTTAGTGTATTCATGGGGCTCTGCAACCATCCACACTGACTCAAGAACATTCCATCCTGCCCACTGGTAGGCATTCCCATTCTGTTCTCCTCCACCCCATTACAACTACTAATTTACTGGTTCTTCTCTGTGGATTTGCCTATTTTGAACATTTCTTGCAAATGGGGTGATATAATAGGTGGTATTTGCTGCTTTTGCTTAGCATAGCTTTTCAGGGTTCAGCCTTATTGACCAACATTTGGTTTTTAGCATTCCATTGGGTATATAATGCCATATTTTATATTTTCCACTTGTTAACTGATGGACAGTTGGGTTGATTCTGCTTTTGGCAGTTGTGAGTAATTTTGCAGTGAACACTCATGCACGAGTTTCTGTGGTCACGTATTTTCAGTTCTCGTAGCTAAATATGTGGGAGTGAAAGTCCCGGGTGCCCTGGTGACCCCGTGCGGCCCTGGAGGCGCTGCCAGACTGTGCGCAGCAGCTGCCCTGGTGTGCACTGCCCGTCACCCTGAGGGTTCCCGTTTCTCTACGTCCTCAGCACGTACATCGTCTGAGCCTTTTTAATATACTCATCCTAGTGGGTGTGAAGTAGGATCTCACTGATGCTGATCTGCATTTTCGAGATGACCAGTGATGCTGATTGAGCATTTTTCCATATGCGTATCTTTAGAGAAATGTGTCTTTCGGAATCCTTTTCCCAGTTTTTAAATGGGGTTAATTTCTTTCTTTTTGTTGGTTCTGGGGGTTGAATCCAGGGGCATCTACCCCTTTGCTACTTAACTTCCCTAGTGCTTTTTACTTTTTATTTTGAGACAGGGTCTGGCTAAGTGGCTTAGGCCCTCCTCAAAGTCACCGTCCGCCTGCTCAGCCTACCCTGTTGCTAGAATTACAAGTGTGTACCACCAGGCCCCCACCCCCCTCTCTCTATATATCCCAAAAGAAACCACCCAGCTGAGCTGCGAGCAGTGGTGCACACCTATAATCCCAGCTCCTCCAGAGGCTGAGGCAGAAGGAGCCCAAGTTTGAAGCCAGCCTAGGCAACTCAATGAGACCCTCTCTCAAAATAAAAAATTAGAAAAAAAGAGCTGGAGACGTAGCTCAGCGGTGGAGTGCCTGCCCCTGGGTTCAAATCCTAGTACTAGGTGCGTATTCCTGGGCCCCACCCCAGACCTCCTAGCGCTCAGGCTTGGGCCCTGGAGTCTGGCCTTCAGGAAGCACCCGTGGCCCAGGGATGCCTCGGGGTGCGCGTGTCTCAGGCAGCGGCAGAGGCAGCCCAGCAGTGCTGCCAGGGCTGCAGGCCCCGCCGTCCTCCGCAGCAGCGCAGCAGCAGCGCTGGCCAGACGTGCTGTGCCCTCCTTGCCCCTCAGCAACTCACTTCTGTTTTTTTTTTTTTTCAGAAGGTTTCTATGAGATGTTTGAGAAAATCCTGAAAGAATTGCTGCCCTAAACCCATAGGATCTGGGGAGAGTCCCTGTACACGTGCTCAGGACTCACTACCAGCTTGTGAGCTGGTAAATAAAGTGTCTTTTAATGACATTAGTAATGATTTTTACTATGAAATATCACAAATGCACCAAAAATAAAGAATAAGAAACATCTGGCTACACATTGTTCAGAATTAACAAATGTTTATTTTTTCTGTTTGCTTCCCACTTGTTTTTGGGGCTGGGCTGGAGCTCGGGCAGGGCCCTTGCCTAGCATGTATAAAGCCCTGGGTTCAGCCCCAGCACCAGGGGAAGACCAGGAGCCGCTGAGACGCCCTCCCTGTAGTGCTCCGGGCCCTGTATTCTCTGCCCCTCCAGGGCTGCGTGCCTCAGTGGCTGTGCGACTTCCTCCTGTGTAGTAACATTGCTGTAGACAGCATAGTTTCGAGTAGTGTACTTTTGAGTCATGGCTTCTGTGGTGCACACACATTGTTCAGTGGCCTTTCCCTCATTACCTTTCAGTGTCATTCCTTTTAACCTTCAAGGTCATGTTGATTTTTGGAACTGCTGTATTATGTAGATATACACCATTGGGCTGGTTTTCTCTTAGGGTCTAGGTTTTCTCTACTGTTACAAACAGAGCTGTGAAGAATGTCCTTGTGCCCAGGTCACGTGTGGTCTCCAGAGTCACATCCTGAGTTGTGCTTAGCTGAGCCACAAGGCGTGCACATCTTCAGCCCAGCAAGATACCTCCCCACGCTCCCCACGTGCTCTCCCACTCGCAGTGCATGGGAGCCATCTCCCTGCCCAAAGCTCCTAACAGCTGTCCTTCTGATGTGTTACTTTGGGCTTAGGGGTGCATGCCCATAATCCTAGTTACATGGGAGGCTGAGGCAAGAGGATCCAAAGTTCAAGGCCAGCATGGGCAACGTAGGGAGATCCTGTCTCAAATTTTAAAAAAAGGCCAGGCGTGAAGGTGCACGCCTAGAATTCCAGCAACTCAGGAGGCTGAGGCAGGAGGCTTGTAAGTTCAAGGCCATCCTCAGAAACTTAGCAAGGCTCTAAGCAATTTAGCAAGACCCTGTCTCAAAAAGGACTGGGGATGTGGCTCAGTGGTTAAGCACCCCTGGACTCAATCCCCGGTACAAAAAAAAAAAAAAAAAAAGGCTGGGAGTGTGGCTCAGTGGTATAGTGTCCCTGGGTTCAACCCCTAGTAACCCCACCTCCCTTTGGGAATAACAAACTTCAGAAACTTACACAAGTTCTGTCTCTGGGCCTGCAATGGCATCTCTCTACTGTCCTTTCAGAAGGTGATGCTCTCTTGCATAGCCTTCACACTCGGCCTCAGCGACTCGCCAGTCACATGAGGAGACTCCATGAGGAAGATGCCTTGCTGACAGAGGAGAGCAGTGTCCATGGTGACATCGTTTTTGTGGATGTTGTCGACACTTACCGGAATGTTCCTGCAAAGTTATTGAACTTCTATCGATGGTAGGTTGGGTGGCTAGAACTTGTTTTATTGGTCTTTTGATGAAGAAAAAAATGTATCAACATCAAACCACTGAGATTTCAAAAAATGGAAACTTAAACTTAAGGTAACTGCACACCTGGGATGTGACCTACTGTGTCCTGGTTCCTTGGGAAGACCCTTTATTTATTTGTAGTGGTGCTGAGAATTGTACCAGTGCCTCACACATGCTAAGCAGGTGCTCTACCGATGAGCCCCAGCCCCAGGCCTAGCCTCTGCTTTCTTATTTTGATGAATGAGTGTATTAATGATAGAAAATAAGGCAGAAACTAATCCATCTGCACTGATAGCTCTTTGCCTTGGGAGTGTCAAACTAGGAGTAGATAAAAACCAGTGAGTTTGGAAATGGCTCCTTTCAGCTGGACACATAGCAACCTACCCAGATGCCCCTAATTATATATATTCACTCCCAGCCACGTCACTAATCCAAGTTCTGCTCAACCAGATACCCACCTTATTTTTCCAATCTCTACTGGAAAAAGCTGCTCGCCTTGAGCAGGCACATTACCATGTGCCTATTCCCATCTACACAGGAGGCTGAAGCGGGAAGATTCCCTAAGTCACCACTTAGTTGCCATTACACACTTTTTGATGTATGGACAAATTAAGTCATCATCTTGTTCTTCCCAAGGATCATAAATAATAGTTTAATTGCTGGAAATTGTTTACAACGGTAGATTTCAGTGTTATAACTCAGTTTTTTTTTTTTTTTATTATAAAGTATCTTGACTGGAATATGAAAAGCAGCATAGAATGCATCTTGTACAATAACGTCCCACGTATGATACCTGCCCCATTGGACTGGCACTTACTATGAACACATGGGGCAAGGCTCAGAGTTTAATGGCGTGGCAGCCTGACGTGGACGCCCGAGACATCTGTTTGAAAACGTGTTCCTTCAGCCACGTACTTTTTCACTGTGCTCCTTTTCCTTTGCTTACATGAGCTTGGTGCTGCTGCTGTGTCACTTAGTGGACACAGTGAGGACTGTGACGGAGCAGCACCTGCTGAAGCCAGCGTTCTTGGTGTTACAGGAGTAAGACACAGTGCCCAGGTCGTGCAGGGGCAGCTGTGAATAGGATGCTAGTGAGGGGTCTTCACTAGTGTCACACTGGTTTCTTACACAGTTGTACCAACTCACATACCCTTTTCTGCCAACAGGACCGTGGAAACAACCAGCTTCAATTTGTTGCTGAAGACAGACGATGACTGTTACATAGACTTAGAAGCTGTATTTAAAAGAATTACCCAAAAGAATCTGGAGGGGCCGAATTTTTGGTGGGGAAAGTAAGTGAAAGATGGTTAGCTGTTGGCATTTGTGTACCTGAGCAAATGTGATTAATTTAGAGTGAAATGCGCAAGCCATTTTCCACAAGAATGTGTTTGAGAAATGCAGTTCCTATTAGATGCCTGGCTTACTATCATTACTCTGCAATTAGGGTAAAAAATCTGTTTAATAAAAAAACCTCAGGCTGAGATAATGGAGGAGAGCAAGAGATGTGGCTCGTATCCTTGTGCCCTAGAAATACATGGTGCTCGGAAGTTGCTGAACTGTCCGTTTTAGAGTGAACGTGACACATCTCTGCCATTCTCTGCTGCTTCAGGAGCACTGCGAAGGGCTAATGATTTGGTGGAGTTTTTGATTTTGTTTTTTAATATACACCAAATCATGAGAGCCAGGCTCAGTGGTGCACACTTGTAATTCCAGCAACTTGGGAGGCTGAACCCAGGAAAATCACAAGCTCAAGGCCAGCCTCAGCAACTTAATGAGATCCTGTCTCAAAATTAAAAGGTCTGGGGTCTTAGCTCAATGATAAAACACCCTGGGTTCAATCCCCAGTACCTAAATAAGTAAAATAAAACACGGTAGTACTGTTACATTTCCATTCAGAAACTTAGAACTTAGTATGTCTGTCTTTGATATAAAATACCACTGGATACGAATCCTTAGTTTTTTCTCACTGTTCTCTGCTCTTCAAGCTCATTCCTTTTGTAGTGGTAACAGAGGAGTCCAGTCCGACAGTGGCAGGATATGTCAGAACAATACAGAGAAGCCACATCTTTTTTTAAAATCTCAGTTTCAGGTTGAATTGGGCAGTGGACAGAACTGGAAAGTGGCAGGAGTTGGAGTACCCCAGCCCCGCGTACCCTGCCTTTGCATGCGGGTCAGGGTATGTGGTCTCCAAGGACGTCGTGGACTGGCTGGCCAGCAACTCGGGGAGATTAAAGACCTATCAGGTAACTGAAGATCTCCAACCTGAGGCAGCTCGCAGCGCAAGGTAGACGCAGTCCAGGGTGCCATCCCCGGAGCAGCAGCTTACCATGGGGAAGGCTTGCTGTTCTTCTGTTGGGAATCACTTGTCAGGGATTATTATTGCTCCAATCCTGGCAGTAAATTCTACTCCTGAGTAGAGCCCACAAACATAATCTGTGTGAATATAAAGATTGCTGTTCATAAGAAGGAAAGATTCTGGGTATAGTGTCAACCTGCAGTTCTAACTGGTCACTAGAGCCACTCTTTGCTATTAGTGCTGGATTCTAAGGTTCCTGAGAGGAGGGGCTGTCTGCTTGCTGTGTCGTCCTGTTACCATGCAGTGTGGTGCTTCCTGTCAGTGATCACTGCCTTTAGATGTGTATCCATGTTTGGCCTTAACAGAATAATAGCAAAAGAAGTGGAAAGACTGTTTATTTGGGAGGTGTGGCATCAGTCATGACCTTTACACTTTGGGGCCTGTGTAGGGTGAAGATGTGAGCATGGGCATTTGGATGGCAGCCATAGGACCTAGAAGACACCAGGTAAGCAGACCTGAGGTGCTGGCCTTGCAGTCCCAGGAGTTTTGGGATGAGGCCACGTAGTGCACGGCTAGCCTGGACCACAGTTCTGCTCTGGGTTTAATTCAGAACTGTCCACCTCATTTCTCATCCAGTATTTTTCCGAGTATAACTAAAAGGAAATGCTACAAATCAAAGTTCTCTGACCCACAAAGGAGAATTTGGTTTTCACAGAGTTGATCAGAAATTCTTTACAGTTTTAAAACTTAGAAATGTGCTGGCTTGAGATCCTGGTAGCATGGCAGTGTGAGGACCCGTGGGCCCTCCTGACTGGTAACCACTTCACCCAGTCTTCTGTTGGTAAGACGGCATTTTTAAAACACACCGACTGCCGAGCCAGAAAAAAATGAACCTGCAAAGACCCAATCAGAAAGTAAGAGCCGTGGAAGGAGGCAAGCTTTTCCCTCACACAGTACTGTTACATTCCGGGTTCTTGGCAGCTTCCACTTTGGACTCAGAAGGTGCAGGAGATGAAGGAACGTGCACTGTTCCTGTGAGAAGCTGCAGCTGGCTATGGCCCCAGTGCAGCGTACCCTCTACTCAGTGAACGAGACCATGTGCCCAAGTCTGCTTGGCAGCTTTGGTGGTCCTGTTCCCTTGTCATACTTTGTTTCATCTTTTACTTTGTGTTGAATATGATGTTTTTGTTTGTTGTACCTGAGAATTCTGAAGTATGCAGTCTTGGCAGGTCTGATTCTCCAGTGTGCTGCTTCTAGATTGTCCTCTGTAGCTTTTGCTCCTAATGTGTTTTCTTTCTGGCCTCACATTTTTGGAAACCAGGGCGTCTTAAAATGCAGCCCTGGTGTGCACTTTCTTCTGCCTGCACCAAGGGCACTAGTATCTGTGAATGTATCCAGTTTCTGCCTTGGGATTTTGGGGGGCTGCACATATTGTCCTGTTGGCCCCAGGCTCACCCAGGTGGAGCTGTGGCTCCAGATTTTCGGGGAGACTCTACTCCATCCCACTCGGCAAGGCTGGGATGGAGCATTGCCTTCGTTTCTCACACCCTGGGCCCTTCAGGGGTGCTGGCTCTCTGGCCATCACTGAGTGGTCTCTTGTCCTGTGCAGGCGTGACCATTATTTTAAAGCCGAAGGGTCCAGGTACCTTCAGGGCACAAATGGACTCCAACCAGGCTTTAAAGATTTTTAATTTTACCCAGCATTTGTTTGTTCTCTAATTCAGTAGGTTTCTCTGTTTTCTGTTGTTTTGCTGGAAACAGAAGACAATTCATGTCACTGAGGATTCTTGAATCCTACTCACCTTACCAGCACTGTGACCTTGAGCAAGTTAGTTAAGTCTCCTAATTTCAGTTTCTCATTTATGAAAGGGAAATGATCCCTAGTTCATGATTTTTTTTAATCTCATCAGGGGTTGAAACCAGTGAGCTACACCTCCAGACCCTACACTTTTTCTGAGAGAGCTAAGGTGCCCAGGCTGGCCTTTGAACTTGCAATCCTTCTGCCTCAGCCTCCCTAGTACTTGTAATCCCAAGTGTGTGTCAGGCACCTGGCCTCACAGGGTCCTTGAGAATTAAATGAGGTCATATTTGTAAAGACTTGGCATGTTCTCAGAACACTGCAAGCATTTCACCAGAATGGTAGCTGCTATGAACAGTGCTAAATACTTTTTCTCTAAAAGCAAATATAAAACTCACCATTAGTGGTCTCCAAACTCCTCTTGTCCACTTGCTAACCCTTTTTTAAACAAACTGTACATGTATGGGGTCCAGGGTGACACTGGCACATGTACAGGGTGCCAGTTGCTGACTGTTAATCCACACTCAGCTGCAGGACTGTGGGGTCAGAAGATACCCCTCCTGAAACCTCGTGAGTCTGTTCCCCATGGAGTTGTCCTGGAAATGATCTCGGCCTCGTCAGCATACATAAAAGCACCGCGTGCGTGCGTGCGTGCGTGCCCAGGCAGCTCAGCTTGCTTTCTCTCCACAGGACAGCCTGTGGCTGTGTGAGAAGACCTGCGAGGCGGGGATGCTGTCCTCCCCTCAGTACTCCCCTCACGAGCTGATGCAGCTGTGGGAACTGAAGGGAGTGTGCGGTGACCCTTGTCAGTGTGTGGCAAGGTGACAGTGATTTGTCCAGGCTGTGTAAAGACCAGGGCAGGCGGACGATAACCTCCACGCAAGTCTTGAGAACAGCCAGGGTTGGCAGTAGAACAGATGGTCTTTCAGGAGATCTCTGGCTGGCACCTTCACCTGGACAGTGTGATACTAACTGTGCGGGATTTCTTTCTTAAAAATCAAATGATAACTGTAGCATACGATTTTATTTATATATTAGAAAGTGATTTAAAATTACTGCATTGTTTTATGAAAGGAAAAGTATTTCTAAATCATGATTAGTAATTCAGCCTGGATTGCACAGGTCTGTATGGCCTGATTAGGACAACACAGGCCCAAAAACTCAAATACTGTGTGCTCACTTACATGAGCAGTGATCCTTTATACCAAAGTTTGGGGTTTCTGGAAATAATGTCAGATTTTGTGGTTTTTGAAGTGTGGGCAGTTTGACCTTGAAAAGGAACTAATATGATTCTTGGTTGTGGACTTGGCTTAAATATGTTCATTTACCTGGACTAATATCCATGGGGTTTTTTTTTTTTTTTTTTTTTTTTTTGCCATTTAACAAATACTGAAGATCAATTTAGTTCTCTTGTTAAAATACATTTTTATGAATATACCTCTCAGGGTTTTAGTGCATAGGGAAGAATTTTGCTTTTATCACTGCCTCATGTTTACCTAATGTCAGTCAGAGCTGAGAACTGCGCACACCATGCTTGGTTTAGGTGTAACTGCAGGGAAAAGCATGTGACTGCCTTTTTAAGGTGGTGCACCTGAGAAGAAAAAATAGCAGGTATAGCATAGTAAAGAATGTGTCTCCCTAAATTTAAGGGACACTTCCCCACACGACAAACTAAATCATTTCAGCAACCTTTAAAAATAGTAGAGAATTTCATTAAAATTAGTCTGACATTAACTATATACAGATTTTATTAAACTGGCTAGATTCTATATAATATTTATGAGCTATAAAAATACATATGAAGATCAGAAGATCATGAGTAGTCAAAGCCTTTATTACATACAAGCCTACAAATGGTCTCTTCTCAGTGAAAAGTACATCCTTTGTCATACTTTGGGCAACTTGTAAAACCTCATTTGACAGTAGAACTGTCCCAGTAAATCATTTCCAGTGAACCCCAGTCATGATGAACAGTCTAGTCTCTAAATTTTTAAAGCTGGTTGTTACCATCTCACTAACAGACAATCTCCATTTTCCACAGAATAAAACTGTAATGACTGTAGGTCATTTCCTAGTTCAATTTCTCTGCCCGGCATCTAAAATGAGAACAAAGGTAGGGGTAAGACAGATCTGACAAAACATGACCTCCATGCCACAGGGACTCGGTCTAACACACGCCCACCTCAGACCAGAACCCGGCCGTGTGGTAGAGTTTAACATGTCTTACTGTGGGGAACTGAGACTATTGACTGGGGGCAACTCACCTTGGGACTTTCATAGGACAACAAAAGTTCTGACACAGGAACTTTGAGAAGACGTGACAATAATGCCTTCACCTTTTGAACTGTCATGGAGCCTGTCAAAGAAAAGGAAGATGTCTCAGAGGACACAATAACAAGGCCAAGCTGCAGTGACAGCTGCCCTGTTCAATTATCAATTCACCCAAGAAAATAAGAAGTAGACTTGAGTCTATTCCACAGAAGTGAAGCCAGTGTTTGACCCAGGTGCCCTTGACAGTTTGCGTGCCATTTCAGTAGGTAGGTATCATTTCTGAATCTGATAAACTAGAAATTATATTTTCAGTTCAGAGGAACAGGCAGGGGTGAAATCAATGTTTTGTTTGTCTTTGTGATTAATTCTTATTCTGAGTTACTGAAAGAAACTTGGAGTGGGCTCAGGTGTCCTGAGGAGATTGCTCTGCCTCCTCTGGGAAGGAAGAGTATAGACTGAGAGATGGACAAGGTTCTTTCAGCACAGCCATCCGTGATTATCAAAATGTGTGCCACTTACACAAGCATCCCCCAGGCTTGGGAATGTAACTTAACTGAGCAAATGCTTTGGTTGTTCAGAAGACGTTATGAACTTCTTTCCAAAGATGGGTTGTGGTAATAGTGGAGATTTTGATTATGAAAAACAGTGTCTTCGAAGCTTTAGCTGGAGGTACAGCAATAGTGTGGTGTTCCCACAAATATCACGATGTAGTCAAATGAGTATTTTTCTATCATTTTTGTAAAAGCTGTGTGTTTTTATGCACCTTGTGATAATAAATGTGATCTTTATTTTAGAATAAAAACTGGCCTTTTCTTGTGTATTGGATATAGCTACTTGGTATATTTATAATTTTAATTACAATTTTGCTCTTAGATGTGATTATGATAATTAGT
This sequence comes from Sciurus carolinensis, assembly GCF_902686445.1. Lineage (NCBI taxonomy): Eukaryota > Metazoa > Chordata > Mammalia > Rodentia > Sciuridae > Sciurus > Sciurus carolinensis. Next base: position 3,565,125 of record NC_062224.1, on the reverse strand, counting down.
CCTTTCAAAAGATTTGAGTGGACTGGCTTTCACTGTTGGAAGGTGGTGAGGAACTGATTCCTGCAAACCAATGGGAAACGACACACTCCTAATCAATTCCAGAAACCAAAAGTTTCTAAGAGACTTGCCTACCTGCACTGTCTCTATAAGAAAGTGGCAATTTGTATGTAAATAACTATTGTTTTTAATGTAACACAACTGTCTTATTTAGAAAGTAAGAAGATAGTTACTTCTTTTTATCTCCCTATGACCAGTGTTAAAAGCTGAATGGGTGTGCCTCCAGGCTGCTTTTCTGTGCTCACCTGAGGGTGCCTAGGCTTTAACTAAGTGTTGGTCCACAGCTTGTGTATCTTCACATGCCAATTCCTCTAGACCTGCACTAACCAATATAGCAGGCACACATGGCCACGGAACGCCTGACAGGAATTAGTGCATTTAAATTTGCTTAGCCATGTGGAAGCAGTGGCAGTGCTAGCCTGCTTCCTTATGTTTAACTTTGCATGACAGTATGGTCATGCCAGAGTTTATTCAACCTTTACATTGGTTTTGTCTTTACCATTACAAGTGCTATAAGACAGAACACTGGATAGCCTGGAAAGAGCATGTATGTTTTTTCTTTTTCTTTTTCTTTTTTTTTTTTGGGGGGGGGCGGTTTCTGGGGATCCAACCCAGGGCCTTATGCTTATAAGGCAAGCACTCTACCAACTGAGCTATCTCCCCAGCCCCTGCATGTATGTATTTTCAATTTTTATATCAATTACCACATAACTTTACAAAAAGGGTATATGGATTTTTTCATGCCAGCCAATAAGTTTTATTAAATTCATGGGCCAAAAAAAAAAAAAACAGACATTGCAATATTTCTGCATCTTTTTGCTACTTTTTAAAGGGTATTTATCTATGTACCACACATAATTTCTGTGGTAATTCTAACCTCTGCTGGTTCATCCAAGGAGCAAAAGAAACAGCACATGGTCATGGCAGTGTTCCCAGAATGCATAACTGAATCTAAGTGTACCTGGGACAACACGCAGGCGTACAGTGCAGAAGAGCTACGTTAGCAAATGTTCCCAGACTGCAGCCTCTGACTGACAGCAGCATTCTTGAGTATCAGTATTCCTTAGTGATAACATTCCCATAATGTAGGAAAGAAAAAGGAAAGACATCCAAAGCTAGTAATAGAGTTCTGGCTCTTTCACTATTTTGTCCCTGTACAGCATTTAAATTTGAAAAAATGAATATGAAGGAGAAGCACTACTAACTTTAATTCATCATTTAATAGCAGTAGAATTATATACTGTAGGTCTAGACTTTGGATTGCTAGGAAATAGTGGTAGATTAACACTAATTGGACAGTTATCAATCATAAATTACTTCCTGAATACCATCTGTGCATACCATAAGCAATGTCATGGTAAGCTTGCTTATGTGGATTTATTGCACTGAAGCAGATATGTAAATTTAGTCTACTGGAATCATTTAAACTGATCTGCATTTAATTTCTTCAAGTCCTCATGGCTCCAGATTTAACCTGTGTGTAGTTATGAATCAAGTTAATCTTGGGAATCTTTAGCACCATGGTATACTAAAAATTAAGCCAGGTGCACTGGCGCATGCCTGTAATCTAAATAAAATACAAAATAGGGCTGGGGATGTGGCTTGGTGGTTGATTGCCCCTCAGTTCAATCACCAGACCAAGAAAAAGAAAAAAAAAAATTAAGGTAAGATATTGATCTAATTTGTTGACATATTTCCCCTAAAACTAATTTCTAGAAGCACAGATATATTTTCTGGGACTAAACCCAAGAGTGCTCTACTTCTGAGTTATATAGCCCGTTTTTATTTTATGTATGTATGTCACATACTGGGGACTGAACCCAGAGGCACTTTACCATGAAACTACATTCCCAGCCCTTTATTTTGAGACAGGTTCTCACTAAGTTACTGAGGGTCTCAAAAGTTGCTGAGGCTGGCCTTGAACTTGTGATCCTCCAGCCTCAGCCTCCCAAGTTACTGGGATTACAAGTGTGAGCCACTGTGGCTGGTCACAAATGTTTTTAAAAAATCCTGAAGTCATTTTTTTCTAAGGAAACTATTCCAATGAGTCTGCTAAAAAAAAAAAAAAGCATCTGAAAATGTTTTCTATGGGGTCCTGATCAGTGGATGAATGGAAGCAGAATAGGAAAGTCACAAATGTGCCAGTACCTCAACACTCAGTTCACTAGGACATGTCTCCTCTTTGGACAAGAAAAGCCTCCAGAGTGATGATCACAAATAAGCTCAGTGGGCCTGAGGAATTCCTGAGAGGCAAAGCCAATCAAGCCCTTTGGGCAAAAATATCACATGCAGAGGCTCCCAATTAAAAACAAAGAACTTTTCCAGATAAGCTAATACAGTTATGGTAGACTTGAGCCTGGCTTATACTTCCAGGGAGTTAGTTAGGAGGCTGAGGCAGGAAGATCTCAAGATCAAGGTCAGCCTGGGCAACTTATACCATATCTAAAAATAAAAAGGGGTGGGGATGTAATTGTAATGTACCTCTGGCTAAAATCCCCAGTACTCCTAAAAGGTATGGGAGGCCTGAGTTTTGGGGAGCCAGAGGAGTGACATTAGCACAGCTGATTATATTTTAGAATACTAAAGACTAATGAAAACCTGTGAGGTCCACACTTATAGATATGAATGAAACATTTCAATTCCTAGTCTAGACTCAAGAGCTGACTCATACCCACACCAGTGATCACAAATGCAAGGAAGGCAAAGATGGGTTCATTCTTCTTACCTGGCAGTTGCTTCTCTAAGACCTTCTGTTCAAGGTGGTTTGGATATTTTATCTTCAGTGCTTTAAAGAAAGAAGAAGAATACACTGATGTCTACTAGAGTACTGATTTAAAGCATGCATGCAGGGTTGGGGTACTTACAGTGGCAGAAGTGTGCTCAGAATGTGCAAGGGCCTAACTTCAATCCCAGTAACAAAACATGCAAGTTCACATCACTACCAGATAACAGCTGGTTAGTATGACTTGCATCAGTCCTAATGAAGAAATCTGTCTAAATGATGTTACAAATTTTTTTTCCTGTTAACACCTCCATGAATTACTGGGGACTCCCAAAAACAGCTGGAGCACTGGCCTCCTACTGCTTTCCCCTTCTCTTCAGCACTCCTTTCCTGACAACTTAGCTGGATTTCCAAGTGTAAGAAAAGTAACACGTTTCCAAATCACAACGTAGTTTACTACTCAAATACCTCCCACATTTATAACACTATCAATGAGTTTAAAGCATGGGAATTGCAAAAACATTCAACGTTAGATTTGGGGGGCCGGGTGTAGCTTGGTGGTGGAGGATTGCCCAGCATGCACAAGGCCTTGGGTTCCATACTCAGCATCACTCACACACACACACACACACAGGAATTTCAATAGTCTGAGAATTCCTTTAAAACTCAAGGCACTTCACTCAGTTCTTCTAAAAGAAATGCATAGGCCTTCACTGTCTGCTTCAGCCTAGAATATAAAGCTGTATGTGAACTTGGGATTCTTACTCAGGAGTTGGTTTTTCAGCATAAATGGTTGTTGTACTTTGAGTTCTCCATCCTCAGGTGCACCATACTCTGTTTTAGAAGAAATCAAGAGGGATAAATGATCGGGGTGCATGTGAACAGAGCCCTTTCCTTCCCCAGGATAAGCCTAGCAACCGCTGGTGTGCTACCCTGCATCAGTTTGCTCTGATTCAGCCGCTCTGACTTTTAGGAGAGTGGTGCACCTCTCCCAAGGACAGAAGGCTCCAGTGTGCACCACATTACTGTTCCTCAGGACTGACAGCGTCCTGGCTCCAACTAAGACTTAACATGCTTTCAAGTGGGCCCACAGTTTCAACTTTGGAAACTGTTCCCTTTCTGTAAGGTCTGAGAGGAACCTGGTACTATTTGGGATACAAGTCACAGGAAACCTTCAAGTGTTAACATGGTGCAAGACCAGGCTGGGTACCCAGTGCCAGCACTGCAGACCAGCTCTTCTGCCTGAAAATCCAGTACAGTAGACCTCTCATTTGTGGGGACATTCCAGGACTCCAGTGGGTGCCTGGCACTGCAGATAGTACCAAGCCCTATATCTGCTCTATGTACATATCTATGATAAAGTTAATGTTAGGCACAGTAATAATATTCAATAACAATAGCAGTAACAGATCAATAATAGCTATCAGAACAACTGTAACATTAAACTAATTAGTTATATAAATGTGCTCTTTCAAAATATTTTATTTTGGGGCTGGGGTGATAGCTCAGTCGGTAGAGTGCTTGTCTTGCAAGCACAAGGCCCTGGGTTTGATCCCAAGCACCCCAAAAAAAATAAATTTTATTTTTACCTATATACTTAAATTTTTTTTTTTTTAGTTGTCAATGGACCTTTATTTTATTTATTTCTATGTGGTGCTGAGAATCGAACCTGGTGCCTCACACGTGCTAAGTAAGCGCTCCACCACTGAGCCACAACCCCAGCCCCTACACTTTTTTTTTTTTTTTTTTTTTTTGCGGTGCTGGGGATTGAACCCAGGGCCTTGTGCTTGTGAGGCAAGCACTCTACAACTGAGCTATATACCCAGCCCCGATACACACTTTTAAATGGAGCATTTTATAGCTTCTCTTTGGCTTATCCAAAGTGTAAACATCACTACTCTTGTGCTCTGGGGATCTTTTCAAGTAAAATAAGGATTATTTGAACACAAGCACTGTGACACTGTGACAGGTCTACAAGGAGATGGCTAAGCGACTTAAAAGGTGAGCAGTGTATACAATGTAGATGCTCTGGACAAAGGTATTCCTGTCCTAGGTGGGACAAAATGACTATCACATTCCTTAGAATGGTATGCAGTTTAGAACTACGAATATTTTATTTCTGTAATTTTTTCCAATGAATGTTTTGGGGCCAGGGTTGACTACGGACAACAGAAGTTGCAAATACAAGCCAGGCATGGTGGTGTACACTTGTAGTACCAGTGACTCAGAAGCTGAGGCAGGAGGATCACAAGATCAAAACCAGCCTCAGCAACTTAGCAAGGCCCTAAGCAACTCAGTGAGACCCTATCTCTAATAAGATACTAAAAAGGGCTGGGAACGTAGCTCAGAGGTTAAACACCCCGGGTTCAATCCCCAGTACCCCCAACCCCTAAAAAAAAGTTGCAGCTGCAGGTAAAGGGGAACTGTACTCCTCTCTGCTCTGGGCCAACAAATGAGGGAATTCATCTACATGCTCCTGAGATCTGCTTTTCTCTTTTGGCATTCTTAGCAATGAAATGCTCAGCCATACCTGCCAGCTGCTTTAGAACCTTTCCCTTCCAACTCAAGTGATTTAGAATTCACCTAGAGTGGCCAGGAAATTGGGCCGGCTAATGGAGTAATTTGAAAGCAATTCCCATAGGCAGGTTTTCTTCCTCACAGATAATGTTCCAGCCTGAAGCATTTATGCAGTGAGCTTCTTGCATTTGGACATACATAAAAAGGAAAATACCATAAGTGAAATGTGGAATAATAATTAAGTTAAAAAAAATTAAAAGTATATTAGGGACAAGACTCTAAAATTCTTAAGCTTGGAAGCCTGAGAAGCCAGGTTAGAGGATTTAAGGGACCATCGTGTGTATCAAATGCCAAACTCAACATGAGCAAGCCCAGGGATAGGAGAGCTGAGGAGCCAGGTGCTCATGTGAACTTCTTCACAAGTTAGAATTACCCAGAGGGCATTAAAAAATACCAATGCCTGTGAGATGAACTGGAGTGCTGCCCATTTGTCCTGGAGGGGAGTGTGGTACCCACCTCCTGAAATCTACGGTCGAGTGGCAAAGATGAGAGGACTTACATTAAGGACTGCTTTCCCTTCCTCAAATGCAACTCTCCCACTTCAGGAACCTCAAAGTCTCCCAGCTCCTGCCAAGAGACACTATTGATTTACCTCTGTCTGCTCTTAACTTGAAGTGGCCCCAGGAAAGTACCTATAGCCCCAAGAAAAGGAGAAAAGCAAGAACACTGAACTGCCTGTGCTGCCCCGGGAAAGGACGCAGGTCACATGGACATACTGTGGCAGAGGAGCTGGTATCTAGGATGGGCTGCAAGAAATTCTTCATTTGGTCTGTTTTTCTCTGGATCCTGATGTCCACCAGCCTTTTTCCACTCATTTCCAAAAGCTTTTCGGTAATCAAGCTCAGCTCCTCGCCTTTCCTCTGGAAGAATCTATGTTGATGTGAAATAAGAACAAGTCTATTAAAGTGTTTTTCTAACAAGTCACTTGTGTTTTGTACCCTGCCCTTCCTCCACTGCCCAAGCACAGAATAACCAATTGAGAGGGATAAGATAATGACATTTTTCACCTTTCTTTTTTTAACATTGACAGAACTCAGGAGTTTGTTCAAAAAGAATTCCAGTTTTATCTTTTTCTTCATGAGAACATTTGCCCACAGGATGGAGGATGCTGGGTGCTTGGGGTCCCCTCTCTGGGACCGGCACCGTGTGGCCAGGCCTGGCCTTCCCACTTCCATGGGGAGAAGCGGCTGACAAGGGGAGGAGACTGTGCTTTTGTCTTCGCTCTGCCTTAACTCCTCCAAGGAAGCAGGAGGGTACCAGCGCTCCTCGGGCGCACTCCTTTACCTCTCCTCAAAGGAAAATAAACCGGCCAGGGCAGTAGAGCGACAGGCATTTCTGGCACTAATCTAAGTGTAATCCTCTCTCCTGAGGAGTCAGAAAAGAACCATTATTACTAAAATGGACAAAAACAATGTTCCACCATTTGAAGGAAAGTTACATTTCACACCTTTTCACAACATCCAAATATAATTTGTTTTTACAGTTTTTGATAATTTCCCTTCTAGTCTAAAATATATTTAAAGCCAGACATGGGGATGTGTCTGTTGTCTCAGTTACTTGGGAGGCTGAGGCAGCAGCACCTGAGTCCAGCACTTTTGAGGGCAGCTGAGCAACACCCATCTCGGGGAAAAAAAAGAATCCAGTCACGCTACGATACCAGCGCTCACCTCACATTTGTTCAGGGTCTTCAGCTGACCAATTTTGGCAATAATGAGCTGTCGAGTGGTCTGTGCTTCCTTGCTCCCTTCAGTCAGGGGGTTCCTTAGGCAGGACAGGGCACGCAAGCTCTGTAATTTATCTAGCTCATTGATGAATGACCACTGAAACCCAACAAGAAGAAATAAAAGCAATGTTTCAGATTTTGTGAATCAACAACAGATGAGCAGAAGTCCCTGTTCTAACCCGAGGCAGGGAACCTTCAACTCGGAGCACCCCAATGGGAGGACCACACTGACTCCACAACTGCCCCCTGACACCAACCGCGGCCTGCCTGGACGTACTACACCAAGCTCGCGCTAGGTATTTTTCACTCTGCATGAGCAGTTTCACTCTGAGGAGTTATTTCTCTCTTGATTTAAAAGGTTTAAAGAAGAAGGAACCTAGGAATGCCACAAGAGTGGGAACAGGTGATGATGTGCTGGGCGCACTGTGGCGCAGCCCTTACTTGTGATATTCGATTGTCGTTTACTACAAGGTACTGCAGGGACGGGAACATGGATGTTTTGCACCCTAGAAAAAGGAGAATTAAGTCATATGGTAGAAGTGAAAGGAAACAGCTAAGAATGGGGGAAAGGAGGCCAGGTGCAGTGAACCATGCCTATTATAATCCCAGTTCATCAGGAGGCTAAGACAGGAGGATCGTAAGTTCAAGGCCAGTCTTGGTAGCTATTATAGCAAGACCCTGTCTCAAAATTTTTAAAAAGGGATAGGGATGTAGCTTAGTTGTAGAGTGCCTCTGGGTTAAACCTCCAGTTAATATACAAAACAGGGGGATGGGGAGGAGTTTTTACTAATCTCATATACCAATTCCAGCATCCGGAAAATGTATAGAAGAAATTCCAGTGTCAGAAAGGATTAGTTGTTCTAATCTGAAATTACAAATGTTAAATTTGATTATACAGAACAATATAAATGCCGTGGGCTATCAACCAGTCTAGGTTTAAAACTTTTTTCCTCTACCCTGGGTTTTCATCACATGTAAAATGCTCCAGAAGCTAGAGTCCAGTTGAAGGCCTGCAGAAGGACCCTTCATGCTCCAGCCTGGTGATTCTACAGGCCTCATCAGTGCCTACTGCTGTGTCTATTGCTAAAAGGGTCTAAGAAATAGTCTCATTCCCCCAAACTTAACAAATGCAGACTCGGTATTATATCAACAAGGTCAAATTATCCGTTCTTCAAGTTATCTAGTACATGGTCCACATTGTATATGGTTCACAGGTAAATTCTCCAAATGAATTAAAAAAAAACTTCCTATAGGGAATTGCTCTATTTAGGAATCCTATCATCACTACCATATTTCTATTGAGAAAATTAATAGCATATGAAAATTCATTCTCTAAAAATTTACTAGGCCTACTGTAACAGGCATTTTAGGATCAAATTACCTGGGGAGATAGGCTATCAGGAACAGCTGGTTTTCATCAATTAACGGGTTAGAGGAAAGGTCTAATAACTTGAGCCTCTGTAGAACATCATTGGGCCTGTATGGAAAACACCATCTTTTCAACATGTGTTAATCTCTTAATTGTTGCCAAGAACATGGCGTTTCGTATTAGGGAAGGCTGGGGTGGAGGCAAGTGGGTGTGACCATGAAAAGGGAACCTAAAAGACCCTTGTGGTGATTCAAATGATCCTACTTGTGATACTGTGCCACGGATCTGCAGCTTCTTATCAAAGAGGAAACTGGATAATGGGGACAGGTAACTTCTGTATATTATTTCTTATAACCGCAGAAAAACAACTGCATTTGACTGTATAATGAAACCATTCTGTACAATAAAATTTACTAATTTGAATCCAATTTTGTTGAAAAAATTCCCACAAGTGTTTATTTCATACAATTTAATGGTGTAATAATGAATAATTTAACCCATGATGTCCAAACATCCCATTTATGGAAAACCTAAAAAACAAATTGAGTAACAAATTTATCACTTATGCTAACTTTGAGATAAATTCTACTCTTTTGAGGAAAATAATAGATGAATGATTAGTAAGAATATTCATCATATTACTGACATTATTAAAATTAATGAATTACGTAATAAGCTTCAGATTATGATTTCCAACCTATTTTAATGTACCTGTGTCAATTTCATTGAAATAGATACAACTGAAAGCTTGGGGCTTAATGATTTGATAAGGAGAGGCAACAGTACACATTTAATTTATTTAAAAGAACACACTTTTTGGGGGCTGGGAATGTAGCTCAGAGGTACAGTGCTTGCCTAGCATGTGTGAGGCACTGGGTTCAATCCTCAGTGCCACATAAATAAATAAAGTAGAGGAATTGTGTCCATTAAAAAAAAAAAAAAAAAATGGTCCGGAGGAATACATTCTTGAAAAGAAAGCACACTTTTACCTATATGGTGGTACAATGACCTTAAGCAAATACTACTAATTAAATATTCACTATTTTTCCAGCCAGGTACGATGGTGCACACCTGTAATCCCAGCGGTTTGGGAAGCTAAGGCAGGAGGATCATGAGCTCAAAGCCAGCCTCAGCAACTTAGTGAAGCACTAAGCAACTCAGTGAGACCCTGTCTCTAAAAAAAATACAAAATAGGGCTGGGGATGTGGCTCAGTGTTTGAGTGCTCCAGAGTCCAATCCCTGGTACCAAAAAAAAAAAAAAAAAAAAAAATTTTTTTCCTCACTATTTACCAGGGAATGTCACATGATTGTAATCTCAGCAACTCAGGAGAATGGCAAATTTGAGGCCAGCCTGGGAAATTCAGACAGTCTCAAAATAAACAGGAGGGGCTGGGGATGTAGCTCAGTGGTGAAAACTAGGCTCGGTCCCCAGTACCACCAACATTAAAAAAAATCTATTATTTAATCCTTAGCAAATAAACAAGAGAAAGTGCCCAGGATATTCTACAGAACTCCTACTGAGAAACGGCAAATTGAATATATTTTTGCAAAACTACAAATATTTAATTCAGGGTGTCACCCTGGTGAGTTTCCCCTCCATTCAGCTGACTTTCTAATTGGTGAAGGCAACAAATAATAAGTATTTTTCAAATTATTTTTTTTAAAGGCAAACCAGATTTATTGAAGGTGAAGATAAAAGCAGCACTCCACCAGGTATAGTGGAGCAGGCTGAGCCTCAGAGAGGCTCAAGGCCAGTATTTTTCAGAATCTTATCTTTGAATCCTCCTACAAGTTAAAGTCGGGTCTAACCATCTCGCTCAGGGGGACTAAATGGCGCAGACTGCATTCAAGTCGCCCGTTACCTTTCTGAAATGAAGATGCTGTTGGAGCCCAGATACAGCTCCTCGAGGACTGGCCACCCAGGGGCACACCGCAGCACCTGGAAGGGAAATCAGTTCAGGGCTAAGTGGCCTCTGCTGGCGCTGCCTCCTGCATGCTCACTGTCAGTTCAGCAATTCCGTGCAGCTGCTGTTTTATAAACAGCGCCTCGAACACTTCTCACCAGCTGCACGTGGTCCCGGGTGGGGTGGCAGGGTGACAAATGAAAATGTTGAGGGGCTGTGCTGAAACATGCTGGAGCATTTTGAAGCCTCAGTGGCTGGCTTAGTAAAGGCGGTCATGAAGTGGAGCTGGAGATGGTGACCAGAGTCTGCTTAGCCCAAGGAACAATGGTGCTGAGCACTCTTTCTCAGTTCCAGATGCCAATCTGGTGTGTAAAGGATGCACTACTCAAAGTGTCTCAATGTTTCTAAGCATCCTTCCTGTCCTGAGGCTAAATCTACACCTGGAGAGGCAGTAAGAACCTCCCAAGGAAGGAAGGAGCATGGGAGTGGAGTGCCAGGGCTAGGGTCAGGTTAAGGGTTATGGGTCCCCACGGAGCTACTTCTGCAGCAACTCTACAGATGAAGGATGTGGCTGGGAATTTCTGTGCTTGCTTTGATGTGGAATATTTTGGGTGCAGAGGCAGAGAAACTATGACTGAAGACATTACCAGATTTAAGTGCCAATTTCTGCGTGCCAAGGACCCAGAGTCCACTTCTGAATCCACCTGTCTATAAGGAGCAGTGGGTGTGAAGAGCTGCACTTTCTACAAGGAAAGTGTGAGATCTCTGCTACTTGGCCTCCGGCCTAAGGATGCTGCAATAAAATGGAGGAGCCACCAGCCAGCAGCATGGCTTCCACGGGGCTCAGTGGTTGGGTGCCCCTGGGCTCAATTCCCATACCAAAAAAATAAATAAATAAATAGAAATAAAGCTCAGCACATATCTACTGCATACCACTATGAAATACCAGTGTTTATCAGGCCACCAGAGCAAATCCAAATGAACTGAAGGGCTGAACGAACGTGGATTCCTAGATATAACTACTTAACTACAATGATTTTTTTTTTAACTCTTGTTATGCAGTTTGAAGAACCCATTACTTGGATAATAAGATGATTTAAATGAAGCAACATTTGTGCTTCAATTCCCTATAAAGCAAACATTTCCAACTGCTTATTACTATGTAATAAACCAAAGAAACACAATTACCTCCGTCCACGTTATTCCTGTTTGATTGAGAACTAAAACCTTCAATGTAGAAAATGTTCCAGTTACAGCTGATGAGCCAGAGGGAAACTGCAGCTTATTTTCACTGTGTAGAAAGGGAAGATACGGTGTACTTACTGCTTGTACAACTGAACCAATGAAGAGAGCAATGATCTGGGGTTTAATCTGAGGACTTTGATTTGTTTCAACCTAAAAATAAAATTCTATTAAAAACAAAGTGAGGGCTGGGGTTGTGGCTCAGTGGTAGAGTGTGTGCCCAGCATGTGTGAGGCACTGGGTTTGATCCTTGGCACCAAATACAAATAAATGAATAAAATAAAGGTCCATCAATTTTTTTTAAATCTAAAAAATTTTAAAAAGTAGTGAGGGGCTGGGGTTGTGGTAGAGCACTTGCCTAGTATGTGTGAGGCATTGGGTTTGATTCTCAGCACCACATAAAATGAATAAATAAAGGTATTGTGTCCATCTACAACTAAAAACAAAAACCAAGTGAGCCGCCACTACCTAATCTTGATATTTACAACATACAACCTTTTAGTAGCTAATATGCAAAAGTGTTCCCACAGGGTTAGGCATCTGTGTGAGGCTGCAGGTGTCTAGAAGCCTGAGGCACAAGCATCTGTAAGGTAAGATTCCAGACTCACAGGATGAAGTTCTGGATGTTGCAAACAGCAGTCTCATTATTAAAAGTGTTACGGATCTCATGCTAGAACACGAGCTAGAATTCTTCTCTAAACATGGAGTCTGCTCCTGTGCTATTAGGATGGATGAAATAAACTGCTGCCCTTTCACATCTTTCTCTGAAGAGAAAGTCTCAACTTGGAAAGTAGTCAGCCTCAATAGTCACATTAAAAAGTTCAGCCAGGAGTGGTAATGCACTTATAATCCCAGCACTCGGGAGGCTGAGGCCGGAGGATCAGAAGTTCAAGGCCAGCTTCAACACCTCAGTGAGGCCCTGTCTCAAAAATAAAAAAGGCTGGGGTGTAGCTCAGTGGTAGAGCTCCCTTGGGTTCAATCCCCAGGACCAAAACATTAGCCCATATTTCCAGCAATGGAGACCCTGCAGGCTAATTTATACCCATACCATTTACTGGGGGTCACAACTCATTTAGGCCAAATTACTTGCACTACAGTACCTGTCTTGGCCAAGTACAGCTCACCTGTATATGTAAAGTTGGTTCAAGAAAGAAAAGTGAGCCGGGTGCAGTGGCACACACCTGTAATCCCAGTAGCTCAGGAGGCTGAAGCTCAGTGGTTAAGTATCACCGATTTCAACCCCCAGTAGCCACCCCCCACCAAAAAAAAGAATGAAAAGTGAGGAACAGGCTATGATGTCACATGCCTATAATCCCAGAGCCTTGGGAAGCTTGTAACCCTATGACTTCAAGTTTGAGGCCAGCCTTGAAACTTAGACACTGTCTCAAAATAAAAAATTAAAAGGGCTGGGAATGCAGCTCAGTGGTAGAGCACATACCTATCATATGCAAGGCCCTGGGTTTGACCCCCAGCACTGCAAAATTAAACAAGAAGGAACAAAAGGGGAGGAACAAAGGACTTTCCTGGCTGACCCCTTGGAAAGTCAGGTTCTGAGATTAAAAATAGCAAAATTTCAGAAAGGCCTACAAAATTGTGACATTAACAAAGTAGTAAAATGAGCAGAAAATTTTCACCAAAACTGAATTAAACAGTATCCCAGTGAATCTATTAATTCCTAAAACACTAAAAAGATTCAAATGAAAAAGCACTTTCAATAGTATCACCTCCCCCCCATGCTCCACATTTCACTGTCAGACTTACAAGATACCTGAAGATCTTCCAGCTTAATGCTAACCTACCTCATCCCCTCCAGATCAAGAGTCAAACACATTTCTTATTAATGAATCACTTTATACAATCCTCTAAAAGACTGTAATAATCAATGTGCCCTTAAAGAATAATTTAATTGCAGGTAAGTTTAAATAAGCCCAAATCTGTCCACAACCTACTAAGCGGCAGCCTTACTCCATTCGCGCTCTCCACTCATTCCCACAGAGATGCTGGGAGGGAGAAAGAGAGATTAGGAGTTTTGTGACAATAGGGTGACCAGGAGTTCATACCTGAGATTAAGAACCACCAGGTTTTCGAGCTGATCAGCAATACGAATCACTTCATCCCATGAGGCCAGTAGGTTTTTTGACACATCTACTCTTGTAATATCTAAAAGCACATGTTAAGAAACAATAATTTCAAAAGATTCATGGAAGACATAAAAGTAATTACCTCTTTATTCTGGAGCAAGGAATCTTTAACTTTTCACTTTACACTCTCTACTTGAAATTTTTTTTTTTTTTGTGAGCATGGTATAATGCTTTTTATCTTTTTTAAATTATCCAGCTGTCAACTCAAAACTAAAAACCTCATCATCACATACTCGAAACTTGAAACAAACATCTACAATCATATGAATAAGAACCAGGTATCATAATTAAACTATTATCCAACAAAAATGAGGGGAAGACAACAGAGCTGGTAACGGATCCACTAAGCACCAAGCTGCACCCCAGGCCTGGCCTTCAGAGCTGCACAGCAGCTGTAGGCTTCCCGCTCTCCTGCATCTTCCTACATCCGTGTAGTTATAAACCACGGGAATTCCCAAACACATGGCATCACCCCAGGGGAGGGAACGGGTTAGTCTGAACACAGGTTCAAAAGTGCCAAGAAAGATTTGGGAATTCAGAGGGTCTCCAGTATCCTGGAAACAGCATGACACCCACTGTCACTGTCACAGGGGTTCAGAGGAACATAAGCCAGCAGGACCAGTAGCTCTGAGCAAGCACCAGAGCTGAAGGGCAAGCGTGACTGCTAATCAGAGGTTGTCACCATGCCCTCAGAGGGCCCTGGCTCTGCGAGTTCCAGTGAGAGAGGACTGGACTAGCTAAAGGAGCTGGACCTTACGCTCTATTCTGACATGGGTAACCATTACTCAATTCGCTCATCTACCCAACAAGTAATTACTGAGGGCCAGGAGGATGGCCGCAGGCAAAGAAACATCTTCGTGGGGGAGAGACAGGTGACAAGCATGTGTCTTCATGGTGTGACCAAGATAAGCAGGGCAAGACCACTTCTTCTTATAAGAGGGCATTTGAACAGAGACCTGAAGGAACTGGGAAAACACCATCTGAAAGAAGCATATCAAAAGCAGAGGAATGACAAGAACAAGGCCTGAGGTTAGGATGGTTCAGCCTATGACAGGGACAGCCAGGCTGGGGGTTCTGAAAGAGGTCTCAAAGAGGCTGGGGTTGTGGCTCAGTGGTAAAGCACTTGCCTAGCATGCATAAGGCCCTGGGTTCAATCCCTAGTACCACAAAAAAGAGGTCGCCAAAGTCCCTACATGCCAGACCAGATCACAAAGGCCCTAGGGGCTATGTCAAAGTCTTTGCCAATTTCTGCCTGAAATGGGAATTGAGTTTGGAACAGTGTGATGGAATCTAACCTGGGTCTTTAAAAAGTCACTCTACTGAGCAGGAGTGGTGGCACAGGCCTGTAATCCAGCAACTCAGAGGCTAAGGCAGGAGGAGGACTGCAAACTGGGGGTCAGCCTGGCAACGTAGCACGACCCTGTCTCAAACTAAAAAAGGACTGGAGATATAGCTCAGTGGCAAAGTGCTCCTGAGTTACATCCTCAGTGCTAAAAAAGAAAAAATAATAATAATAACCTGAGCACACTAGGGGCAGAACACTCCCCTCACAACTAGGTGCTGCTGAGTAGCACGTTGCTTTGGGGCACATAGGCTCAGATCTCCCAGCTGGCAAACACAGAAGGAACGAGGAAACACTAGGCCTTTGGCTATGAGTTTCTGTCCTGAAGAATATAAGGACCACCCTGAGGTCAAAGTGCAGGTGCAGTGTCTGGAATACCAGACCCAGCAAACATTCCAATGCCTGAGGGCTCCCCCACCACCTGGCAACCCTGGCTCAGCAGCTCTGACGGCTGTGAGCTGTTCATGCTGCTGTTCCTCAAGGCTCCTCTTGGGCTGCCCGAAGGCACTGAAGACCATCACATCCTGGAGAGACACTGATATCCGTCTAGGACCAATGTGAGAGGTGCTTCTCATTGCCTCGCAGTCCAAAACTTGGGCCATCCTTCCACCCCATCAGGTCTGCTAACCTGGGCAACAGGCTGCTTAGAAAGAGGTTAAGGCCGTGGCTCTGACACTCCACTAGGGAGGATGGGGCTGTATGCACTTCTCCTGAGCAGCACAGCACATGGAATGGTATTCTGGAACCAAGGCTGAACCCTGCAATGGCACTTCCTGCAGTGCTCCTTCACACACACACAGCATTCAGGGAGCGCTGTTGCCAACAGTTCCTGCTCCTGCACACAGACTCTCTTCCCCAAGTTCAAAGCCAGTTGGTGCGAGGCAGGAGGTGGCTGATCTCCTTTCCCTGGAAGAGTACCCCAGTTGACAGGCTCACGTCTGTAGCCCTCCTGCTGCCAGAATCGTGGTCCAGTGAACACCCTCAAAGACAGATCGACCCAGAGGATGGCTGCTTTCACACACAAGCAATACCTGAATGGCATTAGGAACTCATCCAGAACTACAGACAGGGATCACTTCTGCAAAGACCAACCACAGCCCGATCAACTCTTGCAACCTCTTTCATCTGAGTCGTGGGGGACTCTTTCCCCAGGAAAGAATGGTGTATAGAAGCCATTCGCTGCTTCTCCAACATGCTGCTAACAATTCTCTTCATCCAAACAGCCTACACTTCTAGCCCTTCGACTGACCAGATCTTCTCTTGTACACTGAAAGAGCCTTGGACCACCTGGTTCCTGATGTTCTGAAATCACTTCGGAGTGAGCCAGGCAGAAGCCAAATGCTACAAACATTCTGTGGCATTTTTCTCCTTACCCGTCTCTTCTCCATGCCCACTTCAACTCCTTCTGCCAGCTGCCCAACCTACACACAAGGTGATCATGTTTGTGCAGCATGCTCAGATGAACAGGGAGGGCTAACTCATGACAGCAATGACCAGCCTGCATGGTCCAGCAGGCCCAGGTCCCACCAGACTGCCCAGGGCCAACCCCCAGGGAAGTGATGCCCCAAGCACACTTCTCAGGGGAGCTCTGCTGCTCCTGCAGCCACACCAGCAGCAGTGAAGAGAGAGTGGCTAGACAGGCTCTTTCGCGCAGCATCATGAGGCAATTCAAACTAACCTACATCGCTACATTTTACATAAATTATCATGCAGCAGTCAGGCAGACTTAGAGAATTGGGAGAAGACTTAGAAAGTCTATTTGACTTGCCATTTGACTTACCTTCTCCTAATTATGGGCATAAAAGCAATATGTGGCTAGGTGTGGTGGCGCATGCCTGTACCATCAGTGGCTCGGGAGGCTGAGGCAGGAGGATAGTGAAGCCCCAAGCAACTCAGTGAGACCATGTCTCTAAATAAAATATAAAGAAGGACTGGGCTGGAGATGTGGCTCAATGGTTAAGCACCCCTGGGTTCAATCCCTGGTATCAAAATAAAAGCAATACATGGCAAAAACACGATAAGAGAAGGGAAAGAAGAGGTAACAACCGTAACTGAATGGAGCCAGCTGCCTGAACGCAGAACAGCGCTTCTTTGTCTCATGAAAGGAAGTCACGAGGGCAGTTGAGCGGGGGAACTGGTCTCCAAACACCCTCAAGACCGTAGGCTCCCATTCTATGTCACTGCTCTCCAGGCATTCATCTTTCTCCACACTTGCAAGAACGGTGCCAAAGCCCTGGGCATACCACCTACACTCAGGTGTTGGGAAGGCACAGGCAATGGTAAGTGTGTCCCCTTGCAAAGAACCCCACCAAGAAACTTCCACCTTATATCTCATTAGCCAGATTGAGTCACACTGCCACACCTGCAAGCAAAAGAGTCAGAGAAGTCAATTTATCTGGGTACCAGATGCCCCAAGAAAAACATTTGCTGATAGGAAGAAAATCAGGGAGAATGGACATGGGGTATGCAACTAGCAATGTCTGGCACAGATATCAAATCCAAAGTCCGGTTCAGGAATAAGCAATCCGTGTAAAGGATACTAGGACATGTTCTGGCAATTCCTCCTTTTTCACCAGCACAACTTACTGCACAGTTCCTTAGAGAAATCTCTTGCAAGTTGTTCAGATGACTGCATGAAAAACACAAGAGTTCATATGTACACACCAGCACGTAAGCTATACAATAGTCCTTTAGAAACATGCATTTCAGATATAAAAAGGTACCAAAAATAACATACAGATACCAGCATCCACAACCCAAAAGGAAGCAGCATTACAAAGAAGAAAAATGAACAGAAAGCACTACCAACATCACTCAGACACCACGGCCCTAGTCACCCTCTACACCCCATGCCTCCCCACCTCAGGGGAACCGCATTCCACATCTGGAGGGCAATTCTTCCCAAGCAGTCCATACTTCCACTACACTTTTCCATAAACCAAAATGATTAAAACATTTTTGCATTATGAAATGTGATATAAATAATGTTCTCCTGCATTATAGGTGCAATGAAGTAAACGCCAAAGCCATTCTGATTACTACCATCTTCTGACCTTAACACTTACATATTTAAATTTCACTATAATTACATTACCCTAAAAAATGGTTTTCACTAGTTTTAAGTACCTTTTCAATTTTAACATGTAAACATATTTCATAACAATCAAGATATACACTTCCTTTATTAAACATTTTTATATAAACACTTTTGAAAATGGCCACAAAATCATCACATTAATCACTACAATGATCAAGTGTGAGCCAGGCATGGTGGTGCACACACCTGTAATCACAGTAACTCAGGAAGCTGAGGCTGGAGGATCTCAAGTTTGAGGTCAACCTCAGCAATTTAGCCAGATTCTGTCTCAAAATAAAAAAGAAGCTGGGATGTGGCTCAGTGACAGAGCACTCCTGGGTTCTATTCCCAGTACTGCCAGAGATCTTAAAAAAAAAAAAAAAAAAAAAAAAAAAAAGGCAAGGAGGAATTGTAGGTCTGTCTGGGCTATGGGCCACCAGGGATCACTATGCAGGTGCCTGGTTCATTCAGTCACCGGGGCACTACTGTCCCTTCCCTGAGTAGCCTGCCAGGCTCTGGTGCAGTGGTGCTGAGTCTGTGTCAACATCAGCTGCCACTCTCTGATCCTGAATCTATCACAACAAGCAGTGCACCCCTCTGCACAGGGCTACCACGCACAGTTTCCGAGAAAAGAGATGCTCTGGCACAGCAGCTGTAAAAGACATTTGCACTTCTCAGGAGCAAATTCCTTAAAGTATACAGCCCAAAATTCTGCTTCAGTAGGTCTGGGATAAGACCCAGGATTCTGCATGTCCCAAAGCTCCTAAGGTTAAGATGTGCAGCAGAAGAGAAAACCATTCTGCTGGGTGGTACTTGCACACTCTACCACACAGAGGCAAGTCAGTCACCCTGTGTCCCCACCTAACCTATCATCCAGCTGAATCATGAAACAGAAAAGGGCTGAAATATCAGCCTTGGTTATGGAACAGTCCACAGTGATGATACAGTGAAAATATTAATAATGGGCAAAATCAGTGTTTCGATTCCAATCTAGAAAAATCTACCAACCCTGTGCTAAGTAAGGACTTTAATTTTCTAGAACACTCGATCCTCAGATTCCTCATATTTTAGTGCACTGTTTTCATAGAAAGGATAAGCCAGTTTGGAAGGACTCATGAGTGTCCATACATAGTTGGGCAATATTGACCTGGAAGCAGATGAAACTGCCAAAGTTAGTTCCACCACTATCAGTTCCTCTTACCTCTGCTGTTTTATCACAGAGTCAAAACCAACGGTTTCCACAGGCTTCTTCCCAATTGTAATAATCTGCTCTTCCCCATGGCCTTCTGCTCCATCTTCTAATACATAGCGGTTCTTAACTGCAGTAAGAAAGTCCACTCCAAAATTTACCTTGTTGGGACGAATAAAGGATCCTCCTGTTGGGTGCCTGGAAAACGGAAGAAAGGGAACATAAAAATTTCATCTATCAATAAAGGCTATAAATGCAATGCTGTTAAGGTTTTCAAAAATGTCTACATGCTAAAAACTCAAAACAAGCATAGAGAGGGGCTGTGGCTCAATGGTGGACTGCTTGCCTAGCACAAGTAAGGCATTGGGTTCGATCCTCAGCACCACATAAAAAAATAAAGTAAAGGTATTGTGTCCATTTATAACTGAATTAAAAAAAAAACAGCATACAAGAAAAACAATGAAGAAAAATGTATAATCAGTATAATAAGAGTTATGCAAACATGAAAAATCCCTGTACAAAAACAGACAAGAAATGTGGAACAGATAACTTACATGAGAGGAAAAAAACATTATCATGGGAAAAAGTCTGACCTTGCTAATGACAAGAAATACAAATTAAAAGAAACTTTTCTGGCATAAAATGCAGAAAAATCATAAAACCTCAAAGACTACAGATTGGGTTGTCTATGATTATATATTTGCACTCCTAGGAATTTGTTATCCAGAAATAATCTAGAAACAAAACAAAATTGCATTTGTAAATATTTTGTGTAATATTATTTATTTATAATTGAAGAATGCCCAAGTAGATAGTGACTATTAAGTAAACCACAGAGATGCAGTCATTAAAAAATGTAATACTTGAAAGATGTAAAATACTGAGATTTTTAAAAAATTGAATGCAAATTGTACATAATACAATGACAGGAATCTCTTCAAAATATGGATAAAGACAAAGGAATTAAAACGTTAAGTGAAGGATTATGTACAAAATCTTTTGAATAATCAATTAAATATATACTTTTAAAAATACAGACAAATAGGAAGAATTCTACAGAACTATAGGTTACCACACTTTTTGTTCAGGGTTTACAGTAATTTTTAGTAGTAATTCCTGGCAGAATTTCGTTATCTCAGAACCCACACGGCACCACTGATGCCACCCAGAGCAAGCAGGCATGCCACATTCAGAGGGAGGGTGTGACCTGCTGTGACCAGAAGGTGACTTATGGCAGAGCGCCTCCTCAGATGGCTCCCAGGCCACATGCCTTTGGCAGTGCATTTTGCCACCCTTCCCAATTCCTCTTGTACGCACTCACCCTGTAACTTCCTAGGGAGGCCCGAGCCTTAAGAAGCCTTGTTTCCTGCTTTGCCCACCTAGAGGCAGACGGCATGTGAAGCTGCTCAGGCCAGTGGTAAGGAAAGCCCATGGCGGGAGAGAGATTGAGCCCATTCACAGGAGATCCCGGGCTCCCCAGTCAGCAACAGTACTAGACCCCAGTCACGTCAGGCTACCCTAGGGACACACTGCAGCCACCACAGCTGTAGCAAAGTATCTCACGAGTGCTGTCCAGCTCCCCAGCACACGGGGTCACAAGCAATGTAACAGCCATTGTATGCCACATGTTTTGGGGTGGTTTGTCACAGCTAACTGAAAAAGACTTTGGGAGAAGAGGGAAGATGTATTTTCACTAGTCTCTAATCAAAATTCAGTATTTCCTTTAATCATAAATCCTAATCAACAAATCACATCAGTGTTCACAACTTTCTGACATCACAGAGAGGGATATTTTCACATGTTATACTTCTTGAAGATATATACTTTTAAAAAAGTTTATTTCTATCATTACTTCAAAATTTAGTAGCTATTAGAGGTACTGATAGATCTTATTACTTAATGTTACTGAATGAGGAAATATAGCTGGAAATGGTGCTGCACACCTATAATCCCAGTGACTTGGGAGGCTGAGGCAGGAGGATCTCAAGTTTGAGGCTGTCTCCAGTAACATAGCAAGACTCTGGTTTAAAATAAAAAATAAAAAGGGGCGGGGCTATAGCTCAGTGGGAGAGTACCTGCCTAGCATGTGAGGCACTGGGTCCAATCAGCACCACATAAAAATAAATAAATAATAAAAGATTTTTGTCCAACTACAACTAAAAATTAAAAAATAAAATAAGAAGAGCTGGAGATGTGCCTCAGTGGTTAAATATCCCTGGGTTAAATCCTTAGTACCTGCCCCCCCACCCAAAAAAAAGAGGCAGGGAGAAGGAGAGAGAGAAATATACATTATTATACTCGTTAAACATTTTCCCCTTGGCAGTACTGGGGACTGAACTCAAGGCTTAAACGTGCTAGGCAAGCACTCTATCACTAAGCTACATAGCTACATCCCTATCCTTTTTTATTTTGAGGTAAGTTCTCACTAAGTTGCCCAGCTGATCTCCAACATGCAATTCTCCTGCCTCAATCTCCTAGGTAGCTGGGATTCCAGGCACATACCACTCTCCTGGCTTCAAAACTATCTTGAGTACTACATTTCAATGTAACAGATTTCCTTTGTAATGCAATATGTTTTTTCATGCTTTAAAAAATATTTTATAGCTGGTGCCAAAATTATTCATAGCACCAAAAAAACCCCCTAGAGTACATTCAATAAAGAAGCAGAAGCTGAGCTGGGCCTTGAAGGATGAATAGGAGCTTGGCTTTTTAAAAAAAGGTTTCACAGTGGGTGGTGGCACATGCCTGTGATCCCTCAGAAGGCTGAGGGAGGAGGTTTACAAGTTTGAGACCACCCTCAGCAACGTGAGGAGGCCACAGTCTCAAAATAAAAAATAAAAAAAAAAAGGGGCTGAGGGTATAGGTCAGCGGTTGAGCACTCCTGGGTTCATTCCCCAGTAGCGCACACACATGCGTGCACATACTCTCACACAAAATCTGCTAGTTTTTTTTGTCCTAACATTGACATTAGGCAGAATCTGACATGTAAAAAGCTATAAAAATAAAGTACTAGAATTAGAAATAGTAAAGGTTACTTTTGAAACATTATGTGACTTAAATAGGAAAAAAAAACTAAATTGTAGGAACTCACAGTAAAAAAAAAAAAAATTACATCTAGCTGGGTGGGGTAAGTGATTGCCTGTAATCCCAGACATTTGGGAGGCTAAGGCAGGAGGATCGAAAGCTTAAGGCCAGCCTGGGCAACTCAGTGTGACCCCATCTCAAAAGAAAAAAAGGAACTGGAGATGTATCTCAGTGGTAAAGTACACCTGGGTTCAATCCCAGGTACTAAACGAACAAAACCAAACAAACACACCCCAAAGCCCCACAAAAACAGTACATCTATAAGAATGCAAATTACAAATCCCATAGTTTATGGAGCTCCAGTGGCACAGTCAGCGCATGTACTTACAGTAGTATACACACAGCCTGTAGTTTATATTTTTGTCCTACATTTACACTTCTTAAAACAGTGGTAATGAAGAAGTCAAGAAAAGATCTTTAGGGCTGGGATTGTAGCTCAGTGGAAGAGCGCCCGTCTAGCATGTGTGAGGCACTGGGTTCAATTCTTAGCACCACATATAAATAAATAAAATAAAGGTCTATCAACAATGAGAAAACATATATATTTAAAAAAAAAAAAAAGATCTTTATTACTGTTGAGCTGTTGGCAGGTAGATGAATGAATTAGCAAGGGTGTTAGGTAGTTGCAAAGCAGATGCTGGGCCCTTTACAGATTCAGGGCCAATGCTGAAGATTAATCTGATTTTTTTTTTTTTCTTTCAGTATTGGGGAATGAACCCAGAGACACACTACCACTGAGCTACATCCCCAGGCCTTTTTATTTTATATTTTGAGACACAGTCTCTCTGAGTTGCCAAGGCTGATCTTGAACTTGTGATCCTCTTGCCTCAGCCTCCAGAGTGGCTAGATTACGACAGGTATGCATCACTATGTCCAGCAAAAAACAATCTTTTATGGAACATTCCCAGCAGGTTTCTTAGAAAACAAAACAGTCCAGTAAATAATGAAAAATGTTAGCTGGGCTTGGGTCCATCAGCAGAAATAAATCTCCCAAAAAACAAACAAACAAACAAAAACTGTAATAAATCACAGTCTCTACTGAAATTCTAGATTGACATCTAGAAGCTCACCCAAACACTGAAATTCTGAACTCTATCTAAAAAGTAAAGTCCTGGTGGGGGTAGAAATAAAGGAGCATCCAAACATGTTTACCTTGAGAGCACTCTGGCTTGTTCAAGATTCTTCCTTCTCCTACTACAACAGCATCCACACTGTGGTCTTCATGGAAACGGCAGGTGCTCATGAAACTTTGTGAGTCTCAATCTGCCAATGGCCCCAGTAGGAATCCCATATCAAATTCAGGAGGTCCAGTTAAATTTGAATTTCAGGCAGACAGCAAATCATTTTAGTGTACATCTGAAATCCAAGTCTCACTGTGCATTTGGAAGATTCATTTGCTGAATCTGACAACAACTTAAAGGTGAGACTCCCCAACAGATTATCAAACTCCCAGAATAAGTTCTTTCTTGTTGGACTTTGGAGACAGGATGATGGAAAAGTCCAGATCTCTGGTGAGTGTCTAATCAATGTTGTTGGTCTCTCTGAAAATGTTATTTGTCCCAGGCATATTCAAGTCTTTCCAGCAAACTGGTGTTAACTAACATCCAATGGGGAAAGAACTCTTGGCTTTCCTGAACTCTCAGAGCTGTGTTACCTAAGGAGCTGACCTGGTGATACTGTCTCATGAGAGAAGCAGCATGGCCAACAAGCATCTGATTGTAGGCTGCTTTTGGTGACAATTATGACTCTGTCCATACTAGAGAGAAGCTTTCAAAAACAAAGCAGATCTGCCTTTGTCTTTTGGTCAGGTGACCCCTACCTACAAACGACTGCCACTGTTAATGATTCTTAACATTCTTCTAACATCATACCAGAATACTTTACACTGGGTCTGTTAGTGCTCGTCCAAGAACCTCAAAACACTTTACGACAACCTGTAACTCACACGTGATGAAGAAATCAAGGGCTTCGCCTCTTGAGGTGCCCAGTATATGGACAGGGTCTGGAACTTTGTGTTCTCTCTGATGCTAGGGACTAAAGTTAGATTCTCCTTGTAAGTGCTTGGACATCACATTTTAGGATTTAATTCTCACTAGAAAAGAGAAATCACACCACTGCTTGGAAACAGAACCTTTCAAGTAAAAGCTGAGTGGGTGAGGTACTGACCCATGCAGCTGTGCTTAGAGCAGACTGAAGCTTAGATTGAAAGAAGAAAACTGGAACTACTCTGCTGTCTAGCGACAAGCAGAGAGGTCCTCGAGGTCAACTGTCAGGTGTGAACCTCTCAGTTCCCCAAAAGGTAGAGGTGGAGAGCAAAAGTACTTGGGAGATGCTGACACTGGTTCACAGACATGAATTTTGGGTAAACCTATAAATGACTATTAATGGATAATGTTGCAAATATTAACCATGGGTAATTACAGCTCAGGTGATTGCTATTATGAACTGTAGATTATACAAGAGAAAAGAGATCAGAGAGAAACTGAAGTGTGACATGGTACCATCAGAACTCATGTTCAGAGGGGGCTTTATGAGATGATCCAGTTCATTCTCTAGTCAACAACTGCTCCATAAAAGTCCAGTTTTTAGAGACCCACAATGAAGAGAAGTCCACGACCTGGATTTTAGCTCAACTCCAGTTTTTCATGTTGCACTCATAACCGTTATTTAATTGGTCCTCAGTGAGAGGTATTATTCCCAACCACCTCAGACAGTTTAGAGTATGGGACATGTGATAAATACAGAAACCCAGCACACAAGCTGAAAAACAGCTCAGCCCCAGGGGAAACTCTCCTAGGTTCTACTGAAGATCGCTGTGGAAACACATGTTAGCATCATGCAACACTCTTTCTTGCACTTGTATCTCATCCTGAGATAAAAGTGAGCTGAACTGGTTGAACCACTGGTCAGACCTTGAAAACTGCATTGCTATTCCCAAATTATGTCACAGAGCAGTGGAACTCAAGCCTGAACAGTGGCACACCATCCCTATCAAGCTGAGACACCAGGTAGACTCTCATGAAGGTTGTGCTCATCAAACATCCCGCTCAATGCTTCAGAAGCAGAGCAAGGCAAACTAACTTGTATAAAACCCAGTTAAGGCCATGGCTGCACTGCTTCATGCTGAACACACCATCAGTCACTTGATATTAAGACATAATTCTGAAGAGATGAGACCCTGGCTCTGCTATGACAACTTTCACTTAAACTTTTGCTTATTTGAAATAGGTACACCCCAATTTTGCCACCTGAACTGGATAAATTTAAACCAAATAAAATAGCATCTAAAGATTAAAAATGAATTTACAGGGGCAAAACAGTTTTTCAGACTCATCGTTATCATGACGGTTTAAGTAAAATTTGAAATAGCATGTGTGAGGCACTGGGTTCGATTCTCAGCACTGCATATAAATAAGTAAATAAAACAGTGTGCCATTGTTCAACAACTAATCAAAATATTACAAAAAAAAAAAAAAAAGACTTCAAAGAAATTCCTTTTTTTTGGAACTAGGGGTTGAAACCAGGGGCACTTTATTACTGAGTTCCATCTGCAGTCCTTTTTATTTGAGACAGAGCCTTGCTAAGGTGCTGAGGCTGGTCTCTAACTTGTGATCCTCCTACCTTATCCTCCTGAGTCACTGGGAAGGTGTGTACCACTGTGCCTGGCTCCAAAAAAAAATTCTTAAAAGGGATGCAGTGAAGGGGGCAAAAAAAGAAAAAAAGAACCAAAAAAATGGAAGCAAAGTATAGGGCATATTAAGACATCTGCACTAGCTTCATGACAACTCTAAGGGGTGCATTCTGCTTTGCAGATTCCAAGAGTCTAAGATCCTGGTAAAGTCTTGACTAGTTGAGTCAGGTTCTAATAAAGAGTAACAGTAAACAGAAGGATCAACAACTATAAGAACAAGTTATATTCCAGTGGCTTTCCACCTTTGCCCCCAGGCTCCCTTTTGTACTGCCTCAAATCTTGACATGAAATTCATAGATAACTTTACCTATCAGGACATTTTAAGCCAACAAACTACCCATTTCAATGAAATGAAAAATAACTTCTAAGGTAATATGTTTTCCAATATGTGGAGATGAGCAGACATGGGTGAGGTAAGAACATGGCTATGGCAAGGTAAGTACTAATACTTGAGCTCAGGTCCGACTCAAGGCCTGCCTTAGTACTGCAGTGTAAATCCTACATCTGCCAAGGACTCAAACAAAAATCCAGAGTTGTTTAACTCTGGGTTTTTCTGCTTAGTGACCAAGACTTTGACACCTCCACTGTATCCACAGACCACCAGGGACCATATAGCCAAGGATAATTCAGGCAAGCTTTTAGAAAAGGGAACTAAACTGGGGCAGACTCAAAATGCAAACTCCCTTCACTGCAGGGTTTGTGAGATCATGGTCCTGGCTGAGATATTTCTATTTCCACATCTGGCTAAACACATTAAAAAGGATTCTCTTAATCCTCTACTGACTGAAGACAAAGAGCTGACCTATCCCACGTCTGCCATGGCAGGGCAGCTAACCTTGGAAAAACATGCTGGCTTGTCTAACCTGACTTTCTAAGTTATAAAATGGTGAACCAGAAAGTGTCTACTATCCCGAATTCTGGTCTTCATCTCAGATGAAGTCTGGTCTTGCTTAGGGTCATGAAGACTTAAATTTCCAGGCCAGCATTCTGCTCACTGCAACTGCTTAAGGAAAAATGGGCTGAGAGTAAGCGATCCTAGTGGGAAAGCGGGACACTGAGGGACAAGGAAAACAAATGACACCAGAAGTATAGAAGACAGCTCTATCTGAAAGCCACAGTGCTCTGAGCTTCATGCAGTTTCAAACATCAGGCAATTAAGCATGTTAGTAGATACATGAAATCACATGTGACTCACTCTATGGCAGAAATTTTAAAAGTTGGTTCACTTCCTGAATATTTAGGCTAATTCTCGTCTCCATTATTCACTTAATGAATTGTAAATTACTGAATCAATGACATTTACAATTATTCAATTAAAAAAAATGGTCAGAAAGTACAAAAGGCTGCACATGGTGGTGCATGCTTATAAGCCCAGTGATTTGAGAGGCTGGGGCAGGAGATCACAAGTTTGAGGCCAGCCTCAGCAACTTAGTAAAGCCCTAAACAACTTAGCAAGACCCTATCTCAAAATAAAAAAAGGGCTGGGACATGGCTCAGTGGTTAAGTGCCCCTGGGTTCAATCCCAAGTTACCACCCCCAGCTCCCCGCAGAAAGTCTAGGGATCTGGCTCTGAGTATGTAGCTCAGTGGCAGACCACTTGCCTAGCATGTGAGGCCCCTGGGTTCAATACCATTCATTCACACACACACACACACACACACATACAAAGGCAAAAAAAAAAAAAAAAAAAAAAAAACAAACAAGAAAGAAAAGTCTGGGTATAGTGATACACACCTATAATCCCAGCTACCCAGGAACCTGAGGCAGGAGGATGGCAAGTTTGAGGACAGTCTACACAACTCACCAATACCTGATTCTGAAAAAATAAAAAGGACTGGAGATGTAGCTCAGTGGCAGAGCACCCCTGAGTTCAATTCCAAGTACCACAAAACAGAAACGGGGGAGAAAAAAAAAAGGAAAAAAGACAAAGCAATCCCACTTAGGACGTTAAGAGTCAGAATTTAAGTTGGGTACAGAGGCACACCCCTGTAATTTCAGTGACCTGGGAATCTAAGGGAGGAGGATCACAAGTTTGAGGCCAGCCTCAGTAATTTAGAGAGGCTATGTCTCAAAATAAATACATAAAGAAAGAAAAAAGGTCTGGGGATGTAGCTTAGGGATAGGGCACCCCTGGGTTCAATCCCCAGTACAAAAAAGAAAAAGTCAATTTGAAAACAGGAAAACCTACAAACAGCACGATTAAGTCACATATCAAAGAGGTATCTTTTCAGAATATCCCAATTGTACATATAACCACCCCATGAACCAAACAATGCAGCTGCTTTTCTCCATCCCTCCCACTCAATGATTCAATAGGATCTTGACCAAATGACCAAGCCAAGTGAGAAGGAAGAATTACCTGCATTTAAAGTACACAGTTCCTTCATGACTCCCATCATGCTTTCCTCTCTCTGGATTGTCCCACTCCACTCCTAACCAGAGTCCTAGAAGAACAAGAAAAAAAACAAATGAGTAATAAAGTAAGACAGAGGGATGCTCCACTTTCCTGCAAGTAAATACAATCTATAATGGAAACCACATCACATAGACAACACTCGGGGAGAAAGACTATCTTGGGAATAGACAAGTTAACCTTATGCTCAGAACATCAATCAACACAGCCAAGCACCATGGCACACGCCTGTAATCCCAGTGGCTCAGGAGGCTGAGGCAGGAGAATTGCAAGTTCAAAGCCAGTCTCAGCAATAGCGAGGTGCTAAGCAACTCAGTGAGACCCTGTCTCTAAATAAAATACAAAATAGGGCTGGGGATGTGGCTCAGTGGTTGAATGACCCTGAGTTCAATCTCTGGTACCCATCCCCCCAATCACAATGTAAACCTGAAAATATTTTCAACAGAATGACACAAGACTACACATGAAAATTTGTGGAATGCAGCTAAATGTTGTGTTTAGATTCATAAGTCATATGAAAAATGAAAATAAATCATCTGTCTCAAAGGCTAGAAGGTAAAATAAGAAAATTAAACTCAGAGCAAGCAGATGGAAATAGACAACAAAGACATGAGTAAGAAAATAAACAAAGACATTTTCTTGCCCTAAAGCACCTCAGT
This sequence comes from Sciurus carolinensis, assembly GCF_902686445.1. Classification (NCBI taxonomy): domain Eukaryota; kingdom Metazoa; phylum Chordata; class Mammalia; order Rodentia; family Sciuridae; genus Sciurus; species Sciurus carolinensis. The sequence continues at coordinate 3,535,936 of NC_062224.1, read as the reverse complement.
TTTCTAGCGAGGACAGACGTGTACACCAGTGGCCATGAAGGACAGATCTGACAGGAAGGGAGGTGCAGGTGCTATGGGACAGAAACAGAGGACTTATGGGACCTGAAACTACTCAGTATAGCTGGGGTCGGTGCCACCCACAGCTTGGGGCAAGAGCAGGGCACAGAACACGTGTAAAGGTGAGGAAAGAGGCTGAACCCCAACAGGCTGAGGTGGGGCCTGATTAAAACTCTTGCAACAAACCACAAAGAGTCCACACCCCATCTTTCTTCTCCCAAGAACCTGTTAATAAGCAAGGTGAAAATGATTTGTTTTAAAGAAATGGAAGTTCAGGGAAAACACTTGACTTGCCAGAATAACACTGCAAACAAGGACCGGCCCAGGCCTAGTGTACTCTAATACACAAATCTTTTGTGTTCTAATCCTGGTCCCTGGACCAGGGATTGAACCTAGGGGTGCTTAACCACTGAGACACATCCCCAGCCCTTTTTAGTTATAATTTTGAGACCATTTCACTGAGTAGCTTAGTGCCCTACTAAGTTACTGAACTGGCTTTGAACCTGTGATTTTCCTGCCTCAGCCTCCCAAGCCATTACGTGAAAAATAAGTACAACTGGTGATATTCTTCAAGAAACTCTCAGAATAGGTTGAGCTGATGGTTGTTAACAAGAAGAAAGCACTTCACAAGGCCATCTTTCACCTGACGAAGAACAAGTCACTCCTCAGCTGAAGCAGGCAGAAGGAACAAGGCCAGCCTTTCACTGTGATTCCCTGTAACTCTCTGTTATGGTTTAGATATGAGGTATTTCCAAAAGCTCAAATGTGAGACCATGCAAGAAACTATAAAGGTGAATATTATGAGAACCTTGAGCTAATCAGTGCATTAGTTTGCTAACAGGGATTTAACTGGGTGGTGACTGCAGGCAGGAAGGGTGTGGCCGGAGGCGGGGGAGGGGGGGGGTCACTGGGAGTGTGCTTTGTGGGTATATATTTTGTCCCTGTAAGAGAAGTTTTTTCTCTGCTTCCTGATTATCAATGTCCAGAGCTGCCTTCCTCTTCCACCATGATGTTCTACCTCACAGAGCAATGCAGCCCACTGCTATGGACTGAGACCTCTGAAAAAGATGAAGATGGGCAGTGCCAACCTTTGTCGTCTTGTTTCTCCTGTTCCTTGGCTTCCTGCACTGACCAACTCCTGGGATAACTTGTTGTTTTTAATGATATGTAACTATATTTAAATGATATAAATCCAAGAAATTCAGATTATACATTCCCATTAGGCAATATTGCTTACCTGATTTAATTCTCTGTTAATTTCTACATTACACTCAGAGAGGTACCCCTAAGAGCTTCAGAATATGGACAACAGCCCACTGCCAAAACAATTTTTCAATACTCCAATATCTAAAACTATGTTATTTCACTGTTAGTGTAAAACAACCGCAGGCTCTTGGAAATTATGAAGCAGCTTGGTTTCAACACTACTCTAAGCAGTCTCAAGCTCAGTACCTTCCAATGCCTCTGAAGACAGCCTTTTGTTTTTATAACCTATAACATGAGATGTCTTCAAAAGAGCTGCAATTAAAAAACACCAACACTTCAAGAAAAAAAAAAAACCTGACTTGATCAAAAGTCATCAACAAGGGCTGAGATTGTGGCTCAGTGGTGGAGTGCTTCCTAGCATGTGTGAGGCACTGGATTTGATCCTCAGCGCCACATACAAAACTAAATAAAATAAATCTATTATTTAAAAAATCCACTTTAAAAAAGTCATCAATCTCCCAAAAAGGGGAGGGGGAAAAAGCCTTCAAAGAGAATAATTGAGAAAAGAGTGATGAAGTATAAAATGTGGCTCTGAGCTTCCTCACAGAAAGACGCAGTTCTCTTGACCACTATTAGAATCGTTTCAATTCATTAGAAAAAATTTTTTTCCTTTTCCCTGAGCCAACAGTTCAACTCCTGTCACAGGAGTCCCTGTGTAAGGAGCATGCTGCTCTCAGAAACCGCAGCATCACGTGCTCACAGGTGTTTCACAGGGGCCATGACTTACACAGGCCTCAGCAGGGGCTCAGGGTAAAAAGCTCAGTTCTGCAATGGCAGCTAGACAGAGGGCCCAGAGGTTCTATGTGGCTTTCTGGTGATCTCATTTTCTACCAGAACACTAGCACTTCTTAAAGAATAAAAACAACCCTTCTCAGAGCATGAGGAGACAGAATCAACTAGGGAGCATGTTAAAAATGGGGCCTCCACTCAAAAAAAAAAAAAAAAAAAAAAAAAAAAACACAATTAAAGATGGGGGAGGAGTCCTGTGATTCATAACTCAGAGCTGCTAGAATCTCTGGGCATAGCAGCACAGAATTTATATCTTAACAAGCAGTGCAGGCTTACTGCCTCACACTTCCCTTCCCAGGGAGACACTGTCTCAACTAATTCTGACTACAATTAAATGACAACAATTTCAAATTTATAACAAACTCAAGGACAGGTAATCTATGATGTTGATCTCAGATAGAAGGCCAGGACTGACAAGGATGATGTCTTAATCTGAGAATTAATAATCACACATCCTGTCTCTGTGAGCCATACACTGTAGATCTCTATTTACTAACTCAATTTGCTGACAGATGGTAACAAAGCATCAAGTTCTTAAAAAAAAAAAAAAAAAATCAATATGGCAATTTTCCTACAAATGAAAAAAAAAGGATCTTGAGAAAGGAGTACTTTGTTAATTCACAATAACAACAAAAACAGTAATAATCTCTAACACTTAAAACTATTTGTACTGTTAGCTATGGCTTAAGGGCTTTGCACACATTAGTTCACAGAATCCTCATACAGCCCTCTGACATAATAAAGGGCCACTCACTTCAGCACATCTGTGCCTCAGAAATGGCACTATCTTGCAAGAGAAGGAATTCTCTCTTGGGAACACATCTGTTCAAAGCCTAAACAAGTTAACACCTGAGAACCAAACATTTTGCATCTATGAAGTATAAAAAGGATAACTGAAACTAGAAAATTTTAGGTTAGACATTAATTAGAAATAACCAAATGTCTATAATAAAAGTTGCTACAAAGTTTAAGTGGGGCTGCATCCCAGTAATAAGTAAGTTACCAATGAGTTCTGAAATTAATTAATTAATATTAGCTATTTAATTATAGTAGTCATAATTTTTCATATAAATATCATCATTTACCATTCTTTGGTAGAATCTGTCTACAAAAGGCAAAGGCTTTGGTCAGGCATAATGTCTATGTTCCTCTAGACAATAGTCATTTAGTTGTTTCTGCCATCTCACACCATTGCCACATTTAAGCAAACACCTCATCTGCTCTGGTAAAAGGCAGAAAGATAAAAGTGAGGGAAAAAAAATCCAGATAAAGGTATGATTTATCTGAAAGTTGTATCAAAAATGCTAAAAGAAGAGCACTGTGGTGTGTAGGGATTTATTACCAGACCATGTGTGTCTCTTCTGAAGTACTCTGTTTTTGTCACTAATCGAACCCAGGTATGGACTACCTTGAGCTACACTCCTAGTCCTTTTTATTTTGAGGCTGGTCTCAAACTTGCCATCCTCCTGAGTTGCTAGTATTACAGGCATGTGCCACTGGGCCTGCTCTAAGTATTACTATTTCAATAAAAACCATGGAAAAAAAAAAAGAACATTAAAAACTTTGGAACAACAACAACAACAAGATAAAACCACAATAAAATAAAATCAATGAATGTTGTTTTTAAAAGTACTAGCAATATAAATCAGCTCATAATGTCAAAAACCTATAGTAGATAAATAAATGCTAAAATGATAAACATTTCACTATTGTGAAAAACTGTGTTACAACAGGAAATGGTGGAATAAGCATCTGATAGAGATTTTTTCCTACGACATAGTAAGTTACTCACATCTAAAGTTAATAAAGAATTTTGATGGCATAAAAGCAGGTCCATGTAACTACCCATTTTAAAGAAAAGACATACTCCACTTTGGGACTAATCTTCAAAAACTAGACCAAGAGGTTAATAAGAAGAAAGTTTAAAAAAAAAAAAGGCGGGGGGGCTGGGGTTGTGGCTCAGTGGTACAGCACTTGTCTAGCATGTGTGAGGCACTGAATTCAATTCTCAGCACCTCATAAATAAATAAATAAAGGTATTGTGTCCATCTACAACTACAAATATTTAAAAGAAAAAAAAAAGAGCAAAGCTTTTTTAATAATCTGAGTTTACTGATTTAAAAGGCCTCTGTTCACCCACAGAAAACATGAATCAAAATTTAACATGTACATACTATTTTGTAAGAAAATGTTCTTATTTTTTAGTACAGTGAGAATTCAGGGATGAGTTCTACTATGCATATAATTTAAAATGTTAAGCAACACAGAAGTGGTGGCACATGCCTGTAGTCGCAGTGACCAGGAAGGCTAAGGCAGGAGGACCGCAACTTCAAGAAAGTCTTTGCAACTTAGCGAGGCCCTAGACAACTCAGTGAGACCCTGTCTCTAAAAAAAATATAAAAAAGGGCTAAGGATGTAGCTCAGTGGCTGATCATACCTGGGTTTAATCCCCAGTAATAACAACAACAAAAAGTTAAGTATAAAAAAGAGATGAAGCAAATATGGCAAAATGCTAACAATTGTTAAATCAACATGACAAGTATATATATACAGGTGTTCATTATACTATTCTTTTCTCTACATTTGAAAACTTTTAGTAATACATGCAAACCTTCCTTAAACCTATTCTACTTCTAAGAAGTAATCCTTCAGATACATCTTTGTTCACTAAGAAGACCTAGAAACAATGACCAGCCTAGTAGCAATGAGTACCTCTGGACACCAGACTATGGCCTCTCTACATGCTATTTGACATTTAAAAAAACAGACCAGAAGTGCTGAATGAATCTTACACTCTTGACAGCTTCCTTACCATACCAGGGCAACTCTCACAGCTGTAGAGGGTGCACACACCCCTGACTTGTGATCACCTTCCATGTTCAAGGTGAGATGTGGCTAGTGAATCATCCCTACATCTCTTCACTGACAATGACTCTTCTGCCTCCTCTTCTGCTTCTAATGCTTCCTGTGAGTACACCAGGCCCACCTGGTTGAACCAGGATAATTTTCCAATCTTAAAATCAGCTGATTAGCATCCTTAATTCCACCTGCAACCCTAATCCCACCTGCGTGTAGCTGAGCAAACCACAGGTTTTGGGGACATCTTTGGGGTACTAGCATTCTGCCTCCCACAGCAGCCCCCTTTTTTAAAAATGAATACTTTTATTAAAGCATAACTCACATACAGAAAAGTGCACAAATGGTAAGTGAACAACCAGATGAATTTTTACAAAGTAACATATTTGATGAATCAGTTTAAGGGATAGAATGTTATTAGTACCTTAAAGCCCCTCCTTTATGCCCACTGCCATTCCCAAAAGACAACCACACCACAAGGTACCACTGTTCTGGCTTCTAACATCATAGATTAGTTCTGAACATTACAGAAATGCAATTGTATACACGTACAAATTCTTGCACATCTACCTTCTCTGATGAGATCCATCTTTGTGGCATGTGGCAGAACTTCATGGTCATTAGCAGCCCATCTTTACTTCCATCTAAACAGTTTTAACACATAACACTCTTCAATCTACAGGAATGCTTATCATAGGAAATTGTATCTCCAACCACAAAAATCCATTTGTAAAACATTAGAATTTTTTCCTAATTTTTCAAATGCTTACTTATAACAATAGCTAACAATATGATCAATAACTGGTCTAAGTGCTTTAAACACAACAATGCATTTAGCTGCCACGTTGGCCCTAAAACAACACCTGGTGAAGTGCCCCTGACAGTAATGACTAAATGTGTGTTCAGTCTGTCTATATCTTTGTACGATTTCATCAATGACCTCTAACTTCAGTGCTCCCTTTGTTGAGACCACCACAGTCCACCTTCTTCTGCCCAATCCTTCCATGAATACTGGTTCCAGAGTATTTCCTAATGAGCTTTCTGAACATTAAGCTTTCTGAATGTAAATCTCTAACCCCATTCTGCTTCCCAAAGAACTTGGGTATTAAAAATTTCCAAGTCTGCTCATTGATTCAATACTTGCAGATGGCAATTTGGCTATAATATATATCTAGAGAATATGTATGTTCTTGGAAAGCAACAGAGTAGAAATGGCAAGGGTTCTGAAGCACAGACTCACACTTGAGCTCTGCTATCTGGAAGCTTTGAGATCTGAGACTTGGTCTCTTCATCTGCAAACATGGGACTACTAACATCCATATCTTAGGTCTGTTACTACAATATTCAAAATAGGGGGCTGGGGTTGTAGCTCAGTGGTAGAGCACTTGCCTCACACATGTGAGGCACTGGGTTTGATCCTCAGCACCACATATAAATAAATGAACAAAATAAAGGTCCATGGCGGGGGGGGGGGGGGGGGGGAAGAGCATACGTGACAGTACCTGGCACACAGTCATTATTATTTAAATGTTATTTCTCTTCCCATTTACCAATAATCCCAGTCAAATGGGAAAAGAAGGGGGGACCACTTTTCCATTTTACATACTTGTTTATAAAGACTTTCGTGGCAAAAAAAAAAAAAAAAAAAACTTTCGTGGCAATATTCATTAAGACAGGCATCACTGATCTACATAGGGCTTCAAATTAAAACAGTGCACAGCTGGGTGCAGTGGCACATGCCTGTAATCCCAGCTGTTCAGGAGGCTGAGGCAGGAGGATTGCAAGTTCAAAGTCAGCCTCAGCAACAACAAGGCACTAAGCAGCTCAGTGAGACCTGTCTCTGAATAAAATACGAAACAGGACTGGGGATGTGGCTCAGTGGTTGAGGGCCCCTGAGTTCAACCCCCTAGTTACCCCTACCTCCCCCCAAAATAACTTAGTGCACATAAAAATCTTCTGGAAGGCTGTACTTTTAAATACTGTGATGCTGAGGGTCAAATAATCCAGGGCCTTGTGCATGAAGGCAAGCACTCCACCTCTGAGTTATAACCCCAGTCCTGGAGAACAACTTTTTTTGAGCGGTACTAGGAATAAAACCCAAGGACACTCTACCACTGAGCTACCTCCCCAGTCCTTTTAATTTTAAGACAAGGTCTTCCTAAGTTGCTGAGGCTGGCCTTGAACTTACAATCCTCCTCAGTCTCTTGCAATACTGGAATTAGAGACATGTACCACCATGCCTGGCTTTGGATAACTTCTTAAAACACAAAATTGCTGGGCTTTCCTCTCAGAGTAGGTTCATTAGATACAGGGTGAAGCCCAAGAACCTACATTTCTAACAATCAGATGAAGCTGATTCTAGTTAGGGGCCACACACTGAGAACCTCTGGTCTAAGTTTATCACTGAGTCTCCCTGTACCCACTCAGGCCAGTTCAGAATATATAGAAAATACTCAAATATTCACTGACTAAGAGGTGCGAATAAGCATGTGTTATAAAAGTAAAAACGTAGAAAGCAATGTTCAAAAGTGAAGAATTAACTATTAAGAAAGCCAAGTAAAATGTTTTTATAGAAACAGGTAAGTATACACCAAATAAATGAAAACAGGTAACAAAAAAATTGTATGTATATCAATTTACAATGTATTAATTGTAATAATTTACAATGTATTATGTATTACAATTTACATGTACATATGGATTAATGGCAAAGGACTTTTATAGAAAAATTACTTATTTTTTGAGTAGCAAATTATGAAAATTCAAGACTTGGCATTTTAGAATTTCTTAAGGCAACATTTTATGGTTGAATTAATATAAAACAGAAGTACTAAATAATAGCATATAATTAAACAAAACCATGTGTACTACATGACATTTGTCAGTCAAATAAAATGCTATGTATAAAGTATCTACAATTGGTTGTTGATTTCCTCAAAACTGATACTAAAAAATGCTACTGAGCTGGGTGTGGTGGTACACACCTGTAATCCCAGCTGCTGAGGAGGCTGAGGCAGGAGGATCTGGAGTTCAAAGTCAGCCCCAGCAACTCAATGAGATGCTAAAAAACTCAGTGAGACCCTGTCTGTAAATAAAATATAAAAAAGGGCTGGGAATGTTGCTCAGTGGTTATCCCCCCCCCCACCAAGAGTTCAATACCCGGTACCAAAAAAAAGTGCTAGTGAGATGCCTACACAGAAAAAAACTGCAAAACACACACACACACACACACACACACACACACACACACACACACCACTTACCTGCCACAGGAGGGACAATGCCAGAAAAACGCACTGTTCCATGTTCTCCATTTACTTCAACTCTTCGACCAATGACATCTAACATCAAAGTATCACTCATTATAAGACAGCCAGAATCCAAAATGTGAGACCTAGAGGGGGAAAAAAAATCACAGCATTGAGAAGACTTTAATAAAATTTCTTTAAGAAAACTAGGAGCAGTGGTAAGCACCTATAATCCCAGCTATTTGGGAGGTTGCGACTGAAGGATCAAAAGTTTAAAGCCAGCCTCAGCAACTTAGCCAGGCCAAAGCAACTTACCAAAGACACTGTCTCAAAATAAAAAAACCCAAAAGGGGAGCCAGGCGTGGTGGTGCACACCTTTAATCCCAGCGGCTTGGGAAGCTGAGGCAGGAGGATCACAAGTTCAAACCCAGGCTCAGCAACAGCGAGGCACAAACAACTCAATGAGATCCTCTCTCTAAATAAAAATATAAAAAAAGGTGCTGATGATATAGCCCATCTCGTAGAGTGCTTGCCTAGCATGCACAAGGCCCAGGTTCGAATCCCCAGCACTGTGGGATTGTAGAAAAAAACAAACAAAAATATTAAAAAAGGGCCAGGGATGTGGCTCAGTGCTAAGCTCAATTCCCTGGTGCCAAACAAAAGAAACAACAACAACGACAACAACCAAAAAGGCAGGGAATGTAGCGCAGAAGTAAAGTGCCCTTGGGTTCAATCCCCAGTACCAAACAAACAAAAAAACAAAAAAATTTAAAATAAACACACACACAGAGAACCCTAAAAGTAAAGAGAAGGTCTTAAAAGGTGCCTGAGGTATCTAGAATGTCATGAAGGATAAGGGCCTCCAGCTCAAAAGACATGCTGGCACCAGAACTGGGTATCTAGCCAGCACAGTGGCTCACACCTGTAAATCCAACAACATAGGAGTCGCAAGTTTGAGGTCAGACTCAACAATTAACCCTATCCCAAAATAAAAAATAAAAAGGGCTGGGGATGTAGCTCAGTGGTAAAGTGCCCGAGTTCAACCTCCAGGACCGAAAAAAAGAAAAAGAAATGAGTACCTAGGAGTTATCAACACGTAGTTTACAATAAATACAGTGAGAGTGGAAGACACTGAAAAAAAAAAAAGAGGATCCACAGCAGAACCCCCAATGAAAGGGAGAAGGAAGAAAATCCTAAGTAAGAGGAAGAAGAGCCAGAAAGGAAAAAAGAAAACCAGACTCTGGGGTCTTAGAATTCAAGAGGCAAAGTTTACAAGAAGGAGCAGAGCAGCAATAGTGCCAGATGCTGCAGAGAGCTCGTGAGACCAGAGCTTGAAAACCTTGGGCTCCTTTTGTTGGCAGAAGTGGTTTACAAGCACAACCTCATCAGTGTCCCATGAAACCTTGATTTTTCTTACAAAAGGTTAACAATGTGGCAGTGCAAGAATTTCCTTTTCCCAGGGCCTCATGCATGCCAGTGCAAGGATTTTTAAAATGCATGTTACAGGATTATTGAAGAAAACAGTTCTATATTTTAATAATATCACCATGTAATAATACATGAATATAATAAAAGCATACATTGTGAATCACACCTTCTTGGATTATAATTACAGTTTCATTAGTATGTGGGCTATTGGCAGCTCTGGTATTACTCCTGTGTACCTCTCCCCACGCCACTGAGAAATGGTAGTCATTTCTTCTGTTCCTGGAATTGTCTATGTCACATATACCCATATTACAAAACAATCTGAGCATTATCATCTGTATGAATGTAAATTTATCAAATTTCAGTATTAGTTCCTCTAAATCAAGTCCTCTGGCTTTCATAAAAAACATTTTCCCCAATTCTTGCAAGACAAATCCTATATCAAATGGTGCTGAATTTCGTTGAAAAATAGGAGGAAAGGTATGCATTTATGAATATGCCAAAATGAACCCCGGTGATTACCTAAAGCTATAATGCGTAACAAAAATACTAAAAAAAAAAAAAAAAAAAAAAAAGGGCAGGGAAGGGTGACATGGCTGGGACTGTAGCTCAGTGGTAGTGTTTGCCCAGCCCATGTGAAGCTCTGAGTTCCATCTCTTGCAACAACAACAGCAGCAAAAAAGGAAGACAGCAAGGAGCCAGGATACTAGACCTAGACCCAAACCTGCCCAGTAGCACTGAAAAGCAACAGAATCATTCCAGAGCCTAAACATGATAGAAAAGTCGGGATGATTTTGAGGTAAGATCCATGGGCTGGTAGGAACTGGTGGGAGGAACTTGTTTTAGGAAGTTCAGAGACAGAGAGCTTATAAAAGGTCTGGCCAAGGCTATGTTCAGAAGCTGAGTTCTATTCCCTGAGGAGAGATTAATAAATGGTTGGAGAACTCCATTCCTACAAGAAATTTCCATTAACTAGAGTGCATGGAGTTATCTAACCAGAAACTCTTAAGGTCCCACCATAAGTCTGAAACTCTGGCTGGGGCTCAGCCCTAACTTTCCACCTTGTAAATAGGGCTACCAGTGAAAAATAATAGGCTGGTGATCAATGGGTGAGTAAAGTCAAGGTGTGCAACTGCAAGAGGAGGAAGCAAGACATTAGGAAGTCATTCCCATTGACACGCTTAACAAGTACACGTAATTCACAAATTACAAAGTTCCATATGCTAGATCCTCTCTGATCTCCAGTAGCAATTCTTTTCATTCCCACAGCCACAGGATGTATAAGATATCTATGTTCAATCATGAAGTGGCTCTGCATCAAGTCAGTATTTTTGATGATCCTGCCTAGTCTCTTTACCCTTCAAATAATGTTTTTTGATGCTGTGATCTTCAGTGACAACCTGAAAACTGGACCCCTGTCTCAGCTTCAAGGAGTTTACCCTGCTTCCTGCTGTTGGACCTACTTGATGCCTTCCTGGTCCCCCTGCTGACACGACACTTTCATCCTCCCTCTCTCACCTTCACTGTAGTGTTCAAACACCGTGCTGAAGTTAGCTGCTCACCTAGATCTTCTGTAATTGCCTGCACCGGGCCCTCTCCTAATCACGTGAATCTGAGTGGCATATCTCTCTTCTGTGGTGGCCTATCTGGGTGCCCTGCAAACCTTCATTAAGCTGGGATGCCTTTTTAAATACACATGCTCCCTAATGAATAAAGGTAGCCCATTTAGTTTTGGGGTAACTCTCATTGTTAGCTTATTCTTGTTTAAAAAGAAATGGGCAAGGGTTGGGTTTGTGGCTCAGTGGTAGCTCGCCCTGTACACATGAGGTCCTGGGTTCGATCCTCAGGACCACAAAAAAACAAAGGTACTGTGTCCACTTACAACTAAAATAAATATATTCACACATATACATACATACATATGTATATATAAATAAATAAAGATGGGCAGGACTCAGTGCTGCATGCCTGTCATCCCAGAAACTCAGGAGGCAAAGAAAGGAGGATCACAAGTTTGAGGCAGCCTTGGCAACTTGGTGAGAGCCTATCTCAAAATTAAAAAAAAAAAAGGACTAGGGATGTATCTCAGTAAGAGAGCACCACTGGGTTCAATCCCCAGGACCAAACACACACACACAGACATGAAATCTACCTCTCATCCTCTAGTACTGCCCTCTCCAACTGTGACACAGCAACGCACTCCCTTTCCAGCTGACACGAGAATGTTTGAAGGACATCATGATGTCATCATTTCTGCTCTCCCTTCTACCTGTCTTATCTTTCAAACCTCTGTACCAGGTAAACATTCACAGGCCTTTATTTAAACCACCCTCATAAGAATTCCAAGTTCTCAGCTGGTCACAATGTTGCACTCCTGTAATCCCAGCAGCTCAGGAGGTTGAGGCAAGAGGATCAGTAGTTCAAAGCCAGACTCAGACTTAGCAAGGCACTAAGCAACTTAACAAGCCTCTGTCTCTAAATGAAGTATATAAAAGGGCTGGGAATGTGGCTCAGGGATTAAGCACCCTGGTACCAAAAAAATAAAAAAGTTTAAAAAAAAAAAAAAAATCAAAGTTTTCCCCCATAATTCATTTACAAATTTCATAGGTAAATTTTAACACCAAGAAATGAAAACCATGTTCCAAATGTGACATGTGATCTGTTTGGGCATACAATGATCAGAAAACCACTCACCCAGCAGCAAAGACTTCATACATTTCTCCCTTCTCATGGGAAAGACAGTTGCAGATGATTAAGGTTGCAAAGAAATAAACACCAAAGTCATTTCTGATTACCACCATAACACTTAAATATCACTATAATTACTTTACCCTAAAAATGGTTTTTATTAGTTCTAAGTACCTGCTCAACCTTCACTTACATGCAAACACATTTTATTACAACTGAGACATATGCTTCCTTTATTAAATATTTTTCTATAAACACTTTTGAACATGGCCACAGAATCACTACAATGTTCAGGTGTGAGCCAGGCATGGTGGTGCACACCTGTAATCTCAGTGACTCAGGAGGCTGAGGTGGGAGGATCTTAAGTTTGAGGGCAACCTCAGCAACTTAAGACTGTCTCAAAATAAGATAAAAAGGGTTGGGGATGTGGCTCAGTGATAGAGCATCTCTGGATTTAATCCCCAGTGCCAAAATCCCCATCCAAAACTCTCGGATTGCTGAGTCAAAGGACACAAACATTTTAAATTTTGATAGCTAATACCAAATACCCCTTTTAAAATGGCAGTTCCGATTTACGATCCCATCAGAAGTATTATGAGGGAAGCTGAGTATCTCTTCTTTTATGTGAACTACCCATTCATGTACTTTGCCCATTTCCTATTGGTTTGATTTTTTTCTCATCAGTCTGGGTTTTTTTTTTAATTGTTGTGGTTTCTTTTGTTCCCTGAGATGGGGGTCTCACTAAATTGCCAAAGCTGGCCTTGAAATTGCCATCCTCCTGCTTCAGCCTCTAGAGCAGTTGAAGTCACCACACCTGGCTGCATTATCGTTTTTTTTTTTTTTTTTTTTCTGCGGTGCTGGGGATTGAACCCAGGGCCTTGTGCATGCAAGGCAAGCACTCTACCGACTGAGCTATCTCCCCAGCCCTGCATTATCATCTTTTTTTTTTTAATATATTTTTTAGATGTCGATAGACCTTTATTTTATTCATTTATTTATATGTGGTGCTGAGAATTGAACCCAGTGCCTCACACATGCTAGGCAAGCACTCTACCACTGAGCCACAACCCCCAGCCCTCCATTACTATCTTAATAATAACATAATTCCTCAAATTAATTTTAAAAGAATTGAAAAGTATGGACCAAAGTAGCTATATGCACTTACATGTTTGTAGCAGCATTATTCATAAAGAGCCAAAAGATGCAAGCAATGGAAATGTCCTTCAATGGATGAAAAATATGGTGTGTGTGTGTGTGTACGCACAAAGGAATACTATTCAGTCTTAAAAAGAAATTCTTGAGGATAAGGATGTAGCTCAGTTGGTAGAGTGCTTGCCTCAAAAGCACAAGGCCCTGGGTTCAATACCTAGCACTGCAAAAAAACAAAAAAAAAAGAGAAATCCTGACACCGGCTACAACATGGATGAACCTTGAGGACATTATGTTAAGTAAAATAAGTCAGTTACCAAAGAACAAATATTGTGGTTAGACTTTTATGAAGTACTTAAAATAAGTAAATTATACACTCAAAAATATTTAGGATGGAAAAAGTTTTGCAATGCATATTTTAACAATTAATAATTTGAAATTAAATTGTAAATATTTTAATATTATAGTCCACCCCCCCACACATAAATACTGGGGCTTAAACCCAGGAGCACTCTACCACTGAGCTACAAAACAGTCTTTTTTTTTTTTTTTAATATTTAAAATTTTAATACAAGGCCTTGCTAAAATTATTGCAGTTGGTCTCCTCCTGTCTCATCTGTTCCAAGTCACTGGGAGTACAAGGTATGTACCGCTGCATCTGGAAAATTTTAGGTTTTATAGAGCTTTGATTTGCTTAGCTTTAATTAGGACACAGAATCATAAGAATATGGTCTTTCTACTCTACTTTTCAAATTACACCTTCCTAATGTTCAAGACAGCAATTTGGGCACTGCATTCAACACTGGGGAGAATTTCAAAAACTGCAGTTATTTTCCACACAATATTTCATGCTCTTCCATTTATTGTTTCTTCCTTGTTGAGAATTCAATCCAAAGGAATATTTCCTCTCCTCTCACTTCTTCCAGAGAACTCATATGGTGAAAAATGAAAGTGGACATAAAAATCAAATTTTCGGGCTGGGGATAGCTCAGTTGGTAAAGTGCCTACCTCACAAGCACAAGGCCCTGGGTTCAATCCCCAGCACCGCAAAAAAAAAAAATCAAATTTTCTCCCTAGAAAAGAATGGGCCTGGGAATGTAGCTCAGTGGTACAGTACTGCACAGCATGCACAAGGCTGTGGATTCAATCCACAGCACTACATACAACCCCCCCAAAAAAACAAAGAACGGTCCTTGGAGCAGACTGTATGCTAACTGAAATCTCCAGCACATGTCTTATTTTTGTGATACTTTATAATCTGTAGTAGAGAACAATATTGGGCTTATGTCCCAAATGATCTGGGACATAATCTACACATCTATTCCTCCTCCTTTTTTTTTTTTTTGCAATGCTGGGGACTGAATCCAGGACCTCAGAAGACATGCTGGACAACAGCTCTACCATGGAGCTACATTTCCAGCCCCCCCCCTTTTTTTTTTTTTTTCTTTTTTTTTGGCATTCCTGGAGATTGAACCCAAGAGTTCCAGCTCTGAGCTACATCCTCAGTTCTTTTGAGACAGGGCCTCTCTAAATTGCCCGTGTTGGTCTGAAACTTGTGATCCAAGTAGCTGGGATGCAGGCCTGTGCCACCATGTGAGTTCTTATTCCTTTCTCACATATGCTTTCCTAATGCCACTTCTTAGCACCGAACAAGAATGTTTTCCTGACACACCTAATACATCTCTCAAATTTTATGTAAGATTACTTTAAACATATTTCCATTCCCATGATGAGCCCATCTCAGCAAATTTTTACTGATATTCAGAACAGTACTGTATATATCTTCCTGGACTAGATACCTGAGACCATAAGTTGAGTGACTGTTTTGGCCACAATATCATTTCCTATATCCTTCTGGGTATTTCCTCCACTACTTTGGTTATAACATTTTTCTTTCTTCTTTTTTTGGGAGGTGGTTGGGGAGCTATCCAGGATCTTGCACATGCTAGGCAAGTGTTCTACCACTGAACTGCTATCCCCAATCCTATCACACTTTTTCTTTTTCATACCAACCGATTCCAACAGTTTCACAAATAATTTTTTTTCCTTCTATTAAGTTTTAGTATACACACACACAAACACTTTTTTTTTTTTTTTTTGTACTGGGGGATACTTTACTGCTGAGCTACTGAGTTACATTCCCAATGCTTTTTTTAATTTTTTTTTTTTTTGGTGCTAGGGATTGAACCCAGCCACTCTACCAACTGAGCTATTTCCCCAGCCAGCTTTTTTAAAATTTTGAGACAAAGTCTCACTAAGTTGCAGAGGGCCTCACTAATTAGTTGAAGCTGGCCTCAAACTTGTAATCCTCCTGTCTCAGCCTCCAGAATCATTGGGATTACAGGCATCAGCCAGTACTTCAGAATTCTGATTATAATCTGGGAAGCAAAAGAGGAAATGGGTCAGGATGTGAATATTATTATGAAGTAAAGGAAGGGAGGGAATGTATCTCAGTGGGGAAGCCACGATCTCCAGAAAGTCACATTAGAAGATCAAGTTTAAATCTGGCATCAGTGGATTCAGAGACTAGTCTCTCTCAAAACTAGGGAGAGAGGGATGGGATTATGGCCCAGCACTAGAGTACCAGCCTAGCATGTGTGAAATACTGGGTTCCATCCTCAGTACCACATAATCAAATAACCAAAAAATAAAGGTATTGTGTCCACTTATAACTATTTAAAAAAAAAAAAAAGGCTATGGTGGCCAGGCTAACTAATAAAGATAGCCCATTTAATTTTAGAGTGACTCTAACCTGTTAGATAATTTTTCTTTAAAAAGAAATGGGCAGGACTCAGTGCCACACACCTGTTATCTTAGCAACTCAGGAAGCTGAGCCAGGAGATCCCAAGTTCCAGGCTAACTGGAGCAACTTAGCAAGACCCTATCCCAAATAAAAATAAAAAAGAGTTGTGGATATAGCTCAGAGATAGGGCAATTGACCAGTATGTGTGAGGCCCTGAATTCAATTCACAGTAACACACACTGAAAAAAGAAAAACAAAAGAAAAAAAGGCTACAGTGAAAGGAAATCTTGCCTCAATCTTTAAAGGGACTAAAGTGAACTTGATCAAGCGCAATGCAGTAAATCACTATGTGAACACTGTGGCCCACACCTGTAATCCCAGTTGCTGAGAAGGCTAAGGCAGGAGGATTTCAAGCTGTAGGCCAGTCTGCACAACTCAGTAAAACCTACCTCATAATTTTAAAAAGTAAAAAAGAGCTGGGGTTGTAGCTCAGTGGTACAGCAACTTGCCTGCCATGTGCACAGCCCTGGGTTCTAGCCCCAATACCGTGAAAAGAGAAAAGAAAAAAATTGACTTTTTTTGGTACCAGGGATTGAACCCAGGGGCCTTTAACCACTAAGCCACATGCCTAGCCTTTTAAAATTTTTAAACTTGCAAACCTCCTGCCTCCTGAGCCGCTAGGATTTCAGGCATTATTGCATTAAAAAAACAACAACAAAAAAAAAAACTTTCTAACTGAAAATTTTCACTAACTTTTAACTAAAATTTTGCACTTTCCTTACACATAGGCAGAAAAATATCAGTTGAATTAGCAGCATCTGTGATTCTATTTTTAGAAATCACAAATATTTTGATATCACATTGTAGTTGTTGTAGATTTCTCAAAATATAGTTTACATCCATCACTGTTTCAAAGCTGAAATATTTCTTAGACCTACTGGATCTGGGGGGATGGCCCAGTGATAAGAGCACGCCTACTTGGGATCCATTTCCACTACTGTAAAACAAAAAGACCTGCCACCTAGATCTTGCCCTTTAATGTGTTAATAAAGAAACACACATTACATTACTGTTTCAAAGTATTTTGATAACTATTTCGTGTGACTGGTTACCTCTGAAATCCTATGTATTTTATTTTCTGTAATTAAACAGTCTATGGAGAAATCTACAAGCTTCATCAGACTAAGAATTGGGAAAACTGGAGAACCATGAGAGGAATTCATGGATTGAGTATCATCGACAAAGCAAAAATTTAAAACTATAGTGTTTTACAAAGCTGCTTTTATTTTCTCTCAATTATACAATATCAGTTGAAATTTTATTATCTTTGTGATTGTTATTTTGAGAAGGGGCTTTCTAATTTCCCAGACTGGCCTTGGATTTGTGATCCTCCTGACTCAGTTTACCAACTCGCAGGGATTATGTGGGTGGGTTATTGTGCCCAGACTGTAACTGTTATTCTTTAAAGGCAGAAGACCTGTTGGGTGTGGAGGCGCATGCCTGTAATGGCAAGGACTCAAAAGGTTGACTCAGGAGGATTCCAAGATTGAGGTCAGTCTCTGCAATTTAGCAAGCCCTGGCTCAAAATAACAAATTAAAAGAGCTGGGGATGCAGCTCAGTGGTAAAGAGCCCCTCTGTTTTCAATTCCAGTACCAAAAAACAAACCAACCAACCAAAAAGCCCTTCCCCCATGGAGTTTCTAACCTAGTGGGGAGAAACACATGTGATAAAGAATAAAGAATAAATCACTGTCATGTGATGATAAGCACTAGGGCAAGCACGATGTTAAGAATGGAAGGCCTCCCGCAGAAGGTAGTATTCTAAAAACTGGAAAAGAGAATGAACCACAGATCACTCCAGGCAGACATCCTGGGGAAGTGCTTGGGGAGGCAGGCCACAGAGCACAGTCATCAGATTAGTAGAGATGAGACCCAGCAGGAAGCTGGACCAGGTTTCCAAACACTTGACTTTACTGAGTAAAATGGTAGATCATTCGATTTTTTGTTTTTTTCAGAAGGATCACTCTAGATACTGTGATGCTAACAGACTAAAGGAGGAAAACAGCAGACTAGTTAGGTGTCATTAACCCAGGTGAGGGAGAACTTGAACAAGTGAGGGTGGTTCCGTGCGGACAGGTCGTGGCGACAGAAACTGCCAAGGCTCACCTGCGAAGAGCGGAGTCAGGCCGACTCCCCCGGTTCCGACCCGAACACATGACGGGCAGAGCCGGTTAAGTTCAACGCGAACCTCAAGCCAGAAGGCAGGCCGTCACCATGACGCGGAGACCCGGCGGCGCGCTGTTTAACAGCACATCTCATAGACAACTAAAAAGACCGGAGAGGCCACCGAGCGAACCGCAAGGCGGCGGCCGCGCCTGCCCTCACACCGCCAGCCGACGCCGCGCTCTCTGCCCCTGCCAGCCGCTGTCAGGCCCGCGCGGTGGGACCCCGACCCCCGGCGGCCCCGGCCGGCGCCGAGCGCACCGCGGAGGGCGGACTCCGGCTTCCGCGCGCCGACGCTGAGTCCGGCGGGCCGGCCCTCCTCGCCGGGCGCCGAGCCGCGGGCGGCGGCCCGCGCAGCTCCACCTCCTCACGAGCGACGACCGCGTCCTGGCGGGCAGCTCAGAGCCCGGGTCGCGCTGACGACCGGGGAAGTCCAGGAAAGGAAAGGGCAAGGGGCGGCAGGGCGAGCCCCCAACCCGGCCTCCGCGCCCCACGCCCGAGGCTCACCTGACCGCTGCAGCTGCTGGTCGGGGCGGCGGCACCCGGAGCGCGGCTGGCAGCGGAGCTTCCGGCCGGGGCGGAAGTGCCTCGGGGAGACAGGAAGTCCGGCCCCACGGAGTGAGCGGCGGCCCAGGGAGCTGGCAGGGGACGCACCGGCGTGCCCAGATGGAACCCCAGCACCGAAGCCGCCGGCTGCTGACCAGGCGATCCCGGCGCCTAAACCTACAGGACAGTGCAGTGATCGCGCATGCTCCGGCTTCAGGGCCCTCACCCAGCGGCTTCCCATCCCGGAGAGAGATTGCGCGTGACGTTGACAGGGCGTCTACCGCGTAGGCAGTGCGAAGTCACAGAGCACCGCGCCGGCGCCCCCCTGACGGCAAAGGGAAGTCAGCTAGCCAGGACAGCAGGCGGGATGAAAATGAGTGCAAGTGCAGAAAACAAAATAGGAAAAGCCGCCACCCATCGCCGTCGCGGTTGTGAAAAGTTAACGATAGGGCTGGGGACAAGGCTCGGTGGTAGAGCGTTTGCCCAGCATGCGCAGGGTTCACTCCAGAGCCAGGGGTGATGCAACGCAGTGCTGTGAGGACCGAGAAACGGTACTCAATAAACGCCCGGCCCTGGGTGTGACACGTGATCAGAGCACGTGACAGCGGGGCTTAAACAGAAGCTGTTAGAGAGCTCACCTGTCAGGAGCAAGGCCGTGGATCACCTGCACGGCAAAAGCAATAGATAGAGGGCTTCACTAACCCAACCAAAGGGGCAATAAATAGCACTTTAGGGAGGTATCATGCGTGCTGAACGCTAAAGTTGAGCAGATTCCCGTTGCGAACCTCCTTTTGTTGGTTAATGAAAGGACATAGACGTCGAAACTTTGGTCCTAAGACTCAGAAACTGCTGTTTGGAATCTTATCAGAAAGAATGCACCATCCCATTCTTGTTTGGAGAATCCTCTGAGCCATGTGGATCATTATCGTACTTTTCCAAGACAGGTATAAAACTTAAAATTTTTAAGAGGATTTTAGAAAACATTCCACTTTTATTTTTATATCTTTAGCGCTCTATCTGTAGATTGTATTTTTTGAGATAGGGTCTCAGGATTGGAGGCTGGCCTCAAACTTGTGATCTTCCTCCTAAGTATCTGAGGCGACAACCCCAGAAGTTTTAAAGTCATTTTTTTGCCTGAGAATAACCAGTTTTTGAAAAATTAACCTCATCCATTAAATTCAGATGATCCACAGAAATATAAAACATGAATCTTTCTTTGTAAAATACTTTACTTTCTTCATTAATTGTGATATTTACCCAGTTTTGCTTAGAATGAAAAGATGACACCTCTTTGCTGTCAGTCTTCTCTCTTTATGTCAATCCTGGGCACTGTTATCTCAACTGCATTATCTTCTTGAAATGGTTGTCCTCTAAATTCTTCCCCCAAAGAGGCGGGTTTTAGCTCAGTGGTAGATTGCCTAGCATGCTCAAGGCCCCGAGTTATAGCCCCAGTAATACAAAATAAATATGCTCCCCTGAAATAAAGTTTTTCCCAAAATAAAGGCTACATACTCTGTGATTGAAATAGATTTCCCTCTGATATTTGAATTTTTTTACTTGTTAGAATGATTGATCATATTTGAGTCTAAGTTCAGTAAAATAAATTCAATCTGACTACAAAAAAAAAAAAAAAAAGGCTACATACTCGTCTCTTCTTCCTCATTTCTCTCTCACTTTAATCCTTTCCTGCTTGACATGTTGGCTATCCTTCCTCCAGTTCTTCCAAAAATCACCTACCCAAATGTGATTAGTGACTTCATATCACCAAGGAGGTTTCCCCATATCCCTTGATTTCTCTACAGCATAGGTTCATAGGGTTAATTATCCCATTTGCTGTAAAAATCATACCTCAAACATTGTAGGACAAAAGCTTTAATTCAAAATATTTGCACTGCAATCCATTTTGAGTGTCATCATTCATGCATTAAGTAAATATTTAGTGAGTGCTAGCTTTGAACTGAAGACTATTTTTAGACACTGGCGATCTAGCAATGAAAAAAGAAATGCAGTGTTCCTATCCTGGAGAAACGTATGCTTAATGGTGTGAGATATGTGCTGGGCATAGTGGTGCATTAGAACCACTTACTTGGGAGGAAGTTCAAGGCCAGCCTGGGAAATTTAGTGAAAATAAAGTATAAAAAGAGTTGAGAATGTAGTTTAATGGTAGAGCATCCCTGGGTTAAGTTCCCATTTCTGAAGAGGGACATAAAGGTGGCTTAAACCAGAGAGGTGGGGGCAAAACTGAAAGAGGAGCTTGGAGCTACTTCAAGGGAGAGCATTAAGTACTATTCCCTTGGGGCTGGGGAGATAGCTCAGTCCGTAGAGTTCTTGCCTTGTAATATCCACATGTTGCATCACAAAGATGGCAACAAGACCAAAGCCCAGCCAATCAAAGGCCTCCCTAAGACTTCACTGCTAAAGTCAGAACAGGATCTTTTTCCTTCCAGGTCATGGTACTTGGCTGATAAGGACCATGGATGACAGTAACCTTTTTTCTTACCATGGGAAGGAGTTTGACCTTTAGCAACAAAGAATGAGGCCAACATTTAAAAAAAGTAGATCTGAGGGAAAACAGAAGAGAATAAGTGATTTAAGTCCCAGGATTTAGCAATAACTGAAGTTGAAACCCCCTTGTAGTGCTCAGTAGGCTGCCCGGCGAGCAGGTCCGCAGTGGTGCAACAGATCTGCAACTGCCAATGCAGTGCGTTGCCCCCATGAACCTGCCAGGTGTTGCCTAGCCATGGCAGGCAGCAGGTGGGCGCTGGGTTTGCCCTGCAGTCTGGCTCTCACCTCCGGCCTCGGGATGCCTACAACCAGTGCACCCTACCACCTTGTGGGGCTCCCCCCTGGGCAGTTGGTTGTAGGACATGCCTGCGGGGAAGGCAAGGAGGCATGACAGCACCCCCAGCTTTTGAGTCTACCATCCTAGCCAGCCATTGGTTCACCTGTCAGCTTGTGCACGGCAGTCATTGGCCTAATCCATAGCCCTTGAATTTTAAGTGCTCAGCAATTGACCTGATCATCCTTAGCCCGGGAAATTCAACTTCTTGAGCAAAGCTCCCCACCATGCTCTCTCATGTGTGCTCTCTCTCTCTTTAGGGCAGACACTGTTCGTCTGCCTAATAAAATCTCTTGTGTGAGTTTCTGCGTCCGGAGTGGTTTGTCTGGGTGCCTTTTCAGTTTTTAATGGTGCCGTGACTGGGATGGTCTCTTCTACTGCCTCTTAGGCGAGTGGAATCCCATCTGTCGCCCCAGACTCTCCTACTCCCTCTCGGGATGCTGGTCTCACCTTCCATTCAACCAGATGCTCTCCTCCACAACCACCCCCGGCTTCAGATTGGTGAGTTTTCCCCTAGGTCAGCTTAAACACTCCTCTACTGACCTGAGACAGGATCATTGATCGCCCAGCACCCTCAAGGTGGTTGAGGAATGGGGGTTCCCCCAGCCACGACTTTTACAGTTAGGGCTGGTCCCCTTTGTTGACCTTATATCGTGGGTGGGTCCCTGATCTTTATGGTGGAGATTCTCTCTCAGGGTTGAGGCTCCTCTTGGTGCTTGCTCTCAAAAATCCTGATGTCAGGTCCTCAACTCTCTCCACTTTTGCTTGGCACACGCTGATGGTCGGGTGATGACCCCCATCACTGTGCTGCCTTCTCGTCTCCAGCCAACTAGTCTGTGACCTCAGGACGCCTTGGACACTGACTCGGCTGTATCGATCTCCACCATGGGTTCTAGGCCTTCCATCCCATCAGACTCACCCTTGGGATGTTTACTAGAAAATCTCAAATGCTTTCATCTGATCCCTGACCTAGAGCCATCAAAACTTATTTACTTGTGTAATGATATTTGGCCAGAAAATCCTTTAGATAATCGATCAGAATGGCCAATTAATGGCACCCTGAACCCCAATATTTTAAGGAACTTGTACAACTTCTGTGAGCAAGTGGGCAAGTGGAAAGAGATTTTTTATCTTCAAGCCTTTTCTTCCTTGAGTGCTAAGCTTGATCTTTGCTCTTCCTACAAACCCAAACGCCTCCTTTTAGCTTCTCCTCCCCCTCAATCCCTCCTCCTTCTCTGACTTTAACCTGGCTGATGAACCACCCCCATACCAGTCCCCTGCTGCAGAGACCCCTTGAGCCCCTGCTTGTCCATCTCCTTTGCCCCATTCTGTTTCTGCTTCTGCTCCCACATTCAGCCCACCGAGTCCTCCCACCACATGGTCCCACACACATGTTCTAGCCCCCTTACGGGAGGTAGCCAGTGTGGAGGGAGTGATCAGAGTCCATGTTCCTTTCTTGCTGTCTGATCTTTCCCAAATAGAGAAGCGGCTAGGCTCCTTCACCTCTAACTCTGCAAACTTCATTAAGCAGTTTCAGTACCTTACCCAGTCTTATGACCTTTCCTGGCATGACATTTATATGATCATGTCCAACACCTTGACCCCCAAGGAGTGCAGGAAAGTCTGGGAACAGGAAGGCAATTATGCAGATGAGGTTCACCAATCGACCCCGACCCACCCCACTGGGGATGAAGCAGTACCAGATAGTACCAGTGGGACTATAACACAGGGACTGGGTGTCTGCGGCGGGACAAGTTCCAAACCTGCATCTTTGCAAGTCTCCGAAAGGTCGCCATTAAACCCATTAATTATGTTAAACTTCAGGAGGAAATACAGAACAAAACTGAAAACCCATCCACCTTTATGAGTCTCCTCACAGAGGCCATTCTCAAATATACTAATAAGGACCCTGAAACTCCAGAGGGACAACATATATATGACTTATATATTTCACAAAGCTACCTGGACATAAAGGCTAAATTGAGGTGTTGGACAGGGGGCCCCTTACCCCACAGTCGGAGGTTCTAGCGGTGACATTCAGGGTGTATAACGGAAGGGAAGAAAAAAAACAAAAACTAAACTACCTAATGCTGACCAAAGCCTTTCAGCCAGCTAGACCTGCCTAGCCAGCCACTACTAGGGACACCCTCTCTCCCAGAAGACCACCAGGTCCATGCCTCAAATGCAGAAAAGAGGGTCACTGGGCATGAGCCTACCCCAACCCCCAGCAGCCCCCAGATCCTTGTCCAAAACGCCACCGACTGGGACATTGGGCAGTGGATTGCCCTGGTGCTCAGAGAAGTGCCAGGTCACCCTCATCCACTTCCCCCAGTGACTTATTGGAATTGGCAATGGATGACTGAAGGGACCCGGGACTTCTACACCTGAAGACCATCACTGCTCAGGAGTCCTGGGTGACCCTTACAGTGGCAGGCAGGCAGATCCTTTTCCTTATAGATACTGTAGCCACCTTTCCAGTACTGCAGGAGTTTTGGAAACCCACTTCCCCTGCCAGATCCTCTATTGTCGGAGTAGAAGGAAAACCATATCACCCCCTAAAACATCTCCAATAAGTTGCCATATTGAACAAATCTGCTTCACTCATTCCTTTTTGATAATTCCTATGTGTCCCATTTCCCTCCTGAGAAGGGTCATCCTAGCCAAATTAGGTGCCTCTATTTCCTTCTCACCCACCATGCACCTCCACTGAGACTCCTCTGCTCTTCCTCTCCTCATGACCTTGCAGGAATATACAACCCAACCTGAGTCTTCCTATCCCCTTCCTCCCTCCCTTGTTGACTCCAAGGTCTGGGACACCCACATACCCTCTGTAGCCAAATGCTCACCTGTACTCATTTGCCTGAAGGACCCAATATTCTACCCAACCCAGGCCCAATATCCCCTTCCCCAAAAGAACCTATTAGGACTTCAACCAATCATCCAGAATTTAAGGCAGAAAGACTTCTTGCACCCCACCAACTCACCTTATAACACTCCCATCCTGGCTGCTAAGAAGTCTAATGGATCTTACCATTTGGTGCAAGATCTCCACATCATCAACTCGGCAGTTGTCCCCTTCTTCCCTATTGTGCCCCATCCCTATACCTTGCTTTCCTCCATCCCCTCCACCACCACATACTTTTCTATTTTGGATTTGAAGGATGCCTTTTTCACTGTCCCTCTTCATCCTGACTCACAGGATCTCTTTGCCTTCACCTGGACTGACCCCCTCACTCGAATTTCTTCTCAGCTGACCTGAACAGTTCTCTCACAGGGATTTTGGGACAGCCCTCACCTCTTTGGCCAAACACTGTCTCATGATCTTGCCTCTCTTACTTTTACTTCCTCCTCTCTCTTACAGTATGTTGATGATCTTCTTCTATGTAGTCCCTCTCTCGAGGACTCCCAAGGAGACACTATTAAACTTCTAAATTTTCTGGCTGACAGAGGGTATAGGGTCTCTCCAGCAAAGGTACAACTTTCCCAAACTCAGGTTATTTACTTAGGAGTCAGCCTCTCACCTGGATTTAAGGCCATCACTGTAGAAAGAAAAACAGTATTGCAGAACATGCCCACTGCATCTATCAAGGAAGAAATTCTTTCCTTTCTAGGGCTAGCAAGGTATCTACGATCCTGGATCCCAAATTTTTCCATCCTGGTGGTCCCCTTGTATGAGGCTTCAAAGGGCATGCCTACTGAACCTCTCCTCAACCCAGTGGAAGCCCCTTTCCAGATCCTAAGGGTAACCCTTCTTCAAGTCCCAGCCCTGTACCTCCCTGACATCACCAGACCCTTCTACCTGTTTGTCTCTGAGAAAAGTGGGTTCACTCTGGGGTCTAAGGACACATGTTCAGCCTCACCTTTGGCCCAGTGGCATACCTATCAAAAAGGCTAGACCCCACTGTAAGAGACTGGGCACCATGTCTTAGAGTATTGGCCACAGCATTTGTCTTAACCAAGAATCAAAAAAACCTTTCCTTTGGGGCTCCCACTGAAGTGCTCTCACCTCATCATCTGTCCGAGCTTCTTACTTATAAGGGTTTGCAAACTCTACTGCCCTGTCAGGTGTTAGCCTTGCAAACTGCCTTTATTCAGTACTCTTCTATTTCCTTTAAGACATGCCCTCCGTAAATCAAGCTACCCTCTTACCCCTGCCTTCCGACATACATGCTTCAGCAACCCATAGCTGCCTGGAGACTCTGGAAGAGTTACTCCCCTGCCCCTCCAATGTTCAGGAGGGGACCTTACACAACCCTACTTTCATTTGGTTCACTAATGGGAGCTCTTTTCTCTAGGAAGGGATTCAATGGGCTGTTATCTATTGTCTCCTTGGAAAAGGTTGTGGAGTCAGAACCACTACCTAACAACACCACCAACCAACAGGCAGAAATAATTGCCCTCACCCACGTATTCACCCTTGCAAAGGGAGAATCCCTCACAATCTACACTGACTCCAAATACGTTTTTCACATTATCCTTTCCCATGCTGCTATTTGGAAAGAGTGGGGCCCTCTTACTACAAAAGGGAACTCTATTACAAACTCTAGCTACATCCTAAACCTTCTTGAGGCTGTTCACCTCCCAGCAACCATAGGCCTTGTACATTGCCAAGCCTATCAGACAGACCAATCATTCATCTCTTCAGGCAAAAAGGCAGCTGAGGAGGCTAAAAGGGCTGCCCTGTCATCCACACTAGCCCCCACTATGACTCTCCATGATCCCTTACCTCCACTGCCTCCCAACAGGGAGATACTTTCCTACCTCCACTGTTTATTCCACCCCAACCTTTCTTCACTCTTACAATTCACTAAGACTCATCTGCAACTCTCCTCCTCTGGCATCTCATTTCTGAAGGAACTCTCCTCCACTTGTGGAGTTTGCCTTACTAACCAATCCTACAGCCGTCAGGCCCCCCACTTTTCCAACTCACCAGGCCCGTGGCGTCATTCCAGGGGTAGACTGGAAACTTGATTTCACTCACATGCCCACAGTAAGAAAGTCTAAATACTTTCTGGTTATGGTAGATACCTTCTCGGGATGGGTTGAAGCCATCCCCACTTCCAACAAAAGGGCACTAACCGTTTCTACCTTCATCCTTCATGAAATCATTCCTTGCTTTGGAGTACCTACCTCCTTCCAGTCAGATAATGGGCCTGAATTCATCTCCCAAGTTTCCCAACAACTTGCCAAGACTCTTGGAGTCCCTTGGCATTTCCACATTCCCTTTCACCCAAAGTCATCAGGTAAAGTAGAATGAACAAACCGGACTCTTAAAAATAGCTTAACCAAGCTCCCTTTAGAACTTCACCTTGACTGGTTAAACTCCTGCCCCTTGCTCTTCTGTATCTTCATTCACTCCCAAAGAAACCTGCTAATATTTCCCCTTCCAAGCTGATGTATGGTCCTCCCATCCTTCCCCCTGGGCTAGTGCCCTTTCCTTCCCCTCTTCTTTCTCAAATATCCGTTCCTCTCCTAAATCACATTTGAGCATTCCTATGGGGTTATGCTGACTCTTCCCTGCCTAAACCTTTGTCTGGCCCCCTGGCTCAACCTCTTCAATAGGAGACCAAGTTCTTATCTCTCCTCAGGAGGGTACAGTCCCTCTGTCTCCCAAATGGCAGGGACCCCATATGGTGATCCTGGCTACGTCAATGGCTGTCAAGGTGCAAGACTTACCAGGATGGCTACCCATTTCTCGGGTTAAGCTCTACTCTCAATCCACAAACCCCTCTCCAGCTTCTAACCCTCAGGTTTCTTCCAACCAATACTCGGCCATCCCAGTGGGACCTGTCTGTCTTAGGCTGAAGGTCATCAAGCCCTCCACCCTTCTTCCTGTTCCAGAGTCCGAGGACCAGAACACCCAGGAACCAGGCAACCAGGCCCAGCCGTGAGGACTGGACTGCCAGCTACATTCTTGCCTCCCCTGCCATTTGCTCTGTCTGCCATTTTCCTAACTATTGGGTTTTTTCCCAATAGATCTGTTCAGGTGCCAGCCATTTCCTCCCTCCCAGATTGCCCAGGGGACTGCTGGAAGACCGACTCCTACTGTCCCCAGGGATGTTTCACCCATTTTACATATCCATCTTAACACGGACTCAATTTAACTACCCCTCTCATTGTACAGGGATGTTGGATGTACATGAGAGCGGGTTCTCTCATCTGCTGGTTAGCACCCTAGACTTTTAACAGCTCTTTGACTTTCAACAGCACCCTCTTGGAGCAGGTGATCAGGAGTTTCTCTCTTCCAATTTGCTTCCAGGTGCATATCTTCTGATGGAAGTCACCCTGTGGGTTCACTAGAAAAAGGGAAGTGCTCTCAGGAAGAGTATTGCCTCTAAGTCAACCAATCTTGTATTTATCAGCTTGTATTTCAGGAATATCAGGACCACACAGGAAAGACTCAGAGCCTGGCTACAAGTGTGCTCCTAAAGGAATTATCTGGTCCTCAACCCTCACCTGCTGCAATGACCTCTCCCTCCCCTGAATCAACTCTACGCCCACACCCAGCAGGAAACAAGTTACTTAAGATGGATCTTCGCTCATGTGCCCAAAAGGATTCTCTTATAAAAACAAAAATGGGGGAATGTAGTACTCAGTGGGCTGCCCAGCAGGCGGACACTGTGCCACAGGTCCGCAGCTACAGACACAGTGCTCTGTCCGCGTGAACCCCCCCCCCCCCCCGGGTGTCACCTGGCCATGGCAGGCAGCAGGCAGGTGCTGGGTTTGCCCTGCAGTCTGGCTCTCAGCTCGGGCTGCCTATGACCAGCACACCCTATGACCTTGTGGGGCTCCTTTCTGGGCGGCCAGGCACAGGACATGCCTGCGGGAAAGGCAAGGAGGCATGACAGCACCCCCAGCTTTTGAGTCTACCATTCTAGCCAGCCATTGGTTCACCTGTCAGCTTGTGCTTGGCAGCCATTGGCCTAATCCGTAGCCTGCGAATTTTAAGTGCTCAGCAATTGACCCGGTCATCCTTAGCCGGGGAAATTCAACTTCTTGAGCCATGCTCTCTCTCTAATGCTCTCTTCAGAGCAGACACTCTTCATCTGCCTAATACAATCTCTTGTTTGAGTTCCCGCGTCCAGAGTGGTTTGTCTGGGCGCCTTTTCCCTTTTCACCCCTAGATTTCCCAGTTACATGCTCTAGCTAATTCTTTTTATGATTAACTTAGAGTTGAATTTTAGTTGCTTACAATGTAAAGAACCCTAACTACTAGAGTTCAAAACTCATGTCTATCTTTAAATCTCAACCTACATACCAACTAGCCTGGGGGAAAAGATAAAGATAAAATATTTGAGATAAAAGAAATTTAGAATTGGGGATGCGGTATAGTAGCAGAGTACTTATTATGTGCAAGCCCTGAACAACAACAACAACAAAAAATTGAAAAACATGGGAGTAAAGATAGATTATGAAGGCACATGCCAGCAAGTCAGGAGGCTGAGGATTACAAGTTCAAGGCTAGTCTGAGGGCCTAAGCAACTTAATGAGACCCTGTCTCAAAATAAAAAAACAAGGGCTGGGATTGTGGCTCAGTGGTTGAGTGCTTGCCTAGCATGTGTGAGGCACTGGGTTCGATCCTCAGTCCCACATAAAAATAAACAAAGTAAATCGAAGTATTGTGCCCATCTACAACTAAAAAATATTAAAAAAAAAAAAAAAAAAGGGCTGGGGATATTGCTCAGGGTAAAGTGCTCCTGGATTAAATCTCCAGTAAAAACAAACAAACAACAAAAATAAAACAGAATTAGGTGGAAGAAGTCACTAAACAACTGTTTACTACAGGGCTCAAGTCTCATTTATTTTACATGGATTCATTAATGATATAAAAATGACCCGGGTCAACAGTAGAGATTTGTAACATGTTTTTTTCTTTTAATAGATGCGATACAGAGCCAGGTGCAGTGGCACATGCCTGTAATTCCAGCAGCTTTGGAGGTTGAGGCAGGAAGATTGCAAATTCAAGGTCAGCGCCAGCAACTTACCAAGACCCTTAGCAACTTAGTGAGAATGTGTCTCAAAATAAAAAAGAGTTGGGGGTATGGCTCAGTGGTTAAGTACCTCCATGTTTAGTCCCCATACCAATAAATAAATAAATAAATAAATAAATAAATAAACCCATATTGAAGAAATGTTCTCTAGTTGCCTTACAGTAAAGTCAGCAGCTTATTGATGGCCTCTGGTGTGTTGTGAATAACAAAAAAGACCCCAGTTGAGTCAGTCTTATGCATTTGAAAGTCCATTACCTTAACTGAAGGCCATATTTAAGCTTCACTTGAAAGGTGTTTAATACTTAGCTAAAAACCACTCTCACTGATTTCCTATTGGGTTGGAAGGGAGTAGTTCGTTCAGTTACATTCTTACTATTATTTGTTATAAAGACATCGTGATTGTGAAAAATTGCTTCAACTTCAGCTTCCTTAATTCAGTTTTTTATGTTCAGTTCTTCATGGTTAGTTGACCTAATGTTTGTGACATACATCTGTAATTCCAGTGACTCAGGAGGCTGAGGCAGTATGATTCAAGTTTGAGGCCAGGCTTGGAAACCGAGTGAGTCTGGGGATGTAGCTCTGGTAGAGCACCATTGAGTTCAATCCCCTGTACAGCAAATAAATAAATTAAAAAACCATGTTTCTTATAAAGAGTTGACATCTGCTGGACATAGTTGCATATGCCCATAATCCCAGCGACTTGAGAAGCTAAGGCAGGAGGATCATGAGTTCAAAGCCAGCCTTAGCAGTTTAGTGAAGCTCTAAGCAACTTAGCAAGACACTGTCTCAAAATAAAAAATTAAAAAGGGCTAGGGGTGTGGCTAAGTGTAAGTGCCCTTGGGTTCAATACCCAGTACCACAAATAAAATAAGGTACTGACATCTATTAAGAGTATTTATTAGGCTAAATCTCTTGATAACATGTTTACTCTTTTAAATGTTCAACTATTCCCATTTCACAATTACTGTTAAGGAACTCATCAAGTTTTGGTAAGATTTCCAGTTTACAATTAGTACTACTTCACCACTGAAGTCCAAGTATCTTCTATTATTCATTATAGCAACTCTAAAATCTCACATATTTTTTATGTACAGTGATAAATATATACTTCAAAGATAGTAAACTGGTAATCTCCTAAAGCACAGAGCACTTTCATAAAGAATGTGCAAACTGCAGGATTAGTAGCATGTACCTGTAGTCCCAGCACTCAAAAGCTGAGATGGGAACAGCCTTTGAGTTCAGGGGAGCAAGGCTAGTCTAAGCAACACAGCAAGACCCCATCTCAAAAAAGAAAGAAGAAATGCGCATGGTTAAGGCAAATGTTTCCAAGCTATCTCAGTGACAAAATGCCCATTAATCAATGGTATGAAACACTATATATAATTAACTTGAATTAATGGGTCATACTGAAATGTATACATTATTGCTTATTGCACTTAATATTTTAACCAGTGTACAATAAAACTATGCCATAACATTGTAGGTTATGTCCAATATGTTCAATTACAAGATTACTAAAATGACCAGAGTGAGTCTGCAGTTAGCCAAGTGGGGGGTTGTAGGGGTTGAGGAAGCCAAGTGAAAAGTGTATCGTATCTGAATTCCCATTATTGTAGAGTCCCTTATTTTGAGTCTTTTTCTGTATTTCAAACACTGAATGTCAGGGGCATAATTGGGAGGAGGAGGACTGAAAAGGGACGACATTACAAGAAGAAAACTTTTTGTTATAATAACCAAGTGCTTTCCAAAGTTACTCTACCAGCTGAGCTATCTCCCCAGCCCATTTCCAAAGTTTTAACAGGACATAAGAGTGCGTGAAGCATAGGAGGCAGGGAGTACAGAAGAGGCCACTGCTTTGGCTTGATTCAAGGTCCTGGTGCTGCTCAGCAAATACTTGAAGAAAACATAAAACATCTAGTGCTTCAAAGACACTGCATAAACATTTTCCTCCTTTTCTTCCTCCTAATGCATTAAAAAAGAGCCAATGGAGGATATAAGATGGAATGGAACAAGGCTCTCAGGAGATAGAAAGTGAATGAATCAGGAGTTCCTCTGGCTTAGGGCAAGTAAAACTTTTTGGGGGGATTAAAGGCAGACTGTTTGAAGAGACAGACTTGAAGTAGAAGGGAGGAAAATTATGAAAGATTACATTTCATGGAATAAGAGCAAAAAAGAATAATCAGGGAACATTAAATTGATAAAGTTGAAATCTTCCCTGGGAAAGGAAGATTAGATGCAAAAAAAAGGATCACTGGGCTGCAATACAATAAGTTGCAATGGCCTACAACAGCAGTTCTGAAAACGTTCCCCGGAAGCACTCAGCAACATAAGCAGGTACAAAGTAGAAGGTTCCTAAGTCAAAGAAAATAGGAAAGTGATCTGAAAGTCTCCCTTAAGTGAATGATAATTGGGTGTAGGATAGGAACAGAAGGAAGTAAGGTAGGAAGAGGTTGACAGCAGAACAGAGAAGAGCAGCTGACTTTACAATCTTGCTGAAGCTGAACATTGTCTTGTAATCCCAGTTAATCCAGAGGCTGATGCAAGATGTAGAGTTGAACTCTGGTCTTGGCCATATAGTAAGACCCTATCTCAATGAAAATAAATCTTGCTTAATTAAGAAAGTGCTTAATGCCAATGTAACTGGCCTCTACATTCTTTTGAACTTGACAAGTAGATGAAATCAATTCGTTTTTGGAGCTGTAGACTAGAAAATATTGTTTTATCTTTACTTTTTTTAGGCATTGGGGATTGAATCCAGGGGTGCTTAACTATTAAGCCACATCCCTAGCCCTTTTTATTAATTATTTTGAGACAGGGTCTCACTAAGTTGCTGAAGCTGGTCTTGACCTTGTGATCTTCTTGCCTCAGCCTTCAGAGTTGCTAGGATTACAGATACGCACCACCATGCCCACCCCTTTTTATTTGAGACAGGGTCTTGCTAAATTGCTCAGGCTGGCTTCAAATTTCAGTAGCTGGGATTACAGGTGTGTGCCTCCTTAGCGGGCAAATACTCTACTAAATGGCAGAACCCAATTCTTAACTTGGATCATGACAAGATTTCCCCTTATTCAGGAAAAAATATTACTGTAGTGTGAACCTAAGCAGATGAATTGGTTCATTTTATTTGATTTAAACTACTTATCTCTTCTGTATTAATACAGATCAAGTGAAAAGAATGGAGTTTTATTTAATAAAATGATTTTTTGTTAAAAGTCCCCAATACAATGCCAACTATTTCTGTCAATGGCAAAACAATCATAAAAAATTAGCACCAGGCCAAAATTATTTCAATTAGGCAAGGACAAAAAAATTATGTAGGCATTCTTTCTACTTACATACTTTGTTTTGGCAGTATCGTGCATTAAAACCAGGTCTTTTTTTAAGACAGGATTTCACTAAAAGGCCCAAGCTAGCCTCAAACTTGCAAAATTCCTGTCTGGGCCTCACAGACAGCTGGGACTACTGGTGTGCATCACCCTGCCCAGCTTTGTCATTTTTTGTGGTGCTGGGGATCAACCCAGGGCCTCATGCATGCTAGGCATGTGATTTACCACTGGGCTATACCTCCAGTCTTTAATGGTTAATACTTTTATTTCTGCCTATACAGTCAGCATGTTTTTAAAAATAATCATGTTCTTGAATTTGTGATCTTCCTGCCTCAGTCCCTACCAAGTTGCTGGGATTTATAGGTGTGAGCTACTGTGCCTGGCTCAAATAGTTTCTAAGGGAAATATTAACTTTCAATTTTGGGATATTAACCCTTCTGGTTTTTTTTTTTTTTTTTTTTTTGGTGGTGGTGGTGCTAGGGATTAAATCCAGGGACTCATACATGCTAGGCAAGCACCCTACCCCTGCACCACATCCCCAGCCCCAGGATGTCAACACTTCTAATACAGGAATCAAGGTCTTTTGCCCCGTACCTCTTGGGCCACAGAATGCACCAGTGACTCAGGTCTGGAAATGACACTATAGAGATAACTGGGTCATGGTTAGGGATCTAAAAAAGCTATCCAGTGCTTGATGGTAAAGCCTTTACTACTGGTCAGCCACACTGTCAGGGCAACACTTTGTTTCCTTTAATCAGAGATTAAAGGTGTCTATTCTCTTTCCATTCAAGCACTTATTGCCTTCAAGGGGAATGGGGTGATGATGTGGTTGGGATAGAAAAGGGCATTACCCATTTAGTACTGGAAGTACTCAAACAGCTCTTTACAATCAATGATTGATGTATAACAGGTTAAGAAGCTCCCTCCTAAAATTTACTCTATGTGATTTTTTTTCTTTCCCATATGGAAAGATGGGGGCTGGAGTTATATCTCAGCACTACAGAACTTGCTTAGCAATGTAGGAGGCCTTGAGTTTGTAAGTCACTAGCACTGCAAATAAATGAAGTAAAAAATTCAAATGGAAAGACAATTCTGTACCTAGATATTAATCGTATTGTGGCACAAAAATGTTACAAAGGGAAAAAAAAAAGAATTTGGATTAGCATGTGAATTTCATTAAATGGGATTCTTCTGTTAAAAATCAAACTTATGGGGCTGGGGATGTAGCTTAGTGATAGAGCACTTGCCTAGCATGTTTGAGGCCCTGAGTCTGAACCAACAAACAAAAAAGAAACGTAGGTTGCAGAGAAAGGAAAAAAGGAGGAGAATAGGAGAGAGAACACAATATTTACTGTTTTTTGCTTGTTCAGTCTTTTCATAGAATACTCTAGAAAGGGGACTTTCAGACAATACTGAGATATATTCAGCAGGAGAAAAGAGGAATTTGTGGTCTTTGGGTCAGCTAGTTAATCGGTCTTAAGTAGTCATCAGTTTGGAAGTGTGGTAGATGAACTGGGAACTGCTAATGTAGTATGCTTAGTAAGTATTTAGATAAAAACTCCTAGAAGCTAGTCCTTTTTATTGACATAATCAATAGAACATTTACGGTAGTATGGCAGACTGGTCACAATGTCCTGCCACAACTTCTGACAGTCAAATTAGACCTATATAAATGTGATTCTTTTCCATTCCTTCAGCTTTGTATTACATATATGGAGGGGTTTCTACATTAAAACAGTTTCACTCAGACCATCCCTATGTACTCAGTTTTTGAAGACTAAACCTTGGTCCAAATTTGTGATAAGGTGACAGGCTAAAAGAAAAGCAAATTAACTAAAAGAAGCTATCTAGCCCAATCAAGAATGGCTTAATATTATTCATTTTCTTCTTTGAACATCTTACTTAAATGCTTTATTAGAGCCACTAGCTCAGGGTTCCCACCACGTGCCTCAATTTGTTTATAGGCTTTAGATTCAAGCTCTTTAAGAGTATTCCGAGTGTATTCAAAAGAACCTACATCC
Source organism: Sciurus carolinensis (assembly GCF_902686445.1). NCBI lineage: Eukaryota > Metazoa > Chordata > Mammalia > Rodentia > Sciuridae > Sciurus > Sciurus carolinensis. The sequence continues at coordinate 3,500,766 of NC_062224.1, read as the reverse complement.
TCAAGATAATGTACACAATATTTTTTAATATCTATGTTTTCTGTTCGTTGGCGCAAGATGTTCTGCACCTGAGTGCTTTCAGGCCTTGACCAAATAGCATGAATAGTAGGGAATGAGAATTTTCCCTCTGTTAGATCTTCACAAAAACTTTTGTTTTCACTATATTCTTTGGAGTGCAAATTAGCATAATCATCTCTAATTTGAAAAAAGAGACCAAGTGTATTAAGTAATGGCTTTAAATCTTCTTTGTAGTCAGAGAACAACTGCATGAGACCTACTGCTAATCCAAACAGTCCACCTGTCTTTTGTAGCACCATCGCTTTGTATTCTTCTTCAGTAGGACAAGTGTAATTATCCCTCCAGTAAATATCCAGGCCTTGTCCCTGATGGAGTTCCAAGAGTTGGCGGGTGAAAAGTTTCACTGCGTCTGGATGTTCGAGAGTTAAGACTTTCTCTAAGCCAAGGAAATATACATAATTGGCAGAATTGATAACAGATGGAATTCCATAGATGCTGTGTGCCACTGGAAAGCCACGTCGGAGTTTTGAGTTGTCTTCAATATCGTCGATGAGTAAACTGGCGTTATGCAACATTTCTGTCACTTCAATGATAATCTAAGAAAAAAAGAAGAAAATTATTTTACATTATTTAAACTATTCAAAACAGTTTATACTCAGTGACAGTAATGGATTAAGGTAATCTCGGGTGTCTTAAATTTCATAATGAATAATTAGCAACCTCAACATAAGACAACAGTGTATGAGCATCAAACTGAATAAAGAGAAGTAATTTTATGAGACAGTTATTAATTGGGGGAAATGGAGAATGAGATTAGAATTGCCTAAATACCTGTAATTTGTCTTCTGGAACTTTCAGCCAATGATTAAATGCCTGTGAAAGTTTGGTTCTCACTTGTTTACCTGCAATTAAAAAATAAAATATGACAATAAAGCAACAACCATTTACTTATACAAAACAGAAACTTCCTTCCAAACTTAGTAGGTTTTTGGCAAACGCACCCCCATCAACCCATTACCTTCTGCAGAGATTATATTCCACTGCTAAACAGTGGAATCCCTCTGAAATCAACATCCTAAAGTGCATAACCTTTCAGAACTACAGCAAACAAGACAGAATCTATGGCACTTCAGTATGCTTTAATTTTTAACTTGCATCAACAGCTTTTGAATGAAATGAGCATTTGTAGAAAATAAGGTCTAACTTAATTATTATTTTTCCCAAAAAGGAAGTCAGCTTATTTAGGAAAACTTAATTAGCAGTATCTACTTTACAGATCCTGGGTATTTTTAGTGAAATGTACTTTATTATCTAATTACCTCAGAAAATTATCTATCAGTCCTTCAAGGTTTTGTAGACTCCCCAGCTCTGCTTCTTAATCATCAGAAATGAGATTGTGATACCCTGAAGTGTTAACTTTTGACATACCAAATTTAGTCAAAATTTGTTTTTTACTAGAACCATTAGTTTTTCAGTATTACTATTTTCTTTTTCAACATGGAAAGCTCAAGAAATGCCTTTAGGTAGTAGTTACCACTAGGAGTCATTTTAACCCAAATATAAAGGAATGGTAGATAAAAATCATCATCAGTTCATTTAGTAAAAATATTCTATGATCTTCCTTGTTAAATGTACAGTATTACCCTAATTTCAGATTAGGTTTCGGGATGAAAATGGTTACATAAAAAATCAAGTTATACCATTCTTTCTCGGTGCCAGGGTCTTGAGCCTGACAGGCACTCTACCATCACACCCCCACAGCCCCAGTGTTTTCTAAGTCCCATCTATGTTTTCTCTGCACTAATCACCCAAACAAATGAATATATGACTCACATCACATATCCAAAAGGGACAAAGTTTCACTTCCTGTGAGAAGTCTAGAAAAGAAGGAATCTCTTAAGAGTTTTAGAAGCAGCATGTTTGGTCTACTCATCTGTAAGGTGCACATGGTCTATGAGTGGCCACTGTATCAAAGTTCATGCTTCTCATCTACTTCCCAGTTTAAAAAGTCAGTCTAGGCCATACTTACAATGTACAACTATTCAAAGTTGTCACATTTTAAAGTGATTTCTTTAAAAAAGTAAGGTTTGAAGATGAAAAACAGAATTAACCTGGAGTCACAATTTCATTTCACTTCTATGTATGGCTGGTTGTGGTGGTGCACACCTGTAATCCCAGTAACTCTGGGGCTGAGGCAGGAGGATCACAAGTTTGAGGCCAGCCTGGACAACTTAGTGAGATCCCATCTCAAAATAAAAAATGAAAAATAAAAAAAGGTTTGGGGATGTGACCCCATGGTTAAGTGCCCTGGGTTTGATAACATTGATACATGGCATCAAAAAACAAAAACAGAAACAAAACTCCCACCGCCAACCAAAAAACAGTATAACAAGGGCAGATTTTCAAGTAAGGAGGTCTGTCTTTCTTTTTGGTGGTGCTAGCTTTTGAACCCACGACCTGCTCCATGCCTGTTAAGCACACCCTCTACCACTGAGCTACACCCTGAAGTTTAATATTTTTTCCCCTCTGATCAGGTTCTAGGGTTTGGCCTCATACTTTAAAGTCCCCAAATTATTTCTAACATTGATGCTAACCACAGAGATCCCTCAAAATTAAAGCAAACACCGCTGTTGTGTCTTTTAGTACTTAACATTACTGACTTCTTTTCTGCAGGCCCTCTGGCCCTACTCCCAACCTCACCCTCTACTTCCCACTGCAAAGTGTGGAGACCTACACTAGGACAAAGAGAAGTCATGCTCATCCACTGATTTCAGAAAATCCTGATATTTTTGTCACCACTGTTACAGTCTTTGAGTAGCAAGAGCAACTTCATAGCAATACTAACGATCAGCCCACTTTTTAGTAGTTTTAGTTAACTCTGAAGCTCTCCATATTAAAAATAACAATAGCAGCAAAAAACCCCAGAGTGCTATATGTAATACTGTATTCTATTTGTTTCAGAAAATTTTTTGAGGTTACATTATGTAATAGATCAAGAACATATCTGACCAAGGTGTGGTTGTTGTTGTTTTTTTTTTTTTTTGGTACCAGGAACTGAACGTAGGGGTGCACTTAACTACTGAGACACATCCCCAACCCTTTTTTATATTTTATTTAGAGACAGGGTCTTGCTGAGTTGCTTAGGGCCCCACTAAGTTGCTAAGGGTGGCTTTGAACTAGCGGTCCTCCTGCCTCAGACTCCTGAGCTGCATGAGTCACTGTGCCTGGTTTCCTGGCTTTTTCTTTTTCTCTCTTTTGGCACTGGGCATAGAACCCAGGAACATTTTAGTGCTACATTCCCAGCCTTTTTTTATTTTTTTGAAACAGGGTCTCACAGAGTTGCAGAGACTGGCCTAAAACTTGTAATACTTCTGCTTCAGCCTCTTAAGTCACTGGGATTACAGGTGTGCACCCCACACCTGGCTTGAGTTTTTCTTAAACATTTCTGACTTTCTTCCATTTTTCTGAAGAATTAACATTAGCAGGCAAGTTTCTATTAGGGTGTGCCAGAACAGAAATAATACTAATCATGATGGTTTCCTAAGTGTAGCTAAGGAGCTAGCATTCTTCTGACTTTTTTTTTTTTTTTTTTGATATAGGTTCTAAAACTCTTAGGCTCAAGCAATTCTCTTGCCTCAGCCTCCCGAGTACCTGGGACTATAGGTTTGAGTTATTGTGCCTGGCTCTTTCCCCCCGATCCCTGCCTTTTTCTTTTCCTCCTCCTCCTCCTCCTTTTTTTTTTTTTCTTTTGGTGGTACTAGGGATTGCTAACTCTAACCCAGGAGTGCTCTATCACTGAGCTGTATCACCAGTCCTTTTTTATTTTGAGATAGAGTCTTACTAAGTTGTCCAGGCTGGCCTTGATACTGCAAGTGATTCTGCCACAGCCTCCAGAGTTGCTAGGATTTCAGGTGTGTATCAACATATTGGGCTCTCTTTTGGCTTCTGAGAACCATATTTATCCACTCAGGAAGAATAGAAAAGCATATATTATATTACCATTGTGGTGTGGTCATAAAGAAAGGTATGCACTTTAGAAGAGGAAAAAAAAATGTCTACTATAACTGAGAATATCATTATAGATTAGCTACACATGGACTAAACAGGCTATTATGGTTGTCAAATAAATTGCCTTTTATTATCATATGTGGTACTGGGGATCAAAGTAAGAGGTGATCTACCACTGAGGTACACTCTTAGACCTTTTCCAATTTAAGACAAGGTCTTGCTAAGTTGCTGAGGTTGGCCTTGAACTTCAGGAGTGTGCCATTGTGCCCAGCACTTCTTATATTATTTTTATGAGAAAGAGCATGCCAATTTCCAAGTAACTCATTTATAATTAAATTAAAAAAATTTATTTTTTAAAGAGATAGGGTTTCAACTATATTGCCTGGGCTGGCACCAAACTCCTGGGCTTAAGAAATCCTTCAGTCATGGCCTCCCAAGTACCTAAAACTATAGGTATATGTCATTGTACCCTGTTGTAAATGAAAAAAACAAACAAAACAAAAACAAATTTTTAAAATAAGGCTGAGTATTGAATCCAGGGCCTCATGCATGCTAGGCTAGTGCTCTACCATTGAGTTACACCCTTTAGTTCCTCCAAATACTTTTTTATTTGTTTATTACTGGAGATTGGTCCCAGATGTGCTTTACCAATGAGCTACATTCCCAGTCCTTTATTTTAAACCAGTCTTGCTATGTTGCTGAAGGTGTCCTACATTTGTGATCCTCTTGCTTCAGCCTCTCAAGTCAATGTGATTACAGCTGAATGCCAACAGGCCCAGATTTAAAAAAAAAAAAAAAAAAAAAATTTTGTACTGGGGATTTAACCCAGGGACAATTAACCATGGAGCCACATCCCCAGCCCTTTTTATTTTTTGAGACAGGTTCTTGGTTAGGGTCTCTTAGGTAAGACCCTGTCTCAAAATAAAAAATAAAGAGGGCTAGGGATGGGGCTGGGGAGATAGCTCAGTGGGTAGAGTGCTTGCTTCACAAGTACAAGGCCCTGAGTTCAATCCCTAGCACCGCAAAAAAAAAAAAAAAAAAAAAAAAAAAAAAAAAAGGCTAGGGATGGTCTGTGGTTGTAGCACAGTGGTTAGAGTGGTTGCCTGGCATGTGTGAGGCACTGGGTTCGAGCCTCAATACCACATTAAAAAAAAGGGTTGGGGATGTGGTTTGGTGGTTAAGTGCCCCGAATTTAATCCCTGGTACCAAAAAATAAACAAAACAACAAAACAAACATACGTAACAAAATAAGGCAGTTGTTAAGTTAGGAAGCTGTGTTCAGGTGATACTCCCTTATATAAAAATAATACAGCTAGGTTTCCAGATAAAGTGACTTAGGTACATTATTATTTGGAACTAATAGTGTAAGAACTAATAGTATAAGAAATGCCATGGGTGTATAGTGGGAGACATGAACATGGAGGGTAATACTTTAACATGGAGTATAAACTAAATTTTCTGTTGTTATACAAATCAGAGATAACTTCCCCTAACATCTAAATAGTGGGGAAGCTAGGTTTGGAGGCACAGTCCTGATATCTCAGTTACTTGGGAGGGTGAGGCAGGAAGATCTCAAGTTCTAGGCCAAGGCCTATGTAATCTGGGGATATAGCTCAGTTGGTAAAGTGCTTGCCTTGTATGCACAAAGCCCTGGGTTCAATCCCCAGCAACACACACACACACACACAAACACCCAGTGAGGCATCAAAATGTTTTAAGTACTTTTATTTTTTTTAAGTATATCACAGGATATTTTTAAAATTGCCTTTTAGGAGTGAATAATTATAAAGTTGTAATCATAAACTTTCTCTAATGTATCTTTCTTTTTTCTTTGAAGTATTGGGGCCTGAACTCAGGGGTACTTTACCACTGAGCTATGCCCTGAGTCATCTTTTAACTTTTATTTTGAGGTAGGGTTATTTCTAAGTTGCCCAGGCTGACATCGAAGCTGTGATCCTCCTGCCTCAGTCTCCTGAGTTACAGGGATTATGGTTAAAGTATCACTTTCAGCAGAAAATATCGAGCTGATAAAGCTAACCTTTTCTGCTTCCTAACATTTGAATGACCACTACTGTCTGATAACTATCTTATACAGACTGTAACTGAACTGTTACCTGGTAACTGAAGTAAGTACTTGTAGGGTTCTAGAAGAATTCTTTGGACAGTTTCTTGAGTCTTCTCCATTGTTTTTAAATTTCAAGGCTGAACTGTGAAAAAAAAAAAAAAAAACAGAAATGAGAGCTTATGAATCAAATTATGTCAAACTGCCGAGAAATTTGTATCGCAAGGTGTTTTGTGAAAAGCAGAACATCAGTCTGGTTTAAAATTTTTTACATGTACAAAAATATTGAAAACATTATATTACATTAAAGAAGCCAGTCACTAAAGACCACATATTATATAATTCCATTTACATGAATGTTCTGAATTCGTCTAGACGGAAAGCAGATTAGTGGTTGCTGGCACAGGAAGAACAAGGACTAACTGCTAATGAGTAATTTTTTTTTTTTTTTTTTGGAAGCATCAAAATGTAAAATTAGATTGTGAGGTTGGGTGAGGTGGTACATGCCTGTAATCTTAGTGGCTAGGGAGGCTGAGGCAGGAATACTACAAGTTCAAAGCTGGCTTCAGCAACTTAGCGCTAAGGATTTGGCAAGACCCTGTCTTTAAATAAAAAATAAAAAGGGCTGGGGACGTGGCTCAGTGGTTAAGTGCTCCTGGCTTCAATCCCTGGTACAAAAATAAAAAATTAAGATTGTAGGGATGGTTGAGTATCAATTGAGTACCGTGAGTACACTAATGCCCACGGAACTGTCCACCCTTCTTGTTTGTGAGATGGCATCTCACTATGCTGCCCAGGTTTTTCTTGAACCTGTGGGCTCAAGCAATCCTCATGCATTAGTTTCCCACATAGGTGGGACTATAGGTGGGTACTACCAGACCCTGCTTGAACTGTATACTTTAAATGGTTGGTATTTGGTATATAAATTACATCTCATTTTTTAAAAAAGACAATTTTTCATTGTAATTATTACACTGGTCAAAGTGTTCAGCTGATTTTAAGTTTTTTTTTTTTTTTTAGATATGTAACATATTATGCCTTGCCTAGTTTCATCAATCAAAAAAGGTAGAATGGTTGAAATCAAATAAATGTAAAACAAATCACATAATTAGATATTTTCATATTTAACTGGTTATGTAAATCAGTGAGAATGTTCCTTCTATGAACGTTAAGATGGCTTTTTCCAAATTGGTTTGTTTTGGTACTGGTGCCAGAACATAGGGCACTCTACCACGGAGCTACATTCTCAGTCTTTTTTGAGAGAGCGACTCAACAAATTGCTGGGGTGCTCTTGAGGCCTTCCTGCCTCACCAGCCTGAGTAGCTAGGATCACAGTCACGCACCACTGGGGTCAGCTGCTGGGTTTTACACCTCCAGTCCCAAGATGGCTCTTTTATATATTTATAATTTAAAGAGAAGTGCTCACATTTTCTCTAAAACCAATTCACTTCAGAGAATCTGTTTTAAGATATACATTAACTTGAATGTAATTATGTGTATTAAAAACATTCCCCTGAAAAAAAACAAAAACAAAAACAAAAAAAAACATTCCCCTGTAAAGTTTTATTATTTTGAATTTTGCATTTACTTTAATATTTTTCTTTTGGTACTGGGCATTGAAAACAGGGGTGCTTAACCACTGAGCTATATTCCCAGTTCTTTTTGTATTTTATTTTGAGACAAGGTTTCAATAAGTTGCTGAGTCTAGCTTTTACTTGTGGTCCTTCTTCCGTAGCCTACCAAGCCACTGGAAATATATGCATGCGCCACTGCACTCGGCTTACGTCAATATTTCTTTTTTCTTTCTTTTTTCTTTGGGTACCAGGGATTGAACTCGGGCACTTAACTACTGAGCCACATCCCCAGTCCTATTTTGTATTTTATTTAGAGACAGGGTCTCACTGAGTTGCTTAACACCTCGCTTTTGCTGAGGCTGACTTCGAACTCTTGATCCTCCTGTCTCAGACTCCCAAGCCCCTGGGATTATAGACGTGCACCACCGGCACCCTAGCATGCCCAGCACTTTTTATTTATCATTCTGAGACAGGATCTCTCTAAGATGTTTAGGGCATTTTAGGAGTTTATCATTTTGTCCTCTTTCTTATGCTTTTTGGGACTATGATTTGGTCTCTAGGATCACAAGTCTTCTCCTGGTCAATATTTTTGGTTTTATTGAATATACACAAACATAAGAATAAACCTAATATGGTACGATAGTTCAAGATTAGTGCTGTTGAAAGCATTGCACATCACAGAATTTTGGAACTGGAAGGTATTTTAGAGTTCTCATAGTATGCTAGAATAAAGCACAAGATAAATTCACTTGGGTGAGTGTCACATTTTGAAGTAAGGTATACTTTGTGTTATTCTGCCTAGTCAGAGGTCTGAGACGGGGACTAGGAATCTCCATTTTTTTTTTTTTTTTTTTTTTTTTTGCTGTGCTGGGGATTGAACCCAGGGCCTTGTGCTTGCCAGGCAAGCACTCTACCAACTGAGCTACATCCCCAGCCCGGAATCTCCATTTTTAATATGGATCATGTACAATTCTTAAGCAGCTGCTTAAGGAAATGTTAGGGGATCTGAAGATGGGTAGCTTCCATCACATCACATGGCAACACAACCAAGGGGAATGTGCTTATGTTTTTATTTACTATAATGCTGAGGGTACATTCCTTGATTTCTAAACCTGCTCTAGTAACTTCATAAAGTTAAATAGGAAGTCCATTCTTTTGTAATCCAGTCATCTGAGACTATGATCTCATCATCCACAACCTCACAGATAAGGCAATTCTATTACTGCTTACTAGTATTCAATTTAAAAATGTAAAATAACTTAGAAGAGTAAAGTCTAATTTTAACCCACAAACTACAAGACTCTGTACATATTTTCAGTAAGTGAACACATTGATACCTTGATTCATGCTCTTAAGCAGAGCTGAAACTGCTCAACCTGTGAGAACCAGCTAATGTTCCTGCCTTAGCAGGCACCCAACACAAAGGTAAGAAAGTGTGAACCCCATAATCTCTGCCATATGCCTATTTTTCCACTATGGAATGAGATGCCAACAGGAGGAAAGAATAAAACCTCTACATTATCTAGGCATTGTCAGGCACACAGAAGGCATGTGAGGAAGGACAGCCAAAGTAATAACACACAGATTACATCAACTCTGCAAGTGCCTTGATGCTTCCACCAAGTATAAACCATCTCATGGGTTGGGGAAGCTTTTTAAAATATAAAAGCTAAGGATTGTAAAAAAAAAAGAGAAGAAAACAGGCAGTGTGTATATCAATGAGCTCCACCCCACATACATATGCACAGCAACAACAACAACAAAACTGCATCTAACTTTTCAGGAATCACATAGTCCCTGAATCCTTTACCTGTACCTTAGATTAAAATCCTCAAAAATATTTTCATCCTTTTAAGATCAGGCAGACAAATATTGTGTTTACATAATAGTAGGCCAAGACACACAAAACCCACTACCTTGATTCTTTCTTTTGGGGAGGGAGAGAAGAGGATACTGGGGATTAAACTCAGGAAGCTCTATCACTAAGTTATGTCCTCAGCCGGTATAGACACTGCCTAAGTTGCTCAGGCTGTCCTGGAAATTGTGATCCTCTTGTCCAAGGGGGCCAGTAGAAGAAAGGAACAATACTGGGGAATGTTATTGGCCAAATTATATCATGTGCATATATGAACAGGTAACTAACCTCACCATTATGTACAATTACAATGCACCAATAAAATGTAACAAAAAAGTCTAAGGAGTTCAACATACTGACCTATTTGCGCCCCCCACCCCCGCCCCTTGCCAGACACTTCAGCTTTCATGTCCTAGTCTCAAATGCAAGAGATAATGGCGTGCATTACATGAATTCTTCTAATTCATTTTTACGGTGAAAAACTACAAAACGTCTCAGCCAGAATCTGAAACTAGTCTTCCACTTTCAAAAGTTAAAACCTGCCCAAAATTTGCACAGAGTGCCCCAGTGACTATTAGTACAACAATCCGGTCTTTCCACCGTTGACCTACTCTGGCTGCAGGGCCTCCTCCGTGGGCCCGGGGATCCTCCCAGTGGAGAACCCTCGAGACAGTCCACTGCTCACGGAACAACACGACTCGGGGAAGCCCACCTCCTCACGCAAGGCCCCGGGGATCTCTCCTCGGCTTTTCCCGGCCACGCCCGCCAGCCCTTCCGCCAGACCCCGCGCAGCCCGCACCTCGCCTGTAGCCTCGCAGCACGCCCACTCCGGCGCTCAGTGCACGCCCGCCGTCCCGTCGGGGCCACGCCGCGGCTTGCAGGCGGCGAGGCCCACCTGGTACGCGAGGCCTGGACGGCAGCGGGGCACCCGCTGGCGCCTGCGAACTGGCACTTTCGTGCAAAGCATTTCTTAAAGGGAATGTCTGGCTTCAGATATGCTAAACCGGGACCAACGAAGAGCCCGGCGATCAGGCGCACGCCAGCCCTCCCGCTCCGAGGGACGCGGCCCGGGAGGCCAGGTTTAAACACCGTCGAGGGCCGCGGCCCGGAGACGGGCCGAGAACTTGGAGCCTGGAGCGCCAACTGAGACGCCCCTTTCCGCCCGCTCGGGCAGCTCCTCCTCCCGCCCGCAGGCGCTGGCCGTCACCCGCGCGCCGGGTCAGCATCCGGGTCCTCTCTCTCTCTCTCTCTCTCTCTCTCCTTTCTTCTCCCGCGGTCCCGCCCCCGCCCTGTCCCATCCGGGTCCCCCCAGCCACCGCCGCCGCTCACGGTTCCACGATGATCTCACGATTTTACGCCGTCGGTCAGGAGAAGCAGTGCCTCACATTAACTTCCCACTCCGTAGTTCCGACCAAGGCTCCTCCCGGCGCCTTCATAAATCCCTCCTCCTACTTCACCACAAAACTCTCCGCCCTTCTCAGCCGCCAGCGACGCCGCATTACTCGTAGCGAGAAAATGCGCCATCCCGTTTACACTGCGCAGGCGTCGTTGCCGCCTCCCCGTTTCCAGGTGGCCCCGCCCTCTTCCCCCTCCCGCTTCCGTCTCACGCAGGCGCGGGGTATTGCGGGTCTTGCAGTTCTCTCAGGGCAATGGTTTGCGCATTGGCTCCCGGTACTGGACTACATTTCCCAAGATGCTTTGCGGCGTAACTTTCTGTTTCCATAGAACTGGTGGGAAAATGGCGTCGTTGTTTGTATGCCGGGGACCAATAGAAACAGGGTATAGGCGGGCTCTGGCCAACCCCAACCAATCCGAGGTTCTCTAAGAGGCCATCCGGGAAAGAAGTAGGGGAGGGGAAAAGAACCTAGGGGAGGGGAGAAGGAGGGAAGGGGGGGCTGGGGTGGGGGGAAAGCGATGTTTGCCCGTCAGTCGAGTCCGGAGTGAGGAGCTCGGGCGCCGGAGCTGAGGAGTCTCTGGAGCCCAGCTTGCCGCCGTCACGGCCGCCGCCTGGACCTTTGCCCGGAGGGAGCTGCAGAGGGTCCGTCGCCGCCGTCCTCTGGAGGGCGGCGCGCCCGGGGGCCCGGACCCCCAGTCCGGGAGGGATTTTTCGTCGGCCCCCTCCCCCCAGCGAGGGAGCCCGAGCGGCCGCCAAACAAAGGTACCAGTCGCCGCCGCGGGAGGAGGAGGAGCCGGAGCCTCAGCCTCGGCCGCCGCTGGACCCGCCGCCCTTCTTCCCCATCTCTGCTCCGGGCCTGCCGCGTCGGGGGAAGGAGGAGCGCGACTCTGGACGCGCCGGCTCGGACCTCGCCTCCGCGGAAGGTAGGGGCATTTTCCGGGCGCTCACGGCCCCGCAGCGGAGTCCCCGGGCCCGCCGCGGAGCAGGGCGGATGGACGCGGCGCTGTCGCCGCGCCGGGGTTCGTGGCCCCGGCCTCCCGGACCCCCGCCCGGCGGTAGTTCGCCGCCCGGCGGCCCTGGCGCTGGGGGCCCGGGCGGGCGGGGGCGGCGGGCCGCGGCGCCCCGGCCCCTGCGGTCGGGCCCCGCTCGGGCGGGACGCCGTCCTGCTCGGCCCTCGGGCCCGCCGGGCCCGGGCGCGACGCGGGTGCCGGCCCGTGGGGGCGGACTTGGGCGCCCGCGCCGGACCCTTGCGTGTTGCGAGTTTCTTCTGACAGAAATGGCGTCATCGTCGGAGACGGGGCTCCGTCGGGTCGCGACAATGGGGACGCGGAGCTGCGGGCCGTGCGGGCGGCCGCGGGCGGCGGGGGCCAAGTGCGGCGCGTGCTGGCCCTCGGCGTGTGCCCCGGCGGCGGCGGCCGCGCAGGCTGCCGGGCTCTGAGCGGTGCCTTTTGTCTCCCCGCAGGTGCAGGTGACGCTGGTGTGGTCGCGGGGGTCGCGGTCCCGGAGTCGCCATGAAGGTAAGCGAGCCGCCGGGCGCCGGTGGGCTCGGGGCTCTGCGGCTGGGCCGCGGTCTCGGGCGCCGCGCGGGAGGCGTGTGCGGGGCCCGCGCGGGGATGGCCGCGGAGTTGCGGTGCGGGGCCCGCTTCCCCGCCCGGCCGGCCCCAGTGCAGGCAACGCCAGGGGAACTGCGGGAAGCAGGCCAAGCAACCTGACGCTGGAGCTGGGTTGTGCAGAGGTTCTATCGTTACGCTGGGGGAAGGAAACCTCATTTATTGTGTGAACGGTGCTGTGACTATTTGGCAGAAAACCTTTCGGATAACTAGAAAACCCATCTTATTGGAAAGATTTTAAAAGAATTTTGGTGATCTTTGTACACTTCGGAGAGGGCAGTTGTTTCTTTTATTTCAAGGGACTTAGGGTTATCCCCCCCCCCCCCCCCTTATCGATTTGTTCGGCTGCAGATTGTCATTTGCTCTGTTGTGTTGTATGGAAAACTGATGGCCGGTTCCTTCTAAGTAAACCTGTTAACTGAATAGAGTGTCTAAAAAGTGCTTAATTGATGGAAGAAATTAAAGCAGTAAAAGTACGGGGCTTTTCATTTTAGAGAACATGTAATGAATGTTGTCTTGTTCGTTCACACTCTCTGGGAAGAAGAGCCTTAGATACTCGGAATGTCTAGATTTCACTGGTGTAACTTAGATACCAACAAGTATTTTTTTCACCCATTACAAATTCAGAAGAGCTTAAAGGGTAGGTCGAATGTTCACAAGTATAGGTATGCAACAGATAGTATATTAGAATGTAAGCTTCATCTATTTTTATTTTAAATACTTTTCATTTTATTTCGTTTTTATTTTATTTTATTTTATTTTTTGCCGTACTGAGAGTTAAACCCCAGGTGATTTATCACTGAGCTACATCCTCAGCCCTTTTTATTTTTTCCAGACGTGGTGTGGTTTAGTTGCCCAGGTCGGTCTGGAACTTTCAATTCTCCTGCTTCAGCATCCCCAGTAACTGGGATTACAGTCATGCACCACCACCCCTGGCTCTTTTGATTTTTTTTTTTTTTTTAATATATTTCACTTCAGAGTAAAGACTACTTTTACAGAACTGCATCCAAATTAAAATTTTAATGCAAAGTAATTTAGTTTAACTACTTTAAGGTTCTTTTTTGAATTTGGGGTGCTGTGGACTCGGACCATTTATATCTGCAGAGCTCCTGTCTTACTTTCATGTAAACGAAAACAAACACTGATATTTCAGAATGAATCCCTTTTGTTAGTCACAAATGGTAGTTAAAATTGCTGTAATCTGTGTAAAGCAGTGAAAAGTGGATTTATTAGGAAAACCATGTATCCACATTGGTGTTGGATGAGAATTTAAGAAAATTTTGGGTTGATTAATAGATAACAAGTTCAGAAGCTGAATAAATATTTGGAATAAACATAATCTGTTGCAGTTCCCATTGTAAAGCCTGATACATCATAGGTTCTCTGTAAATGTTTGGCTTGTAGATATATAGTAAGCAGATGTGTTTTAGTTTTAAATTTTCTTTTTTCCTTTCGTTTCCTTTTTTAAACTTGCCAATTTAAAAGAATGAAAGTATATGGGAAACTTTAGCCTTAAAAGTGTCACGGTGTTAGGCAAATGCAAATGTTTTGGTATCATTTTAAAACTACTAATTTTAAGTGCACAGCATTTCCATTCTTAAAGAAATTAGTAACATTAAAAGGAAAAAGATTATGAAAACAAATTTCCAACTTTCCTAAGCACTGTATAGCAAGTGTTCTCTTGGAGAATTTACTAGTAATCATTAGTATTAAAAACTTAGAAATTCTGTGGTAAAAGATAAATTGCTCATGATTTTTATTTTGCTTTATAGCAAAAACAGCAATTGGAAATGTATTTGGTGTTGATTGTATTGGGCTTAAATTTTCTTTTGTGTTAGTGTGTTCTCAGTTTTTGTATTATACTGACAATTGTGCTGTAGAGAATTTATGCCATTTATTGGCTCTTAACCAAATTTCTGATTTGAAGTAGGCTTTTAAGTTTATATTTCAGAGTACTCTTTGCTTGTTGCCTTAAAGTCCCCAAATAAAGAAAATGTATACATCATTCTAAGTATTTTAATGTTTTAGCAGCAGTTTTCCAGTAGTATTATCAAGCATTTATTTAAATAAAGCCCTATACTGCCTAGTATACTCTATCATGTGATATTTTTGCAGTGTGTTTTTTGAGAAATATGACTTGTGACATTGAAGCACTTTATGCTTTACTGTAGATCATAATGTTGGTGTTCTGTTGGGTTTGTTTTTCCTACTTGTGTAGACCTTTCAACATCAGTGATAGCATATTAGAAGGAAATGGTAGATTATTAAATTTTGGAAATAATTCTAAGAGTTGTGTCAGATTCGTTTTCTAATTTTTTTCTAACAAGCTTTTTTTCTGCTTTTATATTGTGTATATTGTTAACATCTGCTTATAATGTAGTGTATTTTTGAATGAAATGGGCCAGATAGGCTTGATACCTTAAAATCTTTAGGGGGTGTGTGATTTAGATAGTTGCACTTAGAATCTGTGTAGAATGACTTTTTGTATGTTCCATTATCTCTTTAATAATGCTGGCTTAGACCCAGTAAACATAGTGGATTGATTAGAAATCTCTCCCTTTTATTAATGCCCTATATGTGTGCACATGTTCTCTCTACCTCTTTCCTCTTTTCTCCCGTTACTCCATCCCTTTCTTCCTCCCTCCCTCCCTTCCTTCCTCTGCCTTGCCCTTATTTTATAAATTGTTCATTTAACAACCTCTTCCATGTGTAATGCAATGTGGAATGAAAATGAACAAGTTGTCTGACTTACTCTCAAGGAGCTCACAACTTAGAAGACACAAACGGTAAAGCAAAACTCACAGTATATATATATAAATATATTGCAAGAATATTTATTCCAACATATGGTAATTGTGGTAAAAGTTGTGGGAGGACAGATGATGTCTAAATCAAGAAAATTTTCTGATGAAGTTGTGTAACTTGAGTGTTAAAGCATTTGCCATACAAAGAAGAAAAGTGTTTTAGGTAGAGGGGAAACAACATATTGGACAATAAAGAACAAAACAGAAGTGGTGTATCTATAGTTTTCCCTATGTTAACTAAGTATGATGTGTTTGGGGTGGCAATAGAAGGGCAGTGATCAATGATGGGAGATGGGGCAGAGTGAAGGAGTTGAATTTTTTTTGGTTGGTGCTGGGGATTAACATGAATGTTTGCCATTGATCTGCAACCCTAGTTCTTTTGAAACAGGGTCTCACTCAGTTGCTTGGACCCTTATTAAGTTACTTAAGTTGCTGAGAATGGCCTTGAACTTGTGTTCTTCCTGCCTCAGGCTCCCAGGACGCTAGGCTTACAGGTGTGTGCCATTGCAGCTGATTTTCTTTCCTTTTTACCTTCCCTCCCTCCCTCCCTCCTTTTCTATTCTTTTCTTTTCTTCTTTGTTTCTTTTCTTTCTTTCTTTCTATCTCATTCTCTTTCTCTCTTTCCTTTTTTGGTGGTTCTGGGGAGTTGTAGGGTCTTATGACTGCTAGTGGGCTACCACTGAGCTACACCCCCAGCCTAAAATTTTTCCTTTTTTTTTTTTTTTTTTTACCTTTTGGTACTGGGATTGAACCCAGGGGTGCTCTGCTACTGAGCTACATCTCTAGCCCTTTATTTATTTTTTTATTTTTTATTTTTGGTGGTGCTGTGCCTTGAACCCAGGGTCTTGTGCATGCTAGGCAAGCACTCTACCAACTGAGCTATATCCCTGGCCCCTCCTTATTTTTTGAGACAGGATCTCTCAAAGTTGTTGGGGCTGACCTTGAACTTGTGTCCTCCTCACTTGTCCTGAGTTGCTGGGATTACAGGTGAGTGCCACTGTGCCTGGCTTAAAATTTTCTTAAAAGCTACATGGAACCACTGAAAGTTTTAAGAAGGGGCAAACATGTTGGATTTGCATTGTAGAGAGATCCCTTTGGTGATATGTTAGTGAGTACATCAAAAGGGGAGATCTGAATGGAAGGTCTGGTGGTTCCCAATGAAAAGTCCAAGAGATGTGTGAATTAAGAGACTGAATTAATGCAGTAGGAGTGGAGGAAAGGGGAGAGTTGAGAAATTATGAAGTAGAATTTAAGATCTATTAACTCACTCTGGGGTAGGAGGAAGATGAAGGTTTCTGTCTAAGGGAATTAGACAATTGTTTGGTCATTTGAAGCATGTCATTGCAGTAAAGATGAATAGGGTTTTTAGTACTTAAGGAGATGTATAGGAGGTCCATGTTTAGGCGGACCTACTAATTAAGATACAAGACTCAGAGAACGGGAGTTGAAGTCAGAGACTTGGATGAGCTGATGTGAATGTTAGCTTTATAGTTTGTACCTAATTATAATAGTTGAAGGGATTTAAGAGCCTTAATATGGCAATGGTATTTTATATTATAAATTTGTGATCTTTTGGTCAGTAGGTAATTTTGTAAAATCTTGTTTTCTGTGTGAATTAGTAATTCTTTGCCCATTTTAATTTAAGAAACTACAGTAGATGAGTGCATACTTCAGTGAGGAATGTGTTTTTGCCAATTTGGCCATCAGAGATTATGTACCTTGTTTGTGCTACACATGGTTCTGGGTATTGAGGATGTAGCAGTGAACAAAATAAGAGTTCTCCATGGAGTTTTCCTTCTATTGAATAGACAGACACTAAGGGGAAAAACCTAGTGATGAGTGTAGTGAAGAAAAAAAAAGATGAAGTAGAATAAGGTTAGAAGGACAGAGTGTTCTACTTCAGATTTGGTGGTAATGGAGGATCTTTTTTAACAGATGACATTTAAATATAATATGAAAAAAATGACATAGTGAGCCTTTCAGTTTTCTGGAGGAGCATTTTGGGCAGAAAAAAACCAGTGCAAAGGCCCTGAAGTGAAATGTGTTTGTCATGTTTGAGCTTGGCATATTTAAGAAACAGGAAGGCAGCCATTATGACTGCAGTAGTAGGAAGTGAGACTAGAGAGGGTCACTGGGGCAGTAAAGGGTAGGGTCCTCGTGGACCATGGCATGAACTTCAAATAAAATCTAAATGTGCTAATTTTGTGGTTTGGATATGACTTGAGTGTGTCACCCAAGGGTTCATGTGTTAGAAGCTTGGTCTCCAGTGTGATGATGTTAGGAGATGGTAGGCTCTTTAGCAAGGAGGCAGTTGAGGGTGCTGCCCTTGTGAAGGATTAAGGTAAGGAGTTCTCTTTGGACAGTGAGTTAGGTCTCTTCAGAGAATGGTTATGAAAAGAGAATAACTGGGCCCTCCCCCAGTTCCTCTGCCTGTGGCCCATGTTCCAGTTGTCACACTGTTTGTCAGTGCAGAATGTGTGGGACTTTTAGCCTCTGGAATTGTGAGCTAACTAAATCTCTTTTCTTTATAAGTTACCCAGCCTTTTGTTGTAGGGAAGAAAAGTGGACTGATATAAGTTAGGAGTTGATTTTGTTAACTTAAAAAAAATTGTTTTTACATTTTTAATTAAAAAAATTTATTTATTTATTTATTTATTTTTGTTGTCAAAACTGTCCATTGAACCCAGGGACTCTTTACTGTTGAGCTATATCCCCAGCTTTTTATTTATTTATTTTTTTTTGCGGGGGGGGCAAGGTCTCACTAAGTTGGCCAGGTTGACTTTGAGGTTGTGATCCTCCTGCCTCAGCCTCCTGGTTGCTGGCATTATAGGTGTATACTGCCACACTAGCCTTTGAAGGGCCTGAAGAGTGAAGTGATCTGATAGAACAGTAACTGCTGTGTGGAGAATAGATTGTAGGGAAGTAAGAGTGGAAGAAGGGAGATCAGTCCTGAGACTCTTAGGGTCTGAGAGATGGTGATGAACTGAGTCAGAAAAGTAGTATTGAGCATATGTTTGAAGGTGGGGATGATTGGCTATGAATGGATTAGATGTGATGTGAAAGTTCTACTTGCTGCGATTTACAGATGAACACCCCCAAACAGAACAGAACAAAACAAAACACAACCTTGAGTCCTCATTTAAAATATTTTTGCTGTGATTGGTAGGTTGATGGGGTTCTTGAAACTTAGCAAAATCAAGAAGGCTGTCCCAAATTTTAGCCTTTCCTTATTAGTGAACAGTGATTATTGAACCAGGCAGTCCTCTCAGTTGTTTCTGGTTTTGTTTTTGAATTTTAAAAATTGAGATACAACTCTGAGACTGCAAAATTCTTCCTTTTTTAAACTATGCAATTCATCACATTTTATTATTTTTACAAGATTCTATGTCTATCACTATTACTTGACTCCAGGGCATTTTCATCCTCCTTGAGAGAAACCAAATACCCATTAATCATTCACTCCCTGCTCTTCCTCTTTCTCTTCCTCTGGCAACTACTGATCTGCTGTCTGAAAGGATTTGCCTGTTCTGGACATATTCTGTCAGTGCAGTCATACAGTATGTGTCTCTTTGTATCTGAGTTCTTTGACTTTGCACAGTGTTTTCAGGGTTTATCCATTTTTTTGCATGTGCCAGTACTTTTTTATTGCTGAGTAATGTTCCAATTTGTGGGTAATATTACATTTGTTAATCTATTATATCTTGATGGACATATGCGTTATTTCTACTTTTTGTCTATTATGGATAACACTGTGAGCTTTCATATATAAATTTTTCCATAAAAGTTATTTTTTTTGTATTTTATTAACTCTTAAGAGTGGACCTTTCAATTTTTAGGTAGTCATTTTAGCTTTATGATAATCAGTTGAGGGTTTAACTTCAGACGTTTTGCTTGGAAATGACTGTCTAGGCTTTGGATATTTTTAAAAATTCATTCATTGTATATTGGATAAATTCACATAATGCTTAATATGTGATAGTCTGTTCTAACCACGTAGGACATATCAGTAAATAAAATAAGTAGAAATTGCTGGCTTTGTGGATCTTATATTTTAAGGTGTGCTTGCTGGCAGACAAATAAGAATAAATGTACTAAATTAAGTGTTAAGTAGTGTGGAGATAAGGGAAAAGTTGAGCTGATTTAGGGAGGGTAGAGAATGTATGGCAATGAGAGTTGCAATATTATGTACAGTGGTGAGGGCTGGCTTTACTGGGAAGACTTTGGAGCAGATAGTGAGCAAGTTAGTCATGTGGCTGAGTGGCAGGCCAGACTTCAGAGTGGCAGTGTGTTCAGTGAACAGAACAGAGACCAGGGTGTCTGAAATGAAGGAAAGAAGGAAGACAGTGAATGGGATTAGGCATTTAACTGGATGTGGTCCGGGGAAAGGGCAGATCAGATCAGATCAGATCAGATCAGCTGGTATGTAGAGGCATTTTGAAGACTGGTTTCACTGTGATAAGAGGGAATTATTGCAAGTTTATACAGGAGTGGTGCAGTCTTAGCACAGAGTGAAAAATTCTGACTGTATTTCTACATGTCTTTTGAAGGAGTTGGTTGAGCACGGAGGGAAGAGAGTCAGAGGACACCAAGATATTTTGTGTGAATAACTAGAAATGAGTTTAGGATGAAGTTAGGACTACTTAATTTTTGGAAATAAGCGTTGATATTTTATACTTATGAAAAATGCTAACTGGCATGTATTATTATTATTTTGTGGTACAGGGGATTGAACCCAAGGGCACTCTATCCCTTAGGTACATATATAGCCCTTTTTACTTGAGACAAGGTACATATATAGCCCTTTTTACTTTGGTCTTGAACTTGTGATTTTCCTGCCTCAGTTATACCCAAGTAGGTGGGACTATAGATGTGCACTGCCTGTTTTTAATTATCTTTAAAAAAAAAAAAAATTTAATGACTGAAGAAACAGCTAAAACTGAAACTTTCAGAAGAACCATTTGTTCTTGCTTGTCTTTGTACCTTTTTCTGAACTTGACCTTGACTTCCCTTCAGGCCCTGCACCTTAAGATCAGAGTCTCTGAAGACATCCTTGTCATCAACAATTTTGTCTAAGACTACATCTATAGAGTACCTTGTGTACTTGTGGTGATCCCATTTATAAACTTTCACAAAAGATCTTTGACCTTTTCTTGGTGATTTTCTTACCCACTTCAGTTTCACTGTGGAGATAGTGATTAGTTCCAGCCACCAGAGTGTGTCTGTGGGAGTGCTAAGGAACCATCATTATCAGTGTTCTTCAAGTTGAGAGTTTTGTGTCCAGCCAGGACCAACCCCACTTTTCCTGGTTGTATTGACTTGTCCAGTTTGACAGCAGTCATCCTGGCCTAGAGCAGAAAGTGAAGAATTGTTTAAAAAAAGCACTTAACACTGTTTTCTTTTGATGAGCAGAAGTAAAGAATCCCATAGGATGTTTCATGCATCTGTTAGAAGTATGACCAGCCTTTGGCTTCTGTTCATTTAATTAATTTGCATTAAAATAAGATAATATAGCAGGACCTGATGGCACATGTCTGTACTCCCAGCTCTTAGCATGCTGAAGCAAGAGGATTACAAGTTTGAGTCCAGCCTGGGCAATTTAGTTTTATCTCAAAAAAAAAAAAAAAAAAAAAAAAAAAGTAAAAAGAACTGGGAATGTACCTGGGAAAGTGCTACTGGGTTTAATCCTCAGTAGTGTACTGCAAAAGAAAAAAAAGTGAATTTGTGACTTCTTAAATAAGTATATTTGATTTTCAATTTTACTAATCAGTTTAAATTTAAAGAGAAGTTTGGTTGTAAAAAATTGTATTTCTACTCTCAAGGGCAGGAAACTCTGACATTGAAGTTTTTCATGTAAAAGAATATGTTTTTAGAAATTAGATAATTTTCATACTAAAATTGGAGACAGGGCTGAGGTTGTGGTTTAGTGGTAGAGCGAATGCCTAGCACATGCCAGACACCGGGTTTGATCCTCAGCACCACATTAAAAAAATAAATAAATAAAGTTATGATGTCCATCTGCAACCAAAAATTTAAAAAAAATAAATAAAATTGGAGATAGCATATAATGAGTTTATGAAAGATATATAAGCAGGTTGTTAGAAAATAAAAAGCAGATCAAAGGTCAGCTTATATAGGTAAAGTATGCCGATCATCACATATCATGCTGAATGATAGTTGCAAGGGACATAATCAAAGATGTAAAGAGGGGAAAAGTTTTTAAACAGCACTTATCCTACTCTGAACGTAGTTCCAGTACTCCTTTAATACTTGCTTAGAAAGTGCAAATATGACTTCTGGGATTCTCTAAGCTTCTTGCTTCTCCAGAATTAGGTGTAGAATTTCCCAAGGTCATACACATGCTTTCCTACCGAGAAACTTTCCGAAAGCTTTTATCAGGCTGTTGATGGGACCCACAATACAAATGATAAGAAACAAAACTCTGTAGTAGACTGTTAGCTTATTTACTGCTTATCGAGTTAGTAGGAATAGTTGGTTCATTCTTCTACTCTTACCACTATCAGTTGATTACTACTCATTTTCTAATTTTCTATTGCTTAAATCACTGCAGTCAACTGGGCATGGTCATACATGCCTCTAATTCCAGTGAATTGGAAGACTGAGGCAGGAGGATGCAAATTTGAGGCCAGCCTCAGTAACTTAGAGCCTGTCTCAAAAAAAAGTGGGGTGGTAGCTCAGTGTTGAAAGTGCCCCTAGGTTCAATCCTCAGGACCAAGAAACATAAGTAAATCACTGTATAATAGAAAAAACTTGTTATGTTATTCCTGAAACATTATTAGTTACATGCAATGCATATATTACCTGCATTGTTTACTGTTTTAATTCCTAAGAAGAATCTGATTTTTCAATTATAATTAACCTTTGATTTCATGGAAGTGTAAAATCATTTTAAAAGATTACTTGGAAATCTGGAAGTACAGTTTTTAGAACAGTACTTTTTATTTATGAATTGATCATGAAAGTTAAAATATGTCCACTTTTTAGATGTACTTAGCAGTTAGAGGTAAGTATAAAATTGGACATTACCTTGCAGTGGTGTCAGTGTCTTTCCAGCTTGATATTAGTATCATTGGTAAGGTAGAAGGTATACTTCTTTGGGATATAGATATATATGTATATTTGTTTATTTAATTTTAAGAATTTAATCTTTATTTTATTTATTTATTTAAAATTTTTTAAATTTTATTTTATGTGGTGCTAAGGATCGAACCCAGGGCCTCACCCATGCTAGGCAAGCTGTCTACCACTGAGCTTCAACTCTAGCCTCTGGGTCATTAATATTGATTTGTAAGAAAGGAACTCTTACAGAACATAGTCTATATCATTTTTAACTAACAAATTTTAGCTGACATCATTTAAGAGAAAAATAATTGTAGCTGGGTCTGATGGTTCACACCTATAATCCCAGAGGCTCTGGAAGAACACAACAAAGCCAGTCTCAGCAACATAGACCATAAGCAACTCAGTGAGACCCCTGTCTCTAAATAAAATCAAAAAAGGACTGGGAGTGTGGCTCAGTAGTTAAGCATCCCTAGGTTCAATCCCCAGTACCAAAAAAAAAAGAAAAAAAAAGAGAGAGAGAGAGATTGCCCCCTTCATCTAATTTGATTTTTTTCTTCCTTTTTGGTGGTTTTAGGAGTCAAACCCAGGGCCTTGTACATACTAAGGAAAGCATTCTACTACTGAGCGTTTTCCCAGCCCCCCATTTTAAAAGATATATATTTTAGTTGCAGATGGATATAATACCTATAGTTTTATGTGGTGCTAAGTGAACCCAGTGCCTCACATGTGCTAGGCACGTATTCTACCACTGAGCTACAACCCCAGCCCCAAATTTGATAGTTTGAAATCAGGGCATAATTTTTGCTTTGTTTTGTTTTTTTGGTACCAAAGATTGAGCTCAGGGGTACTTAACCACTGAGCCACATCCCCAGCCTTTTTTTTGTATTTTATTTTGAGAAAGGGTCTCATTGAGTTACTTAAGACCACGCTGAAGTTGCTGAGACTGGCTTTGAACTCATGATCCTACTGCCTCAGCTTCCCCAAGCCCCTGGGATTTACAGGTGTGTGCCACCACGCCCAACAGGCATAATTGTGTATTGAGACTGTGGTCATTCATAACTGTTTAAAAGTTTCACTGAAATATCACTTTAAGAAAAACTCTTTAATAGCAGAAATGAAGGTTATAAACTGTCAAACCTTTTGAGTAAGAGGCATTTAAGAAAGAATTTATTGCCAGGCACAGTGGTGCATGATTGTAATCCCAGTGACTCAGGAGGCTGAAGCAGTAGAAAATTCAGAAGGAGCCTCAGCAATTTAGCAAAGCCCTAAGCAGCTTAGAGAGACCCTACATGGGGGGAAAATAAAAGAAAAAAAAAAAAAACACCCAAGAAGAATGGCTAGGGATGTGGCGCAGTGGTTAAGCACCCCTGTTTTCATATACCGGTACCCCGCCCCACAAAAAAAGAAGGATTTACTTTATACTGACAGTAAAAATTATACTTGAATATGTCTGTAAAAGGCATCTTTTTAAAAAGTGCCCAGTAACTGTATTAGTGATTAACAGAATATAACTAAGAAAGAGATCTTGTTTGCATCCTGTCTCTGTACTTTAGTTGACTGCTGAAGTTTAGTAAAGTTATTTAGTTTTGGAAGGAAGGTAAATATCTTTTTTTTTTTTTTTTTTGCACAATGGTAATAATAGCCACCATTATAAGGTTGTGGAAGTACTAAGTAAAATAATGTGTTTATAGCGCTTCACACTGTTCTTGGCATGGTTCTACTACATTAGTCAGTGTGTGTGGTAGTTGTCTTATTCTGGTACAACCTATCACTTCTTTTATAAACTGATAGAGTGAATATTCTTTAATCCTGACTGCCTGTGATTAAATTGCGACTCCTGCTTACCTAGTTTGTGCAGTTTCCTTCAGCTTTCTAACAAGGCTGGTGTTGTTTAAAATGAGGAATGGTTATAGTACTTAAAGGGGCTGTTGAGATTGATTAAATGTAATAACAGAATTTACTATATAATAAGTTCTTAATAAATTGTATCCATTATTGTTAGTTCTATAGAAAGAATGTGCAAATTCTTGTGAATTTAAATAGGCTTTCCGGGTGATATAGTGACTGTGTGTGTGTGTGTGTGTGTGTGTGTGTGTGTGTGTGTTTTATGTGTATGTGTATGTAGTTGTTTTACTGGGGATTAAACCCAGAGTCTTCTGCGTGCTAGTCTAGTGCTTTACCAATGAGATACTATCTGAGTTCCCCCACCCCCCTTTATAATTCCAAGACAGGGTCTCCTTAAATTGCCCAGATAGGGCTTAAACTTGTGATCCTCTTGCCTCGAACTTGGCTGCCCAAATTGCTAGATTACAGGCATGCACCATCATACCTATAAGAGGACTCTAATTCTTATTAACTTAAAAGTTCATTTGGGGGAACTGGGGTTGTGGCTCAGTGGTCGAGCGCTCCCCTAGCACCACAGCACCACATAAAAATAAAATAAAGGTATTGTGTCCACCTACAAATAAAAAAAAAAAAGGTTCATTTGAAAGTTTGAGGAAATAGTTGTAATTTTGTGATTAAGGATAAAACCTGCTAATTTTAGTTTTTTTGAAATTCTGAAAAAATGTTTAGAAGGAGAAAAACATCTAATCTTTGTTTTCTCAATCCTTATCAGTGTGGAAACCTCTCTTAGTAAATATAGTATTTGCCCTCCCTTCTTATTTGCTGCCATCTTATCCAGATCCAAAGAAAATTGCTTTTTCTTTAAGGAAAAAGTAAATCGTACTTCCCAACCTACAGCGTTGTTTACTGGATTAGGCGAGGGATTTTTTATTTCCTGGCTAAACATCCACCCCTTAGTGTTGCTTATTTAGGGCAGAAATGCTCTTTGACTCTTCATCAGATCACTGTTCTGATGTGGCAGTTAGTTACCTGAAGTGGTGGGGGTGGGACAGGTGAAGGCTGGGACCCTGCCAAGCTAGTATACTGGAGAGAAGTAAAAGGAAAACTGAACAGTCCTAAAAGTAGAGGAGCCACTATGGCTGTCATAACTTAAAGGTGAGGCAGCTTTTCTTATGCCTATTTGGAAAGTTTAAAAAATTTACCTCTTTATATATTCAATTTTATGTTGTAAGGATAACTCAACAAAAGACTCTTGTGCCCCCACCCCCTCCCACATCCATGGCACTGGGGATAAAAACCAGAGCCTTGTGCATGCTAGACAAGTGATCTCCCTTTATTTTTATTTCTTCTTCTTCTTTTTTTAATCTGAATTTCTTACTGAAAGTTGTTGTGGTGTTTTTCTTTTTCTTTCAATATGGTCTTGCTATTGGTCTTGCCCAGGCTGACATTGAACTCCTGGCCTCTAGTGATCCTGCCTCAGCTTCCTGAATAGGATTTTTTTTTTTTTTTTAAATAAAGAAAGGCAAATCAGAGAACTTTCCACATTTACTTCTGTTTGCCCTGCTCCAACTTAGGAGAAATTTTTCTAAACTAGTTATACTCTTTGCAAAATTAAGCTTTTATTGCAAAAGTTTGCTGTAAATATTAAGTATTACAATATACAGTGAACAGTGAAAGTGTTACTTTCTTCCACTCTCACTTCCTCTGGGGAACTTCATGCAAGCTTGGGATATATTCTTACATTCCTTTTTCTTATTTTCCTCTTTCTTTTGTACTTATGAGTATTTTTATTTGGTTTTATAAAAATGGGCTTATACTATAATTATTATTTTTATCTTTTAAACCTTTGTAGCAGTATGAACAGATATATATCATTGTTTCTGGTGGCTTTTTTTTAAGGAATATTTTTATATATATTTTTAGTTGTTGATGGACCTTTATTTTATTCATTTGTTTTTATGTTGTGCTGAGAATTGAACCCAGTGCCTCACACATGCTTGGCAAGTGCCCCACCCTTGAGCCACAACTCCAGCCCCCGTTTCTGTTGGCTTTAGCAAGGTTTTATGTGCAAAGTGTTATTTTTCTCTAGCACCAAATGATTTATGTAGGTCACACTATGGTACTTATAAGTTTTGGCAGAGAGGTCTCTGGAGGAGGTCTCAATAATGAGTGTTTAGCATTTGGTAGGTATTCTGTAAATATTGTTAACTTTTCTGAAAGTCTAGTACTACTAGCTGGCAGTCTATTGATACCTATAACATGTACACAGCCTCTCATAGTCATATAGATGATTTTGGTAACTGCTGTTAATGACATTTAATTGCTTGTGATTGCTTCTAAAAGGTAAGCTGTAAGGACTAATGAAGGAACCGCCCTCTGCTGGATGACTGCTTCTTAAGGAGCTCAGATTTCTCTCGGGACCCATAGCAGTAGTCATTGAAAGGTTAATTTTGGAACAGATCACTGTAGACAAGTGACCCCAGGAGATGCTCAGGGTCAGAATTGGCAGTTTATAATTTTTTTTTTTTTTTTAAGAAATTGTTTGATTTTATTTTTTGTGCTTGGATCTGAACTCAGGGCCTCACACATGCTAGTCATGTGCTCTGCCACTTAGCTACATCCCCATCTTCTATAAGGGATTCTTTAATGCTAAACTATATGATATTTTTAAGAGGTGCATTATGTTTTTAAAGTTTTGTAATCATTGCTTACTTCTCATACCATCTCATACCATCCCTTTGAAGGCCGGTCAGCATCAATTCCCCCTTTTTATGGTTGAAGAAGCAGATGCAAAATGCTTGAGTGATTTGCTCATAGGCACACATTACACTCATCACAGAGCCTGCACTCCAGTTAGTACACTGATCCATGCTGCCTAGTTATTGCCATGTAGTGTTCTTTGATGGCTTTGTTGAACAGTGAATATAGATTAGAATCTTTTTGGCTACTTTATTTATTGGAAGAAAATAATTATAAAGATAAATGTATTGGTCATGGTATTAAGCATTTTAAAATATATTCACCCTGTTCTCTTGCAAATTAGAGGAAATCATGAAAATATATTAAACTATGGTGGGAAAACATTCACTAGTTTAAAAATTAGTACTATAAATTAGGGGAAAACAGTGTAAGGCTTTGAAGAGTTTATATTTTAAAGTAGGATAAAAATGAATCCTCAGATTACACTGTCAAAAATTAATCTTCAGGTTGCAGCCACAGTTATTAGGAGTTGAAATACTGTGTGGCCCATGTAGCCAGAAAGAGATTTTTCAAAGGTCATTTGGGCCCTGTGGAGTTAGACCCCAACTTTTTTGCCGAGTGACAATACAGGAAGTTTATCTAGCCTTAAAAAGCATCACAGTTAGGATGGCTTCTCTTAAAAGTTCATTTTGTCCATTTGAAACTTTTTCTGTTTACTTATTTGGACTTGATTCTTTTATTCCATTACCACTTACTTCCTTATTATAATTATTTTTTCTGTATTTGTGGCCCTTTTTCCTCCCAGTTGAAAATGATTCCAACTGTAATTTTTCTGTATTAATTGGGGGAGTGGAAGGGTTCAAGTAACATATGACTATTGAGACTCTGCCTCAAAAAGATTAAAAGGACTTAAAATGTAATTCAGTGGTAGAGTGCTCCTGGGTTCAATCCCCAGAACCCAAAATCAGTCAGTCCATCCATCCTGAGAGATTTTATGTATGTATTCCTTTAATATATATAAAAACTATCAGCACTGAGAGAGATGTTGTAATTTATCTGAAGTTATATAACCGGTTACGTGGCAGAACTAAAACTTAAACCTACACTACTTTAAACCAGAGGTCTCACTTATGCTAATGCTGTTTTGACTCTGTAATATAATTATCTTTACTTGAATACCTGTTTCCTTGATTTCACAGATGATTTAGAACTATCGAATTCGGTGTGAGTTGTGTTTGTTTGGGTATATTGAGGGGGTGGGTCGATTTTTCTTTTTTTCTTTTCTTTTTTTTTTTTTTTTTTTTTTTTTTAAGAGAGCAGCTTCTCTTTATCACCATATGGATCAAGACACAAGGGGGTTGGACACCAGAGATTGGAGAACCAGGAATGCAGACTCTGGCCAGGGCAGTCCAATTCCCCAAAGGATACCAGAATGGTAGGAGGGGACCAGGAGTGGGGAGTCTTTAAATAGAGGAAGGGGACTGGAGAGGGAAAACTGAACTGCTGTAGTGCACCCTGTGTTCCTTGTGCTTCTTGAGCTGAACATGGCAGAAAGACAAGCCTCTGAGGAGAAGGCTAAAGGCCTGTAGCGATGAAACAGTTGTAACTGATTTGCTCACAAAGGTTGTATATTTTCTGAGGACCATTCTCAAAATCTTCTCCACGAAGGAAACATTTTCAATGAGCAGAGCAGAATAGACATTGAAAAATATTCCGAGCATTATATGATCACTTCCCAGGTGCTGAGGTTGGGCCCGTGGCACAGGAGTGACTCTGTGAAGAAGGAAATCAGGGATTGCTTAAGTGTGAGCCAAGGGGAAAGGCAATGAGAAGCCCTTAAGGGTGTGGATTTTGAGACATAGTGAGAGTTTGATTCAGACCGATGGAAAGAGATATACTTGAAGGCACATATATGCATTATTGCCTAGTATGTATTACATTTAACTTGCAAATGTAGACCTTGAATTAATCAAGCTTTTAAAATGTTCCATGTCTTTATTTAAAAGGTCAAGAGAAGTAGATTTACAAAGAGTTCTATTAAATTTTTATAACAGGTTTTTGTTCTGAAAAATCTAAACTTATTTAAAAAAAACCTAAACAAAAGCATAAAAATAAAAGCAGGAATCAATAAATCGGATGGATTCAAACTAAAAAGCTTTTTCTCAGCAAAGGAAACAATCAACAATGTGAAGAGAGAGCCTACAGAGTGTGAGAAAATCTTTACCACACATACTTCAGATCACTAATCTCCAGAATTTATAAAGAACTCAAAAAACTTTACACAAAAAATAGAAACAACCCAGTCAATAAATGGGCTAAGAAACTAAGCATACCCTTCACAAAAGATGATATATAAGCCATGAACAGATATATGAAAAAATGTTCAACATCTCTAGTAATAAGAGGAATGCAAATCAAAACTAAGATTTCATCTCATGCCAATTAGAATGGCTATTATCAAGAATACAAGCAACAATAGGTATTGTTGAGGATGCAGGGAAAAAGGTACAGTCTGACATTGCTGGTGGGGTTGCAAATTGGTGCAGCCACTCTGGAGAGTGCAGCAGTATGGAGATTCCTTACAAAACTTGGAATGGAACCACCATTTGATCCAGCCATCCCGCTCCTTGACCTATACCTAAAGGGCTTAAAATCAGGATAATACAGTGACACAGCCACATTAATGTTCATAGCAGCTCAGTTCACTATAGCTAGATTGTGGAACCAACCTAGATGCCCTTCAGTAGATGAATAGATAAAGAAACTGGTATATATACACTATATACACAATGGAATATTACTCAGCCTAAAAGAAGAATAAAATTATGGCATTTGCAGGTAAATGAATGGAGCTGGAGAATATCACGCTAAATAAGTCAATCCAAGGAAGCCAAAGACTGGATGTTTTCTCTGATAAAGTAGATGCTGATACATAATGGGTTTGGGGGAGTGTTAAGGGGAGAATGGAGGAATGTTGGATTGTGTAGAGGGAAATGGGTGGGGAGGGGGGAAGGAAAGATAATGGAATGAGACAAACATCATTACCTGTGTACATGTATGATCACACAAGCGGTGTGATTCTACATTGTTACAACCAGAGAAATGAAAAGTTGTACCCCATTTGTGTACAATGAATCAAAAAATAAAAAAATAAAAAACTTTGTGGAATCCTTCATTCTTGTTTGGTGCTTGACAAATTGATGTAATATTTTAAAAGCAAGTGAAGTTTTAAATTCAGGGTTAATTACTATTTGTTAGGAGTCAAGAAATTGTTATGTAAGAGTATGAAATTTGAAGGTATTGAATTCGAGGTATTGAATGGTACAGAAGTTCCATAAGCATATCATTACTAAATACTACTTTTGACTATTTCAGAAAATCATTTAGCAGATTTACTTTTTTGCAGATTGGGTTGTATTTTTTTATTGTTGCTGTAGCAAATTACCACAAATTTAATTGACTGTTAAAACAACGCAGGCTTCTTTTTTTTTTTTTCCAAAACAGTTCTGGAGGTCAGAAATCCTACATGGGTCTTACTGGGCATCCTTCTGAATTCAGGCTCTAGTGGAGAATGGTTTCCTTGCCTTTTCTAGCTTGAGGCTAAGAGCCTGAACACTTTTTTTCTTCTCTCTTCTCCCTTGTTTCTTCTTCCTTTGGCAGTGCTAAGTACTTCCAAACCCAGGGGTGCCCCACTGAGTCACATCCCTAGTCCTTTTGCTTTTGCTTTTGATACGGTCTTGCTAAGTTGCCTCAGACTGACCTTGAACTTTACGATACTCCTACCTCAGTTTCCCTAGTAAAAACATTCCTTTTCTCCTGGGCTTTATCTTCAGTGCCAGCAGCCTAATATATATCTGACTCTGATCCTGCTCTCAGGTTCCCCTTTCATGAATAAGGATCCTTGCGATTATATTGGGCCCACCCAGATAATCCAGAGTAATTGTTCCATTTCAAAATTAGTTGCTACACAATGTTAAGTCATTCTGCAATGGAAGGTTTTTTCTTGGTAGGTGATATAACATTTTCACATATTTTGGGGTTTAGGATGCAAGCATTTTTTGGGGTAGTATTCTGCCCACCAGAAGCTCCTCAGTTCAACAAAATGATTTAGCCTTTTAACTCTCTCTGTGAAATGAGATTAATATTTACTGTTTACCACAAAGGAATTTTGTGAGAATGGAAATTGTGTGTCATTGCAGACAAGCCATGCATAAAATGTACTCAGAATTAACAGATGCATCAATGTTCATTGCTGCTCAATTCACCATAGCCAGATTGTGGAACCAACCTAGATGCCCTTCAGTTGATGAATGGATAAAGAAACTGTGGCATATTTATACAATGGAATATTACTCCGCAATGAAGAATGATAAAATTATGGCATTTGTAGGCAAATGGTCGAAATTGGAGAATATCATGCTAAGTGAGATAAGCCAATCTCAAAAAACTAAAGGACGAATGATCTCGCTGATAATCGGATGAGGACATATAATGGGGGTGGGAGGGGTTAGCATTAGGTTTAGGGTTAGGTTTAGAGTTAGGCTAAGGAGAGCGGTAAGAATGAAGGAAAGAAGGACTGTATAAAGGGAAAAGGGTGGGAGGGGTGGGGGGGAAGGGAAAAAAAAGAAACATCATTACCCTATGTAAACGTAAAAAAAGAATTAACAGATGCTATCTGGTTGGTTTTATCTGCTAAGTAGAGGTTTTAGGTGTGTATGTGGGTACATAGTCTCCAGTGTAACCAGTGGGCTTGGCAAAGTCCAGTCTCAGTCAATACCTGGAGTTAAGATTGGCCTCCGGAAGCAGAACAAGATGTCAGTGACTCAGATACCTCCTGTAGAGTGAGGCTTTATTGTTACTGTTAACTTTTCAAGTTTCACTGAGTTGCTTAGTGCCTTTATTTTGCTGAGGATGACTTTGAATTTGTGATCCTCCTGCCTCAGCCTCCCAAGCCGATTACAGGTGTGTGCCACCACACCTGGCTTCGTGTGACCCTTCTAAAGTAGATTTTTTTGTTTTGGAATTAAGTCTTTTTAGGCTTTGCACAATGTTGAAAAAATAGATGAGTAGTTAACTTGTTTGGTGATTTGAATCTTAGTCTAAAAGATAAAACCCATTTTTTTTAAAACAGTAGGCTTTTCTACCTACTATGATTTCTATGATTTCTTTTTTAGAAGGATTGCTATAGAAAACAAGGGAGGGGGCTTTAATAATTGCACTTTTAAGTCAACATGCTTAGGGTTATTTTGTATGTGCCTAGTTGGTGTTTTTGGAGGTAATGTTGTCATCTCTTACTCTTTCTTTGAGCCAGTTAACTCAGGTCTTTCAACTCTCAAAAACCATGATGCTGTGAGGCAATCGCATGTGAAGGAGCACAAAGTGAAGGGGAGTAGAGCCATACATCTCCACAGTAAAAGGAGTAGGTGGCAGAAACAGCTGTCAAAAAAACCCTTGTTGAGGACTGGGGTTGTAACTCAGTGGTAGAGCACTTGCCTAGCATGTGTGAGACACTGGGTTCGATTCTCAGCACTGCATACAAATAAATAAAAATAAAGGTCCCATCTACAACTAAGAAATTTGTTGTTGTTGTTGTTGTGCTGGGGATTGAACCCAGGGCCTTTTGCATGTGAGGCAAGCACTCTACCAACTGAGCTATATCCCCAGCCCCTAAGAAAATATTTTTAGGAAAACCCCTTGTTGAAGGAAATTTTAGGGACAGGCTTATACTATATTATTCCTATTTCATGTTGACAAACAAAACATTTCTATGTTAACATTCCGTAGGTCATTTTGTAGGTGTTATACATGGAAGCAGTAGTCAGCTAATTGTCTTACTACAAACTCAGGCAAGTAATTGAGATTTTTCTCAGTTCTGTGGTTGGAAAAAAATTGTGTATCTTTCTAGATTGCCTTATGGTGTATTTCTTTGTATATATAACTGATGTTTAAATATGATTTAAGTTAGAATGTGTCTGAAGATTGAGTTGTAACCAGTGATTTGATTCTGTGGCATGCCAGGTTTCTGTGATTCTGGGATCTCTTTCCCGTTTCTGACCCTTCTCTGCTATCACTACACACTTGGCCTCATTTCTAGCATGGGCCCTACCGTGTTTTAATGACAAGCAGTAAATATTGGATCAGTACTTATTTTAATGTGTGCATCAGAATAAAATCAGTTTTATAAAGATTGTTATGTCCTGGGTTGTAAATTTATGCTCTCAAAGTTTGTTTTATGAAATATTTTGTGCAGCATGCCTGGAATGTAGATTTGTGAATGATTTGAGTTTGATAGTCCTTGTGATACTATATTAAGATTTTTACTTACTAAAAATTAAAATATCTCTTCCTCATTTTCATGGAGGTGATAAATTCAGGTGCCACTCTTAGCTGTCAGACTTCATCAGAAGTGTATTAGAAGCAAAAGAGGATGTGTTTCAGGATGTGCTATTGCTTACCTCATCACTCTTATGATAGATAATACAGTACAGCAGCTTAGCTTCTTGACTTGTTATGTTAGGTAATTTACTTTAAGCCTTACTTTCAGTATATAAGAAATGTGAATAATATTTACTTCAGTGCCTGATTATAAATTTAAGGTGATAGATACAAAATAATTATTACCATGTTTGGTTTACAAGTGCCCCAAAATGATACCTGTAAGATGTTGTAGGGTGGGGGGAAGATCATGTTACTAGATCTTCAAATTAGCAATTGCTGAGAGTTAAGAATATGTACTTTGTATGCTTGGTGTGCATTGTATTATAATAAATTAGAGGGCTTATTGCCTGTGCATGTAATTTTTGGAAGTTAGGCTTATATTCCTTTTGCTTTTAGAACCACTGGAAAATACCTGTTTTTTTTGGGGGGGGGGCAGTATTTTTAGATGATGTAAAATTCAGTAAAATTAATTTTGGTCAGAGGTAGTAGCATTGGTGGTTATAAGAATATAAACTTTCAAATCAAACTTTGAATTTTTATCCTGGTACATTACTGCTGCCTTGTACTTTTTTTTTTTTTTTTTGTCTCTGATGCTTAATTTTAAATTGTCTCTGAAATGAGGATAAAGAAAAACTCTGCCTTCTACTTTGGAAGAGTTGAATGAGATAATCCATGTACACCATTTGCATGGTGTCTAATGGGTAACAACTGATGAACATGTTGCTCTTAGTTATTGTTACTAATAATGATAAGTAGAAGGAATTAGTAGTGGGCAGGTATTTAGGTGCTAGGGTATATTGTTTGGAGCATTGTTATTTAGTAGTAATAAATGGGAGCTAAGAGCAATTTTAAGTGTTCTTGTAGTTGTAGTAAATCAATAAAAAGAAACTGGTGATATTCATTATAATTTTAATATTAATCCAGTATATCCAAAACATTCTCATTTCAACATGTAATCAATATCTTTTATTTATTTTTTCCCCTGAACTGGAGATTGAATTCGACAGCTCATTTGTATCCCAGGTTTAAAAAAAAAAAAAAAAAATTATTTTGAGACAGTGTCTTGCTTAGTTGCTGAGGTTGGCCTTGAATTTGTGATCATCCAGCTTCGGCCTTCCATGTAGCTAGATTTTTAGGCATGTGCCACCGTATCTGGTGAAGATTTAGTTTTAATTTAACCTCTTTTATTAAGTTGTGTATTTAGAATTTAGAAAAGTGTGTATGTAGAATTAGCCAGCTGGATCCCAGTTTTGTTGGCAGCATCCAGTGTGTTAGAGTCAGGAGCCAGTGGAACATACACTTGCTTTTTAACATTAGCCTTTACTTTAACTTTGGCTTTGGGGATTTCCATCTTTGCTTTCTGTGCCATCTTGATGAATATAGCTTTCACCTTTTATATTTGTATCCTATGTTTAAAATCTTGGTATAATATTAACATTATATTTCATATATATTTCATACATGTTTTGAAATAATACCAGTCTTAATAGTAATAAATATGAAATACTTCTCATTGTACTTATACCACCAGTGGTAAAACAGAACATATACATCATTTTGGTTTTTACTTTTAATTTTCCTTTCTTTTCCTTTCCCTCCCTCCCTTCTCCCCTTCCTTCCTTCCTTCCTTCCTTCCTTCCTCCCTCCCTTCCCTCCTTCTTTCCTCCCTCCCTCCCTCCCTCCCTTCCTTCCTCCCTCCCTCCTTTCCCCCCTTCCTTCCTTCCTTCCTCCCTCCCTCCTTTCCCCCCTTCCTTCCTTCCTTCCTCCCTCCTTTCCCCCCTTCCTTCCCCCCTTCCTTCCCCCCTTCCTTCCTTCCGTTGAACCAAGGAACTTGAATGTTCTAGGCTAGCACTGTACCACTGAGTTATATTCCCTGTACCAGTCTACAATTTTTTGTATTACTGGTTGATCACAGTAGTGGAATTCATTATGTTATATTGACTTTTAGTGCTTTTGTATCAAGTATTTACATGATTTCAGAATGTTTAGGTTATTCTTAAAAATCAGTATTCTCCCCATATTCTGTCAGTAACTAAAGAAATAAAGTTTTATTTTACCATATTTTTTAATTCAGTCTTGGCATGAATTTTTTTAGGATCTTACTTAAAACTCCAGTGTAAATTTTCCAAGTCACCAGATGGTTATTACACATCAGTAAATAGTTCTTGTTTACAAACTGCATTTTAGGATATTAAGTATTTTACTGGGTTTTGAACATACAGCATGTCATTTAGAAGGCAGATGGATCTATAGTTACCTAAAAGTTGAGATTGTACTTGCAGATAATCAATTTCCTATAATCCCTCTCCATTAGTTAATAAGATGTTTTGCAGGTTAATTTACTGAAATTATGACATAGAGTTAAGCTTTTAGATTATGTTGCTCCAATTTGCTAGACTAGGAACTTATCTGTAGAGGAGAAAGGAAACTTTTCCTAAAAGTCGATTATATGCTACAATAATCTCCCATATCCGCAGTTTTACTTTCCATGGTTTCAGATACCTGCAGTCAACCCTCATCTGAAAATTTATTTATTTATTTACTTATGTATGTATGTATGTATATATGTATGTACGTATGTACGTACGTACGTACCAGGGATTGAACCTGGGTGCTTTACCACTGAATTATATCACCGACCCTTTTTTATATTTTGTTTAGAGACAGGGCCTTGCTGAGTTGCTTAGGGCCTCGATAAGTTGCTGAGGCTGGTGTTGAACTTAAAATCTTCCTACTTCAGCCTCTCCAGCTACTGGGATGGAAACATGTGCCACTGTGTCTGACTTTATCTGAAAATATTAAGTGGAAAATTCCAGAAATAATTCATAAGTTTTAAATAACTTATTGTAGCATATTGTCATAATCTTTTATTATTAGTTATTATCTCTTACTAACATATATGTAAATAATATGTATTATATACATATAATATTATATATATAAGTTATGTGTGTGTGTGTGTGTGTGTGTATGTATATATATATATATACACACATACTGGTGATTGAATTTAGGGGCATTTGACAACTGAGCTGCATCCCCAGTTCTTTTTATTTTTGTTTTTCGACAGTCTCACTTAGTTGTTGAGAATCTTGGTAAGTTGCTCAGGTAATCTTTCTGCTTAGCCTCCCCAGTTGCTAGACTTACAGGTGTGCGCCACCACCTGGTTCTAAGTTTTATAAATTAAACTTTATTGTAGGCCGAGGAAACTACAGTATACATAGGGTTTGATTTTATTGAGAGTTCCAGGCATTGACTCAGAGTCTTGAGATGTATCACCCAAGCTTAAGAATTGTGCCAACTGAATTGGCACGATTATTAATGCTTCTTAAGAATGATTTGGACAGTTAACAGTGTGTTAAAAATGATTTTTTTCTACCAGTATAGAGAATTTTCCATTTTGTGGATATGTGTGATTATTATTATTTAAAAAATATTTTAGATGTAGATGGACACAATGCCTTTATTTTGTTCATTTAGTTTTTTTATGTGTTGCTGGGGAACGAACTCAGTGCCTCACACTTGGTACACAAGTGTGCTACTACTGAGCCACAACCCCAGCCCCATGTGAGATTATTTTAATTCTTTAGTATTTGCTGCTGTGAGATTGAATGCAGCATTACTAAAGCCTAATGCCTGTCACAGGGTGAGTGATCAATAAAATTGATTTCTAATCTTTGTGAATCCTAGATATGCTCTTTAGGTTTTGGAAGAGGGAAGTATACTGGTGTGAAGAGTGTATTGTGGAATCTTAGAAGAGCTGTGTATTCTTTTCAGTCTACAACCTTCTCTTGGAGTTTTCTTCCTATTTACTTCTACTTCAGCTTTTCTCCTCTGTAAGTTATATCCAGAAGGTACATTTATAGTTACCTGTACAACACTTTGGGGTCAATTTTATATTTGTTCCATTTCTGTTACCTAAAAATAGATTAGAAATTTATCCTGTTAATCATGATTAAAAAAGTAAACCTTTAAGTTTTATGTTATGTCCTGCATGAGGTCTACTTTACCCAGCCTTAAACTGGGTCATGTGATGATAAAAATGGTGCATTTTCCAGATATCACTGTAGAAATAATTGGAAAACTTGGAATTTGTAAGAAATTTGTTAATTTAT
Organism: Sciurus carolinensis; assembly: GCF_902686445.1. Lineage (NCBI taxonomy): Eukaryota > Metazoa > Chordata > Mammalia > Rodentia > Sciuridae > Sciurus > Sciurus carolinensis. The sequence goes on along the minus strand of NC_062224.1, from coordinate 3,463,261 downwards.
AAATCAGTAACATTGAAATTAAACATCTAAAACTGGAACTGTTCCCAGAATATTCAGAATGCAAGATTTTTATAGACACGTTCAACACTTCAAAAAGCAGACTGTTGGGGAACACAGTCAGGATGGTAGCAAAATTATATTGAATGTAATTTATAATGAAATGAGGAAGTAGGCAGTTTATATTAGAGGGTATATCCATATTGTTAAAACTCAAACCTGTTTCTAAGTTTAATGTTTTGAATAAGTAAAACACATGGCAGAAATCTTTAAAAGATACACATAAAAGGAATATATGCATTTTTGTATAGGAATATATGTATTTCATCCTACCGTTTTCTCTCCATTTGTTGAGTTTCTCTTTCTGCACAGATAACTACTACTATTTATTTCTTATATGCTGATTTAAAGTTACTTACAAATAGAAGATCAAACACATTTGCTTCTTATTCCCATCTTTTTTGACCTTTGATTTTTAAATCATGCATACATTTCTGTACTACTTAATTGTCATTTAGCCCACCTGGGAGAAGTCCCCCCCCCCTTTTTTTTTTTTTTTTAGAGTACTGGGAATTGAGCCCAGGGGTACTTTACAATTGAGCTACATCCCCAATTCTCTTACTTTTTATTTAGAGATAGGGTCTCACTAAATTGCTGAGGTCTCCTTAAGTTGCTGGGGCTGGCCTAAACATGTGATTCTCCTACCATAGCCTCCCCAGTTGCTGGGTTTATAGGTGTGTCCACCTCGTGTGGCTTTGGAGAATTTTCTTCATCGGTGTTTTAGTCAGCTATTTCACTGATGTGACTAAATGACCTGACCAACACAACTGAAGAGGAGGAAAGTTAATTTGAGGGCTCACGTTTTTCCATAGAAGACCAACTTCATTCCTCCTGTCTTAAGGTGAGGCCGAACATCATGGTGGAGGGTGGCAGAGGGAAACAGCTCACATCATGGTGATCAAGAAGCAGAGAGACTCCACTCTTCAGATACAAATATATATCCAAAACCATGCCCCAATACCCACCTCCTCCAGCCCCTCTGTCCCACTTTAGTTAGGACTCAGTTAATCCCTATCAGGGGATTAAATCACTGATTGGGTTAAGACTCTTAGAACCCAATCATTCTCCTCTGAACCTTCTTGCATTGTCTTAGACGTGAGCTTTTGGGGGACATCTCACATCTGAACCATAACAATCAGTATGTAGAGAATGCCATCATTTGTATGTTCTCGTAAACAACTTTATTGAGGTAGTAACTTGGCACACCAAAACATGAAACCATTTTAAGTGTGAAAATTAATGATTTTTAAATGTCTGTGGTTGTATGTCATCACCACAATACAGTTTTAGAACTTTTCTGTCTCCCTTGACAAGTTCCCTTATCTGCAGTCAGCCCTGCTCACTGGTCTAGTCCTAGGCAATTACTGATTTCCTCATTTGTTTTTGCAGTTCTGTACTAGTATGTTTTGTGGATGTAACAATTTATTTGACCACTCTCCTGTTTTTGGACATTTAATCTGTTTGTTGATTTTTGACTTTTACAACCAGTTCTGAAATGAGGTAACTTTGTACATATATTGTTTCATACATGTGCAAGGGTGTCTCTGAGATTAACTCCCAAAAGTACGCTTACTGGTTAAAGGGAATATGCGTTTTTTATTTTGATGATCATTGACATATATTTCCCATATAGAGTATACAGATTTATATTCTCCCCAGAAATGAGTGCTTATTTTCTCAAGCTTTACCAACTAACTGTGGCACTAGACTTCTCAATTTTTGTCAATCTGATAATGAAATTATGGTCTTGGAGTAGTTTTATATCAAATTTATGAATGATTATGCACATCTTTTCCATATGTTTAAAAGCCAATTGTATTTCTGTTAACTACTTTCATCTCTTTTTTCCTCCAATTTTCTGTAAAAAAGGTTGGTCCTTTTTTTGTTTTAGGACAGTATTGGGGATTGATCCCCAAGGGCATGCAAGTGCTAAGCAAGTGGTCTACCACTGACCTAAACCCATTGTCCTGTCAGTTATATATTTTAAATTATTTTCTCTTATTTTTAATTTTTTAAAAACTATTTTGTGGTTGATGAACACAGTGCCTTTATTTATTTATATGTGGTGCTGAAGATTGAAACCAGTGACTTACATATGCTGGACAAGCACTCTGCCACTGAGCTACTAGAGCTCTAGCCCTGTCAATTATATTTTGAAATACATGCTTTGTGTAGGTTTTTTTTTTTTTTTATGTAGTTTTTTTTTTTTTTTGTAATTGGCGCAGTTGCAACTTACATATAATAGTGGGATTCATTATGGTATATTCATATATGTACATAATCTGATCAGTGTTAATCAGTGTCTTCCCTTACTCCTCCTTCCCCACTCTGCTTGTTTTGCTCAACTTCTTGTTATTATTTTAATAATTAAATTCAATATTTTCTTTCTAAACTTTGAGTTAATTTACTATTTTAGGTAAGGCATATATTGAATTTCCCACTAAGATAATAATTTATTATCACTTCGAATTAAACTAGTGTTCAGGGCAGACCTACTCACTTGTGTTTGTGATGAATAACTTTGAGTATATGTTATCTCACACATATACAAGTATATTGGAAAAAGTTTGGGGTGTATTCCTAGGTCTAGAGTTATATGCATATTCAACTTTGATAATTATTGTCAAATTGAATTCATGTGAGATCACTGCAGAAATTGGTTCAGAAATTGATGATGATTTGTGTTCAATATACCAGATTGTTAAATTTCTCCAGGTCTAGAAAAACTTTGAAAATAGAATACTTGTATGTAAATCAGGGTCTTTTTTTCTTTTTTTTTTAAATTTTATTTATTTATTTATTTTTATTATTGTACACAAATGGGATACATGTTGTTTCTCTGTTTGTACATGGCGTAAAGGCATACCATTTGTGTAATCATAAATTTACATAGGGTAATGTTTGATTCATTCCGTTATTTTTTTCCCTTCCCCCCACCCCTCCCACCCCTCTTTTCCCTCTATACAGTCCTTCCTTCCTCCATTCTTGCCCCTCTCCCTAAACCTAACTCTAACCCTAACACTAACTCTTCCCACCCCCCATTATGTGTCCTCATTCATCTTTTTTTCTTAATGTATTGGTCTTCAAGCCCCCAAAATTGTGTCTTAGAAAATTCCTTAGAATATAATTTATCTCTTAAACTTTAAAATGTACATGTCCCCTCTTGATATACCCCTTAGAGTAACACTGGTATGTGGGTGTAAGAAGGCGTATTTTACTTGGATGGTGGAACACACCTATAACCTCAGCTACCCTGGAGAGTTGAGGCAAGAAGATTGCAGGTTCTAGGCCAGCATAGGCAATTGAGCAAGAACTTGTCTCAAAATAAAATGAGCTGGCAATTCAATTCAGTGGTAGTGTGCTTGCCTAGAACATATGAGGCCCTGGGTTAAGTACTCAGCACTTAAGTACTGGAAGAAGGAAAAAAACCATGTGTGGATATTCGTTGGTTTTCTTTGTAATGGTGAAAAAGTGGATGCCTTTTAGCATCATGATTAAAGGAAAAGCTAAGTAAATAAACAGGGTATATTCCTACAGTGGTTAATCCATAAAAATAACTCAGTTATCTGTGTTTACAGATGTAGAAAGATCTTAAACATTTTTGAATATTAAATATAGTACCAATTATGTAAAAGTATATTCAGAAATGCTATTGTAGAGTGCTGTATACATGTACATGTATGAACTGGCAGCTGCTATTTCATTAATGAAAGGAAAAATGTCTGCCAAAATGACAATATTGATTAACCATTGGGAAGAGACTGGGATTGGGTGTGGTAATTTAGTATTTACTTTTATGTTTTATTTTTATAAGGATAATGTATCCATTGTTTGTACAAGTAAAAGGTAGATCCTTGAATATTAGGGGAAAGGAGGCTTGGAAGGACACCCTGAGTAAGCGACGGTAGCTAAGTTGATAAAGAACATTGGAAGAGAGAAGGTAAAGGGAGACAACACTTTTTATATACTTTTATGTATTTGTGATTTTATAAAAACTAATTCATGTATTAACTTGGGTTGAAAAAAAGACTAAATTATTCGAGACCAGCAATTCATATAAGAATATGGTCTTGTTTTGTCAGGCTTATTTAACAATTTTAGTGAAAATAGCAGCTGCCAGTAGAATTGCTAGGTAGAAAATAAAGATGTCAATGGAAATAGTTTACGAATTTGCCAGTTATTAGGCATTAATTTGCTTAATGTGATGCATGTTCATCAGTTCTGGGCAAGCTCAAGAATTAAGTAAACTCTTTCACCTATACTATCTGAAATAAGAGTTTCTGATATATTCAAGGTAGTAAACAACCAGCTTCTTACCCTGTAGCCTCATCTGGAATTTCCTTTTGTCTTTGCCTTTACAGCCTCTTTTGCCATCTGGTTAGCTCTCTAGTTCAGTTTTGTTTTCTTATGAAATTGGAGGTCAGCAGTAAGGGGATAAATGGTAATATTCTTCATCCCTTTGTTTAGTCACTAAATACAAAGATGGCCTCAGCTAGTCACTCTCTCTCCTTGCCAATCTTGCTGTAGACCATCCTTTCTCATTCTAGATTATGTGTTTGTGTGTATACACACATATGTGCACACCCACACACACATACGTGTATATGTGTATATATATTTTTCTTTTTGGTTGGTGGTACTGCAGATAGAACCCAGGGGTGCTTTATGTCTGAGCTACGTCCCCATCCCTTTAAAAGATGTTTGAGATAAGGTCTAGCTCAGTAGCCCAGGCTGTCTTCCTGCCTCAGCTTCCTGAATAGCTGGGATTACAGGCACGTATGCCTACCAAGCTAGATTATAGTAGTAAATTCTTAACTGATCTCTCTGATTCTGCCTTGTTTTCTCGGAGTTCATTTTCCACGTGGCAGCTGCAGTGATCTAAGAGATTGTGTCACTCCTCTTCATGAAACAAAGCTTCTTCCTCTGGCTATCAAAATGTTTTTCAATATGGGCATTAGTAATTGTAGCCTATATTGCCACCTTTCCCTTGCACTGTATTTCCCCCAAATCTTTGTTGTTTCTCATTTCATGTCATTGCACATGTTGTTTATTTCCTAAACTGCCAGTCATTGTTTACATAATCATCTTCTCCGACATCTTAAAATGGGCTTACATCCTTACTTAGTGCTCTCCTTGTACATAACCTCCTCGTAGTAGTTCTCTTTGTGTACTAACTGCTCACCCTTTTAACTGATACCTCCCCTAAACTCTTTAAAAACAATTGGTAGAATAGAAATTCAGTTGATATATCTATATTGATTGCATATCTGGTGATCTTGCTAAAAGTACTTAGTTTCAGTAACTTTTTTTGTAGATTTCTTTGGATTTTTGTTTGTGGATGATGTTACCAGTCAATAAAGACAGTTTTTCTTCATTCCAATCCAAATGCCCTTTCTTTCTTGCATTGGGTAGAATCTCCAAAACAGTGCTGATTTTAAGTGGTAAGGTAGACATCTCTATCTTAGTCTTGACCTTAGGAGAAAGCATTTAAACTTCCATCATTAAATATGATGTTAGTTGCATATTTGTCACGAATGCTTTTTATCAGGCTGAGACGTTTCCTTCTATTTGAGAGATTCAACAGGAATGACTTAGATTGCATCAGATACATTTTCTCTATTGAAAAGGTTATGATTTTCTTTTTTTCTTTCTTTTTTTTGGTGATAGGAATCGAACCCAGGGCCTTGTGCTTACAAGGCAAGCACTCTACCGAATGAGCTATGGTTATGATTTTCTTTAAAGAAAAAACAGGTTGATATGGTTAATAACATGGACTGACTTCTGAATTTTAAAAACCTGTATTTCTAGGGACTGGGGGCATAACTCAGTGGTAGAGGGGTATACTTAGCATCTCTCAGACCCCAGGTTTAATCCCAACACCCACAAAAACAAAACAAAACAGAACAAAACTCTCCATTGCTAGCATAAACGTTACTTGATCATGATGTATTACCTTTTTAAAAAATATCTTGTTTACTTATTTATTTTTAATGTGATGCTGAGGATTGAACGCAGTGCCTCATATGTGTTAGGCCAGTACTCTACCACTGAGTTACAACCCCAGTGAGATGTATTACCTTTTTAAAACGTTATTTTCTTTTTAAAAATTATTGCATTTATGCTTATGAGAGATATTGGTCTGTACTTTCCTCATAAGCTTATTGTGTCAGAATAATGCTGGCTTTGTACATTGAGTTTTGAAAGCGTTTCTGCTGAGTTGATAATTTTTTCTTAAATCTCATACTGCTCTAGCAAAGTGGCCTTTGTTTAGTGGGAAGGTGTTTAACTACAGATTTAATTTTAAAAAACAGATTTAAGCCTACAGGTTATCTATTTCCTGTTGAGGGTGCATTTGTACTTTGTGTCTCTCAAGGAAGATGTCCATTTTATCCAAGTTGTCTAGCTTATTGGCATAGAGTTATTCATAATATTCCCTTATTATGCTTTTAATATTTGTAGAATCTATAGTGTTGTTACCAGCCTTATTCCTAATAATGAAAACTTGCATCTTCACTTTTCATGTTCCTTCTGGCTAGGACTGCCAGTGTTATTGATATCAACAAAGTCAGATTTTGTTTTTCTTGATTTTTCTCTATTATTTTACTGTTTTCTGTTTCATTAATTTTCATGTTTTTTAAATTATTACTTTTCTTTACTTATTTCTGGTTTAATTTGCTCTTCCTCATTCCTTAAGGTAGAAGGTGAGGTCATTGGTTTGAGACAACTCTTTTTTGGGTGGGGGTTACCGGGGATTGAACTTGGGGGCACTCAATCACTGAGCCACATCTCCAACTCTATTTTATATTTTATTTAGAGGCAAGGTTTCCCTGAGTTGCTTAGCACCTCATTTTTTTGCTGAGGCTGACTTTGAACTCAGGATCTTCCTTCCTCAGCCTCCTGAGCCACTGGGACTACAGGTGTGCGCCACTGTACCCAGCCTTTTTTTTCTTTAAAAATATTTTTTCCACTTTATTGGTGCCTTTTGTTTTAACAATACATTCTAGTATGTAGTGTTTTTGTTTTTCTTTCTATACATAGTATTTTCTAATTTTCCTTTTAATTTCTTCTTTGATTCATGAGTTATTTTGAAATGTGTTATTTAGTTTTCCAAATATTTTGGGACTTTCCAGAGTTCTTTTTGTTATTGACGTCTAAGTTAATTCCATTGTGTATAGCTTAAATACATTTGTTCAAATTTATTAACTTAAAACTCTGAATATGTTGTCTTGGTAAATGTTCTGTGTGCAGTGGAGTAGAATGTGTATTCTGTTCTTGTTGGGTGGAGTGTTAGATGTAAATCAGATCAAGTGGGTTGATAATGTTATTTACTTATGCTTGCATTTATTGAACTTCTTGATCTCTAGGTTTATAGTTTCTGTTTAATTTGGAAACAGTTTGACCATTAGTTCTTCAAAAAATTTTTTTGGTTTTCTACTTTCTCTTTCCCCTTTACTTTCTTTCCTCCCTCCTACTTCCTCTCCTCTCTCCTCCCATCCCTTTTCTTCTCTCATAGTGCTGGGGATTGAACCTTGGGCTTCACACTTGCTAGGCGAAAGCTCTATCACCCCCAGTTTTTCTTCTCCTCCTCATTCCCCTTTGGTGACTCAATTTTTAAAAATTATATTAATTTAATTAATATAATTAATTAATATAATTTAAAATTATATTTTGTAAGTTGTACCTCAGCTCCCCTATGTGCTTTTTTCTTTTTCTTTTTTTTTCTTTTTTTTTTTTCAGATAGGGTACATGTATGTTATTCTTTTGTCTTTTTTGGATAGTTACAATTACTGTCTGTATCTTCAAGTTCACTAATATTTTCCTCACTGATATATTTTTCACCTCTAGTATTACAATTTTCATATTTAGGAATTTAGTCTTTTAGCATGTATGATCAGTTTAGAGTGGTTGATTCTCATTATAGGCCTGCTTTCTTGCTTTTTTTGTATGCCTGGTAATCTTTGATTAGATGCTAGATATAGTGAATTTTGCCACGTTGAGTGCTTGATTTTTCTGTAGTTCTGTAAATCTTCCTGACCTTTTTCTTCTGGTGTAGTTACGTTCTTTGAGAAAAGCCTGATTTTTCTGGGTCTTGCTTTAGAAACTTGTTAGGCAAGGTTGGAGCAGTGTTCAGACAAGAGGTAATTATTAACCTGCTATTGGTACAAGACCTTCTGGAGTACATTAACTTATGCTCAGAAGTTATGTATTTTTCTAATTAGGCCTGTGGGTTCAAACTCTTAATCCTTATGTGAACACCAAACATTTTTAACTCTAATCCTTTCTGATGCTTTTTTCCATTGCCTTGGTTAATTCCTCATGCAAGTGCTGGTAAGTCCTCACCTGAGTACTGAGAGGACCCTCTGCAGATCTCTTAAGTTTCTCTGTCCATACAGATCTCCTCTGGTATCTGACCCATAATCTGTACCTACCTTGATCTCCCCGCACTCTCTTTGCTGTATTTTCAATACAAGGAGTCTCTTGGCCTTGGTTTCAGTTCCCTCTGCCTGGTCCATGAACTGGTAATTCTCAGTACCATAAACTAAGGTACTTCTAGAGCCTGCCTTATGTATTTTTTTGTTACTGTCATTGGAGAAAAGGAAACTTCATTTTTGAAGTCATCTTTCCATCTTTATCTGATGTCCATTGGTTTGAAAACCATTGTTTAAAGTATTTTGTCTGCTTTTTTGGGGTTTGTTTTAGGTCTAATAGCAAATTCAGTTAATTTATTTAGGCTGAAAGAAGAGACTAATGATTTTTTTTTTTTTAATTATGTTTTAGTTGTAGGTGGACACACAATACCCTTTATTTTTATGTAGTGCTCAGGATCGAACCCAGGGCCTCACGCATGCCAGGCAAGTGCTCTACCCCTGAGCCACAAACTCAACCTGTGATTTTTTTTTTTTTTTTTTTAAAGATGCTATCTTACATATTTTTTAAAAAATAAATAAATAAAAAGAAGTAGTAGTCAAAATTCCAGGAATGGAAATGGAGCATCAGAATTCATGCTTAGTGCCTGCCAAAGAAATGATCACTAATTGTTGATTTTATTCAAGGCATTGTGACTGATAATATCCAAATTTGTGAATTAGAAATCAGACTATTAGGAGTATTGTTCCTTAATTTATTTATGTCTCTCTTTATTTGCATTCTTTTTTTAGAAGGCTTGCATTTTCTTGTTATAATATTTGAATAGTCCTATTTCTTGAGGATGCAGTAAAACTAGGCTCTCTGGAACCTTTTGGAAAAGTGAGTAACTAGATACTAGCTATGATTTTGCTTATTTTAGCATCGGGCTTAAATTTTTTGAGTGGAAGTCTTATAAAATGTCTTAATTATTTTAAGTTGTTTGAAAGATTGTTTTAAACTCATTTGAACCTTTTATTGATAATAACTGTGTTGGTAAGTCTTAATGCCCTCTTAATTATGAGGTGTAAGAATAATATATTTTAATCTCTGTGGGAAAAATATGTTCACTTCCTTTTGATAACCACCAGATAACAAGTCCAAGTATGCAGAAAATACTAAAGTTTTTGCAAAGTTAGAGAGGTGAGGTGAAAATGTATAAAATTTAGAATTAAATTACTTAATTTTTAATTAACATAATAGACCATAGTTATTGTGGGCTTTTTTTTTGTGTGTGTGTGTGTGTGGTGTTGAACCCAGGGCCTTATACTTACTAAGCAAGGGTTCAGTGTTTTTAAAGATACACTTGTTACAGTACAGCAAAAGGTGTAAGGCAATAAAGTAAATGTAATTAATGTTCTGTGATCATTCGAGCACATTGCATTTTAAAATAGCTTTACGTTATATTTGGAGAGTAGGCAGTTTAGGCCTTGAAGAATTATTAGAGATTCACTTAACTTGTACAATGGATTTAATTTCCTTTGTATGGTATTAGCAAGAATTCATGAATTTTTCCATCTTCAAATAATATACTAATACTAATTTTGTTATTTAATAATGAAAGCAAATTAAACAATTTTTCATTATTTTTTAACTCATTGTAGGAAATATGAAAAATTCAGAAAATTAACAGAAAAAGATCCTTTATAATACTAGTATTTTTGTGTATTATCTCAAGTCTTTACCTATGTGTTTTTCGAGATGTAGCATGTTGTATTAATTTTTCTTTTTTCCATTGTGGTGATAACTGGTAATTACCACGGCCTTGGACATGCTAAAGCACACATTCTGCCACTGAGCTGTGGTCCCAGCCCAGTAATTTTTCTTTTAATTTTACTTTATTTATTTTTTTGTACTGGGGACTGAACTCAGGTGTGCTTTACTACTGGGCTACATCCCCAACCCTTTTAATTTTTTTATTTTGACACAGGTCTCCCTAAGTTACTTAGGATTGCTGAAGCTGGCCTTGAACTTGTAATTCTCCTGCCTCAGCCTCCAGAGTTGCTGGGGTTACAGGCATGTACCCCTATACCTGGCTTAACATTTTAAAATTACTTCCTTAATGGGTGGAGTCATTTTTGTATACACACAGACATGATAAATAGATTTTTTAAAAAAGAGTGATACGTTGTTACTAATAGGCAGTATAAAATTATATTCAGTGGAAATCTGGGTTTAAGCTCTTTTCCTTTCTTTTTTTTGGGGGTGGGATGGCAGGGGATCAGGGATTTAACCAAGGGGTGCTTAGCCACTAAGCTGTTTTATTTATTTATTTTATATGTTTGTGTGTGTGTGTGTGTGTATTTATTTTAGTTGTAGGTGGACCCTGTACCTTTATTTTATTTTTACGTGGTGCTTAGGGTCGAACCCATGCCTCATGTGTTCCAGGTGAGCGCTCTACCACTGATCCACAACCCCAGCCCCTCCAGCCCCTTTTAAAAATAAATTTTTAAATTTTGAGACAGGGTCTTGCTGATTTGCTTAGGGCCTCGGTAAGTTGCTGAGACTTCCTGCCTCAGCTGCCCGAGCTTCTGGGGTTATAGGCTTGTGCCACTGTGCTTGGCTCTTTTCTTGTCTCCAATAGTTGTGTCCTTTAAAATCACTGAAAGCTCTGCCTCTTGGTTTTTATGTACCAGTATGAAATAGTGCTTTCTTCACTTATCTACATATTTTTCAAAATAAGATTGAAATATGTAAAACTTACTGTGTTATAAAATACTATCTAACATAGTAAATATTTTCATGTCTGGTTAAATCTGATTAGTTTGCCTCAAAATACTATTCTTGTATTTCTTTTCTCCCACATAAGTAACTCATATGAAAAATCATGGTGCAGGAGTTCTTAAACTTTATTCAATCTGTTTAGATCAGGCTTTATTGGATTAGATACATAGTCTCTGAAAAATTCTCTTTAATTACAGGGTCTTCAGATAGCTCTTCAGAGACACACAGAAAGTTTTATGGTTTACATGTTATTAAAATTTCCTGTTTATAGTGGTTTTCATTAATTGTCTATACCATCTACTTGTACTTTCAAAATTTTACACACCCATATAACTAATTACTGCATTTACTGAATTTGTATACTGTTATTGCAGAATCTATCAAAAAATGTGTCCTTGAGCTTACTATGTTCTTTGTAGGGGACTTGAAGAACGTTACCTTCTGTGAAGTAGAAACTGATAAAATCATTGCTTCTTTGGGGCTGGGGTAGAAACTGATAAAATCAATGCTTCTTTGGGGCTGGGGCGTGGGGTGGTAGTGGGATTGAACCAAGCAGCACTTTACCACACCCCTTTTTAGTTTTTAATTTTGAGACAAGGTCTCACTAAATTGCTGAGGCTGACCTCCAACTTGCCTTCCCAGTTGCTGGGATAAATCAATTCATTTCTAAAGTAAGATCTTGAATTTACTAGAGGAACTAAAAACTGAAAACTGAAAATATAAGTAAGCAAAATCAGAACTGCAAAGTTTTTCACACAGTATTCCAGTATTAAGGGCAGACATAAAGATGACTAGGGTAGCAAGGACTGGCTGAAACTCTTATATACTTTAGTTGGGATTGTATTGTTGATGATTTTTTTTTTTTTTTTTTTTTTTTTTTGGTGCTGGGGTTCGAACCCAGGGCCTTGTGCTTGCAAGGCAGGCACTCTACCAACTGAGCTATCTCCCCAGCCCTTGTTGATGATTTTTAACTCCTTCCAGTATGCCACTAAATTCTAATGTTTCATTGTTTGTATTTCATACCATATACCCCTTCTCCTGAACCTTGGTATCCCCAGTTTAATAGTTTATTCATTAGGAAAGGTTTGAGGACCATTTTATACCTGAAAATTATTTCATTATTAAAAATGTTGATATCTAATGTGATAAGTGATAAGTGATATTAAAAGTTTTTTTCTGCTGGTATGGGGGATTAAAGCCAGGAGCTATGTTCCCAGCAGTTTTAATTTTTGATTTTGAGACAGGTTATCACTAATTTGCCCAGGCTAGCCTTGAATTTGCAATCAATGATGTATCCTTCTGCCTCAGCCTAGAGTAGCTGTGATTACAGGTGTGCACCAGCTAATTTTTAGATGATGATGATGATGATGATGATGATGATGATGATGTTTTCTTTTTCTGTGTTGGGGATTGAACCCAGGGCCTTGTTGCCTGCAAGGCAAGCACTCTACAATCTGAGCTATATCCCCAGTCCCAGCCAGTTTTTATATCTTAATATATAAAATAACAGAAGTTATTCAGGACTCTGTATTTTAGTTTTGGGTCATAGGAGATTGTATTTCTTTGAGATGCTTCCCCAGTATCCTCAAAGTAAATTTTGTGTTTGCCAAATAACCTGATTTTAGTGGTCTTTTTGTTTGGACCTGCTGAGCAAGTATTCCCCCTGGAAACACTAGTTTCCCTTAATGAATTGTTGGTGTAATGTGTCTAATTCTTGAATGGTCAAGGACTTTGCATGTGATTCAAGTTAGGCTAGTTGGATATGTTAAAAAGAATAAGAAAATGTGCCAGGCGAGGTGGCACAGGTTTGTAATCCCAGTTACTTGGGAGGCTCAGGCTGGAGGATCACAAGTTGAAGACCAGCCTCAGCAACTTATTAAGACCCTATCTCAACAAATAAAAGGGACTGGTAGTGTAGCTCAGTGGTTAAGCGCCCCTGGGTTTAAACCCTATTACCCCCCAGAAAGAATAAGAAAATGGAGATATGATAATATTTAAATGTTTTATTTTTTATTGGGTAAAGTAAGAGTAATATGAACATGTCACACTGGATGATATTTGCTGTGTTTTTATCTTGATATGTGACTGTCGAAGAGCTCATGTATCTTAGAAGTAAGAAAATATGTTCGGGATCCCCAGCACCACTCTCAGGTTAGATGATTTGCCAGGAGAACTTGCAGGACTCAGTGTGTTAGTTGTATTTATTAAAGTTGTACTTTATTAAAATAGGAGGATATAAAGTGTAATCAGCAGAAGAAAAAAATGCATGGGCTGAAACCTGGTACAAGTTTCCTCAGTGGAGTCACATAGGCAAGACACGCTTAATTCCCCCAGCAAGAAGCTGTGACAGTGCAAGTGAAATGTTGCTAACTAGGTGAATCTTGTTGGAGACTCAGCCTGCAGGGTTTTATTGATGTGTGTTTACATAGGCAGCCCATGCCTGGCACATAATCAAATTTTAAACTGTGAGAATGGAAACAGGTGTTCAGCATAAACCGTATTGTTTGTACATTACAGTTCAGGCACTGTGAACCATTCTTACCAAATAATGGTGGAAATCTGGAAAATCTAGGTTTATGTAAGATCCCAAATGCCAGCTAACCTTGAAGCAGACCTTTGTAAGGAGAGCAGCCTCAGGCATGCCTTTAACTTTTCTGTGCAGAGAAGTATTGGTTTTCCACTTCATTAGTTTTACTTGTTTGTACTGAAAAATTGATTCATTTTAGAATTTCTCAAAGCATATATATAATATGTAATATTGTATATTTAAATGTGTTTTTCTTTTATTGCCCTATTTTGTGTAGATGATTTATTTCTTTTTCATCATAATCATCATCTTGGCATCTTTTAAATCTTTAGTGGTTTCTGTGACTTCCCAAATGCTTTTCACTTGTCCATTTTGTTCCTTCAGTATGACCTCATACTACATGGTTAGGAAAACAAATGGCAATTCTGTTAATTGCTGGGTATCCCATTTAAGACCTAGAGAAATAACCTCCAGGCTTAGTCTTCCTATATTTATTTGTGTGATGCATCAGAGTTCAGAGTTCTCTTTTATTTTTTAAAAATATTTTTAGTTGTAGAAGGACACAATTCCTTTAATTTATTTGTATGTGGTGCTGAGGATCAAACCCAGTGCCTCACACCTGCTAGGCAGGTGCTCTACCACTGAGTAACAACCCCAGCCCACCAGAGTTCTCTTGATGGCTTGTTAAAACACAAATGGCTGGTTTCCTTCCCTAGAGTTTCTAATTCAGAGCGAAGTGGAGCCTACAAATTTGCACTTAATAAGTTCCCAGGTGCTGCTGATGACCCTATTGGTCTTGGGAACCCACTTTGAGAACGATTTTTCTAGTTTATAAGCACAAACTCATGTTAGCAAGAGTAAAGACTCTGCAAAACCCCCCAGTACAGGTTTACTACCGTATGCTAAAAGTGAATGACTGTACCACTGTCAACTCCTATGTATTTTGCAACTGGAACTTTTTTCCCAGGGTGTTTATGATTAGCATAAGAAATATTAGCTTATTTTTCTTTTTTCCTCTCTCTTTTGCTTTTACTGGGGATTGAACCCATAGGCCTTGAGAATGTTAGGTAAATATTCTCCCACATGACCTACATCACCAGTCCTTCAAAAATTTTTATTTTATTTAGATACAGGATCTTAGTAAGTTGCCCAAGTTGATCTTGAAGTTGAGTTCCTCCTCCCTCAGTCTTCTTAGTAGCTGAAATTATAAGCGTGAACCTCCATCTTCAGCTGGTTAATTTGATTTCTTATTTGCTTTTAAGATAAAAAAAAGTTTAGTGTTTTGTATGTGCTCAGTGACTCCTCCTTAGATCATAGGAAATTTATCATCTCGTTTGGGTAATCATAGTCCCATGGATTTCCTCTTTCTTGGGGAAAATGAATTGGCGACCAAAATACTAGCATTTTTAAGCCCTTTCTGGACTTTTCTCTCCTGCTGGGAATGCTTATGGAAAGGGATGCTATAGAAGTGTTTTTCATGATCTCAGTGGGGATCAGGAAATCCTAGGGGGGCAAAACTTAACCTGTGACTAGCAGGTTTGCTAATGAAATTCTAAAAATATGCTGACCCACATGGGATCTCTAGGTGGGTAAGCAACCTAGAATTCATTTCATTGGTATAGCTTTTTTAAACTCCATGTCTGATGATGAACAAGCTAATAATCTAGTAGATTATTAGAATCTATTAATTCTAATATTATATTAGAATGCTTCCAGATTGAGTCCGTTTAATTTTCAAAGCCCACTGAAAGGAGGGGTGAATTCAAGCATCCTGGAATGCTTTTTAAAAACCCTGGCATATTGCATGATCCTTCCTATTTGCCATTACTAATGAAACCTTGAGTCCATTTTTGTAAATTAGTGTACAGTGAAGTGAGGGATACTTATTTCTAAAATTTATATATTGGCTCCAGCTTAACCAATTTTGATATTGGATATTGGCTCAACACCATTGTGACTTTTTATTTTTTATTTTGTAATGGTCTCCCCAAGTTGCAGAGACTGGCCTTGAACTTTGCAGTCCTTCTTCAGTTTCCTGAATAGCTGGGATTACAGGCATAGGCCACCATACCTGTATATATTATAAGTTATTTCATTCTTCTAATTTACTGTTCCAAGTATCTGGCTTTGTATTATGGTGGCTTGCACTCGCATACACACACACCAGACATCATGGTTATTTGGTATTTAAATATGTTATTTAGTAATCAGTTTGGTGAGAAAATAGTAATAATAGGTCAACAGACGTAATTTTTTTTGTATATAGTTAAAATTGTATTTTTAGTACAGTCTTTTGAAATTTCTGATCAAATGATTTTGAGGTTTCAAACTGTTTTTCATTTGAAGGCTTTAGCAACCCTTCCTCCCATCTGACCCATCCAGATCATGCTAGCTGAACAAACAATCTGGAATTTATCTAATTAGTCTTCTCAATGTCATAAAACTTGAAGACCTGTTTTTTTTTTTTTTTAAATTATCTTTTTTCTTTAAGCTTATAAATGATTGTTAACATTTCATACTATTAATTTTGGGGGTGGGCCATCCTCCCCAATTAAATCATGACATTTTTAAGACAGGAAAAAAAATGCTTTTTGTATATCTTGGCATCTAGCCAGGAAGATGATAGTCAATTTTGATGTGATTGTTTGGATTTGTTCACTCGTTCATGTAAGTGGTATTTATGGAGCAGTTACTATTCTTGCACTATTTCTGGTTAATCTGTTTTTCTTCAGATCTTCTATGAGACTTTGTACTTATGGCATTTTTTATTATCCTCTTTATAAAGATGGAGAAACAATAAGAGATTCAACTAATAGGTTGCATATTGTGGTTATAACCTAGGGTGTTCTTTACATATATCCTGTCCTCATGTTTCTATATCCTATTACTACTGTATGAGTCTTTGTCAGACTGAACACCTCAATTTTCTCGGGTCTAGTCTGTTTGGAAAAATTAAAATTTTTTAATTATTTTATCGGATAATACAAAAGGTATACACATATTCTTCCCTTGTTTTATCTAACATTTCCTGCCATGTTAGCTCATAGATAGATAAAATGATTCAACATAAACATTTTCTGGGAATGTCTACGTCTGAATAATAGAACTACATTTTGGTTTCTGCAACTGCTTTTTTTGTATTACACTCAGAGGTGATAATGAATAGTGTACTTCACTTGTGGGTTTATTAATTAGAAAAGAACAGAAATGGAACACGTGGTAAATTACATATTCCTGCCTCATGAAGCAATATTGATCTTCTCTGGTAAGGGTTTTGTGTTATTTTAAATAGAGGAAGTTGTGGGAGAGTTGATTGGTTACACACTGCTCCTGAGTTGCTAGGATTATAGGTGTGCATTTTAAAGTTTAAGACCAGTTCTATGTAAACAATGGTGATCATGTTTTCTGACATACTTTAATCTTATCTTCTGATTCCAGTACCCATACATAAATATAAATGCCAGGAAATTGAGATTCTATAAAACATTTTTTTCAGAGTATTGGGAAAATCTCCTGGCCCAATCAAATGAAATTCCTGCTTGTGAATATTTACTCTCATTCCTGTCTCTAGTATTATATTCATAGGACTAATATCTTAGTTGCTAATACCTATTCTTGAACTGCTTTTTTTTTTTAAAGTATTTTTTCAGTTGTCAGTTGACCTTATTTTACTTATTTGTATGTGGTGCTGAGAATCGAACCCAGTGCCTCATACATGCTAGGAATGCGCTCTACCACTGAGCTACAACTCCAGCCCTCTTGAGCAATTTTTGTCATTATTTAGATTGTTAAGTACAAAATCTGCTTTAAGAAGAATGGCAACAATATCAAATTAAAGCTGACATTTGTTGAATGCCTATTATATGCCATGCACAGTTAAGCATTTTACATGGGATTTTATGTGTAACAGATTGCAACTTTGTTATGTATTTTATTCAACATGTACATAATTTAAGTTTAATATATAAGAAATAGTATATCAACAAAATTATATTTTTACTATCATCAAGCCTACCTTACAAATATGAAGCTAGCCTTAGAGAAGTTAATGTCCCAAGGGGTCATGCATTATGTACCTGGAGTTTGAAGTTAGAGATTCTGATTCTAGAGCTTTCACTTTTTACTTCCCAGTATAAGGTGCCTCCAAATAGAAGGTGTTTTTGAAATATAAGTAATTTTCAACTTCAGTGGAATCACATTTAAATGATGGCTTAAATGGTGTCTAGTATCTTTGATTTAAGAAATATTTTCAGAATTCCTTTAATATGTAGGTGCTACTTTAGGACCAGGGCTTACAAAGATGAATGAGACCCTATTTCTGCCTTAAGTAGTTCAAGTCTAGATAACAGATAGTTATGGTTAAAATACAATTTGAGGGAACTGAGGGTGTAGTTCAGTAGAAGAACACGTGCAAGTACCTAGATTGGATCTCTGACATCACCAAATAAAAGCAACTGTGAAAGGTCACCTTTTCAGAATATTTGTATATTTGTTATAAAGTCAGTATTGTAGTATTGGTCACCACATGGCATTAAAGGTCTGAAATTAGAATGAATTCTATGACTTGAGTATTTATTGTATACTTTGTGGGTCACTTTCTTTTAGTCACTAGACATGTATTGGATAAAGTTTCATGTGATCAAAGATTAATATTTCCTACTGGTTCTTGAGAATGTGAAACAGGGTAACCTTGGTTGTTGGGGGTTTTAATGAATTCTTATTGCTCAAACTCTTAGAAGTTGCATCTTTAGCAACTTGTTACATTTTAAAATGTTGTACTTATTGCCTTTTAATTCCATGCCCTTATATACTACCAACTTGCCAGTTATGGTTTTCCTTTGTATTCTTTCTTTTTAGTTATCTGCACCACCAGGCTCCTCTTACTTTCAGATTATTAAAGTTTAAATATGTTCTGAGATCGCTGTTATTCAGAGGCATATTCATTTGCTTTTGAATAAGGTCTTTTTTTTTTTTTTTTTTTTTGGGGGGGGGGTGCTGGGGATTGAACCCAGGACCTTGTGCTTACAAGGCAAGCACTCTGCCAACTGAGCTATCTCCCTAGCCTGAATAAGGTTTTGACCTCACTATCAAGGTAACAAATTATGATTCATTTTTCCTGAGGGCAGAGTAAATTGTCTACCTTTGCATTATGTGAGATAGCTGCATTACCCTTTCTGCACTTAGAGCAATGTCTTTTTTGAGGAAGGATGCTGGAGATAGAACCAGATGAACTCACACCCCTAGCTCCAGAACAATGTCTTAAATATAGTGGGCAATTAATAATGTCTCACCCAGTGTATTCCTCTCTTATCTCTTTGCTGATACTGAAAATTCTAAAGTATCTATTTTGCGTTTTTTCAGTTTCCAGGATTATGCATACAATCATCTGTTAATATCTGCAAATACACATTTATCTCTCTGGTTGTGATAGATGTGTGTCTAAAATGTACTTTGTGATTCCATCTTTCAAAGCAATTTAAATTTTAGGAAGAGTATTAAGAAATATAGGTAGTATCCAGAGAGAAGATTGTGTTTTGGGAGAGGGGTTGTTTTTGTTTGTTTTTTTTTTTTTTAAATTCAGTATATAACTTTTTCATAATTAAGATAAAAAAATGAGTAACTTGGAAAGATAGGTAAAAGCATAAGTGGATAATTCATAGAAAAAGATAGTAAATGATCAGTGAATATATACTACTTTTAAAAATAATATATTTTCTCCAGCAACTTGGGAGGTTGAGGCAGGAGAAACAAGTTCAGGGGCAACCTTAGCAACTTACTGGAACCCTCAGCAATTTATGAGACCGTGTTTCAAAATAAAAAATAAAAAGGAGGGGGAGTGTAGCTCAGTTGTAAAGTACTTCTGGGTTCAATCCCTTATCAGATTTGCCAGTTGTTAACTTCTCTTTCATTTACTCTGTGTCTAATCTTTCTCTCTGTCTTGTCATCCGTAATTCCCAAAAGAGAACACTTTTCTACCTACCCTGCATTCAACACTCCAAACCAAGAAATCAGCAATGTTACAGTACCTGTCTTTTCCAGACCCATTTAGATTTCATCAACTCTTCTAAATAAGGTCTTTGTTTTTCCTGTCTGGTTCATGCTTCTACCCAGGAACACAGGTTGCATTTAGTTGTCTTTTTTATCTTTGCAGATTATTTCAGTCTAGAACTTTCCCCAAAGTTCATGTCTTTAAGAATTGCAAGAAATAGAAACCTCATATCTTACAATCTGTAAGATAACTTCAGCCTCGGTTTGCCTGATTTTTTTCTCATCACTAGGGTCAGTTTTGGTAGATATACCATAGAAATAATGTACTTTGATTCTCAGTGCTTTACATCCTCCCACCTCTGAGTGGTATTCTAGTATTAAACTGATATCCCATTGATCAGATCTTTACCCATCAGCTAGTATCTCTTGACAACTTTCTGAGTCAGTCCCTTTATGAAGGTTGCCTAACAGTGATTCTCTGTTCTAGTTATTTCTCCTGTGTTAACATTTTATTAAAAAGACAAGCTTCGGCATCTTTTCTTTTCCTTTTTTGCTCTGGAGATTGAACCCAGGGGTGCTTTACCTTAGTCCTTTCAAAATACTCCTGCCTTAACCTTCCAAGTCCCTCGGATTACATACAGGTGTGTGCCACCATGTCTGACTCTTTAGTGCATCTTGAAAATTCATTCATTTACATGTTCATTTATTTATGTAAATATGGATTTATGGACTCATGGATTCCAGATTTAATGCCTTATAATTTATCATTTTTAAAAAACATGTGATCAATTTATGGTAGAATACACAGATCTTAAGTTTATCTGTTTGACATATACGTATACAGCTCTGACAAGATAATAGACACTTATTTTTAAATTATTTATATTAGAACTTTATAATTTTATGTAGTAGTTGAGTCCATCCTGAGAAACTCATACATGGATGGAATTTGATTTCAGTTCATGATCCCTCCATTTTCCCTCCCATCCTCCCTCCCCTCTCCCATTCTCTTCTGTACTAGACTTCCTTTCCCTCATCTGTTAATTTATATTTGATTGATTCTCTGTATGCATAAGGATGAGGTTCCCTGTTGTATATATATTTATATTTGCACACAACATGATTTTCTAAGAATTCATTCTACATTGCCTCCCCATACTCATCCCTCCTCTGTTTATCTCCTTCTTCTGTATTACTGATCTTACCTTTATTTTATGTAATTCTATTCTTCCCTCCTCCTTTTCTTTACTCTAGTTCTAAATATGAGAGAAAACATTTCAACCTTTGAGTTTCTGAGTTTCGCTTATTTCGCTTAGCATGATATTCTCTGTTTCTATCCATTGACTGGCAAATGCTGTTTTTTCATTCTTTTTTTTTTTTTTGCCCAGCTCTTTTTTATTTTTTAATTTGATACAGGGTTTTGCTAAATTGCTTAGGGCCTAGCTATGTTGCTGAGGCTGGCTTTCACTTTGCCATCTTCCTGCCTCAACCTTTGGAGCCACTGAGATTACAGCATGTGCCACCATGCCCAGTTTAATATTTATTTTGATTCTCAAAGTTTCCCCTATTTGATAGGTAGGATCTACTTCAAGATGCCTCCTGTGTCCTTTTGGAATGTTCCATCATTTATTGAGCATTTTCTTACTTTTTGGCACAAGATGTCTTCTCATACTTTCCCTGCCCAACCTTGAAATCAGCCATTTTCCCAAGGATCCATGGTTCCTTTAAATGGAGGATTTAGAATGCAAGATCTGGGCTATTGCTGTGCTTCAGCCTTGCCCCGTCACCTGTCCTCTTGTCTCTCAGTTACTCTTAGGCTTTTTGGTGAACAGAGTTGGGAAAATAAAAGGTTCTACATAGGTTCATGCATACATATGCATAGGGACACATGTATCTATACTTTTTGGTGTGTATATATTTATTTCACAACCATGTATCCAAAGCATGTGTGTGTGTGTGTGTTTCTTCCTCCCAGTGCTGTTAATTGAACCCAGGGGCTCATGCAAATGCTCTGCGACTGAGCCACATCTCTAGTCCACTCAAACCATATTTCTAATTTCAGTTCATTATTTTGACTTCTGAGTAGCACGCCCTTTTTCTCCTTTTTAACTTTTTTGGCATTGAGAAACATGACCCCATTATCCTCAGTATATTGACTTACTCAGTCAGTTTACTTCTTTGGTTAGTGTAACACATGTTCTAGCCATGTTGCTCCTCTGTCCCTGTTTAGCTCCTCCTACTCATGCCTTATCTGAAGACCTTTGTGCCTTCATGTGGCTCTCCCAAAACTACTCCTTATTGATTTTTGTACTCAGTATCTGTTCTATCTTCTTGTGTTTTCCCAACCTGTAACCCTTCCTAAACCATGTTTCTAGTAAAATGAAAGTGAGTAGATGACCCCAGAGAAGATTTCAAAATTAGATTATATGATTTTCTTAATGCACATCCTAAAAAAATGTGCATTTAAAGCTTAGTTTAGAAATGGGGGCTGGGGAGATAGCTCAGTCGGTAGAGTGCTTGCCTTGTAAGCACAAGGCCCTGAGTTCGATCCCCAGCACCCAAAAAAAAAAAAAAAAAAAAAAAAGATATACCCTTTGGTATATAGGTGGAATTTCATGCATTCATCTATTGAAAATATATCCATTCTTGTTTTAACAACTCTAGGATTGTCAAATACAACACAGGTTGTTTTCATAGATTTGTTGTCACTCTGTTGAAGTTTATTAATGTATGTTTTTAGCATCAAATTTAATTGTCCTGTTTTCTGATTCTCCCAGCTGTATTGGATTTGGAACCGATTTGAATACTCTTTTTAAGAGCCTATCTCAATAAAGTTTCATAGAGCGTGTTTTGCTTTTTAAACAATCGGTTTTGAATAACCGAGTGTTTCCTGGGTTGTGTCAACGTTAACCAGGCATTTGAAGAATTGATTTAACTATCATCTGAAACTCATTTTATATGTTTAGGGTACTGCAGTTCAGAGGCATATGAGAAATTACTGTTGATTCATTTGTGTACTTACATGCTTCCCTGGCATGTTGTCATCTTGAAAGACTTTTATCCACCAACTTCTAATTTGAAAATTGCTTATGTTTTTTTTTATCATTCTCATGGAATGCAGTGATTTTTAGGTGCCAGATAGGACATTTGGTAGATTGACTAGAAAAATAATTGTCTAAGCATTGCTGGATAACTGTGAGGTAGCTGTTTCCTTGACAACTAGGAAACTGTTTTGTTTGCTCAACAAGGGGATGATAATTTAGTAGTTAAATTTCCTTTTTGTTGTGGTTGTTCTACATAAATACATCTTATTTGAGCTGGTCCATATTATTAATCAAAATCAGAGAAATAGCAAAAAAGAGAAGGTTATGGCTGTGTAGATTTAGTATGTATTAGGGCTGGTGTTGGTCAAAGGAATCTTAGTTAACCTAGGGATATAATTCTTTGTACACCTCTACTTTTGACCAAAGTACATTTACCTGAAAATAGGTCTACAAGTCTTGGTTGTCTTTCTGTCATACTCAGGGGTCATGATACACTTCATCATGGACCATAAATACAGAGCCATAACACCTCTTGCTGCTACTAGAATGCAGCATAATTGCTTCATGTCTGAATTGAATAAGGGAGACCATATTAAAGTAGCCTCTTCCCATTCAAATTCATTCTCTCTTTCTCTTTCTCTCTCTCTCTCTCTCTCTCTCTTTCTCTCTCTCTCTCTCTCTCTCACACACACACACACACACACACACACACACACACGCAGGCATCTCTCTGTATGTGGGAATTTGTTGTGACTTCAGTCCTTTAGTATAGGATTTAATTTTTTTTAAACACTATAGGTATAGACTCTTATTCCTCATCCCTGTGAGATTGTTAACTGTCACTATATCCTGAGGTGTCGGGGTCCTAGCCCAAGTCACATGCTAATAAGTGATAGATTTTAATCTAGGCATCTAATTCAGGAATCTTTACCTTTTGTTATTGTGTAATTGTTGTTTGTTTTTTGAAGCTAGGGCTTGAACTCAGGACCTCGCACATACTACTTACGTTTTCTATGACTTAGTTGTATCTCAGCCCTGGTGCTTGTACTTTTAATTACTATTTTATACTGTCTTTCATTATATAATTGTAAAGAGCAGAAAAATATTAATAACAAAACTCAAAGTAACCTTTAGTCCCAGTCATTGCAAATAATAATTTTTTGTTGTCTTGATGAAGTAATACAGTATCTGGAATTTCCTTCAATATAATCAAGATTGAGGGATAATTGAAAGGGGGGATAGATGATACAATTGTATGTAGGTTGATATAGTTATATGCAGGGCTTTGTTATAGTAGTCTGACTTGACTTTTCTTTCTCTTTTTTCTTTTCTTTTCCCTCTTTCCCTCTCTCCCTCCCTCCCTTTCTTTTTTTTTTTTCTTTTTAGTATTGAAAATTGAATGCAAGGGTCTTTAACCACTAAGCCACATCCCCAGGCCTTTTTTATTTTTCATTTTGAGACAAGGTCTCATTAGGTTGCTTACAGCCTCACTAAGGTGCTGAGGCTGGCTTCAAACCTGTCATCTTCCTGCCTCAATCTCCTGAGCCAGAGGGATTATAGGCACATATGTACTCAGTTCTGTCTTCTTTTGTATATATTTGTAACATTACTAAGTGTCCATTAAAAAAAAAAAACAACAACAAAGAATACATTCTAGTTCTTCAAAAGAAGAAGAAAAACCCCTTTCTTTAGAAATAGACTTCTAATAAAACATTTTCACTCATCCCTTGCTATGGTTTGGATATGAAGTGTTCCCCAAAATTTCATGTGTGAGGCAATGTAAGAATATTCAGAGGTGAAATGATTAGAGGTATGATCTGGTCAATGGATTAATCCAATTGAATGGATTAAGCTGGTGGTAACTGTAGTCAGGTAGGTGTGGCTGGAGGAAGTAGGTCATTAGAGGCATGCCTTTGAGTTTTATATTTTGTCCCTGGCACCTCCTTCACTATTTTTCTGCTTCCTGGCGGTCATGAACTGAGCTGCTTTTCTCCTCCATGCCCTTCCTCCATGCTGTTCTGTCTCATCTTGGGCCGAGCTAAGGATTTGGCTGACCATGGACTGAACCTCTGAAACTGTGAGCCAAAATAAACTTTTCTTCCTCTTAAGTTGTTTTTGTCTCTTGTGGTCACAGTGACAAAAAGCTGACTAAAACACTCCTTCATTCTATTCCCTTTTCTATAGGTTAATCCTTTTAACAGTTGTTCTTATCTTTATTAGTATATATAATTTTTTACATACACATAATGTAATGTGTCTTTGGTTATTGCCACATTTCTAGAGGGGGAAAATACATTAACATTTTAAAACTATACTAGTTAACTTGTGGGTTTTTTTTTTTTTTTTTCTCTCATTAGATTTAGTACTGAAAAATACTGAATTCTCAGGATTTTTGGACACTGAAAAAAGTGAAGAAAGCGAATTCACTTTGAATTTGCACAATTTATGGTGAACAGTCACTTAAATTGAGGCGTCACTTCTTGAATTTGTGTGTGTATGTGTACATGTACATGGTACTGGGGATTGAACCCAAGGCCTCCTATGTGCTAGGCAAGCACAGAGCTACTTTTCAGTCCTTTGTATTTTACTTTAAGACAGGGTCTTTCTAAATTGCCCAGATCCTCCTGCCTCAGCCTCCTGTGTAGCTGGGATTGCAAGCATGTGCCACCACAACCCACTTTCCCTCGAGTATTAAAGGGGAGAGCGAAGGAAATGTGAAACCACATTGATGTAATTGGTTATTTACTCACTGTGTTAGTCAGCTTTTTGTTGGCTTGACAAATATCTGGGAAAAACAACTTAGGAAAATTTTACTTTTGTTCTTGGTTTCAGAGTTTTCAGTTCATGGTGGGCCTGCCAGCTTCATTGCTTTGGGCCTGCCTCCCATGAGGCAGAACATCATGGGAGAAGGGTGTAACAGAGAAAAGCTGCTCACTTTTTGGCAGCCAGGAAGCAGAGATAGGGAAGAGAACTGGGGATAAGAAATGACCTCTAGGTCCCACCTCTTCTGGTTTCCACTGTCTTCCCCATAGTCTATTTAGCTACCAATTGATTAACCTACTGATGAGGCCAGAATCCCCATAATCCAATCACTTCCCAAAAGCCCTACCTGTGAACATTAGTGCATTGGGGACCAGGCCTTCCAATGAATGAGACTTTGTGGAGGACATTTGAGATCCAAACCATAATCCCCATGTTGAGTATTTCATAATATTAATAGTAATTGTTAGTAGCTCTCTACTTCCTACTTCATAACTGAGTGCTTTCTGATATTGACTTTGTTTTCCTGATATAAAAATTGAAGCTTAGTTAGGTTCAGTAGCCCATAAAATTTATCTAGTTATAGTAGTTGAACCGTGTCTTTTTGCTTTGAAAGTCTATGCTATTATCAGTCAGCTCTTTTTTCTCATGTTAGATTAATTATAGAGTGATACCTTATACCCTTCTAGCATTACATATACAAATATGATAGTGTTGGTCATGGATTTGATGTGTCTCAGTAGCAAATCTCATTTATATATTGGTTAACATTTAAAAATACTTGCATAGTTTCACTTCTCAGTGATTATTAACCAGTGATTATTGGCAGTGTATTCCACTTTGACCATCTTTGTAACCTTAGTGCTTTGATGTGGGATTGTTAAACAAATAATATTTAAGATTCAAAGTATTATGCTAAATGAGAATTTAGGAATGGAAAAGTTACTTCCTTAAGGTGATGCAACAGAAACAAAGGCAGAAGTAAAATCAGAACATAGCTTATTATCTAGGCACAATGGTATACACCTGCTATATCCCAATGACTTGGGAGCCTCTGGCAGGAGGATCACAAGTTTAAGGCCAACCTAAGCAAATTAGTGAGGCTCTAGCAATTTAATGAGACCCTGTCTCAAAATAAAAGAAATTAAAAAAAAAAAAATGGGAGTGGGGCTGGGGATATAACTCAAGTGGGAAAGTGCCCCTGGGTTTAATTTCTGGTACCAAAAAAAGGAAACATAGATCATTGCTTTTTTCTTTTTCTACCTTTTTTAACACATCATCTCTGTTTTACCAATGGATTTATTTCAGCCCATTTTGTTAGGACTTTCTTTTTAATTATTTTTTTAGATGTTGATATACCTTTATTTTATTTATTTATATGTGGTGCTGAGAATTGAACCCAGTGCCTCACACATGTGAGGCATGTACTCTGAACAAAAACTACAGGCACCCCTTCTCCCCAATTTTGTTAGACTTTGATGTCCCTTTGCAAGTCGTTTTCAGTGAGGCATTTCCTTAGGTGCATTTAATTCCTTTTCATACATTCTAGCCTAAAGGCAGGAAAATATTACCCTTCAAAATAATTTGTCCTGTGATATATTTCAGGGAATTAATACCCTTTTTCTATGAACATAGATTTTCATGTTGGTGAGGATATGGTAGGTGCTTAGTTTTTTGTGTGTGTGCTGGGTGGGGGGTGATGGGAAGATCCCCTCTCAAATTCAGGTGCCCTACGAGCAGTTTGATGTGAATATTGATGAATATATAGGTAGATTTCTGTATATATATAGTCTAAAAAGTTAATGTTCTTTCTTTCTTTAAAATTTTTCTTTTAAAAGTTTGAAGGCTTATAAATTTTAAAATATTTGTTTGCCCCATAGTAGTTACAAATGTGCAACTTGTAGTTCTTCTCTTGTATATTTCTAAATTTTGGGTTGCACTGTATGCCTCTGAAAATAAAATTTCACTGACTGATAAGGCAGGCTTGTTTTTGCTCCTGGAAATAGGAAGTTTGAAGACTGTCCTACCATATAGGATCTTCTCTCGAGAATTCCTTATTCCACTTGAACTACAGAATGAATTGAAATTTCCTTGAGATTTTATTTTTTTAAAAGTTTGAAAATATTCAATTGACAAAGAATGAACACTTTCAAAATATTTAGTGTAATGTATTTTTTAATGTATTTTTTTAGTTGGACATAATGCCTGCACTTTATTTTTATATAGTCCTGAGGATCGATCTGAGTGTCTCACACGTGCTAGTCTACCACTATGCCACTGAGCTAGGACTCCAGCCCCACAGTGTGATATTTTGAAATACATATATATTGTATAGTGATTAGTAAAAAGTAACATGTTTTCACCACGCTGTACAATATATCCCCTTCTTATAATTTTTGCATGATATTGTGTGCATGTATGAACAAGTAACAACAACAACAAAAAATCACATCATTACGTACAACTACAGTGCACCAATAAAAAATGGGGAAATTTTTTTTCAAGTGAAATGTTGAGTTTATTTTTTTGGTTTTACTAAAATAAAGCCACTAAATTTCATTCTATCTATAATTTAATCATAATTTTGGCCAGTGAAAAATAATTTCAGAGCTAATACAGATAAAGAGGAAATGTATTTATTAATTTTAGGTGCAATAGCTATATTAAGTTACAGTTAATTATATAAAAGTTAAAGTAACGATACAGCAATGATTCTTTCTATAAGGGTACACTTCCGTTATAGCATAAGTGAAGTGAGATATAGACATTTTCCTAAGCAGGTTCTAAAACTCATACTTACTTTAAAAAAATTAATAATAATAATAATGATCATTATTATTAATGATAATAATAATAATAATGATCATTATTATTATTATTATTTTCGGGCCTGGGAATTGAACCTGGGAACACTCTACCCCGAGTTACATTCCCAGCCATTTTTCTTTTGTTGTGAGATAGCACCTTGTTAAGTTGCCAAGGCTTGCCTCAAACTCGTGATACTCCTGCCTCAGCCTCCCAGTTACTGGATTACAGTTGTGTACCACTGCCTAGCTACTTTGGTATATGTTTAAAGAAATACTTTCCAACACCAAAAGTAGTAGAAGACAGGAAATAGTGAAAATCAGAGCCGAAATCAATGAAATTGAAACAAAAGAAACAATCGGAAAAATTAACAAAATAAATAGTTGGTTCTTTGAAAAAATAAACAAAATTGATAAACCCTTAGCCACACTAACAAAGAGAAAGAGGGAGAAAACTCAAATTACTAAAATTTGGAATGAACAAGGAAATATCACAACAGACACGAGTGAAATACAAGACATAATTAGAAGCTATTTTGAAAATCTGTATTCAACAAAACAGAAAACCTCGAAGACATCAACAAGTTTCTAGAGACATGTGAATTACCTAAACTGAATCAGGAGGACATACACAACTTAAATAAATCAATTTCAAGCAATGAAATAGAAGAGGTCATCAAAAGCCTACCAACAAAGTAAAGTTCGAGACCAGATGGGTTCTCAGCCAAGTTCTACAAAACCTTTAAAGAAGAGCTCATTGCAATAATCCTCAAAATATTCCATGAAATAAAAGTATTCCATGAAATAGAAGAGGAGGGAACCCTCCCAAACTCATTCTATGACACCAATATCACCCTGATACCTAAACCAGACTGAGACACATCGAGGAAAGAAAAATTCAGACCAATATCCTTAATGAACATCGACGCAAAAATTCTCAACAAAATTTTAGCAAATTGCATACAAAAATATATTAAAAAGATAGTGCACCACGATCCAGTGGGTTTTATCCCAGGGATGCAAGGTTGGTTCAACATCCGGAAATCAATAAATGTCATTCACCATATCAACAGACTTAAAGTTAAGAATCACATGATTATTTCGATAGATGCAGAAAAAGCATTTGATAAAATACAGCATCCCTTCATGCTCATAGCACTAGAAAAAATAGGGATAGTGGGAACATTCCTTAACATTGTAAAGGCCATCTACGCTAAGCCCATGGCCAATATCATTCTAAATGGTGAAAAACTGAAAGCATTTCCCCTAAAAACTGGAACAAGGCAGGGATGCTCCCTTTCACCACTTCTGTTCAACATCGTCCTTGAGACTCTAGCCAGAGCAATTAGACAAACCAAAGAAATTAAAGGGATACGAATAGGAAAAGAAGAACTCAAACTATCCCTGTTCGCTGATAACATGATTATATATTTAGAGGAACCTGGAAGTTCCACCAGGAAACTTTTAGAACTCATAAGTGAATTCAGTAAAGTAGCAGGTTACAAGATCAATGCTCAAAAAAAAAAAAAAAAAAAAAAACTTTCATGAAATACATAGACTTGTAAGCCAAATGGCCATTGTGGAGGTATTAGGTAAAATCATGGATACTTTTGTTGCCACAGTGGAATGTCTTTATCCCTTTGGGAGATAGATACCTCTTCATTTTATTATTTACAACTACTAGGCTAGGGGTGAATGTAATTTAAAATCTAAATGAAACTGATAGATTATATTGCTGTGATAACAATATTTTCTACATTATGTTCTGTTTCTGTAGGATGCTAATAAATAGCAGTAGAAAATTGGACAAAGAAATTGGGACTGCTCAAAGTTTACTTGTTTTTTATAGGGCTTCTTGAAACATTTAGCACATATTTACAAATCTCCAGAGATAAGGTGGAGAAGGAATTCATCTAATACATTGATTTTTCCTAAACTCTTGCCTCCTTTTCTTTTTTGATGGAGCATCTTAGGATATTATTAGTATTTCTTGTAAAACACTTCGGGAAAAACTGTTTACATAATCATCCTTTGGCTGTGGAATTGGTTTATACATGCGGAATTCCTTTGAAATAAATGGCTCCTATGCAGAAGTGTACCTGATTGTAAAAGGTCAAAACAGGTAGATTAGGGCTATTAAAAACGAAATCACAAATGAGGAAATAAAAGTCTTATTTAAGATACAAGAGTGAATAAACAGTGAACCTATATGAAAGCATTTGAGATGTTTTGACTTAACAGTTTATTAGAAATGCCTCAGATTGGATTTTCTTACATAGCTTCCACCAGTAGTTTGAATACATTTGTTTTCTTTTCCTTTTATACTATTTTATCTTACATTGTCTACACCTATAACAGAGCTATTTTGAATTTGGCGTGAGTCCTCAGATATATCATAAAATATTAGAAGATACTTTTTTTCAGACTTTGAACTTCAAAGATCTGCTGTCTCACAACTGAATCCTTCCCTTTAATCATACAACAAATAAATATTTCAGTGAGTAAAAGAGTGGGTAGCTGGAGGTAGAGATGAAAGGCTATACCTTATGAGTGAGCTAATTCATATCAGGAATTATATGTGTTTAATAGGAAAGAGAAGCTTTATATTTTATATGATATTTAATACATTTAAGTAGTCTTTATGGTACACATTTTATTATCATTAATTTATCATATTTCATGGATTTATTATAAGATATATTCCTTTTATGACTTTAATAGCTATAATAGGATTGGATTCACTATTCTGATTGTGGGAAAGAATTCAGCAGTTTGAGTCTAATTATATTTCTTTGCATGTTTAGGCCCTTGATGAGCCTCCCTATTTGACGGTGGGCACTGATGTGAGTGCTAAATACAGAGGAGCCTTTTGTGAAGCGAAGATCAAAACAGCAAAAAGACTTGTCAAAGTCAAGGTACCGTAATTGTAGTTTTTGTAAGTTATATGTTCAGTATTTGGTATTTAAACTCTAGTTGAGTAAGTATATCTTAAGAGTTATTTTTCTGACAATTGAGTTTCTAGGAGTAATGGTTATAAAAATACCCCCAAATAAGCATTCTTAGTCATTTTGAAGCACTCCTGTTGGAATAAAATTAGATTAGCATAGTTTATATTTTGAATGCAGTTTCACTATAGCCTTGTTATTGTTTGTAATGTTAAGTGTTTTAGTGCTCTGAAGGATCTTGTAAGACATCTAGTTTAATTCCTTAATTTTATTATAGGAAAATCGAGGATCACGGAGGGCTAATGATTTCTCCAAAACCATTATAGCAAAACAGTCTACCAATTTTAAGACTTTCTTCCCCATTTTAACCATGAAATGGGGTTGGTACTCTTAATTGATGGTCTCTTAATGATAAAGTATGGTACATCTGGTTGTTGATTCTTTATCCTCTGCCTCTTTTGAAAAATCTAAAGCACATGAGTTTTCTCTCAAATAACAGAAAAAGAAATGTAATTGCTTTCAGTTTAATAAATGATCATGATCCTGGTGTGGTAGTGTTTGCCTGTAGTCCCTAGTATTCTGGAGATGGGGTCAGTAAGGTCACATTTAGGAGTTTGGAGACCAGTTTGAGGAACATAACCAGATCCCACCCTTAAAGAGGAAAAAAAAAAAAAAAAGGGTGGAGGTGGGGACTGAGAGTGTAGTTCAGTGGTAAAGTACTCACCTACCCTGAGTGAGGCCCTGGGTTCAGTCCATAGCACCACAAAGAAAGAAAGGCAAGAAAGAATAAACATGAGCCACCTGTATTTAACAGCAAAAAGATGTCTTTGTATTCGGAAAATATAAGACAAGTAAAATATTTGAATGTAGATATTTATTTATTTGTTATATTGATTGGCAGACTATGTTTAGGAAACTTGGGTGGGAAGGAGGGTGTGGGGATAGGACGAGACCTGAACTCTGTCCTCTAGAGATTTGTAATCTAGATGAGCAGATGTGTCAATCATTGGTTTGACTGGCACTAGT
This sequence comes from Sciurus carolinensis, assembly GCF_902686445.1. NCBI lineage: Eukaryota > Metazoa > Chordata > Mammalia > Rodentia > Sciuridae > Sciurus > Sciurus carolinensis. Next base: position 3,430,983 of record NC_062224.1, on the reverse strand, counting down.
TAAATAGGCTGGAGAGGTGTTGTGCTTCCTGTGGAGAATATCTGATTCTCCTCTGTAGCATTTCCCTTGGCTGCATCCTTGGGTTCCTTGCTCATTATATGGATGTGCTAAAGCTTCCTGGGCAATTCTCATTTGTGCTTCTGACTAAAAACCATTTGAAAAGACGTTCTACTTAACTATAGACCTGTAATATGCTACTCTTGGTTCCAAGCTGCCTTCCCTTTCCACAGGTCATGTACCTTGAGTTCACTTATAATGTGGTTTTATGGGGTACTGATGTTTCCTCTTCTGACTCCACACTCCCGTGTTCCCTAAACACTCAGTTTTTTTCCAACCCTATACTAGAAATGAAGAAAAAGACATCTATCAATTTTCTCACTTTTTTAGGGCTGCTGCTAGCACATGTAACACCTTCCTGTGAATTAGACAAAGGTCCTCCTTCCTGGTGTAGAACTGGGGATGCACACTGGTCTGTTGTGCCAGTTAGGAGAAACATGCTTTGAGCTCAGGAACCTTGTTACCCCAGGACCCATACTTTGACCCAAGAATTATTGTCTGAATTATATCCCCAACTCACAGCCTAGCTAAAATGACATGGAGCATTCCTGCTATTTCTTGATCTAAATAAAAGGAACAAAACTTTGTTTCTGGCTAGCAGAGAGTACATTGTGCCTCATAATTTTTTGGGATGCTGTAAAAATTTGTTTAGAATTCAAAGTTAATTGTTTTCTCAACAAATGGAGAGCATATATTTTGACCAGTTTAATTTGTTCATAAATAAAAATGAATGCATTTTAAACAAAATTGTTGATAAATTTCTTTACTACCAGTTTTCATTTGTTGAGCATGTGTTCTATGCTAAGGACTATATGAAGACACTGAAACTCAAGTGTTAAGACCTCCCGTCTTTAAGTGGCTTACAGTTTAAGTGAAGGAGAATAGGTACCTATGCAGATGATTTAAGTGTGGTGATGCCTTAGTGTGATACAGAAATGCCTGAGATGCTACAAGGCGTCTTCCTTCATAGCTGGGTTGATAATCACATAAATCTGATAAGAGCTTGTTGATGGTTCAGAAGAACTCTCGTGCCTTGTATCAGAGAAAACAAGTTTCTCTGTACTGAACAGTGGAAACTATAATGTTTTCCACTAGCTAATTAAATATTCAAACTTGAACCCTTTAGTTTAACTTTAACTGTGTTTGTGTCTGATTTTCTGGTCTGTGATTCCCTAGTACTGATATAAAGTATAGTAAAGTTCTAGAGCTTAAATGTCAACATTTGAACCTTGGCACCACCATGTACTAGTTATGAACTTGAACCAATTACTTTTACTTTCTGATCCTCAGTTTTCTTATCAACAAACTAGAAATAATACCTACCTAAGAGGGTTGTTTTGGAGATTGATATTGGCAGTGCTGGGATTAAACCCAAAGTTTTATGCTTGCTACCACTGAGCTACATCCCCCATCCTTGGGTATTAAATTTAGGTGTGTGAGTGTGATGCTTAACTCTTAGTAAATGCTTGTGTCTACTGTTTATTATTAAACTAAGCCTTCACAAAATTATATAACCTCAAATAGCTGAAGGTCTCTGTGCCTTCTTTCCTCAGTTTTCAAAAAGGAAAACAAATTTTACAGCTAAACTAATAACTAATAGTATTGAATTAAGTATGAAAACATAGAGCATTGAGTAATTTAGATTTGATATTGTTGGTTACTTTTATTTTTTAAAAAAGAGCCTGTGCAGTTATCAGTTTAAATAATTTTTAAAATTTACTTTTTATTTTAATTAATTAGTTAATTAATTTTTGTGGTATAGGGGTCCTCAACCATGGAGCTGTATTTCCAGCCCTTTTTATTTTTATTTCAAGATAGGGTCTTGCTAAATTGCCCATGCTGGCCCCAAACTTGCCATTCTCCTACCTTAGCTTCCCAAGTTAACCAGATTTCAGGCACGGACCACTGTACGAAGCAATCAGGATTTTTCAGTATCCACTTAGGATTTGGGATCTCATTTAAATTAAGCAGTTGCTAGTTTATACTAAGTTGTATAAGAAATGAATAATGTATTTATAAGCTTATATTGCTTGATTTTTTTGTCATTATAATTTCTAGGTGACATTTAGACATGATTCTTCAACAGTGGAAGTTCAGGATGACCATATAAAGGGCCCACTGAAGGTAATTGATTTATTATCTTTCTGTGATTGAGAAAGAGTAATACATGATCTTTTTTCTTTTAATTGATGCTATTTTGTAGTTAGTAAAATATATACTTTTCTCTAAAAAATGTAATAGAAGAAAATAGCTTTAACATTAAAAAATACCTAATATGTTAGTAAAAACTATAACAGTGTGTTCAGAAATGAATGTCCAGAAGGCATTGCATACTTTCACTCTCCAGAATAATGGATTTCCCATGATGAAGAGATGATGAACTAGGGATCAGTGATCCATGTTTTGCGTTGATCTAAACAGTGAGAAGTTAAACACCAAAACTCAGAGCTTTTAATTCTTTGGAGTACCTGCTGGGAAATGAAATCTAAGAGTCACTAGGCAACTGTAAATAATAATGAGCATGTTCCTACTATAAGCTACAGAGTTTTGTTTCTTTGCTTTCATCTTTTCCTCGTTGACCTGAGAAATAAATGCTGCTCTACTTTGTGCCAGTGAGCAGGCTTCAGAATATGTGAGGAACCACTGTGTGATCTTAGGACTTTTGAAATGTCTGAAAATGAACATTGTCCTGACCAGGAGAATTTAAGAAATGCTTAGAGTATTGAAGAATATTTATTGATATGAGAAAAATCTCTTACTGTTGAAGCTGTAATTTTGAGACAGAAGTAGATGAGTTTTATAGTTGTTCAATTTTAAGACTTTTAATTACACCCCCAGGGCATTAAGATTTCGCATATGTAGTAGGTACTGTGCAGGATTAGAACTTTTTAAGTTCGGTGTGATTGTTTTGTTTTGGTTTGGTTTTACTCTTGCTTGTAAAAAATTATTTACAATCATTTCAGTTTTATAGGTGGCATCTTGAATATTTCATAAATATGTTTATCTCTTATAGGACAAAAGACCAAAAATATGTATGTTTGTAATGTGACATTAAGTCACCATTTATTTACCCACCAGTATGGGCTAGTACTGTGCCAAGTCTTTTTGCACATATTATTTCTCATAACAACTCTTAAGTAAAGAGGAAACTGAACGGAGTTGAAGTATTTTGACCATAGTGTTATTCAGTAATGACTGTACCAAAGTTCTGATGGGTCACAGCCTATAATAGAAAAACTTTGCCTGCTATACACTCAGTACACATACATGTCCATGCTGTTTTTGTGTTTGGCTCATAAGCACAGCAGCATGCCTCTCCATTGCTTGACTGCCCTGTTGGCCTGGTGTGGGCACACAGATGTTAACTACAAAGTTGTGTCGCACAGTAATGGAAAAGGCATCTATTTTGTAGCTTTCAACCATATTCTCTGCTTGGACCTCCAGCTTCCTGTGAGTGACAGAGTTGATTTATTTGTTTATTTGCTTTTCCTACATTAAAATTTCTCTTGTGATTAGGGCTTAAGACTATTTTGAGTTTGACATAGGCAAGTGTATCACATTTTGGTCTCAAGATTATTAAAATATTTTTCTTTTTTAGGGGCAGGGTTAATGGGTATTGAACACAGGGGCACTCTACTACTGAGCTCCCTCCCCAGCCCTTTTTATTTTTCAGTTTGAGATACGGTCACACTACATTGCTTAGGCCTTCATTCAGTTTCTAAGGCTGAACTTGAACTTGTGCTTCTCCTGCCTCAGCACCCCCAGCTACTGGGGAGGATGTGCCACCACGCCTCACTGAAATGCTTTTTTTACTTGTAGTTTTGGTTGTTGTTTTTTTCTGTAGAGTTTGAATTGTTCCTTACTATCCTTTGTAACTTTCTGTCACCTGGTAGAGTATCAGCATTTGGATAAAAAAATGCTTCTCTGGGAAGAAGTAAATCTACCTAAAATGATCATTTAATCTCAACACATTTTCAGTAATGAGTTTATGTGGAAATAATACCTGGGTCATTTAACAAATAAAAAATAACAGTGGTGTTTACTGATTGTGGTTATTTAATGAAAGTCCTTTTAATTCCCCAGCTTTCTCTTTCCACTCTTGAGCATAGTTTGGGGTCAACAGTTTGTTCTATGAACAAGTTTATTTTTATTATCAGTATATAAATATCATATAAGTAAAATTATCAGCATTTTTATGACCAGATAGAAAATATTTTATTTTATTTATTTTTTTTTTTAAATTTTTTTTTTTTTTGTGGTGCTGGGGATTGAACCCAGGGCCTCATGCTTGCAAGGCAAGCACTCTACCAACTGAGCTATCTCCCCAGCCCAGAAAATATTTTAAAATGTTCTCATTAGTGAAACATCCTACCCCTTTAGGAAATCTCAGAACTATTTTTCAATTATCCCTATCAGTTCACAGCCCCCTTTAAAGGAGAGTGGAAATATGTCAATTTCACTTGCAGTGGTTCTTAAGAGTAGTCTAATGATCCTTTGTTAGTCCCACAACCCTTTTAAAGGATTGTAAGAGCAAAACTGTTTTTGTAATAATACTTATGTATTTTCCTTCTCTGTCAGTATTTCACTGATGTTAGAAACCCATTGGTGGGTAAAATCGCTGGTACCTTACTGCAAATCAAGTTCAGTAGTCATTTTATTCTTTACCACTATTCGCTCATTTAAAAAAAAAGGAAACCAGGGTTTAGTTTTTTTATCTTTAAAAAGTTTTTTCTAACATTTTAAAAAATATTTTAGGTAGGAGCTATTGTGGAAGTGAAGAATCTTGATGGTGTGTATCAGGAAGCAGTTATCAATAAATTAACAGATGCAAGTTGGTATACTGTAGGTAAGAGAATAATTTTTCTTTTTGATGATGTTTTAAATTATATGTTAACACTTAATCTTGAAATAGTGTTATTGGTTATCTTTCTGGATAATTTACCTAATTTCAGTGCATAATAATCACTACTGCATTAATATATATTCATTAGTATTCCATGCATCCTAATCTTTCATCAAAGACAGTCTGGTAATAAATGATTTTTAAAATAATTACACTACTGAAAGAGCTTTACATAATGGCCACACCTATTTTTTTTTTTTTCCAAAAACAGGAAAACTGTAAAACTGACAATTATGTGGTGAAATATAGAAAACATTTTAAAAAAATGTATATATGTACATAACAGTTTGAAATTATTTAATGCATATATTATGCAGTGAATTTCTGGTTTTTTCACTTTAAAGTAGATCATGTGGAGGTTTCTTCATAACCATTTTTAAGTGTAGAGGTTAGTAGTGTTAGATACTCAAATTGTTGTTTAATGGGAATTTAACTATTATATATCATAATAGTTGCACCATAGTTCATTTTCTCTTATCATTTTGCCAGTCTTCTTGCTAGTAAATGTTGGGTAGAATATCTTTTGTGTGATGTGTCTTTTGTATGTGTAGTATTTCTCATTGTATGCACTGAGAAATAGAAATAGTTTGAAAGGACTGTCCTTTTAAAAACTTCAGTAATGAAAACTGCTTTCCTAGAAGACTCCCATGAACAGTGTAGGAGTACACCAGTTTTCCCAATCCTTTTCGTGTTTTTTTGTCTTTTAAAATTTTTGTCAATTTTGACACAATTCTGACACACAAATCTGAGTTTTGTTTTAATGCCTCTCTCGGAGTACTAGTGAAACTAAACATCTTCACATAATATGTTTTGTAAGGAATGTCATTTTATTTGTGTTTTCTCTGTTGTGAATTACTAGTCCTTCCCAGTCCCCCCTTTTCTTCTTGGGATGGTTTATCTTTTATTATTTTTAGAATGTGAATTCTTCAGATATTCTGAATAATAACATTTCGCTACTTTTACTGGAAATATTTTTCTTCTATTTTTATGTCTGCTTTAAATTTTCATACAGTTCTTGTGTGTTTACCTTTTCCTTTGTAGTTTTAATTCTAAGGCTTGTTTAAGAAAGGTCTTCAATCAGTGTTACAAGTCTGTTTTGTAATCTGGTCTTCAGCTGTTTCAAAGTTTTATTTTTGTTTTACAAATGGCTTTTTATTTTCCTCACAATTTTTTTCAAACATTCTAAAATAATGATTGAATATTAGTTTTTAATTGGATAACCCATTGTTCCAGCATTACTTAGTAAATGATAATATGTCTTACTCTTAAACAACCTTAAAGATAAAAAACATCTAGTAAAATGTCTTTGGAGATGTCCAAGTTCTGTAGAGCTTTGACATAGTGTGGGCAAGGTTTGTTCATATTTTGGTGGGATTAGGAAAAACATAATAATGAGAAGGAAAATTCTTTAATTTTGCCATAAGAAAAATATTTGATGATGTCAGTCACAGTACTTGGGAGTGAGTCTGTGTAGTCTAGATGGAAATTAGGTATGATCACTGGTTTCATAAATATGGCACTTTTATCACTCCATGGCTTAGTTGCAGCATGAAAAAATATACTAAGAATAATTTGTCCAGTCTTACATTATATAAAGTTTCACATAATGTCTAAAAATCTAATATTGGTAGCTAGGCAAAAACTGCATAATTTCTAAGATTGAGATCTTGGTAACTCTAAAATAGACGCACTCTTTCCCATAATTTCTGAGGAATGTGGTGTAACCCAAAATTATATTTATCATGAAAGTATACATATATTCTGTATTTACAAGCAATATTTTACTAGAATATCTTAATACTTTATTTTTTGTTATTTAAAGATTTTTCCCCCAGTTTTGTTGTGTTGTGTTTTGTTATGGTGCTAAGGATCAAACCCAAGGCCTCGTGCATGCCATGTAAGTGTTCTACCAATGAGCTGTATCTCTAGCCCACATGCTCTGTGGAAATATAAAAGTTCCAAATAAAATAGTATAAATTGATGGCATACAAAACGAAGATTTGATACATGTACATTTTGTAATGTGATTATTACAATCAAGTTGGTTAATACCTTATTTTAGTAGACATTTGAGTACTTTAAATGTGTAGTTTTCAACCAGGCAGGGCACTGAATATGCTCCACCAAGGAAGCTTTGGCAGTGTCTGAAGACTTTTTTTTTTTGTTTTGACAATTGGAAAGGACGAACTACTGTCATCTAGTAGGTAGAGTCAGGGCTGTTGCTAAATATCCTGAAGTACCCAGGATAAATGTGTCACAAAGGGAATTATCTGGTACAATATGTCACTAGTGCAGAGGCTGAGAAACCCTACTTAAAATAATGAAAATAGTCATTCTTCTAGGAACAGTTTGAATGTATATAAATTTGTGATCTTTTTGTCACTTAGGTAAATCTATCAATATCTATCAGCAGGACACCTTGCCTTGGCTTTGCTATTTTTAGAAGCATTGGTTAGCATTTAAATGGTTTCCTCTTGAAATGCCAACTTGTTCCTATTTTGTGTTTCCTTTTTCAGGGAAGATATTTTCATTTCAGGTATATTTCTTTTTCACTGGAAATGGTAAAGATATGCTTAGTAATTCTAAATTTAAAGTTACTTACTGGAGAATATTAATGTGCATTGAATTCCAAATGTAATGTTAACAGGTCTGTTCTACTTAGAAAATTAAATGATTTTACATCTTGTTGTTAATCTTTGAAAGTGTCTTCAGTAACTTCCACTTTTACTTCTTCACATAGTTTTTGATGATGGTGATGAGAAAACACTGAGACGGTCTTCACTGTGCCTGAAGGGAGAAAGGCATTTTGCTGAAAGTGAAGTAAGTGATCATGTGATGAATGAATATCTTAATATTTTGTGTTGAGGGGGTAAATTTTTGCTTCCTTAATTAAATCTACTTGTTAATCAGGAAAGTTCGTTAATACAAGGTGTTACTATAATGTGACCTGTGAAATATGTTTAAGGGCTTGTTTTTGAGCACCAATTTCTTCTGTCTTCCTGGTTTTCTCAAGTATTTGGTGTTTGTCTATAAAGAAAATATGATAGGCTTGTTTAATTATCTTTAGGCCGCTTTTATATAGACTTCTTTAACTTGTCAGTAATTATAAAAAAGAGATGTCTGATTTGTTGCCCACTAGAACCCTGTCAAAGTAAAGGATGTCTAGAAACTAGCAACAGTCCCTGCCTATGGCTAATCAACTTTGTCATAGCCTTGCCTCAAAGAAGCCTTATCAGACTTCCCTTTTTAAAGTAGTCTCCTCCATTCCTTTTAATCCTTTCAGGTTAATTTAGTTTTCTACATGACACTTATCATTCCCTGACACCAAAATATGTATATGTACTGAATAATTTTGTTCATTGCCTGCCTACTTCAAAGAGCTGGGACTTTGTGTCTTCTTTACCACTTTGTTCATAGGTTATTAACTCTGCCTGGCACTGATTAGGAACTGAATAAATGTTAGTTATGTGAATAAATGAAGTGTTTTATACTTCTCAGAGACTTTGCTAAGTGCTCTATATATGTTATCACATTTGCCACATTATTAATTTGATCCTATTAGCCCCAACTTACAGGTGAGGCAAGTGATGGCTAGAACTGGCCAAACCATTACTCTCCTAGCACCAAAGCCATATTCTTCATTTGAAGGTTGTATCAGGAATGCACGGTTTGTCCCACACAGATAGGTTTAGCCGATCCCTGATGAAGATGCCATAAACATGCATTGGAGAAAGGATAGCCTTTTTAACAAATGGTGCTAGGACAACTAGTTATCTGTATGTAGAAGAATGAAACTAGATCCTTATCTCTCACCGGGCAAAAAAATCAACTCAAAATAGATCAAAGACCTCAGAATTAGACCAGAAACTACGCAACCTTTAGGAAAAAAAACAGTATCAACACTCCAGCTTTTAGGCACAGACAGTAACTTTTTGAATAGGACCTCGAATGCTCAGGAAATAATGACAAATGTTAATAAACGGAACAGCATCAACTTAAAAATGCTTCTGCACAGCAAGGGAAACAATTAGGAATGTGAAAAAGGAGCCCATAGAATGGGGTTCTCTACTTTTCTGACAGAGGATTAATATCTAAAATATATAAAGAGCTCAAAAAACTTTACATCAAAAAATCAACCCAGTTAATAAATGGGCAAATGAATTAAATAGACACTTCTCAAAAGAAGAAATACAAATGGCCAGCAAATACCTGAAAAAATGTTAAACATCATTAGCAATTAGAGAAATGCAGTTCAAATCTACACTGAGATTTCATCTCATGTCAGTCAGTGGCAGTCATCAAGAATGCAAATAATAAATGCTGGAGAGGCTGTGAAGAAAAAGGAGTACTTTCACACTGTTAGTGGGATTGTAAATTAGTACAGCCACTATGGAAATCAGTATGAAGTCTCCTTAAAAGAGTATGACTCAACTGTACCACTTCTTGGAATTTACCCTGAAGTAATAGTCATCTTACTACAGTGATACGTGCTTACCCATGTTTATAGCAGCACAATTCACAATAGCCAAACCATGGAAATAGCCTAGATATCCACCAGTGGATGAATGGGTAAAGAGTATGTGGTGTATATACACACACACACACACACACACACACACACACAATGGAGTTTTATTTAGCCATAAAGAAAAATAAACGGTGGCATTTGCAGGAAATTGAATTGAACTAGAGACCATGATGTTAAGGGAAAGAAGTCAAACTCAGACAGTTAAGGTTGTATGTTCTCATATGCAGAAGCTAGAAAGGAAAAGAAAACTGGGGGTGGATCTCATGAAACTCAAAGAAAGATCAGTAGAGGAAAGTGAACAAGGGTGGGAGGAAGTCCTGGTGAGTGATACTGGTCAAATTATATAGTAATTTTCATTTTTAAAAAAAATATTTTTTAGGGCTGGGGAGATCGCTCAGCTGTTAGAGTGCTTACCTTGCAAGCACAAGGCTCTGAGTTCAATCCCCAGTACAGCAAAAAAAAAAAAAAAAAAATTTTTTTTTAGTTGTAGGTGGACTCAGTATCTTTATTTATTTTTATGTGGTGCTAAGGATCAAACCCAGAGCATGTGTGAGGCAGGTGCTCTACCACAGACCCACAACCCCAGCCCCAAATTATATAGTTATATTGTGTGCATATACAAGTATGTAACAATTGAGCCCATCAATATGTATAACTCTAATGGACCAATTAAAAATATGTGGGAAAAAAAGGAGTGTGGGGTTTACAAAGTTGTGAACTCAGTAGCTTGCTATTCAGAAATTTAAAAGGAGACTTTATTAGTCACCATTTGGAACAGTGTTTCGTTGGGGATATAACTCTATTAGATTTCATGTTTTGTTTTGAAAATATTTTTGCTTTCTCAGTGATTGAATTTCCATTTAAAATTTAGAATTTGGAATAGGTCCTCTGTATTATGATTTCATCTCTTTTACTGTATCCTGTACTTCTGCCTTTGTTAGATTTCTTGGTATTTTTAGGTTATGTTTTGTACTTTTCTTGATGCCTGTGGAGCCCTTCTCCTCTGTTTGTTGGAATTTTTCTTATTTCTTAATGCCACTAGAAACAATTCCTCCTCTGTGATGTCTTTCATGAGTTTTGTACCCAAATTTGTTCTCTTTATCCTTTTATATCTTTGTATTTTCCTTGCTTATTCTTGTTTTATGGTCTTTTTGTTACTTTTCCTTATGAGATTGTAAGCCATTTTGGGGGAATAACCATGGTTTTCTCATCTTGATAGGCCCTCCTTTATCCAGCAGTCTTTCTACACATTAGCTTTCAATACATATTTGTTGGACCGTGAAGTTTTAAATATAGGAAATCAAACAGCTTTGGGGCATGTATAGTTATAATGTAACAGTTCTCTCCAAGTTTCCAAGTTTGTGTAATTACTGTCTATAACTACATTTCCTTAGGTGTACACATATACAATGATATGGGGACTTGAGTTTTCAGTTAATTTAAATGAAGTGTCTAAAATAATAATTTTGTCTTTGTCAGAAGAATTTTACGTCAGAATGATTAATAAGAAAGATGTAGATTAAACTATTATGAACAAGTACCTGGGTATCCTTTATACCTTCAAGGAGAATCTGTTTTACCTTTGATGTCTATGCAGCTGTACACTATTACGTATTACAAGAGGAAAATTAGTACTTTGGTGTATGATTCCTTAAATCCCTTTCCATATGCCAAGAGATGCTGTGCTAAGGATTCAAGGTGAACTGTGTAGACATGGAGTTTATACTTAAGATAACTTAACAACCGTTGGAGGGGGAAAGAAAAAAACATGAGTTAATATAACAATTTTAAATTTCAAGTATTTTAAGCCCTGTAGCGATATGGTCAGGAGGGTACACAGTAGGAGAATTTAATTAGCCATCTATATGCTCCTTTCCCTTTGATATTTTTGATACTAAAAATGCTTAAGTTTTTTGAAAAACTACTTAGAGTATTATTATTGTAACATTTTTGACCTTGACAAGGATGAACAGTATTTTGGTTCACCGATGCCATTATTATCAAGAAGATTAGATAAAATCCTAGTTCTCTGTTTTCTGCATACCATTTTAGGGAAGTAGACATTTCCTTCCAGGTATGTGGAATTTTCTTTGTGCCTTTAATATAACTTCTAAGAATCTCTGGTGTTGGCTCTTTAGATATGACACAAAGCAGATTCTACCTTTCCCCTTAGGCTTTTTTTGTCCCTTGAAATAAAGATTACTCCTGCTTTTTTGGACATGGATTGAGGCCACATTGGAGATATTGCTGTTTACTGTTAAAATTCTTCATACCAGGGAAAGACGGTGGTTTCCTTTTTTTTTTCTTTTTTCTTTTTTGGTACCAGGGATTGAACTCAGGGGCATTCAATCACTGAGCCACATCCCCAGCCCTGTTTTGTATTTTATTTAGAGACAGGGTCTCCCTGAGTTGCTTAGTGCCTCACTTGTGCGGAGACTGGCTTTGAACTCATGATACTCTTGCCTCAGCCTCCTGAGCTGCTGGGATTTCAGGCATGTGCCACTGTGCCTGGCAAGACTGTGGTTTCTTAATTGAAAATTACTGTAGTGGACTTGGTGGCACATGCCTGCCTGTACTCTCAGCAGCTTGGACATTTGAGGTCAGAGGATTGCAAGTTTGAGGACAGCCTGGGCAACTTAGACCCTGTCTTGAAATAAAATGAAAAGGAGTTGGGGAGGTAACTCAATGGTAAATGCCCTTGGGTTCAATTCCTAGTACTGCAAAAAATTGAAAAACTAAAAAGGAAAATCACTACATGTAATTCCTAAACAACTCTTCAGAAATTTTCTCCATGTAAAAAGTGAAATGACAGATTCTTAAAATAGAAATCACAACACATAATAAAAATCTCCTCTTTCAAGAAAGCAGCCTTAGTTTTTGTCGGGGGAGGAACATTTAATCCAGCTCTGAGCTTGGCAGAAAGTGAGCCCAGAGCAATTTATTTTCTCTATTAACAAATGTAGTACTTTGAAATTTTCACTATTTAGAAATATAATTAGTAGTTAATAAGTAACTTCTGAAGAGTTTCTGTTTGGCCAGTATTCTGTTTGGGTTGGCTTTGGTCTCTAAATAATACTTTTTAAATATCTGATTTATTTGTATAGGGTATTAGGTTCTGTACAGACTGAATTTGAAAGATGAGTCTTTTTTTGCCCTTTAAAAAATTAATAATTTTGCCTAACTTTTGAGGGAATCAATTTTTTTATAATTCTTTATGGCTGGTACCTTATTCTTATATACCATATTCTTTGTTGTTGGATTCATATCTATATCTTAAACACATTTATATATATTTTAATGGTTTATGTGCACAGATTATTAATATGCTTTCCCTTTCACAGTTTTTAGTTCATCATTATTTTTAACAATATTACCTCAATTTAAAAAATGGAAGTCAAAAATTTCTTCTTAAATTTCAGCATTATGTTTATGTAGATACCTGATCTTTAAATCTAAGTTCATGGTTATCTTTTCTTATAGTACCTTGATTGTAACTTTAAGAAGTCTATACCCTGAATAGTTCCTCACCCTTACTTCCAATCTGACCATTTCCCAGGAGTCCCTTGTTCTCTTGGTGCTCATGAAATTATCTCCAACCGTAAAGGACACTGAAGGAAAACCAGCCATGGGAATTTAAGAAATGAAAAGGAAGTAGGCTTATTGTCATATTTGATATTGAGAGTGTCAAGGTTAATATCTTTGAATTGATAGCATTTTATATCAAATCTTTTCAGGAAGTAAAGCCCATAAAAATTTTAAGAAAAAATGTTGAGATATTTAATACTGAGAAAGTTAGGGTAATCATTAAAAACAAACTCTTTTTTTTTTCCCTTTCTGTCTTCAACCGTTAACAGTCTTTTCCTAGAAATGATTACTTTTAGAAGTGGGTGAGGGACTTTGGTTGATGTGAACTATGCACTTGAAAATAAGGAAGAAATATCCATTTATTGGTTGTTATTTTCATATGAAGCATCATGATATTAGATATTGCAGATTAAAGAGGAAAGAAAAATAAATTTAGAAAAACTGATATTTCACATTTTATTTAAAATACTTTTTGCATAATGTTTTCCAAATAGTCATATACCTTCTCTGAAGCCCTTTTGGTGCTTATCTTGATAGCTAACTTGTAACTTGTTAATAATTTTGTTTTATGAATTATAATTCCCTATGTACACGGAAAAATTTGACTTGCAGTATGTCCCAACATAAGAATTAGATCCTCACTGATCAATATTTTACTTCTCACATCCTCATTCCCACTGTTATTTGTTTTCTTTTGTATATTAATCATTCTGAGATGCCTGTCAACCGTCTAATAGGTAATGAGTCATCTAGACAGAACAACCAAATTTTGTTTCACTTTTTCCCTGTTATGGTCTCATTCATCTTTATTCTAATGTCTTTGAAACTAGAATTTTCTATCTTTAGGAAAGTTGTGTTTTAGGTTTTAGCCTTCCTTGGGGAATAATTTAGTCTCACAATCTGAGCATAATCTTAAACTGATTTGGTTTAAAAAGAAAGCACTTGTGAAATAATAACTTGTGATGGGTTTATGTTCTTACCCACAGACATTAGACCAGCTCCCACTCACCAACCCCGAGCATTTTGGCACTCCAGTCATAGGAAAGAAAACAAATAGAGGAAGAAGATCTAATCATATGTAAGTCCATTTTCATAACTGTAGTTGATCCTGACTTCATTTCTCTTAATATTGTTTTAATAGTTCTTATTTTTAAATTTTAATTTGCAGAATGCTAATGAGATCTAATAGTAATTTCAGATCTAATGCTGGTTTCAGACTGCTCAGCATGGGTAATTGAGCTCCTCTATGCTCTACCAACCTTAACAGCTGTTATTTACTTCCAGTTTCTCTCTGTGTGTATCTTGACGGTGTATTCAGCATGGAAGTAGTCCATAATCTCCCTTATCAATTTTTTTTTTAAAATCTCCAGTACCTCCTTCCATGTCACTGTGTTGCTCATTCTTTAATTCTCAACAGAAGTGCTACTTCATGTGAACCATTTTGTGTCTAGTTTTTCCTTGAAACCAGGGATGTTTCTCTCTCCCCTGAACCCCCTAAGGTCTTTGCATTTACCAAATGTCATAAAAAAGATTTCATCTCTTATTATCATCATAATGTTTGTTTTGCATTCTTAATAGTACCTACCAGAAAAACAGCTGAAGGAGTTAAAAGTAATTTCTGTGAAGCAGAAGGAAATTGGAATGGATGACAGGGGAATGAAGTTTTTAATTTATTCTCTTAGAGGTTATTTTAAAAATAATTCTGAAAGTTTTGTTTGGATTAAAATTACTTATATTCACTCGCCCACATATTGTTGGAGTATCTATAAAAATACTGACTTGATTTTTAAAACCATCAGTGTAAGTGAATACTTTGATTCAGTTTGAATGAGATATTAATTCTAATCATGTCTGAGCATTGGAGATAATCGGGTAGGTGCTCTTAGTATTTAATATCAGCCTTATAGCAACCCATGAAGATAGATGGTTATTATTCTTATTAAAATTAGGAAAATAAACCTAAGAGAGATGAAATATCTAATCCAAGGAACACTGGAAGGAAGAACCAGTACTTGAACTTACCCTTGCTCTTTAAGTTTTTTCCCATTGAACTGAGGAACTTTTTTACCTAGAGTACTTCAGTTACTGCACAAATTATGTTTAACAGTAAATAAATACTCATTTGAGGTAGATTAGAAGACTGATCATTGCATTGAAAAAGTACTTAATGTTACTCATTTTCCTACTGTGCTTGTGATTTGAGTCATGTATTTCCTTCTTCCTCACCTCTCCTCAGTCATTTAGAAGATGCTGTCCTTAGTTACCAGGTGACTAATTTCTCTGACTAGTGACTTAGCTCGCTGGTTACTTAATCATTTTTAGGATACTCAGGTTGTAACTTATTTATTTTTATATGTTTGACATTTAAAAATTGAATGCAAATAAGATGTATAACAGCATTATTAGTAAGAAAGACCTCTGTCATGAATATTAGCTGTTACTGTGATGTGATAATGGTTTCAGTTTTTTCAAAGGGCTGTTATGTTACCATAATGTATCCACTGAAGCACTTGGTTTATGATACCTTTGACTGTCTCTTTGAAAATTAATGACTTCAATTCTGAATTAAGGTTTTATCTGTCACTGATTACAGTCTTCCCCTAGTTCTCTACTCTACTCAACTTATGATTTATGATATCAGAGCAGTGGGTTGGGATTTTTATGAAATATAAAATTATTTCAGTGATGATTTCTTGTTACCTAGCCCAGTGTCAACTGTGGAACCAGATGGCCTGAACTTGAATTGTAGCTCTGCCACTTCTTTGCTATGTGATGTTGGATAGGTTACTTAATCTTTTCATGCCTTAATTCTTACTTATGAAATTAGGATATTATTATTACTTATTTCTTAGAGTTGTTATGGAAATTGAATTCATATCATTAATGTGTTAATATAGTAAATACAGATAGAGTATCTCTTAACCAAAATACTTGGAACTGGAGATGTTTCAAATTTCAGAGTTTAGATCATTTGTGTAAACTGTACTGGTTAAACATTGAAAGTTAAAAATGCTCTCATTTCAGAGCATTTTGTATTTGGGATATTCACCCTGAAGTAGGTAAAAACCATCCATCATAAAAAATAACAGAATGAACCAAACCTCATTACCCTATGTGAATGTATGATTATGCAAATGGTATGCTGTTACTCCATGTACAAACAGAAACAACATGTATCCCATTTGTTTACAATTAAAAAAAAAAAAAGAATGGAGGAAGGAGGGACTTTATAGAGGGAAAAGAGGGGAGGAAGGGGTGGGGGGAAGGAAAAAAATAACAGAAGGAATCAAACACCATTACCCTGTGTAAATGTATGATTACACAAATGGTATGCCTCTACTTCATGTACAAACAGAGAAATAAGTTGTACCCCATTTGTTTACAATAAAATAAATTACTTTCCTTACCCCCCCAAAAAAAGCCATCCACCATGTATTTACATGAAGAAAAAAATTCATGATGAATTAGTGTATCACCTGAATTCAGTATGTATGCAAATGTGTTTATATGTATATAAAAATTCTTCTTACTAGTATTTACATCTGACATGCAGGATGGGTTTTTCTGCATTATCTGAACTTTTTAAAACAGCATCTCATATTATATTAGGAAAAATAGTTTTTCATTTTGAAAAAAAAGTACTTGCTATTTAGACATACTTTAAATTTTAAATACTTTTTTATTATAGAGTATCACTTAGACAGATGTATAAAAATGATCAAAAATTAGGATCTATTAAAAAGTCTGTTATGTTTGTTAGCTAAGTTGTCTCTTTTGAGTATGAGAATGAAGGTGCTATGGAACAAGTTGATCTTTGCTTTGTAAAGACTCTAGGAAACAATCTGAGTTAGATTTTTCTATGAAGAATTTCTGTGTTTAATGAGAGATTTGCTGTTGGGATTGTGTTGTACACATGCCAACTGTGAAGGTAGGTAAAAGATTTAGAATTGCTATTGCGGAAATGAAGCCCAGTTTGATCTGTAATCTTGTTTTACTTGCTGTTGCTTCTCGCCTACTAGTGAGGTTGGTTGTTCTCACTGCTGAGGGACCAGTTAATGTTGTGCTTGCTTAGTGTTTGGAGCCTTGTTGTATGAGCATCATAAATAAGTACCACAATTTCAAATACCCACATCCTTCAATCTAATTCCTTGAACTTCATTCTCCTCTTTCTTCCAACTCATTCTCTACAACAAAGTCTTAGACCTGGATATCTCAAGACTGCTCATCTGAACTTAATTTCTGTTTTTAATATGCTGCTAAAAAAGTCTTCATTATGGTTCTCTTATTGCCATTCAAAATGTATTTTTGTTTTTGGTTTTTTTTTTGCGGTGCTGGGGATTGAACCCAGGGCCTTGTGCATGCAAGGCAAGCACTCTACCAACTGAGCTATATCCCCAGCCCATCAAAATGTGTTTTTGTACAAAGGTAAATAAGGTTGTTTCTTCACAGAATTCCATTGTTGTAATAATCTATCACTACCTTTGTTTTCTTTTAGCAGCTGCTAATGTACGTACTGGTTAATCTGCCCCGTTATTCCAGAATCAGTTATTTTTTACATCTTCCATTTAATTGACTTTATGGTCTACCTTTAATTCTAATAAGTTCATATATTTTCTTCTTTAAATTATGATCATCTTCTTTGATTGTTTAAAGTAAGTAATTGATGTTTTTGATTAATATGTATTTATGCATTGTGGGCAGACATAATTTTGTAATGCCTCCCTCCCCTAGTTTTTTCCAATAATCTGGCTAAAGAATATGTTACTTGCAGTAGTAGAAAAGCAGTCTTCTTGCTGTTACCTTTTTCCCCTTCAGAAGTAATGATTTTTGCTAACAAGGAATTGTTTATGAGTATATGTTTTATCCAGTGACAGTGCTAAGATTAACCTATGAACTAAAGATTTAACTTGGTATTTACAGGTCTATAGACTTTACCAAATTTTTTATGGATATATAATTCACACACCATAAACTTTACCCTTTTGAAGTATATGGTTCGTGGTTGTTAGTATGTTCACAAAATTATACAGTTGTCACCACTGTTTAATTC
This sequence comes from Sciurus carolinensis, assembly GCF_902686445.1. NCBI lineage: Eukaryota > Metazoa > Chordata > Mammalia > Rodentia > Sciuridae > Sciurus > Sciurus carolinensis. The sequence continues at coordinate 3,412,860 of NC_062224.1, read as the reverse complement.
CAGAAGTGTTTTTGCTCTTTTATTTTGAAAGGAAAATTTGATTGTAATCTCCTTCATAACTCTTTTTTTCTTAGTTTTGGTAGTGTTGGGGATTGAACCCAGGGCCTCACACGTGCCAGGCAAATGTTGTACTTCAGCTGCATTCCCAACTCTTAATTCCTTCTTGATAAAAATGGAGAAAAAAATTAAGATCCTTTTATTTTTTTCTTATGTTACTTTTTATTTGTTAAAATTCTTTAAGTGTACAAGTCCATATATTTCATATTTCTCAATCTCTAAGACCTGATATACATTGTTAGTTTTCATGATGCTATATAGCCCTTTAATTTACAACACACAGGGTATGAAGTAAATATTGACTAGCCTGAAATAATAAAGGATTATTGAAGTTAGAATTGCATTTCGAAGACTGATCTTCCGAAATTCCTAGCTCAATTTTTCATTTGCATTTCATCATTTGCCTTTCTTTGGCCCATGTCTTATCTAAAGTTCTTTCTTGATTTACAACTTATTTAATAGTGATATGTGATCACTTTGAGTATTAGGGTAGATTACTTTGTTTCCAGTGGCATCAGATTTTATTTCATAGAGGCAGGGCATTATTTTACTGTGGCTCTATAAATAAGTACTTTGCCACCAAAGAAAAAACAGTGTTGAAGGTGACTAAAGATCAAGTCTGCTCTTTAATTGTTTTTTCTCCTCCACCCCATCCTGCTGTACATATGTAATGTCATCTGAGCATGGAACCCACATGGTGGGCAAGGCTCTACCACTGAATCAAAACCCTAGTCTCTTCATATATATATATGTATGTATTTTTTAAATATATATATATAAATTTTTAGTTGTAGGTGGACACACAGTATCTTTATTTTTATAAGGTGCTGAGGATCCAACCCAGGGCCTTATGCATTCTAGGCAAGCGCGCTACTACTGAGCCACAATCCCAGCCCTCTTCATATATTTTTTTTTCTTTTTTTTGCGGTGCTGGAGATTTGAACCCAGGGCCTTGTGCTTGCAAGGCAAACACTCTACCAACCAAGCTATATCCCCAGCCCGCTCTTCATATATTTTTGAAGCTCATTTATTTTAGTTCATCAGTTTATTGAGTACTTGTCTTGCATAAACGATTTCCTGGCTAAGCTCCTCTAAAAGGAAATGTTAAAGGAACTATGGGCATAATCATATAATTTACACTGAATGTATGTTTTGATTTAAGAATAAATTCAGAATTACCATAGTAGAAAGAACAAAATCTTTTCATTTCATTTATTTCATCAAGTATTTATTGAGCACCTGTGCTGTGCCAAGCACTATTGAAATACTTCAGATCATTTCAGTGAACAAAACAATTATTTTTAAAAGTCTCCGCTTTTAAACCTTAAATTCTCTTCATGGAGGAGATGGACAATAAAGAATAAATGAAAATATGTAAATTATACAATAATTTTAAATTCTGTGGAAATAAGATCAGGACAAAGGGAGATAGGAATGAGCACATTGTAAACTCGAAGAAGGTGATCAGGGCAACCTTGCTGAGGAGACATTTGAGAGACACTTAGAGGGGTAAGTGTTTATCAGTTTTGAGGGGAAGGTCAAAAATAGATGAGAATAAGGTAAGGGGCTGTTGGAAAGAAATGAGATCATGATTTTTTTTTTTTTAAGATTAGAAAAATAACAGTAAATTGATGGAAATAACAGTATATTGATGTTAATGAATCTAGAGGAAGCAGAAAAAATGGATACCAGAGAATAGAGGAATCATGTTAGGAGGAAATGTTGAGGAGAGGATTTACTGGTTCATGGGTATGGATGGTTTTGGAGCACAATGTGGAGAGTCAGTACATAAGGTAGATGGATGTTTATGTAGATCAACAAAAGTTTTTTGTAAAACTTTAGGGTGTGAAGTCTTCATACTTCTTAAGTCTGAAGAAGTTAGAATTTTGATATTCAGAGAACTATGCTTGCCCCATAAAGGTCAGCTTTCTGTGTTTTACTGATTTTTGTATGTATCATCCCTGATGTTGTGATTTTCTAGCTTGCTAATGTTACAAAGGGCATCCACGAACCCTAATATTAGTATGAGACTTAAGTGACTACTTCAAAATAGCAGTATTGATGTTGTCAAGTTTGGTTGTGCTCTATATTTATTAGAGGGTGGAGAGATTGATATCATTGCTCTGCAGAAGCTCTTCTACTGAAGCAAAAATCAGATTTTGGAAGTTTGTAATCATTACAATCCAAGTCATGTGCCCATATGTGTAATCTCATGCTTTGCTAATAAACAGACTTATTGAGTTTTCTGGTTTCCTACTACCTGCTTTCTAAGTGGTCATTAAACTTATTCAAGTGCCATTTGAAATACAACACTTTTACTCTGTAGCAGACTTTAAAAATTTGCTCTGTTTCTACCGGGAAGCAATATGTTATTTACTTGACTGTTGAAGTAGCTTTGATATTCTCCATATCACTCAGATTATTATAATAGTTTTTGCTTCATTTGCATTCATATTGCAGTGAATATCAGTATGATACTTTGGAAAGATATCAAAGATAAATTCAGAGTATACTGGACTTGCCCCAATCAGACAAGTAGATGAATCACTTTAAAAATTTTTTGTTGTTGTTTTGGTGCAAAGGATGAATCAAGGGCTTTTTTGCCTACTAAGCACGTATTCTGCTGCTCAAGTACACCCCCAAACCCAATCATGTTCATAGTTTTAAAGTAGTTAATCTGTTAGTTTGCATTGTTTTTCCTATCAGTGAACTTAGTTATTGCCAACTTTCTCAAATTTTTCATCATTGTAGATAATTAGTTCTAGCCATTATTGTTTTATTTTACAAAAGAGCGTATTATATTTATTTTACAAAAAGAACATTTTTATTCAGTCAGCATTTCCTAGTGTCTTTGCTTATTCTGGACATTTTGAGCAGTCAGAAATCTTTAGCACTGATTGAACTTTCTTGGGACCACATATAAAGTAGAATATCTTTGTTTTATAATTTGTTCTTTTTTTTTTTTTCCTTTTGAAAATTGCTTTTTACTTCACCTCAGACATCAAGGAAATAGAATCTGGTTTTAGGGCCTTCTTTTGTCTTTTGTCAGGTTAGCAGTTTCCTAATTTACTAGTCTAGTATTGTATATTACTATGTGGTGATTTTTAAAGATAATACAAAAGAACCATATAGACAGCTTACAAATTCCTGTTTCTTATTTATTTGATATTAAGGATAGCAGTGGTGATCTCTTACCAGACTGTCCTTTCTCCACTCTAATCTCTACTTAATAAAGATCTGCTAGGTCCTTTTGAAAATTTAGCTGGGAATGTAAAACGACTATCTTCTGAACTCCTGAAATCTGAGATTGGGATCTAATATACATAAAAAAATTTTTTTTTGGTAGTTGTAGATTAACAGAATGCATTTATTTTTTATTTGTTAATTTGTATATGGTGCTAAGGATAGAACCCAGTGTCTCACACTTGCTTGGCAAGTGCTCTGCCACTGAACTACAGCCCCAGCCCAGGATCCAATATATTTTAGTGTAGTACTGAGATATTTAATATGGGCCATCAACTCTTTGGGGACTTGGGGACCAGTTATTCTGACCTTTTGTTTCCCCTTAATCTTTTGAAATAGTAGTAAATAAACTTGAAAGGTTTTTAGGAAATTCGATATGCTTTTCTCTGAATATATAAACTCTGTTACTCTTTAGAAATTTAGGAAACTTTAAAATTTAAATTAGCCATTTTGTAAGTTTTAGGAAATCTGATAAAATTCTGGAACACCTGTATTCATCATTGGGATGTTTATTCTTTCTAAAGATAAATGGAAATATCTTATTTTTTTTTCTCTCTGTAGACCAGAGGAAGAGTCTTCATCATCCTCCAGTGATGAAGATGAGGATGATAGGAAACAAATTGATGAACTACTTGGCAAAGTTGTGTGTGTAGATTATGTTAGTTTGGATAAAAAGAAAACACTGTGGTTTCCAGCATTGGTGAGTAGCTTCAACATTAAAGAGTTGTTCAATTTTTAAGTATGTAAGTTTATGAAGAAAAGAATTAATTTTCTTACTGGTGTTTTTCATAGATGCAAAATGAAATGTTTCTGGCATCAAGTTCACACAAAGATTACTTTCAAAATTGCCTTTACGTACAATGATTTCTTGATGTCATTTAAGAAAAAAAGCAAAACTTGGTAATCTTAGAAGCTACGTATATGACAATTGCTTATACTGTTCTATTTTGGGTAGAAAGTTCATAATGCAAACTTGTAAAACTCCAAATCTGCCATGAAGACTAGACTACAAAAGAACAAACTCACTTTTGGTTGACATCCATTTTCCCCATACTTACTGGGCTAGGGCATTTGCTTGGATCTTACTAAGTCTTGCCTTTTTGGTATTTCCTACATAATTATAACTGTAGTTATCTATTATCCAGTCTTTGACTTTCTTTATAATAAATTCTTTTATCTACCTACTCTTTCATGTTTTCTCTCCAAAATTACAACTCTGTAGGTTGACTGTATAGAATTTTCTCGTTTTTCTTATCTTTCTGAAATTCTGAGGAGATAGTGCTTCATCATCAAGAGTATCCTCATTATTTGTTCCTAGTTCAGTGCAACTCAGACAGTGATGGCAGGTGACAGAGAAAGTCTTTTGAACTTTATCTCATTGGTATTGCTAACCACTAACCTCTGTAGCAAGTTGCAGGTGCTCTGTATAAGAGTTTTTCATTTTTGTTTTTGTTTTGTTTTGTTTTGTTTTTGAGCAGTACTGATGATGGATCCTAGGACCTCTTGCATGAGAGGTATGCTCTTTGCCACGGAACTACTTTCCCAACCTCAGATAATTTTTCTTCAACTTTTAGAAAGAGAAGACATACTGGTGTCTTTGAAAGACTTTATTAGGTTGGCTTTCAACTAAGCTTTTGGGTGGACAACATCATAATTTTGTAGTTCCTAAGGCAAACACAGGCTTTACTAATAGTCATATATTATACTTTAATGAAGGTTTAGCTCTTGTGTCAGTAAGCATGCATTTTTTTAAGGCTAAGGTATAATTAGATAAGTTATTAAAAGTTTTAAATTTCAAACAGGAAAATGATAATGGACAGTCAGTATCTCTTCAGAATTATCTTGAAGTCTTAAAATTTGATGTGTCCAAATTATGGCCTCTGATGATTTTATCTGAAGACCATTGTTTCATTTGTGTCTAACACTGTTAAACACATCTTTTACGGATATGTCCCCCACACACTTCCTCCTTGAAAATCTTTAACCTGAAGATCCGTTGACTAAACTAAGGGTACATTGCACATACCATTCTCACCTCTAACAACTACTTAGTTCTCAGATATCAAGAGATAGAAAGGGTGAAAAATTATTCCCTGATCTCTGTTTTATGTTTCACTGCCTTACTAATAGTCATTAACCAGATTCCCATAGAATGCATTTTTCTTCTGCTAAAGGCATTTAGTAAAATTTTTATATGTTCATGAGGTTCTTTAACACATATTTGTTAAATGAGGCACTTTTTTGTATGTTAAGCATTGTTGAAAATGTTTTACAAGGATTGATCCATTGAATGAAGTAAAGATTCTTTGTTCTTGTGTTTAATTAATGTTTTTAAATTCTTGGTTGAGAATCTGCTAACCTTTATTGTCATCTTATTTTCCTGTACACTGAATACCACTTGCAGAAACTTTAAAATACGGTATTCAGTGTTTATGTGCATTTGTATGAAAATATTTGTCCATCATATATATATAAACTTTTATATATTTGCAGTTATTGATGAACTAAAATAACTCTAGATTAATTATTGCTTCTCAAATGAAAAAGAAGGAATGAATTTTGGAATTAGAAACATCTTATATACTGTTGTCTACAAGTGAGGACTGTCATCCTTTTCAGTCTGTATGTTTTGTAGTCTTTATGCCAAGTACTAACTAGTTCAATGTTTGGCACAAAATAAAGCACCCGATCAGTGTGAGTTTTTATTAAAAAAAATAATGAGGGTGCTTCTTTGGTTTGATAAATATAAATATTTTCTGATGCCTTTACATGGTCCCCCCAAAATCTATCCATCTATCCAACGTTTATTGGACATTTATTATGTACAGAGATTGTGCCGATAACTCTTTACAGATATTCTGAAGGTAGGTATTATTATTTACCTCATTTGGAGGTAAGGAAACTGAATATTAACCTGAAGAGTTAAGTAATGTGACATACTTTGGACTAATAGGTAAACTGAAAATTTAAGTGTCAGTGCATGTGACCATTTCTTTGTGTTTTATATCAGGGATTGAACCCTGGGGCACCTATCTACTAGCCACATCTCCAGTCCTTTTTCATATTTGATTTTGTGTCAGAGTCTCACTAAGTTACTTAAGGTCTCACTACATTGCTGAGGTTGGCTTTGAACTTGCAGTCTTCCTGCTTCAGCCTCCCAGGTTCCTGGGATTACAGTTGTACGCTGCCATGCCTGGCCATTTTTTTGTTCTTAATGCAATAAAATTCTTTGTAAGAATTCTTTTTGAAAATATGTTTAAAAAATATTTTGTGTATCTTTTTCTCAAAAATAAGTAGCTTATCCTCTTCTTCAGTTTTCTTCACCAAGTGCTCCTCTTCACAACTTTAAATGTTTGTAATTCAGAGTATGTCACTGTATTTGCTTTAGGGTCTTCATAGCTTCACCCCCAAATAAAACAAAGCAATGTCTTAGGGACCATGAAAATTACATGTGGATGAACAGGATAAAATACTGATTTGGGTTCTGTAATATAAAATGAGAATTAATCACCTTCTTACGCAGCACTGTCAGCACTGGCCAAAACTCTCCATTTGCACAGTTTGCAAAACCTGTAGTTTAGAAAGAAAAAAAATGAGTGACTTTGTTTCACAGGCACCATGTTTTCGAATTTAGGGCCTCTGACTTCCAGATTTTTATTTTAGAATGTAGAGTTGGGCTGAACTATAGACTTGTGTATTCGTCTGTTTATTATCTCGATTTGGATATCATTTAGCTACCTCAGAACTTAAGCCCCAAATCTCCTCCCTTGTCCCTTGTTTTCCTTTCTTGTGAATGTACTAACATTTGCACAAGATATAAAACTGAGTGTCCTCTTCTATTTCACCTTTTACTTCCTTAATTTTATGGTTTTTCTTATTCATTTTATTTGCCACTGTTGCCACTCTCCATCCAAGCCACTGTCTCTGGTCCAAGTGATTGCAAAAGCAAAATAGTTAAATTCTTGCTCGTTTCTTGTTTGGTATTTTTATAACAGCCAAAGTGAATTTTTGAAAGGCAAATCTATGATGGCAAATTTTTGAACTAGGCTTCCTATAAAGATCTTAGATTTTATCTTAATAATTAACATAATCCACAAGACTCTGGAAACTCTGGACCTTTATCCTTATCTTGGCCCTGGTGCAGCTCTACCTCTTCTCTCAGTTCTGCTGAGAACTGTTCCACAGCTTCATTCCCATCACAGCCATGCTTGTTTTCAACACTCTCCTGAACCAAAAAATTGTAGAACTGTCCAGAGATGGCAGGATGTATGAGATCAGTTTAAAGTTACATATGTGTTTCTACTCCCCTCAAACTAAAATTGGTTTTAAATTCTTTAAGTTTAAAGGGATTTAATCAAAAGCTACATTTGTAATTATCTGTGAATATGCTAATAGTCTCACACTTTTTTTTAAAGGTGGTTTGTCCTGATTGTAGTGATGAGATTGCTGTGAAAAAAGATAATATTCTTGTTCGATCTTTCAAAGATGGAAAATTGTAAGTATCACTCATTTGGTTTGAAAAATCTGTCTATAAATATATGTTTTTCCCCCTCCAGATTAAAATGTTAAGGGATAAGTGTTATTTCCAGTGACCGTAGGCATTCATTTTTCATCATATACAATGTTTCAAAGAGAACCATTTTTCACATTATTTTAGAGATAAAATAATTTTTTTTTTTTTTTTTTTTATGGTGCTGGGGATTGAACCCAGGGCCTTATGCTTGTGAGGCAAGCACTCTACCAACTGAGCTATCTCCCCAGCCCCAGAAAAATTTTTTTAAACTGCTAGGGATCAAACTCAGGACCTTGCATATACTGTGCAAGCACTCTGCTCTTATAGTAGTCTTACAGTGTCTTTCATTACTCATTTTGGTCTTTTTTTCTAAACAAAACTCTCAGTATTATCTTATTTGCCAACATTTGCTGGTAGATGGTGATTTGTTGAGGCTTTTTTTTTTTTTTTTTTTTTTTTAAATACCAGGATTGAACCCAGGAGTGCTTAAACACTGAGCCTGGCCCTTTTTATATTTCATTTTGAGACAGGGCTTTGCTTAGTTGCTATGACTGGCCTGGAACTTGTGATCCTCCTGCCTCAGCCTCTTGAGCTACTGGGTTATTGAGGCAAATTTGATCTCTTTTTAGTACTAATAGACTTACTGACATTTCTTTATGGTTCATTGTTGTCTGACTTGTTAGTATTTTCTGATATTTCTAGTTATGTCTTAATAGTCGTAGTGATACCTGTTGGATAATATTTGGCTTTTGTATTAGTCTGGAGGATTAAAATGGATTGCATTAGTTGTATGTAACATGTCAACAAAGTTTTTTCTCACATAGAGAGATTTTATAACTGAGTTCTTAAAATCTGTGTTGTCCCCACTACTCCCCATGAAGTTCTTTGACTAGAGAAGCCAGGTATTTTGTGCTGAGCCTTATCTAGTGTTGTCACATTTACGGTTTGGTTTTAAAGTTGTCAAACGTGATTTTTAAAAATAATGTATGACCAGGCACTGTGATGCGCATTTGTAATCCCAGTAGCTCGGGAGGCTCAGGAAGGAGGATCACAAGTTCAAAACCAGCCTTAGCAATTTAGTGAGGCCCTAAGCAACCTAGTGAAACCCTGTCTCAGAATAAAATATAAAAAGACCTGGGGATGTAGCTTAGTGGTTAAGCACCCCTGTGTTCAATTCCCAGTACCAAAAAATAATTTTTAAAGAGTCATAATGAGGTATCATAAATTAAATTATGCCTTGAATTTGTTTCAGAATAATCCAGTTAAGGCTGGAGACTGTAGTTGAGATGTCTGAGTGGTTCTGAGTTTACAGTTACTGTAGTTGGGTGGTGGATACATGGGGGTTCATGGTACAATTCTACCTACTTTTGTATGTATTTGAAAATTTTAAAATAAGCTGCCTGTAATTCCAGCTACTTGGGGAGGCTAAAGTAGAAGGATTGCAAATTCAAGGCCAGCCTCAGCAATTTAGCAAAAAGTAAAAATACCAAGGGCTAGCCATGTAGCTCAATGGTAGAGTAAGTGCCTAGCATGTGCAAGGTTTTTCAGGGTTCAGTCCTAAGCACCACAATGAATGAATGAATGTATTTAAAAAAAAAAAATGAACTGTGCAATGTGTGGAATAGTTTTCAGGCATTTGTGGTTTGATTAATAGAAAACAAATGCACAGAATGATTTATTAGGGTAAAATAGAAAATACATATTATAATATCATAGAACCTGTCCTGGTTGTTTTTATCTGACCTTCCTTTTGGTTAGGGACTTCCATAAATGGCCTCAGAGTGCACCTTAGAATTTTTTTGAGCTGAGATTCCAATTTAAAAAAATTATCAAAAGAACATTTAGGGCTGAGGAGATAACTCAGCTGGTAGAGTGCTTGTCTTGCAAGCACAAGGCCCTGAGTTCAAACCCCAGTACCGCCAAAAAAAAAAAAAAATTTAGATTTAAACTGGTACATATTCTTCTTAAACTCATTTCTCTTGATTATGGCAGATTTTTATTGTTGACTTCTTTTTTACTGGGTTCGTATATTCTGCTATCTAAACATTTTTATTTATTACTGTATCACTCTGAACAGTTTTAAGTATTTTCAGGCAGAGGTTTCTTTTATCTCTGGAAATTGAGGGTTTTTATAATATTTCTGAAGTCAGGACCCTCTCATAGATTTTTACATATTTTAACATACTCTTCATCATATGATTTGGGACTTGCAACCCTATTTTCATATATGTAGTATCTTTCTTTAGTATTTAATTGACCAAACTCTGTCATTTTTTTCTTTTATAATTAATAATACAGTACTTCAGTGCCAAGAAAAGATGTCCATGAGATTACTAGTGACACTGCACCAAAGCCTGATGCTGTATTAAAGCAAGGTAAGGATCTTGGAATGAATGGTAACTACTATAAAAAGACCTCAAGTGTTTTTGAAGCTTACGTTTTATTTTCTTAAATTTTTTTGATGTTATGCTTTTAAAATTATATTTGATTCTATGTGATTTATATTTTTAGAATCTTTATTTTGGGGGGTGGCTAATATTAGGGGCAGTATTCTTGAAAAGTGGGAAACAACTGTATCATCATGTGTTACTATGGCTCTTCTAATAAATGAAGATTGCTATCAGGAGTTGGTAGAAAAAGGAATCAAAATAATTTTGATGTGTCATCTAACACTAATGAATGTACATTCCTAACCATGAGGCCCTAGTAGTTATATTTGATTGAGGAATATGCTCTAATTGCATTTGTTGCTTTATTGTTTGGCTTTGTAAATATTGTTATTTTATCTTTGCCATTATACATCAAATTCAATAATATGCTATGTAGTCTGCCTTAAAAATCATTAAGATTTTGTTTTGTAATTTATTTTTGTATATTGTGAAAGAATAATTGTGTCCAGTTAACTTTAATTGAAGCCAATTGTTATACTTTTAGTTTAGATTTATCTAGAAATGTAGAGAACATGTATGGTCAATTATCCAGTATTTCATTGTAACAATGGCTATGTGCCTTGTATATGTAAGACTATTTAATAATTGTTGGATAAAATATTGAATGACTACCTATGTTAAAGTTGTTTCAGTAGACAAGCTTAATTTCCATTTAAAAGAACAAAATTGGTTTTCTCATATTTGTTGGAACCTAACAAGCCTTCCAGTGATGTCATTTTCACTGTCTGTGTACAGTGGATACCAGAGGCCTTGGATGAGTAGGACTACATGAACTCCTTGCAAAAGTAGCACACAGTGCCCGGAGCCCAACAAACAACAAATATCAATTGTTGCAGCATAGTTGTGTTTATTTCTTTAACTTGTTAAATATTCTTAGACAGTTTCAGTTGGCTAATTTCTCTAGTTCACATATTTTGTGGTCTTTTTCCAGCTTTTGATCAGGCACTTGAATTTCACAAAAGTAGAACTATTCCTGCTAACTGGAAGACTGAATTGAAAGAGGATAGCTCTAGCAGTGAAGCAGAGGAAGAAGAGGAAGAAGAAGATGATGAAAAAGAAAAAGAGGATAATAGCAGTGAAGAAGAGGTAAATAAAAACAGTTGATGCTTTTTAAAATTACAGATAACAACTGCTTAGGTCTTGATATGAAGTCATTAATCACAAATATTTTTAATATTAGAAATACTTCATATAAAATTATATTTGTTAGATTATCATAATTGAATTGTTTGCTTGCCTTAAAATAGAAATATGATCTCATGACATTAAAAATATTTAGTATAGGTATCCTAGTAATTCATTAATGTCTTAATCTTGCTGAGGTTTTGGTTCATTGAATGATTAATGAAATATCACCCAATTCTTTAATATGCTTCTCACTGCCACATGCATAGGAGAACTGTCACTTCATGAGTTGTTTACTGAAATATTGAGAAAACATTAAAACATATTTTCCATTATTACAAGAAATATCAACAAATGTGAAGATTAATATCTCTTTTTAATTCAGAGAATCTTAAATAATGTTTTCTAATACAAATGGGTAGCACCTATACACGTATATGGATCCACGAACTAAAATATTAAATTTTACTGTAACTAGTGCTTTAGGCCTAGCAGTGACTGGCTCTCATTAATGGTTTTCTAAACAACTTTATAAAAATCGTTGAGTGAATGGTGCAGATAGTGACAACTACTATTTTTGATCATGAAGTGAACTGTGTTTAATGTGTTTAGAAAGTTAAGGTAATTTCTGTCAATATATTATATTTTTGATGAGTTACGAAACTATGCCATTTATCTATAGAAACTATTAATGAAATGGCATTCTTTAGGAAGTTATATTTTACAGAACATAACTGTGACAATGGATAGTGTAAAATTTTCCCTACCTCAGTCTATTTCCTGACTCCTTTCTATTTAATGAGCTAAATGAGCAGTCAATCCCTTGCTTAAAACCTCCCAAGTGGCCTTTTGTGCGCAAAAGTGAAGCTTCATTGTAGAACCTCTTTTTTGATATAACCCCTTCCTTTTTTCCCTTGTCACTTCTCTTGCTACATTCTTCTTCTTTAAATTTTACACTGTAGCCTTTGTCAGAGTACAGACCTTGCTGTATCTGTGCACATTCCAGTACCTCTGCTAGTACTACTTTCCCTTCCTTTCCTTAGTCCCTGGGCACATTCCTGTTTGGTGTCCAAAACTCTGTTTAGGAACCCTCTTTGTTAAGGAAAACCTATGAACCATTCCTTTCTTCCTTTCCCCCACTCATTTTTCTTGTACATGTGTTTGTTATTTATATGCATGTTTACATACGGTATATATATTTAGTTTAATTGCCTGTCTTTGTTTTTGTTTTTGTACTGAGATTGAGTGATTCAGCACCCAGGGTTTTAACCACTGAGCTACATCCCCAGTCTCACTGGGGTTGTTTAAGGCCTCACTACATTGCTGAGACAGAATTTGAATTTGTGATCCTCCTGCTTCAGCCTCAGGAGCTGCTGGGATTATAGGAGTGTGCTACTGTGCCTTGTTTGCCAGTTTTTTTTCTCCCCTACTAATCTATAAACTCCTCAAAGACAGGAGGGGATCCAATCTTTCTTGTCTTTATGTACTTAGTGTTTGCCATGGTGCATAAGATTAATGGATGATTGGTAAATATTGGTTACCAAATCTTTTGTTATTAGATTTTTTACATTTGTGTGTGTGTGTGTGTGTGTGTGTGTGTGTTGTGGGGTTTTTTTTTTTTTTTTTGTAATGGGGATTGAATCCAGATTGCTACATCCTCAGTCCATTTTAATTTTTATTTTGAGATAGAGTCTTGCTAAGTTGCTGAGACTAGCCACACATTTGCAATCTTCTTTCTTCAGCCTCCTAAGTCATTATAGGCATGCACCACCATGCCCAGCTTAAAAGCAAACCTAATATCTAGTTTAAGAATTTTCTTAAATAAAAACTTCACTTAAATATATTTGGATTAGGACAAAGTTTGACAATTTAAGTCAAACATTGTACCATAGTGTTTTAAGATAATGTTTAAAAAATAGACAACTGAATGTATTTCCAGTTACCTTAGCAAAACCCAATGTATGCACCAAGAAATACACACTTGTCATAAGGATATCAGTGGCTTTAATTTTTTATTCTCTACCTATCTACCAACTAGAAACCTACTAGTTTATCAGCATGTATTTTTTCTTTTAATTTTTGAATTTGCTTTCCTTTTGCTATACTAGCTTTTAAAATTAAAGGGCAAATTTTACTAGAACAATGATATGTTAGGTACATGATTTTCCAAATTTTAACACTATAACAATGCTGTCTTTAGATTTGTTGAGCATATCAGTTGAATATAACTACCATATATATTTCAGCTGGAGTAACTATAAAGCCTGGCTTTATGTTTTGAATAATTTTTTTCTGCAGTTACTCCTAATCATGTTCTGTAATGATAGGCTCCGTAGGTTATTTTTCTTTTATTTGATTCAGCACCTAGTACAGTGCCTACACTTACAGGTGCTCATAAAATGTATGTTGAATGGATGAAAATCATTGGATTGGTGAGTTCCTCAATCTTACCTACTACCCTGCTCCTTGCAGGTTGCTTCAGGACCAGCTCCCTACTGCCACAGCCCTTGGCCACAGCAGCAAGAAGCTAGTCCCTCCCTTGTAATTGATAAATCGGGGAACTATTTTATTACTTGAAGATTTCCCTAAGTCTGAATCTTCAGGTATTGTAGATCAAGTTTGTTCCCCACTTTACTGATTATATAAGCTTGAAGTCTATACAGTGGGGCTGCATATAATGAAGGATACTTGTAGTAATAGCTAATGGGACCTATACTCGTATAGTTCCTTGAGGAGTAATAATAAAGTCAGATTTTACCCGATTTAATGTAAGTAAGAGTAGGTCTTCTTGAGTCTGTGACCCTGATTTAAAGAATAACTCTGATAATAATAAAAAAGTTCATGAACAATCTTGCTAGTGTCTTTTCTTACATGAGAATTACATTTGGAAACCTATTGAGATACCTTTAGGACAAATTCCTCTGTATGCATAAAATGTTTAGACATACCTGGTTTTGGACAGCTTTAGTATTAAGAAATATTTTTTATTAGTTAAAACTCTTGAAATATTTTAATGAGTATTAGTTTTTGGTGTTGGCAGGATGTCTGCTTGTATTATTAAAATGCTGAATTGAGAAAAATAATATCTTTCTTCTGTGATTAAAATTAGGAAGAAATAGAACCGTTTCCAGAAGAAAGGGAGAACTTTCTTCAGCAGTTATACAAATTTATGGAGGACAGAGGTGAGTGTTTTTACTTTCATTCATCCTTAAGTTTGTAGATTTCAATAGGAGCATTAATATTTTTTAAAAAAGTATTTATTGTATTAAGCCTTGTGTCTTGGCTAATTTAGACTGTTTTGGACTGCTAGTATCAAAACACCTGGCACAGAGCTTGTCATCTAGTAAGAAAGGAAGGACAGTGAAGAATTTGACTATATTTAGGCAAATTTTGTCCAGGTACACATAGATGTCAGTTCCCCTCCTATCTGTGGCATGCCAAAGAACCATTATCTTATGTAACAGGAGCTGCATGGGATTCATAGCACCATTTAAGCAGTACCTACACAAAGGTTTTTATTAAAATATCTCCTCCAGATCAGTTTGATATACCTAGATGTATGAGACACAGAGACCACACTAATATGGCCCTCATGTCTCTTTATGACCAGCCACATAGATTTAAGAAGAGAAGTAAATCTTTCACAGAGAGCCAGGAATACAAAAGGAAACATGACCAGGTCTCAAGGTGAGCTTTGGCTCAGTTTATCTACCTGATGTTGTGGAAAAAATGCTAGGATGAAGGGAAGAGGAGTAGGTGCTAAACTTTGTAAATTTATAGTGATGGCTTAGCCTGTAGCAACTGTGCGCTTGTTGGACTTTTGCTTATTCACTTGACCAGAGTTGACTTTCTCTTTTGTTGGAAACATGCTGAAAAGGGTAGAAGAGAAGGGCAGAAGAATTTGCTGGAAGGGAAAGGTCAAGATGAGTGTGATAATATTTGGAAGTGCCACACTACTCTGGGAATTAATGTTTTCTAAATCCTTGTTCGTAATGCTGATGTGTAACTGTCTCTGTGTGTCTTTTGTCTTCATAAATGATAATGGCTACACTAACATGGTTATCTCTTTATTTTTCAATATAATGTGCTTTTTATTCCTATTTTCTTTCTTTGAATGGAGGCTTGGCCCAAAATATGCTTTTTCTTACACTTTTATGTAAGATACATTATGAAGTAAAGAAGACAAATAAAATGTGGTTATTAGAGAACAGAATAAAATATGATTAAACCATCCATTTTTGGAGAGGTTCATAGATTGCAGCCCATCCCTACCTTATTAATTTTACTTTTTAACAGTTTGAGAGTTCGATGTAGTATCATTGTCTTGCATTTTCCTGTGTTGGAATGAAATAAAACTATATGTAGCTTTACAGTAGAACCATTGTTTACAGTAGAAGTAAATTAGTAAAATATAAATGGAGCATCATATAAATGGATATCATTGTGAAGCAGTTCCTTGTCAGTTATCTCAGCACTTTGTTTTATTTAGCTTTACCTTGCTTACATGATTTTTAAAAGCTTTGTTCTATTGGCATTTTATTTTCATTTACTTGGAGTTTATGCTGTTTTCACCAGAAGGAGGGTAGTGGAGTAAAATTTTTAAGTTTTCAAAATTCGGATATACAAAAGCTTTAAAATTGTGGCATGGCCTTAAATCTTGCAATAACAAAGGATTTTTTTTCTCATGTATATATATATATATTTTTTAATCTTTGAGATTTTAGATTTTAAAATGAAGCATAATGCTAATGTATTTTGTGATTTCTAACAGGTACACCAATTAACAAACGACCTGTACTTGGTTATCGAAATTTGAATCTCTTTAAATTATTTAGACTTGTGCACAAACTTGGAGGATTTGATAATGTAAGTATAGTCATCTTTTTCATACAACATGTTTTCTCCGGTGTCACTAAAATTATTTTCTTTTATTAAAAATGCAAGAATGTAAGGAAAATAAATTGGAAAGTACAGTTTAAAAACAAGGAACTGTCATCCTTGAATAAAATTAAATTTTTTTTTTTGCTTGTGTTGACGTAGGGTATTACTATGTTGATTAGGCTGGGCTCCTCCTGCCTTAGCCTCCTGAGTAACTAGGATTACAGGTTTGTTTCACTGTATGCTGACATTTTAATTTTAATTAAAAAAAGTCATTTTTCAAGTGAACTTTCTGAGTTTGTCAGCATTTCATGAAAGTCCTGTGCATATCTCAGTCATAGCATAACCATATAGTGGAAACACTTTCTATAGTTTTTTGTCATTAGACTTGTATATTCCTTCAGCTAGGAATTCTTTTTAATATTCTTTACATTTTTAATCTTTTTCACAGTGCCTGCTATAGATAGAAAGTGTTTGTTGAACTGTAAGGAAATAATTATAAGTTTGCCATGATGTGTGGTGTTCATCCAGATGAGAATATTCTGTAGAATAAAATGCTTTGCTACTTATAGTAGAACTGTTTTGACTTATTAGCTTGTAAGTGTTATGGGACTTGTAAGTCCTTCAAAAAATTTTTTCTCTTTGTTACAAATTTTGTTTTTGAACCTGAATACTTCCATATTTACTCTGTCTAGGATTTATTTAAAAGTTGTATGGTTCAGTATTTCAACATTTGTAAATCTTTCAGATAATTTTTTATTTGTAAATTAAAATTAGAATTAATCATGTTTGTTATTTTTTATTATTTTGAGATTAGAATCAATAAATAGAAACATAATTATATGCCATGTCTGTCACATATTACTACATTTCATATTCTTCAATTTGGGAATTTTCATTTCACTGTGTTAGATCGAAAGTGGAGCTGTTTGGAAACAAGTCTATCAGGATCTTGGAATCCCTGTCTTAAATTCAGCTGCAGGATACAATGTTAAATGTGCTTATAAAAAGTAAGTGTGTTTGATGTAACTCTTCAATATTTAACATAGAAAGCAGGATGGAATTTACCAATTTAACTGAGGCTAATTCCTTCATCAAAGAATAAATCAGAAAATTTTACTAGCATAATACCTCTCTAATAACATTTTCTTCTGTGTTGAATAGTAGATCTATGAGAAATTCTGTGAAGAAAGTTTTTGTGGACAAGAACTTTTTGTAAAGTACTGTACATTGGTTAAAAAGTTAATATTCTAAAGTCAGACAAATCTAGATTTGAATCCTAGTTCTGACACTTACCTCTTTGTGCCCTTTGACCATTTGTTTGTTCTCCTAAGCCTTAGTTTCTTCATTAATATTACTTGCCTCTTAAGATTACTCTTTGTTAATTGAGATTTACTAAACGGCCCAATTTCTTGCACTTAAGAAACCTCAACAAGATGGTGTTACTAGTATGTCTCATAGCTTGTTACTGTCACTTTTATTATACTTAAGATTATGAATTTTTTGCTTTTAATAGTTTTTTTAAGATGAATTTTTTTCTTAAGTGGTCTATTTTGGTTGAAAATATTGAGAAGAACTAAAAGAAAATAAATTGGATTGTTATATGGCTTGATACTTGAGAGTTTAAACAAAAAACATGAATATACGTTAAAGAAATCTCTACACTAATATTTTATGTTTCCAGGTACTTGTATGGTTTTGAGGAGTATTGCAGGTCAGCTCATATTGAATTTCAGATGGCATTGCCAGAGAAAGTTCTTAACAAGCTATGTAAAGAGTGTGACGATGGAAAAGAAATGAAAGTTAAGGAAGAACATGAAACAGAGATCAGAGAAGTGAAGATTGAAGAGGAGAGGAATGTAATACCAAAAGAAGAGAAGCCTACTGAGGATGACATTGAAAGAAAGGAAAATATTAAACCCTCTCCGGTAAATCAGAAATTGTTGATTGTCCTTTGTTGCCTTTGTATACTTTCTTTATCTTCTGTAAAGTTCTTGCAATTAATTCATTATATTAGATTATACTTTATTGTGTGCATTTTCATTAAATGCTACTTTTGAATATTTCTGATTATACTATTCAAGATAGCTTTTAGCTATTTTGGTCTAGTTTTTTTAGAATGGAAGGAGTTTTTATAAAATGGCAGGAGTTTCTTAAACGTTAAAAATAACTGTATCAGTATTACTATTTGCTGTAGTTCCTGTTCCTGACACTTAAGGTGATGGCTTTGGGTTGAAGTTTTTCACTTTGTTTAGTTCCTCTGATCTTTTCCTAGGGAACTAAAAAGAATTTATTAGAATCTATACCTACACAATCTGATCAGGAAAAGGAGGTTAACATTAAAAAAACAGAAGAAAATGAAAATCTGGAAGATAAAGACACTGACGTAACTAGGATAGATGAATCCCTCAGCATAAAGGTAGAAGCTGAAGAAGAAAAAGCAAAATCTGGGTAAGAAATTTGTTTTTGGTTATGATGTATTTTGACTAGATGAATTCTTCTAATTTGATTTTTGTATGTGTGAATCTAAATTGATTAAGAAAGTATGGAATAGTAGTGATTGTATTTATTAAGAAAAACAGCATTTGCTTCCATCAGAGACCCTAATAATGTTAATTTACAGAAAAAGATCATGTTTTTGATCCATTCTTGCTCTCATCATAGAAATTTAAAAAACTTTTAGCTAGAGAAAAGTACTTTTTTAAAAAAAAAATGCATTAAAGTGACCAGATAATATAAAATTGGGAAGATACTCTTCTCATGTTTTGTGGATGGTGTGGATGACTTGTTATCTGTAGATTTGGAGAGTTGTATGAATTTCCTCAGCAGAAAGAAAGTATGGAAAAACACTAATAATAATCTTCAAAAGGCCAAAATCATTGTTGCATTCTATATGATAGAAGCATTTACTTGTTTTGGTCACTCACTTTGGAATGGTGAATTATTAAGCAATTTATGCACTGCCTTAAAAAATTAATTAATTTAAATTTGATTTTATTTTTGAGGTTGAGAAAACATAAACATTGCCAGGGGCACTGGTGCATGCTTTTCATGCCTGCAATTCCTGTAATCCCAGCACTTTGGGAAGCTGAGGCAGGAGGATTATAAGGTAGTGGGACCCTGTCTCAAAATGAAAACAAAGGCCTGGGTGTAGCTAAGTGGTAGAGCACCCCTGGGTTTAATCTCTAGTACCACAGACAAAACAAAATAAAACATAAACATCTCCATAGTTAGTGGTTCATTTAAATAAGGACAACCAATTTTTTAAAATCATTTTAGTATTTTTCTGAAATTTATCCACAGGATACAAACAAGGAATTAAAAAAACAAAAAACAAAACTTGACCCAGAGGGATATAGTAAGAAGTACTGTTTTATTATGCTTTGTTTTATTTCTATATGTATAAATGCATATTTGAAGTACTCTTTACTGCTATTGGGGACTATTTCAACTATTAAAAAACTTATTAACATTAAGCCTTTTGCCTAACATATCTTGATTATTTATACTTTTGAAATTTTGGTGGCAGGGAGCATGGAAGAAAAAATGGGTTTAGATGAATATAATAAAAATGTTGGTTATACTTTGTTATATTTGTGTATAAATGTGTATTTGAAGTTCTTACTTTTCCAAGAAATTATTTCAACTAATAAGAAATCAGGAATCAATTTTTTACCTAAAAATCTTAGTTACAGATGTTTTTTGAACATCTGTAAGACCCTTTGATAAATCTGTTTTTCTTTGTTATCAGTAATTGTTTTCAAGTTGGAATCTTATTTTATTAGAACAGATTTTTTAATGCTTAATTTATATGACTTTTTTGTTGCTACTAATGTAGTTCATGTTTGCAAAATAATTTTAAGGTCAAGGATAGTCCCTTCACATTATAATACAGCCTAGAAGCTGTCCCACATAGGAATGCATAAGTAAACTCTGCGATGCTTGCACAATGACATAATCACCTCATGACTGACATTTTTCTCTGAATGGTCCTGGTTTTTGAGCAGAAATAATTTTCCTGATGTAGAAGCCTAAATAGGATACATAGTCTTTAAAAGCATTATGTATTTTATTACTGATATAGTAGTTATGCCTAATTTCTGGGGACATGTCCCAAGACCTCCTAGTGGATGCCTAAAACCAAGGATAGTGACAACAGATTGTACTGTTTTTTCTTATGCCCTACAGGTTTGCCAGAGTTAGTCTGTCCTTTCATATTTTGTATCCTTGTATCCTCTTTGCATCACTACTCTTGTAACTGAAGGTCCATTTTAAGGTAGAATACAGGTTACTTGAACACAAACGCTGGTACTGTGATGTGATAACCTAGATGGCTGCTAAGAGACTGATTAGGTAGGTAGCCTGTACAGTGTAATTCTGCTGGACAAAGAGCTGATTGACATTTTGGATGGTGTAAGATTTCATCACTTTCTCAGAGTGGCCCATATTTTAAAATTTATAAATTGCTTATTTCTGGTTTAATAATTTCAGACTGCTGTTGACCATAGATAACTGAAATTGGGGAAAGCAAAACCCCAGATGGGGGTGGGAAGACTGCTGTAATTTTTCAGTTTTTTTATTTAAGTGTAGGTGGAATTTTTGCCACTATAAAGTGTGTGTGTGTGTGTGTGTGTGTGTGTGTGTTACTAGTATATGAACTTTTTCTAATTAATTGACTACTACCAAGAATTTTCATTTTCCTTTCTCCATAGGCTAGGCATGGTAGATTTTCTTTAAAAAGTTAATATATATGGGCCTATGATATAGCTTAGTGGTATTACACTTGCCTAACATTCATGAAGCCCGGAGTTCAGTCCCTTAGAACCACCAAAAAAAACCCAAAAAAATTACAACAATAAAAACAATTAATATATGTAAAATGTCTGATTTTAGTGACTGGCCCATAGGTAGTAAACTGAAACTTTTAAAAAATTTTGTTTCATTGTAAGTATAACATCAGTCTGGGGAAAATTTGGCATTTCTTTGTTGATTCAGATGAAAAACCTCTTTTTAACACATTTGGTTGTTCTTTAATTAAAATACATATGTAAATATATATAGCAGCTTAACATTTTAAAATCTATATGTTGGCTTTATTTAATACATTCCTGGGATATCTTTCTTGGCATTCTTTGTTCCTTATGGTTTAGTACATTACCTTCTAAATTTACCACTGAAATTCTTTGAAAGAAGAGTAGAAGTATTGCCTAATTATAATCCTAGTGACTCAGGAGGCCAAGGCAGGAGTATCATGAGTTCAAGACCAGCCTCAGCAACTTAGCAAGCCCCTCAGAATGTACTTGAGACCCTGTCTTGAACTAAAACAGTAGAACTGACTGAGGCTGAAGCTCAGTGGTAAAGTTCCCTTGGATTCAATGCCCAGTGCCCCTTAGCCCTCTAAAAAAGTGAGAGGATTAGAGGAAAGTTTTACTTGGTTAATGGCCAGTGATGCCATTGTTTGCTTCTTTATTTTTCAGTGGATTATTTACATAAATTTCATTTAGCTTGTTTCTGAGGTTGACCTTAAAGGCAAATTTTTGACTTTTGATTGTTTTATTAATTTTAGTATTTGGTTTTCATTCTAGTGTAAATAAAACTGCTGTGGCTACCACTTAAAAGTATGACTGTGTTTGTATTATTGGCATTCATCAGTTGATTCAGTGTATTACATAATAATGTAAAGATACAGTTTAGTGTTTGTTTTCATTTTTTAGAATTTGGACTTCTTATTCTGTATCTCTGTCCTATCTAAAATGATGATTCTCAGGTGCATGATCAATCTCTTCCTTTTACTGTGACCACTAGAATATACTTCCCTTTCTTCCTGACATGCAAGGATATAATCTTAAGACTTAAACAAGTAGTATTTCAAAGATATTTCTTAGTTGTTTTAATTTAATATATAAATTTAAGAACAATTTAAAATAAATATATTTACTTTATAGTTTATTATCCTTAGTACCAGGTAACTTCTTATTTTAACCTTGTTAAGGTTGTTTGTTATAGAATCATTAATGTATTTTCAACAATGGTTAGTATTTTTTTTTTTTTTAGATCATAGCTAGTTTCATTTAGGTTTTATTAAACACTTAAGTATTTGACTGTAACTGAGTCTTTTTAAAATAGGAATAATTCTTGAAAATATTTGTACTCTTTATATTTCTGACAAAATTGAAACCCTTTGGCACTTTGTGAACTCAGACCTCACTCCCCACATCTTGTAGGTTTCCTCCCAATTGCACAGATGGAAAAAGGGTGATTAAAAAGCTTGAGAATGCTATTTACATCACTGTTTATAGGTTATTTTGTTAACTATATAGTTAACATAATTAGAAGTGACAGAGAAAATATGTTGTCACGAAAGGGGTTGCATGTAAAAATGTAAAACTGATTATCAGTGGAAGAAGACATATATAAACATCTGTTAACTTAAAGCTTACTTAGCTGTCTTGTTCTTTTTTATGGTATTTGTCAGGTATCAAGTGATGGATGCTTTTTTTTAAAAGAGAAAACTATTGTAATAAGTACAGAATACTGCAGAGGAGATCAAAATTGACCAAATATTTCATAATGATATTTATTCATATAAATATAGCAATTGGAAAGATTTATTTTGAAGATGTTTCCTAGTTTGTTCAATATAGGTTTGTGGCTAAAGAATGCTCTAGCTTAGAGAGAAGATCAAAATAGTTGTAATACTTTTAGAATAGCTTTGTATATTTGGAAATGGCCTCTACTATATACCTATATCTTTGAAACTTTAAAGTTGAATCTCTAGAAGACGAATTTCAATAAATATTTGGTAAAGAGAGTAGAAACTGATGTTCAGAAAGAGAAAAAACAAGCTTGATGTGATATTGATGTGACATTAGGATATTCCTAATAAGTTAAAATAACATTTCAGTTAGTAAAACATTTGAAAATGTGGTTGAAACATCTTTTATTAAGACTAGCCATCTTGCTAGTGAATAGTTTTGTTTTAAGTATCTGAGTCTGGAAATATTTGTTGAAAGATATTTTTAGTCAGAAAATGTCAATGAAATATAATGACTTTTTGTCAACTGAAATGTAAAACACTTCCGTAAATAAAACCTGAGAAAATTGTTACAGTTGATCTTACTAAGTTTCTTGATCCTTACTAGTTTCTTGCTATTCAGCCAAACTTCTGTTCTTCGGATTGTTGGAAATGTTCTTTTAATGCACTTATTTTTAAATCTTCATTTTTCACTAGATGTATCTTTCTGAAACCATGGTCATTTTACACAGTTTTAGTCGTTAACATTAAATTGAAACTCAGAGTATTTCACACACATGGAATCTGCTGTTCCCGGAACAAGCACAGCCACGATTTTTATCAGTGTATGTGGTTTGGAACTGGAAAGCTTATGAAGTATCTTTTATTAACTGCAATTTTTTAAACCTTTCAAGAGATGAAACGAATAAAGAGGAAGAGGAAGATGATGAAGAAGCAGAAGAGGAGGAGGAGGAGGAGGAAGAAGAAGAGGAAGAGGATGAAGATGATGACAACAATGAGGAAGAGGAGTTTGAATGCTATCCACCAGGCATGAAAGTCCAAGTGCGGTATGGACGAGGGAAAAATCAAAAAATGTATGAAGCTAGTATTAAAGATTCTGATGTCGAAGGTGGAGAGGTCCTTTACTTGGTGCATTACTGCGGATGGAATGTGAGGTAACTTGAGTTTTAGCTAGTGATTATTACCTAAAAGCACTTCTAAAAATACTTTTCTATTATAAAACTTAAGTAACAAATTTCAGACGTGTTAGTGTTCTAATTGAGGTCATAGTAGCATATAAAAAATTTGAACCGGTAGCATGTAAATACCTCACTTAGTGACTTTCTACTTAATGTTTTCAGCATAGAAGACATCCTTAGTGTCTAGAAACAGAAATCTATGCAGTTGATTTTTATGTAATAAAAACATAATAGGGAAAACATTATTGATGGAATGATAGCATATCTCTTAAAGAGGTAAAAGGGATTTGAACTTCTTAGTGTCTAACAAGGCCATTTCCAGTCTGTCTTCTCTATATTAAACTACATTACCACAGTAGCCTCCTCTTTACGTTGTCATTACTCTTTCTTTAGTAGGTAGGGATTTACAAGTTGAGGTTTCTTAAGAAATATTAGTTGTTCCAAGAAGTCCTTATTTCCTCTATAACAGCTGTAACATTACAACCTTGTTCTGAAGTGTTAGAAATTTATTAGCCTTTGAAACAACATAATTAAAGATGTTGCTGGCTTGATGAGAATAGAATGCACTTCATAACTGCCATTGATTTACAGAACTGAAAAACTGAGATTTAGTTTTAGGTTGTGTTCATGGACTCCAGTGTTTTTCTTACACAAGTTTTCTTTGGTTTACCCAAAGAGATTTCATATTTCAATTTTATCCAAAATTGGCAAGTCAGTTTTAAGATCTGATCACTTTGATATATTTTAAGGATACCCTAATTCATTTTGTAATGCCTGATAGTATACACGAAATCTAGCCAATGAGAAGAATTAGAATCCCTGAAAAATCAATCATTGACATTTTAAGTGGCAGTTTTATGGTTTGCCTTGTCTTCAAGGAGGAATACAATTCTTTTGTTTGGGATGAGACTAAAAGATGAGTACCAAACAATTCTTGGGGATAGGGGTGTGGCTTATCAAGCACAAGACAATGAGAATCTCAGCACAGCACTTGTGTGTGCACACATACACATCGAAGTATTCTGTGGTTTGATCCATCATCTCCAAATTTCTGTTTCTTAAGTACTTTTTTTTTTTTTTTTTTTTTTTTAAGAATAGGAAGTTCTGGAAGTGTGGCCTGATTAATTACCATTCTTATTTTGAGAAAAGTTGAATTTTGATCCATTATGATTCTGGGAAAAATATAGCAGCTTTGATCATGCAGGAGTATTTAGGAGTTATGTTTGGCCTCATTCTTTATTATTTCTTACCAACAAGATTTGGTAAAGGAAAGAATAATTCTAAAAGCACTTGTTTTCAGAGGATAGAAGTATTTTAGCTTTGAAATTGATAGGGAGAGGGGAGGGTAAGGAAGGATTTTTAATAGAGCCATTCATGTTTGTGATAACAAAGGAAGGAAGATGAAACCCAGTTCAACAAGTCGTGCTTGTCATCTATTTCTGACATCTCAAGTGTTCATACTCTAAGAACTTTCAAAAGAAGAAAACTTGCCCTCTTGATGAAGACCCATGTGTTGGAGCTCTACCAACTCCAGCATCGTAGAGAAAACGACTGCACTTCAGTAGACTAAGCAGTTAATTTTCTTACTGTTCACAGGACAGTGTCCTGTTTTTTTTTTTTTTTTTTTCTCTAATAATAACGAAAGAGATTGTCTTATTGATAAACCAGCAAAAATTAACCATGTTTACTGCATCTTCATGTCTGAAGCTAATCTCATAAGGACTGCAGCAAATCCTCATCAACTCTACAACTATTTTCCTACTATTTGGGGGTCTTCACCTTTAACTTCACGCTTATACTTCACAAATGAAATAAGAAATGAAGAATTTATGCAGGGGGAGGCTCATGAAAAAATTATCTTCAGTGACAGTCATTCTCAAGAACAATTTAGGAAATTTCATATGGAGCAATTTATACATGTTTTTGTTTTATCTGCAACTTTTCAGCAAATAGATTTTCCTTGAAGAATATCTTGTGTTTTTTTAATAAATGTTTTTAAAATTTCTACATTTTTCCTTTTTTCTAAAATGCTATATAGATAATGTATAATTTTTATTCATATCCCTATTTCATAGCTGAAGAAATACTGATTTTTGTTATGCAAAGTTGGTTTTGGGGTAATTCGTGTTTTACAACAACAAAAAAGGGAAAAAAAATTTTTTATCTGCTTACTTGAAATTTATTGGAAATAGCCAGAATTCTTGACTCCAAACCCCAAATGGTATAATGCTAAGAATTTTTCCGGTGTGGTGACCATGTATAAAACCATTGGCCAACTCTATAGAATTTATTAGGTCATCAGAACAGAATACTTGGGCATTCTGTTATTATTTTATAAATAATATTTTAAACTTTTCTGAAAATGACATTCAATGTAGACAAATGATAATACATTAATAGATTATAGTGTGTTCTCTTTTAGTTATACATTTTTAAAAATTACAGTACAGGGAGTGTACTTGTGTGAAGAGCACTAGCCTAACATGTATAAGACCCTGGGTTTGATCTCCAGCACTGCCCCCCTCCCTCAAATATACATATAGTTAGGTTTCAGTAATTTTTAATAGTAGACTTTCTGTTAATTTTAACTTCTCTTAGTTATATTAATATTTTGCTGAAGTTCTTAATATCATTATCTAATTAATCCTCTTTACTCTCAAGTCTCAAAGTCATGTCATAAATACAGGAATGAGTTTTGTAAAGTTAAGACTACCTACTGAATTAACCCACCATAAACTTCATGGAGTATGGTGAATTTACTCTTGATCTGTAAAAGTTGAATGTATTGGAACTATTTGGATTGCTTGGCACGAGATTTAAAATGCATCAAATACTTTACTGTGTTGTAGTGATACTGATTTAAGTTTTCTCTGTTCATTTCCAACTTGGATTTCTGCAATCAAGGGGGCTAGGAATGTGATGAGAGAATAATATTTTCTATATTGAGGATCATCAACTGAATTAAAGGACATCATGAAGTAAAAGGAATAGAAAAGAGATACTTAAAAATTTTAAGTATAAAACTCAAATGAGTAACAACAGTTCTATTCCTTATTAGAGATTATTGAAAACTGAAAATAGGGCAGATTATGTGTAAGTATATTATTTTAAATAAAAATGTATTACATTTTAAAAATATCTAATTATTCCAAGTGCACTGACTCCTCTTTGGAGGAAGGGACTCAAGAAGAGAAAAAAATATTCAGTAAAAGACTCATAAATAAATGGGTTCAATTCCATTTTTTTTATAATACTCAGTTCCTTTTTATCAATTTTATTAGTGGCAAACATAAGATGAACATCTATGTGCTAAATACTGTATTGGCACTTAATAAAAAAAGTTTTTTGGGAGCTGGGGATATAGCTCAGTTGGTAGAGTGCTTGCCTCACAAGCGCAAGGCCCTGGGTTCAATCCCCAGCACTGCCCCAAAAATAAAAAAAAAAAAAATTTTTTTTTAAAAAGGAATTTCTAATCCAGACCAAGGAAATTAGTCACTCCAGTAGGATTTTTGATCCATTGATTCTGCCACCCTTTGCCCTCCTTGGTTGCCCTCAGACCTTTTCTTATGTGGTATACTTTTCTTGGTCAGTTGTTCGAATCCCTTCTTATGACTCCCATCTCTTTTATTTTCCTGTTGCTTTACAGTATAATAATAGTGTTCCTTGACAAAACCACAAGATCCCTGAACATACTTACTGCTTGCCTTCTGCCTCAGCAGCTGATCCTGGTTGGAGTAAAGCAAACAAACCTCACTGACTGTTCTCATTTTCAATTCCTACTGTGATCCTCAAGTGATTCCTTAATTCTCTATGTCTTTTTCCCATTCATTGTCCTACTTTCTTAATGGGCTGTTACATACTGTTTTTTATCTCCTTACATTCCCCAGCATCTCTTTCCCAGCTTCACTTTCTGCTGGTGACTTTGCTTTTTCACTTTGTTGAGAAATTGAAATGAGAAGATTTCTATGGATTTACATTGCAACTACCTTCTTACCTGCATTTGCATTCGTGTTCTCTGTACTTGCACTGGTGGTGATAGGTTTATAATCACACTACAGTCTAAATGCCCTCCCTTCTTGCCAAAGCAAAGAAATGGACCCATTTTTTACTTGCTCAAAAATCATTCCCACCTTTAGACCTTCAGTTATTTCTCCTATCTCAACGAAAACTTTGCCTTCAGCCTATCTGGTCCCACTGTGCCATTTCTTTGCTCCATTTCCATCTAGTAGAACTATTTGAATGAGTTATTTATACTTGTTACCCATTTTCTCTCCTATTTCTGTGTAAATCCACTCTAACCAGGCCCCCCCCCACCCCACCCGGAGCCTCTAGAACTATGCTTACCAGGATCACTAGTGACCCCATGTAACTGAATTCCATGCTCATGTCTTTCCCTCTGTCTTGTCTCATCAGTGGCATTGGTTGCACCCAGTTTATTATTCCTTCTGTGATATATTTTACTTGGGTTCCAGCTGTAGCAGCTGCAAATGATTTTATTTTTCTTTTCAGCCTTTCTCAAAATTAAAGAAACCATTCTTCAGATATCCCAACTTTTGTTTCTTCTTGTGTGCTTTCTGCTTTCTAATTGTTCACCTATTTTTTTTCTTCTGTCCATTTAACTTTTTTTTAGCTCCTTTTTTGCTATTTGGTTTAATGTTCTTTTGCTATTTAGTCCTAACTTGAGTCACTTTTCTAATATTGAATAAATCTTATCTTTCCTTTTATTTATTTTTTCTTAATGATATTGGGGATTGAACCCAAAGGCACTTTACCTGTGAGTCACATACCCGATCCTTGTTATTTTCTATTTTGAGACAGGTTCTCGATAAAGTTTCAATGACTGGCCTCACACTTGATCCTCCTGCCTCATTGTCCAATTTGCTGGGATTATAGGAGTACTCCACCATGCCCACCCTGATACTGAATATTCTAAGTGATTTTTCTGAGCTCATGAAATTTGATCTCACAATATAACTTTTGCCTAAGACTCTGGGTTATCCTTTCTCTTCAGTCACCTCCCCTTTCCTCCTTTTTTTAACCAAGCTTTCTGTATCTGGACCACATTACTTTATGTTCAAAGTTATATTTAATTTAAAACGTGGGGAGAAAATTCCTGTTTTATATTAATCCTATTAATATATCTTAGCCATAGTGATGATGAATACATGCTTATTAGTCATTCATGCATCTCTTTGGAGGAGATTGTCTCCTCAGGTCCTCGTCTGGTTTTTGTAATTGGTTAGGTAGTTTGTTCTTGAGCTGAAGGAGTTCTTCATATATTCTGGATATGTGTATGTGTATATATGTATGCATGTATTTTTTTTTTTTTTTTTCATTTTGTACTGGGGATTGAACCAGAGGCACTTAACCACTGAGCCACATCCTCAGGCCTATTTTATATATTATTAAGAGTCAGGGTCTTGCTGAGTTGCTTAGAGCCTCACTAAGTTGCTGAGGCGGCTTTGAACTCATGATCCTCCTACCTCAGCCACAGGGATTACAGGTGTGCGCCACCATGCCGGGCTTGATTCGCATATATTTTCTCACCCTATGGATTATCTTTTCATTATCTTGGTGGATTGCTCCCCTCTCTTCCTTCAGTACTGCAGATCTGGGGATTAAACCCAGGGCCTCATGCCTGCTAGGCATGTGCACTACCACTGAGCTATATCCCCAGCCTTTGGAATGCTTTGATGTACAAAAGTCTCTAATTTTGACAAAGTCCAATTTATGTATTTTGTTGCCTTTTTTTTTTTTTAATTGAAGAAAATTGCCATATTCAGTATTGTGAAAAGTTGGGTCTGTCTTTGATCAGTTTTGAATTCATGTTTGAATATGTATGTCATAGTTCTTTTTGTGACCTGTTTGGGTCATAAAGAGAGTTCATTTTCTAGATAGCAACCAAAACGGAGTTTAGACTGAAGAGACTTGAATGAATTTAATTGGAAATACTTTATCCATGATTTTCCTTTTACTCTCCTGTTTGTCTCTTTAACAAATTTTTTTAACATTATTTTTCAGCCAAATTTCTCTCTTTATAGACTATTCTGTATCCTTTGTTCCCCCCCCGCCCCTTTTATTTCTATGAAATTTGATCCCTGCTGTACTGTCATTTGAATCCCATTAGATATAGGAATATTGATGAGAGAGTGCAAAGTGTTCTTCTCATACACTTTGAAATAATTTCGATAATAACAAAAAATGGTAAAAGCAAACTGCTGTAGGATATTGTTTGTTTTATTTCTATAATATAAAAATTAAAGGGCCACAAAATGAAGACCATGTAACAATGGATTCCTAGTAAATACCTGTAAAGTTGTTTTAGAGGAGAGTGGCTTTTGAGTCACCATACTTTGGGGGTACATGTGAAGATAAACATTTCATTCTCAAAGAAAGATAAATAATTCAGTTATTTGTTATATTCAATTGAACTTTTATTTTTCTTTGTGTATTCAACTTAGAATGTTTATTAAACAAACCTGGGTCTGTCCCATTAGGTAGAATTTGTAAATTGGCAGTTATATTTAATGTAAAACATAAACTTGAACATGTTCTGTTTGGTAAGTCTTGTAGATTGGCCGATATATTAGTATTTTGGTCTAAATATACAGAAATACTAATTCCCTGAATCCATCTGATACTAAAAAATAAATTTTTGAGGTATTTAAAAAACTTTATCTGCACCATAATACACAGTTTGTGCTGCAATTGTTAATTCTTTTTAGTGTTCTTTATAAGCTTGGTAAATTCTCGGGGTTTCTTGGTATTTCATATTACATCTTCCTTGAGCCTGTGCTTTTGTTTCATTTTCCTAAATGACAAAACTGAAGTATGGCTATGCCATAATATTCATATTTCTGTCAGTGTGCTGTTATTAACTATGAATACCATTCCTGGTTCTTTGTGAATTTAGCAGTGTTATATGAAATGCAACTTTAAAATGTTGGTAACGTGCTTAGGTTTTTTTTTTTTTTTTTTTAATAATTTTTGTTTTTTTTTTCAAGTTTAGATACATGACTGAAAAGCATTAAAATGATGATCAATGGTTCTTTTTATAAATCTTGCTTTAGATATTTTATCAGATTAAAATATGTATAAATTGAAATTATGTATAATTTACAGTTAAATATTGATAAAATTGCTTATAAAGTTTATAATTATTAAATTAATGTTACTTTTCATCATTACTTTCCTCCTCCTTTTTTTTTGTTACTTTGTCATACTTTCCCCCTACATTTCCTTAATCAGTTAAGGAAGGGAAAACTTCTTTCCTTAGTAAGATAAGATAGTCTAAGTTTCATCTGAGGTTTTTAAAAATTAGTTAATGATATATTACCTTTTTGCCTCTACAGAGGCAAGATAGAAAATACATACTTTCCAACAATATTAAATGAGTATCCAAACAAAGGAGAAAATATAAATGGTTCAGGTATCTTGATGTAAGATCACTTATCCTTTTAATACTCTGTACATATATTTCAAATAGTTTCAAAGTATTAATATCAGTTTGGTTTCACTGTGAAATTATTTTTAAGATATCTTTATTATGAATGTAACTTGTTAAAAATCTCAACACTGTGCCACTAGAGTATGTGTTAAGTACTTATGTTATTTCTTTGAAAGTTGGGTGTCAGAAGAACTGAAATCTGAATTGACAAGGGTGTGGTAATCACTTTGGTTAGTATATCTGATTGACTAACTTCTATTGTCATTATTGCTAAATTATTTCTTAGTTGATTAGCCAGTACATCCAAACAAACTTTGTCTTTAGGACTTTTATTTTTCTCTGGTGAGAGCAAGTATGCTATGGTCTCTGAAAGGTTGCTGTTAGTTTTATATTGTTATTTTAACCCATCTTAAAAATACTGACTTGGCTGCTTCTTTCAGAAGGTTTGTATTGTTACTTTTGTAATTACTATTGACATTGTTTCTCTATTGAATTGTAAGCCTCTTGTTGAAAGGAACTTTTTGTTGCATTCATTGCTGAATACCCAGTAACCAATGCAGAGCCTATCAGGTAATAGGTACCTATGAGGTATTTTTAGAATGAATTAAGTTCCCTTAGGCTTGGAATCTCATGTTTTTTATCATCTGGTCCAGTTACTTCATTTTATATGGTCAGGGAGTTTCTGAGACCTTTAAAAAATTATATGAGTTGATTATGCTTATGTTCTTCCATGTCCATTCCATTAGTTGAAATGTTAGATAATTTCAATAGATATACTCACATATTAGTCATGTATATACTTTGAAAATATTTTCCTTAGTTGTGTAAATTAATATCCTATAAGGTGCTTGTCAATGTTTCATGTATGTCATTAATTGTAATGAATGTGTTGATAAGTGAATTGAAAAATACGGGCTAATAATCATAGTGCTCATAGTCTTTTTGGGGGGTGGGGGTAATGTTGGGGATTAAATTCAGGGTCTTGCAAATGTTAGGCAAGCAAGCAATGTACCACTGAGCTACACCTCCACACCCTGCTAATCAGTTTTAATTTTCTAACCCAGCATTTGTTTTTAGTATTTGTTTTAATATTTATGTATTTTTGTGGTACTGGGGATTTAGCTCAGGGGTGTTCTACCCTGAGCTATATTCCAATCCCTCCCCACCCACTTTTTTATTTTAAGATAGGATCTTGGTAAGTTACACAGGCTTGCCTCAAACTTGTAATCCTTCTGCCTCTGTCTCCCAAGTGTCACCCTATAAAAGATCCATTTTCTTCTGCCCTGGCAGAAAATTTTTTCTTATTGTCAAGAAGAGGCCAGTTAAGATTCTGATAATTTCTAAAGGTAAAGTTCACTTCAAGGCAGGATAGTTTATATATCAGCATTCCAATCTGCCTTGCTTTCTTCACATCCATTCTCATATCTATTGCTTGAATTTAAAGTTGCAAGATAGTTTAATTTTTTTGTGGGCCATCTGCTTATATTAAGATTTTCTCCCAGTTCTCCAACTATATTATCATTAAACACGTGGCTGATGGCAAAAGACTTGCTGTGCTTGGAGAGAAGTTGTTATTTAGGTATAGGTGATTTTTCTGAAGATCTGCTGCTGTTACAATACTAGTGTCCTTCCTGCTCAATATAGATGTCCTATTAGAATGTGCTCTCTAATGTCCTGATGACCTGTATGATGTTTAAACCAGAGTCATCCATATTGGAGTGTCCTGTACAGGAATCACCAGTACCTGAGAGGACAGGGTGTCCATATGTTTGGGGATGCCTAAGAAAAGGACTAGAAACATTTTAAAACCAAAAAGTTTGTTGACCTAGCTATTAAGATTCCTACATTCTTTTTTTTTTTTTCCCCAACTTTGTTGAGGAGTCTTTTTTTTTTTAATTGTAAACAAATGGGATACATGTTGTTTCTCTGTTTGTACATGGAGTAAAGGTGTACCATTTGTGTAATCATAAATTTACATAGGGTAATGTTGTTTGATTCATTCTGTTATTTTTTCCCTTCCCCCCACCCCTCCCACCCCTCTTTTCCCTCTATACAGTCCTTCTTTCCTCCATTCTTGCCCCCCTCCCTAACCCTAACTCTAACCCTAACAGATTCCTATATTCTTTAACAATGTACTTTGAGTCAGGTGAGATGATGCACACCTGTAAGTCCAACAACTCAGGAAGCTGAAGCAGGAGGATCTTAAGTTTGATTCTAGCCCAGGCAACTTTGTGAGACCCTGTCTCAATAAAAGAACGCTCAATAAAAAGAAGTGGGGGTGTAGCTCAGTGGTTTAGTTACCCCTGGGTTCATTCCCCAGTAGGGGAGGCATTAAGTTCCTTGAGGGATGAAGAGATATCTTACTCAATAAGTTATCCTAAGGAGAATTGGGGAACTATTTTATGGTCTTCTGTTTCTTAGCTGCAGTTTTCTGCTCTTTGCTACTTCCTTTCCAGAATTTTACTTTAAAAAAAATTTTTTTTTAGTTGCAGATGAACATAATACCTTTGACTTTTTAAATTTATATGTGGTGCTGAGGATTGAACCCAGTGCTTCACACATACTAGGCAAGCACTCTACCACTGAGCTACAATAATTCCACCCCCAATAATTTTTTACTTTTTAATGGTGTTCAAGGTATTTGAACTCGAGCTAAAATTTTCCCACTTTTTTACCATCATTGACTCTTCATCTGTTATGCCTAAAATCAATATATTGTGTTCTTTTTAGTTTATATTAAATGTACTGAACAAAAAGTCTAAATTTATATAGCTTAAACAGGATCAGTTGCAGTTTTTTGATGAATTACTGAATTAACTTTTTCTTTCTTTTGGTACTAGGGATTGAACTTAGTGACATTTGACCACTGAGCCCCATCCCCAACCCTGCTTTGTTTTTAATTTAGAGACGGTCTCATTGAGTTATTTAGACCTCGCCACTGTTGAGGCTGACTTTGAACTCACAATCCTCCTATCTCAGCCTCTTGAGCCACTGGGATTACAGGCGTGCGCCATGGTGCCTGTCCTGAATTACTTTTCATTCAGGTTTTTTCTCTCGGTATTTGATGGGGGATTAGAAATCTCTATCCATTATTGCTTCTTTTATTTTAAAGCAGTTGGCACTGGCACTAGTAATATGGTTGAGCACTTTTTGTGTCTGTGTGTTTGTTGAGTTTTGTTGTTGTGAGGTGGGATTAACATGGTTGAGGCTGGCCTCAGATTTCTGGGCTCCAGCATTCCTCCTGCCTTCACCTTTCAGGTGGCATTTATAAGGGGAACGTTGGGTTTGAAGACACAGCATTTTGTTTTTTTCCCTACATGAATTTGTTTCTCCTTTTCTGATCTTTGAAGATACTCTGTAAACAAAAGAGAACAGTTGTATAATACTCTTAAGGGTAATTATGTAAAAGGAAAAAAATTTCCTGTTTTTCAAATAGGATAATCAGTTATAGCTATCATTTTATCTTCTGATCATCTTTTGCTTATATTGGCCAGGCAACTAAAATGCTATTTAAAACCTCATTACAATATGAAGTATTTGTCTGCCAGTATGTCTTTATCCATAATCTCAATCTCTATTTGATAAGGGCATTTGCAGTTAAAAAGATTTTCAACTAAAATTCTCACGTGTTGTTTTCACCTGTTCATCCTCTTCACAAGTACAGTTTCAATGAGGCTTTTTCAGCCACCATTCCTGGCTTCCTTTTGTTCTCCACATAGTGTCTTTTGGAGAGCCTAGAATACTTGAAAGTTCAGTTTGCTTACATTGTTGACATTTCTTAATCTGTCAAATAAGTACATTGATTAGGGTGTTAACACACACTGTGTTCTAAAAACTGTTGATTATGATAATAACAGTATTATTACTACGTTTTATAGAATGAGCATAATATGGCTAAAGAAAAGAGAAATCCAAAAGAATAGTGTCAGAACAAGGGAATACCTCAACAAATAAACCAAAGTACAAAAAAAGTGGCATGGAAAAAACCCAAATAATAAAGGAGTCATGATATTAGCTAATATTTTATAGACCTGCAAGTTATATGTAATTACTCTAACAAGAAATATAACAAGAGTGACAATGGTGGCTCCCACATGTAATCCCAGCAACATGGGAAGCTCAGGTAGCAGGATCACAAGTTCAAGGTCAGCCTGGGCAACTTAGACGTTCACTCAAGTTTTTTAAAATAAAAGTAAATTAAAATGACTGTAGACATAACTCCAAGAGAAAACTCCTGAGTTCAGTCATTATTGCAAAACAACAGCAACAATAACAACAAAAAAGAGAGATAACCATTGACTTTCCAAATAATCTCAAAACCGTACACGGTATTTGTTGAGAAGTTTTAAAAATATTTTCTTTAGATGTTGATAGATTTTATTTTATTCATTGATGAGAATCGAACCCAGTGACTCACATATACTAGCGAAATGCTCTACCACTTAGTCATGACCCCAGCCCTTGATGAGAATTTTGAAACAAGATTGTTATCCAGAATGATTAAGACCAGTGTTTAGTTGCTCTTATTGAAATAGTAATAAGAACTACTTATTTGGATTATTCCATCTAATTCTAGAATTTGCCATTTCCTAAGAGTCTCTTTGGGCCAGTGGTCTTTCCACATCAAATCTCACTACTTGAATTCTTCTGACAGTCAGTCAGTCCTTTCATGCCATCCTTATTTTATAATTGGGGGAAGACCATGACATTTACCAGATAGTATCTGTACACTTTGGAATTTGGGTAATGGGTGCCATCCTTTACCATATAACAAATAGTCTTTGGTGAGGAAAAGTTAAAAAAATTACTGTGTGTTTACTTATTTCACATTAATGTTATGTGTATCCATGGTGAACTGTCTTCAGTCTATCTCACATTGGAAACTTGTTTTGTTTTCTTTTACTCAAATTTGATAGCATTGACGCCTTCCATAATATATTCTCATAGAGGAACTTTTTAGGAATCTCTTTGAACTTTACAAGAGTGTTGAAAGTTGGAGGTATTCTGTTAATAGTCTACCATCTTCCCAATTTTGTAAGGAACCTTTTTTCTTTTTTCTTTTTGTAGTGCTGGGTCTCAACCCAGTACCTCATATGTGGTAGGCAGGCTCTCTACTATTGAGCTACTGCCCAGCTCTCAATGACTTTCTTAAGTATGTTGCAATTTTTGGTATTCCTGGGAAAGGTAAAATGCATCATAAATATGTAGGTAGATGCTGCTCTCAGAATAGTTCCCAAAGGGAATAATAATATTTGCTTTTTAAACCTTTCATAGTACCTAGCATACATTTGAGCCTCAAAAATTCTTTTTTAGGGGATGGGGTTGTAGCTCAGTGGTAGAGCACTTGCTTAGTATGTGTGAGGCACTGGGTTTGATTCTCAGCACCACATATAAATAAATAAAATAAAGGTATTGTGTCCATCTACAACTAAAAAGTATATTTTTAGTGTATTTTTAAAAGCAGTCATTTTATACAGTGATAAACTTGGCCTGGTATTGAGAACAGCTTGATCATCGACACATGACAAGTAAGCAGGGATTATATTAAGACTTCCCCAGTGCTCATTCCATTCCTTTCCCTGTTCTCTCTTTTTCTTATTTTGTTCTCAGGAGCTTCTAGTGATTGAAACCATAACATGACCCCTTGCATGGTGTTGAGTCCTAACTTCACTGTAGCCAGTAGTTTGTACTAGCGGGATGGCATTTTGCCTTGGAGTTGCTATAGATAATTTTCAGGCCTACACTAGCAGGCGAATATAATTTTCTAGTCAAGTGATGACTCATGTAATTTATAAATATATTATTCAAGTAATATTCATTTAATATTACTAATTAAAATCTTTTCAAGTTTTCATGTTTTAGAGTTTAAGATTTGAGGTTTTTTTAAGTAATGCATATGATTTTAGAAAGCAAAAAGTGAGTGACAATTTACTTTTAATGTTTTTGCCTTCTGAGATTTTGCAGAAATGAAAAAGTCACCTTTTTTGCATAAACATATAGCTTTATTGTAGTCAGTAGTAACTTGTACCCTGTAAATTCCTGAAGACTTTCAGCATCAAATTGAGAAGTCAGCATAGCTCTCTTGATTCTCAGCTGTCTATTCACATAGGAAGTAAGCATCTCAGGATACTGAAAATTTGACAGAATGTTTTTCTAGTATTTTATGAGCAGGCATTTTTTTTCTAGGTGGTTTTGCATTGTCTGTAAGTTATAGTAGGAGGCTTTTGAAAATCAGACAGTACCATTTAAAACTGCCATGTTACCTTAGATTTCCAATGGGTTTAGAGAAATAAGTTGCCCGCTTGCTGCTTAAGAGCAAAACAAAACAAAAATAATAGAAAATAGCATGATTTCTCTTAATACTTATTATACAGGTTTAGTTTCTCTCTTGTGTAGCAGAGTAAGGACTGTACCTCCGAGTCAAGAGCTCTCGCCTCATCCAGTAGCTAACATTGTGAACTTGGCCAAGTCATGGTAGCTCTTTGGGCTTTGGTAGCTTATTCGTCAGACCAGGAAATTGAACCAAGTGCTCTCCAAGATCTCCAGTTTTAAAATGTCACAACTCTGTGTACAAGTTTCTCTTTAACATGGTATAGGATCTTCTGTGGTTATATGTTTTGTATATTTATATCAATTTCTTTTAATTTTAGATATGATGAATGGATTAAAGCAGATAAAATAGTAAGACCTGCTGATAAAAATGTGCCAAAGATAAAACATCGGAAGAAAATAAAGGTAAATGTGTTGATTTTGCTACATGTGACTAGCTCTTAAAGAGTTTTCCCCCAGCAGGAAGCAGTTAAATGTGTGTACACTAATATTGCTCTTAGTTTTACAGTCTCTTGAAAAATAGTGTGTTTTTTTGTTTGTGTTTTGGTACTGGGGAAACCCAGAGACTGAACCCAAGGACACTCAACACTGAGTCACATCCCCAGCCCTTTTTAATATTTTATTTAGAGACAGGCTCTCTCTGAGTTGCTTAGGGTCTTGCTTAGTTTTTGAGGCTGGCTTTGAACTCGCAATCTTCCTGCCTCAACCTCCCAAGCTGCTGGGATTACAGGCTTGCACTACTGTGCCCACCTGAAATTGCATACTTATAGAATGCTAGATTTTGTTGCCTTGTTGGAAAGCATTTTAGAAATAGTGCTAAATAATTTTTGAGGCTTCATCAGTTCCATTGTAGTATAAAGCCACCTCACTAGATTGCACTTAACTCGTTGCTTCAGCACTTCTCTATACCTCTGGTCCTCAATTTAGAGCCATAAAGCAGTATGGATTATTGCAGTACTTGTAAACCTGGAGGAAAAGATTTCTGAAGACAGAGGAGAACCAGTCTATCTGACAAGTCTCCTTTTTCTCTTTGTCTTTCTCTGGCTATAAGTAGTGGCTTAGAATAGATTCACAAGATCCTCACATGTTGCACAGGCAGCTTGGGGTATCTACTAATGAGCTCACATAGAAAATTAATATTACTGTTACATATGATAGAACTACTTCTGTTCTTTTCGACTGAATTTTTTTGAATGTTTGAGAAAGCAAACCTTTGGCTAGAATTTAGAGTTTTTAAAAATATTTTTATTGATTTTTAAAAAAAAAATTCTTTAGTGTATTTACTTTGGGAAGTTTAATAGTTCTTCTGAAATTCAGTCTTCATATTCAAAGTGAGGAGCTATTTTCCTTCTTGCCAAATGATACCCTAGTGTTCCAGATAGTGAAAAACTTTCCCCTAAAATAGTAGTTCTTTAATGTGAATTTAAGTCCATGTTTTTAAATTTTTAATATAGCTACAACTCAGGACTTCTTAAACCCCTTTATATTCTCATTCTTTTTGTTATTTACCATAAAGTATATAAATCACACTGTATTTAGCATTGTTTTTAGTTACTGGAAGAATATTTTTTGTGGTACTCAAAAAGCCAGTGTCTTTATACAAAAAAAAAACAGCAAGTATTTCTAAGGTGAAAGAGGGAAGGGATGTGAGAAGCACTGTTAGAAAAGTACTTCAGTGAATTTTTTTTTATAAATATATGCCTCTTCTTGACCCCTTAGGCATATTAAAATTTCTGATCATAGGGAAGAACTTTGTGAATTTCAGAAAGGTGTTCTAGTTCATATTTTCTGATTTTACACATCTCACTCTGAGAGCTACTATTTTAGAGACTCCTGACAGCCACTAAAAGCCATATTTGAACTTAGACTAGAGGGATTATTTTGGGCTTCAGTATGTACAGTAGACTATGACCTCTGCAATAAAGTAACAAACAGGAGAAAGGACTGGCAATAGCAGAAAAATTAGAACAACTGTTAATAGACTATGGAAGGTCTAGCCTAGTCTAGTTGTGCTCAGAAGTGTATGTTCTATAATTAAGCCCAGAGGCTCTAAGGCAGTGAATCTTATCCCTGGACCATGATCAGAAAGAACCCCTTGGAGTAACTCAGATTGCTTAGCCCCATCCTTTGCATTTCTGATTCAGTAGATCTGAGGTCAGATTCAGGAACTGGGGTTTCTAACAAGTACCCAGAAAATGTTGATATTGTTGGGCCAGGGGCCATACTTGAGGAGTCACTACCCTAAGGCATCTATTAAATGTAGGGAATTAACTTCTTTCCTACTCATCTGGAATGATAAGCTACATACCATTCTTAGGAGAATTATAAAAATAATCACTCAAATATGGTAGTGTGACTAGATAACAGGACTTCAGAATTGTTTATTGTTAACCCACACTTCAGAGTTTGCTAAATTATAGTTTTTCTGTGAGACATTTTATAGTAAAATTTAAATAATAATTTTCAGGAAATATGTCAGCCTCAGCTCATCTATTTATAAGCCGAGAGTTTGAGAAAATTTCATATTTTCCCTGAAACATCAATTTTTCAGTGATGTACCAAAGTTTCATTTGACTTCATCTTACAAGAGATCATTCATTTAGAGTTTTTTAAAGCTGTCATTTGAATGAAAATATGGAATATTGTCATTACCATCCCATGTTTTATAATAAGAGTGTTAAATTTTAAAAACAAAGAGGTTAAAATTTTGTTTCTTTTGTACATGAATATTAATTTGAACATACTTTGATTTAGTTTTAAAGAATTGGTAATATCAATTATTGGTGTATATATTTGCTGGTTTAAAATTCCTGTCTGATTCCCACATGGTAAATACAAAACAGTTTTGTTCATTCTGTAGTATTTTGTTTAATAAGTTTTTAAAAACCTTGAGTTTTTGAAAGGGCTTTGTATATTCTGTGTTAAATATTTAAATAACAATACATTCTGTGACTTTTAGTTAAAAATGGTATTAACATTGTTACTAACAAATTCCTTGTGATAAAGTATGATTAACATGTTTTTCCCTTAATGTAGAATAAATTAGAGAAAGAAAAAGACAGAGATGAAAAATACTCTCCCAAAAACTGTAAACTTCGACGCTTGGCAAAACCCCCATTTCAGACGAATCCATCTCCTGAAATGGTATCCAAACTGGATCTTACTGATGCCAAAAACTCTGATACAGCTCATATTAA
This sequence comes from Sciurus carolinensis, assembly GCF_902686445.1. Classification (NCBI taxonomy): domain Eukaryota; kingdom Metazoa; phylum Chordata; class Mammalia; order Rodentia; family Sciuridae; genus Sciurus; species Sciurus carolinensis. Next base: position 3,371,907 of record NC_062224.1, on the reverse strand, counting down.
ATCCATAGAAATTACTTCCATCCTTAATGGACTTCAAGGTAAATGTAGCAGATATTTCATTGCATGCAAGTATTTGATTTTAGTTTTTGTAAGTTAAATTCTATAAAGGTATTTCAGTGTCATTAGTAGATAGCTTTTTATTGAGAATTTTGTTGTCTCTTATGTTTTAAATAAAATTGGTCATTAATTGAGGCACTATTAAGTTTTAGTTAAAATATAATTCACCCTACATTTATTTCAGGAACTATTTTTTTGTTGTTGCCATGTAAAGCATAGTATATCTTAAACAATATCAGACTATATAACTGTACTAACAGTTTTAAAGAATAATTATATCTGTTACTATCTCTTTTATGGTGGCATTATAGTCTAGTATAGAAGGCAGAATGAAGTTAAGTATCAGGTAATAAAAACAATGAGGACTGGAGGGGGACATTTATTAAATCCACTTGGCAGGAAAGGAGGGACATCTGACCTATGCAGTAAACCCTTAGAGAACTTATAACCCCAAAACACATTCACATGGCTTGTGTCTTGAGAGTTTTGATGTTTTAAAATTTTGAATATAATAGAAATTGGTTTTGTCCCTTATTTTAGGTGATATTTGCATGAACCAATTTTTCTGTAAACTAGTGCTGTATAATACTGAAAGGTTGATTTTTACATGTTTTCTCATACATTTGACAGAATTGTCTGTGGAAAATATATGTATAATTAAAGGACAGTAATAATATGGATACTAGTTTATCTTCACAGTCATGAGCAAATTATATTTACTTAAAATTCCCAGAAGTACTTAACTCTCTTGACTTGAGTGTGATTATTTACATTTCTTTTTCTTTTTTTTTTTTTTTGGTGAGGGGGGTACCAGGGATTCAACCCAGGGACACCTAGTCACTGACAGATCTCCAGCTCTTTCTTATTTTGATAGAGTCTCGCTAATTCTTGGAATTTCATAAGCACCTAATCAAAACAAGATAAAGAATAAAAAGACAGAAAGAAACTAGTTGGTTCACCTCGGCATTCAAAGAGTACAGTGGCTGCAGGCCCCTTAATGATAGCCTTCAGTATGACTGTTTTTGGAAATAACACTATACTAGTCTGAATTGGTTTTCTTCTACATCTGCTGCACAGCTGTCTTCCCCAGGAAAGACACATTCATTCTAGGGTGGATGGACAGATAGTAAGATCCAATCAAGGGATCTTCCTTCAATGTAGTACTTGAACTTCCTTTCCTGATATTAGGCCTCCCTGTCCTGAATTCTTATTTTGATGGAGCATGTTTTCTAGTAGCCTCTTAAAGATGAGTTTAAGAGAAGGAAAGTAAATTTTTAGACATTGCAGATATCTTTATTTACTCTTGCAAATGGCTTTATTCTATTTGTGATTGAGTATTTTAGTCTGTTTTCTGCTGATATAACAGATTGCTGTACTCTGTGTAATTTATAAAGAACAGAAAATTATTTCTGACAGTTGGGGTGGCTGAGCATTAATGTCAAGTTACTGGTATCTGGTGAGATCCTTCTTGCTGTGCTCTGTAATAGCATGGTGAGAGCATCATCACATGGTGAGAAAGCTTTATATAACAAAGCCACTCCTGTCACAGCTAACTGACAGTGACATTAATCTGTTCATGAGAGGGAACCCTCATGGCCTAATCACCTCCTAAAGGCCCTATCTCCCAATATGGTCACAACAGCAATTAAGCATGAGTTTTGAATAGGACATTAAACTACAGCAGCTAGCTTGGAAGTTTTCCTTCAGTATTTTTTTAGTGGCATTGTTCAGTTTGTTTTGTTTTTTCTTTCAGTATCATTTCTGTGAAGTCTAGTGCTCTTCCAATTTCTGATTCTTTGCAACTTGTTTTATTATTGTTTCGTTTTTTGTTTTGGTACTGGGATTGAACCTAGGGGTGCTCTTCTACTGAGCTACATCCCCAACCCTTGTTATTTTTGTTTTGAGATAAGGTATTGCTGCAGTTGTGTAGGCTGGCCTCCCCCATTGCAGTCCTCCTGCCTCAACCTCCCAAGTTGCTGGTTGATTTTTGTTTTGCTTCTCTCTTTAATCTTTAATTCTTTGTTTTTAAAGTTCTTCAATTTCATAGTGAGACATACCTTGTGTAAATGTATTTTCTGCCCCTGTGGTATGTGCTCTCATGTTCTAGAAACTTGTATTTGTGTTGCAGGCAGTTTTCTGGAATGATCTTATTATTTGTTCCCTTTCGACCAGTTAGTTCAGTATTGTATCTTCTATAGTATGCTCCAGTATGTTTATCTTAAAAAAAGTTTGGAGGGGGTTTTTAATTAATATTTTAAAAATTTCCTATTATTTCTTATTAATTTTCTGTATGTTACCTTCTGATTATTTTATTGATTATATAACTAACAGTTATGCTGCTTGATTACTGTAATGCTTAATGTTTTAAATTTTTTAAGTTAAACTTGCTTCTTATTCATTCATTCATTTATTTATTGGTACCAGAGATTGAATCCAGTGGTGTTTTACCACTGTGCTACATTCCCAGCCTGTTTTTAATAATTTTGAGACAGGGTCTCACTAAGTTTCTTTAGGGCCTTACTAATTTTTTTTTTAAAATTTGAGACTGGGTCTCGCTAAGTTGCTTAGGACTTTGCTAATTTGCTGAGGCTGTCTTCGAGCTTGCATTCTACTTGCCTCAGCCTCCTGAGTTGCTGGCATTACAAGTGTGCACCACCTTGTTGACTTAAATTGTTTTTTTTGTTGTTGTTGTTTTTTAAGACTTCTGTTTCCTCCATGTTTTTGTACCATGTTCTGCTCATATAATTTTTCTTTTAAAAAATTAGCTTTATTGAGTTTTAATTTGCATAAAATCAAATTCACAACTTTTTGTATTTACAATTTGATGAGTTTGGCAAGAGGATCAAGTGGTGTGACTAACACCATGACCATGGTGGTAGAGCATTTCCATTTGGGGTGAGTGTTTTCACCTTTTTAAAACTCAGTTTCTTCACCCGTGAAGTGGGGATAAAAACTGCAGTGACTGTAAACCTAGGAGCTGTTATATTAAGTGTCTGGCACTTTGAAGACATGCTTATATTCAAATTCTCATCATGTTTTTTCTCTCTTGTTTTCTAGCTTCTGAAAGTTCTGCTGAAGACAGTGAGCAGGAAGATGAGGCAGGTGCCCAGGACATAGATAATAATTGCAAAGAGGAATCAAAGAGGGATCATTTGACCCACACCAGAAATGAACTTATTTCAAAAGAGGAACAGAATAATTTGTCTTTACTGGAAGAAAGCAAAATCCATGCAGATTTGGTAATATCTAAACCAGTATCCAAATCTCCAGAAAGATTAAGAAAAGATATAGAAGGAATATCAGAAGATAGTGATTATGAAGAAGATGATGAAGTCACAAAAAAGAGAAAGGAAGTCAAGAAGGACATAACCGATAAATCTTCAAAGTCACAGATAAAACGTGGTAAAAGGAGGTATTGCAACACAGAGGAATGTTTAAAAACTGGATCACCTGGTAAAAAGGAAGAGAGGGCCAAGAGCAAAGAATCACTTTGCATAGAAAACAGCAGCAACAGCTCTTCAGATGAAGATGATGATGAAAAATCGAAAGCAAAGATGACACCAACCAAGAAATACAATGGTTTGGAGGAAAAAAGAAAATCTCTGCGGACAACTGGTTTCTATTCAGGATTTTCAGAAGTAGCAGAAAAAAGAATAAAACTTTTAAATAACTCTGATGAAAGACTTCAGAACAGCAGAGCTAAAGATCGGAAAGATGTCTGGTCAAGTATTCAGGGACAGTGGCCTAAAAAGACACTGAAGGAGCTTTTTTCAGACTCTGATACTGAAGCTGCAGCATCCCCACCCCATCCTGTCCCAGAAGAGGGAACAGCAGAGGAGTCACTGCAGACTGTGGCTGAAGAGGAGAGTTGTTCACCTAGTGTAGAGCTAGAAAAACCACCACCAGTCAGTGTCGACAGTAAGCCCATTGAAGAAAAAGCAGTAGAGGTCAGTGACAGAAAAGCAGACTTTCCAAGTAGTGGCAGTAACTCAGTGCTCAATACTCCTCCTACTACACCAGAATCGCCTTCATCAGTCACTGTTACAGAAGCCAGTCAGCAGCAGTCTTCTGTCACAGTGTCGGAGCCCTTGGCGCCAAATCAAGAAGAGGTTCGAAGTATCAAGAGTGAAACTGACAGCACAATTGAGGTGGAGAGTGTTGGGGGAGAGCTACAAGACCTCCATTCCGAAGGGAACAGCTCACCTGCAGGCTTTGATGCCAGCGTGAGCTCTAGCAGTAGCAATCAGCCAGAACCAGAGCATACTGGAAAAGGTGAGGAAGAGAAAAGCATGTTGACTTTAGGATCTTTTCACCTTCAGTCTTAATGCTTTCACAGTGTCTGTCCTTGTGTTGTGACATTTAAGTGGCACACTTGTGTGAACATGATAAAATTAAAAATTTGGAAGGTAGTTTGAAAATAATGATGGTGGAGTACATTTAAGAGCTTGAGGTTTTAATGTCCTTTGCCTGAACCATCCATGACTTATCTGGGGAATCTGCTTACATGCTAGAAATTAGACCTGGGCCCAAAACCAACCTGTTTGAAAATTTATTACACTGGTTGACTGTGGCAGGAGCACCCCAAATATATTTCTGTGACATTGTTTTTGCATTTATAGTGTGCTGTTTCTCACAAACGTTTGATTTATTGACAGACCCTCCGCCCTTAACCATATATTGTATGTAGGGGTCTGGAGCTACCAACTCTCCAGGCACTTGCTTTCTGCAGACAACCGTGTCAAACTGATTTTCAAGCCTGACTAACTTGTGAGAGTTTGTAAAGGAATTTGATCCTTTCCTAGATGTGCATAACCCCCATATTGAAGGACCAGTTTTTTTTTTTTAATAACCTAAAATAATACTGTTTTTGATATTTCTAGAAGTAGTTAAAAGTAGAAATTCAAATTAGTTCTTGGCAAATATATTAGTGTCTTATGATGTTGCCATGGCTATATTCTGTCATCATTTTTCCTATAAACTACTTTGTTTGGGTAACTTAAATCAGTACCCTTTAGATTGACCCTTGGCTTTGAAACACACATTTTCCCTCATGAGGTTAGAGCACCAGTGGCTGTTTCATATAACATATCAGATTTTATGTGTGCTTTAGGGTTTTAGTCTAGATTAGATTGGCTAATTTTAAAATTTCTCACAAGTCTTTCCTTAAAACAAGTCTGTAAAATTTTTTTAAAGTAAATAAGTAAAAAATATAGTTGCATTTGGAATGTTCAAGTAGAGTTACTGCAGTTTCATTTGTATGCTATGCTGTCTTGGGAACTGCATTAACCAAGCATGAATACAGTGAGTGACCTTGAGACCACAGAAGGCTGAATGGGTTTTGAACAGTAATGTTGCAATGATAGTTTCATAGAGCTTACATCTTTACCATATTCCTCATACCTTAAGAGAGATTACAATTAACCCAGAAGAATTAGAATATCATTTCTGCTGACAGACTAAATCATCTCTGCCCATTTGGATCTTTGTGTGTATGTGCGAGCATCTGCAGTTGGGAATCAAACTTGTGCCTGCTGCGCAAGTGCTGTTCCACTGAGCTGCATCTCCCAGCTCTTAAATCTTAATCTCAATTATGTTGAAAAGTGTGGAACTTGAGTGCTCCTCAATCTTGGCATAAGAAAGGCCATCTGGTTTATTAGATCAAATTATTCTATAGCATTTTTTAGAATTTATATCTTTAGAAGTAAATTCTTATGCACCTATTTGATGACTTCATTTTAACAAATTTGTCTAATAATATCGCAGAATTCACATTATATTTAAAGTAAAAATGTAGGTACTGTTACTTATCTAGCTTGGAATTGTTTTTACAAATCTGTGCTTCAGTATACTGAGTATACAAGTCACTTTGTTTCACTTAAGTTCTTAACATTATGATAAACTTCAGGAAAATTATAAATAAGATGTGACCCATTAAAAAAGAAAAGCAGGATGGTTTAGTGAATAGGCTGTCTCATTTTTAACCATATAATCTAGGTTATACACTGGAGGTTAATTTTTTTGTTTTTTAACCATGGTAACAGGATCAAGAAACATATTTTGTATCAAATCTGGCATAACTTTATCATATTATATAATGTATTATATAGTGTATGCCATTGGAACCACATGGCACTAGCATTACCCCCCCCCTGAAAAAAGCTTATTTATAATTAGAAAGATATAGTAACATAACTGAGGCCAAGGACCACATGAGTAGGAAAATGCTACAGTTTTAAGGAATTAATCATAATTAATCATGATTAATCACCAAGCCTGGAGCATCAAGGGAAAGTCTTAGTGAAAATGTAGGACTTGAGCTTGTCAAAGAAAAGGTAGATAGTTTGTTTAGTTTTGAGGGAATTTTCCACCAAGACTGTTCCTTTTTTTTCTTTTTCTTTTTTGGTACTGGAAATTAAACCTAGGGTTTTTTAACCACTGTGCCAAATCCCAGCCCTTGTTTTATATTTTATTAGGGACAGGGTCTCACTGAGTTGCTTAGGACCTCACTAAGTTGCTGAGGCTGGCTTTGAGCTCATGATGCTCCTGCCTCAGCCTCCCAAGCCGCTGGGATTACAGGCATGTGCCACCACACTCGACTCCAGATGGTTTCTTACAGTTACCATGCTGGATTTGTAAATGGTGTATGTGTTTACTAACCAGTGCTCTAAGTGCCAAGTTTTTAAAATAAGTTGGTAAAAACAAGTGTGCATTTCTTCCAAAATTTATCTCATTAGTATCAGAGTATTATTTTAAAAATTATATTCATTAACATTTTAAGCTATAACTAAACCTTCATATTTTGGTTTTATTGAATCATAAGTTCAACTTTTATTTTCAGGATGTACCCATTTTTAAATTACTAGGCTCATAAATTCACAAATTTTGAATTAGACTACCAATAACTATTTTCAGTTTATATCTGATTTAGTTTTTTTGCTTTCCAAAAGCACCTTAACTTATGTGGAAGAATTCATCTTCATTAATCAAAGCATATCAAAAATTGGTAGTAATTTCTGTGATAATTTATAAATTTCATACAGAATGTGTAGAATTATTTTCTAAAATGTAGAATTATTAAATACCTAGGGAATGTTTGATTTTGTTTTGTGTTACTTAATTTCTTTCCTATCATAGCCTGTACAGGTCAGAAAAGAGTGAAAGATGCTCAGGGAGGAGGCAGTTCATCAAAAAAGCAGAAAAGAAGCCATAAAACAACTGTGGTAAACAACAAAAAGAAGGGAAAAGGCAGTAAGTGTGAAACCTCTAATATTTAAAATATAAAAATAATAGCTGATGTATTTTTTCCTCCCATTATGAAAAGGATATTTGGGATATGGAATAGTTCAACATTTTGATTTTGTTTTCACCCTCAAAAAAGTTAACAAGTTTTCTGATCTTAGCTATATTCTGCAATTAAGCAAGTTGGTATTATTTAGCCGTGGTATTAAGGTGAATGATCACATAATTCTTTTAAAAATGTAGCCAGCGTAATGTAAATATCGAAATCTTTGTTAGCTTTATGTTCCACAGTTCTTTTCCACTTGTTGTTATATGTGTCACATATTATGAATACTTCAATTATATATAATTTTATTACAGTGAAATCAATAATAATTCTTCAAGGAAATATCAGCATTCAAGTAAACAATTAAGATAGCTTCAAAGGTATAATTCCCACAATTCCAGGCTGTGACTCTTGTCTTGGGCACCCCATGTGACCTGAGAGCAGCTACAGATAATACTTTTGCTCAGTATGTTCCAGTTTAAGACTTTAGTAATGACTCTCTCCATCCACCTGCACAGAACATAATACTGTATTTCTCCTGAGGGCTGCACATTTGATCTCTCTTTTTTTTGTAGACAACATAAGAAGCAGAAAATATGTAAAGAATTTTTTTTCAGGTGCCCCACATTGACCTCCTGCTGCTCTTCCAGGAGACTCCTGCCACCTCCACTGCCTGACCTTTGCTAGCAGCCGGCTTGGCTGCACTTCAGTGCAGAAAAGGGTTATTCGGCCAGCTCCCCGAGGTTCTGCTGAGCCCATATGACTTCCAGGCGGTGAATATGGCATCCCTTGGGGCCCCGGGCGGCTGTGCTCAGCAAGGCCACGAAAGGCAGGCTGAGGCAGGCCACTGCATAGAGTGGGGCCAAGCCTTGGGTAGCGTAGCTAGGAGTTTCCAGGGGTTCCAGAGCAGCAGTGGGGGCTGGGGCCTGGAGGGGAGTTGTATAAGATATGTATAAAAGTGTGACAGAGTTTCTTTATTCCCAAAACACCACAATGGGAGGAGTTGCTTATATTTTATTACTTTTGGAATACTTTTCAGACTTTGAGAGCCTGTTTTTTGGTTTGTTTTGAGTTTTATTTTTCTGGTCATGGAATTATAAATATATGACAAATAGGTCACAAATTATTTGGTATATCAGAAGGTGTATTTATTTTGCTTACACTGTGATGTTTTTGTCTTCAAGACTTTACCATTTGAGTGCTCGAGAGTGCTCATCTTCAAAAGAGTAAATAAACATCTTTAAAAAAATATAGCCATTTATTGTATTCTCCCATTTCTAATTATTGGGCTTCTGCATGGTAAATCATAATGAATTGTCAGTTCTCTGAGGATAATTTAGTAAAGTCAGTTAACTCTGATTGAATCTCAAAGTACTACATTTTATCCAGAAAAAGGTAATTTATAGCAGTACCAGTTCTATCACCTATTGACCTGGTAAGCTGTCATGGTTACATATTTCCATTTACTACTGAAACTTAACTAACAAAGGCAGATGTGACATAATTATCACATAGACTTCTGCATTCTTTATGAACTGTGGAGTATATTTACCAGGGGAGACCGATGGGTTTATTGTAGCCAACAAACTGTAACATAGCAATTACTTAAGAAATTTATTGTACAAGTCAAAATTTAGAGTTTTTTCCCAAGGAATTGTTTATTGAATATGATGATTATGCTTCATTATTTGTTTGTGGCCCAAATGTTAACATATACACCACCTGAATTTATTGAAATGAGTTTCTACAGTGAGTTAGTTTAAAAGATGCTACATTCTGCTTTTTTATTAACATGATAGAATAAAAACACATTCCAATGATTACTGTATATTTAACAGTCTACTTAGTATAAGGAAAGGTTAGTATGACTTTTTAAAAACTAAGATTGGCAGTTCAGGTAAGAAGACTTTTGTTTTTGTATTTTTCCTTAATTAAGATGCTTATGCATTTGCATGTGATCATCTCGATTTTATAGGCAGGTTGTTTAGTGATAAAATGGTTGACTTTTGTTAGCTGCTTTAATCTGGGCCAAAGTCATTGTTACCTTTTTGTTTGTTAATGCTTTTCTTTTTTTCTTTTTTTTTTTTTTTTTTTTGCAGCAAACAGTAGTGATAGTGAAGAACTTTCAGCTGGTGAAAGTGTAACTAAGACTCAGCCAGTCAAATCAGTCTCTACTGGAATGAAGTCTCATAGTACCAAATCTCCTGCAAGGATGCAGTCTCCTGGAAAATGTGGAAAGAATGGAGATAAGGACCCTGATCTCAAGGAGCCTAGTAATCGATTACCCAAAGTTTACAAGTGGAGTTTTCAGATGTGTAAGTGATATGCATTGAAAATTAAACAATAGAAACTTCATCCTAGGAACTTTTTTCCACATTTTTTATTAGTGCATTATAGTTGTACATATTGATGGGATCTGTTGTTGTATATTCATACATGCACATAATATAACAATATAATTTGACAACATCTCTCCCCATCACTTCTTCCCTCCTTCTGTCCCCTGGTCCCTTTCCTCTCATCATCTCTGATTTCCATGAGATCTGCCCCCACCTTTCTTTTCCCTTTTCCTTTCTAGAGTCTCCATTTGAGAGAAAACATTCGTCCCTTTACCTTCTGTTTGACTTATTTCACTTAATATAATGGTCTCTAGTTTTCATCCATCTTCCTGCAAATGACATAATTTCACTCTTCCTTATGGGTGAATAAAAACTCCATTATATGTGTGTGTGTGTGTGTGTGCATGTGTCTGTGTATATATCTTGTATAGTAACTGCTGATGCAAATACTAAACAAGAATCCACCAATCCTGAGAGGAATTCTAATCAATTGCAGAGTACAGACCTTGCTTGGATCATGTTTTCAATACACAGGTTGGTAAAAGAAAAATTTTAAAGCAGTCGAAGTCAGTATCAACATTGAGTTTATATCTCTGATATGATATTGGGAATATGCTCTAAAATAATATGGTGTTGGATGGGGTACAGTTGAGACAAGATTTGCCATAAATTGAAAATTCTTAAAACTGGGTGATGATACCTCTCTCTGTACTTTCATGTATGTGAGAAATTGCCATAATAATGGAATTTTCCTTGTACCGGGGACTGAAACCCAGGGGTGCTTTACCACTGAGCTATACCCCCAGTGCCTTTTAGTTTTATTCATTTGTTTTTTGAGATAGGGTCTCATTAAGTTATCTTAGGTGGGCCTTGAACTTGCAGTTCTCCTAAGTCCCCTGAATTGCTATGATTACAGGCTTGTGCCATTGCACCTGGCTGTAATTTTATTTATTTTTTAAGAGGCTACAGCAGACTTTCTCACATGGGGAGATACCTCAAGTATTCATAGGACATTGAAAATGTCCTAAGAGCTAGAGATCTTTTAAGATTTTTCTTCCAATTTAAAAGTTATACACATTTCATAAAATCTCTTTAATAAAGATGAAAAATTCATCTGCAGTTCTGTCACTCAAAAATATATACAACATTAACATCTTATATTATGTGCCAGATATTTTAAAATAGAGAATGAGTCTCAGGAAACAAATATTTAGAAGTCTCTTTTTTCATTTTATCTACTTTGGCCTTATTCTACAACTACAATCTATATTCTCTTTTTTTGTATCAAAATTTTCCCCCAAAATACATATTAATGGAAGTTTTAAATTGACAGCGGATCTAGAAAATATGACAAGTGCAGAACGCATCACAATTCTTCAAGAAAAACTGCAAGAAATCAGAAAACATTATCTGTCCTTAAAATCTGAAGTAGCTTCCATTGATCGGAGGAGAAAACGTTTAAAGAAGAAAGAGAGAGAAAGTAAGTATTTCATAAATATTTTATAAAATTTAGTCACTCCAAATCATTTAAAATGCACAAAGCACTATAAAAACCCAAATGTAACAAGATTTAACATTTGTCTTATACTTTTGATACAAATATTACCACACAATAAAATGAATATGTCACAGCAAGAAAAAGTATTTAGCAGCGAAAAAGTAGTTATCTACAAAGTGAAAGAGAATATTTTTGGCCTACTTAACTTAAACATAAACCAGCTTACTGCTCTGTAGTTAATGTGGGTTTACGTCTGTGAATCTTGGAAGTTCTTGAATCTCTCTCCCTTCTTTTCGTCATCTGTGAAATGGAAAAAAACTTTAACCAAAATCATACCATTCACTTTCACAGAGCTCACAATCTGCCCCTAAAATTTGAATATGATAATTTCAGATAGTGAAAAACACTATGAAGAAGATTGAGGGATGTTTAGGCAGTGATTGAATAGTTCTTTATTTAAATGTCTTTTTAATAGATAATAATCTTCTTTAACAGGGTACAGTGTGATATTTTAGTATATTCACACATTGTGTAGTGACTAACTCAGGATATTTATGTTATTCATCTTATCTTGTAGCTCTTCTGAATGATATAATACAGTATTGCTGACTATGATCACCCTCCTGTATCAAAGTACACCAAAGTGTATTCCTCTCTGACTGACAGGCTGAAATCATTAACTGGTCTCTCCCCTGTCCCCCTCTTCTTTACTCTCCCCAGCCTGTGGTAACTACTCTTCTATGAACCCAGGCTTTCCAGATTTCACGTGTAAGTGAAATCATGTGATATTTGTCTTTCTCTGGCTGCATTATTTCATTTAATGTTATGCTCTCCAGGTCTGTCCATGTTGCTGCAAATGACGGAATGATACTAGGGCTAAGTAGTATTCCATTGTGTGTATAATAATACATTTTCATTATTCATTCACCTGCTGATGGACACTTACTGTTGATTTCATGGCTGTTGTGAATAGTGCTGCATTAAACAGGAGAACAGATCTTTTCTGCATACTGATTTCATATTCTTTGGATGTATACTCAGTAGTGGGATTGCTGGATTATTTGGTATTTATGTCTTTAATTTTTGAGGAAATTCCATGCCGTTTTCTATGAGGACTGTACTAATTGACCTTCCTACCAGCAGTATATTAGAGTTTCCTCTGCTGGATGGGATACTTTAAACTACAGATGGTCAGGACATTTTCACTGAGACTTAAATGACTAGAGGAAGTGAGATAAATTAAAATCTGGGGTAGGCGTTTTCTTGGGATCCTATTAAAAAGAACTGTAGACTGGGTGACTTAACATTAGAAAGTATTTTCTCACAGTTCTATAGGCTAAAGTCCAAGATGATGGCGACAGTAGGTTCGTTTTCTTTTCCTGAGACCTACCATGCTTGCTGGCTGTAAGCCATCTTCTTGCCATGTCCTCACATGGCTTCTGTGTGTGCAGAGACACTTCTGTCTGGTATCCTTTCCTCTCTTTATATAGAAAACAGAGTTGTCATTCTAGGGCCCCACACTTATTACCTTAATTACCTACGTATCTCCAGATAACAGTCACATTGGCAATTAAGGATACAACATAGAGTTTCGGGAATACACAGTTGAGTTCATAATGAGAGTCCTGGGCTGAGAGAACAACAGAAGTCCCTAATACAGGGTTTCTCAAATGTGCATTGTGACATTGTGAGCCAGATAATTCTTTTCTACGGAGGGTTGTCCTGTGCATTGTAGGGTGTTGAGAGCAACATCCCTGGCCTCTGTATCTACTAGATATCAATAGCACTTCACAGTTGTGACAACCAAGAATGTCTCCATATGTTACCCAGTATCCTGACAGAGGTGGGGGAAGAGTAAAATCACCTCAGGGAAAGGACCAGCACTCTGAGGGGAGAACAGAAACCCACTGTGGTGTTAAAATGGTAGAAATATCAGCTAGGTAAGCAGCGGGCAAATCATGTAGGTCCATGTAGGTCACAAGAGGAAATTAGATTTTATTCTAAGTGTAATGGACAGTTAATAGGAAGTTCAAGAAGGGAAACTGAATGATCTCTTTGAAGGACTATTGTCTGCTGGGTGGCAAGTAGAATGTACAGAGCAATAGTGAAAGCAGTGTTGATAAGGGGAGCCCACTGAAGTAGTTGATGTGGGAGTTGACAGTGATTTGACCCAGGATGACTGCAGTGCAGATGGAGGTAGATTAATGTTGCCTTAACAGCACTACTGATGAATTGAATTTGGTGGATAAAGGAAAGAGGAATTGAAGATAATTGTAGATTTTTGACTAAAACAGCTGTGGACACATGTTGCCATTTATTAATGATGGTATAGACCTAGAAAAGACAAGGTATGGGTTGGGAAGCAAAACAAGGTTCATATATTCTGTTTTAGCCATGGTAAATTCTAAAATGCCTATTAGGTGTCCAGGTGGAAGTGTCAGTAGATCCTCCTGCCTCAGCTTCTCTAGCTGCAGGGATTACAGGCATGTACCACCACACCCAGCTGAAGCACTTTCATTTGTATTTTCCTTTTTCTTTTTTAAATGAGGTGGGTTTTTTTTTTTTTTCCCCCTTCACTTTTCTTATCTGGTGTTATGATACTTTTAACTCAAAAAACCTTGATTTTAGTTTGTCTAGATTTCAGTTTGTGGGGTGGATGAAAGTCTCTCTGAGTTAATAGAATATTTGAAAAGAAATGTTACTATATATATATATATATGAGTATTATATGTTAAATGTTACTCATATATATATATATATATGAGTATTCTGTCAAAGGAAGGGAATTTTAATGCTTTGTGTGTTTGGTGTCAATGTAATCACTTTAAAATAATTAAAAAGGTATAGATATCACCCCAATTGTTTAAATGCTTTCACTAGAACACATCACTTCTAGGTAACCAAAGCCCTTCTAATAGTTTTCCATGTCATAAGACAATCCAGAAATAGTTCCTTAAAAACAGTGTTCTATAAGTCTGGTCAACCACAAATACTCTGTAGTGAGTGACTGTGCTAATTAGATGTGTTCTTTGAGCACTTAACATTAAAAATCAATTTCTAAGTACAAGTAAACAAAAAGTAGAGAAGTGACTGTCAAGTAAATGCAAATCAAGTAAGGTATCATTCTTAGCTGGGGGGAAGGGGGAGATGACCAAAAAACCATACATATATCGAAAATCAATACTAGGGAAAAAAAAATAGTGAGATTCACATATTTATGCATTGCTGAAAGCTTTTACATAGTTAACCTTGTAAATGTTTTATCTGTAGCTGGAGAACTTGACATAGTTCTAAGTATAGATCTCTAGGACAAATAGTAGCCACAGAATTGTTTTATACTAATATATAAAATAGCAGATGGAAATTGTTAAATTATATGACCAAACTGATGAAAATATTTACAATTTTACAGTGCACAAAATATTATACCGTTGGTAACAGCAAAAGATTAGGATTTAAATGATTCATAGGTAGTTAATTACTACTTAACTTTGAAAAGGAAAAAGAGCCGTATGTGGAATAATCTCTTAAAATATATATTTTTTAAAAAGTCAGACACTATATGGTTTACACTGGTATCTTTACAAGTTATTATATCTACAAATTTTAAATTTGAGGTTTGAAATCTCCCATTGCTGGTGTGTACACAAATGGGCATGGCTATGTTCCAGTGCAGTTTACTTTTAAAAAATTAGGCCTTAGGCTGGGCATGATGATGCACATAATTCCAGCTGCTGAGGAGGCTGAGACAGGAAGATTGCAAGTTCCTGCAAGTTCAGGAAGATTCAACTCAGTAAGACCCAAAGCAACTTAGAGCTCAAAATAAAAAGTAAAATTAAAAAAATAAAAATAAAAAGGGCTGAGGAGGAGGCTCAGTAGTTGAGCCCCTCTGGGTTCAATCCCTAGTACCAAAACACACATACATATAAGGCCTTGGGGGAGTAACTTGCCAGCCTTTCTTGAGGTTTTAAAGAATATGAAGCAGCTGGTAAAAGTGGGGTTCAGAATTTCAGGCCTTGGGATGGTCTTGTGTGAGATGAAGATTAGCTTTTCCAACTTATTCCCCTGTGCTAAAATTTTTTCTCTTTTAACCTGGGAATATATTCTTTTTAAAAATATTCCTTTCCAAACACTAACTTATAACAATGAGTGAATTTCTCTGAGGAAAATAACTATTATTTGCTTTTGTGTAAAAAAAAGTGAAGAAGAATGCAGTTGTTGACCCCTTTAATTTAACCTCCCATTCTTAGCACTGTTTATGAGAAAACTCTAAATGCAGAGAGTAGAGGCTTTAGGAGGAAAAAAAGATTTTGGGACTAGATTACACATTTCCTATTCAATCCAAAACTCTTTTCGGCATTTATGGCAGAAAGTGTTTCTTGCATTTTGTTCCCATGTCTTACAGAACAGGTGGGCACCCAGTCCTTCCCTGCCTTCCCTCACCCCTTGATTCATGCATATCTGTCCTCTTTCATTACTGCTGTACTTGGGCACCATCAGGATTGTTGAGATACTGACTTCTTCCTTCTGGTGGTGGGGTGAGAACTGACTTCTCTTCAAAGCTAACAGTTTTGAAGAATACAACAGAATTTAGTTCTTAGAACTAGTGTTTTATCTTGTTGTTAAGCATACTTTACTAAGCTGTTGGTTTGGTCTCCCTTTTCCTTAGGTGCTGCTACGTCCTCTTCCTCTTCTTCCCCTTCATCCAGTTCCATAACAGCTGCTGTAATGTTAACATTGGCTGAACCATCGATGTCCAGCGCATCACAAAATGGAATGTCAGTTGAGTGCAGGTGACAGCAGGACTTGCTAAAGCACTTTGCACTTAATGGCTGTTGAGGGCCACGTCTTTTTTTATACTGCACAGTGGCACAAAAAAAAAAAAAAAAAAAATCAGACAAGCACTATTTTGTATTTAAAATTGTTTCTTGACAAGCTGACTTGGCACTTAAGTGCACTTTTTTATGAAGAAAAAGTACAATGAACTGCTTTTCCTCAAGCAATAATTGTTTCCAACTTGTCTGGGAATTGCGTGTCTGGTAACTTGAAGGCCTTCCACTGTGGCAAATGAAGGCTTTTCACTGCCTGTAGAGACAATACAGTAAGCATAGTTAAGGGGTGGGCCAGAACATGTAAGATAACTTACTGTATATGTATTCCCTCGTATTTTGTTAAAGCTGGAACATTTGATATTTTTCCATTTATTTATGAAAAATATGAACCTATTTTCATTTGTACAAGCTAATTGTTTTTTAAAGCAAGTCACCTTAGGGTGGCTTTAATTGTATAAGTCAAGCACATGTAATAAATTCAAAACCTGCAGTTAACAGGATATTAGACATCAGTCCTGGTAACCAAATATTGAAGATTCTCCTTAAAAAAGACTGAAGATGTTTACAGGTTTGAATTTGGCTAAAAGGTCTTGCAGTGGCTTTTCATGCCCCTTCAAATTGGAATGGAACTACTGTACTTTGCCATTTTTCTATAAATCAGTATTTTTTTTTAATTTTGATATAATACATTGTGTGAAAAAAGAAAATGGCTAATAAACTGTATTAAATCTTAAACAATGTATAAAGATTGTACTTAGCCAGTTCAAAGTGTATATTTATTCATAATGAATTATAACAGTTATATTTTTGTGTTTTCTTGTAAATGTTTCTTTTCCCTTAAAAACAGATAATTCATTTGTATTGCTTATTTTATTATGAGCTACAACAAAGGACTTCAGGAACAAACTGTATTAGTATGGTTCAAGGTTTATATGAACTGTCTGAGAAAGATGGTTGTTATTTTACGTATAAATAGCTAATTGGGGTGATAGGCCTATAAAATTAAATGCCTTGTATAAAATCCAAAATGAACGCGAAATTGTTTTCACTTGTATTGACTTTTTGTTGTATGATTCCAATCTCTGTTCTGTTTGGCACTTGTATTTAATTCTCCACCTTTGTAAGACATTTGTATATTGCGGATGTGTTCATTGAAGCTATTTAATACCTGGCACTGTTAATACACAGTACTTTGCTGTACAGACTGTTTTACTGTTTTAATTGTAGTTCTGTGTACTTTTTTTGAATGGGGCTGGCATGTTTTATTTGTTTTCTGGCAATACGACGTGAGAATTTCGAAGCGTTTTGTTGTAGATGCTAACGTGTCAGAATCCTTAATCCTTTACATCCAACTTTTCTAAGAAAAGCATTTTCAGTCTTGTAGTGTGTGCTTATAGTAACTAATTTTGTTGAAAATGGTTTCAAGTTACTCAGATTTGTACAGGACTGTAAAGATTTGTTGACAGCAAAATGTTGAAGAAAAAGCTTATAGAATAAAAGCTATAAAGTATATATTAGGATCTGCAAACAATGAAGAATTATGTAATATATTGTACAAATGTAAGCAAAGGCTCTGAAATAAAATGCCATAGTTTGTGAATCCTTGATTTTGTTTCTAAAAGATTAAGTAATTCTAGTTCATTATGTAATGAACTAACTAGAACATATACCTCCAGTATATGTATTAGCACCAGTGGTTAACTGACATATAAAAATGAGAATATTCTACCTTTAAAAATTACAAGGCCATCCACCAGGGCTGGAGCTGAGCGGTAGAATGTGTGCTTAGCATGCATGAGAAGAGAGTTCAATCTCTAGCACCAAAATTAAAAAAAAAAAAAAAGTCTATTTGAGATAGTAATTTGGGAATAAAGGAAGAGAGTCCCAAAGGAAGTGCTTGTAAGCCATTAAAATGTAGCACCTGTGAAATGCAGCTCCTGAGCAGCAAGCACTCACCTGTGCCCCTGTAACCCAGAGGGCAGTGTACAAGTGCAGGAAATACTGGGGCAAAATTAGGTAACTCTGCCCTGAGTCCGCCTTAGATCCAGCTCCTAGCAACCATAGGTTGCAGCCTCCCTCTCTCTGGAGATGGCCTGAATTCTCCCTTGAATGCTGTATCTTTTGCTTTACCCTAAGGTATCCCTCCAGACCGTGCCATTCTCCCCTGAATGAGTACATACCTTCCTAAATAAACGGTGTTCTATGCCTCTGACTGGCATATTTTTTTGTCACACATGTCAATAACACCACTGGTCCTGAGTTAAGTTCCCCTTCTCTCTGGGAACTCCTTGCACCCTTCCTTCAGACACATGTCTTCTCTTATGACTCATTAACCAGAAAAGGATTTTTTTAAAGGCTTTTTAAAATTACATATACAGGGGCTGGGGATATAGCTCAGTTGGTAGAGTGCTTGCCTCACAAGCACAAGGCCCTAGGTTCAATCCCCAGTACCCAAAAAAAAAAAAAAAAAAAATTACATATATTATTTTGCTTGAGTCTGAATGTATTTTTCTTACAACTTACTTGTTCAAAGAAGAAAAAGGAAAAAATTATTTTTCATTAACATTTAAAACCATTACCAGTAGCTATTTAATTTAACTAGATCTTTATGAGGTCTGCCTTACTCTTGTTGCACTCTGGAATAAAATGGGCATTGTTAAAACAAGTCAATACTAAAACCCCACCCCCGAGAGTTGTGTTTAATTGGTCTGGCACAGTACCTGAGTGTTAATATTTTTTTAAAACACGGTTTATTATTAGGTCCTGGAGGGATGAGACAAGGTATTTATTCCATGCAGGGTTACAGAGGAAGGATGGCAGGATGGTCAGGTGGCAGAAGACAGGAATGAAGGGAAGGGATAGGTCTTTTGGGGGTTTTTTGTTGTTGTTATTGTTTTCTGGTACCAGGGATTGAACCCAAGGGCACTTAACCAGAGTCACATCCCCAGTCCTTTTTAGAGACAGGGTCTTGCCAAGTTACTTAGGGCCTTGATAAGTCCCCGAGTCTGGCTTTGAACTCCAGTGATTTTAATGTGCATCTGGGTTGAGAACCACTGCAGTGCCCCAAATCTTGTACAATCAACATTTAAGATTTTCTTCCCATTTGTGTATTTTTCAGCAAAAGAAAAAAATTAAAGACAATTAAGATCAACTTGGATACAAAAATCTCAAATAGGTATTAAAGCATCTTTAGGATGATCCTCTATTATTACAGAAATTTAAGTAGACGGGAGAAGTTTTAAAATCTGTCAAACCTGCTTCCCAAAATGAGTTCCTAAATATTGTTTCCTGGAAATGCTCTAGAAATGTATTGTCAAATACAGTTTGGAAATGCTCTATAGAGCACATTCCTTGTAAGGATTTAGTATTACCATATTTAAAACTTGAGAAGGCTTGTAGGACACCTGGTTAAACATTTTTTTTTATCCTATTGTTTTCAATCTTACCTCAACACAAAACCCTAACATCACCCACTGGGCACGTTAGACAGTGCTCCAAGGATAATGATTACCAATTTTGTTAGTGACTTATACGCTTATGGCCCTTCTTTACCAGTCTCTCTAGAGAGATTGAGAATTTTGTTATGTAACTAGAATTTGACCCAAGTCTATGCAGGATTGCCTAAAGTGCATTTTGTTAGGTTAGCTTATAATATATAGTAAAACTAAGATGTTTCTTACATTGTTTTCCAAAAGGTTGGTTTCTTACTGAAGAGAGAATTAATTTTCTGATAAGGTGGAGCAGAATCCATGAAACTCCCAACATTTCTCTCTCATTTTGGTGCCAGGATTAAACCCCAGGGGTGCTTAACCACAGAGGTATGTCCCAGCCATTTTGAATTTGGGGGCGGGGGTCTAAGCTACTTAAGGCCTCATTAAGATGCTGGGATTTCAGACATCTGCCATCACACCTGGCCAACCCCTAACATTGCTTACTAATTTTTTTGGATGCTTTTAGGAAGAGTATATTTTAGGTAACCCCCATAGGGATTAGTAAACAGTTCTGAATGGCAGTAAGGATAATCTTTTCCAACAACAGTCTCTTGCACACTAATTTTTTTCCTAGGTTTTTTTTTTTTTTTTTTTTGGCGGGGGCGGGGGGTGCTGGTGGTTACCAAGGATTTATTTAATCCACTTTGCCACTGAGGTAAATCACAGACCTTTTTAAGACAGGTTCTCCCTAAATTGCTTTGGCCTAAGTTGCTGAGGTTGACCTTGAACTTGCACTCCTCCTGGAATTACAGGCTTGTGGTATCCCGTCCCCTGTCCCCCACACCCCCCTCTTTCATTTCTGAATTCCTTTCTTCCAGTTTTAACTTGTTATCTAGGGACTTGGGGCTAACATGAGGTGAAGGGTTATACACTCTCATATAAGAAACAGTATTTCAATGGTATAGTCTCATGGCTTAGTTGTGCAATCATGGTAAGGCATAAAATGAAGTGCAATTTTAAGTGAATTGCTTGGTCAGGGAGAACCAGTGCATAATGGCAGTGTGTGAGCACTTGAGAGTTGATATCTGATGGTGACAGATTCAGACAGCAAATGAACCAAAATGCCATGTCTGGCATTCAGACATGTAGGCTAGTATGAAGGGGGCAAGACCTCAGGACCAGACAGAATGAGACTGCAGTGTTTTAGGTAAAGACAATTCTTGGAATGTTAGGGAGAGTGGAGAAGGAATGGGATAGGGAGACATTCTGAAGAAAACTGAAGAGAGTTTTTCAATAGATCTGGTGTAGGACACATGCAAGATGTATGAGTTGCACCTCGCATGCATGGGTAGATTTTTATATTTGAAGTAATCAGGCTATCAACATTATGGGAAACCAAAATAGGAAGCATAGTAATCAAAAGCAGGGTCAAGCAGTTGAATATTGTGAGAGTTCTTCATAGTTATCTGATAGGATAATAAAAGATTACACACATTTCCAGCCAACTTGTGTTAAGCAGCTTTCAAAAGCAAGGCTGTTTCAGAAAGATTGCAAGTCAAATCCTATCCTACAATTCAAACTACTGAATTCGATGGAATATGTAGTCATCTTTTATTACATAAAGGTCAATTTAGCAAATATTCACTAGTTACAGTGAACAGACACGACGTACAGATGAATAAGACATAAATCCTTACCCTCACGCCTTTACCTTAAATAGGCCGTGCGAATTACACTATAGCAAACACGAAGAGAGGAGGTAGGGAAAAGCAGGCTAGAACGTGAGGGTTTGGCGGGACGGCAAGTTCGGCTGCGAAAACCGCAAGATGAGATTTGAGCAACAAGGATGTCCAGGAGAAGGGCAGGGCCGTGCCAAGATCTCGGCAGCACGCAGGTGTGAACGTTTAGAACTGCGGTCTCTAGCTACTTGTCTAACTTATTTCAAAACGTCAAGTCTGAGGAACGCGGTCAGAGGACCTCAAAGCACTGTCCCCCGTTACACCGACTCCCCGACGGCGACGCTGCTTGCACCTCGGCAGCCCCCCTGCCCTCCTCCACGACCCCCGGTTTCCCACGCGCTCTTCCCTCCGCTCGGACTTCACCCTCTCCCCGCCTGGCTGAATCCTATTCATACTCCAGGCCTCAAGTACTAGGACGACCTCCTTCACTCCCAGACAGGCTGCTCTGGCAACGCCACGAACGCCAACGACCCGCAGCAAAACTCAGGTCGCGGCTCGGCGGCGACCTCCCAAACCCGGTCCGCGGGGGCGCCGGGAGCGGAGGGGCGTGGTGGTTGGCGGAAGGGGCGTGGTCACGGGCGGAAAGGCGTGGGGGCGGAAAGTGCGGCTCTGTGGCCGTCCCGGAAGTCGTGCACGAGGAATGGCCTTGGAAGGGAAGAAAAAGCTGCGGCAAAAGAAAAGCGCGGGGCGCAGGTGAGTGGTGGGCAACGCGGCGGGCGAGGGTGCGGGGCGTTCGCCGGGGCGCGGCTTACTGTCGGGGTGCGTTCGCAGGGCGCGCGCGGAGGACGACGGCGGGAGCGCGGCCGGAGACTACCTGGTGGGACAGGTCGCCGACAGCTTGCTCCGTGGCCAGCGCGCTCCGCGGGGCGGCGCGACCCGGCTGGCCGCCCTCTTCAGCGCCTCCGCGCCGCGGGCCAGCCCGGTGTACGTCCCCGCGCCTCAGGTGAGCCAGTGCACTGTACCCGAGGGGCCCCTGAGTCCCGTGGACTCATTGCGCGGCCCGCCGCGGAGGGAGGGGCCGCGCCGTGACGTCACGCTTCCCACAGGAAGCCTCCCGGAAGCGGAAGCGCGAGCAGGACCCGGAGAGCGCACCCCAGGTGCGAAGGCCACTCTTGCAAGAACCTTCAAAAAAGACGAAAGTGAAGAAGAAACCCTCCCCCGCAGAGGTCAAGCTGGCCGACAGGTCGGTAAAATTCTCTTGGCTGATGTTAAAGACATTAGATGGTAAGAAATAATTCGCATACCTACAGTGTTCGTCCTATTTTTTTTCTCGTTTCATGTTTCTTTTCTTGTTTTTTACAAAAAAAAAAAATCTTATACAAAGTTGAAAAAAATAAGGAACCCACTGTCGACAGTCATTATTAGGCCAGACTTGTTTCACCTTTGTCCAATTCGAAGTCCCTATTTGAAATTGAACTTAATGACTTATGTTTCATCAGTAAATGTTTCAGCATGTTTATAAAAGGTCAGTTTGGTTTTCCTAGGGACGAAATCTCATTTTCTTCTGTTTTCCTTTGCCTTTGAACTTTTAACCATTTAAACATACTCAAGATACTCTTCTTGAAAAAAGAAATCCAACGATCTGAAACCCCAATCCACAGTTGTGTGTGTTTGTTTGCTACTGTTCCCACAGTCTTTCCTTCATAGTTGAACTTTTGGAAAATGTAGTTTGTAGTTTTGGGCTCTTCCCCTTTTCGTGATTTTTTTATTCTTTTAATTGTACTGAGAATTGAACCCAGAGGTGCTTTACCACTGAATCACATCCTTTCCCCCTTTTTTTTTTGAAACAGAGTCTCATTAAGTTATTCAGGACCTTCCTAAGTTGCTGAAGCTGGTCCTGAACTTGACCTTCCTTTTCCCCTGCCTCCCAAGTTGTTGGAATTACAGGTGTGCACCACTGCACCCAGCTCCTTTTCATGATTTACATACTTTTTCATGGACTTGCAGTCTAGTGATGATTTTTGTTTTTGTTCAAAGCATGTCTCTTCAAACAGTGCATGGTGATGCATCTTGACTTACTGGTGGTCTGTAATGGGCAGTACAGCCTTTGTCTTAGGAATCCTCTCAGTCACATTTTACATGGCTGCTTTCCTCGCTGCAGCTGTTGATTTCTCTAAGAGCAGTTTCTTCTGATTCTCCTCTTTTCCTTTTCAGTGTTAATGTGGGTTCCTTTTCTCTCTATAAAGTGTTGCTTTTCCTTAGGGTTCTCGTTCTTGGTGATCTTCTCAGGACTTTTTTTTTTTTTTTTTTTTTTTCACTCTTCATTGTGGACACTTTTTTTATGTACATTCTCCTGATTTTCAGACTTGTTTATGTTTTGCCTACTGGCATCTGTGCCTGTGTATTCCATGTGCTTTAAATGGAGATCATTCCCTTCATCAAATCTGTTTCTGGGCATGGTACCACTTACTTGGTAGTTGCCTAAGCGAGTGTTTTGGGAATCATCCTGTGCTCTTTCCTTTCCCTGCATGAGCCATTAGTTGCCAAGTGCCAGTGTGTTTTTTGTTTGTTTGTTTGTTTGTTTGGTTTGTGTGTGTGTGTGTCTTTTTTTTAATAGATAGCGTCTCACTATGTTTCCTAGGTTGGCCTGGGATTTCTGGACTCAAGCAATCCTTCTGCCTCAGCCTCCCAAGTAACTGGAACTATAGGTGTCCACTGCAACACCTGATCAGTGCTCTTTTAATTACCCCTTTAATCTGTTTTCTCCTTTCTACCTCCATCCCTGCTGTGATTGGTCTGTTTTCTTCTTAGATATACACTGTGGTAATCATCTTATTGGTCTCTCTTCTCCATCCTTGACCTCTTCCTGTCTTTCTGTCTGCTGCTCAGATTGATCTTTTAGATATTCTTAGTCTCTGGTAGCGCCCCATCTTCTGTAGAATAGAAATCTAAGCACTTTTGCATGGAACTTTCTTTTTGACCTGGACCCTGGCTTACTGTATCGTCATAGTTCCTTTCCGTCTTACTGTGCACATGACATACCATGGTGAACAGATCACTGATTTGGACCCTCTCTGTAGTAGAAATTTGGTCAGGTGGAGAAATAATAGTTGCCCATGTTTATTGAGGACTGTGTGCCCAACTCTGCTTTCCTCCTCTGAGAAACCTTGTTTCTCTTGTTTCTTTTAAGATCCTATACCAACTGATACTGTTGTGTTGTGAATTTGGCCTGTGTTTACTTTGCTATTGATAGGTTGATAGATTCTTCATATCCTCAGAGCCTAGAGGATATGGATATAGATATAGTTTCTTCATATCCTCAGAGCCTAGAGGATATAGTTGGAACCCAGCATGTATTTGGTGATGGATGAATCATTTTATGATTCCCACTTCCCATTCTGTCCCCTCACTCCTTAAGGTAAGTCCCTGTGTAGTTCTCTCTTTGGATCCATGTCAGACCTTATGTATCTATGTGCACCAGTACTTTTTAGTGTAGTTGACATTTTGGAATTTACTTTTGATAAGCAATCTTTTAACTATTACAGAACTTTTGTAACATAGGGGATCCAGTTTTTTCTGTTGACCAGATTCTTTTTACAAATAAGTGCTTGGTGGGCATATAAACCTTTTTAGATTCCTGGGGAATGCTGCATTGTCCAAATTCTACAGCACAGATTGAAATTAGGCTTTGATGAAGTGCAAACTAAATCTCCAAGAGCTTTAAATAAACTGACCTTTATTTAGATGAACTTTTGTTGCTGCTACTATTTGCCTGACTGGTTTTAACTTGTGTTTAAAAATTGAGCTGAACTTTTTCTAACTTCTGAGTAATATAATTCATTTTTTTAAGTATACAAGTCACTTTTTACTTATACTACTTTAAATTTTTGATACATTTATTTGCGGTAAGTTTATATTTAGAAAAACCAAAAGTCACTGGGAAATGTTTCTAATCAGGAGGGTAGAATTGTACTTGGTCAAATGCTGACTTCCATAACTCTTAGTTCTTTTTTTTTTTTTTTTTTTTGCCTTAAAATTAGGGAAAGTGCTCTAGCAAGGGCTGATTTAGAAGAAGAGAGTCACCAGAAACAAGGGCAGAAAACAAAAAATCCCCAGTCTAGTGTTAAAGTAACCGATAGACAAGTACTTAATGATGTGGATCACAGTGACAGTGTAAGTCAAAGGAAGAAAATTGAAATCAATCAAGAAGAAGAAAGATTAAAGAATGAGAGGACTGTGTTTGTTGGGAACTTGCCTGTCATGTGTAATAAGAAGGTGAGTTTGTGGTTTTGTGACTATTCAAAAAAATTAATAAGTGTTTACCCTTCCATTATGAGCAAGCACATAAGTCATTAATGTTACTTTATTATCAATGACTACATTTATTCTGCCATAGACTGGTTCCAATGTTTGCTCCCTCTTTCTCATTTCTATAGTCATTGCCCAAATTCAGGCCTTTGCAGATCATGTTTGAAATATCAGCATGGCCTTTTCCCTGGCTTTTTTCTTCCAGCTTCATCTGTTATATGCTACTGGGATGAAAAGTATGTGCAGGGATATTTGTCTCTCTTTCACTGCTCTGCCTCACACATGAGAAGGCACCTTGAGCATAATAGGGGCTTTATAGAAATTTGCTGTGAAAAGAATAAATACATTCTAAGTTTCTTGAATAGGTCAGGTTCACTGAATATACTACTTGCCCTTACGTTACTATTTTCCTTTTTAGGGGAGAGTACTGGGGATTGAACCCAGGGGCACTCAACCAGTGAGCCACATTTCCAGCCCCGTTCGGCGTTTTATTTAGAACCTCACTTTTGCTGAAACTGGCTTTAAACTTGCAATCCTCTTGCCTCAGCCTCCCAGCACTATTTTCATGTAGTAGTCACTGTATTGACAATTCTTGCATCAAAAACATACTGGTGTTTTGAAGGACCATTTAAATTCTACTTCCTTGAAAACAATATAAAAGATGTCTTGGGTTTTTCCTTTTTTCCTAATGCTTTTGTCTTCTAGCATTTGATTTGTGAATATTTTGTAGGCCATTAAACATTTTGCTTGGTAGCATTGTTTGATTTATTAACCTGTTAGGTTATAAGGGGCTCGAGGGAAGGGAATGTGGTATATGGTGGTTTGAGCAAATTATCATTTGTAAATTATTTTTTTAAATAGAACTGGTTATAGAAAGTGTTGTCCTACCTGTAAAATCTATGTGTTCTTCACATCCAGTAATAGGAATAATGTCTAAAACTTGCTTACTAGAAGTTTGTTCAAACTGGGGGTCTCAATTAGAGAAAACTGAAGCATTTCTCAGTTATATAAGCTTCCTGAAAATTGATTGGTTTAAGCCAGTGTGAAAATATCAGAGAATATGTGGAAAATCCAAGTCTACTCTCAATTTACATGGATTAAAGACTTAAAAGATTGAAACAACAGTATCATGCAGTTCATAGATACTGATATGAATTGAAATTTATGTTTTCTTTTTACTACAAGTTTCATGAAAACTTTTTCCATCTGACTGAATAGTAGTCATCTGTTTTTCCTGGATTATTCTTAAAAGTAAAAACTGGCAGTAAAAGACTATCAAACAATTTGATGACATTGCTTTTTGTGATACCTATTCGATGTTCTGAAAATGAACTAATTTTTTTTTTTTTTTTTTAGAAACTGAAGTCATTTTTTAAGGAGTATGGACAAATAGAATCTGTACGATTTCGTTCTCTGGTATGTTCTCCCCCTTAAAATTTCATCATTGTAAAATTTTTTCATGTCAGTCAGACTTACTGATTTCTTGGTAGTAATGATGAAAGAGCATTAGATTTTGGAATCAACATTGTATAAATCTAGTACACAAGAGGATGGCTGTCAGCCTCTGTTGTTGATTCTCAAACTTGTTAAATAATTTAATGAACTCACGTGATAAGGTGATATTCTTGGGTGTGTTTAGAGGGTGGATGAATGACTTTTATTTTTGTGTCATACATTAGGCAAAAGAGTTGACACTGAATAGCCCTTCTGGAATTGGGCAGCTCTCTGACGGTCATTTAACATTGGAAGTTGGCATGACATTGAACATATGTAGATGATGTATTTTTTAATTAATTAATCAATGTTAAAACTTGATAGAAGTGAAGGAAACTTGATTTCATCAATTGAGCACTTAGGACCAGCCATGGCCACATTCTTTGGAGCATAAATCATATTGTTTGATTTTTCTCATTCGTGTTTTTCTCCCTGCATAGTTAACTTATGGTAGTATATATTCTCGAACACTGTTTATTAAAATAGATAATGTATAAGAGTGTAGGAAATGTTTATTTCATGTTTCTAATTGCTCTTAAGTGAGTCTCTAAAATAGGGTTTCTCAGCCTTCATACACTGACATTTTAGGCTGAGTCATTCTTTGTTGTTGAGGGCAGCCCTGGGTACTATAGATATTTAGTAGCATCTCTAGATCACTAGATGGGCAACTCTTCCCATGCCCGTTGTGACAACCCAAAATATCTCTAAATATTGCCAAATGTTATCGGAGGCAGAGCTGCCCACTGCTCTACATGGAGACATTTCTTGAGATTTTGGTAGTCACCTTAATCTCTGTCAGTGTGTTTATCTCTTGTGTCTTGTCTCTCCCTGAGTCTGGTTTCTCCACACCAGACTAGCCTAACCTGATGATTGTGTTTCCTGCCAGCTCCCCTGCTGCATCGTGCCTGTGCTCCATCCACCCACTCTGACCTGTGCTTCGTCTGATTTTCTATTAGTCACACCCAGCTGCAGGCTTTGGAGTGCCTTTTTACTCTGTCTTTGGCTCACCAAGCCTATTTGCCATCCCTGCCTGTTTTTCGGCTGGAGTCATTCCTGCCCTAGCTACATTCTCATTACCTCTTGTTAGATTAGTAGTAACGGGCCTGGTACTGTGTCTCATGCCCATAATCCCAGTGACCACATGTTGGAGGCCATCCTCAGCAATGTAGAAAGGCCATAAGCAGCTTAGCAAGACCCTGTCTCAAAATTTAAAAAAAGGACTGGTGATATAGCTCAGTGGTAAAGTGCACCTGAGTTCAATCCCCAGTACCAAAAAAAAAAAAAAAAAAAAGAATAGCCGTAAAAGCCTTTTAGGGTTCTTTCCTTTGGTTTTCCTGTAATTTGTCTCCATACCATTGTCAGCTGCCTGCAGTTTTCTGGAACTCTTGCCACTTTTTCTGTCCCACCTGTTAACATTATATAAACACACTCACACCCCGAGTCCTGTTATTGCCTTCTCAGCCCTGGGAACCTTGCTCTTGGTTCTCTTTGGCCCTGAACTGCACTTGGTACTTGCTGCATTGTTTGATACCATTGTTTGCCTGCCCCATCAGGCTGTCAGCCTTGATTACAAGTGCAATTAATCTTGCTTGTCCTTGGGTCACCAGCACAGATGACATTGAATATGTATTGAAGTCTGAAGAAGCTCTGTGTTCTTTTCATTGTCAGTGAAGTATGTGCTTAGTTCGCCTGGTAGCATTTTCTTCCACATACAGATTTTTGTCATTTGGCTCATTTTACTTTCTTTGACCTGCAATCTTCTTTGAAGTCCCATTTTACCCTATTTTTCAGTATGCAAGTAAAATTGTCATTTCTTCAAGCCTTTTCAACATTCAACCATTAACTGGTGTTTCTTCCTGTAAATTCTTTAATTTTTTTTTTTTTTAGTTGTAGATGGGCACAATACCTTTAGTTTATATATTTTTATGTAGTGCTGAGGATTGAACCCAGTGCCTCACATGTGCTAGGCAAGTGCTCTACCTACTGAGGTATAATCCCAGCTCATATTCTTGTAAGTTCTTAATGTGCTTTATTGCCTGGTGTTGCATTTATTCATTTTCTTCAGAGATGGGTGTATGCCCCATTTCTTGTACTATTTTTCTGTCTATTTTGAGAATTTGTACATTAGCAATTTGAGTAAGACAAACTGAGAAAAGAGGAAATAGTTCAGATTTCTTAGTCTTGCTGTATAAACTTAACAGAGATTAAGGGGAAAAAAAGTGTTCTAGAGATTTCTAACAACTGCCTAAAGAGATTCACATTCATGAATGTTCCCAGATTGTGAGCTTGCAAGGTTGGTGTATTTCACCTTGGTCTTTTCAGTACCCAAGTTGTATTTGGCACTTTACTGACATTTATAGTTTTAAGTGGAAATCCCACCTCTTCCAAAAAGTTTTACCTGCCTAATCCTTTCACTTGATAACTGTATGACTGAGCTGTGCACAATGGCTCACACCTGGAATCTCAGCAACTTAGGAGGCCAAGGCAGGAGAATTGCAAGTTTGAGTCTAGCCTGCACAACTTAGTGAGATCCTGCTCAAAAGGAGCATCCATGGGTTCAGGGTCCAGTACTGCTAAATAAAATCATTAGTCTGATTAGGACTGCAAATAAAGTGATCCTGAGTATCACTTAATTCAAGAAACCACAGATTTCTTTTTTCCAATTAGAATACCTAAATATTTAGAGGTATGGATGAAGTAACAAATCCTCTTCCATTACTTACCAGTTACACATGTTTAAAATGATATTGATAAACAAAATGTTAATCTGTAAGCATTGCTCTTTTATGAAATGATTTTCCACTCACTTTATGAAATGATTTTCCTTTTTTTTTCCTCATGCCTTTACTACCAGTATCTCTGCCCATTGGAGTCCCTGGGCTGTTGGAGAACCAGTGTACTTGCTTCCTCTAGGCTTCGTCTAGGCTGTCTGAGAGCCTTGAGCGTGGTGCCATCAGTGGGGGTTTTTATCCTAAGCCAAGATGTCCCTCTCAAACCTTCAGGACTGTTGTTTCTGATGTGATCATTTCCTTAAAATGTTTGTGATCACAACATGCCAGTTAGATATAGGCTTCAGTTGAAATAAAATTTGAAGGAATATTTCAAATTTTGAATTTTCCTTAATATTTCTTTTTCCTCTTAACAGATTCCAGCAGAGGGAACTGTATCCAAAAAGTTAGCAGCAATAAAGTAAGTTTAATTAAAGTGAAGAATTTGTCTTAATCTCTCTTCTGTTTTGGTTAAAAATTGAGGTCATTACTTAGCATTTTCGTATTTGATCATTCAGTGTACTTGACTGTTGTGTCTGTAATAGCATATAAATCTTAATTTAAATTGTAGTTACAAGAAAGTATTGGAAAATAATTTATTAGAAAATGTGCCATGAGAATTTCCATACTCTTTATAGTGTTTGGAAGAGAATAAGGATGTTTTGTGCCCCTATTCTCCAGCAACAATCATACGTACCGCATTTCTTCAGTTCTTTGGGGTGCCTCAGTGTCAGAGCAAAGTGCATCTGAAAATCAGGGTCATGTGTACTTACCATGGCCAGTCAGATTTTTACAGAGAATTCTGTAGTTAGTTCTGCTGGTAGTCTTGACATAACTAACCTGTGGCCAGTGAAGTTCCCTGAGGGTTTGGGGACCATATAGGTAGGGTGGCTTGGGTTTCAAAAAGGGTTGCCCCCTTTTTCTACCCAGTGTCAAGAATAATATGCAAGTCTTGCTCCCTCTTTCCACATGGAGATTTAGTTTTCATTGCCTTTCAACTTTATGCAGGTTTTCATATTAGTTTCTCTTGGGTGTTTTTTCTTAATGGTACCTCTAATGATGTATTTCAGAGGCAGAGGTGTGAGTAAGATACACTAAGGTACTTTAGTAGCATTTCAGTCCTTCTGACCATTTTGGTGGCTTCGTTGGTACTCTGCAGTTATTTGGTAGACCAGGTCTTTGCTGGTCTTTCCCCATACCAATTGTAGTGCCAGGTGTGTAGTTAGTAGTTGGTAAATATTTACCGAGTCTCATGATGTTTGTTGAGGTGACCAGACGTTTAGGTCCTTTTCAACTTGGGGCATTGTGCAGGTGTGTTGGGAATGGAAGACTTGGTGCCGTGCAGTCCTTCTTTCCGAGTTGTGTAAGCATTTATTTCTGTGTGAGGCTGAAACTGAGAAGCCTAAATATCAACAGAAACAGAAGTTCTGACCAGTGTATGTTATAGCAGTACTGCGGAGTTTGGGTGTGATGTGCCAGAAGATTGGAATTTGCACCCTGTGATTGCCATCAGTCATTTTTCCTCCAATTTTTGTTTTCGTTTCTTTTTTAAATTACTTAAATAGGTAATGAAGTGGATGATTCAGACCCACAAAACATGAAAGTGTGTACCATGAAATTTCCTTCCTGTACCTTTTCTCTAAGTTTTAAGTTTTGTGCGACTGTCTAGAGGCATATTTTATGGATTTCCATGTTTTCCCCCCTAACACATGACCCGTTCTTTGGACGGAGAGCAGGCTGGGGATGGAACTGGGGCCTCTGTTCTAGGCACAGGCTCTGGCACCGAGTTGCTCCCCCAGCTCCTGCTTTTGAACTCAGTGATATTTGGTGTATGCACTCTTCCATGTGTTCCATTTTTACAGTGAGCACATCTTGGAGATCTGTATTAGAGTAAAAGTAATTCTTTCTCAGGGCAGTGTGCTGAATGATCTGTAGGATAAATTTGTGATGGTGAATTGCTCCATTAGAAAAGGTCTTTGCATTCATTATTTTGTCTGCCATCCTGTGGAGTTGGTCACTTATTTATATTCTTACTTATATTCCCATTCCTTTACCAACAGTAGTGTTTATGCTGTACAAAAGCAGTATACCAGCAGCCCAGTAGGTGAAAGTGTTCAATTGCATTTCTCTTTTGAATGAACAACTTTTTATGTATTAAGGAGTCATTTGTTATGCTTCCTTTTATCTGGATTGCTACTGTCTTTTTTTTTTTTTTTTTTTCCTTTCAAATTGTTGGTTCTAACGATCAGGGGGTGTTAATGAAATCAACCCTTTGTGATAGGAGTTACAGGTGTTTTATATCTTTGTCATTGCATTCTGACTCTGATTATGGGGGATTGTGCTTATGTAAAACTTCTGCTTTTTCATATAAGCCAAAATTTCTTTTAAAAATCTTTAAGGTATAATTTATCTGCAGTAAAACTGAACATATTTGAAGTGTTCTTTTAGGATTTTAACATATGAGGGCACTTGTGAAATCTTCACTAGGTCAAGGTAATGAATATGTGACTACTTCTAGTTCCAGTTGTCTGTGCATTTGCAGAGTATACCCCACCCCTGTTCCGAGGCACCCTTTCACCTACTTTCTCTTTGTTTCCATTTTCTAGAGTTTTATATGAATGCCATTATCATTCAGTACGTTCTCCTTTTAGTTTAGGGATTTTGGATGCTGGGGGTTGAACCCAGGACCTCCTACCTGCTAAGCATACACACTACCATTGAGCTGCACTCAGTCCCAGTACGTGCTCTGGTCTGGCTTTAGCTCAGCATAATGATTTTGAGATTTGGGCCTACTATTGCATGCATCAGTGGTTTATTCGTTTTTATTGCTCACTGGATTCCATTGTGTAGAAGTACCAAAAATGGTCTATTCACCATTAACATTCCGGATATTTCAGTTTTGGGCCATCTTAACAGAAAGGTACTAAAAATATTTGGGTATAGTTCGTTTCTTTCCAGAAAGTGTCTGGGGTAGATTTCTGGGTCCTATGATAGGTTTATTTTAACTTTCTAAAAAACTGCCAAATTTTCTTCTAAAGTGGTTGCAGCATTTTATATCCCCATCAGCGGGAGATGAGAACTTCAGTTGCTTAACTTCCTCACTAACACTTGTGTTGCCAGTCACTTAATTTGCCATGCTAAAGGTTTGTCATTATGGATTTAATTTGTATTTTGCTGATGACTAAAGATATTAAGCATCTTTTTTATGTGCTTAGTGGCATTTGTATCTGTTTGGTGAAGCAGCATTGTAAAACTTTGCCCATTTTCTAGTGACTTTTTTGTCTTACTATTAAGCTGTAAAGAGTTCTCTGGGGCTGGGGAGATAGCTCGGTAGAGTGCTTGCCTTGCATGCCCAAGGCCCTGGGTTCAATCCCCAGCACCACAAAAAAAAATAAAAAATAAAAAAGAGAGTTCTGTATATTTTCTGGATGTGAGCCCTGTGATACACATATTTTGTTTCAGTTTTTGGTGGTGGTTTGTTTGTACTGGGGATTGAACCCAGGTGTACTGTACCACTGAGCTACATCCCCAGCCCTTTTTGTTTTTTTTATTTTGAGACAGGGTCTTGTTAAGTTGCTGAAACTGGCCTGAATCCTCCTGCCTCAGTCTCCTGAGTGACTGGTATAACAGGTGTGCCCCACCATGCTGGCTTGTGATGCTTTTTTAAAGGTGTCTTTAAAGAATCTCAAGCTTGGGCTGGGGATGTGATTGAGTGGTCGAGTGCTTGACTAGCATTCACGAGGCCCTGCGTTCAATCCCCAGCACGACAGAAAAAAAAAAAAAGAATTACAAGTTTTCAATTTTGTTGAGGATGCACTGTAGAGAGTGCTACTCTTTGGTTGACTCTGTAATCTGGTGGGAATGGGGAACAGTGAGATCTCTACTGTCCTGGCTCAGCCCAGGCACAAAGGCCCAGGGGTCTGTGTCTCAGCAGGTGACTGGTCAGGCCCTCCTTCCTGTGCAACAAAGCTCTGCTTTTATGTTTTTTTCCTTTCTTTTGACACTGGGGATTGAACATGAGGTGCCTTACCATCTCCAACTCTTAGTTTTTTGAGGTAGGATCTCCCTAAGTTGCCCGATCCTCCTGCCTTAGCCTCGCATGTAGCTGGGATTACAGGTGTGCACCACTGTACCCAATTTGCCTTATACCTTTGATAGTTCTGCTGTAGTAGAACATTTCTCATCCTTTCCCTGTGGTAGGAGTCCTCTCTTCCTTTAGCCACAGTGGTCTCTATGCCCTGAAAGACAGGGTTACTGTCTATCCCCTAAAGGTTTAGTCTTTTCCATTGGGAGAATCCAGGTGGGACTTGGTCATTCCTTTCTCTGGTCTGTAGTGCCTGGGAATGCATTCCTGTCTGCTCTGTCTTCTGTGGACACCAGTGAAGTTGGTGGGAGGTGGGTGCATAGTCCGTAACCGTGGCCTCTGGCATTTTGGTTGAGGCCCAGCCCCCTGCAGAATTAGCATTCCTGTTGTATCCCTCTCAGAGAGGGGCTTCTACCTAACTTGAAAGCTTTTAGTTCCCCAAGACTCCAGCTTTCTGATAACTTCAACAAAAATTATGATGCTGTAGGTTATCTGGTTTCTTCTTAGTGTCAGGGGCAGAGGGGATGCTCTTCTGGGTTCTGCATCCTACGTGGAGAACTCTGCCATTAGTCATTAGTGCTTATCATCAGGCTTGTTTCAAGGCCTTCCACCAAGTCGGGTGGAACAGAACTGCATGCTTGCCTTTGGAATTCCCTGTGCCAAGGAGGTCTTTTTTCCCAGAGTAACACAGGCATGTTGCATTCATGTGTTCCTGGGGATACACTAGGATGTATTGGATTTGGATTTGTCAGTAGCTGCGTATTATGTGGAAAGAGCAGGGCTCTAGAGTCAGCTAGAGTTGAATTCAGACCTAGGCTTAGGATCATAGTCATTTACTTCTCAAGTCTCAGTTTTTTTTATCCATAAAATCAGAAAAATAACACCCATATCACCCTGGTATATGTTAGGTATCCAATAAGTTGCAGCTAGTTTCATCAGTTTTGGCTATTTAACTCAGCGGTTGAATACTTGTCTGGCATGCGTGAGGCCCTAATTTTTATCCTCAGCACTGCAAAAAAAATAAATAAAAAATAAAACTATTAAATGGTATAGTATGTTATTACAGAATGCTATGAGCCATGCTATATATTATTTTTCAGTTTTCTTCTTAATGGTACCTGTTCATGTGTTAGCATTTTCGTTACTTCAAAACAATAAGTTGACATCTTCAGAGAAAGATCTGTAGTCATTATGAGGTCCTTTTGACTAATCTAAATGACATCACCATTTTGCAAACCTACAGAGTTAATGGATTTAGCGTTTGAACAGCATTAAGGGCTAAATCTTAATGATTGTTGTCATTAAGAAAGAATGAAAACTAGTCATAATGTATCTCTCCATCAGAGGATATAGCAACCTATCTGTGGTCCTGACAAAAGGGCCCAGTCTGAGCCTTATCAGTCTTTTGGATCCAGCTGCCAGCTTGCTAGAAATAGATGACAAAAGTACATGTTGGACAGCACTGCTAGCTTTCAGCCAGGAGAATTCAAGCAGTGGGAAATTCCACTATTCAAACAATAAGAGATGGAGAATCCTGTAAGTTAAATGACACTCCAAAGATGTGTTGAGTCAAAAGATGGACAAGACCCACATGTAATGTTCAGGAGTAGACCCCTGGGCGATAGCACCACAATAGGTGTTCATAAAGCAGTTTTTAAAAGTGGGCATGATGATGACTTTTGATGACCTTTGAAGGAAAGGAGGGGCTGCAACTGTGAGGGGCCACAGGGAGAGGCTGCTGGTAGGACTGTGGCTGCCAGGGCATCAGCTTATTATTGATTGAATAAGCTGTCCATGAAAGTTGTGTGATCTTTTTGAATTCTTGGTACATATTTACCCAAAGAGATGAAACTTCCACCTAGGAATTCTTGTCAGATGTGTAAGTAGTAGGAAAAAAGCTGGATTTATTCTAATGACTTTGAGGTGAAAAAATTTTACATTGTCTTCTTTTCTTTTTCTTGTGTAGACGTAAAATTCATCCTGATCAGAAAAACATTAATGCTTATGTTGTGTTTAAGGATGAGATTGCTGCTACAAAAGCACTGAAAAGGTAATTCTGTGTCAGAGGTTTGAAAAGAATGATTGTCCTTTTATTTTTATGGAGACATTTTTTATTCTTTGAATTCATATTAGAGCAGATATTTAAGTAATTTAGTGCTTTTTTTCTATTCTAATTAGTTATACATGATAGCAGAATGCATTTCGACTCCTTGTACACAAATGGAGCCCAACTTTTCATTTCTCTAGTTGTACACTAGGCAGAGTCACACCATTTGTGCAATCATGCTTGTACTTTGGGTAGTAATGTTCGTCTCATTCTACCATAGCACTTATTTTTAACAGCCATTTTTCCCTTATATTTATAATATAGAAATGGGGCCCAGATTGCAGATGGATTTCGTATTCGAGTTGACCTTGCATCGGAGACCTCATCTGTGAGTAGTAATTGATTGGTTTAAAGAACTTAACTAGAGCCTTTTGGAGAGAAATATTTTGTTGTGAGTTAGCTGGGAGGTGATCGAATCAGTAATGTGAACACAAGGGAAATTAAGTGGTCTTTGTGCTCTGGGATCACAGAGTTGGTGCTGCAGCCTCATTGCTTAGGAACTGGCAAGAACATGATAGTGTTATTAAGTGGATTGTGTATGAAGGCAGTGGTAAGAGTTGCTGTTGGACACACAAAGGCCAAAGCAATGCAGAGGAATCTGGACTTTGTCAGGAGCTTGCCGAGAAGTTCAAATGTGGGAGCAACAGGACCAGGTTCACATTTGGCAAAGGCATCTGTAAGTGAATGAAGAAGAGTTTGTAGGGGTTCATCCCCAAAAACACTTGTGTTTCTTTTGATGACAACAGTCTAGTTGAGCTGGGTGTAGTGGTGTACGCCTATAATCCCAGCAGTTCAGGAAGTTAAAATAGAAGGATTGCAAGTTCAAGGCCAGCCCCAGCAACTTAGTGAGACCCCAAGCTATTTAGACCCTGTCTCAAAATAAAAAATTAAAAGGGCTGGAGTGTAGTTCAGTGGTTAAGCACCCCTGGGTTCAATCCCCAGTACCAAAAAAAATTTTTTTTCTTCTTTTTTTACTATTTTTTTTTTATTGTAAACAAATGGGATACATGTTGTTTCTGTTTATACATGGAATAACGGCATACCATTTGCGTAATCATATATTTACATAGAGTAATGATGTTTGATTCATTCTGTTATTTTTTTTCCTCCCCCAACCCCTCCCACCCCTCTTTTCCCTCTATACAGTCCCTCCTTCCTCCATTCTTCTCCCCCCACCCCCCATTATGTGTCATCATCCGCTTATCAGTGAGATCATTCGTCCTTTGGTTAAAAAATTTGTTTTTTAAAAAAAGGTCTAGTTGAGAAAGGTTAGTGGCCTGGATGAAAGCCCTGGCTTGATTGGCATCCTGTCATAGGGTCAGCAAACTATGGCCTCAACCATATCTACTTACCACCCATTTTTGTTAATAAAGTTGTATTGGTACACAATCACACTTGTTTCTGTATCATCTGTGGGTTGTTTTTGAGCTACAATGGCAAAACTAAGTAGTTTTAACAGGCCATATGGCCCACAAAGCCTAAAATTGCTTTCTGACCCTTTTCAGAAAAGGTTTGACAATCCCCAATACAGCAAACCTTTCCTGAGCACTACTCTGTGTCAGTGCCAATCTTAAGGAAAAGGCCCTCCTTCTTCTGGTGCTCACTCATTCCAATGGGAAGATGGAATAGAGTGTGTCAGTCAGAGGGCAGAAGCATGGTTAAGTCAGGAGGTGCGTGACCTGTCAGATGCAGGGGCATGCTGGATGGGAGGTTTTAGGTGCCTTCCATCTTCTGGTTCATTGAGTGATTTTTATTAACCCTTTTTGTATTTCAGAGAGACAAGAGATCGGTGTTTGTAGGGAATCTACCTTACAGTAAGTTTGTTATATTGTTATTAAAATAAGGGATAGTATAGTAAC